>NC_138775.1:267331044-268631044 GCF_965119305.1 Pelophylax lessonae | reverse complement strand
CAGCCCTAGCCTGGGGTCAGTGGCCTCTTATACAGGTCTTCAGCCCAGCCTATGATCTCTGTTTCTCTCCAATATCTTCAACCCCCCCCCCCATCTGGTCTTCAGCACAGGATATCTCAGCTGCACTGTCATTGGACTATCATTGATTGCTAGGACCCCTGATATCCTGGCAACCAATCAGGTGCTTACCCCAGCATTTACACAAGGACAGCACTACCTCCACCCATACCTACTCTGCCTGCAGACACACTTTTGAGATCTCCAGGCCTCCATTCGGGACTGTAAGTGTGGAGGTGGACTCCCGTGTAATGGGGCTCAGATGTAAGATTGGACTCTGATATGGAATCTCATGTGAGATGGGGTGGGGGGGGGGGAGGGAGTACTCTGATGAAGATTCTCATGAAAGGGGAGCTCTGATGTAAGGGGGAACTCTGATGGGGAATCTCCTGTACCAGAGGAACTCTGATGGAGGCTCTTATAAAAGATGGGTTCTGATGTAAGGGGGAACCTGATGTAAGAGGGGCTGTGTTGGGGACTATCATGAAAGGGGGTCTGATGTAAAGGGGGAACCTGATGTAAGGGGGGCTCTGTTGTAAGGAAGATCTCTGATGAGGAATCTCATGTAAGGTGGGGGGGGGGGTTCTGATGTAAGGGGGGGGGGACTCTAATGGGGAATCTCATGTACTTGGGGGGAACATTAATAGAGACTCTCGTGAAAGATGTGCTCTGATGTCAGGGAGGACTCTAATTGTGAACCTCATGTACCTGAGAAGCACTCTGATGGGGACTATCATGAAAGGGGGCTCTGATGTAAGGGGGGAACCTGATTAGGAATCTAATTTGGGGTGGAGGTGGGGGTCTCTGATGTCAGGGAGGGCTTTGATGGGGAATCTCAGATACCAGGGAAGAACTCTGATGGGGACTTGAATAGGGAAGGATTGGGAGGCAAGGATTTTTTGGCACGAAAAGTTTCTAAAATTGCATCCCAATCCTTCCCTATTCAAGTTAATTCTGGATTTGGCACTAGCAATACATTCCTATATGCTCAGACTGCTGCTATCTGAGTGCATATTTCCTCCATTATCTCTGATGGGGACTGTCATGAAGGGGGGCTCTGATGTAAGGGGGGCTCTTAAGTAAGCTCTGATGAGGAATCTCCTGTGGGGTGGGGCTCTGATGGAGACTCTCATGAAAGGGGGGCTCTGTTGTAAGGGGGGACTCTGATGGTCTGATGGGGAATCTCATGTACAGGGGGGAACTCTGAAGAGGACTCCCATAAATGGGGAGTACTGATGTAAGGGGGGCTCTGATGGGTGCAAATTTATTTGGAATTTGTTTGCTTTGTTTTACTGAAATTCTTTTTCTTTTTTTTCTGTTTGGAATCATATCATGCTGATTACAAAAACACTCCAAGTTAAACTTATTCATTCATTTAAATTCCATTCATTCATTTATACAATTGATTTTCTTCAGTCTGTGCATAGTAATACAATTTACAAATGGGGCCCTCATACTAATAAGAGCCCTAAGGTCTGGTGCAAGCAGTGCAAAATCAGTGCCTGACCTCACAAATGCGATTTTGGAAGAATGGTCAAACATTCCCATAGACACTCCTAAACCTTGTGGACAGCCTTCCCAGAAGAGTTGAAGCTGTTATAGCTGCAAAGGGTGGGCCAACTCAATATTGAACCCTACAGACTAAGACTGGGATGCCATTAAAGTTCATGTGTGTGTAAAGGCAGGCGTCCCAATACTTTTGGTAATATAGTGTATCAGAAATATGACGTGCTGGGGTAACAAACACTTTATGTGGTTTAGTTTTATTTTTTTTATTTTTTTTCGGCACTTGGTTTTGTTCGGCAATTGGTGCCGATTTTATTTATTTATTTTTAATTTCTTACACAGATTGGCGCACCCCTGCATGGGCCGCCCAGCCAGCTACTGTGTATTTTTTTTCTCTTGTATCATCATCAAAAATTTAAATAAAAACATTTCTAAAAAAGAAAAAAAAACAATTGCAGTGCCAAAAAGCAGAAAATGGCTTGATCATAGGGCCGCTGACAAAGCAGTACAACCAGTCCTGTTGTACTGGGCCCATGCCCCATCATCTAAACAGGGGGGGCCCAGGCCCCATTAGCTAAAAAGGGGGTCCCAGGGCAGCTTTATTGTTCATTTCTGCCTAAATAAATAAATTGATTTTAAGAGTTCACACCCTCACTCCTACCTGCTAACCAGGGCTTAAATTTCATTACCCTGGGCCCCATGAGGAGGTGGGAGCAGAGGAGGGACTTTTTTTAAATTTTTGAGGTGTAGGCAGATAAAGTCAAAAAAACGAAGAGATCTCCAGTCACAACTTACCAACCAGCCAGTGACCAACCGAATTGACCTGTTTAACAGTATGTGTTAAAAACAGGGGTTTGCAAATACATGCGTAAGCTGCAGGCCCCGACAAGGCACCCTGTGATCTACAGTCCCTAACTCTACAATATAAAGAGTCTCTACAATGAGAGTGCATGTATTTAATGGGATAGATGAAGGACAGGTGACTAGAGGGAGCCCACCCCTCCTTAAAGGCACAGGGTCACACTGAACACCCAGCACATCGCACAATGGCGGCAAAGGTGTCAGTGCGTTGCCTGGCTCAATATAGATATCAATAATGCAGAAAGTGGTCACCGCCTCCACCTATAACTGGTCTTAGTGGTAAGGAGCACTGGAAGATAAAGTCAGCCTGGCTTTTCCACTGCACCCCAGGGGAGGGGGCAGGTGTAGGCAGGGTTGGGGGGGCCCCGTCAGGAGGGCTGTATGGGGCCCCATTATTTCTAAAAGCAGCCATGCTTGATCATGAACTGGTTAAAACCTTCCGGTGGTCAAGTGATTACCCGCAGCTTCCCAGTGCTAAGTCTTACATCCTCTTTCTCCTCCCAACTACCACTTGAGGGCAGCTTTGGGGACCGGCTCTGTACTGGGTGAAGGAATATTTATCCTCCATTTTGCTCCCTTGAATCCATCTTGTGATTAAAACTCTAGACTCAGCTTAATTAAAAAGCCTATCTTAGCAAATGCCCTTGAAAGTGATTCAACAAGAACATTCTGCTTTTGTGGTAAAAAAAACGACCCTGAGAACACACTTGATATAGTTGGTAAAGGGAAAAAAAGTTGGTAAATGGCGCTACCTGTGGGGAATTTGAAGGGAATTTGAAGTGGAGATTGACCGCCCTTGAGTTCATATATTTAAATATCTCCATTGCTGCTAGGTCTGGGTGTTGTTACCAAGTAACTACACTAAGCTATAGATTGACCGCCCTTGAGTTCATATATTTAAAAAAAATAATTTTATACACTTGATATAGTGTCAATTATATTTGATCTCTATATTTGAGTACATGACTTGAAGCGCGTGATGAAGAATTACTGAAACTACTTTTATATAACTCAATGCTGTGCGACTTTAACTGACAATTGCGCGGTCGTGCGATGCCGTACCCAAACAAAATTTACGTTCTTTTTTTCACACAAACAGAGCTTTCTTTTGGTGGTATTTGATCACTGGTGCAATTTTTACTTTTTGCGCTATAAACAAAAAAAGAGCGTTCATTTTGAAAAAATAACAATATTTTTCACATTTTTTTATATGAAATCCCCCCCCCCCCCAAAAAAAAATGTAAAAATCTAAATTTTTTTACATTTTTGGCCAATTTGTTTTCTGCTACCTATGTTTGGTAAAAAAAAATCACAATAAGCGTATTTTGATTGGTTTGCGCAAAAGTTATTGCGTTTACTAACAAAGGGAAAGATTTCTGTCATTTTTAGTGGCTTTTTGTTTAACGAGTAATGATGGTGAATTGCGTTTTTTTTTGCGGGACTGCGACATTGCGGCGGACAGATCGGACCCTTGACTGACATTTTTGACACTTTTGGGGGTACCAGTGACATTAGTACAGTAATCAGTGCTATAAATATGCATTGTTACTGTAAAAATGACACTGGCAGTGAAGGGGTTAATTTTATTGGAGAGGGAGGGGTTAATGTATGCCTGGTGCTTACTGACGTGTGGGGGGGGGGGGAGGTGACTGAGTGAGTCAGGGACAGATCGGATGTTCAGCTATGCTGAACCCTGCAATCTGTCACTCCCTGTCACTTAGGAGATCCGCCTGCTCTGTTTACACAGGCGGGCGGATCTCCAAACTAGATTCCCCGACGATCGGGGAAGAGCAGCGGCGATCGCCGGTGCTCCTCCCCTGGCCCGACTCCCGCTGTGAATGAAAACAGCGGGAGCGCACCTCCGGCGGCGCGCGAGCGCCGCCTACAGGGGGAGGAGTCCAGCAAAGTAGGTCTACGTCGCTGGACGGAATCGTGCCACTTTGCCGCAGTACGGTCAACGTGACCGGTCGGCAAGTGGTTAAAAACCATTTCATCTTTTGAATAAAGCGAGCATTCTGTGACATTGTACCTGCCGTCTCTGTGTCTCATTGAGTACTCCCAAATATCTGAAGGAACTTTGATGCCTAGGGTCATGTGAGTCTGAATTATTGGCAACACTGGGCTCATAAAGCAACCTATCTCCCAACAGTGGCCATCGTCACCAGCTTGAGAGGATGGGCATGGTGCTGGGAGGTGTTGGCAAACCAAGATTAGAATCTTGTAGTTACCGGTTATTGTTCTGAATTGCATATCATGACAGGTTTCCTTTAATGGACGGCCCCTGAATATGGATGGCTTTTAAGAACGACAGTCTATAGTTTTACTTTTATGGAGTACTTTTTATGGTCTATTTACAGCCATCTCCATACTGCCAGTCTTCTACCACTGCTCACTCATCTCTAAATGGTTTTATAAGTAATGATTAACTGGAAATTATGGTTTTATTGCAGCCGTTTCACTTTGGTTCCACTAAAGACTTTGCGCTATTGCGAAGATGTGTAATTGCAATGAATCGCTCATGAGTTTGTCCCCTTTTTCTTCTGTGTCATTTATTTTTTATAGGCAAATAAACATTTTATTATCTGTTATGGATTTATGGTAGTAAATTAGTAATTACTCAGATATTTTAAGCCGTGCGCTAACTCAAAGACATTGTTCTTTTTTTTTCTGTTGAAGGAACATCCGGTTCACATGAAAGTTTCATCAATTTTATGGGCCCTTGTAAGAGAATCCATTAGGGTGCGTCAGTGGGAGCCTCGGACTGTGTAAAATTAAATGCTCCTCATATCATGCAAGTTTCAAATCACAGTTAATGTTGTTACAAAGAGTCATTTAGTCTCTTCGCACCTCAAATTCCCTTTGGCCAGAAGTGTTCATTTAGATTTTACAACAATAACAGTTTCCCAATGCAGTATATTTAACTCCTTCCTGCCTGCCCATGTGTCCCTTCAAAAAGTTCTGAATGCCTGAGAGGGTGGGAAGGATCGGTGATCATGTGACCACTGTGACTAGTTGTCACCGTGGTCACATGATTAAAGAGAAAGTAAAGTCTGCCTTCTGTACTGATAGAACGGCAATCTGCCTTGTCTACATAGACAGACTGTAGTTCTGCCTGTGTACAGAATGTTTAGGGGGTGACGGCGGACATCGGGTTCGCTTGTTGATTTACAGCGGGAGCAAGCAGGCGGCGGCGCACACTCGCGCCCGATATCTGGGAAGTGCAGAAACACATATGTACTGTATATATATATATATATATATATATATATATATATACGTGATCCTGCACAGTGCTGCCCCCCTGTAGCAGTAAATGTGCTTTAGGGCAGTCGGCAAGTGGTTAAGAGCCAGTACTGCCAGCTACCAATCATTCGAGAGCTGTCTTTGACAGCTCGGTCCCTGTGTTAAGAGCATGCAGTGATCGCACTCTCAGCAAAGAAATATTGGCAATTCAGCAACACATAGGTGCGGCATGTAAGGGTCAAAGCCCAACCTTTTGCTGCTACACCTACTGTGTGTGTTATGCAAACAGCAACAGGTTCCTGCAGAGAACAGGGATGAATTTCACTCTAAGCCAAGGGTCTCCAAACTTTCCAAACAAAGCGCCAGTTTAGACTTTGGGGGGTTGGGCTGTGGCCAGTGGGAGTAGAAAATGTCCTGGCATTAGTGGGAGTAATTGACTCAAGCTTGGTGGCCAGTAGGAGCAAAACAATTGCATAGTACCTGTGCTCAGTAGTAGGAGGAATAGTGTCCCATCATCGGTGTCAGTGGGAGGAATAGTGCCCCATCATTGGTATCAGTGGGAGGAATAGTGCCCAATCATTGGTGTCAGTGGGAGGAATAGTGGCCCATCATTGGTATGAGTGGAAGGAATAGTGCCAATCATTGGTGTCAGTGGGAGGAATAGTGCCCCATCATTGGTGTAAAGGGGAGGAATAGTGCCCCATTATTGATGTAAGTGGAAGGAATAGTGCCCCATCATTGGTATCAGTGGAAGGAATAGTGCCCCATCATTGGTATCAGTGGAAGGAATAGTTCCAATCATTGGTGTCAGTGGGAGGAATAGTGGCCCATCATTGGTATCAGTGGAAGGAATAGTGCCCCATCATTGGTATCAGTGGAAGGAATAGTGCCCCATCATTGGTGTAAAGGGGAGGAATAGTGCCCCATTATTGATGTAAGTGGAAGGAATAGTGCCCCATCATTGATGTCAGTGGGAGGAATAGTGCCCCATCATTGATGTCAGTGGGAGGAATAGTGCCCCATCATTGGTGTCAGTGGGAGGAATAGTGCCCCATCATTGGTATCAGTGGAAGGAATAGTGCCTTATCGTTGGTGTAAAGGGAAGGAATAGTGCCCCATTATTGATGTAAGTGGAATGAATAGTGCCATCATCATTGGTGTCAGTGGAAGAAATAGCACCCAGTCATTGATGTCAATATAATCAATAATGCTCCATTGTTGGGTGTCCAAAGAATGAATAGTGCCCCATCACTGATGTCTTTGAAAGAATTAGTGTTTCAATATTTATATCAGTGGGAGAAATAATGCCCCATCGTTGGTGCCAATGGATGGAATGGTGCCTCATCATTGGTGTCAGTAGTAGTAATAGTGCTTCAGATCAGTGAAAGTAATAGTGCCCATAGGGCCAGATAAAGGCAAGCAAAGGGCCGCATCTGGCCAGTAGGCCACAGTTTGGAGACCACTGTTCCCCTAACTATCCCTAACACTTTTCATTAACCTAACCCTTCTACCATGTAGCTAACCTTAGAGAGGAATTTAAGGTATGCCATTTTTTACATTTTAGTTGCATCGGTCCAGCTTGGTCCAATGTAACTATGCATATACCATACCTGGGGGATCCCTTCTAGAACAGGGGTCTCTAAAGATTTTTAAAAAAGGGCCAGTTTATTATCCTTCAGACTTTAGGAGGGCCAGATTGTGACCCGCAGGGGCAGTAAATGTCCCAGGCTCGGCATCAATGAGAATAAATATGGCCTCAGGTTTAATGGTCAATAGGAGAAAGGTGCATTGCCCCTATTAGTAGGGGAAATAGTATCCCATCATTAGTATCAGTGGAAGAGTTATAAGAATAGTGCCTCATAGGGCCAGATAAAGACTAGCAAAGGGCCACATCTGGCCCTCGGGCCACAGTTTGGAGACCCCTGCTCTAGAAGCTGGAAATCACTGTAGTAGACAACGCTAATCTATTGATCTCCACTAGCTTCTGGGTCCTATTACGAATGGCTGCCCTGCTGCATTCTGAACACAGGAGGTTGGCTGCCTGACACGGGCGGCATTCAGAGATCCCCACCTTGTCTATTCATAGAATGCTTTGTATTCATTGAGATATTTCAAAGCAATCTCTGAATGGTGCCTGTACCAAGTTCATAATGCAGCAGGGTGCCACAGGACCTGGAAGCAAGTAGAGATCCCAAAAGTATTGTATGTAGCACCCGCCTAGATAGGTGCTAGGCAGGGGAGTAGCAGGTAAAGCATAGTCTGCTCCATCTGCTTATCAGGGGAGTCTGATCAGTAGTTAGGCCTGTTACATGTGTCCAGGGTGTGATTCATCTGGGCTGAGGGAGTGTCCCCACTGTATCCAATACAGGAGCCTGTTGGAGAGTGGAGGAAACCCAGCCAGTGACACACCGGCTTTGTAACTATCCCAGTGGGTTGACACAAACAGTGGTGCATTCAGGGATATGTTATAAAAGCCAAGGGCCCACATGACAGGGTGTCTTTGGGCGGGAAGCCAGGTCCCAGGAGGAGGATGACGGCTGTGTGGAAGGTGGTCACAGGCGGTCGGCCTAGTGAACCAGGAGTGTGGTGCTGAGCCAGGAGGTCCAGGAAGCTGACAAGTGGAGTTTGAGGCAGAAGCAACCTTGGGAAAAACAGTGTCCATGAGTACCGGGAAGCTTGCCAGGGGTCTGCCCAGGAAGGGGGACCGCTCTAGTGGGGTGTCAGTGGACAGGAGTTCAGCACACACAGCAAGTGAGAAAGGGGGTGCCAAGTTAGACCCTGAAGAGTAACTTAAACAGGATCATACTTTCTATCTTCACTTCAGTGGCAAGGTGAAGCAGTGGCCTTGCCTCACACATTGCAGCTAGTGTCCTTAGAATTGTGCATAGTTCATAGTTGGAGTATCCCACTCATCCCTTCTCCTACCCCAGTTCTAAATAAAATACAACAAAACCAACATCCCCGGATTGATTATTGACTGAGACAAGGACTTTAAATGCTATTTGTCTGCTATCAGTTGCTAAGGGTAACCCAGGGGAATCCAGAAAGTGCAATTCTCAGCAGTCCTCTAGGGGGCAGTGCTACATGTATATGCTGGAACAATGTAACAATGTAAATTTAAAAAAAGCCATACCTAGAATTATTTTTTAAAAGATAAGTCCACCTTTTAGAAAGAAAATAGTAATAGCACCCATATTTGCAAGTAAACAAATGTACATTTAGTATTTTTTTTTTTCACAGCATCATGAAAAGAATTGTTACAGTGGATGGCGGGTGCAATGCCAGACTCTTCCTCCAGCTCTCTGCCCATGCCTCTGTATGGGTTTTCAGTTAGAGAGCTAGACTAGGTGGCAATGGACTACGAGAGTGATGATTACCGCACTTGTGTACCATTGACAACTACAAGTCGGTCTGTTGTGGTTGCAGATGGCACTTGTAGTTTATTCATTCACGGATCTGTGTGAATCAATGAATGATGCACCTGTGCGGGTGTAACCCTGCATAGCAACGTTCATTTCAATAGTGACAGCTGCTGCAGGGAGGGGGGGTCACATTTGCTCCATCTTACATATCACATCCTAAATATGGATGTAAAATGTAATAGGGTGCAAAAGTTAGCCTTTAAAGTGATTGCAAAGAAGAGAAATGTATTAAAACAAAAGAAGTAAATAACAAACATGTTATAGTCAGGGGTGTATTTTGGTTTTGTGCTGCCCTAGGCAAGACTAAAATTAGGCGTCCTCCCCCCCCTATGTAAATCTGCCCCACTCCTTTTTTAACGGATGTGACTCCCTCCAAAATTGAAGGACTTCAAGTCCCAGCATGAACCCCTGAGATCTCACAAGAGGGGGGGGGGGTTGATGGAGAGAGAGAGGGGGGATGAGAGAAAGAGAAAGAAGGGGATCAAAGAGTGAGAGAGAGGATGAGAGGGGGGTGATAGACAGAGGGGGGGGATGAGAGTGAGAGAGAGGGGGGAGAGAGGGGAGATGAGAGAGAGAGAGGGGTGATGAGAGAGAGAGGAGGGATGATATAGAGAGGGAGGTGAGAGAGGGGATGAGAGAGGGGGGGTGAGAGAGAGGGGGAGTGAGAGAGAGGGGAAGGGGTGAGAGAGAGAGAGAGAGAGAGAGAGAGGGGGGTGAGAGAGAGAGAGAGAGAGAGAGAGGGGGGTGAGAGAGAGAGGGGTTGAGAGAAGGAGGTGAGAGAGGCGGCTCTAGGAACCAGTGGCCAATAAAGTCTCAGGGGGAGGGGCAGCTTTTTTGCTGCCCCCCTGCAAAGTGCCGCCCTAGGCCTGGGCCTTGTTAGCCTAGGCCAAAATACTGCACTGGTTATAGTTACCTGCTCTGTGAAGTGGTTTTGCACAGAGCAGCCCTGATTCTCCTCTTCTTGGGTCCCCTGCCGGTGCTCTGGGCTCCTCTCCCTTGTTGACTGCCCCTAAAGCAAGCTGGCTCCCTGCACCCATAAGACTCAGAGAGCGCAGCCCAGCCCTGCCCCCCTGCTCCCGCCCCACTAGCTGTGATTGACAGCAACGGGAGCCAATAGCTACTGCTGCTGCATCTCAGCCAATCAGGAGGGGGAGACCTGGGAGAGCCTCGGGTCTGGTGCACATCGCTGGATTGGGATGGGGCTTAGGTAAGTATTGGGGGGGGCTGAGGGGGGAGGCTGCAAAGTGAAGGTTTTTTTTTTTTACCTTTATGCATAGTATGCATGAAAGTAAAAAACCTTCAGCCTTTGCAACCACTTTAAGGTTACGTTTACACGTGCAATTTGGATCTCCAGCGGCTGTTTGCTTGTAACAGTTCAACTAAATGGTTGCATGGGAATAGGGAATAGGGCCGCTAGCTGGCTCTGGATTCATACAGTCTGAGCCAGGGATGGCAGTTCAGGACACAGCTGATTATCCAGTTTGTATGCAGCCATAGCACAGAGTGTGGCTGTGTCCAGAGGCAGTGTTTAGCCATATCTGAATGCTGTAATCCAGCCATCTCTAGCCGCCTGTGTGAGTGTAGCCTGATGTGAACTCACAAAACCTATTTTAAAGCGGCATTATACCCTAAACCAGAACATAACCCAAAAAGTAAAGTCTGGTTCCTCTAACATTTGCTGGTCAGCTTTGCCTGCATATTAACCACTTCTTGACCGGAAGATTTTCCCCCTTAATGACCAGGCCATTTTTTGCGATTCGGCACTGCGTTATTTTAACTGACAATTGCGCGGTCGTGTAACGCTGTACCCAAATAAAATTGATGTCCTTTTTTTCCCACAAACAGAGCTTTCTTTTGGTGGTATTTGATCACCTCTGCAATTTTTATTTTTTGCGCTATAAACAAATAATGAGTGACAATTCTCAAAATAACCCCAATATTTTTCACTTTCTGCAAAAAAAAAAAAAAAAAACAATATTTTTCACTTTCTGATATATAACATTCCCAATAAAAAAAAAAATGTAAAATCACATTTCATTCATCGTTTTAGGCCGATTTGTATTCTGCTACATAATTTTGGTAAAAAAAATAAAAATCCCAATAAGTATATTTTGATTGGTTTGTGCAAAAGTTATCACGTCTACAAACTAGGGGAAAGATTTATGTCATTTTTATTATTTTTTTTTTCTTACTAGTAATGGAGGCGATCAGCGATTTTTAGCGGGACTGCGACATTGCGGCGGACAGATTAGACATCTAACTGACATTTCTGAAACATTTGGGGGGACCAGTGACATTTCTACAGTAATCAGTGCTAAAAATATGCACTGTTACTGTAATAATGACACTGGCAGGGAAGGAGATAACACCAGGGGTGATCAAAAGGTTAAATGTATGCCTAGGAATTGCTTTCTAACTGTGTGTGTGGGGGGGTGGGCTTATGGAATTAATACTGGGACCTGTGTTCCTAAATAGGAGGAACACAGGAGCCCTATGTTGATTGCTGGCAGAGCATCGGTCTGCTGTGTTTACAACAGCAGACCGCCGTTCTCTCTCCACGGGGAGCAATCATGGGTGCCCAGCGACAATCGCGGCCGCCAGGCCCCGTAGATCAGCTTTCCCGCTGGTGAATGGGCCAGTGCGCGCGCCCCCATGTTTGCTCTGGCAAAGCGCCGTACGGGTATGGCGATTCATGGGAACCTGCCGACCTGCCCCTGTATATCTGCGGCGGCTGGTCAGCAAGTGGGTAATGTGGAGAAAAACGTTAATCACTTGCTGTCCGCCTGCCGTACTTGTACTGCGGCAGGTCGACTCTATTGAGCAAAATGTCGTATCTGTATCGCATGCTGACTGGACACAGGGGATGCCAATCAGCGGGCCCGGGGGACCCAATGCTCGCCCGCCACCCGTGATCATTCCCGGGAGAGGCAGAACTATGTAAACAAGGCAGATCACCGTTCTGACAGGGGAGAAGATAAAGATTTAATGTTTTTACATTTTTTTATTGGATGTGTTTTACAGCAGAAAGTAAAAAAAAATGTTTTTTTTTTTTTAAATTGTCGCTCTTTTTTTGTATATAGCGCAAAAAATAAAAAACGCAGAGGTGATCAAATACCCCCAAAAGAAAGCTCTATTTGTGGGAAAAAGGACATCAATTTTCTTTGAGTACACAACTGCGCAATTGTCCTTTAAAGTAATGCAGTACCATATCGCAAAAAATGGCCTGGTCATTAAGGGGTAAAACCTGGAGCTGAAGTGGTTAATAGAAGCCATTCATTGAAAAAGGAATGAATACCCCAAGGCCTCATTCACACAGGCCTATAGATCCGTACACCATGCAAAGGGCCATTTTCACAAAAAGATGTATAGGTGTTCTGTACAGCTCTGTTGCAGTCAATAACAGGCAGCCAGCTGAATGGACCTGCATGGATCTCCAACGCATCCCGTAGGGTACATTCGTGCGGGACTGAGGAACAGATCGGAACGCAGACAGACTGCTTTTTGATCTGTACATCAGACTGGGCATGGATAGGCACTTACTCCAATATGAGCTTGGAAATCCATGCAGATCAGTGCAGCTGGCTGCCTCTCATTAATTACAATAGGCTGTCTGCACTGGGGCTGCACTCCCGTGTGAATAATGCCTAAATTCTATCATTATATGTCTCATCTGCAGGTCAGGGCCAGGAAAAAGGGTGGGCAGGAGGGTCAGCTGTCCTAGGCCCTTTGTATCTTGTGTGATGGGGGGGGGGGGGGGCGAAACACAAGGAGATGGAGGGAGGGGATATTTGTGTTTTAAAAGGGAATTTGGGGGCGGCAGGGAGTATTATTCTAGGTGGGGAAAATTTGAGGAGGTGTGCTAGGAGTGGTAATTTGGGGAGATCTGTATTGGGAGGCGGGGATGGAAGAATGAGTATTTGTGCTAGGAGGGGGGAATTGGGGAGTTTGTGCTATAAAAGTAAAATGGTATAGGGGAAATATATATATTTCTTTTTTAGGGGGGGGGGGGATTTGTACTGGTAGGACTGATTGGTTGTATTTGTGCTACGAGGGAAAATTTGTGTGGGGTATTTGTGCAAGGTTAGTGGATTGGAAGGGGGGGGGGGCATTTGGAGTGGGGGAGAGGATATGTGCTTGGACGGGAAATTGAAGGGGTATAGGATTTGTGCTATGAGGAGCAATTTTTTTGGGGGGTGGGGATGGGGATTTGTGCTAGGGGCATATGGGGAGAGAGAGGATTTGAGCTGGGGGTAACGGAGTGGGGAGGGGCAAAGATTTGTGCTGGAAGGGGCAATCTGAGCAGGGGGTGGATTTGTACTGGGAGGAGGGGGAATTTTTGCTTAGGGGGTGAGCATGCAGATTAGTGCTTGATTTTTTTATTTTTTGGATGGAGGGGTTGTGTACACATAATGTTCAAACATATTGTGTGTGTGTGTGTGTGGGGGTTACATTATCCTAGTCAATCAAGATGGCGGAAGTTGCTGAACCTGAAAGACGATTGAGCGAAGATATTTGCATTAGCGAGGTGAGCATAGTTCCACTTAGCGGCCAACTTCACACTTGCCTGCCCAATAAACCAAAGCAGAGTAGAGTGTGGGCAGCTGTCTGTTTTGGGCTGCAATGACATGTGGCAGGAGGCATTGTAATGCAGTAAAAATGTCCCCTATTTTTGGGTAACTTTATTTGAAATGCACATAGTGACACTTCATTCATGTCATTGCACAGCTATACCCTCTGCAGCACATTGTTTTCCCCACCACTAGAAGTACTCTTTAAAAACTTACAATTCCCCAGGTAAAACTGCAGGGAAAAAAAAGTACACCAAATAAATGCTGCTGGTGAGATTGCTTATTACTCCCTTAAGAGCTGCCTAATCAAAAGGCTATTAGCTGTAGATTAGTTTAGGAACTGAATGGAGATACGGAATCTTTGAAGCAGTAGGGTGCCTTTTATAGTGATCACATTTTGGGTAAGTGACGTCTGAGGTCACTAATAGTGCACATGGTAATTCTCTCCACGTTAGGGTCCAATCTTGGAATCAGGCTGAAAAACTAACCTAACTTTTTTCACTTTAGAATGAGTGGGTGCAGGCAATATTCAGACTGATGAAAGTGTGCCTGTGCTCTGCTTGTGCAGGGCAAAGCAAGTGGTTGACTTAGAACCCAACTCCAGGCATTTAAAAAATTATTAAAGATGCCCCCCAGCTATTAAAGTATGTAATGCTCTTTTTTTCTAGGGAATGAGATACGTAGGGTACTACTTACCTTAATCCAGGGTCGGGCAATCTTTCTTTCCTCTAGATCTGGTTGGGGGGACCGGAATAGTCACCACTCCTCTGACCAATATCATGGCCAATGAAGGCCACCACTGGTTCTTATATTGCACATGATGATGTAGGAGTGCCTGCCTACAATCCAGCGCTAGAAAGAGAAGACTGGGCTGCTGATTGTCGTGGGGCCTTGGAGCAGGGGAGGGCTGGGTCAGGGGGCAGGGGGGAAATTTCCCCCTGGGCCGCTCTGATGTCCTGTAAAAAGGCTGCACCACTTCTGCCACAGACACGTCTAAAGAATTCTTGGTGAAGAAAGTCTCTGCCACTGACCTACTGAGTGCGGGTTGAAGACAAGGACAGAACAAAGACCCCCCCCCCCCAGCATGGATGGTGTAAACTGTGTCTGAGCAGAGGCCAGTTCTATGCCCCACTGGAGACTCTACTCCCCTGGCCAGACTCAACTGAGCTGTCCCAGCCCCCCCTCAACTGCCCCCTGCTGGCCAGGTTGGGAACCCGGATTCAGCCTGGGGGTAATTAGAGAGTACCTGGAGCAGGGCTTCAGCCTGGAATGGGGGTCAGAAAGAGGATGGGAAGAGGGAGAGTGGGAAGGAGGCCGAGTCGCTGCACCATGGGCCTCTGAGCTGAAAGTTGCCAGTCTGCCCCTGCCTTGGAGTAATACTCTGTAATCTTACTCCCTAACCAGCATTTATTATTTTATTAGGTAGGGGTGTTTGACAATTTTTATATGGTTTAAAATGCACAGAGTTGCATTTTAACTTACCCCTTACCCATGCAAGCTCATGTTCCTCACAGCCCTCCCACTCTATGCGAATCTCAAGAGCAAAGAACTACTTTTAATCCCCTTTGGATAGGGTAGAGAAGGACTAGAAGCCCCTGTTGGTTCTTTCTTTGACCCCTGGAGCCCTATCCCCCCTTTCCCATTTTCCTTGTTTTGGGTTGTATCACGGATGGGATACCTATTCTTTGGTATTTAGAGATTCACATTATGGGATATCCCACTGGGTCTTCCCATTTACCTGTACTTGTTTATATTGTTCTTGCTTTTTTTGGCAGCTTACAATGTTGCATGCCTTAGAATGTTTCCTTCTAAGCCCCTGCGTGAGTGAAATTGGTGCTCATTTTGTTTTGTCTTGAAAACCAAATAAAATTATTGAACCAGAAGCCCCTGTTGGGGAACAGGAAATGTCAGGAAACTCTAAAAAGTGAGGGGAGTTCACCAGAACAAGTATCCCCATTGGAAAATTCCCCCTCACCTCTTGTTCTGGTTACAACTCTTACATTTTGGAGTCCCATCATTTTCTATCACTAGGAAAAAGAGAATAGGTGGCTCTGACAGAGTTTCGTACACTTCTAAACTTTCCAAAATGAAAAAAAGAAAAATGTTTTGAATGAGCAAGCCCTTTAAAGAGGTTGTAAACTCCCCATTTACACTTCAGCTCATTCTAATCTGACAAAAGAAAGCAATAGATTGGTGCCTGTAAAAGATTACTTACTTGTATAATCTTCCTGTAATTCTTCCTGTAAAAGTTGATGACGTCATCATGCCCAGTTTGTCATTCAATTCACGGCACGATATGTGTGCTGTTTCATTAACATAACAGTGCCTCCTGCTCTCAAAAAACGGCACGGCTATGAAGCTTCCTGCTTCCTTATCTCACAGGGGTAGTGAGCAAGAGGTCACACAAGGGGAGGGGGAGTGAAAAACGATACTCAGAGAGTCTGCACTGCATTACACTGAGAGATTTCAGCCAAAGAATGCAGTAAGGGCGGAAATTATATCTGCAGGGGGAGCAGAAAGGAGGAGATGACATGGCGCAGCCCAGAGCAGGAAGAAGGAAAAAATGTACCTTAAAAAAAAGGTATTTTAAGAAGGTTCTGATTTAAATATTTTATGTGTAATGTATTAATATTGTAACTCCTTTTTAATACATTCTAAAAGATTTATTTTTATAGCCGAGTTTACTTCCTCTTTAAGGCCTGTCTTGGAGCTTTAACAGGGCTGAGGACTCATATTCTGTGTGGCAGCCTTTGGCCAAGACTGTCACATGACAAGGAGGAAGGGTAGTGAATGAAAGGGCCGCACAAGAACCGGGATTTTAGAGGCATCAAACATTAACAATACAAGAATCAAATTAGAAAAGTGTATTATTACTGTTTAAAAACACTGTGCACATAAAAGCATGGTACAAAATGGTCCATAGTCATAAAAAACCCCACAGTGCACCACATGAACATATTTAATGCATGTGAAAAACTCAATGAGTTTCAATTCTTGACATGAATCTTCATCAGAGGGATGTATTACAGTGGTTGAATAGGACCAAAACCAATATAATCATCAGGTTCCCTGAGGGGGAAGGCAGCCCCCCGAAAATAGGGCCTTGACTATTGGAGCACAAAGGACATGGGTCGTTCCCCGCTAATAACACAAAAATCCCAAAAACGATAAGGCTTCAGGGACCATTTGAGTTGGATAACCAAAATATTAGATAATAAGTATGTATAGGATCATGAATGAAAAAACCGTAATAGTTAGTTGCTACCCAAAACAGAAAAAGCAGGATGATGTCCTGCCAAAAATACACAGATTTATGGGTGCATCTGACAGCGAGGCCGTTCTGTCCAAAAATCAGCCCAGTCTGTGAATTTTTGGCAGGACATCATCCTGCTTTTTCTGTATTGGGTGACCACTAACTATTAAGGATTTTCCATTCATGATCCTATACATGATTTTTACTTAATACTTTGGTTATCCATCTCAAACGGTTCCTGAAGCCTAATACTTTTTGGGATTTTTGTGTTATTATTGGGGGACTCCCCCATGTCCTTTGTGCTCCTTGTACTTGCCTATATCGAAAGCACCTAGTGTGATTTCTGTCTGCTCTCTCATCCCTTTGCATTTGAATGCATTACTTCTGGCAGTCTATGCCAACACCAAGCAATCCTGGGAGACAGCAGTGCCCCACCTCCCCCGCCTGCACAGAGCAGGTGATTGACATTCTTAACTGTGCATGTTTCCCTAAGAGACTTTGTAGAGGGGGTGTGTCCATTCCCTCCACTAAGGTGTCAGATTACACTCTGCTCCCTGCTCTATGCTGTGCAGTGTGTGACTTCAGACCCCCTGTCCCTTGCCTTCTGAAACTCAGAAATGCTGTGTAAATGTTGGACTTTGAATGGATGTAGAGGAAAGAGTGCTGCAGATAAACAGGTACAATGTATGTAGGAGGATTTGCTGTATTTCTGTGTATTAACTGGGGCTAGTCACTTCACTGGGTATATGTAAGAGTTTGCAACCATTTTAGTTACCCCCCCCCCCAACAAGTGATCAATTACATATTTATTTTTAAGGCCCCTAAATCCATTCCTGCATTTAAGAGGTTAATAATATTTATTTTTTTTAGAACTGAAGAATTGGATTTAGCTAAATATTTCTAAATGAGTAGGGCCGTTGCTTTAATCATACTTGATTGCAGAATATAATTATATTTTGCCATTTAGAAAAGCTAATGGATTATAGCGCTGTCCACACCGCGACAGAGGACACTGATACTGCCCTTTGCCATTAAAATACAGACCATGGGCACCAGGCTCGCTTGGCATGCATTAAGAGATGGTTAGGGGGTGGCACTGCATAATGTCATTAAATCCCCAGGCAGTTTTCAAAGTTCAACTTTCATTTCCCCAAGCCGAAAACCTTTATCTTAGCAAGAGAACGGAAATCAGAATAAATAGAATGGCAGAGGTACCCGGGCACACTGTGAAGTAATGTTATTATATTTCTGATCAGTAAGTGAAATTCAGCCGTTGCTGTTGGTACAGTTGGGTCAAGAATATATATATATGGTAAAAATTTTGCAAGAAAAAAAAATTAACTTTTTTTATTGCAATTCTAGCAAAAGTTATTGATAATTTAATCGATAATGGGCAAGGAATGTAGAACTTTGCCCTTATTTGTCATGCATTTGTCGGGATACCGGGATATGTATATTTCTCAACACACAAAGTTATTGCAGCACACAAAGTTATTGCAACACATAAAGTTATTGCAACCTCTAATATGTTCCAAAATTACTGGAAGGTAATTCAATCGATAATGGGCAAAGAATGCAGACCTTTGCCTTAATTTGCCATGCATTTGTGGGGACACCGATACATGTATATTTCTCAACACACATTTTGTAAGGACCAAATTTCCCCCTGACATGCAATATGTGACTGCCCAACTGTTCTTGCTCTCTAATTACTGTTATTAGTGTAGTGCTACCCCCGCAGGTGCCGCTGTTTACTGGTTCTCCTTATTCCTGCACAGCCAAGCAACACACATCTTCCACTTCCACCTAGACACAAGAAAGCAGTCCCTTGGCTTTGTTTTGTTGTTTTATTAGGGGTAACAACTTGGATGGGGTAGAGGAATTTATGGGATCCCCAACTTGACTTGAAGAACACAGATGAGGACAATTATATGAGAGATAAGATCCTGGACTGTTCTCCTTCCTAGACACACTCAACCTTTAAGGATCAGTAGCACAATTCCCTTACAGACTATGAGCTCTTAGTTCCCTTTATAAAATAGCACAAAAGGTTGCAAAACTGCACGCAGGAGTATCTCCTCTCCTATTGTAGAACTGATCCCAGCTCCACTGCTTGCAGGCACTATCAGCCCTCCTGGCTGCTTCTCTGAAGATCTCCCAGGGAAGGGGATAAAAGGGTTAAGCACAGCGCTGTCCTATGAAAGCTTGCTACATGTGACAGTCTCTCCCCTTGTGAATCCCTGGGTGTGCTGATATACTCACTCTGTACTCCTTGCTCCCGCTGCTCTCAGGCAAGAATCCTGTTCAAACCGTGATGCTGAATGGATCTTCCCAAGCCAGCCTGAGCCCAGCCCCTAGGAAAATCCCCCCGTAGACCCAGGGGACCCTTCCTGGTACACCAACAGCCTCCTCAGTACTCCATCTTCCACCCAACTCCCTTGCTGGCCATATTTAGGAGCTGACTCAGCCACCCTGCCAGGACATTCTGCCTCCTCAAGTATGAAGATCAGGCCTTTCCCCACTAACTTCTAGAAGTTCCTCCAAAGTTCCAGATCCAGGGGAAGGTACCAGAGACCTGCGAGTAAACCTCATCCACAAATACAACAAAAGACTTCAAGCTGTCATTGATGTTAAAGGGGGCAATACACGGTATTAAGAACTGGGGTATGTAAACATTTGATCAGGGTCATTTGGGTAGTTTCTGTTGTCATGATGATTTAAAAAGAGTAAACACAGTTGATTTATAATAAATGGCTTCAGCCAAACACTAACCATGAGTGAAAGAAAAGTTTTTGTGTTATCATTCATATTCTCTGAAAAATGGCCAAGGAATCATAAATTCTGCCAGGGTATGTAAACTTATGAGTACAACTGTATATAGGGAAGCAGCTTTGTCATCCAAGGACAGGTTAGCTGTCCTATCAATTCTCTTTTGGCGCTTTTCCACTGCATGGAACCGAACGGTTCGGCTCGCTTTCGTGCTTTTCCACTGCTGGTACCGCATGGTATGGTGTAGGAACGGTTCGGTACGGTACGGCGGCGCTTTTCCACTGCATGGAACCGAACGGTATGGCTCTCAAAAACAGTACCACCTCGATTGTGGTTCCAAGAGGTACCATACCCGGTACCATATCCCACAATACTTTGCATGCAGTCACTACTAGCCACTGGTAGGTCAGAGAATCCCACCCACCCCGTTGTTATCCCACCCACTTAACTTTAGTACTACTTTAGTGGAAAGGCAAACCATACCGTACCGTACCGAACCGTTCCAACACCGTACCATGCGGTACCAGCAGTGGAAAAGTGCCAAAATGTCCCACATCTGAGAAACAAGATAGGACGTATATTTATAGCAGGGGGGGAGTACCGCGCTTTAAAGGTGCTTAGTGCATACTATTCATATAAATATTTATGCACTGGAGAAAATTTTTATAATTTTAAGCACAAGGGATTTATATTATTAATATTTGAAAGCACTGAAAGCAAATGTATTTATATGAATAGTATGAACTAAGCACCTTTAAAGCGCGGTACTCCCCCCCTGCTATAAATATCTGGATTGTGTAGGTTATCAATAACAGTACCTGCAGCATTAAAGGAAATAAGGATTTATATAGAGTGACAGCACGAGAATTTCACCAACCCATCATAAAGATAGGACGTATGAGATGCTAACTAGGATTTTCTTTGGCTATGCTTCTTGGGTGGCCAAAATGCCCTACAGGTATGCCAATAACATGATTGTACAATTGACAAAGCTGCACAGTTTTTAAATACTGCCGTTGCCCCTTGCCTTCATAGGCTATTTTATGTAAAAGATTAACTTAGCCTTTAAATTTGCCTGGAGTTGGGTTTTAAACATGGCATTAAAAAAAATATATGCTAAAACCTCACTAGATGAAGCAAGTTCTAAATCTTACAACCCTGACCTATTGTTTGCCCAGCATCAAGTTCTTGAGTGTGGTAGAGGTGCCTTTTAAATGTAAGAACTTCTCAGGTTGCAGAAATGCTGGAATGAAACACGTCAAGAAGATCTTCAGAACACTTTTGACAGTTACAACCTTAACTCGCCTTTTATCCTCACACATATGAGGGGGTTTGGTAGCGTCTGTTGTCATTCTCCAGTGGGATTAATTTAAACATCAAAATCAAGCTGTTACAGTTTCAGCCTAGTAACGCTAGAGATAGGGGGCTGTGAGAAATGTTATGAGTTTGTTGATAAAGATCCAGTTCCAACATCAGGACATCAATTATAGAAATGAGGAATGATGGGAAGATGGGGAAATGGTTTTCTTTCACTGGTTTTATATTCATAGCAATACAATCAACAAGTCTTGCATAGCTTGACCTGAGAACTCAGACATCAAGACCTTTCACATTGAAAGCCAGAAGTAACTATCCAGAGGTCTCTCAGCTCTTAGTGGGTCTTTAAGTGACCGTATAATACAAGTCAAAATACACAACAATATTATCATTTTTCACATAAGCCCCGTCTTGTAATAAAAATATTCATCCTTAAAGTGGTTGTAAAGGCACAAGATTTTTTTTGTACCTTCATGCATTCTATCAATATAGAATATAATATAAAAAAACTACTGTGTGCAGCAGCCCCCCCTAATACTTACCTGAGCCCCATCTTGATCCAGTGATGGCTCTCCGGGGACTCACACTACTGATTGGCTTTTGGAAGAAGCGGGAGCCATTGGCTGCTATCAATCACAGCCAGTGGGTCAAATAGGAGACAGAGGGGGCTGGGCCGATTTGCGGTTCCATGTGTGAATGGTCACACAGAGCTGTGTCTCGGGGGTGCGCTTGCTTGGGTGCCCCCAGAGCAATCTGCTTGCTTGGGGGGCACCTGGCAGGAGGTAGGGGCCTGGAGCACCGGCGAGGGACCCGAGAAGAGGAGGATTGGGGCTGCTCTGTGCAAAACCACTGCACCGAGCAGGTAAGTATAATATCGACAGAATATTGGCATGCATAAGGAAGGGGATGTATTCCAGAGATAAATCTATAATCCTACCACTTTATAAAACTCTGGTCCGGCCACACCTGGAGTATTCTGTCCAGTTCTGGTCGCCAATCCTTAGAAAGGGTGAGCTGGAACTGGAAAGAGTCCAAAGAAGGGCAACTAAGCTAATTAGGGGATTGGAGGACATAAATTAAGAGGAGCGTTTACAAGCGCTCAATTTATTCTCCCTAGAGAAGAGATGCCTGAGAGGGGACATGATAGCGATTTACAAATACCTCAATGGTGAACTTAGCATAGAAAAAAAACTATTCAGTCGCAAGGAGTGCAAGAAAACACAGGCCATTCAATGCGAATGGAGGAGAAGCGATTTAGCCTCAGGCTATGAGGGTTTTTTTACATTAAGGGCAATAAGATTGTGGAACTCGCTTCTACAAATGGTAGTAACTGCGGGGAGTATGGCTACTTTTAAAAGACTCTTGGACATACAACTTCAAGATCAAAACATTCAGGGGTATGGAAAATGAATACGTCCACATCACCTACACAGGTTGAACTGGATGGACTATTGTCTTAATTCAACCTTAATTCAACCTCAAATACTATGTAACTATATGTTTGTTATTTTAATGTAAAAGAAAAAAAAAAAAAAAAAAACGAGGGTTTAGTAACCCTTTAAGATTCAGTCCAGTGATGTTGTTTAGACTGAAATTATGTTATAAAAATACTTAGAGGTTGATTTACTAAAGAGAAATAGACCATGCACTTTGCAAAGTGCAGTTGCGCTCTGCAACTGGATTTGCTCCAGAGCTTAGAAAATGAGGCTAAGCTTCACTTTGCAAAGAGTACCCAATCACGTGCAAGGAAAAAAAAAAAAAGCTAAGTGCACAGTCTACATGCCCTTAGTAAATCAACCCCTTAGTGTTCAAGGGCCTCTACCCCACAACCCTGGCTGGTGGTTGTGGGGGTCTGTAAGTGAGGGGCCTATCAATCAGAATATGGAAGCCTCCTTTAAAAATAAGGGGGCCCCCCAGATACTGTGCCTGCCCCCCCTCACATGAATGAGTATGGGGTACATAGTATCCTTACTCATTCACAAAAAAAAAAATGTAACCTAGAAATAAAGACACACAAACGTTTGAAAAGTCCGCAAATAAAAAAAAAAACCAAAAAAAAAACATTGACTTAAAGCGGAGTTCCGGCCACAAAATCATGCCTGTAGATTTTATGGCATCCGCTTCCTTATCCTTACCTGAGCAATAATTGGATATTCCCGGCTTTTTTTTTTTGCTTACTTACCTTATTAGAGAGGATAATATACTCACGTTTAGAGCGATGGTATGGGTATGGTATGTGCAAAGTTAAGCCTCATTCACAAGGGAATACTTATGCATACAACCATGCCATGGGCTGTCTTTGCCCACATAGGATGCATAGGTGTTCCAACATACCCCCAATGCATGTACTGTAGTCCCATTCACATCTATTGATTGAGAATGCTCCTGATGATGCATGTGACACGAAACGGCAGTAGAGCTATTGAGACATGCCTGAGGCCCAGCCACCACTTTAATAATTTGAGGTGGTGGCTTCTGATGTAAGTGACTAGACACATCCCTACCTTTGTTATTGTATTTGGACCTCTCTGTATTGGTTTTTATACTGCGATTTGTCAGTATCTATTTTTGTGATTTTGCATTTTTAATTAAAGACTTTTTGTATTGATTGTTAAACTATGAGTAGCTCTATATTTTTCATTTGGATCTCCATTTATGCTTAATTGATGCTACAATTCCACACGAGGAGACTCTCTGTATTGGTTGATTCATACTTCAGGACCGAAAAGAACCTAGACACCAGTAGCTACATGCGCTATTGCTGTCTTATAATTTGGACAGCAATTAGCTCTGGTGAGTGTGCACATTATTTATATGGTGGAGGACAACGTTCACGAGTGTCAATATTTTTATGTTCTTGAGACTGGGACACTTTTTCTTGTTTTAACCGCTTCCATACAGAGCAGTTAGACCCCCTTCCTGCCCAGACCAATTTTCAGCTTTCAGCACTCTCACACTTTGAATGACAATTGCTCAGTCATGCTACACTGTAACCAAACAAAATTTTTATCATTTTTTTCACACAAATAGAGCTTTCTTTTGGTGGTATTTGATCACAACTGGGGTTTTTTTTTTCGTGATATAAGCAAAAAAAGAGCAAATATTTTGCAAAAAAAAAACACTTTTTTTTAGTTTCTATTATAAAATTTTGCAAAAAATTAATTTTTCTTCATACATTTGGGCCAAAATTTATACTGCTACATATCTCTGGTAAAATTAACCCAAATTAGTGTATATTATTTAGTCTGTGTGAAAGTTATTGAGTCTAGAAGCTATGGTACCAATTACTGAAAATTGATCACACCAGATGTACTGACTGCCTATCTCCTTTCTTGAGGCCCTGAAATGTCAGGACAGTACAAATACCCCCCAAATGACCCCTTTTTGTAAAGTAGACAGTCCAAGGTATTTAGTAAGAGGCATGGTGAGTTTTTTGAAGTTATAATTTTTTCCCACAATTCTTGGGAAAATGAAGAAAACATTTTTTTTCTTTTTTTTTCCCAAAACGTTGTCAATTTATATCAATCAATATATAATATAAATAAAACCAGACGGTGCTAATATACTATATCCTCTGCGCACAAATAAATAAATAAATAAATATATCTCGTTCAGAGAAATATCGCAGCTACTTTAAAGATAAAAATTGTAAACAATCACTCTGAATAAAAGTCCATAAATGGAGTCATACACAAAGCAATAGCAGCGCTGATATTAAGTATCAATCAAAGCATGCAAGGAATTGCTACAGTGCACTAGTCCTTTCTCATTAAATGTCCATCTTTATATCAGTCTTTTTCACCAATTTGGGGTCACCAGTGAGTTTTTATGGGGTCACCCGACATTCAATCCTCCACCGTTGTGATAAGGTACAAGATGGCAACTCACCAGACAAACAGGCCTTCCTATTCTCATAGAGAAGGCAAACAAGCATGAACTCTGTGGTCTTTACTCGATCGGCTGCAGCTGTTAGAAACACACCTCTCTCCACAGAAAACTGCGTTCCCTTTGCTCACGAGTCACTCACCAACCGGTTGAGGAAAACATAAAAGAAAGGACCGCACTAGTGTGATATTGTAAAACATCACTCCATAGTTTATTAACCAATCCCCCAATAAATGCACTCACAAACGCAATCAAATAGTAAGCCTTCTAATAAATCATATAGGGAAGTCACAGGGATGCATCGGTAGGCGGTGTTGGCCGGCTCACCCTCTCCACGCTGATGTTCCTAGCCTCCAGTGCCTCCGAATGTGTCACCCGAGAACTTCCGGTCGCCGCGAGGTTCACGCCCTGACGCGTTTCGTCATTTCCGACTTCTTCGAAGGGCGTGGACCTCACGGCGCGGCGTCAAGATATACACAGAGGAATGCTGACAATTCTGACGTCACATAGTAGGCGCGCCCATCTATGCAAATATCCCGGCTTACCGATAGGCGGGAACACTTCCGCCCTTACTCTATCACTCCGCGGTTCACGATACTTCCGCCCACACATCGTATTCACGATGTACAGCCAATCGGTGACTTAAACTCTTGTATGTATACAGAAAAGGAGAAACACCCTTTATGGCTAATACTCTTTTCTATGTCAACATTCCTCAATTACAAGCAATCCCAGCGAGTGATAAATACATACATGTAAATCATGGCAATACAATGCTTAAAAGTCATAACTATACAATGCTAAAAGAAAGCTGCCAAGCGGGATAAACCCTCCCAGTTAATGGAAAGAGTTTTAAAAGGTTGCATGTGGTATATCTAAATATATCAGAGCATTTTAAATTTAAAAATTAAAGATTCAAAGCTCATATCCTAATGTTATATATATAGACTCAGTAAACACTGAGTTCACTAGAGAAAAAGATAAAATCAAGGATATAATTCATAAATAACAAGGATATAATTCATAAATAACATAAATAACATAGAGTAAATTTGAATGGGTTTAGATTAAAATACCTCAGACGATATTCAGAAAAAGTAAATTTAAAATCAATCAAAAATTGAATCAAATTTAAGTTTAAGTTAATTCATATAAAACGATTAAAATGATCAAAAATCACTGATAAAACAATTGAGATCCAGCTCAATGTTTAAACCTTTGGGGTCAAGGGCCTGGGTGAGGAAAATCCATTTAGTCTCGCATTTGGATAATTCTCTCACCCAGTTTGCCCCCCTCCAAGGGGGGGTAACCCTTTCTATTCCCCAAAAATGCAGACCACGGGGATCACAATTATGGTGTCTCCTAAAATGTTCCGAGACACTATGGTCCTTAAAACCGGTCAAAATGTTTGAAATATGTTCTCCCACCCTTTTCTTTACAGTCCGTTTTGTTCGACCGATGTAGATCTTGTTACATGGACACATAAGGGCGTAGACCACATGGGTCGTGTCGCAGGTGATCAAATTTTGGACCTTAAATTGCTTGCCTATTGCTGGAACAGAGAATTCAATTCTCTTTCTTAAATTAGTTCTTGCAAAGAAACAGGCCCGACAGCGACCACAGGTATGGAAACCCTTTCTTTCAGGAAAGAAAGTTACTTTTGGGGGGTTTTGAACTTTCTTAACAACCCTGTCCCCAAAATTGGGAGCCTTTCGATATATAAAAGATGGGTTGGCCGGTATTACAGGGCCCAGAACTCTATCCTTCAACAGTAAAGGCCAATGTTTTTTAAAAATAGCTTCTACATTTTTGTAGTCATTGGAGAAATCCGATAGGAAGCTCCACTCCTTCGTATTGTCCGTGATTTTACTTTTATTTTGTAAACAGTCTGCCCTAGGTATATCTCCAATTTTCTTTATCTCCTGGTCCAAAAACTCCTCTTTGTAGCCTTTCTGAAGAAAACGGTCCTTAATTATTTTAGATTGTGACATAAAGTCATGGTCAAACGTACAATTACGTCTGACCCTCATGAATTGGCCTCTAGGTATATTTTTTAACCATGTAGGATGGTGGCCACTCATGATGGACAGGTAACTGTTGCGATCAGTCTTTTTAAAATACACTTTCGTAGCAAACCCATTTGAATGTCTGAAAATGGTGACATCCAAAAACTGGATGCTAGTAGTATCCCAATGAAATTCAAGCTTAATATTATTGGGGTTCCTATTCAAATGGCTCATAAATGAAAGGAGGGATTCTTCTGTCCCGTCCCAAATAAATAAAATATCGTCTATAAACCTTTTATAAAAACGTAACTCAGGTCTAGACTGATTAAAAACAAATTTGTCTTCCCACTCGGCCATAAAAATATTCGCCAAACTGGGGGCAAATTTGGCCCCCATGGCGACGCCGGTCTTTTGGCTATAAAAACAACTATTAAACCAAAAGTAGTTGTGAGATAGACAAAAATCGAGAGACTGTTGAATAAATCTTTTCTGGGCAAAAGGAATTTCTTCTCTCTTACTCAGTGCCCAATTCAGGGCTAAAAGTGCATCATCATGTTGGATGATGGTGTAAAGTGAGGACACGTCAGCCGTCACCAAGAAGGCCGACGAGTCCTCACTCAACGACACATCACCCAACAATACCAACAGATCTTTGGTATCCTTCAAAAAAGCTTTAGTGGTAATGACACTCGGCTGTAAAAATTTATCCAGGTATTGGCCTAACCTTGCAGTTACAGAACCAATCCCATTCACTATAGGACGTGCTGGGGGGCAATTCTCATCCTTATGTATCTTAGGAAGCGTGTATATTGTAGGGATTCTACAAACACTTGGAGTCAGATACCTTTTTTCTTTCTTAGTCAGGGCATAAGTATGATAGCCCTGATCCACCAGACTTCTAAGTTCTTGGTCGAACTTCGACGTTGGGTCCGATGGTAACTTCATATACGTGTTTGTGTCATTTAGCATACTGGAAAGTTGTTGATGATAAAAACTCTTATCCATTATAACTACTCCACCCCCTTTATCGGCTGGCCTGATTATAATTTCTTTCCTTTTCTCCAAGGAGTCTAACCCTTCGATAATATGCCTACAATTATTTTGAGCCTTTCTATTCGGAGTCAGCTCTTGTAAATCCTCCAATACCGCATTCTTGAACACCTCAACGTAATGGTTATTATTTGGTTTGGGGTTCATAGTTGATTTGTTTTTTAAACCACTATTCAACATGCCCCCTCCATTTATGTTACTAATCGAGGTAATTGGGTTATTCAGGAAATGCTTTTTAAGGTTTAATTTCCTAATAAACTTATGGGTATCGATATAAACATCGAATTTATTTAGGGCACGTTTAGGTGCGCACTTTAGCCCTTGGTCCAAAATATGTAGTTCTTTCTGGGTCAGTTCTACCTGGCTCAAATTAAAAATCCCTTGATTCACCGTTCCCTTCTCCTTTTTTTTGTATTGGACCCTTCGTCCTGCTCTGACACCTCTTCTCGTACGTACTCCTCTTCTGGCCTTCCCATTCTCTCTTGATGGGTATTTTGGTATTTTGTCAATTTATAAGCTATTTCTAACACATAGCATGTACACAGCAAAAATGACACCCCAAAATTAAATCTGCTACTCCTTCTGAGTATGGTGATACCACATGTGTGAGACTTTTACACAGCCTGGCCACAAAAAGAGACTCCACGTCCAAGTAGCACCATAAGGCGTTTTAGGAGCATAAATACACATAAAACTTTCTTACTACCTATCACACTTTTCAAGGCCCTAGAGCACCAATACAATGGAAAAGTCCACAAAATGACCCCATTTTGGAAAGCAAACACTCCAACGTATATTCTATGAGGCATTATGGGTCCTTTGAACATGTCATTTTTTTCCACAAGTTTTTGGAAAATGTGGGAAAAAAATGAAAAAAATTTTTTTTTACACAAAGTTGTAAATTTATAGAATATTCCTAACACATAGCATGTACATAGCAAAAATGACACCCCAAAATACATTCTGCCACTCCTCCTGAGTATGGCAATACCACATGTGTGAGACTTTTTCACAGCCTAGCCATATAGAGGGGCCTAAACATCCAAGGCGCATCATCATGCATCCTAGCCACTTGCCTAGGCCTATTTTTGACATTTGGTGTTTACAAGCTAAAATCAGTTGTTTTTGCTAGAAAACTACTTAGAACCCCAAAACATTATATATTTTTTTTTAGCAGAGACCCTAGAGAATAAAATGGAGATTATTGCAATATTTTTTATCACACCGTATTTGCGCAGCGGTCTTCCAAACGCATTTTTTTGGGAAAAAAAAATCACTTTTTTTAATTAAAAAATAAGAAAACAGTAAAGTTAGCCCAATTGTTTTCCATAATGTGAAAGATAATGTTACGCCGAGTAAATAGATACCCAACATGTCATGTTTCAAAATTGCGCACGCTCACGGAATGGCGACAAACTTTGGTACTTAAAAATCCCCATAGGCGACAATTTAAAAATTTCTACAGGTTGCTATCTTAGAGTTACAGAGGAGGTCTAGGGCTCAAATTATTGCTCTTGCTCTAACGATCGCGACGATACCTCACATGTGTAGTTTGAACACTGTTTACATATATGGGCGGGGTTTCCGTATGCGTTCGCTTCTGCGCGCGAGCTCGCGGGGACAGGGCGCTTTAATTTTTTTTTTTTTTTTACTATTTATTTTATTTATTATTTTTTATTTTTACACTGTTTTTTTTAAAAAACAAAAAATTGATCATTTTTATTTCTATTACAAGAAATGTAAACATTACTTGTAATAGAAATAGGCACGACAGGACCTCTTTTTTGTGAGATCTGGGGTCAAAAAGTCCTCAGATCTCACAAGTACACTAAAAGATAGAAAAAAAAAAAAAAAAAAAAATTAAAAATAAATTAAATAAAATGAAAAAAAAAAAGGGACCTTTAAACTGGTTGCTAGGCAATGACGTTTGCCGTAGCTCCGGTCCTCCAAGACCATAGAGTCAAGTGAGGGCAAGCTTGCCCTCACTCGACATCCTGTCTGTAAGGATCTGGGACCGGATCGTTTTCCCCGCTGCCGGCGGGTCCGGTAAACGGGGAAAAGGACCAGAATGCAGCGGGAGGGGGGGGGCACCTCTTTCGCCACCCCGGAAGGGTGATCCCGCGGCGAATCCGCCGCTGGGACCACCCTTATCGGAAAGCCAACCGTCCACCGTTTAAAATAATACCAGGGTTATGGCAGCTATCTGCTGCCATAACACCGGTATTTAGGTTTAAACGGACGACGTATATAAACCTTTTTGGACTTGGACATGGTGGCTGTATGAAGGGTGACAGGTACTCGGGTACTTTGCTGGGCAGGTGACAGGTACTCTGGTACTGATGAGCAAGTGGCAGGTACTCGAGTACTCCGATAGGCAGGTGACAGGTACTCGGGTACTCTTATGGGCAGGTGACAGGCAGGTGATAGGTACTGATGAGTAGTACTGATACTGATAGGTGATACTGATACTGTACTGATGATGGGTACTGATGATCAGTACTGATACTAATAGGTGATAGGTACTGATGGGTACTGATGAGTACTGATGAGTAGTGATGGGTAATGATGAGCAGGTGGCAAGTACTCGGGTACTTCAGGTGTCAGGTACTCTGATGAGCAGGTGGAAGGTACTCGGGTACTCTGTTGGGTAGGTGACAGGGACTTGGGTACTCTGATGGGTAGGTGACAGGTACTCGGGTACTCCGATGACGGGTACTCAAAGTACCAGAGTACCTGTCGTCAGAGTACCCGAGTACCTGTCATCAGAGTACCCGAGTACCCATCATCAGAGTATCCGAGTACCTGTCATCAGAGTACCCGAGTACCCGTCATCAGAGTATCCGAGTACCCGTCATCAGCGTACCCGAGTACCTGTCATCAGAGTACCCGAGTACCCGTCATCAGAGTACCCGAGTACCCATCATCAGAGTACCCGAGTACCCGTCATCAGAGTACCCGAGTACCTGTCATCAGAGTACCCGAGTACCTGTCATCAGAGTACCCGAGTACCTGTCATCAGAGTACCCGAGTACCCGTCATCAGAGTACCCGAGTACCTGTCACCAGCCCATCAGAGTACCTGTCATCAGAGTACCCGAGTACCTGTCATCAGAGTACCCGAGTACCTGTCATCAGAGTACCCGAGTACCTGTCATCTGAGTACCTGATGGGCTGGTGACAGGTACTCGGTTACTTTGATGGGCTAGTGACAGGTGCTCTTTATTGGGGGGGGGCAATCAGTGTGTTTGGGGTGCACTATGATTGGTAACTAGCTGTTACCACAATCTCCTCCTCACACAGGATCAGTGTGTGAGGAGGAGAACACGGTGACAGCTAGTTACCGTGTTCTCTGATGACATTTGTGACCGGCTGTGATTGGACACAGCCGGTCACGCGGTAAAGAGCCAATTTCATTGGCTCTTTACCTAGATCGGGGATCGACTCTGTCCGAGGGACGAGCCTCGTCCCCGATCGCCGCGCTGCGCGCCCCCGGGGGCGCGCATTAAGGAAGGAACGAGCGGCTCGCGCTGGAGCCGCTCATGTGATCGGCTGTGATTGACACAGCCGATCACGTGGTAAACAGCCAATTTCATTGGCTGTTTACCTTGATCGGGGTTGGGCTCAGTCCGAGGGACGAGCCTCACCCCCGATCGCCGTGCTGCGCGCCCCCGGGGGCGCGCAGTAGCGGGGAGATCCGGGCGCCGTCATATGACGTCCGCCCGGATCGAGAAAGGATTTGTGCCGACGTCATTTGACATGACGCGGTACGGAAGGGGTTAAACATATATACATTTTTGGACTCACGTTGGACCTTTTCACTATGTAATACAAATTTTGAGCACTGCAATTGTTTTTTATTTATGTATTGGGATGCAGTGATTGCACGGACACAGCTGCAGGTCACAATTTAACAATTTGAGCAATCGTTGCATCCCAATAAACAAATGGCCCTTTTCCACTGCAAGTACCGGCTCGGCTCTACTCGGCCCTGCTTGGCCCGGTTTGCTTTTCCACTGCTGGTACCACATGGTACGGTGTTGGAACGGTTCTGTACGGTACGGTATGGTTTGCTTTTCCACTAAAGTAGTACTAAAGTTAAGTGGGTGGGATAACAACGGGGTGGGTGGGATTCTCTGACCAATCAGTGGCTAGTAGTGACTGCATGCAAAGGATTGTGGGATATGGTACCGGGTATGGTACCTCTTGGAACCACAATCGAGGTGGTACTGTTTTTGAGAGCCGTACCGTTCGGTTCCATGCAGTGGAAAAGCGCCGCCGTACCGTACCGAACCGTTCCTACACCATACCATGCGGTACCGTGCAGTGGAAAATACCAAAAGCGAGCCGAACAGTTCGGTTCCATGCAGTGGAAAAGCGCCAAAAGACAGGACTGGTGGCATGCGAATATACAGAACACCTAAAGACTGAATTTACTTAGTGTAAAGACATTACTATAAATTAATTGAAAAAAAAAGTAGTATGCTATGCAACCTGAGCTAAGGAGCGCTTCCAACAGTCAAGGCTGCATCTCATCAAGACTTGAGGGACCTTCTATTAGAAATATGGTAATATATGATCATTGTGCAGGAAGAACAGGCTGTAATATAAGGAAATATAGCTGTTCTTTTATTTTCAATTAACAACTACTTAAAGATATGTTAAAAATTGTAATTAACAAAGCTACAGTTTTCCTTTAAGCAATAATTTCAGATTCCATAAACCACACAGACAAAACATTGTTTCTGACCTGTACTTCGTCTGCTACCTAGTAAACATTAGGCACCAGCACTTGTTGCCTTTTGGGAAAATTAAGCCCCAGCAGCAGACCTTATCTGCAGCATAACATAAATAAATTAAAGCACTTGCAAACTGCTTGGTCGACATTCCATCGTAAAACGTATCGCAGAAACTGAAATGACCTTAATGTATGTCTCGGAGGAGAGTGGAGATGGGATATGTTGGAGATGTAAAGATACATTATGGGATTTAGAAGTGTTTAGAATGGATTACGATTTCATCTAAGAGGACTCGTGGAACAAGTAGTCGAGTTTTAGAGGTACACTCCCGGAAATGGAATGGAAAAAATGATCTGGAAAAAATAATGAGCTTTTTGGATCACACCGAAGCTGTAGCCAACAAAACTCATAACAGGAGCAGATTTATCTCCAGACTAATGTGGATAGGGTTGTCTGTTTAGAGGACATATCACTTCCAGACTAAAAACACCAATGTTTCAGGGCAACACATAACACGGCTGCAATGGATCTAAAAATTCCTATGTTCATGGCAACATCTAAAACGTCAAAGTAATACCCTGTAAAAATTACCATTTGTTTTAAATTGCCCCTGAAAAACAGCAGTGACTATACTGAGTATAGGTGTTCTTGGTCTGCAACCCTATAACTGTATATCAGCAGTATGAGATCATCTACTGCACTGCTGTTTGCAAGTATCACTAGATTTGGAGTGAGATTTGGCAATGTCACTACTGTGCTGCTCACTGTTCTCCTTGCTGGGGAGGAAGATGTACCTGAGAATCTGCAGTGCAAGGATCTACCTGTTTCCGCTTCTTCCATTTTGTCAATATGTGCTTGATTCATCTTTCCTGCTGCTTCTTCAATATCTCCCCATGAGTCACCAGATCACCACTAATCAGGGGGCAGCTATGACATGAGAAGGCAAAGCCCTTCTCTATTACCAAGATAGCCACCTCCACATGAAGGCACAGTGCAAAACAAATCATGGTAAGTCAGTAATGAGGAAAAGGACAGCTGCAGGGAGATCATATGGAATAATAGTTACTTAGCCTTCTGCTTGCCTCTTTGGGCACATATTCCACAGTTCAGGTTGTTTTTCGGAAGATTATGTTTAGGCTATAACCCAAATTATATTACAATTGCTGTTAATTATTTTCCAGGAATCTTACACAAAATCATAGTATATGTATTATACTCCCTGGGATCTCTACTGGCATGGCATCCTTGCTGATAGGAGGACCAGGTAAAATTCCAGAATAAAAAAAAAAAAAAATATATATATATATATAAAAAGACATGCCCATGCGGTGGCATGCACCTCCTTGGACATAATCTATAGTAAGCCAGCACATTTTAGCAAGTGACTGAATCCCTGGAGTTCAGCTTTAAAGAGGAAGTCCAGTCAAAAACCTAACTAAGCTTAAACCTTCTCCCACCCCCATTCAAAGCCCAATACTAACTACTCTATAAAGGAAAGATGCTTATATTTACCTAAACTAAGGGCTCTCTGGTCCGGTCACGTGATCAGTTCCCAGCACTGGCTTCAGGGGAGAGGAGGGACTGATGCCTCATAATAAGTCTATGGGTGAAGTTACTGCCCAGGCTCTGCAGCCGTTGTCCCTGTTTCCTCTCCCCTGAAGCAACTCGCTGGGGAGATCATGTGACCAGACCAGAGCACCCTTAGTTTAGATAATTATAAGCATCTTTTCTTTACAGAGTAGTTTCTACAGGGTTAAGAATAGGGGTGGGAGCAGGTTTAGGCTTAGTTAGCTTTTGACCGGACTTCCTCTTTAGAGCTTAACCCCAGCAATTTAGTCACTTTCTAAAATGTGCTGGCTTATTATGGATTATGACCAAGGAGGTGCATGCCACCTTATGGACATGCCTTTTTTTAATGGCAACTGACAATTTTACTGAGTGTCGGGAGTACAGCTATCACTATACTCCTAGTGTTCTGACAGAAGAGACACTGCTTTCTCATACAGCAGAAGCTGTGCCTACCTCTCTCCTTTGTTAAACTAGCAATTAGGTATAAGTAAGAGAACAGAGTCATTTAAAAAAATTCAACTTGGCTTCATTGACTAAAGCCCCATGCCCAGAACAACTGTGCTAAACCCCTAGCACTAAAAACGAACATATCTAAATAAACGCTGAAGCCTGAATGAATAGCTCAGTCTGCAGTCCCCCAGGCCATATATGTTGGTTTCTCAACCTTGGACACAACTGTCTCCTTGGAAGACAATCGTTTTCTGTGATGGATGCCACTTTAACCTCCAACAAAAATAGAGGAAAATGACTGTCGACTTTTTCAAATCAAATACAACTTTTATGACTTCCAAAATCACATCTACTGTATAGCCTGGCTATGTCTGCTTGAATAATGGACACGCTGAAAAAAGAACGAAACCTATCCATTTCAAATTGGCTCCAGTTTAGTGTTCATTTCATCTTTGCACACTTCTGTGCTTTTTACATTTCAGTGGCTGTAACTTAACCCTTTAATGTGCCTAGACCAACGAGTCTCTGGACAGAAAGGATAACATTTGTTTTCCTATCTTGGATACAGCATAAAAATAGATGTAAACTGTAACTAAAAGACATTTAGTTTGCTAAAGCACTGTGTTATAAGGAATCATAAATGTCATCCTTTGTTGCATTCCAGTGCTGATGATCTCCTGTTGCTACTTTGCAGCCACTTTCTGTTTATATGTCTAGCCATATTACATAGTTGGTAAGGTTGAATAAAGACAATAGTCCATCCAGTTCAACCTATGTTGGTGTGTGTGTTCATGTAGATCATTATTTCCCATATCCCTGTGTAGTGTGTACGATAGGATGCACGTCCAAGAGTCTTTTGAAACTATCAATACTTCCTGCTGACACCACCGATTGTGGAAGAGAGTTCCACATCCTTACTGCCCTGACATTGAAAAACCCCCTATGCAGCTTAAGGTTAAATCACTTCTCTTCCAATCTCTTTGTGTGACACCATGTCCTCTTGCACTCCCTGAGACTGAAAAGTTTCCTATCTAAACAAAGATTAACATTGAGATATTTGTATATCGCTATCATATCTCCTCTTAAGCGTCTCTTCTCCAGGGAGAATAAATTTAGCGTTTGTAGTCCTTCCTCGTATTTGAGGTCCTCCACCCCCCTTATTAATTTTGTTGCTCTTCTCTGAACTCTCTCCAGCTCCAGTAATCCTTTCTGAGGATAGGTGACCAGAACTGGAGGGAATACTCCAGATTTGGCTGAACCAGAGTTTTATAAAGTGGTAGAATTATCATTTTATCTCTGGAGTAAATCCTCTTGCACTCCCGGAGACTGAAAAGTTTCCTATCTACACAAAGATTACCTGTGAGATATTTGTATATCGCTATCATATCTCCTCTTAAGCGTCTCTTCCCCAGGGAGAATAAATTTAGCGTTTGTAGTCATTCCTCGTATTTGAGGTCCTCTAGCCCCCCCTATTAATTTTGTTGCCCATCTCTGAACTCTCTCCAGCTCCAGTACATCCTTTCTGAGGATAGGTGACCAGAACTGGATGGAAAACTCCAGATGTGGCTGAATCAGAGTTTTATAAAGTGGTATAACTATCATTTTATCTCTGGATTAAATCCCTTTTATATTGCATGCTAATATTCTGCTGGCCTTGCTTGCCGCAGCTTGGAATTGCATGCTATTGCTAAGTCTGCCATTTATTAGGACCCCAAGATCCTTCTCCATCCTGGAATCCCTCAGAACTTCTCCCCCTAGTAGGTAACCTGCATTAATATTTTTACCCCCCAAGTGCATTACAATGGTAAACCTCATTTGTCATCTAGTTGCCCACCCGATTTATTTTATTGAGGTCTTCTTCTAAGGTTTCTACTTCCTGCTGTGATGTTATTGCCCTACTTATTTTTGTGTTGTCTGCAAACACTGAGATTGAGCTATTTATCCCATCGTCTATATCATTTATAAATAAATTAAACAAAATTGGTCCCAGGACAGAGCCTTGGCGTACCCCACTAAACACTCCAGACCATTCTGAGAACACATTATTTAACACCACCCTTTGGACGATCTCCTGTAGCCAGTTATCTATCCAAGAGCAAACCCTATGGTCCATGCCTACAGACCTCAGTTTATAGATTAAGCATTTGTGGGAGGACTGCATCAAATGCTTTTGCAAAATCCAGATACACCACATCCACAGGTCTACCTTTGTCCAGGTGGCAGCTCATAGAAGGTAACGGGTTGGTTTGGCAAAAACGACCATTCGCAAACCCATGCTAATTACTACTAATGATACTGTTTTCATCAACAAATTCTTGTATATAGTCCCTTATCATCCCCTCAAATACTTTACATACTATTGATGTTAGGCTGACAGGCCTGTAGTTACCAAGAATATACCTGTGCCCTTTTTAGAATATTGGTACCACATGGGCTTTTTGCCAATCAGCTGGTACCATTCCCATCAGTATGCTGTCCATAAAGACTAGGAATAGCGGTCTGGCTATAACCTGACTGAGTTCCTTGAGGACTCTCGGGTGCAAGCCGTCAGGTCCTGGTGATTTGTTTGTGTTAAGTTTTTATAGTCTTTTCTGGACACTGACTTCTGTAAGCCACAAGGTTATGTATTCCAGTGATGGCTACATTTCTTAGAGCGACTTTCCTGATAGTGACAAAAGTGGCCCATGTCTGTGCAATGTGATTTGAAAGGGCCACTTGTAGTTTCCATGGGAAGACAGGATGACAACCTAGGAGGACAATTGGGAGACGGTAACAGTGTTGTCACTTTAACAGGAAGTAGCCAAACATGGCCCCCTATGGTAGGATCACCAAATATTATTATAACTATTTCCCTACCAGGCCAATTCTGACATTTCTCTCCTACATGTAAAAATCATATTTTTTTTTGCTCGAAAATTACTTTTGCTTTTTTTGCTGGTAAAGAACCTCCAAACATATATCGATTTTTAAGCAGAGGCCCTAGAGAAAGAAAAATGGTTTTATAAACTCAAATTTCTTGTAAAAAAACAGTCATAAATTTTAGTGCAAGCAAAGACAATATAATTCCCATTTTTTGGTCAAATATAACAGATAATGTTACGCCGTGTAAGTACCTAAAAAGCGCCATAGATTACGTTTTTTAAAGCCTTTACAAGTTACCAGTGTAGAAATACACAGAATGTCTGGTGCTCAAAAATTTTCCTCTTACTCTGGCGTTTGTGGTGATATTTCACATGTGTGGTGCGATCACCATGCGGGACTTATGAATGAGTTCACCTTTGGTACAAGAAAGGGGGGAGGGGCTTAATTTTTTTATGTATAAACATTTTTTGCACTGTCTCTATTTTTTTTGTTTTTTTTTTACTTTACATTTTTATTGCTACCACAAGGGATGGGCAGCAATTGATCAGATGCTTTCACAGAACACTGGTCCTTGGTCATCTCTATGGTAAGCCAGCAGAACCAATAGCCCCCTCCTGCTGCATGTAAAAGCAATCCAGCGGCTATGTAGCCACTAGGTTAACTTTTACATTGTAGAGCATCGCTGGCAAAAAAAAAAAAATACCACATTGATGCCTATAGCTGCAGGCATCATCCCAGTATCATTACTGAGGCAGGAAGTGGTTAATGAAAGCTTTTGATTAAAACTCTTGACAATGACTCATGAAACTTTAAAATTTTAAAGCTTCTATGTTATTTTAGTGATCAGGTTTATAAATATATTGTTTGGGGGGGGGGGGGGTAGATTTAATAAAAAATGACAGTGATCACCAGGTAGCAATGGATGTGTTCAACTCCGAACCCCTTTATATATCCTAGGGTTGCTCCTAAAAGGGAAAGTTGGCAGTATCTATTTAATGACCAGACAGTGTAGATTTCTGCTCACTAACCTTTGGTTAAAAGTAAACCTATAATCAAAAATGACATTAGGTCACCAAGTTCTCTATGCTACTAAAGAACCTTTTCTAACCTTCTTACCACAGAGCAACTTTTGAAATAATTTTAGTCTCAGGGAACCCCTGCTAAAACGAATTCACTGAAGTTCAATGGGAAGAATGCTCCTTATATTGGTAGTCACGGAGAAGAATGCCTCCCTGCAGTGATAGTCAAAATGCTACTCTTGCAGACAGTTAAAAAGATCATTGTCATGACTGAGGTATAGCCGATATTAGGGCCTCCATAGTGTACACCAGCAGTTCTAGTTAGAAGCTAGTTCCACGCCGTCCTGCTCCAAGTGACTCCTAGGACCCCCAGCACCACCCTTTTCTCCCCCATTGACTCCACCCTGCTCCATCCTGCCTGTCTCCACTCAAAACTGACTCCGTGTCTACACCAAATTTTGTTTATTTAACCCATGAAGTTCTCCCAACCTTTACTGCTAACCTAGTCATGTCCGGCCTTCCGCCTACTTTTGCCATCCATCTCCAGGCCTTTTCTTGCCGTCTTCCAAATACGTCTGGTACTAGAAATATTTAGATGGGAGGTCAACAAGCCAAAGTTCTAGCAACCACTGAGGGAACCCCAGGGGGTCCACATGTGGGCGGGTCCAGGGGTTCCTCTCCTCGTGTCTACGTGCTCATCAATTCCTTGGACCAAGCAGGGCCACGTTCATGTGAAAGTCAACATAAAGGCGGAAGGCTGTACACTGAGTGTAGTTGTGTAACATACAGAGTCCCTCTGTGAATTGTTACTTTCCATCTCCTTACACACTTTACTCGACCATAGTAAAGTTACTTGAGCATATGCCCTCTCCACCAGTCCAGCATATCTCTGCCACCTCACTCCCAGTGACAGAATGGTTCCACCCCATACCTTACAGCTGGATACTTGGGGTACCATGGGCTCTGTCCCAATTGCTTTTGGCGTACCGACTGCTAGGGAGGGGATCAGAGCAGCAGCCTCCTCACTACAGAAGGACCTGTCACACAGGCCTGGTACCGCTCCTCGCTGGGTGGCTGCTATTCATTTCATACCAGTTCATGGCTGGCAATTATTCTCTTACTCCAACTCTCCTGCCGAGTTAACCCTTTGTGGTGGCCTTCTTCCTGCACCCCATGTGTGCTTCACAGACCCTGTTCTTCTGATACGCCATGTACCACCATGCACCTCTTTAATTACCTTGAGACCAGGCTCAGGAACAATTAAGAAAGCTTTACATGAGGGCTGCAACAGTACAGTCCACAAACATTTAAGTCCCTACCTAACTAGTCCTCAGTTGCCCAGGCATACCTTTGCAGGTAGAAGTCCATAATGGCAAAGCAGGTAGATTCCCTTAGCGTGGTGTTTATCTGGACGTGCTACGGGTTACATCCTCTTCTGGACTGGACCTTTTTCTCTTTCCCATGCATTCCCGCTTGCTCTCTGAGTCCAGCTTTCCCCCTGATTTATAGGCTGGAGATGGTGGAGGGCAGAACACAAAAAGTCAGGGAAACCGGCAGACCAAAAGTTACCATTCCCCACCTGGGGAGCCCAAATGCCCTAATTAACAGCAACCGCCCATGTAGGCAGCTGCCTTCATGGAACACTGGTTAAGAATGGCTGCTCTACAGGGGTTCCAAGGAGTCCAACCCACATTTTAAATATGGCTCTTGTAATGCAGAAGCACTGGCTGTTTGTCTCTATCTAAGAACAAAATTAAAGTCCTAGACAGCTAAATACCAATGCATCTTATATACTGTATATAAATAGGCTTTCTAGGGTAAAATTGGTTGGGATGAGCAAAATCTTACAAGGCCCTTAGCTTTAAAGGTAAGGGCCTTATTCATCAAAGAGCACAAATTCTTAAATTTAGTAACCTAATGTGGCCAGTCAGACATCATTCAGCTGAAGCCAGACTTGGGCAGAGTGAATTCTTCAAGATACTGAATTTCAGAATCAGTTTTCTTCACAGAAAATGCCCATATGTTTCATAAAAGTCCTTCTTGTCCACCACAAATGTTCAGCCTGGTGCAAAATGCCAGCAAGGCCATGGGCATTTTCTTCCTCCCATTTAGCAAAACAATCTGACATTTTCTGAATGTATTCCATGTTATCAACCTTTGGACGTGCTTCAAAAACACCATTAGCATCAAACTCTGCTCTGAAATTATGTTGTTTATGAAAAGTAGGGGGCTTGACGCTGCAGTTTGAAAAATACTCGCTTCCATTGTATCTCGCCAGCAACAAAGAACAGAGCTAGCAGATATTGGCAGTGTTATGACCCATATGCTTGTTTGGAATAATTAGATAATTAAAAGCAAAATAGCCAGTCAAAGAAATACTAACACAGATCTGAGAAAGCAACTGCAGACTGTCATAGGGAAGCCACTGCCAAGACTTGTTTCTCAGTGTGCAGTCGATTTCCTACAACTAGCACAACAATCTTGTATTTGTTTTCACTTTCCTTAATGTGCCAAACTTCACCAAAACAAAAGACTAATTGTTAGCAGGGTGGCAAAGGCATAGAAGGGAAATGTACCGTTAGGTGTCATGGCTACATATTATAAAGTCAAAAACAGAAAAAAAACATAAACTGGCATAGTGCAATATTATTTTTGTATCAATGCAAACCTTTATACACCTGCTTGAATACAATCCTGACATATAACAATAGACAGCAGCAGAATCCTGCGTCAAATAAAAAAAAGTATATACAGTGGGGGAAAGAATGATTTGATCCCCTGACGATTTTGTAAGTTTGCCCGCTTAACCACTTTACCACCGGAGGATTTTGCTGTCTTATGTCCAGGCCACTTTTTGCGATTCGGCACTGTGCGACTTTAACTGACAATTGCGCGGTCATGCAACGCCGTATCAAAACGAAATTTAAGTCCTTTTTTTCTCACAAACAGAGCTTTCTTTTGGTGGTATTTGATCTCCTGTGCGATTTTTACTTTTTGTGCTATAAACAAAAAAATAGAGTAAATTTTGAAAAAATAACAATATTTTTCAGTTTTTTTTATATGAAATCCCCCCCCAAAAAAATGTAAAAATCTAAATTTTTTTACATTTTTGGTCAATTTGTTTTCTGCTACATATTTTTGGTAAAAAAAAATCGCAATAAGCGTATTTTGATTGGTTTGCGCAAAAGTTATTGCGTTTACTAACTAAGGGAAAGATTTCTGTCATTTTTGGTGTTTTTTTTTTTACGAGCAATGGCGGCGATCTGCGATTTTTTTTGCGGGACTGCGACATTGCGGCGGACAGATCGGACCCTTGACTGACATTTTTGACACTTTTGGGGGTACCAGTGACATTACTACAGTAATCAGTGCTATTTATATGCACTGTTACTGTAAAAATGACACTGGCAGGGAAGGGGTTAATTTTTATTGGTGATCAAGGGGTTAAGTGTGCCTGGTGCTTACTAACGTGTGTGCGGGGAGATGACTGAGTGACACAGGGATAGATCGCAGGTTCAGCTATGCTGAACCCTGCAATCTGACCCTGTCTGTCACTTAGGAGATCCGCCCGCTTTGTTTACACAAGCGGGCGGATCTCCAAACTCGATTTCCCGGCCGCTCCTCCTTATCACCGCCGCTCCTCCCCTGGTCCGGCTCCCGCCGTGACTGAATACAGCGGGAGCGAGCCTCCAGCGGCACACGCGCGCTGCCCACAAGGGGAGGAGTCCAGTGACGAAGGTCTATGTCGATGGACGGAATCGAACCACTTTGTCGCAGTACAGTCAACATGACTGGTCGGCAAGTGGTTAAGGCTACGTTCACATGTGGGCGTAGCGGATCGCGGGCACAATCACCGCAATTTTGCCCACGATCCGGAAATCATTGCAAATCGCGGGAAGCCTGTGCGTTGCCCGTGATTTGCAATGGCACCTCAAACTATGTGCGATGTTGCCGCGATTTCCACCAACCGAATCGCGGTAACATTGCGCAAACAAAATCGCGGGACGCATGATGCCCAAAATAGGTACAAGAGTTTCTTTGGGGCGTCATGCGTCCCGTGATTTTGTTTGCGCGATGTTACCGCGATTCGGCAGGAGGAAATTGCGGCAACATCGCACAGCGTTTGGGGTGCCATTTCAAATCACGGGCAACGCACAGGCGTCCCGCGATTTGCAACGATTTCCGGATCGTGGGCAGAATCGCAGTGATTCTGCCCGCGATCCGCTACGCCCACATGTGAACGTAGCCTTAAAGAAATGAAGGGTCTATAATTTTTATAATATGTTTATTTTAAATGATAGAGACAGAATATCAAACAAAAATCCAGAAGAAAAAAAAAAAACATGATACAAATGTTAAAAATTTAGTTGCAGTTCAGTGATTAAAATAAATATTTGATTCCCTACCAACCAACAATAATTCTGGCTCCCACAGACTGTAAGTTGTTAAATTTACAAAATCTGCAGGGGATCAAATAATTATTTTCCCCACTGTACTTCACCCGTTTGCAGCCGGCCCCATGTAAATATACTGAGGCAAGACGGCTGCTCTGTGCTGGATCGTGTACTGTACATGTATGTGATCTGGCATTTCCGGGTAGGAGGCGCACGCACGCGCGCTGCCCAATCTGTGCTGTCATTCGGTACAGCACAAGTCAGTCTGCAGGTCCCAGCCAATGAGCTATGGCCAGGACCTGCAGATCGGCTTAGCAAATTTACTAACAACACAGGGCTCTGTACATGGGGAAAAGCAGGGAGAAAAAACAACCACATCTCTTAGTAAAAGCAGTACACATTATAGATAGGGATGCACCGAATATTCGGCGGCCGAACATTATTCGGCCGAAAATAGAAAAAATAGCACTTTCGGTGTTCGGCCGAATAAGTCAAAAGGTCGAATAATTTTGTGCCGAACAATAGGGCTGAACGATAGTCGATATGATATCGACTATCGTTCTGTGGCCGTAGGTGATATTCATATCGCCGCAGGGGGAAGGGACTCAGAGGAGGACAGGAGGACTCACAGACTTCCGTGAAGCCGGGACACTTCAGCGGTGAGCATACATACATTACTCACTCGTGCACTGCAGCCCGCCCCACACATTCAGTTAGTCTTACTCTCCTCCCTAGTTTTTTCAATGGCACATTCAGAGAGCCAATCACGCTGTGATTAGCTGCACAGCGAACCAATCACGCGTGCCTGCACACCTGATTGGTTCCGCTGTGCCGCTACTCACGGCGTGATTGGCTTCCTGAATGTGCCATTGAAAAAACTAGGGAGGAGAGTAAGACTCACTGAATGTGTGGGGCGGGCTGCAGTGCACGAGTGAGTAATGTATGTATGCGGCTGTGCTCCTTTCCAGGCTCCTACTAGTCCACCTCCAGCCTCCTACTACCACCACTATGAGAGACTGTCTGTCACTGTATAATCTGATCGAGTCCACACTGACTGACTGTCACTGAGTAATTGATGTTACCATATTAACCCTGACCTGCCCAGTGCCCTGTATCTGCAATTAAAATTTACAAGGCTGCCTGCATGCTTCCTGATTTCCATTCCCAGCATCCTTCCCAATCCCTACAGTGTCACTAACATTAACCCTATGGTACAAGGCTGCAGTGTGCACTGAATCCCATTCTCTACAGTAACATTTAGGGAGAGAGAGACATGAGGACAAGAGAGAGAGAGAGATAGAGAGAGAGACACACGAGAGGACAAGAGAGAGGACAAAAAATTGGCAAAATAAATAAATGGAAAAAATGCGAAACACTGCGTTCGGTATTCGGCCTTCGGCCAAGCATTTCATTATTATTCGGCTTCGGCCAAGAATTTCATTTCGGTGCATCCCTAATTATAGACACTACACATTGTTAGGCACACAGTTATCCCTTTCAGGGCCATCTTGACGAATGGGCATGCTTGACAGTTGCCCAGGGGCCCCACTTGCCCGGGGGGGCCCCACCTGCCCAGCAATCCACCCCCAGCCAAGCATTAGTCCCGATTCCCGTGTGCATCCTGCTGCCCAACTTAGCAGGTGGCAAGTGCCCGTCGGCCCTACACTGCTGTCAGGCCACTTGGGCCATGGAGGGGGAGCCCACAACTGCAGGAATGCCTGTCCGCCTCCACGGGAACAGCACACATAGGACGGTGGAGTCCGACTCCCATCCATGTGTGTGTTCACCGGACCCAGCTGCTGAACTTGGAAGCTGTCATTAGCCTGGAACTGCTGTACCAATAAATATCGCCTTATCGATAATTTGCATTTTTATTCTTGTGGGTGATTGTGTAGGCAGGGCCCTAGTGCACTGCATTGCCCGGGGCCCTTTAATGCTCTTAAGATGGCACTGATCCCTTTGATTGCCCCTAGATGTAAACCCCTTCCCAGCCAGTGTCATTAGCACAGTGACAGTGTATAGTATTAGTACTGATCACTGTATTAGTGTCACTGGTAAATGTCAATGTTAGTTAAGACGTTCCCACCCAGTGTTAGTGTCAGATAGCCTATCCTACTATTACAATCCCACTATAAGTCGCTGATTAGCGCCATTCCTGGTGGAAAAAAAAAATTCCAGTATATATCCCATAATTTGTAGATGCTTTAACTTTCATGCATACCAATTATTATACACTTATTGGGATTTTTGTTTTCTCAAAGATATGTAGCAGAATACATTTTGGCCTAAATTTATAGACATTTGATTTTTTTTTTTTTTTTTTAGCAGAAGGTAAACTTTCAGTAAAAAAAAATCCCAAGCTTTGAACATCTCATGGAGCACTGTTCAATCAATCATCCGAAAAAGGAAAGAGTATGGCACAACTGCAAACCTACCAAGACATGGCCGTCCACCTAAACTGACAGGCTGAGCCACCTAAACTGAAGGAGAGCATTAATCAGAGAAGCAGCCAAGAGGCCCATGGTAACTCTGGAGGAGCTGCAGAGATCAACAGCTCAGGTGGGAGAATCTGTCCACAGGACAACTATTAGTCTTCCACTCCACAAATCTGCCCTTTATGGAAGAGTGGCAAGAAGAAAGCCATTGGTGAAAGAAAGCCATAAGAAGTCCTGCTTGCAGTTTGCGAGAAGCCATGTGGGGGACACAGCAAACATGGAAGAAGGTGCTCTGGTCAGATGAGACCAAAACTGAAATTTTTGGCCTAAAAGAAAAACGCTATGTGATGCGGAAAACTAACACTGCACATCACCCTGAACACACCATCCTCACCATGAAACATGGTGGTGGCAGCATCATGTTGTGGGGATGTTTTCTTCAGCATGGACAGGGAAGCTGGTCAGAGTTGATGGGAAGATGGATGGAGCCAATACAGGGCAATCTTAGAAAAAAGCCTGTTAGAGTCTGCAAAAGACTTGAGACTGGGGCGGAGGTTCACTTTCCAGCAGACATCGATCCTAAACATACAACCAGAGCTACAATGGAATGTTAAATCAAAGCATATTTATGTGTTAGAATGGCCCAGTCAAAGTCCAGATCTAAATCCAATTGAGAATCTGTGGCAAGACTTGAAAATTGCTGTTCACAGACGCTCTCCATCCAAACTGACAAAGCTTGAGCAATTTTGCAAAGAAGAATGGGCAAAAATGTCACTCTCTAGATGTGCAAAGCTTGTAGAGACATCCCCAAAAAGACTTGCAGCTGTAATTGCAGGGAAAAGTGGTTCTACAAAGTATTGACTCAGGGGGGCTGAATACAAATGCATGCCTCACTTTTCAGATTTTTATTTGTAAAACATTTTGAAAACCATTTATCATTTTCCTTCCAATTCACAATTTTGTGCCACTTTGTGTTGGTCTATCACATAAAATCCCAATAAAATACATTTACATTTTTGGTTGTAACAAGACAAAATGTGGAAGTTGGTTGTAACAAGACAAAATGTGGAAGATTTCAGGGGGTATGATTTTTTTTCAAAGCACGGTATATGGCCAGTACATCACAAAATATAAAATCCTCAATGCAATAAATCCAAGGTCCATTTAGGGGTTACCTGACATTCAACTTCAAGCTTTGCAAATTTTGGGAAAAACATGGACTACTGTTACAAGGAATTAGCCAGCTTTAAATTCAGAGAAGATTAAAATATAAAAATACATTTTAATAACTTTAAAGCATATCTAACCCGAAGAGCAAAAATGTAAAGTATTGCAGCATACCTTGTACCTGTAGATGTGGAGAGTTATACACTTTACTGATAAAATGCCCTATCAGTTTTAACAAAAGTGGAGTTTATCCTTCGAGCTTGAAGCATATAACAAATCTACCCTTGTGAGAATAAACTCATTGAATTAAACTTTTTATTTTGCCAACTTTTATTTTCCTGGAGCTGGTCAACCCTAAAATAAACAGTTTACACTCATCACCTCCAAATTGGTCCTCTTTTTCTATGTTACCTGTATGGTCGATATAGGAAGCAATCTGTTCACTTTGAAGGGAGCCTAGATGGTTTGCTTGGCCATTATGGACGCTTCATTAATTCTTTGAGAAATTAAGATAACACTAAGCCATGGGGAGTTTGGTTCAATCTGAGTATCAACTCCTTATTGGGAAAGCAAGCAGACTTATTGCAAGTCCCATTACTGCTGACAACACAAACAGGATTGTCAACTCACAAGGGCCAGAGAATGGTCCATTGATATCTGCTGTGTATAATATCTATATGGTCTTAAAATGAATGCTCTAAACAAATCCAATTATACTGTACACATCACCCCACACCAACAAAACAGATAATTCCATTATGGGTCGATACTACACGAACTGACATCTTTATCTAGGTCTAAATCCTAATTAGACAACATTTAGTTTGGCAAAGCATGGTGTATTATAAACAATTACCATTCTTTTCTTAAAGATTTCTTTTTTATTTTAGAAAATACTGTTTTTCCCTTTTGCATCCTTTTTTACATCTTGGCACTATAGCTCACCTCTAATCTCTACATTCTGTGTATGGTACTCCAGGAATGGCTCCAGGAATGACTATATGCCATTGCCCATGGAGAAACAATGGAGACAATGGTGGAACACGGCTGCAGAATCAGCATGACCATTTATAGTCTCCATTGGAACTGTATTTAAAAGGGGTAAAAATCAGTAAAGTAATTGATAGATGGTTGCCATCCCATAACTGTAAGCTCCTGAGCAAGGCCGTTTATTTCAGGACATCCAGACTTAATTTTAAGTAGTGATAAACATGTATACAGTATTTAATGAAATTGAAGACTACTTCAGAAATGATGTTACAGTATATGAGATTATATGAGATTTGTGTGATTGGGTTTATGTATACTTTAGCCATCTACAGGTTCAAGAAAGGACTAGAATTAATAGGCCTCAACTACTGTATACAAAGAGTATTTTTATATGTTTTGCTTGGTAATCACTGAACCTCCTGCCAATCAAGAATCAGCCCTGGACTTTTAAGTAACTGCAAGCTCTGGAATGTACCCTCACCTTCCCATTATCCATTGGGTTTCCTTTATATTGGCCATCAAGTTGCCCCCTTGGACAATGGAAAGATAACAGGGTATGCCAGTGCTGCAAAGTCATGTGGCACTTTTCCACTGCAAGTACCGGCTCGGCTCTACTCGGCCCTGCTTGGCCCGGTTTGCTTTTCCACTGCTGGTACCGCATGGTACGGTGTTGGAACAGTTCGGTACGGTACGGTATGGTTTGCTTTTCCACTGTTTATAGTACTGATAAGTAGTGGGCAGGATTACTCTGTGGTTCAACCGCCTCTACTGCCGCATAAACAATGACAGTGATGATTATTGACCAATCACTGCCTTGTAGTGAGGACCAATCAGGCTGCATGGGAGAGGTTGTGGAATTTAGTACCGGTACGGTACGCTTGGCACCACAATCGAGTAGGTACTGTTTTTCAGAGCCGTACCGTTCGGTTCCATGCAGTGGAAAAGCGCCGCCGTACCGTACCATACCGAACCGTTCCTACACCGTACCATGCGGTACCAGCAGTGGAAAAGCAAAAAAGCGAGCCGTACCATTCGGTTCCATGCAGTGGAAAGTGCCAATAGTTAGCCCCTTTTACACCAGGGGGGGGAGCAATAACCTGCTATGAGTCCCCCCTGGTGTTTTAGTGCAACTGGGAGGGGTAGGTGCAGCATCCAACCCTGCTGCTTGCAGCCTTTTAAAGTCTATGACAAGCTATGACTTGACAGGGCTTAACAATGTACCTAGTGGTACTTACACTTAGGCCACTATACGTTCAGGGATGAATGACTGGAATGCAGTATACCTGCATTCCTGGCATTTTTCCCTGAACACATAGGACACTATAGGACATGAGTACAGCTTGGTACAGCCTTAAGCCATAGCTTGCCATCAACTTTGACAGGCTGTAGGCAGCAGGGCTGGATGCTGAGCCTGTCCCTCCCAGTTGCACTAAAACACCAGGAGGGTCCCCGTGTACAAGGGGGCCTTAAAGGTATGTTTGATGACTGCTTTAGAAGTGTAACTACAGTCAAATCAATCTTTTCATTCTAATTGCAAAAAGAGTTCTGAATATTCATACCCTCTGCCAAGTTTTTCTTGCTGTCTGTGTCTCCGTTGGGGGATCTATCCTATTTGTCCTCTCACCATTGTCCCCAGGAGAGAATCAAGAGGAATCCAAAAAGTTACGGTTGTCACCAGAAGAGAAGACAGAATATGTTCTAATAAGGACAAATGTTCTTGATGCAGTTCTTAGATGTGGGAATTGTCCTTATTTTGTGAGGTTTCCTCTTACTTCCTACTGTAGATATGGTCACAGGGGGTAAAAGGAAACCTTCCCAGTGACCACACAGCAATACAAATGTGATCCAAACCCCATCCAAAACAAAAAAACAGGTTTTGGTTGAATTTATGCTTCAAAGCAAAAACTCCAGCCAAAATAAGAAGATAAAAATAAAGATAAAATAATAAAACCAGCTTTTGCTTCAATATTCTACTCTAATCCATTGATTTCCTTTGTAGTACTTTTTTTTAGTCTGATGGCCAGCATCATTCAATCCACTTCCTTTGTACCCAGATTGTCCTGGACCCAACCTAGCCTGTGACTGGACAGTTAAAGAAGCCAAAAATTGAGGAGCTTTATCCCTTTTATTCTGTTTTTTCTAATTCCCCTTGTCAGAATACATGTCAGTGCCTGGACCTGTACCCGGGACCTCTGCTGTGTCTGACAGTAACTTTGCTTGCTGAGCCAAATGAGATGCTGCACAGCTCCCTGCCTGATTGCTTAAACAATCTTGCTTTATGTCTTGTTTCTTGTAAACCTTGACCCGTTTGCTCCTCCCATGAATTTCCTGATTTAAGCCATGCCTCTGCACTTCCTGTTTGCCACATTATTGTGCTCTTTCTAGCCAATATCTCGCTCTTGTCACTCCTGCGGCTACGCATTACCAACCTTTGGCTTGTTCCTCGACTATGCTGCTGCTTGATCCTAACCTGCAAACACTTGTTACCGGCCTTAGGCTTGTTTACCGACTATGCTTCTGCTAGTTTCCTATCTGCTATATCTGCTACTGGACCCCGGCTTCTTTACATCCTGGTGAGGCAAATTTGAGGACAGCAACTTGGTACTAACACTCAGCAAAACCCATTTCCACCATGAGGAGCTGTGGTGAATCCTGGTTAGTGCTTAGACGTCACACCTCAGGTGACCCCGTGTCATCCACCAGTGCTTATTCACTTATCCAGCTGGTCGGTGGGAACCGCTCTATTGCTATAGCTACTGGTCTCTGAGCCTAACCCCTGACCAGGACAGTATGAAGTGATTGGCTTCTTGTGCTGCTGTTTCCACTCACGCTCTAGCCCTGCTATTTGGGGACCGCAAGAGGCTGATACCAGGTCAGATACCAGGTCAGATACTTACACTGCTTGCATTTAGAAGAAACAATAATGATTACGGAGCTGCATTAATTTGTGCTATTTATACTGTATCCACATAGAGTTCACCTAATGTCTGTTACATAAATAGATTTCAGTGACAGGTTTACTTTAACCACTTAAGCCCCGGAAGATTTTACCCCCTTCCTGACCAGGGCCTATTTTGCGATTCGGCACTGCGTGACTTTAACAGACAATCGTGCGGTCGTGCGATGCTGTACCTAAACGAATTTGGCGTCCTTTTTTCCCCACAAACAGAGCTTTCTTTTGGTGGTATTTGATTACCTGTGCGATTTTTTGATCATGCACTATAAACAAAAAAAGAGCGTCAATTTTGCAAATATAACAATATTTTTCACATTTTTTTATATGAAATTCCACCCCAAAAAAATGTAAAAATCAAAATTTTTTAACATTTTCGGCCAATTTGTTTTATGCTACATATGTTTGGTAAAAAAAAATCGCAAAAAGCGTATTTTGATTGGTTTGCGCAAAAGTTATTACGTTTACTAACAAAGGGAAAGATTTTTGTCATTTCTGTTGTTTTTTTTTTAACGCGTAATGGCGGTGATCTGCGATTTTTTTTGCGGTACTGCGACATTGCGGCGGACAGATCGGACCCTTGACTGACATTTTTGACACTTTTGGGGTTACCAGTGACATTTCTACAGTAATCAGTTCTATAAATATATATGCACTGTTACTGTAAAATTACACTGGCTGTGAAGGGGTTAACTTTTTTTAGAGGAAGGGGCTATGTGTGTCCCTAGGGGCATGATTCTAACTGTGATTGGCTGTGGCTTGAGATGTATGAACAGTGATCAACAGTTCTACATAGTAGAACCGTATGATCATCATTCATACACCGGGGAGAATGACAGGCGGCTTGTTTACATCAGCCGCCTGCCTTTCTCCCTCTCCACCAACGATCGCGAGTAAGCGGCGGACAATTGGGTCCACCGGTCACACGCACGGGGGGGTCCGTGACCGCGCGGGAGCGCGCCACCGGCGGCGCGCGCTCGCTCCTGAGACCCTCACAGGCTAGCGACGTAGACCTACTTCGCTCTGCCAGTGAGGGGCTGACTGCCGCAGTAAATATACTGTGAGCAGTGGGCAAGTGGTTAAAGCACAAGACAACCCTTTAGATAATTTTCTGTTGGTAACAAATTTGATGTGAATTCTTAAAGTGTTACTAAACCCACAACAGTAAAATCACTCTGTATATGCAGTAAAGCTTGCTGGTTATATTCACTGTGAGACCTAAGGGGTTAGTCCTCTGCATTGTAAAAAAAAAGGCTGTTTGATCCTGTATTCACAGATTCTTGCATTGTCCCCAAAACATGTCCGGATAAGACAGTGTTAGTAGAGTCAGCCTGCACATGCTCAGTTTGGTGTGTATTGCTAGAGAGTTTTTTTTTTCTGGGAGAGTGCATGTGCTCAGCACAGGGCCAATCAGCACTGTACAGGTAGAGGGTCAGGGGTCCTGCAGCCTCATAGGACAGTTAGAGGAGAATGAAAACTCCTCCTACAAGCTTTAACCGGACACCGATAGAAGTCACAAGACTGCTATATACTGCTAATGAGAAAAAATATTTAGCAGTTTAAATTTACTAAAATAATTGCATTTCCATATTCTGTGTACTGTGGGAGACCAGATATAGTGAATGCAGGCTCCTGGGTTTAGTAACACTTTAACCTTCTTAGCGGTATTCCCGAGCATGGCTCGGGGTTACATTTCAGAGCCAAAAGCGGTAACCCCGAGCCACACTCGGGGGAACCGCCAGAAGCATCACTGGATCCTTTAAAAGAGGTTTCTTACCTTGTCACTGGGATCCAGCGATGTGTCTCGGCGGTGTCTCGCGGCAGATCTTCCTCCCGATCCTCTCCGTTGCCCGGCTTCCGTCTCCTGTGACGTGACGTTCGCAGGGGGGTGGAACCGGCGGCAAATTCAAATGTAAAAACACACCAAACACACTGATACCATTCAAAATAAAAAAAACACATTAGTTTGCCCCCCAGTGCCCTTTCCTGCAGTTTTACTGTACTTTTTATGTAAATATATATATATATATATACAGATATATATATATATATATATATATATATATATATATATATATATATATATATATACGTAATTCATGTGAATGAGCAGCCCAAACCAACTGTATACATTATATATATAATATGTCTGTATCCCTATATTTTCAACTGCAAAACCACTGCAATTATCACCATAGCTTAAAACACCCCAATGTTTAAGCTTTGTTACAATAATGTGAATGTAGCTTGGGTACTGACATGTTTGGTTTGAGCTTCCCTTTAATAACTAGCTATTTAAATATAGAAAGGATGTTTTGTGTTCCTATCTGTTTCTCATTTGCAGTGAGGCAGGGATGGATGCAAATCACCTCATGATGCATCTCCAGCTGGCTCGCCAACATGAAATGCTAATATATACAATGGTCTCTGGATGAAGACACATTAGGCTGCCCATATGAAATGTTCTATACCATTCTCCATAATGGAAATAGCTTTAAATCATTATAATGACTCCTAGTGCAATCTCCATCAGTTAATCTGGCACAAACCCTCATTAGGCCATGCAGATGTGTAGATTGCCAACATAAAGAACCAGCCAATACATTGTGACGAGAACAATGTCACCTGCACAGTGCCCTGATACTTATCATTTTTATTTAAATGCATTATATTTACTCAGCGTGTTGGTATATCAGCTCTGCAGTGTCAAAGACATTTTAGACAATTGCAAGCCTTTAACCTTGTGATAACAGTTTGGTGGCCCTTTTCTCTTCCAACAAAACAGAACCCCTGTGCAGAAGGCCAGCTCCATAAAGTCATGATTTGATGAGTTTGGTGTGGAGGAATTCCAGTGGCATGCAATGGCATCGGTGCTATGATATAAGAGATGGTCAGAGACGGCAGAGAGAATACAAGAGATGGCCAGAGATGGTGGCCATAGCCATACTCACAGTGGCGTGGAAGTCTCCAGCCACCCTGGAAGGTGTGGGGGTCCGCTCTCTGGGATTCCGTGCTCACAATGGTGTGGTGGGAATCTCCAGCAGCCATGGATGGCTTCATGTCCCTGCTGCCCGTGCTTGTGTTGGTTGTGGGATCAGATCTCCAGCTCACCCACTCCTGTGCTGCTGTGCTGTCATTCATTCAAACATGGTGGCAGGCAGCGCCATGACATCACTGACTCACTGCCCAGCCAAAAATAGCCGAGTACGTCCAAGACCATTCGGCTTGCATGCGCAGTTCCAAAGTAGTCCCGCAACCATATTTTTCAAGGATGGTTGGCAACCCCAGTGCCACCCCTCTGTGTAGAAAACCAGCAGCCCTCAAGGGGGCAGTGCTTTATATCTATTAACTAATGCTGGCAGCATACTGAATAAAACTGTAAATGGTAATTGAGAAAGAGTTAGGTTCTGCTTTAACCGCATTTATGGTGGTAAGGCTGCTTCAGGTCACGTACCTAGTACGTGATCTGACACTTCTGGGTAGGAGGCGCGCACGCGCGTCACTGGGCAACCAGGCCGTGCTGTGAATAAACACAGCAGATGTCGATCACCGCGTACAGGCCAATGGATTACTGCCAGCACCCGACAGACGTCATGAATTCACATAGGACAGAGCCCTGCCTTCATATGTAAACAAGGCCTGTCCTGTTAGCGGGGAAGTAATAGATTTTGTCTTCCCGCAAAACAGGGAATAAAATTCATTACTTCCCCTAGTAAAAGCACCTTCTACAGTACACCAAAACACTGGCTAGGCACACATTTAACCCTTTGATTGCCCTAGATGTTTGATCCCTTCCCTGCCAGTGTCATTAGTACAGTGACAGTGCAAATTTCTAGCAGTAATCACTGTATTAGTGTCACTGGTTCCCAAAAAAGTGTCAAAAGTGTCAGTTAGTGTCAGAATGTCTGCCAGAGTATCACAATCTCGCTATAAGTCGCTGATCGCCGCCATTACTAGTAAAACATTACAATAAATAAATAAATAAAAATTCCATTATATATCCCATAGTTTGTAGGCGCTATCAGTTGTACTCGCACAATTTCAAACCCGGCATCAGTGTGAACGAGGGCTTAAACCTGGAAGCTGATTGGTTTCTCTGTAGAATTGTGACTATTTTTGCCCTTTCTAGCTTTAGTAAATAAACCCCTAAATTACACTTTTGACACTTTTTTGGGAACCAGTAGCACCAATACAGGGATCAGTGCTAAAAAATGCACTGTCACTGTACTAATGACACTGGCTGGGAAGGGGTTAACACCAGGGGCGATCAAAGGGTTAAATGTGCACCTAAAATGTGCTTGGTTACTGTGGGGGCGTACTTGCACTATGGGAAGGTAGAGATCCATGTCCCTGTTTTGCAGAAAAACAGGATCACTACCTTCCCTACTGACAGAAGGGCAGTCTGCCTTGTTTACATAGGCAGACCACTGTTCTGCTTCTCTTCTGAACTATCAGTGGGTGCCATCGGGCATCAAGTCCACTGGACTCCCTGATTGGCTCTCGCTGTGTCAAATCATAGCGGGAGCGGGTCCTTTGGCAACAATGCAAAATGTTATGTTTGGCTTAAAAGCAACACAGCTCATCACCCTGAACACACCATCCCCACTGTCAAACATGGTGGTGGCAGCATCATGGTTTGGGCCTGCTTTTCTTCAGCAGGGACAGGGAAGATGGTTAAAATTGATGGGAAGATGGATGGAGCCAAATACAGGACCATTCTGGAAGAAAACCTGATGGAGTCTGCAAAAGACCTGAGACTGGGACGGAGATTTGTCTTCCAACAAGACAATGATCCAAAACATAAAGCAAAATCTACAATGGAATGGTTCACAAATAAACATATCCAGGTGTTAGAATGGCCAAGTCAAAGTCCAGACCTGAATCCAATCGAGAATCTGTGGAAAGAACTGAAAACTGCTGTTCACAAACGCTCTCCATCCAACCTCACTGAGCTCGAGCTGTTTTGCAAGGAGGAATGGGCAAAAATTTCAGTCTCTCGATGTGCAAAACTGATAGAGACATACCCCAAGCGACTTACAGCTGTAATCGCAGCAAAAGGTGGCGCTGCAAAGTATTAACTTAAGGGGGCTGAATAATTTTGCACGCCCAATTTTTCAGTTTTTTATTTGTTTTTTTTGTTTTTTTCCAAAACTTCTGGAGAGAGTTTGCTGCACTGAAAGTAAAGGGGCTGAATCATTTTGCACGCCCAATTTTTCAGTTTTTTATTTGTTAACAAAGTTTGGAATATCCAATAAATTTCGTTCCACTTCATGATTGTGTCCCACTTGTTGTTGATTCTTCACCAAAAATTACAGTTTTATATCTTTATGTTTGAAGCCTGAAATGTGGCAAAAGGTCGAAAAGTTCAAGGGGGCCGAATACTTTCGCAAGGCACTGTAGTAATAAAGGGGTCATCACCAGCTACAGTCTATCAAACAAAAGTTCTGCCCTCCCGCTGCCAGTTGTTCCACAAACTACAAAAAAAAAAAAACTCTTCTTCTTCCAATAAGCTATATTTGTAATTTCAGTTCACGCCGCGGAAGCGAATTTCACCGGCTTATTTGCTATGCTGTGAAACCCCAGGAGCTGAGTAGAGAAATATCGCTCAGTATTCCTGCACTCCTTTAAAAAGGATGGACTGTGCAAAACAACAATACTTACATATAATCTAAAACCAAATATAACTGAATTACTTATCCCTTATACAAACAGCCTTTCGCATCCAGCCGGGGAAGTGTTTATCTAAGCGGAACACCGCGACCAATATTGTCCTGCGTGGTAAAATCTAAAACAAACACCCTTTGCCTTACCACTAGGATAGGGTGGCATTGAGCGCGGCATCGCTTTACATAACCGTTACTCGAAAATGAAATGCAAATGACCTAATTATAGTTTCAATGAAATTCATCAGCTGCTGTCAAGGTTAACGCCAGGAACTAATGGTATGTTAATTAAGTCATACCTAACCGTGGCGATACTCCCGGGCAGACCGTAAAGAAGGGCTCTTTTCTCTTCTACAGCGAGAGCATAAATCTTGATTTTGGGTCGCGGCTCTGGCAAGAGCCCCACGGCCTCACAAAGAAGCTGTGTTTGGAGACAATAAGGTATTATTCTAAAATAAAGTGATACGGGCGCCATTGCTAGGCACCGGAGCGTGTATATTTACTCTTACTAAACAAGAATGCTGTTGTTTAGACACTAATGTACCCTATGTGTTCACATTAAAGTGATCAAGTATAACATTAACCGGGCATCATGGGAGACGCTATGAAAGAGAACGGCATGATGGGAGACGATGATGAAAGGAAGAGGTCCGGCTGTTGTCTCTAACTGCTGAGCTATTAAAATTTTAAATTACATTTTAAATTTAAAGTTGAACTTCAGGCAGACACAAAAGATACAAATGAAAGTGATTATAAAGTCTCTTTTTTTAAAAAAAATAACAAACATGTTATACTTACAGTGCCTCCTCTGTGCAGTTGTTTTGCACAGAGCAGCCTGGATCCTCCTCTTCTCGGGTCCCTCTTCTGTGCTCCTGGCCCCTCCCTCCTGTTAAATGCCCCCACAACAAGCAGCTTGCTATGGGGGCACCCAAGCCGAGTCACAGGTCCCTGTGTCCATTCACACAGGGAGCCGTGACCTGGCCCCACCCTCTCTCTCTCCTGATTGGCTGAATGATTTTAATTGGCAGCAGAGGCGTAACTAGAATCTTAAGGGCCCCCCGGTGCAAGAAACCATGAAGGGCCCCTAGGACCCCTGGCCAGGGCCCTTCCCTTCAAGCCCGGGGCTCTTCCCACTGATCCTGGGGGCCCTTTACTTTCATTGCGGTGCCCTTTATTACAGTCCCACAGCGGGACCCTTTCACAAGTTCTTCAGTGGGCCCCCTTCCTGCCATCTTGGGGCATCCCCATGGTGGTGGAATGCCAGGGCCCGGTTGCAAGTGTGACCTTTGCGATCCTGGAAGTTCACCCACTGGTGTCAGTAGTTTTTATTTTTTGGTATTTTAATTGTATTATTTTTTTTTATCATTTTATTTTATTTTTTTACAATGTCACTGACTATCACTCTGTCCATTCAGAAAAGGAAGGAACTGGTAAATTACATATTTACAGACCCTTCATGTGTTCTCCATTGTGACAAATCCCCTGCAGCAGCCGGCAGGAGAGGGGAGGGAGGAAGCCGGAAGCACAGTGGGGGGGGGGGGGACCAGGGGAGCACACAGGGGTCCAGAGACAGCAGAACACAAGTGAACTGGATAGGAGGAGTGGCGGGGGCAGCATACAGAGGAACCAATCTCCTCCATTTTCCTCCTGCAGCTAAGGGAGAAAAAAGGAGAACAGTGATTTCTCTACATGCTGCCCCCGCCGCCCCTCCCATACAAGTGTCGAGGGGAGCCGCACAGGCCCCCTGGAGCATGGGGCTCGGTTGCAATTGCAACCCCTAGAGTTACGCCACTGATTGCCAACAAGTGCCAATCGTGCCGCGCTGCTGTCTCAGCCAATGAGTAGGGGAGTCCCAGGCAGCTTAGACTTTCCTGCAACATCGCTGGATAAAGAGAGGCTTAGATAAGTATTAGGGGGGCTGCTGCACACAGAAAGTTTGTTTTATTTTAATGCATAGAATACATTAGGATAAAAAACCCTTCTGTCTTTACAATCCCTTTAAAGTCGTTGCAATGCCCAGCAATGAAAAATGATCAAAGCATATCCTTTTATAATGTGTACTTAACTCAATCCAAAGCCCTTAGTGTGATTTCTGTCTTCCCTCTCATTCCTCTGTTATCTGCATGAGCCACTTCTGACAATCTATGGCAAGGCCAGATAATCCTGGGAGATAGTCTCAGCACCCAGCAGGTGATTGACAGCCTCAGTTGTGCATGCTTCCCTATGAGACTGTGTAGGGGGGGGGGGGGTGTTCTTTTCCTTCAATCAGGTGTCAGAGCTGGACTTTGAGCAGCAGTAGAGGAGAGGGTGCTGATATATTCACTGCATGCAAAACTGTGTGTAGGTGAATATATTTGGAAGAAGGTACATAGCTGGAACCAGTGAGCTAGATGATGTTGGACATCCTCCAGCCAGGAAATGACGCAGACTCTAACTGCATTTCTGCAGCTTCTAATGCACCTTGTGAGAACATCACAGTGTGCAGTAAAATCAGATTAAATAATTTCATTAACTGCTTGCCACCCACCCACCCACAGTACAGTATTTGCTGCAGCAGGGCAGGCTTGGCGGCGTACCCGTATGTCATCTAGCACAGGCACACGAGCACATCCCCTGGGGTGTACAGCGGCGCGATACTGTGACAAGACACCACCAGAACACAGCAAATCGCGAAGCACGGTGTCTGCCAAAAAACTTGCCATACCTCTTACTAAATACCTTGGATGGTCTATTTTTAAAAAAAATTGTATTTGTACTGTCCTGGCATTTTAGGGCCTCAAGAAATGAGTCAGGACTGATCCATTTTCATATATACAGTGCATTGCGAAAGTATTTGGCCCCCTTGAACTTTTCACATCTCTGATGAGTCTTCTCCTTGTATGAGCTGAAAGTTTAGAGGGACGGCCAGGTCTTCGTAGATTTGCAGTGGTCTGATACTCCTTCCATTTCAATATTATCGCTTGCACAGTGCTCCTTGGGATGTTTAAAGCTTGGGAAATCTTTTTGTATCCAAATCCGGCTTTAAACTTCTCCACAACAGTATCTCGGACCTGCCTGGTGTGTTCCTTGTTCTTCATGATGCTCTCTGCGCTTTAAACGGACCTCTGAGACTATCACAGTGCAGGTGCATTTATACGGAGACTTGATTACACACGGGTGGATTCTATTTATCATCATTAGTCATTTAGGTCAACATTGGATCATTCAGAGATCCTCACTGAACTTCTGGAGAGAGTTTGCTGCACTGAAAGTAAAGGGGCTGAATAATTTTTCACGCCCAATTTTTCAATTTTTTGTTTGTTAAAAAAGTTTGAAATAGCCAATAAATTTCGTTCCGCTTCATGATTGTGTCCCACTTGTTGTTGATTCTTCAAAAAAAATTACAGTTTTATATCTTTATGTTTGAAGCCTGAAATGTGGCAAAAGGTCCAAAAGTTCAAGGGGGCCGAATACTTTCGCAATGCACTGTATATATCAGCCTTTTTCAAACTGGGTGCCTTGGGGTTTCTTCAGGAGTGCCTTGTCAAAACACCTAAAAATTGCCCAAAAGTTGTATACAAGCTGGCATGTGGATGAAGGCTGCCCTTTTGATTACGCTAAGTTACAGGTTTTCATTATGCACCAATACAACCTTATAGCTGCCAGCATCCAAATGACCAATGGCATCATCCATTGATAAGGAGGATGTCAGTATCCTGCATAGCATCCTTTTTTAACCCTCCCTTACTCCTCTCCATCAGTGTTGGGTTCACATTAACTGAGTGATGGAGAAAGGGACAAGGGACAAGAGAAACACTGGAACACTAAATAAATTACCTCTTATGTTGGGTGTCCTACCTGGACTTGTGAATGTTACTGCATTATATAAAACTATTTGGAAAGCTTAAAATTTTAGGGTGAAGTGGTACATAATTTTTAAAGGGTGTCTAGAGATTGTTCATAATTTTTAAAGGGTGCCTTGACTGAAAAAAGGTTGAGAAACACTGATATATACTAGTGATCGGCCGATATCGGTTTTTCGTTGCCGATACCGATATTTTGGCCAATGCATATCAGTATCGGCTGATATTTTTGTGCCAAAAAATAAATAAAAAATGTTTTATTTTTTTTATTTGACAGGTACTCCTTGTGGAGGGATCTGGGGGTCTAAAAGACCCCAAACCCCTCCTCTGCACTCAAAAGCATTCAAAACGCCAAGTTTGGCTGTTTTGAATGCTGTCATTCTTTTGAATCTGGTGCCAGTACCCGGAAGTAATGTCACTCATGACATCACTTCCGGGTTTTTGCATGGAGACCCGATCAGAGCTGAATGCAGCTTTGATCGGGTCTTCGGCGGCCGTGCAGGATGGTTGCTCGGGTATCCCGGTGGCATGGGAGACCCGGACGAGCCGCGAAAGGTGGTGGGGGGGGGAGACGTCCCCTCCCGCTCCTTGTAATGACAGCTGAGCCGCTTCTCAGCTGCGTTGGTTGTCATTACAAGACAGCCGACCATTGGCTATGGACGCCCGTACCGGGGTGATACCTCTAGTTGCAGACATCACTCCGGTACAAGCACTTTCTCCAAAATATCGGCAATATCGTTAACCTCAGGGGCCGATTCCAATATATTGGGGAAAGTGCATATCGGCCCTCGATATTTTTGGTGAGATACTCCCAATAGCAACACATCTAAAGGGATGCGGGCCCAGCAGCTTTCCTCATTAGTGCCCTGAAGTTGCCACAGCTGATAGATAATTATGAAACCACTCCTATTTGACCCACTCGTCATCACAGAGGCACAGAGGAACAAACACTGATTTCTTCAGAATAACAAAAGGTAGGAATCTGCAACAAAGTTTGTTATAATCCTTGCAATGTACAGAGATCACCCAGAAGTGGAGTTACACTCAGAGCCGGCCTTAGGTGTTCAGGCGCCCTGTGCGAGCTAATCCTGTGGCGCCCCCCACCGCGCGTGTGATCCCCCCGCACATTTTCTTGCACTTTTTTGCACTTTATTTGACTTTTCTTTTTTATGATCACTAATAACTTAGCCCACCTTACATTAGAGACCCCCCACAGAGCCCCCTTTCATCAAATTCCCCTTTACATTAGAGATCCCCACAGAGCCCCCCTTACAAAGACCCCCTTACATTACAGACCCCCACAGAGCCCCCCCTTACATCAGAGACTCCCCCCACAGAGTCCCCCTTACATCAGAGACCCCCTTACATCAGAGACCCCCCCACACAGAGCCCCCCTAACATCAGAGACCCCCACACTGAACCGACAGGCTGCGGTCGCCGCTTACCTCCCGCTGTGCGGCCTGATCATCTGCGAGCTGTGATGGCCGCACGGCGCCCCTGTTGCCCATGGCGCTCTGTGCGGCCGCACAGCTCGCACACCCCAAAGGCCAGCCCTGGTTACACTTGAAAAAAATTTTTTTCCACATATGCCTATCTGGAAGCATGAAAATTCTGTTTATTTCTCTTTGCAGAAAGCATTGTTCTTCTGAGAAGGAACCGGGGTTGCGTTCTCAGAGTACGGTCAAAGTAGATGCCCACTGTGCTTAGTGGAGCTCTTTAATTTCAAACCAAGGAAGGAGCAATTGACTCTTAAGTAGTTCAGGAAGTTCACATTCCAGGTGGATGTTGAAGTCTATAAATAATTCATAGACCTTTCCAAGTGTCCTGAAATCCCAATCACAGGTTTATAATATCAGCAGTATATCAGGACATAAATGTCTTCAGGTCTCTTAGCCAAGTGCTGGGCAAGAAAAGCTCTCTTTCACAATAGCTCCCTATTATCACCTGTCATCTGTCATGTGTTATTGCCATATATTTGGCCAAAAGGAAAATTCTTCTTTTGTTTACTTGTCAGGGATGATGAATTGTGTACCAAAAAACACTATTTCTGAAATCACTCCAGAGAACGACACAGGGAATGTTTATTAAGTGAAAACACGGCATAGAAAAGCAATCGGGAGGGGAGAAAAGAGTACGGCAAGCAGCGACGGACACAATTATGCTGACACGGACACACTGAGTCAACAGCTCTCAGGCTTCTGATCAATGTAATACTGGTGCTGTGACTGACAAAAAGCATTGTTGGCCTAGATAGCACAAAGAGACTTTTTATGAACAGGCGAGACCGGGAGTAGTGAAATTGTCTCGTAGGAGTCAGTGGTCTGTTTTTCTTTATAAAAGCAAAGGATAAATGTTGAGATGCAGCCATGACTTTTGGCAACAAAAGGAGTCTGGCTCATTTGTGAAAACGAAAATTCCACGGTTACAAATGAATGGGGCAAGACAAAGTTGATAAAATGCAAGCCTCGAGCTCAGGACTAATTTTCTGAACACCTGCGCCCTTCATACTAGGCTACTGAATGTGTAAGGCAGCCATTCCCAACTAGGGTTCCATGGAACCTCAGGGTCCCTCCAGAGGATTCTAGGATGCTTTGAATACAAACATTTTTTTTAACTGAACGAAATATAACAAAATACTAAATTATTCAAATTCGAAATGGAAACATTGCAATAGATGCAGTACAGTACAAAAAGTGAAATAAGAGGATTCCTACGTAGGCTGCTTTTGCATATGCATTTTTGCGGTGCTTTTGCTGGGGTGAGTTGTGTTTTTCATTTGTTTTTGATGTATTTTTGCCCTGGGGCACTTCCTACCGGTGTGTTGCTTTTTTTATGTGTTTTTGATGCCTTTTTGCCTCTGTTTTAATTCATTTCGATGGAGAGGTGCATTTTTTTATCACATTAAACATGCATCAAAAATGCAGACTTTTAACTGCCTCCTGCCCACCGTATAGTAAAATGACGGCAGAGTGGGATGGCCCATGTTCTGGGCCCATCATATGGTGACGCCCAGTCTCGCCGCGCCCGCGGGGTGAGAAACATGGATGATCGCGGCGTGCTGTGTCCTTCGGACATGGCGCAACCCTGATCTCAGAAAAGAGCCGTGGCCACGGCTCTTTACCCAGTGATCAGTTGTGTTCAAGATATGCCATGAATGTAACTGGCAAACAGTTAAAGACTAAGTTTTCTTTTTTTCCAGAAAATAGCCTATGCAGTCAGGAGGCCCCAGTAGAGTTCATTGGAAGCCTGGCTGAAAAAACTCCTACTTAGCAATCTCTAAGCCTTATTGCTAGGACACAAAAAATGTTTTTCACTCCTGTAATGCTGGAAGTGAGCATCCAATGACCTAGCAAGAAGGTGAGATGTAAGGATTGCTATCTAGGAGCTTTTTAGCCAGCCAGGGAGGGGGACAAAATGGTCTACAAATATGAAAATAAAGTTAATGAACATTTTACTATCTTAACAGTTTTTTAATATCTACTTTGTCCTCTCTGTTTTCTAAAAGAGATGAACTTAGCTTTTAAATTAGTGGTTTTAGTTCCTCTTTAACATTGCAGAGCTGGTTGGATTTTCTTTAGATGTCTATGGTAAGGTTGCGATCAGCCAAAAAGTTAACTTGTATTGGTTGTTATTCTACGCACAGTTATCTCTGAGAATTCCCAAATAAGATATTATTTTTTTTAAATTGTAGTGTGAGATTTTGGCATTCTTTCAGTATCTGATACTGAGTTCAGCTCAGCTTCAACGCCCAATGGAACTTTTAGATTAAATTATGAAAAATGACAGGTGTACAAATAAAAGGCGTGTGAAGTTTTACAGTTTGCTTTCTTTGGAAGTCAGCCACAACTTGAGTAGAAGACCCTATCTTCTGACTGCTGCAAAGAAAGCCCCTTTTTCTCTGTGTAACGGAACCGCGACCCACACTGTGCAATGTAATGGAACCCCGACCCACACTGTGCAATGTAAGGGAACCGCGACCCACACTGTGCAATGTAATGGAACCGCGACCCACACTGTGCAATGTAAGGGAACCGCGACCCACACTGTGCAATGTAACGGAACCGCGACCCACACTGTGCAATGTAACGGAACCGTGACCCACACTGTGCAATGTGACGGAACCCTGACCCACACTGTGCAATGTAACTGAACCGCGACCCACACTGTGCAATGTAACGGAACCGCGACCCACACTGTGCAATGTAACGGAACCGCGACCCACACTGTGCAATGTAACGGAACCGTGACCCACACTGTGCAATGTGACAGAACCCTGACCCACACTGTGCAATGTAACTGAACCGCAACCCACACTGTGCAATGTAACGGAACCGCGACCCACACTGTGCAATGTCACGGACGGCGACCCACACTGTGCAATGTAACAGAACCCTGACCCACACTGTGCAATGTAACGGAACCACGACCCACACTGTGCTTGTGGACTTCCGTCAGTATACAGCTTCCTTTAGTCTTGAACATAGATTGCAAATATTCCAGCCGCCCCCATACAAAGCTAGCTGACAACTTAGCTTGTACTAGTTTTGGAACCTTCACCTTTATTGAACGGTCACACAGAATTTATATACAGCATGGACATCCCCCTCCTGAACAGATTACCACACACAGGTCAGGGGTTGCCTGATTACATTATCATATGCAGATGAAATTGTATACCGAAATAGAATTAACTTGAACCAATTATCTAGCCATCTTGACAGAAACAATATGTGAGTTCATTAACAATTAACAATGGGACAGACAGGCTTAACAGAATACACATCAAACCTCAATACACAACAATAGGGAGAGCCTGTCTCTGACATTGAAGTGCAATACACATTATCATAAGTGTAAACACAGAACCCATTTGAAGCAATCCAAACCATATTTTCAGTGTCCATTAAGTATCTGTCTTTCAGTCCCAGTGATGGTGAGTACCGCCACACTCTGTGTGAAAGCAGTAATATCCCTGCAGAGGTCCAACAAACTCCATGATGAGTCAAAGCTGAAGGTCTCCAATCAGCAATTCTCATGCTATTTGCTGATTAGAGGACTCTAGCTCTGACTCTCTGGTCTCTCTGCAGAGGATGAGTCTGACCTCTGCAGAGTGACCACTGCTTCCACACATTGAGAAAGAATCCTTATCTATAACATGCTGGCAGGGGACAGGTCTTTCTACTCAGGCTGTGGTTGCTTTCTAATGAAAACTAACTGTAGAACTTTGCACACTTGTTATTTTTATGCACGTGAAATGTAGTCAGCTGATTTCAACTAAAGGTTTATATCCAGCTTTAATTTTTTTTTTTTTTTTGCAGCTTTAAAAGTGGCTTACCTCGTCAATATATTTTTTTTTTCTGTGCTGCTTTTGATTGACCCTCTTTGGCATATTTGTAAGACATTAGCACAAATCAGATGTTACAAAGGCAAGCGCATCTTTTTAGCATCCAGCGTTAGATAAAGCCAGACAATTAAGTATCCAAGACTCCTTTTCAGTCTTTGCAGCAGTGCAGGGAAGTTGCGCACGGAAGGAACAAGGATTTCACAGCTGGAATGAATCCTATGCAAGAAGAACTTTTATAGATTATTTGAGTGTAATTTTCTGTTACCAGAACACATAACTTTTTAAGCGCTCGCTGAGAATTGAAACAGCAGGAGATAAGGACACCAATAAGATTGAGTGCACATTGAGTGTGTTCAAGCTTTAAACGACCCACGTTGGGGGAGTTCACCGAAGGGGGAAAGTCTGATTATATCAATTAAATCAATCAATCATTGGTTTCTGAGGCTGACGACGACCTGGGGGCTCCGGATCCTGAATATGCAGAATGTTGGGCGCATCAAGCTAAATCGGTAAACATGCAATCCTGACACATAGTCAATAAAACCTTTTAGTACTTGATAGACCTACATGAAGCACACCACTTAGTGCCGTCGTATCTGAAATCAAACTGAGAAAGAAGAGATGGGACAGCGTTAGATATATTTTTTTATTGACGGGCGCAGAAGTTAAGTACAATCTGATCTTTGGATGATCTTGGAGGATGCAATAGGAAGGACAAAAAGGGGAAGGCAAAAGATCATTAAAGGGCAACTTCAATCAAAACTTTCAGTATTGCATGGCCACTGGTGAGTTGATTTTCTTGCCTGTTACTTATATCATTGATGGATGCCAACAGTGAGATTTATACGCAGTTATATTTGTCTGCTTTACTTCCCACGAATTCATAAGGTGCAACAGTATTAATTCCGTGCAGAAAACTCCCCCACAAAAAGTGACGACGGTGCTGAACAATTCTTCTAGAAAAGTGCTTGTGCTTAACCGGTTCCGGACCGCCCACCGTCAATTTACTGTGGCAGGGCGGCCCTCCTGCGTGAAATTACGTAGGTCTACGTTGTTGGTGTGCCTGCAGCTAGGGGGCACTCCCGCCCCCATTCGGCAGCGGGGACTCCGATGCACGGGGTAGGCGGCTCCGATTGCCGCCTGGCACCCGCGATCGTTCCCCGCTGAGAGAGAAGAACGGTCAGCTGTGTTTACAACAGCTTCTCTCTGGAATGATCACAGAGCTCCTGTGATCCTTCTATATAGGATCACAGATCTCTGTGGTCATTTCACAAGCCCAACCCCCATACAGTTAGAAACACTCCCCTAGGTACACATTTAACCCCTTGATCACCCACAGTGTTAACCCCTTCCCTGCCAGTGTCATTATTACAGTAACAGTGCATATGTGTAGCACTAATTACTGTAGTAATGTCACTGGTCCCCCCAAAAGTGTCAGAAATGTCAGTTAGGGGTCTGATCTGTCCGCTGCAATGTCGCAGTCCCGCTAAAAATCGTAAATCGTCGCCATTACTAGTAAAAAAAAAAAAAAAACAATCACAATGACATAAATCTTTCCTGTAGTTAGTAGACGCGATAACTTTTGCGCAAACCAATCAAAATACGCTTATTGCAATTTTTGTTTTACCAAAAATATGTAGCAGAAAACAAATTGGCCTAAAATGTTAAAAGATTTTGATTTTTAAATTTTTTTGGGAATGTTACACAGCAGAAAGTGAAAAATAATTTTTTTTTTCAGAATTGTCGCTCTTTTTTTGTTTATAGCGCAAAATATAAAAATCGCAAAGGTGATCAAATACCACCAAAAGAAAGCTCTATTTGTGGGATAAAAAGGACATCAATTTTATTTGGGTACAGCTTCGCACGACCGCGCAATTGTCCGTTAAAATAATGCAGTGCCGAATCGCAAGATATGGCCTGGTAAGGGGGAAAATCTTCCAGTCCAGAAGTGGTTAAAATGTTCCTTCAACCATTAGTGTGGGGATGACTCACCAGAAATCCCAAGGCCTCCAGGACCCAGTTTGTTCTAAATTTGGTATCAAGCTCCTTGGATATATAGTAGATGACCTCCCTGGATTCACAATGGATTGCTATGCACTTATCCCCTCAATCAGGATATTGTTGCCGTTTCCCAAGAAAATAAAGGTATAGGATTGCGCAATAACGTTTTTAAAAGATTTATTGTATACAATAATTAGATAGTACACTCACATTTAATTGTGCAAAACGGCACATCCAAAAAGCGGAGAGCAGAATAGTGTGTGAACGCCGCTCGGTAAGAGCTGGTTCTGTCCAGCTCAGTATATTGTTTTAAAAAAGGCATGGATTCTTTCCTAAATATACATAAAATTGGATACTAATATTCATAGGCAAATTGTCTCTTGAGGAATCGGGAAGGAATCCCCCCGCTGGAGCAAATTGGATTGTGCTTTTTTCGGGTTTTTTAACTTCCTCTGGATCAACTGTGGGTAAAGAACAGAGGATTTTCGATGTGTATTTTTTTCTGACGGTTGAATAATTTATGAAGTGCACAAGTGACTCACAATCCAACACTTATGTGGTGATACTTAGATATAATAAATAAATAAATTAGAAAGTGCACAAGTGATTTAAGGTTTAAGCGGAGACCGTTTTTTTATTATAAATTCAAGTATAGTCGTGCAATGATGCAGTGCAAAGTGCCAGTGCAAAAAAACCCACAAAGAAAAAAGAGGGAGAGACAGTGAATTTTATTCAAAAGTAAATATGATAGGTGCAGTGTACATCCGATCAGTGATATTTTTATGCTTAGAAATTATAAATGGTGAAATAAAATAAAATCCTTGAGTGAATGTGAGCAGGGATGGGAAAAATCCCAATAAAGAGCCGATCACTTAAAAAGACTTTCAGTATGAATGAAAAAAGGCTCCGGGTTGCAACCACCAGCGTGGCCGCTAGGTGTCGCACCCTGTATACAACCTGCTATGGCTTCTGCTGAACAAGAGAAGATGGTGCCCAGGGGTTCCTCCAATCCTTATTAGCCGTTTTTGTATACTTGTATTCCTCAAATACAAACACAGAAAAGGAAAAAAAACCCTGGTGCCGTATCTTTAGTACAACTGGAAAGATTAAATGTAGTGACTCACAGATTGTGCTGCAGGCTGTCCGCGATCAGTAGTTTTCGGCCGGGAAGCTTCCGCGTTCCACGGCTCTGGCTCCAAGTGCCGGAAGTGACGTAATGACGTAGAAGACTCCACTCTACGCGTTTCGTCAGATGACGTCTGCTGGAGCCGCGTGTTTTTCAACCCTCCTTGCACATATTTAATTCTTTAACCCTTTTGGGTTTGGTTGTTGGCAGCTTACACCTCACAAGTAATACACACTTGGTATATACTCCATAGCGCTGGTCTCTTGTGTTTATTTTAGGAGATATTCACAAGCAATGCCGCCAGTGACGTCACCACCGCATGTACTCTGAAGGGGCGGCATGCCCGCGCTGTACCTTCAGAACTCTGTCCTGGAGCCAAGGGCTCCTGCGTGCATGCAGACCCGGGAATCCGGAAGGAAGACTGGGTGAAGATGGCAGTGCCGAGGCTCAGTGACAGTGCTTCACAGGAGGGATCCACTTTACAGGTAAGTCTGTAATAATGTGCTACTATGCGGTGCATACTATAACATTATGACTTAATCCTGCGGGGGGCCAGTTATTTTTTGTTTTAGTGGCAGTTTACCACCCCTTTAAACAATGTTTTTTAAGAAATGAACTGCCCTACTGGAGGACAAATTAGAAGTTGGACCCTGCAGGTAGACACATTTTCAACTGTCCTTAATTACTTGAGGGCTGCAAGAACCTCTAGCCTTCTGCTTCCTGAATCTTATGGGCACACATACCTGGCTCACTTCTCTCCCCAGAAGCCTTCCCCATCCTACAAGATCCTCCAATATGCCCCCCGTTGTCCTCCCTTTCTCCAATATTTTGACCACTTTCTTTCACTTCCTACTTCTTTACTCCCCATCTATTGTTGGCTGAACATACCACCCCAGTATCTTTTACACCATCGCTGCCAAACCTCTTTCTCCTACATGACTTTATGATTGCTTGCACTATTTATTCTTTAAACTCAGGTACAATGATATGCACTCAATGCCTGGACTATCTCTAGTTTATGATATGGTATGGCACACCGAAGAAACACTGAAACCACTATGTTCTAATACTTGTACATATTGGCAGGGGAGGACTGGGCCAGGTGGCAGGGGAGCAATTGCCCCCTGGGCTGCTCTGATACCCCATAAAAAGGCTGCACTGCTTCTGCAACAGACATGTCTAAGGGAAGAGAAGTAAAAAGTCCCCGTCACTGACCTACTGAGTGCAGGTTAATGCCAAGGACAGAGCGAAGGCCTCCTTCCCCAGGATGGATGGTGTAAACTGTGTCTGAGCAGAGGCCATTTTAATGCCCCACTGGAGACTCTCCTCCCCGGCCAGCACAAATTGAGCTGTCCCAGCTCCCCTCAACCGCCCCCTGCTGGCCAGGTAGGGAACCCGGATTCAGCCGGTGAGTAGAGAGTAACTGGAATGGTTGTCAGGAGGAGGATGGAAAGACGGAGAGTGGGAGGGGGGCTGAGTCGCTGCACCATGGGTCTCTGGTTTGTACTTGCCCCTTGAGCTGAAAGTTGCCAGTCTGCCCCTGCACATTGGGATTGATTTACTAAAACTGGAGTGTGCAAAACCTGGTGCTGCTCTGTATATAAACCAAAGCTTAATTGTAAAAACTGAAGTTAGAAGCTCACTGGCTACCATGCACAGCTGCAACATATTTTGCATTCTCCAGTTTTAGTAAATCATCCTTATTGTATTTTCGTATAATTTACAATTTGTTCTTTACTACAGCTGTATGACACTGCCAGTCTAAATGTAATTCTACACAAATGTTAAATAAACACGTATTGAAAGAAAGCATCTTGAGCCATGCAGCACTCTCTTGTACCATGGGCATAATAAAAAACCATCTACACATGCTGCGGGTCAGACTGTGGCAACAGACCAGACTAGACATAGACCCACGTAGCACTGTATCTAATATCTTTTCTCTACTGCAAAGACATGCAGCATTGACGTAGAACAATATTTTCAGGGAACAGCAGAGTGAACTGCCTCACAAGACAGGCTGATCAATGTGGTTTGAAGTCAGTGAAGCATATCTAATAAGCTCCCCAATGCGGAGAAAAAGAAAGAAAGGAAATGTCAAGTCTGCAGAGCCCTGAGTCTCCGGATTTACTTTAAACATTATAAGAATTGTTGAAACTTTGGTGGTGATCTGTCTCACTTGAGAATTGTTACCCACAGCACTTCGATTTCACACCATGGCGATGGCAATTGAAAAAAGAAATACATATTACTTCATCCAAATCTCCCAGAGCTGGGCTGCTTACAAAGACTAACAGAGATCTCATTATTTTTTCCCGAGAGCTTAATTACAAATGTTCAGGGAACGAGAATGCGAAATGTATACTACGCAGGATCCGGACTCTTGATTAAGAAAGTGAAGGAACCTGGCATCAGCCAGCAAATGACCTAGGACCCATATATCCATAGGAAGGAACTATTTATTTCAGTGTGTTCCCTCTGTTCTTTCACATTAAATTAACAAAGTGGGACTGAAGTCAAAAAGTAATTATTTTTTGTTATAGGGAAGTGGTGATTATGCCTAAGCAGTAACCTGAGAAAGTTCCTTCAGTTTAGAATTCCTCCTACAAAATAATGAACGTCTTAGTACATGAGGGTGCCTAGGCACTCCTGTGTCTTCAGCCAAATCGCTATATATCTGCACTGTAAGATCTAAGACACTGCTGCCACTGACTGCTAGCCTAACCAGATTCGGAGCGAGATTTTGTGATGCTATGTAAGATTAAATGGATGGCCGCATTCGAGAATGTAGAAATTTCCAAACAGTTTATTAATAATTATTTTAAAAGGCAAACATCACAGCTCTACAAACAGGGAACACAGTTGACGCGTTTCACGCAAACCTGCACTTAAATGATGATTAAACTCAGGTTTGTGTGAAACGTCCAGCCTATCGATGACCGTTTTGACAGATGCCTATATCGAGGCTTGGTTTGGTCCAAACCGAGGTTTGAGCCACGCGCCGATGCTGAGTGTGGCTTCCCCACATCCTTTCAATGGATATTCAAATCGAGGCTCGGATTGACCCAGACCAGTGGCGTAGCGTGGGTTGTCAGCGCCCGGGGCAAGGTAAGTAATTTGCGCCCCCTACACAAATCTACTAGATCACTACACTGACACCTACACTGACCTAGCTGATCACTAAACAGACCTACCTTATTCCTACACTGACCTACCTGATTACTATACTGACACCTACACAGACCTACCTGACCCCTACACAAACCTACCTGACCACTACACAGACACCTACACTGACCTACCTTATTCCTGCACTAACAAACCTGATCACTACACTGACCTACCTAATTTCTATACTGACACCTACACTGACCTACCTGAGCAATACACAGACCTACCTGATTCCTACACTGACCTTCCTGACCACTACACAAACCTACCTGACAATTACACTGACCACTACAGAGACCTACCTGTTTCCTGCACTAAGGATGGTTGAGCAGGCTCCTAAATGGCAGCTACTGAGCGTTGATGTGCCCTTGGGTTCCCGATATGCAACGGAGGACAAAGAAGGATTGGAAGTTCAGAGCAATGCTATATATATATACATACATACATACACAGACACCCACACACACATATGTACCGACAGACACACTCACACCACTGCTAGCTTGCACATTTCTCCTCTCTTGATAAATACTCTAGGATCTCTGCAGTCTCCTGTTATCTCCGCCCTCATCCAGCCCCCTCCAGCTTTCATTGGCCCTCCTACGACTCATCCCTCCCTCCCTTGGTGGCAAACTCTCACAAGAGTGAGAGAGAGACCTGTACATGATGTCATTAGTCTAGCCCTAGGCAAATTAATGGACAAGAAAGGGGAAGTGGGTTATATAAGGAATTTACTGGCAGAAAAAAAAAAATGTTTTTCTATCCAAAGTTAAAACAACAAGGGCAGAAGATTTAATAGATGGAAAGATGAAAAAATTACTGAAGTGCCAAGTGTTAAAATCAGCCACAAGCAGTAACCAGCCTGCTGACTTATAGACTTGCATTGTAGGAAAGAGCAGTAAAACATTGTGTAGCACTGCTAAGTAGGAAGTAGAACCTGCATATGTAATTAGCAAATATGACAGCATTCATGTACATGAATAACTTAAAAATCTATACATAGAAACAAGGTTTTTAAAACATTGACACCTTTTGATAAGATAATTTAAATCAAGCTGATCACTCTCAGGTGCTTCAATAAAAAATACATTAAAAGATTATACATTCCCTTTAAGGTCTACCCTGCTAACATGAATCAGGAAGAACTGCAGATACATAATCATATAAGAAATGGCAATGATAAAAGTCTGCATTAATTAAAAAAAATGTATGTGCACATGGAAAGAAATTATTGATTTTTCTTTCTCTGGGGTCAAGAGGTGAAATTTCATTTTAAGTTGGTAATCTTTGATGATTTCATGTAAGTATGCTTCTCGCATATAGAGCATCTGAAATAAAGTTTTTGTGGCTTAGAATGCTAGATTTTATTACCTATGCTTCTATTATGTGTTAGAGAATAAAAGGAAGAATCTGACTAGCGGTTACAAGCAACCCTGAGAATTCTTCTTTAATTAAGGACTGTATATATTAAGTATATATAAACCCAATCCCTAAAACCGCAAATAATCTTTCATTTTCAAATCTGCAGCTTTTTAAAAAATAGTAACTGGCAGAGCCGCTGATAAGGCAGTACAGCCTGTCCTGTTGTATCGGGCCTGGCCCTATCAACTTAACAAGGGGCCCCAGACACCTCTACACTTAATTTCTGCAAAATAACAAACAGGGCTTTCTAAAGCCCTGCGGGAGCAGAATTCTCAATATGATCAGATGATTTTGAAGGCTAGAGGAGAGATCTGGGGTCTATTAGACCCCAGATCTCTCCATGAAGGGGACCTGTCATGTCTCATTCCATTACATGTTCAAAGCTGGGACAGGGGAGGGGCCAGGAGTGGGGTCAAGGGCAAGGCAAAAGGGCCCCAAAAGGTAGGCTGTACGGAGCCCTGGTAACTGGTGATCCTGCCATAAAAGTCTTTGATCAGGCACGTCCTGTTTTAGAGTGGCAACATTTTGCCTTTTTCTTCCAGTTGTGCTCCTGAGTTGTCACCTTGCAACAGAGGTTTCCAATAAACACACATTATGCATGCATGGTCCACTGTTGTCACCAATATGAGAAATCTGAGAAATGCCATGCACTCATTGGAGTGCACGTTGGCTGCAGGAGATCAGCACAACTGAAATGCAATAAAGCATGAATGAAAGGTAAAAACATGTATTTAATTTTAAAAAAATGGTATTTATTTAATAGAATATATCAATACAGTGGGGATCGAAAATTGGGCACCCCAGGTAAAAATTTGTATTAATGTGTATAAAGAAGCCAAGGAAAGATGGAAAATCTCCAAAAGGCATCAAATTACAGATTAGACATTCTTATAATATGTCAACAAAAGTTAGATTTTATTTCCATCATTTACACTTTCAAAATTACAGAAAACAAAAAAATGACATCTGCAAAAGTTTGGGCACCCTGCAGAGTTAATATCTTGTACTGCCCCCTTTGGCAAGTATAACAGCTTGTAAACGCTTTTTGTAGCCAGCCAAGAGTCTTTCAATTCTTGTTTGAGGTATCTTTGCCCATTCTTCCTTACCAAAGTCTTCCAGTTCTTTGAGATTTCTGAGCTGTCTGTCATACACTGCTCTTTTAAGGTCTATCCATAGATTTTTAATTATGTTGAGGTCAGGAGATTGTGAAGGCCATGACAAAACCTTCAGTTTACTCCTCTTGATGTAATCCCCCGTGGATTTCGAGGTGTGTTTAGGATCATTATCCATTTGTAGAAGCCATCCTCTCTTTAACTTCAGCTTTTTCACAGATGGCATCAAGTTACCATCCAAAATTTGCTGAAATTTTATTGAATCCATTTTTCCTTCTACTTGTGAGATGTTCCCTGTGCCACTGGCTGCAATACAACCCCAAAGCATGATTGATCCACCCCCATGCTTAACAGTTGGACAGAGGTTCTTTTCATTAAATTCTGTGCCCCTTCTTCTCCAAATGTACCTTTGCTCACTACGGCCAAAAAGTTCAATTTTAACCTCATCGGTCCATAGAACTTGTTTCCAAAATGCATCAGGCTTGTCCATGTGTTCATTTGCAAAGTTCAAACGCTGATTTTTGTGGTGAGGACGTAGAAGAGGTTTTATTCTGATGACTCTTCCATGAAGACCATATTTGTACAAGTATCTCTTTATAGTGGAATAGTGTACCAACACTCCAGTGTCTGCCAGATCTTTCTGGAGGAATTGTGCAGTCAAACGTGGGTTTTGAATTGTTTTTCTCACAATCCTGCGAACTGTTCTGTCTGATATTTTTCTTGGTCTTCTAGATCTTGCTTTAACTTCCACTGTTCCTGATGACTGCCATTTCTTAATTACATTCCGAACAGAGGATATTGACATCTGAAAACGCTTTGCTATCTTCTTATAGCCTTCTCCAGCTTTGTGAGCGTCAACTATTTTCAGTTTCAGTTTTCTAGACAACTGCTTATAAGATCCCATGGTGCTGATTGTTGGGGCAAGGTCAGATGAGTCTGGGCATTTAAAACCTTTGAGATTGACATCACCTGGTCTTCTCAGACGATGATTGAGAACAATCCATGACACTGGCAGGTCTCAGCCTTGCAAAGGGGGCAATGCATGCTATAAATTCTGCAGGGTGCCCAAACTTTTGCAGACGCCATTTTTTTGTTTTCTGTAATTTTGAAAGTGTCAGTGATGGAAATAAAATCTAACTTTTGTCGACATATTATAATAATGTCTAATCTGTAATTTAATGCCTTTTGCTGATTTTTCCATCTTTCCTTGGCTTCTTTATGCACATTAATACAAATTTTTACCTGGGGTGCCCAAACTTTCAATCCCCACTGTATCTTAGCAAAAATAAATAGATAAATAAATATATTTTTTAATTTTACACATATATATATATATATATATATATATATATATATATATATATACATACACTGTATATTTGTAATTTGTAGAGGTCAAACAACCATGCCACAGAACCAAGACTGTATATTGTGCACATCAGTGAAATACAAAATTAGTAAATACCAGATCAAATATAATTCTAACTGGCCTGTGAACAAAAAAATAAAACTAAAAACATATATATAAAAATGTAATTCTGTTGTGGAGTAAAAAAATATTATCCACCATTACTGCTACTCTCCTAACAGAGATAACCAATTTCATTAGTCACATCTAAATCCTAATCACAGATCAAAATAACAGATCTGAGGAAGTGTTATAATTTCAATACTCTCATGTACCAAATATCCAAAATATAAAATACACAATTAATTGTAAAAATGCTTTAAATCACATAAATAAAGTCTCTATTTCAAATAGCATTAGGTCCATATAACACCCTTGAATTGTGCAATAAATTATTCCACAAAATCCTTCAATCCACCATGTGAGAAAGTGTTTGAACCTTTCCCCCATATCCAATCTCTCATACCTAAATGATTGGAAAAAAAACTCTATGGCAGGGATCCTCAAACTACGGCCCTCCAGCTGTAGCGGAACTACACATCCCATGAGACATTGTAAAACTCTGACATTCACAGACATGACTAGGCATGATGGGAATTGCAGTTCCTTAACAACTGGAGGGCCATAGTTTGAAGACCCCTGCTCTATGGTGTCATCTTTATCCCATGGTATGGCTTTTCCAGGCGTGGTCCCCTTTATGGAATCCCCGAGTACTCCACATCCAAAATCCAAAAGAAAGAAGACTCTTATAGTGTATTAACTTCCAACATTTTTTTTAACCCCAAGAAAACATACTTACAAAACAAATAAAAACATCCCGCATATAAACCAATATCTCCACTCCATCAGACTCTCATGTCCCCTTGACAAAGTCAGAAGGATAAAACATTGGGGTCGCACAACAACTGAATGTGACGTCAGCCCTTATCCCGGAAGTGACCAGCTGGATCTCCCTGAGCTAGAAGCCAGGTGTGGTGCCGACCTGTCCACACTGTGGCCAATCACAGCTCACAGCCAGTGAGGAGGGAGCAGGAAGAGGACACACAGAGCGGGTCTTGGGAGCAAGAATGAATAGGGCCCCCCCATAGCCAGCAGCGAGGAGGGGCCAGTAGCGCTGGCGGGGGACCTGAGAAGAAGGGGGCTCAGCAGTCAAAAGGCATGTAGGAAATGCTCAGTTGAGCGGCTTTAGTCTGTATAACCTTCCCTGTGAGCCTTTGATGGCCAGAGGCTCTCAAATCATTAATGTGGAGGAGAGAAAAGGAGGGCTAATAGTACATTATCTTTTAAAATTAATTTATTTGAATAGAATCGCACTTACAGAAAACATGTTTCATTTTAGCTCAGAATCTTGTGGTGTCACAGCCGCCTGCAGTACAGACCGTGCACGCTGACGACATGGCTGGCTCCGCCCGATGCGTTTCCTCTCAGAAGGCGTCAACTGGGATTGGAGTACATGCCTTTTGACCGCTGAGGTTTGGTAAGCGGCCATTTTTACATCTTTGAGCACAAAGGTGATGTATGCAGCACTATAATAACCCAGAATTAAGCTTTGTATGGGACTGTTAAGTTATGGAATTCTGAATGTTTTTCACCATATGAAATTGTTTTCACTGCATTGTTATTACATGTTTATCTATCATATCACATATGTCAAATTTGCAATAGCTGTTTATTTATTTTTTTAAGTGCATTTTTCATATGTAAAAAGTTTCAATGATCAGCCAAGCATGTTTGCACCTAATATTTTCACTTTGGTTTTCTGCGATTTTTTGCCATTTTTATCGCAAATAATGTCTTTATATTTGTCCTTTTTAGAGATAGCACACCAGTTTATTCACTTCACTTAGTTTTGTCTCCCGGTATTCAGGGAGTTCCAGGTGCAGCAATCTCCAAGATTGGTTTGCGTATTCTTAATTTTTTCTTTTTTTAGCAAAAGAAGGGCGTGCTTACAATCTTCTTTCCATGAAAACTTTTTGGTTTTATAATAGCAACAGGGTAAATTTAAAGAAGAGTACACTTAAAGTGGAACTTCTACTTTAAGTCCTTCTGACCCCCTGACATGCCACATTCGGCATGTCATTTTTTTTTCGGGGGGGGGGATGGGGGGAGCAGGTACCACTCCTGCTCAGGCTGCCCAGCCGGCTCGAGTGGAAGTTCTCCTCTCCCCCTCCCTCCCTGCAATCTTCTGGGACCCGTCACAAGTCGAAGAAGATTGCCAGTCCACTCAGGACGCGCAGCACGACTCACGCATGTGCAGTGCCCACACTAGTGATGCCGGCGCCGCAGGGAGAAGACAGAGAGAATTGAGGCTCCCCCCCGGACAGGTGGGTGTGTGTTTATTAAAAGTCAGCAGCTAAACTTTTTGTAGCTGCTGACTTTCAATAAACACAAAAACGGGTGGCGCTCTGCTTTACACATAATGTGCAATCACTTTACCTTCATAATAATAATTGGATCCTGTATAAAAAAAATTGGCCCTACTGTGTATGTATGTGAGTTAGGGACCTTAGATTGTACGCTCCTTGAGGGCAGGGACTGATGTGAATGTACAATGTATATGTAAAGCACTGCATAAATTGACAGCGCTATATAAGTACCTGAAATAAATAATAAAATAAACATAACCCCTAGTACAATTTCTAAAAGGAAAAAAAAAACATTTTATTTAGGATCTCCATTCCTCTACAATCTAGGCTGGCCATTTTCAACCAGGGTTCTTCCATTGACCTCCCTGCATGACTGTGCTGTTCTGGGGTTAACGCCACTTTGCATAGCTAGCTGCATGACACCAATGTACTTTTTAGTTGTCAGTAAGGATGGCATTCTGACCACCAATGTAAGGAGCATTCTTCCCACTGACCACCAATGTAAGGAGCATTCTTCCCACTGACCACCAATGTAAGGAGCATTCTTCCCACTGACCACCAATGTAAGGAGCATTCTTCCCACTGACCACCAATGTAAGGGGGGGATTCTTCCCACTGATCACCAATGTTAGGAGCATTCTTCCCACTGACCACCAATGTAAGGAGCATTCTTCCCACTAACCACCAATGTAAGGAGCATTCTTCCCACTGACCACCAATGTAAGGAGCATTCTTCTCACTGCCCACCAATGTAAGGAGCATTCTTCTCACTAACCACCAATGTAAGGAGCATTCTTCCCACTAACCACCAATGTAAGGAGCATTCTTCTCACTGCCCACCAATGTAAGGAGCATTCTTCTCACTGAGCACCAATGTAAGGGGCATTCATCCCACTGATCACCAATGTAAGGAGTATTCTTCTCACTGACCACCAATGTAAGGAGCATTCTTCTCACTGACCACCAATGAATTGGTTTTAGCAAGGGTTCCCCGAGACCTGAAAATTATTTAAATGGTTCCCCCAGTTGTAAAAAGGTTAAGAAAGTCTGACCTAGGCACATTTAGAAGATTTCGACAATTAGAACCTCTATGTCTATCCCTGTTCTGCTCTGCATACAGCCAATCAGCATGAAGGAGGGGCTGGCCAGGACACAATTTAAAAGTGACAGTTCCCGGATTGTGCATTAACCATTTTTTATTTTAAGCAATATCAAATAGAAAACTGAGTGTGTTTAGCAATTTCATCAGCTTCTCAATCTAAATCAATCTCCTGATTTTTCATTAGATCGAATTCTTCTTTAATGACTTACTAGAAAATAACTAAAATAATCTGGGAGTATTTCAAGGGAGTATTCAATGTCTAGAATAGTGGTGATAGGGTTTAAATTTATAGCTATTGCCAGAAGGGGAAGGAATACATTTTCAGTCAGTAGGAAAAAAAAAAGGCAGCTGCCTTCACGCAAACACTAAAACCGACCATAAATCAACCTTTTAATAACACAGATTCTTCCTCACAGCCAACATTGTGACAAACGTCCTGAAAAGAATCCATCATGTGCCTGTTGTATGTGTCTTATCTGAACCATTCTGGAGTCAATTGCATTTTTTATTATTATACTGTAGGTTGTGATGTGGGTTTTCAATTTTGTTCTCAGCCTGCTTTGGAATCTCAATGAGCACCTGTCACCTGCACCGAAAAAAGGGAAGGTGCTCAAAGATCAGATAGGTAACTAAAAAAGGCAAAGCATGCTATGATAAGGGCCCCTGTGCAGATAGTTTGGGTCCCTTAGGACACATCCCTGTTGCTCAGAAAGTCTGCAAACTCTTGTTTAGGCGTACTTTCCAACTTTCTGAGATGGGAATGAGGGACATCTATTAGCAAACGCATGTAGGCATTGGATACACCCCTGCCATGCCCCCTTTAAAAGAGAATTATATATATATAAAAAAAAAAAATGATTGGTTAAACCGGCAACTTATATTCCTTTAAATGGGCTTTTGGAATTTACAAATGCAACAATTTAGAAATTGGATGAAATATTTCGCACTGCAAAACACTTTCAGTAGTGCATTTTATATACAACTATATAGATCGGACCAAAATGAGGGACAAATGAGGAGGAAAAAGGGACAGAGTCGTCGTCGTCGGTGTGGACGAGCTGAAGGTCGCTTTCAAAGAATCCTTGGCTTCCATAACATCTTAGCAGTGCCACAGGCTGATCGCCTCCATGCCACGCCGCATTCATGCCATAATTCATGCACAAAGGAGCCCCAACCAAGTATTGAGTGTATACTGTACGGTACATGGACATACTTTTCAGTAAGACATTTCTGTATCAAAAATCTTTTTTTTTTATTGGTCTTCTGTAATATTCTAATTTTCTGAGATACTGAGTTTTGGGCTTTCATAGCTGTAAGCCATAATAATCAAAATTAAAAAAGAAAGAAATGCTTGAAATATATCACTCTGTGTGTAAACGCATCTATACAAAATATATCAATTTCGCTTTTTGAATTGAATTACTGTAATGAATTCACTTTTTGATGATTTTTACATTTTATGAGATGCACCTGTAGCTCATGACAGTCAGGGCTAAAGCAAAGTGCTGTGATGTTTTCAGGGAGGTACATACAGCACTCTGCTACCCCCCTCCCACCAGCCACAATCCACTTATATTACTCAGAGAAGAACAGTGACCCAGGGGTGATGTCACTAGGTAAAAAATAAAATATATAATGATTAGGGATGGGCCGAACGACCCCCTGTTCCTTTTGCACCAGAACTTTTAAACATTGCAGAAAGTTCGGAACCGAATAACGAACCCCATTGAAGTCTATAGGACCCGAACTGAACAAATCAAAAGTGCCCATTTTGAAGGCTTACATGAAAGTATTTGGACATAAAATGGTTATGGAGGTCCGGGTACTGCCCTGAGGGACATGTATCAATGGAAAAAAAGTTTGTAAAAAACGTCATTTTTAAATGAGCAGTGGTTTTACTGATGCTTAACCACTTTACCACCGGAGGATTTTGCTGTCTTACGTCCAAGCCACTTTTTGCGATTCAGCGCTGTGCGACTTTAACTGACAATTGCGCGGTCGTGCGACGCCGTACCCAAACAAAATTTAGGTCCTTTTTTTCCCATAAACAGAGCTTTCTTTTGGTGGTATTTGATCAGCTGTGCGATTTTTACTTTTTGCGCTATAAACAAAAAAAGAGCGTTTATTTTGAAAAAATAACAATATTTTTAACATTTTTTTATATGAAATTCCTCCCAAAAAAGATGTAAAAATCAAATTTTTTTTAAATGTTTGGCCAATTTGTTTTCTGCTACCTATGTTTGGTAAAAAAAATCACAATAAGCGTATTTTGATTGGTTTGCTCAAAAGTTATTGCGTTTACTAACTAAGGGAAAGATTTTTGTCATTTTTGGCGTTTTTTTTTAACGCGTAATGGCGGCGATCTGCGATTTTTTTTGCGGGAATGCGACATTGCAGCGGACAGATCGGACACTTGACTGACATTTTTGACACTTTTGGGGGTACCAGTGACATTACTGCAGTAATCAGTGCTATATATGCACTGTTACTGTAAAAATGACATTGGCAGGGAAGGGGTTAATTTTATTGGAGAGGGAGGGGTTAATGTAGGCCTGGTGCTTACTGACGTGTGGGGGGGGAGGTGACTGAGTGAGTGAGGGACAGATCGGATGTTCAGCTATGCTGAACACTCCGATCTGTCACTCCCTGTCACTGAGGAGATCCGTCCGCTCTGTTTACACAGGCGGGCGGATCTCCAAACTAGATTCCCCGACGATCGGGGAAGAGCGGCGGCGATCGCCGCCGCTCCTCCCCTGGCCCGACTCCCGCTGTGAATGAAAACAGCGGGAGTGCACCTCCGGCGGCGCGCGAGCGCCGCCTACAGGGGGAGGAGTCCAGCGACGTAGGTCTACGTCGCTGGACGATAACGAGCCACTGTGCCGCAGTAGAGGCATAGTGAGCGGTCGGCAAGTGGTTAAAGTGAAAGCATTAAAATGAGAAATAACAATAAAAATGAAAAATTCCTTTCAATATAGTGCCTGGGGGGGTCCCCTTAGTCTACCTGTAAAGTGGCACATCTGTACTGTGTATAGAAGCTGCTGCAGAAATAATTGCAGTTATAAAGCCAAAAAAAATGATATTTTCCCCGCAATCTTTGTTTATTTTGCAAACAACAGTTTGGGGAGTCAGTCTGTATGATGAGGCCACAATGTAGTGTACTGGGAACAAGATTAGAGATTTTTTGAATAAATTCTGCTGTCTCTTCGCAGACTTTGGATAGAAGTAACAGGTGCGGAAAAATTGGTCTTTGGGTGTTGAAGGTGCATTCACACTGTAACCCTATAGAGGTGCTCTTGGTGAAAGCAAGGATTGCCTTGCCATCAGAAATTTGAATGATATGCACCTGTAAAACAGGTGCAGAAATATTGGTCTTTGGGTGTCTGTGGCACCTTCACACCGTAACCCTATAGAGGTACTCTTGATGAAAACAAGAATTCCTCCTGCATCGAATTGTATTGTAACTGTATTGTCTTCCCTCATATTTTAAAGTGCTGCACAAACTGTTGGTGCTATATAAATCCTGTATTATAATAATAATAATAATAATAATTGGCCTTGCTGACAAAAATTTTAATGATATGCACCTTTCCAACAGGTGCGGAAAAATTGGTCTTTGGGTGTATGTGGCACCTTCACACCTTAACCCTATAGAGGTACTCTTGATGAAAGCAAGAATTGGCCTTGCTGTCAAAAATTGAAATTAAATGCACCTATCAAACAGGTGTGGAAGGAAATGGTCTTTGGGTGTTAATTGTGCCCATGAAACCTAGACAAAAAACATTTCTTTCAGATGAAATCAACACCCACAATACTAGGCAGCCTAGGAGTCTTGCAGAGATCCCACATCCCAAAAACACTTAATCAGTGATATCAGCATCAGGGGCTTCATAGCTGCTGGTAATCCAGGACTGATTCATTTTGATAAATGTCAGACAATCCACGGAGTCTGTGGACAGATGCATTCTATTATCAGTAACAAAACCTCCGGCAGCACTGAATGCCTGTTCGGAAAGCAGGCTGAATGCAGGGCAGCCCAGCAGCTCAATTGCATACTGTGCAAGTTCTGGCCAGTGGTCTATTCTTATGACACAGTAACCCAGTGGATCATCAACTGGAAAGCTCTGCATGTCTGTTTTGGCCCCTAGATAATCGTCCGCCATATGATGCAGACGCTGCCGATTGGATGTGGAAGCTGAAAGCCCTGGGCCGCGATGACTAAAAAATGTGTAAAAAGGCATCACTTAGGCGGCCCCTTCTCTATCGATCCTTTCTTGACCAACAGAAGCCTCAAAACTATGTTTTCAATGACACTGTAACCTACCAGAGTTGAGAAAAGCATTAGATAAACTACTCTTTAAAGTGTCTTCAAGAGTTTTCATCTTCTGCACCCTCTGTGGGGACGGGATGAATTTTCAGATGTTCCCCTTGTAATGGTGGTCAAGAAGGGGTTGCCAACCAAAAGTGATCCTTCTCCTTGATGCCACGTATCCTTGGGTTCTTTTGCAGGATTTGAAGCATGAGGTAACCCATGCACCGCAAGTTTGCGTAGGCCTGAGGATTACAGAATCTGGAACTGCCTCCTCTGAGCCACGTACTACTCCCAAGGGTTCTGGGGATGGAAAACCATTTGTTGAGGGTTGACATATGTTTTCCTCTGCTTCAATGCCTCCAAGACTGCCAGAATCCTCCTCCTCCCTCTCCTCTTGTGCGTTCTGTGGCGTAGGAAGAATGGTGTCTGCATAAAGCGGGTCTTGAGAAGAAAGGAAGTCCTCCTCTTCCTGCCGCTGCTCTGCCTCGAGTACCCGCCCATAATGCCACACAGAGTCTGCTCCAGCAGGAACACAACAGGGATTGTGTCACTGTTGCATGCATTGTCACAGCTCACTATCCTTGTGGCCTCCTCAAATGGTGACAGTACAGTGCATGCATCCTTTATCAGCAGCCATTGGCGTGGGCTAAAAGAGCCGAGCTGGCCTGATGCTGTCGTTGTGCCATACTCACACAGGTACTCGTTGACGGCCCTCTGTTGCATGTGAAGCTGCTGCAGCATTGCCAAAGTCGAGTTCCACCTGGTGGGCATGTTACAAATCAGACAGTTTACTGGCAGGTGCAATTCCTGCTGAATTTCAGCCAACTGAGCAATGGTTGTGTATGACTGCCTGAAATGGCTACAGACTCTTCTGGTCTGCTTTAGCAGATCTTCCAACCCTTGGTACCTATTTAGGAAATGCTGCACCACAAAATTGAGGACATGTGCCAGGCATGGCATATGTGTCAACTTTCCCTGTCTAATTGTCGCACACCACCATTCCTGGTTCCAGCTGGCATGGCGTGAACTATCTCTGGGCCTGCCCCTGCAGAGATGCAAGAATCTCTGCCCTGGTGTGGTTCCTGTCCCTTAGATACACCAACTGAAGCACTGCATGGCACCTTTTAGCCTGACTCATTGACTAGCCCCTTGAACACTTAAGGAGTACTTGTGGTTCGTATGAAAATTCAGCAGAGGAGGGCATGGAGGAGGAGGAGGAAGGAGTAGAGCTGACAAATCTCACATCATCACCACTAGCTATATGGAGACAACAAGCTGCAGCACTGAGCCCTGTCCTGCATCCTTGCGACTTGCAAGCAGAGTTACCCAGTGTGCTGTGAACGAAATTTAGCATCCCTGTCCATGCTTGCTGGACCACGTATCAGCAGTAACGTGGGCTTTGCAGCTGACTGCCTTGCACAACAATGCCAAAACATTGCCACAACATTGCCTTACACGTGATGTTACAGAGCTGGAATGGCCTTAAGTCAAAAGAGAAATACGGACAGGGAACCTGCCATTGTGGTACAGGACATTCTGCAAATTCACAGAAGGGGGCGGAATCCACCAGATGGAAAGGCAGAAGTTGTAAAGCCAGCAGCTTTAACAAGCTTGCATTTAGACACTGGGCATGTGGGTGGCAGTGACTGTATTTTTTGCTGCAGCAAATGGGGCAGAGAAATTTGCCATCTATAGTCTACAGCTGGTGGTGTGCTACTGGCAGATGTGCTGCAAGGATCTGGGACACTCTGTGCTATACCATCATCCATCAGTGGAGGCTGCTGAGAGTTCATGAGGTATGGTAGAGGTAGACTGAGGTGAGTAAGGAGGAGGAACAGAATTACATCCCTTTTGTGTGGTTTTCAAGTGCTCTTGCCAACAGGCTGAGTGGTGGGATGTTAAATGCCTTGTCAAGCATGTGGTACCCAAATGGATGGTGTTTTTGCCATGGTGGATGTGCTTGAAATAAAGTTTGCAAATTGCAACAGTGCGATCGGCTGCACATGTGTTCAAAAAGGCCCAGGCAGTTGAGCTGTGGGAGTGTCGGGAGATATGTGATGGAATAGAGTGGCTGCTCTCTACTCTTCCATGATGGCTGCCTCATTGGTGTTGTGCATCACCCTCACTTTTTTTCCTCTGCTCAATCTGGCACCCAAGTCATGTAAGTGACCTCATCATCATCATCATCTCCTTCATCCTATTACCACTGGAGAAAACTTGGAAATACTCTTCGGCTGTGGGAACATGACTGCCAATTTGTGCACTAGTATTCTCCCCTCTCTGTACGCTCAAATTCCTACCTTCCTCAACCTCAGAACCAACATCTGAATCAAGTAATGGCTGTGCATCTATAAAGAGCAAGTGGCTGACGCTGTGTTCAAATAACTCAGCTGACTCCTCCATGTCTGATGCTGGGGCTATGGCAGGAATGGCTGTGGACAAGGAGACAGATTTAGCCACTCTGGCAGCTGCAGTGGACTGCGCTCTAGTCTCTGCTTGGGTGACGGAGGATGAGGACGGTTTAGTAAGCCAGTCCACCACCTCCACTGCATACTATGGCTGAATAGCATGGGAAACATCACTAAATAGAGGAAATGTTGCCCTGCCTGAGGACTGACCATGTCCCCCTTTGCCTGTGGACACATATGCTTCTGCTCACAGTGCTATGGGAACGCCTGCCTCTCCTTGTTGGCCTTCCACACATAATGGAAAGGTGCTTAGTAAAAAATGTAACTAAGATGTGGAAATGTGTACGTGGATGCACTTTAATCAATGGAAAGTGGTGTTTGGTGTACTTTAACCTTAGTACACACTACACAGACACACTCCACTGACACACTACAATATACTGCAGTAAAACTGCACTAACACACAGAAATATACTGCGTTAAATGGCACGTAATGCATGAAATATACTGCGTTAAACGTGCAAAAATGCACAGAAGTATACTGCATTAAATGTGCACTAACCCACAGAAATATACTGCGTTAAATGTGCAGTAACGCACAGAAATATACTGTGTTAAACATGCACTGAAATATAACTGGCATGTAACGCACTGAAATATACTGCGTTAAACCTGCAATAATGCACAGAAGTATACTGCATTAAATGTGCATTTATGCACATAAATATACTGTGTTAAATGTGCAGTAGTGCACTGAAATATACTGTGTTAAATGTGCAGTAGTGCACTGAAATATACTGTGTTAAACGTGCAATAACGCACAGAAATATACTGTGTTAAACGTGCAGTAACGCACTGAAATATACTGTGTTAAACGTGCAGTAACGCACTGAAATATACTGTGCTAAACGTACAGTAACGCACTTAAATATACTGTGTTAAATGTGCACTACCGCACAGAAGTATACTGCATTAAATGTGCACTAACGCACAGAAACATACTGTGTTAAATGTGCAGTAGTGCACTGAAATATACTGTGTTAAATGCGCAGTAGTGCACTGAAATAAACTGTGTTAAATCATACAAAAAGTTTTAGATGATGTGCAGCGGGGTACCATGGCCAACCATTAACACCACATCCCTCATATATTGAGACCAAAAAGAAAAGGGGGCTTGTTCACTGAACTGACTGGCAATTCGTGAGACACCCAATTTGGGACTTTAAAGGTGAATGGGGTTGGCACAGACAGATAAGACTCAATTGTATAAAAACATATTTATTGGATTAGGAATAAAATAGGTGCAAACATGTACATTGTAAAGTTGAATGCATACATAATACATTGGAGAGATGATATCTCGTGAACAGAAGAGGAATGTATAAACAGTGGGGTCCTACATGTTTCGCCAGATAACTAGCTTCTTCAGGGACCACATGATGTTTAACCTCTTAACACAATTCTATGCATTAACAGAAAAAAAGGAAATATTAGTTTGCGACCATAACATACATATAAACAGATTAATTTTGGTTTGAGTTCAACGTATGTACGTAATTAAGTGCTTAACACTTACCAACATACAGAAGTTGGGAGTAAACATTCAGCTGTATTGCACCATAGGTCATGTATACCCAGGAGGTGCTAAGCCATCCTTGGGGTCTCCGGGGGGCACTGAGCAAAAAATGTCATGGAAAGCCAAGCCAATACTGGATCGGACCAAGACCGAAAGTAATTAGGCAGATATAACTGATCCAGGTATTTGACAAAGAAAGCGTCCCAGCCTCTAAAAAGAGAACATGGAGGAATGCTGCTAAATGTGAAGTAGTGCACTGAAATATACTGTGTTGAATGTGCAGTAGTGCACTGAAATATACTGTGTTAAATGTGCAGTAGAGCACTGACATATACTGTGTTAAATGTGCAGTAGTGCACTGAAATATACTGTGTTAAATGTGCAATTAGGCACAGAAGTATACTGCATTAAACATGCACAAACACACTGAAATATACTGTGTTAAACGTGCACTATCGCACTGAAATATACTGCGTTAAATGTGCAGTAGTGCACTGAAATATACTGTGATAAACGTACAGTGACGCACAGAAATATACTGAATTAAATGGCACGAAACGCACTGAAATCTACTACGTTAAATGCGCAGTAACGCACAGAAATATACTGTGCTAAATGGCATGTAAGGCACTGAAATATACTGTGTTACACGGCACGTAACGTACAGAAATATTCTGCATTAAACGTGCAGTAACACACTGAACTATTATGCAGTAAACCTGCTCTGACAAAAGAAACTGACACTAAAGAAAAAATGAATGGTCACTCACTACACTGACTGTACTATCACTAGATTCACACTAAACTGATATTCTACATTGACAATAGAATCATAATAGCACACTAACTCTCTAGTAGTACTGAACAGAGCCCTGTACTATCTCTCTCCACTACAAATGGCCGCTTTTGAAAGAATACTTTTATACTGTGGGGTGGGACTAAGAGCAATGAGGCATGATTGGATAGAGTCATCATTACTTTCTCCAATCTCTGGCTCTGACAGTGCTCTGTGCCCTGATTGGGCAAAGCTTTCATTGCTTCAGCCAATCAGGGCTTCCAATGCGCTGTGCAGCGGCACAGTGCATTGTGGTCATTCAGCGGGATGAACAAACGGTCAAACGCCCCGATAATGCGGGTGTTGGTCGAATGGGCAAACAGCCAATGTTCGGCCGTAACTTATGCTTGGGCCGAACTGTTCGCCCACCCCTAGTAATGAAAATAGAACAATTTTATTTTAAAATGTCACTAGCAAGTTGTTAAAGCGGTAGTATACTCCGCTTATTAATTTTTACCTACAGGTAAGCCTATAATAAGGCCTATAATAAGGCTTACCTGTAGGTAAAATGAATATCTCCTAAACCTGTATGGTTTAGGAGATATTCACCCTGCATGCAGCCACTGACACCAGCGGCATATGCGCTCTGAAGGTTCGGCATATCTTGCCAGACCTTCGGAGCTCCCTGCCGGAAAGTGAGCTCTCGCGCGCATGCGCGGGAGTGACGTCATCGCGGCTCCGGCCACTCACAGCGCTGGAGCCGCCAAACCCGGAAGAGACGCCGAGGGAACACGTCAGCTCCCTCACGGTGTCCGGGGGCGACCGTGTGGGGGCTTCGTTCCAAGGTATTATTATATTGCATACTAGCACATTATGCCATTGTCCTGCAGGTTTTTTTTTTGTTTTTGTTTTTTTAAACAGGGAATACAACCGCTTAAAGTGCAGAAGGATGACCCAGAGAAGAAATCCATGCAGATGTCACTTCAGCTTTAAGGAACATGCAACTGGTTTAAAATGGTGATCATTCATTATCTAGCTCAGCACTCCAAGCCCACAAGCCAGAGTGTGAAAGACTCAATAAGCCATATGACAGATGGATTAAAAAATGCTGCATGTTGTTAGGGATGTAAGTATGTGGGATCGTTTGATCCCGGTGGAATCCCTGAATGTATGAAATGTCACAATCAGCCGACCTTTCCCGTGAAGGCATTAAATATTCTGGGAGTCGGAGCGATAACTTCACATCAATCAGAGGAACAGCCTGTACTTTTGTTGGGAAACATTTTCCTTTACAGCAGATTACATTATCTGCTTTGCTTGCCTTTTATATTTTGTGCACACATAGCAGATGGTAATTCCTTTAAGAAACGTTTTCCAGGAGACGAGCAATATAAGCTTATTGTGTGTCTTCACTGCAAACAGCTTCTTATCATGTGAAAGGAGTCCATGGAAAGGCTGCTGGTGACTATTTTTGAACTTTTTGAATTAAGAATTGCAAACAGGTTTTCTGTAATAAAAAAAAGAGAAGTTTTCACATAAGGTAAAGCATGTGGCCTTATGTATATGAATATTCAATCTTAAAGTGTACCTTACCCCAACAGATCATATTCCTTATGTGCTTGCTGTGCCATGTACCAACAGGAAGTATCCTGTTCTATCTGTGTTGCTTCCTTTGTGTGAAATACCTGGTGATCCTGCCAGTCCCCCTGCTTTCCTAATAAAAACTGACCACACTAGGAATGGAAGGACATCCATCCCAGTGTGGTCAGTTTTCTAGCTCTGCTGGGAGAACAGCCTACCTGCACTACAATGGACCCCCCCCCCCCCCAGCACAGCCATTCACTGGACAGTTTTCTGGCTGTGTTGGGAGAACAGTCTGTCTGTCCTCCAATGATCGGACTTGTGCTGGCACACCCCCCTGCACAGCCATTTACTGGGAAGACCAATGTACTGCTGTTCCACCTCTTCCAGCCCCTTATGCAGCTGAGAAGAGAGGACATGTAATCACATGATCACTTTAAAATATTATATGCACAGTGCATATGAACAAAGTGTATTCCCTAGACATGTGCAATTCGTTTCGTTCCAAATGAAAATTTTGACAAATTTATGGCTCATGAAATAGTAACATACAGTAACAAATTTCATTTAAATTTGTTGAAATGTGTTTCATTTATTCGTTTTCCAATGAATTCCACATTTTCAGAATGATTCGAACTCAGATTGGTCGAAAAATGAACGACCGATTCGAATTCTGTGTGAAGAGAAGCTGGTTGTTAAGCAGCGGGCCTGATAGCAGCTTCACATCCTTAACATCCGATGACTCATCAGCTGTCAGCAGGCTTCCCCACTGACAGCTGAAATGTAAACAAAACAATGCCAGCAATACAAAAATGTTAAAAATAAAACGGCATGGCGGACCCCCCATAACCCATACCAGACCCTTATCCAAGCATGCACTAAAGGAATTTTTATTGTTTCATTTTAAGTGGGGTTCCCACTGTAGGTGAAACAATGAAAATGAAAAATTCCTTTAAATATAGTGCCCCCACCCCCCCCCCCCCCTAGTCTGCCTGGCTTTACATGAAAATGAACTTTAATGGCATCCCAGTCTTAGTCTGTAGGGTTCAATATTGAGTTGGCCCACCCTTTGCAGCTATAACAGCTTCAACTCTTTTCGGAAAGGCTGTCCACAAGGAGTGTGTCTATGCGAATATCTGATCATTCTTCCAGAAGCGCATTTCTAAGGTCAGGCACTGATGTTGGGCAAGAAGGCCTGGCTCGCAGTCTCCACTCCAATTCATCCCAAAGGTGTTCTATCGGGTTGAGGGCAGGACTCTGTGCAGGCCAGTTAACCACTTTACCAGCGGAGGATTTTGCTGTCTTACATCCAGGCCACTTTTTGCGATTCGGCACTGTGCAACTTTAACTGACAATTGCGCGGTCATGCAACGCCATACCCAAATGAAATTTACGTCTTTTTTTCCCACAAACAGAGCTTTCTTTTGGTGGTATTTGATCACCTCTGCCATTTTCATTTTTTGCGATATTAATAAAAAAAGTGACAATTTTGAAAAAATGACAATATTTTTCTACTTTGACAGTTAAAAAATATCCAATATATTCAATTTTTGTCATATATTTAGGCCAAAATGTATTTAGCTACATGTCTTTGACAAAAAAATTCTCAATGAGCGTATTTTTAACCACTTTAAGACCGGAAGATTTTACCCCATTCCTGACCAGGCCATATTTTGCGATTCGGCACTGTGTTACTTTAACGGACAATTGCGCGGTCGTGCGATGCTGTACCCAAATTAAATTTATGTCCTTTTTTTCCCCACAAACAGAGCTTTCTTATGGTGGTATTTGATCACCTGTGCGATTTTTACTTTTTGCGCTATAAACAAAAGAAAGCGACAATTTTGAAAAAATAACAATATTTTTCACATTTTTTTATATGAAACCCCCCCCCCCCCCCCCCAAAATGTAAAAATCTAATTTTTTTAACATTTTAGGCCAATTTGTTTTCTGCTACATATTTTTGGTAAAAAAAATCGCAATAAGCGTATTTTATTGGTTTGCGCAAAAGTTATCGCAGCTACTAACTACGGGAAATTTATGTCATTTTTATTGTTTTTTTTTAACTAGTAATGGCGGTGATCTGCGATTTTTTTTGCGGGACTGCGACATTGTGGCGGACAGATCGGACCCTTGACTGACATTTTTGACACTTTTGGGGGTACCAGTGACATTACTACAGAAATCAGTGCTATAAATATGCACTGTTACTGTAAAAATGACACTGGCAGGGAAGGGGATAACTTTTATTGGTGATCAAGGGGTTAATGTATGCCTGGTGCTTACTAACGTGTGTGGGGGGAGGTGAATGAGTGACACAGGGAAAGATCGCAGGTTCAGCTATGCTGAACCCTGCAATCTGACCCTGCCTGTCACTTAGGAGATCCGCCCGCTTTGTTTACACAAGCGGGCGGATCTCCACACTCGATCCCCGACGATCGGGGAAGAGCAGCGGTGATCACTGCCACTCCTCCCCTGGCCCGACTCCCGCTGTGACTGAATACAGCGGGAGCGAGCCTCCGGCGGCGCGCGTGCGCCGCCCACAAGGGGAGGAGTCCAGCGACGTAGGTCTACGTTGCTGGACAATAACAAACCACTTTGCCGCAGTAGTACCCATGTGAGCGGTCGACAAGTGGTTAAGTTCTTCAACTTCAAACTCGCTCATCCATGTATTTATAGACCTTGCTTTGTGCACTGGTGTGCAGTCATGTTGGAACAGGAAGGGGCCATCCTCAAAATGTTCCCAGAAATTTGGGAGCATAAAATTGTCCAAAATGTCTTGGTAGGCTGACATCTTAAGAGTTCCCTTCACTGGATCTAAGGGACCAAGCCCAACCCCTGAAAAACAACTCCACACCATAATCTCCCCCCTCCACCAAATGATTTGGACCAGTGCACAAAGCAAGGCCCATAAAGACATGGATGAGCGAGTTTGGGGTGGAGGAACTTGACTGGCCTGCACAGAATCCTGACCTCAACCTGATAGAACATCTTTGGGATTAATTAGAGCGGAGACTGCGAGCCAGGCCCTATCATTCACATCAGTGCCTGACCTCACAAATGCGCTTCTGGAAGAATGGTGAAACATTCCCATAGACACTCCTAAACCTTATGGACAACCTTCCCAGAAGAGTTGAAGCTGTTATAGCTGCAAAGGGTGGACCAACTCAATATTGAACCCTACGGACTAAGACTGGGAAGCCATTAAAATTCCTGTGTGTGTAAAGGCGAGCGTCCCAATACGTTTGACAGTATAGTGTGTATATATATATATATATATATATATATATACACACACACACACAAACCCAATTCCAAAAAAGTTGGGACACTGTACAAATTGTGAGTAAAAAAAGAATGGACTGATTTACAAATCACATAATCTTATATTTTATTCACAATATAATATAAATAACATATCAAATGTTGAAAGTAAGACATTTTGAAATGCCATGCCAAATATTGGCTCATTTTGGATTTCATGAGAGCTACACATCCCAAAAAAGTTGGGACAGGTAGCAATAAGAGGCTGGAAAAGTTAAATGTACAAATAAGGAACAGCTGGAGGACCAATTAGCAACTTCTTCGGTCAATTGGCAACATGATTGGGTATAAAAAGAGCCTCTCAGAGTGGCAGTGTCTCTCAGAAGTCAAGATGGGCAGAGGATCACCAATTCCTCCAATGCTGCGGTGAAAAATTGTGGAGCAATATCAGAAAGGAGTTTCTCAGAGAAAAATTGCTGAGTTTGAAGTTATCATCATCTACAGTGCATAATATCATCCAAATATTCAGAGAATCTGGAACAATCTCTGTGCGTAAGGGTCAAGGCCGGAAAACCATACTGGATGGCGGTGATCTTCGGGCCCTTAGACGGCACTGCATCACATACAGGAATGCTACTGTAATGGAAATCACAACATGGGCTTAGGAATACTTCCAGAAAACATTGTCAGTGAACACAATCCACCGTGCCATTCGCCGTTGCCGTTTAAAACTCTACAGGCCAAAAAACATGATCCAGAAGCGCAGGCGTTTTCTCTGGGCCAAGGCTCATTTAAAATGGACTGTGGCAAAGTGGAAAACTGTTCTGTGGTCAGACAAATTAAAATTTGAAGTTCTTTGTGGAAAACTGGGACGCCATGTCATCCGGACTAAAGAGGACAAGGACAACCCAAGTTGTTATCAGTGCTCAGTTTAGAAGCCGGCATCTCTGATGGTATGGGGTTGCATGAGTGCGTGTGGCATGGACAGCTTACACATCTGGAAAGGCACCATCAATGCTGAAAGGAATATCCAAGTTCTAGAACAACATATGCTCCCATCCAGACGTCATCTCTTTCAGGGAAGACCTTGCATTTTCCAACATGACAATGCCAGACCACATACTGCATCAATTACAATATCATGGCTGCGTAGAAGAAGGATCCGGGTACTGAAATGGCCAGCCTGCAGTCCAGATCTTTCACCCATAGAAAACATTTGGTGCATCATAAAGAGGAAGATGCAACAAAGAAGACCTAAGACAGTTGAGCAACTAGAAGCCTGTATTAGACAAGAATGGGACAACATTCCTATTCCTAAACTTGGGCAACTTGTCTCCTCAGTCCCCAGACGTTTGCAGACTGTCATAAAAAGAAGAGGGGAGGCCACACAGTGGTAAACATGGCCTTGTCCCAACTTTTTTGAGATATGTTGATGCCATGAAATTTAAAATGAACATATTTTTCCCTTAAAATGATAAATTTTCTCAGTTTAAACATTTGATTTGTCATCTATGTTGTATTCTGAATAAAATATTGAAATTTGAAACTTCCACATCATTGCATTCTGTTTTTATTCACAATTTGTACAGTGTCCCAACTTTTTTGGAATTTTGTATATATATTTATATTATTTTATATTACTTGTATCTTTTAACATTTTCTAATTCAACTGAGACAACTGGAGGTGATAAAACAAATCTGTTATGTTGTGATGTTCTAGGTTTTGTGGTATATATTCATATGCATACCTGGACATCATTTTCCATCGTCATGACTATGTTTTTTGCTTATTCTTGTAGCCCTGATGAAGGGGGAGTGGTGTTGCCCCTGAAACGGGATGGCTGTTTTCATATGACTTTTTTTTTTTTTTCCTTTTATATCAACAATTAAAGTAGAGTTCCAGTCCCCCGAGTAAATTTTTTTTTTTAGTACTCCGCTGTAATTGTCCACTTTATCTGCAACATTTAGATAGTATCTATTGTGTAGTCCTTTTAATCTATGTTTAAATAAAGTAAAACTACCTGGATCTCAAAAACTGGCAGGGTCCATGTTCACTGTGGGCATCTGAAGCCCTCTTGTATCTATTTCTGGGATTCGGTGCAGCTGGCTACCCAGCATGCACCTTCCGATCTTGCGCCTGCGCAGTAATGCCACCACGGCGCTCCTTCATCCTGACACATTGCCATAGCAACGGTCTGGAAATAACGTGAGATTTCGTCAAGCCTCCTGGGATACATGACACGGCTATCCCAGGAGCCCTTGCGAATCGCCTAGTGGCGTAATCGCCTAGGCAGCCGCAGCCGGCGCTGCTGCCGATAAAAGGAACAAAAAGGTATTTACTTGCAAAAAAAAAAGTTGCCATTTGTAAAAGCATTCGCAGTGCTTTTACCATACGTTGCAACAATAAATAATGGGTGGAACTCCGCTTTAACCACTTGCCGACCGCCCCACGCAGATTTACTGTGGCAGAGTGGCTCGGCTGCGCATAATCATGTAGATCTAAGTGGTTATGTGCAAGTGGTTTTGGTGGCGCGGGTGCACCGAAGGATTCGCGCTCCCGCTTAGACACAGCGGGAGGCAGACCGCGGGAGGAGCAGGCACAATCGCCGCCGGCCTCCCGCAATCTTCGGCAAAACTGACAGGAGAACCATCTGGAATGTAAACAATGCAAGACGACTCTCCTGTCAGAGCTGTGTGATTCAGCTAAGCTCAATCACCGATCTCTATCTGCCTCTGTCCAATCCATCCCCTCCCACACAGTTAGTAAGCACATCTAGGGAACACATTTAACCCCTTGACCACCCCAAGTGTTAACCCCTTTTCTGCCAGTGTCATTTATACAGTAACAGTGCATATTATTTAGCACTGATCACTGTATTAATGTCACTGGGCCCCAAAAAGTGTCAGATTTGTCCGCCGCAATGTCACAGTCCTGCTAAAAATTGCTGATCGCCGCCATTACTAATAAAAAAAAGTCCATAAATCTATCCTGTAGTTTGTAAACGCTATAACTTTTGGGCCAACCATTATTCGCTTTTTGGGATTTTTTTTTTTTTACCAAAAATATGTAACAGAATCCAAATTGGCCTAAACTGATAAAAAAATGTTGAGAGAACAGGTGTTTCCCAAAACAACGGACCCTAAAAAAGCCCCATAGGGCCCGTGTGTGAGGACAGTTAAAATTCTCACTGATAAAAAAATGTTATTGGGAATGTTTTAAATAAAAAATGGGTGCAACTCCGCTTTACAATTATCTTGGACATTATATGATTTTGGTGTGATGCTTCTTTCTGTATTTCTAAGGGTTTTTTTTTTTGGGTGGGGGGGGGGGCATAGTTGTGTGGCAGAGCTGTGTAAATCCCAGGACTGGATAGATATAAATGCAGATCCTCTGGCAGATATATCAGCTCCCATATTTTAGCTGTTCTCCTAGAGTTCTGCTTTATTAACCAAAGAAATACCAAATCTGCAGCACTTTCTACTTATCTGGCATTGCTATGTTTAATATTACCTTACAGATAAGCCTGAACTTCTCACCCTATCTCAGAGAGTCAACCCAACAGCCCCATGAAGAAAACTTATTTAAAATTAATTTTTATGCTAGTGCAAACTGTATTTACCAAATTGCCATCGGTAGGCACATTACAACACAGAGCTGCAGAGAGATAAAATTCCTTTTTGGATTTTGTTTTATGACGCCGCGCAGCAACCGGTAAACGCAGACTACCTCTGAGAAGAAGGGGGAGCCCATCTGGCTACTTAGAGAGCGATTTCCCGTCCATGTATCAAACGACAGACAATAGAATTGCGCTATCATAAAAATGTGATTGATGCCGGCGCTCGCTGCACACCTAAAAACGAGAGGTAATTCGGAAGCCGCTTCCTCCTTTAATAAAAAATATAATCGGAGTCCTCTGTTATCATTTTCGGGTTGTTATCGGGCCTCACTTAGCAGATTAAAAGAATCAGCATAGGAAATTTATGGCGGCTCTCGGTTGCAGGTGAAAAGTGCATGCTAATAGAAGCTGTTGGGTACAGGGGAGGCGAAGGCTCCCACGGTCCTGGAAGTCGCTTTGACTAAATAGAAGAGGGAGATTTATTAGCCGTTAGCAAACAGTGGATGTGACTAGAAGACTTTCTAACAGCTGCTGTCATGCATCATTTTTATGGCCCTACAATTTCTGCATTTGACAGCCACAAGTAAATATTTTGGTTGGCATCTGTAGAATGGATTTGCTAATAGGCACCATCTATAAATGACTCTGTAACTTCTTTTTTTGTGTGTGTTATACTTTTCTAAAGCTAAAGCTACTTTTATTTCCCCTGCTGTTCATCTTGGATGGAGCCAGGGGCGTAACTACAGGGGTTGCAGAGGTTGCAATTGCAACCGGGCCCCATGCTCCAGGGGGCCTATGCGGCTCCCCTGTACACCTGGATAGGAGGGGCAGCGGGGGCAGCATGCAGAGAAATCACTGTCCTCCTTTTTCCTCCTGTAGCTGCAGGAGGAAAATGGAGGAGATTGGTTCCTCTGTATGCTGCCCCTGCCACTCCTCCTATCCAGTTCACTTGTGTTCTGCTGTCTCTGGGTCCCTGCTGCCCCCCAAAATTCCCCCCTCCCAGCAAAAATCCCCCCTCCTAGCACAAATCCGCCCCCAATTTTCGATCCTACCACAACCCCCCCACCCCCAATCATCCCTACTGCCACAAATCCCCCCACATAAAAAAATCCCCCTCCTAGCACAAATCCCCTCCCCCCTCTACCATATCACTTCTTCTAGCACAAACACCCCACATCTCCCTTCCTGGCACAAATCCTGTTCCCCTATCCCCCCTCCCAAAACAAATCCCCCAAATGAACTTTCCTACCACTCCCCCTCATTTTCCCCCTCCTAGAACAATTCTTATCCCCTGCTGCCCCCCAAATCCCCTCGCCCAACACAAATCCAGTCCCCCCCAATCTCCTTGTGCCCCCCCCCCCCCATCTCACATGATACCACAGTGCCCTGGGCAGCTGCTGCTCCTGTTCATCCCTTTTCCCAGCCCTGGGAGCATGTAATGTTCCTGCCCCTCATTCCAGCATCCTGGATTTGGCTATGGCATTCTCCTTGGCTGTCTGTCTGCCTGCCAGTCTCTGGGTGGACACAAACCTAATTTAAGCCAGTCAAGCCTGCAGTCTCTTGCTTGTGATATTGTGTTTGATAGTGTAAAAACATAGCTCTTCATAGAGATCGGGCGGAGATGATACGCAATAGTAGTACAAAGAAAAACAAGCATTGTAGCCAACATAACAAAATTAAAGTTAACTTTGCTACTACATTTTCTTTACAATACAACATAATTGTTGCAATTCTTAAAGAACATCTTCCCATTCTGTGTGCCGATAAAGATCTGTATAGTGTCATCAAGGGTGGATGCAATTTTTAATGTAGAAGGGCCCCTAGCTTACGCAGCATGTTGTCACCCAGCTTGTTTTGCTCATGGAAGCCAAACGAGCCATAGACTTAACTTTCCACCACAGGATCCTATATGTGGGCCCTAAATACTTGCAAGCAGTGCCATAAACATAAAAAAAGCACCTTAGTGACTTCTTTTACAACTAATAAAATGTATACTAGTAAACAATATGTTAATTGTAACTCTAAGAGCCGGTCCACACTAGCGCGACTTGTCAGGCGACTTGTCAGCCTGACAAGTCGCGCTCCCTTGCGGTCCATTGACCACTACAGGACCCGTTCTAATAGGAGTGACACAAGTCGCTCCGACTTAGAAAAAGGGTCCTGTACTACTTCGGGGCGACTTCGGAGCAACTTGCATAGACTTCCATTATGTGAAGTCCCTGCAAGTCGCTCCGAATTCGTGGTGCATGGTAATGCACAAGTCGCCCCCGAAGTAGTAAGGAGTCGTGTCGCCTCAGTGTGAACGGACTCTAAATTGGTGGTTTACATAATTCAATGCAGTGTCTGTAATTTGTAATATGTTGGGTGTCCTATACGCCCGCTGAGAGTTAGAATCTCAGAACATGTAAATGACACTGCTAATATTAATGCCAAAAATATTTCAAATGTGTTAAAAAATTTCCGAGAAGAACACCCCGGCAATTTTGATACTTTTTCTTTTCTTAGTGCTGAACAGTTTAAAAAACTCCCAAGAGGAGGCGATACTCATCGTATTTTTCTTAAACGTGAGGTTTGGTGAGTTCATACCTGTGACGGGAGTCCCTTTGGTTGGGGGGGATCTGTGGAACATAGCTTACCTAAGAGAGGTTGGGAAATCCCTGTCTCAGCTCCCCATGTCCCTCTTATATGTAAGTCACCGGTGTCTAAATGATGGACAACTACTTAACCGTTTCAGGACAGCCCGCCGCAGTTTTACTGTGGCAGGCAGCCCCTCCTGCGCGAACCGACGTAGGTCTACGTCAGTCGCGTGCCTGCAGCTAGGGGACGAGCACGCGCCACCGGCGGCGCGCTCCCACCCCCACGGGTCAGGCGGCTCCGATTGCCACCTGCCACCCGCGATCACTCCCCACTGAGATAGAAGAACGGTCGGCCGTTGTAAACACAGCTGACCGTTCTTCTCCCTGGAATGATCACAGAGCTCCTGTGATCCTTCTATATAGGACCACAGGTCTCTGTAATCATTTCACAAGCCCTGCCCCCATACAGCTAGAAACACACCCCTAGGTACACATTTAACCCCTTTATCGCTTACTGTGTTAACCCCTTCCCTGCCAGTGTCATTATTACAGTAACAGTGCATATTTTTAGCAATGATTACTATAGTATTGTCACTGGTACCCCCGTCCTGGTCACTGGTCCCTACTGTCTGCCGAAACGTCGCAGTCCCACTAAAGATCGCAGATCGCCGCCATTACTAGTAAAAAAAAACAATAAAAATGACATAAATCTTTCCAGTAGTTAGTAGACACAATAACTTTTGAACACCAATCAAAATACACTTATTTCAAATTTTTTTAACCAAAAATATGTAGCAGAAAACGAATTGGCCTAAAATGTTAAAAAAAATGTGGATTTTTTAATTTTTTTGGGGAATGTAATATAGCAGAAAGTGAAAAATATAAATATATATTTTTATTCAGAATTTTCGCTCTTTTTTTGTTTATAGCGCAAAAGATAAAAATCGCAGAGGTGATCAAATACCACCAAAATGTTATTTGGGTACAGCGTCGCGTGCAATCGTCCGTTAAAGTAATGCAGTGCCGAATCGCAAAAAATGGCCTGGTCATTAAGGGGGTAAAACCTTCCGGTCCAGAAGTGGTTAAAGCATCGCCCACACAGTTAGTAAGCATTCCCTAGGAACACATTTAACCCTTTGAACACAATAACCCTGCCAGTGCCTTTAGTACAGTAACAGTGCACTGATTTTTAGCTCTGATAACTATATTATAGTCACTGGTTCCCAAAAAAGTGTAAAGGTGTCAGTTAGGTGTCCAATTTGTCCGCTGTAATGCCGCAGTCCCACTAAAAAAATGCCGATAGGCCGCCGTTACTAGTAAAAAATATAAATCAATAAAAATTCCATATAATAATCCCCTAGTTTGTAGACGCTATAACTATTGCTCAAACCAATCAATATACGCCTATAGGGATTTTTTAAAAATAGGTAGCAGGGTACATATTGGCCTCAATTTATGAAGAAATCTAATTTTTTAAATTTTTTATTAGATTTGTTTCATAGCAGAATGTAAAAAAAATATATATATATATATATATATTGTAATCGTCATAAACATTTCTTATGGGTATATTATCGCGCAATTGTCATTCAAAGTGCGACAGTGCTGAAAGCTAAAAATTGGCATGGGCAGAAAGGGGGTAAAAGTGCTCAGTATTGGAGTGGTAACATTTAAAAAAAATGGGATCTATAAGTTTTCTCATTCTGCAGCTTACTGTTGCTGTCCATGGTGCTGAAAGCCAGGAATACTGTAACCGTACAATATCATTTATGATGCGTTTATTTCTCTTACCACTTCTTATAGGGCAGACATATTTTTTTTACCAGACAATATAATTTTTAGTGCAATATTAGATGAAAAAAAGGAGAAATGCTTTGTATTTAATGCAGACCTAAGCACCAAACCAATAAAGGGCGCTAAGAATCTTGATTCTAAGCAATAAGCATATCCTGTATTCCATATTCCATCCATAAGCAATTCTTCATCTTAGATCATTTTATTGAAACAAACATCCCTCACTGATAGGAAGCTGGAAGGACCCCTGAATGTGCTTCATGTAAATCACAGGTGTCAAACACAAGGCCTCGGGCCGAATGCGGCCCCCCAGGGAATTTCATGTGGCTCTCGCACCTTTTCTGCAGCTGCTGCACCCCCCTTGTCTGTCCCCATCTTCTCTCAGTAGTCGGCAGCAGAGAGGACAGAACTCATTTGGCAGATCCTGCACTCCTCTGTGCAGCTGCAGAAAGGGTCGTCTTTGCCCACCCACACCCATTTCAGCAGTCCGCAGCAGAGAGGAGGGCAGAACTCCTCCTACCGATTCTGCACCTCTCTGTGCAGCTACACTAACACCTTGTCTTTTCCTCCCCTTGTCTCAGTATTCAGCAGACTCTGGAAGCGGACTCCAGCCCTCCTCTGGTCCTCCTCCAGACCCTGCACTTCTTCCCAGATCCACCGCATCTTCTTCCTGGCAGCAGCACAAGGTAAGGGGGTGCATTGTGAAGTAAGGAAGGGTGGGGGACTCTTGACTTCTAATGGTGGGGGGCTCTTGACATCTCATGTAAGGGTGTAAGGGGGTGTGGGGTGCTCTGGACATCTAATTCTACAGATATAACAGGCCCTTTAAGGGCAACCATAATGCTGATGTGCCCCACGATGAAATTGAGTTTGACACCCCTGATGTAAATAGTCCTTACTTATAGGAGCTGATTTACTAAAAAAAAAAAAAAAAAAAAACAAACACACAGACTCTTCACCTTCCCAAGTGCATGATGATTGAGCTTAGTAAATGAGGTGAAGCTGAATGGTCCAATCAACCAATCATTTTCTAACATTTGTTTTTATTTCCTTTGCACCTGATCTGGTACCTAAACTGAGCTTCACCCTATGTATTACCAGTCACTTTGGAAAGCGAATAGCTTCCACTTTTCTGGCAAATCAACCCCATGGTGTCTTTAGAGGAATCTATAAATACACTTTAAAGGATCCTTTGAAGTTTCCCTCGGCACCATTTATCTCAATAAAATCATTTAAGAGTGCGGAGGGCTCCTTGTAGATGATTAGGACTTGGTGGTTTCTCTTGTGTCTTCTACACTGCATGTGATACCTGCCTTTCCTACAGAACATGGATAATGGATCATGGAAGTCCCCCTTCTTCAAGGCTGCAAAGGGTCAAAAGTCTGAAATCGGTACTCTTAGCAGCCCGTAAACGAATGCCTTGTTTCCACTGAGTGGTACGGTATGGTACGGTTCAGTACGGTACGGTTCGGAACGGTACACCTTGTGTTTCCACTGCCAATAGTACCCTTTCATGATAGGCGTGGTGTAGCAGGAAAGCTGTGATAGATGATTCTCTGTCAACCAATCAAAGTTCTGCAGAGTGTAGCTCCACCCTGTTGGTACGGTTCTAATGTGTTTGACCGTCCTTCTTTCTCAGTGGGGAGCGATCGCGGGTATCAGGCGGCAATCGGAGCTGCCTGCCCCGTGCATCAGAGTCCCCGCTGCCGAGTGGGGGCGGGAGCACGCTGCCGGAGGTGCGTGCTCGCCCCCTAGCTGCAGGCATGCGACCGACGTATACCTACGGTGGTTCGCTCAGGAGGGCCAGCCTGCCGCAGTATTTCTGCGGCGGGCGGTCAGGAAGCAGTTAATTGAACAAGCTGAAGTTAGAAGCTGATTGGCTACCATACACAGCTGCACCAGATTTTGCACTCTCCAGTTTTAGTGAATCAACCCCATAGTGTCTGTTAGACCCCTGATGTCTTCCCTGACCTTTAAAGCAGCTGATGAAACACAGATCATGTTTGCTGCTTTCCTGGCTGTTACACTCAAGTAATGATGGCAAGAAAATGACCAAATCCTTATCACTTCCGGCATCACTTGTCAGTGGAGATGGGTGAACAGATGTTCCTCTATTCCCATTGTGGGCAGCCAACCTGACCGCTTACTGCGTTCTTAGGCTTCCTCAGTATGTAGCATTATCGAGCAGCAACACTTCCTAGTTGCTTGTTGGATGGTCGTTCCAGATGCCAGTAGGGCACCCCAATAAGTGAGTGCACTCCTTTTATGTTTTAGAGAATTTCAACAAATAAACAACATGGTATGCTATGGCATTTCCCTGGTGTGCCTTCTGTCTGAGTACCATATGTGAAGGTGTTGGGTGGTTCATTGCCCCTGTAACTCCCTAGTGGCTAAACAAGCGGTGGAGTACGGAGTTCACAAATGGAAAGGTATAGACTGGTGCATATTGACCTTCTTATGATAAGTAAAGGGTCAACAACTTTTGGTGAGTGAGCACCCCCAAAGGGTCACTGGGGGCAACACAAGAGTAGGTTTGACCTACAGATGGTGAAGAGGAATCATGTTCATCACATGGCACTTTATGGACTTTTTTCAGTTTTTGATACTTTTTTTTAATTTTTATTATTTTTTTTTTATTATTTGATATATATATATATATTAGCACAGCCACAGTTCACTATTCAGAAGAATCACCAGAAATGGTGGTAGCGTTGCTCTTTTGAATGAATACATTTTCTATAACAGCACACTATGGTTGCACCTTTGAGCGACAGCTGTGCTTTATGGGTCACTACGACGGCATTATTTCATTTTTATTTATTTCTGTTTCCCCCTCCTAGTTAGGTTGTTAGCATGTGGGTTCTTTCCAGCTCCTCTGTAATCAGTGAATCAGTTATTGATTGCAACTATAGATTGCTTTTGGCTGTTTTGGATCTTGCAGACTGTAGGTTTGGTCCCCTGTATTCCAGAGGCTTCTGAAACATAGAGGGTTGAGAAAGGCAAATCTCAGCCTGAATATTCGCTGTGCTTCTACCAATCCCTGGGGGTGTGTGCCCAGAAAGTGGCTGGAGAGGCATATAAATGGTTTGTAAATTTGGGGCAGCAGGTGTCTTCCTCTTCTTCCTGTTGAAGGGAATCCAACAGTGGCGGCCCATCCATTAGGGGTGCAGGCCCTCCCTATCCATGTGTCTGGCCCCCTAATTTACATGCTAGGGCGCTGGATGCATGGATTCCAATGGGGGATTTTTTTTCTTTTGAAGCACGTGATTAGAGCCAGAGGCTCTAATAGGCTTTACAAAAGGGTGCAGTGCCCACTCAGTTGTGTGACAATAGCAAATGAATATTCGCTATTGTCACATGAATTCTCCACCTAGCCAATCAGGAAGTGGGTCCTCAGACCTGTTTCCCGATTGGCCGAAAGGAGAAGCCATCGTATTGCCGAAGGAGGAGGAGAGAGGAGACACAGGAGAAGCCCAACCAATGGAGGGGGACATGAAGGAGACTGAGGGGGAAGCCGCTGCCGCATGTCAGTCCAGGCGCAGCACAGGGTGACTGAGCCAGGGACCGGGGGGGGTATGGTGTGGTGTGCGGTGCAGGCTGGAGCTGGTGTGGTCCATGGTCAGGTCCGTCTGCCGCCCCCCCGACCCATGGAGCACCAGCCACCACTGGAATCCACCCATCTGAGTAGGGGCAGCTAACCCTATCTGCAGCAGCCATCTTAATTCCAGCTTTATCACATCGAGGTTCCAGCTGTAGCATTTGGGGGGGACCTACTCTTGAGAATCCCTTTTTGAAGATAGTCAAAGAGTCCTCACTTGTGAATTGGGTCTGGAAAGTTCAACTGAAGAGTGAATGGACAGTTATTGTGTGGCCCTGGCTGCCTCTGCACTAGTTCGGGGAAAGGCCAGTTAAATTACAGCAGCTTCTACGTGGGTAGCACTACATTTTTATTTGGGGGTGATTTACACATAGCGCGGGTGTTTTTGATTTTCTCCAAAGGCACATTATTGTTTGCAGAATTTTAGGGATTAAGCTATTCTGAGAATCTGGAATTTTAGAACCATGAAATTAATTGAGCCAGGGGCCTAACGGTACATCCCTACCAGAGATCTTTGATATACCTTTGCCACTTTGCACCATTACAGTTGAATAGCGAGTCAAAACCACCACATGTGCAATGGTCCCTTGTGCCTCGCATCCTCTCCAGCACTTTGATGAATAAGCTGTGGAGATGGAAGCCATGCATGATAGGGATAGAGACCAGCATGCAGCCACTTTACATTTCAGCTCATTTCAATTCAACTAATGATTCATCGGAAACATCAAACACTATTTTAATTTTCTATTATTCAGAATCTGCATTTTACAAATGTTCCTTTAATAAGCAGATCGGATTTAGTGCACATACACACACATACATGCCAGCCAGCGAGCATATTACTGCCAGAAACTGAAACGGGTGAATTCCTCAGCCAAACTGTCTAGCCAACAGCTTTCAGTTATAAAATATATTTTGTCCATAGCAATAGATTGCATTCTTTTCTTTCATCTTCCAAACTGATACAGAATGTGTTGCACATAGCAACAAAGCTCTTATTGTTCCAGTTATTTTTGGGTTGACCTGTTACATATTAATAAGCCTAGATGACCAAAATCCTTGGATTAGTGTATAAGAGGACCTACAAGGTTCTGGCCTAGGCTCAGGCTGTTATAATGCATCGAGATGGAGCTGTCCGTGGTGCTGAAGTTCAATACTACTGAAACTATACAATATACTGATGATGTCTTCATTTTTATTCATTCCTGTTATTAACTCTAAGGCCCCTTTGACACTGCAGAGTCTGTCGGCGGACTCAGTTTTTCTCAGCGGGGGATCGATCGATGGATGGCAGCTCTGTCTCGATGCTGTGTGCGGAGACAGAGCTGTCAGGTCCCCGCTGTTCTCTATGGAGGAATCGGATGGGAACAGACCGTCTGTCTGTTCTCATCCGATCCCATGGACGGATGGAAAAACTGAATTTTTGTAAAATCTTACCTGTAAAATTCCTTTCTCTGAGTCCTCCGACAGTCGCCGCCATCTCTAAGTCATCACTATTGGGTATTGACTTCCGCTCCGCAGGAGTAGCTAGGCATAAGACTTAGTCAAAAGAACAAAGACATTTGCATATACACACCCATGGGGGCTGTCCCACTGGTCAATACCCCCCTGCAGTGACCACTCCCAACTCAGTTTGTTTCTGCCTAGCGTCAGGAGTAGTTAGGCTTTCCCTGTGCTGGGGCTCCGGTCTCAGCCTTCTGATCTTTTTATTTCATTTTCTTTCAAAATGTCAGTTTTTTCTTTGTTATACTAGCTGTTTCTTTTGTCAGCTTTAGTTTTTAGTGCATGGAACGATCATTCTGCCACACGCAAAATGGCGCCGGATGGCGCCAAAACAGCATGTAAATCAGCCCACAGTGAAGCCAACATGCTTGCCCAAAATAAAAATGACGGACTGCGTGGTTTCTCCCCGCTGCGGCCACCACACACACAACGTCTGCACCCCCAAACACACACCAAAGTGGCACAGGGGAAGGGGCCCCCACACATATACACCGCCCCGCAGCGCAGGCATAGAGAAGACCCCCACAGGGATCGCAATAGGGAGCCCCACACCGGCACAGACATGGGGGACACACAGCACACAGGACTGCCACCCCAGACAGAGGCCCCACACAGAAGTACTTACCTGTACCAGATGGCGTGGGGTGCCTCTCAGAACGGAAAGCCGCTGTCCTCATCTGACAGGGAATGCCGTTTGCCAAGGACATTACACTGCATATCGCAGATGTGTCCAGTGAGGTAGCCACCTCACAGCTGCATCACAGCAGGGATGGGTCGTTCATAATGCCAGGACGAACACATGGCTGAATGCTCGATGGTGGGCTGGGGGTCCCTCTTCCCTGGAGAACCAGGGCGGTCAGTCCGAAACCCAGCTCCGCATGATCCATCTTCATCCGAAGAGTAGACTAAAAACTAAAGCTGACAAAAGAGAAAGCTAGTATAACAAAGAAAAAACTGACATTTTGAAAGAAAATCAAATAAAAAGATCAGAAGGCTGAGACCGGAGCCCCAGCACAGGGAAAGCCTAACTACTCCTGACTCTAGGCAGAAACAAACTGAGTTGGGAGTGTTCAATGCAGGGGGATATTGACCAGTGGGACAGCCCCCATGGGTGTGTATATGCAAATGTCTTTGTTCTTTTGACTAAGTCTTATGCCTAGCTACTCCTGCGGAGCAGAAGTCAATACCCAATAGTGATGACTTAGAGGTGGCGGCGACTGTCGGAGAACGTAAGAGAAATAGGGTTTCCATCAGTCTAGATTTGACGGATCGGATGTCAGTGGACATGTCTCCGCTAACATCCGATGCCCCATAGAGATGTATGGGGCATCCGTTCAGATCCGCCTGAAAAACGGACAGGCAGATCTGAATGGTCTGCCTGTGTGAAAGGTGCCTAACAGTGCTGATGTGATTTGCAACATTTTCAGAGACTTTTTTTTAGCATTCACATCGGTTCTTGCACTGCTCAAAGGAGCTTACCATTTATTAGTGCTAAGACAATCACAAGATTTCAAACATACAGTATCTCACAAAAGTAAGTACACCCCTTACATTTTTGTAATTATTTTATTCTATCTTTTCATGTGACAACACTGAAGAAATGACACTTTGCTACAATGTAATGTAGTGAGTGTACAGCTTGTATAACAGTGTAAATTTGCTGTCCCCTCAAATTAACTCAACACACAGCCATTAATGTTTAAACCGCTGGCAACAAAATTGAGTACACCCTTAAGTCAAAATATCCAAATTGGGCCCAATCAGTCATTTTCCCTCCCTTGTGTCATGTGACTCGTTAGTGTTACAAGGTCTCAGGTGTGAATGGGGAGCAGGAGTGTTAAATTTGGTGTTATCGCTCTCATTCTCTCATACTGGTCACTGGAAGTTCAACATGGCATCTCATGGCAAAGTTCTCTGAAAAAAAGAATTGTTGCTCTACATAAAGATGGCCTAGGCTATAAGAATATTAGCCCTATATAGAAGATAAGCCCTGAAACTGATCTGCAGCACGGTGGCCAAGACCATACAGCAGTTTAACAGGACAGGTTCCACTCAGAACAGGCCTCGCCATGGTCAACTAAAGATATTGAGTGCATGTGCTCAACGTCATGCAGAGGTTGTCTTTGGGAAATAGACGTATGAGTGCTGCCAGCATTGCTGCAGAGGTTGAAGGGGTGGGGGGTCAGCCTGTCAGTGCTCAGACCATACGCTGCACACTGCATCAAATTGGTCTGCATGGCTGTCATCCCAGAAGGAAGCCACTTCTAAAGATGATGCACAAGAAAGCTCGCAAACAGTTTGCTGAAGACAAGACAGACTAAGGATATGGAATACTGGAACCATGTCCTGTGGTCTGATGAGACCAAGATAAACCTATTTGGTTCAGATGGTGTCAAGCGTGTGTGGCGGCAACCAGGTGAGGAGTACAAAGACAAGTGTGTCTTACCTACAGTCAAACATGGTGGTGGAAGTGTCATGGTCTGGGGCTCCATAAATGCCACCAGCACTGGGGAGCTACAGTTCATTGAGGGAACCATGAATGCCAACATGTACTGTGACATACTGAAGCAGAGCATGATCCCCTCCCTTCGGCGACTAGGCCACACAAAATATTGACACTTTGGGCCCAATTTGGACATTGTCATGTAGGGGTGTACTCACTTTTGTTGCCAGTGGTTTAGACATTAATGGCTGTGTGTTGAGTTATTTTGAGGGGACAGCAAATTTAGGGTCCATGTACACGGGACGCTGGAAATGGCCGTTTAGGAGCAGTTGGGCGTTTTTTTCAGAAGCCCCTGAACCCATCTACATTTTATCTTATCTGTCCATGTACACCAGGTCGTTTACAGTCATTTGCAGGCAGTTGCGTTCAGGGACTTTTTTTAGAACGCAATTATTTGCGTTCGAACGTGTGTTTCCCGGCGTTTCAAACGCACAAACGCATCTGAATGCGTCTGAACGCGATGACCCGCGTTTAGCGTTCGCGTTTTTCCATTTTAAAGGGGAATAATTTTTTTGACCTCTAGGAACGCTTCTAAATGCAAACGCCGCTAAACGCCCGCTAAACGCGGGTACAAACGCGACCGAACGGACGTTTCAAACGTCCTAAAAATTCCAGCATTCAAAGGGACTTTTAACAACGTCCCGTGTACATGGAGCCTTACACTGTTATACAAGCTGTACACTCACTACTTTACATTGTAAAGTACAGCCTCTATGTGGCTTTCCTGCACAAAAAAACATCTCCTGATCAGCCTCTTACATGTCCCATCTTTCTCAGCACCACCGCACATGTGCACCGGTGCCATGACATTATTATGTTTGTCCCTCAGGGATGTCTGTGCATATCTAGCACTGAGAGCATTAGCAGCAGAGGTGTAACTAGAAACTTCAGGGCCCCGATGCAATAAACCTTTCCATCGGTCCCGGGGCCCTTCCCTCTGGTTCTGGGGTCCCTTCCTACAAGCCCAAGGCTGTTCCCCTGAGCCCAGTGTCCTTCCCGTTGATCCCAGGGCCCTTTACTCTCATTGTGGGGCCCTTTATAAGCCCAGGTTCAGATACATGGATTGGAAGTAAACTTCCATCTCTTGCATTTGTAAATATCTCCTAAATCTGAACTGTTTAGGAGATATTTAGTGTATATGCAGCCAGTGACATCATTTGCGCATGCGCTCTGAAGGAACAATCACCCGTGATATTTCTTCAGAGCCCTGTGCTTTGAACGGTGGCTCCTATGTGCATGTGCGAGGGAGTGACGTCATTGTGCTCCAGTCAGTCACAGAGCCGGAGTCTGCGAACCCCGGAATCAGGATGGGTGAAGATGAGAGCGTCTGCAGTGCTGACATCTCCGTGCTGGAATAGCTTCGTTTTAAGGTAAGTTTAACATAATGTGCTAGTATGCAATGCATACTAGCACATTATGACTTTACATTGTAGGTAAAAAAAAAAAAAAAAAATGTCCAGCGGTTTGCAACTGCTTTAAAGCTTAACTTTCCATCACTCTAAGGATATGGGAGGAGGTTCTCCATCCTCACACAGTGTTCAGTACAGGACTGCTGGTCCAGCATTTTATGTGGTGATATTGGAGATTTGCAACCTGCTGAGAAGAGGTCAGTGGTTTTGAAGGTTGTCCAGATAGAAGGAAAACTTCAGGAGTGAGAAAACAGGTAATATTTCAACTTACTCTTTACCCTTAGACAAAATACGATTTTAACTCTTGGGATCCAGGGGGCACCACTGCAAATTCGGTGTAAACCAGTTTTATTAAATACCCCCCTGTGTGTCCATGCACATTAGGGGTGTTTACAGGCATAATTTCAGAGTGATCACAGGCAGAAAAAACCTTCAGAATCTTGTTTTTTTAGAGGAGCTTTTGGGCATATAAAATGCTTAGCGCTCATAAATGCGTATAAACGTGGCATTACGAGGGTTTAGCGTTTTTAACCACTTAAGCCCCGGAAGATTTTACCCCCTTCCTGACCAGGGGGTATTTTGCGATTCGGCACTGCGTGATTTTAACGGACAATTGCGCGGTCGTGCGACGCTTTACCTAAACCAATTTGACGTCCTTTTTTTCCCACAAACAGAGCTTTCTTTTGGTGGTATTTGATCACCTGTGCAAATTTTTGATCATGCGCCATGAACAAAAAAAGAGCGACAATTTTGCAAAAATAACAATATTTTTCACATTTTTTAATATGAAATTCCCCCCAAAAAAATGTAAAAATCTAAAGTTTTTAACATTTTCGGTCAATTTGTTTTATGCTACATATGTTTGGTAAAAAAAATCGCAAAAAGCATATTTTGATTGGTTTGCGCAAAAGTTTATCGCGTTTACTAACAAAGGAAAAGATTTTTGTTGTTTTTTTTTAACGCGTAATGGCGGCGATCTGCGATTTTTTTTGCGGTACTGCGACATTGTGGCGGACAGATCGGACCCTTGACTGACATTTTTGACACTTTTGGGGTTACCACTGACATTACTACAGTAATCAGTGCTATACATATGCACTGTTACTGCAAAATGACACTGGTAGTGAAGGGGTTAACTTTATTTGAGAGGAAGGGGCTGTGTGTTTCCCTAGGGGCGTGATTTTAACTGTGATTGGCTGTGGCTTGAGCTGTAGAAACAGTGATCAACGGTCCTACATAGTAGAACCGTATGATCACTGTTTCTACACAGGGGAGAATGACAGGTGGCTTGTTTACACAAGCCGCCTGCCTTTCTCCCTCTCCCCCGACGATCGCAGAGTGACCGGCGGACATCGGGTCCGCCGGTCACACGCGTGGGGGGGTCCGTGACCACGCGGGAGCGGGAGCGCGCCTCCGGCGGCGCGCGCTCGCTCCCTAGACCCTCACAGGCTAGCGACGTAGATCTACGTCACTCTGCCTGTGAGGGGCTGACCGCCGCAGTAAATATACTGTGAACAGTCGGCAAGTGGTTAATTATACATTGAAAAATGTTTCATTGGAAATATTTTAGAAAAAGAGCTTGCAAAATGTCCTTTCTGCATGCACTCTTAAGACCTTGACAGTGGCCATAGCAGTGGCGGCCGGCCGATAGGGGGCGCAGGGGCGCTCAGTCAGGAAACAGTCCAGGGGATTTGTTTTTTTTTGTATTTTATTTGAACGTAGATGGGAGAAGGGATGAGTGGGATACTCCAACTTGAACTATGCACAAATGTTGAGGACACTAACTGTAGAATGCGGCAAGGCTGCTGCTTCACCTTGATACTGCAGTGAAGATATTAAATGTGATCCTGTTGCGTTGGACCTTCAGGGTCCTACATTGGCACCCCCTTTCTCTACGTGCGGTGTGTGCTGGCCCCTGTCCACTGACTCTCCACTGGAGTGGACCCCTTTCCTGTTCAGACCCCTGGCAAGCTTACTGGTACTCACGGACACTGTTTTTCCCTGGGTGACTCTGCCTTCAGCTCCACTGTCAGTATCCTGGACCTTCTGGTTCAGCACCACACTCCTTTTCACTAGGCCGACTGCCCGTGACCACCTTTCTTGCTGACAGGAGGAGAGACCAACGTCACCCTCCTCAGGGGACCTAGCTTCCCGCCCAAAGACCATCCCAGGATGCACCATTTTTGTGCCTTCCCACTGAGATAGCCACAAAAGCCTGTGTGTCACTGGCTGGGTTTCCTCCACTGTCCAACATGCTCCCCTATTAGATATAGTGGGGACACTCCCTCAGACCAAGTGAATCACACATGGACACATGTAAGAGGCATAACTAATGATCAGGCTCCCCTGATAAGCAGATGGAGCAAAACAATGTCTTTACCTAGCACCTATCAAGGAGGTTTCTACATCTGTGCATCACCTGAGGATAGCCCTTCACTGGGTTTATGTAAGGGTTTACAACCACCGTGCACAGACTCCATTTCTCCGAGTTCTTATTTCCAAGTGAGGGCCCTTCTTCTGAAATGGCATTATATCACGGGGGGGCATTTTAGAAGAACACTTATCGGAGCTCTACATTACGAGAAATACCGGTCCCGCAAGGCAGAGCCTGATTCCCGAACTATGGAAGAGTTCTATTTACTAAAGCCTAATCTTGCATGAGCTCCGATGTTTGCTTTCTGCTGCTACACTGCACAGGATGATACATTTAATCAATCCACTCATCCTGCATTTTCACAACTCATTTGATGCGGCTTAGTCAGCCGTGAAACATGTTAACCGTCCTCTTGGCTCGGCGGCCTCGGCGGCAGCGAAGATCTGTTGAGTTTGTTGAAGTGGATGCACTCTCTCTTTAATTCACGGTCCCAATCCACCTTCCTGCCGCACTGGATGTCACTTCTAGCAGAAGGTTTAAGATGGAAGGAACAGACAGGCGGGGACGGTGTGATTTGCAGCTGTAATCTTCCCCGAGATTACAGGAATGTGCGGCCAAATTAAATCACGTTTCTCCGTTCTCCAGCTCAGCAAGTTCTGAGCTGCAACATATTTTCTGAGTGTTGGGAGAAGCGAGACAAGGCTTTCCTGTCTGTTTCTAAAATTCCCTGTCTTATACAAACGACCGTAAATGCAGAGCACGGGAAAATGATACAGTTCGCAAAACAGAAACAAGCCGGGATGAATGACCTTTGTTGTATTCCGAGACGCGTTTCACACTCTTAGTCTTCATTTTACATCTGTATTGGGAACATTGGAATACTCAGAGTAGATCTACGCATTGCTGCCAGGTACGAAGGAAGAGCTCTGTGAAGTACAATTTGCTTCTAAACTCAACACAATAGCAGAACCCCCGATGCAAATTTAGAAAAAGAAAATCTTTTTCAGGGAAAAAATATAAAAAATCATGCATTTTTAATAGGTAGAATATGTTCTCTTGCCGGTTCCTGTGGTCTAGGCGAATCCTATTATTACTAATGAATGGCTGTCCGCTGGAAATAATGAGGAATCACATTTTTCTATATTTGCTGAAGACACCTCTGCTGCCTAATAAGAAACTAAACATTTTTGGTTCTATTTTTTTTCTTTTTTTTTTTTTTAGAGATACGTCAAAACATAGAAAAAGGTGTTTTCGGCATTTTGCTGATAGAGAACAAGATAATGGTGCCGAAAAACGCACCACATGCTTATACTGTGTTTTTTATAGGACATGTGACTCAAAAACTGCGTCAAAAAACATAACACGAGTGCATTATTGATACGTTCTTGCTGCATTTTTAACCACTTCTGGACCGGGCCTTTTTCTGACACTTGTTGTTTACAAGTTAACCACTTAAGCCCCGGAGGATTTTCCTGCTCAAAGACCAGGGCCTATTTTGCGATTCTGCACTGCGTGATTTTAACGGACAATTGCGCGGTCATGCGATGCTGTACCTAAACAAAATTGACGTCCTTTTTTTCCCACAAACAGAGCTTTCTTTTGGTGGTATTTGATCACCTGTGCGATTTTTATTTTTTGCGCTATAAACAAAAAAATGGCATCAATTTTGAAAAAATAACAATATTTTTCAAATTTTTTTATATGAAATTTCCCCCCCAAAAATGTAAAAATCAAATTTTTTTAACATTTTAGGCCAATTTGTTTTCTGCTACATATTTTTGGTAAAAGAAATCCCAACAAGCGTATTTTGATTGGTTTGCGCAAAAGTTTTTGCGTTTACTAACTAAGGGAAAGATTTACATAATTTTTATTGTTTTTTTTTTTTAACTAGTAATGGCAGCGGTCTGTGATTTATTTGGCGGGACTGCGACATTGCAGCATACAGATCGGACCCCTGACTAACATTTTTGACACTTTTGGGGGTACCAGTGACATTACTACAGTAATCAGTGCTATAAATATGCACTGTTACTGTAAAAATTACACTGGCAGGGAAGGGGTTAACTTTATTAGTGATCAAGGGGTTAAGTGTGTCCCTAGGGGCGTGCTTCTAACTGTAAAGGGGCGTGGCTTGTGGTGTAACCACAGAGACATACGATCCTACATAGCAGGATCGTATGATCTCTGCTGTTACACCAGGGAGAATGACAGGCGGCTTTGTTTACATCAGCTGTCTGCCTTTCTCCCTCTCCTGAACGGGAGATTGAGAGTGGCCGGCGGACATCAGAGCCGCCGGTCACTCGCGCGGGGATGCCCGTGAAGGGGCGGGAGCGTGCTTCTGGCGGCGCGTGCTCGCCCCCTGCAGGCTCCTGGGCAATCGACGTAGTACTACGTTGTTTTGCCCAGGAGGGGCTGACTGCAGCAGTAAATATACTGTGGGCGGTCGGCAAGCGGTTAAAATCAGTCTTATTTCCGGTACTTGCTTACCTAAGGTCCCGGATATTTGTCTTTTCAGGTGCATACCCTCCCTTTTTCTGGGGCGGGCCCCAGCATCACCTCTCTTTCACAATGGACTCACCTTTGTCTCACCTTTGTCTCTTGGCAGCACGTAGGACCATCATGGCCAACTGGATTAACTCCATCCCCCCAAACCTTTCACAGGTTTAACTATCTTTGATATCCTTATGCCAATTGGAGAGACTTGATGCTATGATGTCTAGTCTTCGCTCTAACCCCAGATTTTTTATTAGATGGAGATCATTTCTGGAGCACACATTTTCAGGAGAGACCCTGGCGGACATGATACGTCCTTTCAGATTTACTGAATGGTATCTTGCTAGAGACACAGCCAACTCCCTTGGCAACTTGAAGGCTGCTCCCCCAATTGGCTCAGACTGAACTCTGCTACGTCTATTTTATTTTTTCTCTCCTTGTCTTTCTCCTTCCCTATTCTATCCCTTCTTCTGTTTTCCCAGATTTTTCTATTTTAATTTATGTTTTGCTTATTGTTGAACTACTATACATTACCTCGGGGCGCTCCCCCCTGGTACTTGTTTGCACTAATACTGTTGTTTTGTATTTGTTTATTTTTGGTCTGCATTTTGTATGTTAAAAAAAAATGCAATAAATATTATTAAAAAAATAAAATAATTTTTTTGCTAGAAAATTAATTCGAACCCCCAAACATTCTATTTCTATATATATATATATATATATATATATATATATATATATTATTATTATTATTTTTTTTTTTTGGCAGAGACCCAAGAGAATAAAATGGAGATCGTTGCAATATTTTTTATCACACTGTATTTGCGCAGCGGTCTTACAAACACAATTTTTTGGGAGAAAATACACTTTTTTTATTTAAAGAATAAAAAAATAAGAAAACAGTAAAGTTAGCCGAATTTTTTTCTACAATGTGAAAGATAATGTTACGCTGAGTAAAAAGATACCCAACATGTCATGCTTCAAAATTCGCTTATGGAATGGGGACAAACATTGGTACTTAAAAATCCCCATAAGCGACATTTTAAAAATGTCTACAGGTTACCAGTTTAAAAAAATTAATATTTTGCATTTAGCACTATTGCACTTTATGCACAGAATTATTGTCATTTAGTTTTGGCACTATTGCACTTTAATTATTCCATTAATTGATGGCATTTGTTGTTAATATTTGGTGTAGCATAATTGCATTCTACATTATTTAAATAATTGATGTTTCCTACATTCACCTTATTTCTTGACATTTACACCATTGCAAGTGCAGTTTTTTGGCATTTTATTACCAGTTTAAAGTTACAGAGGAGGTCTAGGGCTCATATTATTGCTCTCGCTCTAACGATCGTGGCGGTGATACCTCACATGTGTGGTTTGAACACCATTTATATATGTGGGCACGACTTGCATATGCGTTCGCTTCTACGCGTGAGCTAACGGAGACGGAGCGCTTTTCATTTTTTTTTTTTTTCCTATTTATTTTATCTTTTATTTTTGATTTTTACACTGTCCTTTTAAAACAAAATGTTTTTTGATCACTTTTATTCCTATTACAAGGAATTTAAACATCCCTAGAAATAAGCATGACAGGACCTCTTTAATGTGAGATCTGGGGAAAAAAAAAGACCTGACACCTCACATCTACACAAGTCCCGGTTCACATTAGTGCGATGCGGGAACACTGCGAATCTACTGCGTGTTCCTGCATCGCATCCGCAGCACAGGCAGTTCACACTGCCATATGAGATATACGCTGGGGGTGTCATGTTAAGTGGATGTGATGGATAAACCTCACATGTGAAGGGGGGGGGGGGCTCTGATGTGATGGATGAACCTCACATTTGAAGGGGGGGGGGCTCTGATGTGATGGATAAACCTCCCATGTGAAGGGGGGGCTCTGATGTGATGGATAAACCTCACATGTGAAGAGGGGGGGGGGGTCTGATGTGATGGATAAACCTCACATGTGAAGGGGGGGGGGCTCTGATGTGATGGATAAACCTCACATGTGAAGAGGGGGGGGGGGCTCTGATGTGACAGATAAACCTCACATGTGAAGAGGGGGGGGGCTCTGATGTGATGGATAAACCTCACATGTGAAGGGGGGGGGGGCTCTGATGTGATGGATAAACCTCACATGTGAAGGGGGGGGGCTCTGATGTGATGGATAAACCTCACATGTGAAGGGGGGGGGGCTCTGATGTGATGGATAAACCTCACATGTGAAGGGGGGGGGGGGGCTCTGATGTGATGGATAAACCTCCCATGTGAAGGGGGGGGGCTCCGATGTGAAGGATAAACCTCACATGTGAAGGGGGGGGGGGCTCTGATGTGATGGATAAACCTCACATGTGAAGGGGGGGGGGCTCTGATGTGATGGATAAACCTCCCATGTGAAGGGGGGGCTCTGACATGATGGATAAACCTCACATGTGAAGAGGGGGGGGGGGGCTCTGATGTGATGGATAAACCTCACATGTGAAGGGGGGGGGCGCTCTGATGTGATGGATAAACCTCACATGTGAAGGGGGGGGGGGCTCTGATGTGATGGATAAACCTCACATGTGAAGAGGGGGGGGGTCTGATGTGATGGATAAACCTCACATGTGAAGGGGGGGGGGGGCTCTGATGTGATGGATAAACCTCACATGTGAAGGGGGGGGGGGCTCTGATGTGATGGATAAACCTCACATGTGAAGAGGGGGGGGGGGCTCTGATGTGATGGATAAACCTCACATGTGAAGGGGGGGGGCTCTGATGTGATGGATAAACCTCACATGTGAAGGGGGGGGCGCTCTGATGTGATGGATAAACCTCCCATGTGAAGGGGGGGGGCTCCGATGTGAAGGATAAACCTCACATGTGAAGGGGGGGGGGCGCTCTGATGTGATGGATAAACCTCCCATGTGAAGGGGGGGGGCTCCGATGTGAAGGATAAACCTCACATGTGAAGGGGGGGGGCTCTGATGTGATGAATAAACCTCCCATGTGAAGGGGGGGGGCTCTGATGTGATGAATAAACCTCCCATGTGAAGGGGGGGCTCTGATGTGATGGATAAACCTCACATGTGAAGGGGGGGGGGGACTCTGAAGTGATGGATAAACCTCACATGTGAAGGGGGGGGGGGGGCTCTGATGTGATGGATAAACCTCCCATGTGAAGGGGGGGGGGACTCTGATGTGATGGATAAACCTCCCATGTGAAGGGGGGGGCTCTGATGTGATGGTTGCCACCCCCCCTCCCCACCCGCCTATAGCCTATGATACTCTTCTATACAGGTATCACAATTCCATCCATTATACTTGACAGCCTGCCAGGCCCGCATTAGAGGACGGATCAGTAAGCGGTGTAAACACGACTTTGTGTAAATAAAATAAAATTGTAAAGAACATGAAAGCATCTGCTGCATCAAATTGGAGAAGATGTGACCACCATACAACAACAGGCACAAGCAATAAACAATCATTCTGTTACAGAGGAGGTCAGCTGCAAGTCACTTGCAATACAAGTCTCAGTTAATGAGCGTAGCGTGCAAAATGACCCCGCATGTATAGAGCGCCACTACATAAATCAAACGCATAATTCAATATACAACAATTATTCCCAGTACACAGCAAAGGCTAATCTGCAGCAAGAATCTACAGGGAGAGCTCTCCGCCGCTTCGCGTGTGGGATTTGCATTGAGACCGGCTGATTGGACAATGGGGGAGAAGCTGAATACTGATGAGGTCTTCCTTCTGCTTACTCTACCCGCTCTTCCTATTCCTCATTGTCAGCACACAGCAAAGCCTGATTGGCCCCTAGGGCCAGAAGTGTCCACTTTTGTAGAATCTAAAGTGTTTTTATAGTTTAATTAAGCAACATAGATTCTTTATGGAATAGCTGCATTCAGCTCCGGGACAAGGTCATCCAGAGCCCAGGGCGAACATGCCAAATTGCGCCCTCTCCCACAAGATGTAGAGAGCAAAAATCCCCTCCCCTCAAAAAAAATAAAATAAAATCTGACTGCTTAGCTCGAATCTCATTTCACATATGCTCCCAGAACAATAACCCCCCCCCCCCCCAAAAAAAAAAAAAAAAAAATTCCCCCTTCCTAGCACAAATCCTCTACCCCTCAAATGTACCCTGTGGGAACAAAACCTCTATCCCCCCTCGCAGCCCAAATGAACCTCCATCAATTCCCTATCCGACCACAATTACACCCCCCCTCACACAAATCCCCCATCCTAGCACAAATCCTCTACCCCTCAAATGTACCCTCTGGGAACAAAACCTCACTCCAATCCCCCCTCGCAGCCCAAATTAACCTCCCTCAATTCCCTATTCTACCACAATTTCACCCCCCACCCCCACAAATCCCCCATCCTAGCACAAATCCTCTTCTCCCATATCCTCTCTCAACACAAATCCCCCCCAAATCACCACTCCTAGCACACCTTCCCAAATTTCCCTCCTAGAACAATTCTTACCTCCTTAAGCCCCCCAAATTCCCCCACCCAACACAAATCCCCTCCCTCCAATCTCCTTGTGGTGCCCCTGAACCTCACATAATGCCACAGTGCCCAGGGCAGCCGTCCCTCCCGCCCGCCCCTTGTCCCAGCCCTGGCTGCATTCTAATTGGGAGTTTCTACCATCTGCCTGAGCTTCAGTCTTACCTATATTCTGCAACTGCAGGTATTATTTTTCTGTAGTATGCTGACATCTAGTGTCAGTTTTGGGCCACTGCAATTTTTTTTTAGTAATGTGATTTTGGTATCTTTCTCTGCCTTCCCCTCCTGTTTGGTGCTAGTAAGATTAGTCCTAGGCCGACCCTCCCTGTTTCTTCCATTTCCCCCAGTCAGTGTCAGTTGATTGCAGGAAAAGTTGTTATGTTCTTACACTTCAAAAAAATGTAAAACATCCTCGGTGCTGTCATTATACATTAGGTTGGAGTTGATTTACTAAAACCGGAGAGTGCAAAATCTGGTGCAGCTGTATCAGGGAATTCCTGTGAGATGCCTGACGCGTAGATATGCGCATGCGCAGGGTATTTCCAGAAGAATGGCTAACAGGCGAACGCATGCGCACAAATGCTCACACGCATATACACAATTACTCTTGGCGCCAGACGGGCTATTTAAAGGGAGCTCATTCCCACTTCCTTTGCTGACTGATCTTCAGCTGTGTCCTGATTGTTCCTGCATGTTTTCCCCATTTCTGACCTGGCGTGTTCTTGACCTGACCTTGGATTCCGCTTCTGCCTTTCTGTTAACCTTTCACCTGGCTCTGTTCCTGACTTTGGCTCCACGTATGACTTGGTACCTCGCTGCCTGCCTGTTGATGACCCCGGCTATTCCTGTTCTCTGTTCCTGCCTCTGATCCTGGCTCTCTGTACAACTCGACTGCTTGCCTAGCTGTCTGCAGCACCAGCCCCATACACTGCTGTATGTTCCAGCCTCCGGAATCCTGACAAGCTGCCTATCCAGAACCATCAGCGTAAGCGGAGTGACCAGTCCTCCAAACACAGCTGTATACATACATACATACTTTAACTTATTTATAGTTTTTTATTACATTATAATTTATGATTTTTTGTTTCAAACTTTATCATACCCAAGATGTTATAAAGAAAAACGCACAGTAAAAAAAAAATCATATGTAAATAGTTAGTATATAAATATATATATATAAATATAATATATATATATATATATATATATATATATATATATATATATATATATACGTATATATGTGTATATATTTTTATATATATATATATATATATATATATATATAAAGTGCCTTGCGAAAGTATTCGGCCCCCTTGAACTTTTCGACCTTTTGCCACATTTCAGGCTTCAAACATAAAGATATAAAACTGTAATTTTTTTGTGAAGAATCAACAACAAGTGGGACACAATCATGAAGTGGAACAAAATTTATTGGATATTTCAAACTTTTTTAACAAATAAAAAACTGAAAAATTGGGCGTGCAAAATTATTCAGCCCCTTTACTTTCAGTGCAGCAAACTCTCTCCAGAAGTTCAGTGAGGATCTCTGAATGATCCAAAGTTGACCTAAATGACTAATGATGATAAAAAAATTATCATGAAATTACAGTTTTATATCTTTATGTTTGAAGCCTGAAATGTGGCAAAAGGTCGAAAAGTTCAAGGGGGCCGAATACTTGAATACTTTCGCAAGGCACTTTATATATATATATATATACATATATATATATATATATATCTTTATGTGTATATATATATATATATATATATATATATATATATATATATATATATATATATATATATATGTACTATATGTATATATATATATATATATATATATATATATATAAACATACATACATACTTTAACTTATTTATCGTTTTTTATTATATTATAATTTATGATTTTTTGTTTCAAACTTTGTCATACCCGAGATGTTATAAAGAAGAACGCACAGTAAAAAAAAAATCATATGTAAATAGTTGGCTTGGGCTGCTCATTCTTATGAATTAGCCCCGGTTCACACTTGTGCGAGTGCGGGGTTCGCATGTAATATCGGAGCGCACTGCTCCGACATTACATGCGATCGGCTGTGCGGTGCGAGTTTAGCCATACAGTTTGTATGGCTAAATTCGCATCGCACCCGCAGCAAACACGCACAGGAGGCATTTTTGCAGCCGCATCAGGATCGGATCGCACAGCGGTTCACACTTATGCGATCCGATCCTGTGCGAACTGCACGATCGCACTGCGATATGCGATCAAACTGGGGGTGTCGTTAAGATTACATTGACACCCCCAGCGTATCGCATATGGCAGTGTGAACTGCCGGGGGTGCGTGTGCGATGCGGGAACAGGCTGCGAATTCGCAGCCTTCCCGCATCGCATATATGTGAACCGAGCCTAACATGCAAAATAATGGTACCGCTTTCAGCACCTAAAATCGGAAAGAATCATACCGCCAGGGAGGTTAAGGGGGGAAATCCAGAAGTGGTTAAGCCTGTAAAGATTTTGAGGCGAAGGCAGCAAAGTGCTAAAATCTTTACAGAAGCTGGTAAATTAATAAAATATGTTTTGGTTGGATTGCCCCTTTAAGCAATTTATAAGCTTTTTCACAGTTTTTCTTAAATAAACTTAATTAACAAAAAAGCATTAAAATACTTATCGCCTCTAAACTTTATTTTAGACAGAATTACTGAAGTGGAAAAAAAAGCAGCCGCTCATGTCATGCTTGTTTATTTCCACAGTTTCACCAACAAAATGTTTTTACTGCGCACTGTCTAACGGATGACTTTTTTTTTTTTTTAAGTACATATTGAGCATCATTTGGTAATTATGCTTTTTTTTTTTAAGGCGTATAATTTGTAGAAATTGAGAGGAGCCTTCTGTAGTTAATGAATGCACCATATAAGTACAGAAGATGCTTCATGTGAAATGAGGGAATTATTCTAAGCGGATAGTCAAACCGCTCTTACCAAGAGGAAAGTAAAGAGTATACAAATTATCCTTCATAAATCAGCATCCGCCTAATAAACCCTAATGCAATAGCTAATACAATTTATGACGGTGAAATAAAATTAGATTACGCTCTGAATATTTAATCTGCTCGATCTTTCCTCTGATATATAGGGCTTTCTTTCAAGCCATAAGTCCCCTCTGTGCTGCACATGTTGCTCCTGTAAAATGGGCTATTCATCAATTTTTTCCGATGACTTCCGAAGAACTTAGGTCAGTAAAGATTTCACTCCATGGCAATCACCTCCAGAAGAACGCCAACATTGCCTTCTATTCCAGCCGGAGTGCATTTACCACTAAACAGGTGTGTGTATCTTCCATTAGAAACCTACAGTCAGGGTAATAACCACTTGCCAACATCCCTATAGCAGTTTTCCTGGCACCGGACAGACACCGTGCGCTGGATTATATACAGTGGCGGCTGGTGCTCCATTGGGCAAGGGGGGGCGGCAGACAGACCAAACCCTACCCACCCCGGACCACACCAGGTCCAGCCCACACACCATACCCCTACCCCCCCCGGGTCGCCGGCTCACTTACCCTGGCCTGACATGTGGAGGGCAGGCACCGGTGGCAGCGGCTACCCCCTCAGCCCCCTCCGTGGGTCGGGCTTCCCCTGCGTCTCCTCCCTCCTCCTTGGCCAATAGTATGGCTTCTCCTTTCGGCCAATTGGGAAACTGGTCTCAGGAACTGCTTCCTGATTGGCCAGGAGGAGAATCCGTGTGACAATAGCCAATATTCATTGACAGTGAATATTTTGTAGCACTGATCACTGTATTAGTGTCACTGGTCCACAAAAAAGTGTCAGCTATTGTCTGAAAGCTTGCCGCAATATCAAAGTCCTGCTATAATTCGCTGATCGCCGCGATTACTAGTATAACAAAAATAAAAAAAAAATTAAAATAAATAAAATTTCCCACGCTTTGTAGACGCTATAACTTTTGGGCAAACCAATCAATATACTCTTACTGGGATTTTTTTACCAAAAAAATGTAACAGAATATATATTGGCCTACTTTGGAGAAGACAATTGATTTTTACATTTTTTTTTTTTCAAAATTGTCGATCTCTTTTTTTTTTTCTTTTTGGAGCAAAAATGCACAGGTGATCAAATACTACCAAAATAAAGCTCTATTTTTTTGGTAAAAAAGGGACATACATTTTATTTGGTAAAGTGTCACATAACAATTGTCAGTTAAAGTAAAGCAGTGCCGTATCGCTAGTAATGGCCTGGTCAGGAAGGGGGGGGGGGGGGGGGTGAACCTTCTGGAGGGCAAGTGGTTAAAGGTATTTATACCTGTGTCTTTATACGTACTCGCAGTGACTTTTCTTCAACTAGATACGTCAGAGGGGCTTGGGTTGTTTTTGGAGCAAGGGTAGTGCTTTACATGGGGGCTTGTCCGGGATGCCTCTGTTCTATTAGCAAGTCAATGGACAACACACCAAACACTGCCAAGATGGACCCCACTGCTGCAACTCAGGGGTGTGTAGAGGAAAATGGCTGCCAGGAGTCAACATCCCCAGAGAAGCCTGGACTGAGAAGCAGATAGGCCCTAGTTCCTAATCAGAAGGTGTACATACTGGACATGAAACCAGATCAAAGGACCTCCCGCACTTATGTCCTATGAGAGTGGAGGAGGGGGATCCCTGCCTGCTTCCAAGGGGCTAGTCTACAGCCCCTCTGATGTTGAGGCCCGCCTGGTCCAGCTGAATGTGCCAGATGCCAACCCAGAAGGTTTGAGTCAAACAGCTCCGACAGAAGATTAGAACAAAATGTCCATGTGCCCATTGGGGAATCTTGGATGAAAGCTGTATTATCTAATTTATAAACCCCAATAAATTCCAGAACAACATACTCAAAGAGGCACTGGGAACTTTCAGACTCGCATGTGTAGTCAGATGAAGGAAAAAAATTTTAAAAACAGCTCTGGCAAGACGGATGCTACACAGCACGGCTCACCTCAATGGTCATCCAATGGTACCTCCAACCATAGATACAGAAAGGAGCGCCAGACCAAGGATAGATAAAACAGTCTAAGATCATTTTAATTGTTGATATAAAAAAGTCATTTAAAAACAGCCAAGGGGTTTTGGAGCAACAAAACTGTTTATCAGGGCTTGGATGTCGAGTTGAGCCCTGATGAAGTAGAGATGGTGTTGTCCCTGAAACAAGTTGGATGTTATATGATTTCTATTAATCAACAATTAAAATGATCTCAGACCCTTATCTGGTTTTGGCCTGGTGCTCCTTAATGTATTTTTATGGTTTGACACCCAATAAATTACAGGCATGTTACAATATACAGAAGAAGCATACATTTTTGAAAAGATGATTAAAAATCTACACGTTTTTATCTTTTATCTTGCCAGGACTAAAAAAAAAAAAAAATTAATCTGTCTACTGCAGGCAGGAGAAACATCAGCCTCAGTCTCCTCTTTCACAGTGATCAGACTACAGGCAGGAAGAGGCATTTGCTCAGTCTCCTCTTACCTAGTGATCAGACTGCAGGCAGAAGGAAGCATTGTCTCAGTCTCGTCTTACCCAGCAATTAGCCTGCAGGCAGGAGGAAAAATTTCCTCAGTCCCTTCTCCCCCCAGTGATCTGACCGTAGGCCGAAGGAAGCATTTCTTCACTCAAATCCCCCCACCCTCCCCAGTGATGAGACTGCAGCCAGAAGGAGGCATTTTCTCAGTCTTCTCTCACCCAGCAATCAGACTGCAGGCAGGAGGAAGTATTTCCTCAGTCTCTTCTTCCCCCAGTGATCTGACCATAGGCAGAAGGAAGCATTTCCTCATCCCCTCCCCCAGTGATTAGACTGCAGGCAGGAAGAAGCATTTTCTCAGCCTCCCCCCCCCCTCCCCCTAGTGATCAGACTATAGCAGGAGGAAGCATTTCCTCAGTCTCCTCTCACACCCAGCAATCAGACTGCAGGCAGGAGGAAGTATTTTCTCAGTCTCTTCTCCCCCAGTGATCTGACCATAGGCCGAAGAAAGCATTTCCTCAACCCCCCCCCCCCCCCCCCAGTGATCAGACTGCAAGCAGGAGGTAGCATTTCCTCAGTCTCCTCTCTCCCAGTGATCTAAAGCAGGAGGAAGCATTTCTTCAGTCTACCCCCCAGTGATCAGACTGCAGGCAGGAAGAAGCATTTCCCCAGTCTACCCCCCAGTGATCAGACTGCAGGCAGGAGGAAGCATTTCCCCAGTCTCCTCTCCCCCAGTGATCAGACTGCAGGCAGGAGGAAGCATTTCCCCAGTCTCCTCTCCCCCAATGATCTGACTGCAGGCAGGAGGAAGCATTTCCCCAGTCTCCTCTCCCCCAGTGATCAGACTGCAGGCAGGAAGAAGCATTTCCCCAGTCTCCTCTCCCCCAGTGATCAGACTGCAGGCAGGAGGAAGCATTTCCCCAGTCTCCTCTCCCCCAATGATCTGACTGCAGGCAGGAGGAAGCATTTCCCCAGTCTCCTCTCCCCCAGTGATCTGACTGCAGGCAGGAGGAAGCATTGTCTAAGTCTTCTCTCACCACTATCAGACTACAGGCAGGAGGAAGTATTTCCTCAGTCTCTTCTCCCCTAGTGATCTGACCGTAGGACAAAGGAAGCATTTCCTTGCCTCCCAAGCACCCTCTCAGTGATAAGACTGCAGCAGGAGGAAGTATTTTCTCAGCCAACCCCCCACCCCCCCCACCCCAGTGATCAGATTATAGCAGGAGGTAGCATTTCTTTAGTCTTCCCCCCCCCCCCCCCTTCCAAGTGATCGGACTGCAAGCAGGAAGAAGCATTTCCTCAATCTCCTCTTCCTCAGTGATCAGACTGCATATGTGTCACATGGGCAGAAAAAGGGTAAAGCCATTGTACACTTTTAAATGTTTTTGTTGTTTTAACTAGATATTAGTGTAGTTATATTCTCAGTGTTTGTCTTACCTTGTAATGAACCCCGCAGGTGCAGCAGCTGATGCATAATTTAAAAAATTACTCCCATTCACATTAATTTTGGACATGGGCACATAGAAACAAACAGATATTTCTTGGAATTGCAGAATTGACAGAATGTATACTGACCACACCCCAGAAACATAATTTCCTGCTTGTGTGATTGGCTCACCAATTTTCCCAGAAGTCTGCACTAAGATACAAGTCAGATTTCTGGCATCCCCTGCAACAAAAATGTCATTTTTGGAGAGATACTCCCAATAGGAACACGTCTAAAGGAATGCAGGCCCAGCAGCTTTCCTCATTAGTGCTCTGCAGCTGCCACAGCTGATAGATAATTATGAAACCACTCCCATTTGACCCACTCAGCACAGAGGCACAGAGGAACAAACAATGATTTCTTCAGAATAACAAAAGGTAGGAATCTGCAACAAAGATTGTTAAAATCCCTGCAATGTACAGAGATCACCCAGAGGGGGATGCTTTTTTCTGAACAAAAGTGGAGTTACACTTTAAACCATACAGGGTGCATGCGCAGCACTGTATACATTGCAGTCTGTGCCTGTGTTCCCGGTATGACTGAACTCTTGCACGAGTTATGTCACCCTGCACCAGGCAATCAAGATAGCTGAGGATGAGCACCTGAAAGAAGTTGGGCAGATCATTCCGCCACCGGGCCTATTGCAAACTTTAGTTCCTCTTCAACAAATCTTGATGAATCCGGCAGATTGTGAGATACAGTAATCCCCCGCTACATCGCGGTTCAGTTTTTGCGGTCCCGGTAATTCGCGTTTTTTTTTTGTAATGTTATTTTACTATATAAATCATTAAAAATGAAAGATTTTTGTGTTTTTCATAGCTCTTGCTCTGTCTCTAAGTATCTTTAAATGAGTTTCTATTGTTTTAAAAGTGTGTTTAAAGACCTTAAAATGCTTTTACACGTACAGTGACAGTAAAAAAAACATGCCTACAATGCATTTTAATAGGGTTTTTCTATTTCGCGGAATTTCACTTTTCGCGGCTGGGTCCGGAACGTAACCCCCGCAATGGAGGGGGGTTTACTGTATTACGTTTCTGTTTTTATGTTTAACGACAATTAAACGGTAACTTACAGTTTACTACGACGTTCACTTTCTTGACATCAGAATAGGGAACTGCGTTCTCAGCCAAACACTCGTAATCACCCGCCTGGTCTCTTGTAATCCCGTATATGTCCAAATACTGCCCGCTTCCAAATGGTTTAGCTGCAAGAAAAGAAAAAAAAAAAAAGCGAAAATAGAATTATTAGAGGAAAAAATAAGGAAGCGTCCTGGTTTTAGCAGAATATTTACAGTCAGTGTACTGTCATAAATAGTAATGAAGGCTTTTAGCAGATTCGTAAATTAATCTAAAATTGGTAATGGAGAGAAATCTTATTTATAGCTGAATTTTAATCTGCTGGAATTTTGCTTTCCCTGGTTCCTTCTCCCTACTCTCATCAACATGCTAATGACATTTTTAAATAAAACCTGTTTTCATTGCATACCTTGTTTTAGACTCAGTGTTATAAATGATAGATTTCTGTGCTTCTCTATGCAATGCATGTAGATCATGGATTGTGGGAGGGGCTGTCAGGGTACTATACATACATAGCTCCCATCTGTGCCTGATTTCAAGGGACTGTCCCTGATTTGCAACAAACTCTCCCTCTGTTCCTCTTTCTTCCTCATTTGTACCTCATTTTGCTCCAATCGATATAGTAGTATATAAAATGCACTTTTTATCTTTCAAAAAGTGTTTTCCAGGGCTAAACCTTTCATCCAGTTTCTAAATTGTTGCATTTGTACATTTCAGAAGCCAATATAAAGGAATAGTAGTGGTAAAAAAAAAAAAAGCACTTCTTTTTTAGAAGTCTCCTTTAACCACTTAGCGACCACCCACTGCAGTTTTACTGCGGAAGGCAGCCGCTCCTGGGCAAAGCAACGTAGTACTATGTCGCCCGCTCAGGAGACTCTAGGGGGCAAGCGCGCACTGCCAGCGGCACGCTCCTGCCCCCGCTCGTCAGCTGCGGAGCCTGTGCGTGTGACCAGCGGCTCCGATGGCCGCCGGCCACTCGCGATCTCCCACCGCTGACAGAGAAGGACAGACGGCTGATGTAAACACAGCCGTCTGTCATTCTCCCTTAGATGACCACAGAGGCTATGTGATCCTGCTATATAGGATCATATGTCTCTGTGATGATCTCACAAGCCACGCCCCTCTACAGTTAGAATCACGCCCGTAGGGTCACATTTAACCCCTTGATCACCAGTACAGTTAACCCCTTCCCTGCCAGTGTCATTTTTACAGTAACAGTGCATATTTATAGCACTGATTACTGTAGTAATGTCCCTGGTACCCCCAAAAGTGTCAAAAATGTCAGTTAGGGGTCCGATCTGTCCGCCGCAATGTCGCAGTCCCACAAAAAAATCGCAGATCGCCGCCATTACTAGTAAAAAAATTAAAAATAAATATGACATAAATCTTTCCCGTAGTTAGTAAACGCAATAACTTTTGCGCAAACCAATCAAAATACGCTTATTGTGATTTTTTTTTACCAAAAATATGTAGCAGAAAACAAATTGGCCTAAAATGTTAAAAAAATTTGATTTTTACATTTTTTTTGAGAATTTCATATAAAAGAATGTGAATTTTTTTTTTCAAAATTGTCGCTCTTTTTTTGTTTATAGTGCAACTGTCAGTGCTGCAGCCTCTTCTCTTGCTCCCTTTTTGTATAATTTTCATTTGAATCCTTTAAGGGGGCGTGGTAAGGGGTGTGTCCTATACCTACATACTTTTGCTAACCAGTGTCCCTCGTTCCCATGTTAAAAAGTTGGGAGGTATGTACATTGCTTCCTAAAAAACATCACTGCCCCCTGTCTCTGTAATATTTAAGAGCCCTTAGCCCTGATGCAGGCAGTGGGCTGGCCCATGGGAGGCATTATGCAAATGTTAAAATGCATTAATGGGTAGGTGTCAGTCTGGGAGAGTGGGCATTTCTAGGCAGACTGTATTTGTATGCAGACTAGGGATCGACCGATTATCGGCAACACCGATATGCACTTTCCCCGATATATCGGAATCAGCCTTTGGATTTACCGATATTGCTGATATTTCGGGAAAGTGCTTGTACCGGGGTGACGCCTGCAGCTAGAGGCATTACCCCGGTACCGGCGTCCATAGCCGACGGTCGGCTGACTTGTAATGACAACTGATGCAGCTGAGAAGCCACTCGGCTGTCATTACAAGGAGCAGGAGGGGATGTCCCCCCCCCCTCCCGCCGCCTTCCGTGGCTCGCCTGGGTCTCCCGTCCCACCGGGAGACCCGGGCATACTAGCTCCACCGCCGCTACCGCCGAAGAGAAGACCCGGTGTACTGCGTCTCCATGTAAAAAACCCGGAAGTCATGACATCACTTCCAGGTACTCGGCGCCAAATTAAAAAAACTGACAGCATTCAAAACAGCCAAACTTGGCGTTTGCTTTTGGGTGCCGAGGAGGGGTTTGGGGTCTTTTAGACTGCCAGAACCCTCCACAAGAGTACCTTTAGAAAACAAAAAATAATTTCAACAAAAAAATTTTTATTTTTTTTTACATGTCCGAAAATATCGGCAGATATTGGCCGATACCGATATCCAATGACCAAAATATCGGTATCGGCATTAAAAAAACAGCATTGGTCGATCACTAATGCAGACCTCCCAAGGTAATGCCTATATGAAATGCTGAGCCTCCATGATTGGAAGAACTGAAATCCAACGAATGAATGGGGTGGGCAGGGACAGGGGCTGGGGAGGAAAAGTGCTAGAGGATGCTGGATGTCCTATGGTCAATAAATGAGGCAGCCCGCTGGGTTGAAGGAAACAAAACATATACACTACAGGCTTATGCCTTGTACACACGCATCGATAGTTGGCTGTGAATTTTCGGCCAACGTCCGATCGGCCGATTTTTGGCTTGTTAGTATGATGCTTTCGACAACCGACTCCGACTTTTCAGCCGAATAAAATCTTGTGTGCAGGCTATAAAATTTTTGTTGGCCGTCAACACAACGGCCGATTTTCGGTCAGTCAGTACAGATTTCGGCAGACAAAAATCTGATGAGCAAGACTGGGCATGCTCAGAGAAGAAAAAACACACGGAAAGTAAACCAGAACATCACTTCTGAAGTTGATTTTTGTTGGCCGAGAAAATTTGTGTGCAGTCTAGGCACATTCCAACCAACAAAACACAACTTGGACAAAAGACGGCCGATCGGTTGGCCGATAATCGTTGCGTGTGTACGAGGCATTACCCTCTTCTGTGTAGAAGCATGATTCATCTACATAAAGAGTCTCATCAGGGTTTGGGAGAGGAGTCTTTTTGGCAGGGTTCAAAGATTTAGACTCTGCCATCATTAGCGCAAAGCATTCATGAGGGGTATTAAACAACTGATCATCTTTCCACACAATGTATCATTTGATTGTGATATGGTCACTACTCAACAGGGCACATTCATACACCGATATTTCACCCCCCCCCCCCCCACTGAGGTTTGCCCAATGTGCCAGTGTACATGAAAGATAAAGAAACGAGCTTAGATTAATATTTCTATAAAGGAAGCCATTTTGTTCTAAGCAGCCATCTTGCCAACTCATCTTCCCCCTCTTGAGAATTTACTGATCACCCTAACTACCTATCCATTGATCAGATCCTCCCAAGGGAGCAGCTGCCCACTGAAGTTTATCAGAAGAATACCTAACTGTTGGTGGTTTCCCCCCAATAGATAACCCTACACCTAATGCATTGTTAAGACTTACTCCAGTGTACTGGATTGTGCATGATTCGAGAGCAATAAATCAGGTCATAGAAAATACTCTATTGGGGGAAGACCACCAACAGTTAGGTATTTTTCTGTGATTATTATCTCTTTTAATTTATGTTAGTCTCATCAATATGTCTCCTGTGATAAAGGGATCCCCCGCCGGTGTGGAGGCTGTGGCAGCTTGCAAGGAGCTACTGGAAAAGACAATGGACATGGTGTTAGGTCATCTACTAACTTTCATGCTTTCACACGCAGTTTAGGAAATACTCCACAGAGCACAGACCAGACATAATGTATCTCTTCAGACCGCATTTCAGAGTATAAAAGTGGTCTGTTGAGTAGTGACCACATCACCATAAAAAGGTGTGTCTTAAATCCAGCCAGTTTACTTCCAATTCCAGAGCAGATTCCAGAGGTGTCGTAGAATCTTTCACTTCAGGTACAGATACCTGACAACCTGTTAGGCCCCGTTCACACTGGGGCGATCCAACTTCCCGGGGCGACCTCACAGGTCGCGGCGCGCTGCTCGCCCCGCGACCTCGGAGCAGCCAGCACGGACTTCATAACATTGAAGTCAATGCAGGTCGCTCCAGGTCGCCCCAAAGAAGCTCCGGCCCCTTTTTCTAAGTCGGAGCGACTTGTGTCGCTCCTATTAGAACGGGTCTACAGCTTCTCTATGCCAGGCGACCTGTCAGGCGACCAGGTCGCCTGACAGGTCGCCCCAGTGTGAACGGGGGCTTAGTGATACCAAATTCAAAGATAATATGTAGCTACATAGAGACCAGACAGAATCAAGAAGTTTGAGGTAGTTGATATCTATGTAGCTTCATATTATCTTTGAATTTGGTATCACTGACTAACAGGTTGTCAGGTATCTGTACCTGAAGTGAAAGATTCTACGACATTTTGGCGAGCCGTAGCCCAGGAGAGGTGACGTCATCTGCAATGGAGTAACACACGGGGACTGCACTGGGAACGCTGAAAATATCTGGCCAGGCAAGCCCATTGTTTGCTTACAAATGTTTCAGTCTTCTCAATGGCGCCTAGGTAACTGTTTATTTTGACATGATACCCTCTTAAAATAACCTAAACTCTTGGTCGGTGTATATATATATATATATATTGCTGCTGCTAACAAATTTCATGAAAGGTGGGGTTGGGTCAATCCTCACCGCTGTGGGTGTCTTGGACACGCAGTACTGTGACCCAAGGTTGGGTTTTAGTAAGCGGTCTCATTTCGGTGTGTCCATTTGAGATGCAGTGGGCACTACAACAAGACAAATAATCTACCTTTAAAGCGGAGTTCCGGCCTCGGGGGGTCATTTTGAGCTGAAAATACCCCCGGGACAGTCAGGGCTAGTACATTCCATAATGGATAGCCTCTGAACTGTCCCGGGTCGCAGTTACCTGTAAGAAGAAATACTTACCTTAATAATTTCTTCTCCAGCGCTGCCATCTCAGGTGTGGGCAGCTGAAGCCGCAGGGTCCCTCTTCGTGTCCTCTTCCGTGACGTCGGAGTCCCACAATGCACTGCACCGGCCCAGCTCGTCACTTCCGGTGCAGGCGCGTCATCCCTCCACAGCTTGTGGGCATGCCCAGAAGCTGTTTAGCAGTGAATTCCACGCCTGTACCGGAAGTGCCGAGCGGGGCCGGTGCAGTGCATTGACTCCTGGGAGCGATGACGTTCAGCTCCCAGGAATCATCTCAAACCAGAAGTGACAGTGCGGGCAGCGGAGGGAGGAAGTGGAAGGAAGGCTAAAAAAAAACGGCACTATCCATTTCTCTTTTAGGTTCCCCTTAGCAAGTGGATGGCCCAAAATCGATTTTATCGATTTTGTGGCCGGAACTCCGCTTTAATTTTATATACTCCTAAAGCTCTCCACCTCTATGCTCTAGAAGTTTGTTTGTATATGGTAACAGCTTGGTTTTGAGTATGAAATTGTCTGCCATAGTAACTGTCATTAGTCATTCTGAGGAAACACCTGGGGATCAATTACTGTCCAAGTACAACCAAGGACTAGGCACCAGGTCAGGGACTGTCAGGTCTGTCACAGTGTGAGGAAAGGAATGCCAATAACCATCAAGTGTATTTACTTCATTATCTGCAGTGATTAGACACAGCTGATCACGTAGTAAAGAGCCACTTATTGGCTCTTTACCTTGATCTGTGATCGGCTGTGTCCAAGGGAACAAAGAGGAACTCACTGCTCCAGGTGAGACAGGAAGCCTAATGATGTGCCAGGTGCCCACCTCGGCTCGCCTCTGCTTATAATAGATATAGAAGAAATGGTCGCACTCCAAGATCCATCAAAATTCTCGTTTAACCTTCTTAGCGGTATTCCCGAGCGTGGCTCGGGGTTACATTTCAGAGCCAAAAGCGGTAACCCCGAGCCACACTCCGGGTACCGCCAGAAGCATCGCTGGATCCTGTAAAAGAGGTTACTTACCTTGTCACCGGGATCCAGCGATGTGTCTTGGCGGTGTCTCGCGGCGGTTCTTCCTCCCGATTGTCTCCGTGCCCCGGCTTCCGTCTCCGGCGACGTGACGTCCGCCGGGGGGTTGAACCGGTGGCAAATTCAAATGTAAAAACACACCAAACACACTGATACCATTCAAAATAAAAAAAAAAATCACATTACATTGCCCCCCAGTGCTCTTTCCTGCAGTTTTACTGTACTTTTTATGTAAATATACATAAATATATATATATATATATATATATATACGTATATATACGTAATTCTTGTGAATGAGCAGCCTAAACTAACTGTATACATTATATATATAATAAATGTATACAGTTGGTTTGGGCTGCTCATTCACAAGATTTACATGCAAAATAATGGTACCGCTTTCAGCTCCTAAAATCCAAAAGAATCATACCGCCAGGGAGGTTAATCAACGAACATCCCAAGTGTTACAAACAGTACAAAGGTAGACGCGTTCCACACACTAACAGGTACGCTTATTCATTACTAATGAAGAATTTTGATGGATCTTGGAGTACGGCCATTTCTTCTATATCTGTGTCCAATGGACAGAACAATCGCAGAGAGCGAAGCATGCACATTTCAGCGGGCGCGATCACAGGAGGATGTCATATGATCCCTGCTCAGAATTGGCCAACTGGGCTGTAGCTGTCATTTTGCTATAAGTGGGTAAGTGTTTAGGAAGAATCAGCTGCGGGAAGAGAGCCCTGGACCCCAGGCACTGGTAAGTACTTGATCTTTAAAAGTTAGCAGCTATCGTTTTTGTCATTGTTCATTTTTTACAAACAAATAAGGTCTCCTGTCCTGCGTTACAGAGCTGTATAAATCTCCAAACTGGATGGATGGAAATAAAACTCCTATGGCAGGTAAAACAGCTCCAATATAATGCTGTTGTTTACTGCGAACTGCATGTATGCGGTGAAAAGAAAGGGGGGCTTTAACGCCCAACCAATGTAAATGCACCCTGGAGTTGTGTGCTGCACACTGACCAAGCTGTGAGAGACAGCTCTCAATCAACACTTCTGATTGGGAGCCAGAGAGATGGACTCCTGATCATGGGAGAGCCAATCAAAGGGGTCACATGATACCGAAGCTGCACTGCCTCTTGGGGCTTTGAAGCCCACTTAAAGGGCCGCTTTGATTAGGCATTAAGGAGTTAATTTCATCTTTGCACGTAGCTGCTTGCCTGAAGTTTAGCTTTAAAGCACTGTGAAATAAAACATTATTTTCTCTAAATAGAACGTTTTCCGTTTATCACTTCCTAAGTGTGCAGACGTGAAACACAGCACCTACAGTATTTGTGAAAACAGTTATTTACATATCGCAATTCCTCACAAATAGAACTAAAAAAAAGGGAAGACAAGCAGGGCCCCAGGGGTCGGGTCCCAAATATTGGCTTACAGCTAGTTTATCTAGTTTTTTTTTTTTTGTCTTATTAAAGTGATAATAAGGGCTCATTCACATGGGTGTACTACAGTGTACGGCCATAAGAGGGCAGTGTTTGCCAGGGATGAATAGGTGTTCCATGCATCTCTGTGTATGGGAAGGAGCGTCCCAATCAACATGAATGGGACTGCCTGCACAAGGATACATTTAACACCTCTGCATCCCTGGCAAACACTGCCCTCTCTTGGCCATAGGCTGTAGTACGCCCTTTTTGAACAAGGCTTAAGTCAACATTTTTTCCTTGTAAAATGAGATGCTGGTAGCAGGACTTGCATGCTCTTCCTTTTTCCCCAAAATATTTCTCTTCTGTTCTTGCTCCTCTTACTGTCCCCCTAGCTGTGATGCCCAATTTCAGGTATATGGGTGCTTCCCTGTGACTGCTGGCACCTATGGCTTTGCTCTGGAGTCTCCACTCCATGCACTCTCACATACTGAACTACAAGCTTTCACGCGCCAGTGGCGTACTTAGCCACTACAGAGACGATCATTTTTTTTACATTTCCCAAGCCCCACCCTCACCCCTAAAAAAAAATGGCTGAAAGAAATAAAATGGCATGCACAGCATGCTGTGCCAAATTGCGGGTGTGGCCAAACTGTGATGTTAATGGGAGGGGCTTAACCTTTTAAAGCGGGCATTTGGCAGGTGGGCCTAAACGCAGAGCGGCCGCATGTATGCGGCCCTGTGTAAACCACTTACTGCGCTAAGAGCGCGCTCTCAGCGTGGTAGCTGGTGAGCACCGGTAAGCTCCCGGGAGCTTTCTGATCATGTGACCGCTGTGACTGTCAATCACAGTGGTCACATGACCCGAATGCCCGCCTCCTGACTTTTAGAACTTTTAAAGGGCCGGGAGGTGGTCGGCTCGAAGGGGTTAAAGGGATATGGTTAAAAAAGAGCCCACTCCCCCTATACTCAGCACACATATGCCAAAGCCCTTTTACCCGCAAAATATGCTTTAATCACTTGCTGCCCATCCACCATCAAATGACATGCGGCTCTCGTTCTGGGCCGACGTCAAGACGTTGGCCCATTCAAGCAGGGCATGCGAGCGATTGGGTGTGCGCAGTCCTGCACTGTCAGTGGCGGCGTGTCCCCGAGACACAGCTCGTCACCAACAGTGGGTAAATGTAAGGTTCTGGCACTCTCAGTGCCTCCTATCACATTTATTCCGGGTGATTTCCATCTACCTAGACAGAAGAAACACATATAGGTGTGTTTCCCTTTAAGGCTGAAGTTGTCATCACCCAGCGCCGGACTAGATGGCTATTTAGGGCGTCGGTTCTCACTCACATGTGTTCGTTCAAACACCAGTACCTGGATACTAATCTTGCTTGAAGCTTCCATGCTTGCAAGCTCTCCTCGCTGACGAACCTCGCTGCGCTGATCCCTGCATCCTGCTACTGGATCATCCGCATCTCCTGAGCGATCCTTCGGCTATCGCTATTAGTGCTAAGTACCCCACAGGGGAAATCTCTATAGACTTGTACTAGGCTTACACTATTTAGCTCTGCATAGCAAGGACTGTCTTTTACATCTGCATAACTAGATTGCTAGCTCTTGAGGCTACTGCTACTATTTCCTGCACTGGGTTGATCTCTCCTGTATGCACCTGCTATTCTGTCATCTGTATCATACATGATATATCGGGAGCTCTCTGCGTAGTCATGTTGGTGGCGGCGTGTTCCCAGGAACACAGCTGGTCACCGATAGTGCTAAACAGCCAATGACAATGGCTGTTTACCACGTGATCGGCTGTGATCCATTCACAGCCAATCACAAATGCAAACACAAAGCGGTAACTGGCCTTCTCTTCTCACACACCGTCTCCAGTGTGAGGAGAGAAGAGCCAGAAGCAGTCAGTTACCCATCTGTGTTCTGTTAGTTTACTCTGCACGAAACACAAATACAGAGAACCTGTCCCCATCAGCAGTGTACAGTCTTCAGCCCCCCCCCCCCCCTGCACCTGTCAACCAACAGTCACCACATCAGTGCCCATAAAGTGCAACTGTCACCCATCAGGGCCCATAAAGTGCACCTGTCACCCATCAGTACCCATAAAGTGCACCTGTCACCATCAGAGACCATCGCTTGTCACCTATCACCCATCAGTGACTGTCGCCTGTCACCGATCAGTGACCATCATCAGTCACCCATCAATCACCCATCAGTGACCATCACCTGTCACCCATCAGTGATCGTCACCTGTCACCCATCAGTGACTGTCACCTGTCACCTATCAGTCACCTGCCCCCCATCAGTGACCGTCAGCAGTCATCTGTCACCCGTCGCACAGCCTATCACCAAAGTACCCGTTGCACAGCCCATCACTAAAGTACCGTCACACAGCCACCATCATGTCCAAAAATGTGTACAGCAGTGAGGAGGCGTTTGAGCTCCCCTCAATGACTGGTGAGAGCAACGGGGAGTTCTCATCAGATTCCAATTCCGAATCCAATTCAGAATTTGAACCAATTGATAGAAGTGGATCGGTGACAGAATCTGAGAAAGAATGGGTCCCTCCTAAAAGGGCAGCCTTCCTGGAAACCAGACAGCCGCCAGCAATAGACCCCAGGATCAAATGCCCAGGCCCAGTACCAGCACTGCCACCAGCGATGCACCCCAGGATCAAATGCCCAGGCCAAGCACCAGCGCTGCAGTATCACTACCACAAAACAATAAGGTGTAACCACCCTTCTCCTGCGCTTGGTATCCAAGCCCCTCGACCACACACCTCACGGGACTGACAACTGGCTTCTCAGATGGCTAAGGTCTTGCTGCCCATATCGGACTGGGGTAGTCCACCGGTACTAGAAGCAAAGAAAACAAGAAAGGGCGCACCGACCTAGCGCATTATCCTCAATAAAAGGCTTTATTTATGCAACATTAAAAATGGCTACTCACAGACGTAGATAAAAGTGTATCGTATCAAGCTAGATTGCTCTTTGAGCAATGAGTTAAGCAATCTAGCTTGATACGATATACTTTTATCTACGTCTGTGAGTAGCCATTTTTAATGTTACATAAATAAAGCATTTTATTAAGGATAATGCGCTAGGTCGGTGCGCCCTTTCTTGTTTTCTTTGCTTCTAGCACCGCAGGAATTTTAAATCCCCCAACTACCAACACTGGAGTGTCCCATTCCCCAAGAGTCAGGGCCACTACATACCTCCCAGATGCTCTTGCCAGCCCAACATGGCTGCCTTCCAACTCGGGATCAGCAAGCATTCCCCCTTTCACCACACAGCCAGGTGTGCAGGCCAATCCTAAGAATTTCTCAGCAATTGATTTTCTTTTTTTATTTTTGGCCCAACACTTTGCTGCAATTTATTGTGGACCAAACCAATCTCTATGCCCAGCAGTATATTGCAAACAACCCCCAATCATCCTATGCCTGTCTGATTGAGTGGAGAGATTTGACTTTGGAAGAGTTCAAATTGTTTATGGGCCTCACTATAAACATGGGGCTTAGAAAAAAAATGAATGACTTTTGGTCCACCAACCCCATCCACCACATGCCCGTAATGTCTATGTCCCGATATGAGATGATTATGCGCTTCCTTCACTTCAGTGACAACACTCAGTGCCCTCCCCGAAACCATCCAAATTATGACAAATTATGTAAAATTTGCCCGCTCATGAATTTCTTTTCCCTAAGATTTGCAGAACTTTATGTCCCTGATCAGAACTTATGTGTGGATGAGTCCCTGGTACACTTCACAGGCCGGCTAGGAACAAAACAATGTATTCCTAGCAAAAGGGCCAATTACAGGGTCAAAATTTACAAGTTATTTGAAAGAGCCACCATATTTCTGTATGCATTCCGCATATATGAAGGAAGAGATTCCCAGCTCCAGCTCCCTGAGTGCCCGGCCTACATGGGCACAACCGGAAAAATTGTATGGGATCTGGCATACCCATTGCTGAACAAAGGTTATCATATATACCTGGATAACTACTATACCAGCCGGCCCCTTTTTAACCGGTTGCCGACCGCCGCAAGTACATATACTGCGGCGGTCAGCCCCGGCCAGGCAAAGTGACGTACCGGTACGTCACTAGCCTGTCACTAGCTTGTGAGCCAATAGCGGGCGAGCGCGCGCCCACCGAGGCGCGCACCCGCCCCGGCTCGTTCCCTAACAAGTCAGTGCGTGTGACCAGCGGACCCGATATCCGCCGGTCACTCGCGATCGTTCGCCGTGAAGGGAGAAAGTCAGGCAGGTAAAGTAAACAAATGTAAACAAAGCCGCCTGTCATTCTCCCCTGTGTAAAAATGGAGATCATACGGTTCTACTATGTAGGACCATTGATCTCTGTTCTTACACCAGTAGCCATGTCCAATCACAGTTAGAAACACGCCCCTAGGGACATACTTAACCCCTCCTTCCCCAATAAAGTTAACCCCTTCCCTGCAAGTGTAATTTTTACAGTAACAGTGCATATTTATAGCACTGATTACTGTAGTAATGTCACTGGTAACCCCAAAAGTGTCAAAAATGTCAGTCAAGGGTCCGATCTGTCCGCCGCAATGTCGCAGTCCCGCAAAATAAATCGCAGATCGCCGCCATTACTCGTTAAAAAAAAACAACAAAAATTACAAAAATCTTTCCCTTAGTTAGTAAACGCAATAACTTTTGCGCAAAATACGCTTATTGTGATTTTTTTACCAAGCATATGTAGCAGAAAACAAATTGGCTAAAAATTTTAAAAAATTTAGATTTTTATATTTTTTTTTTGGGGAATTTCATATAAAAAAATGTGAAAAATATTGTTATTTTAAAATTGTCGCTCTTTTTTTTGTTTATAGCGCATGATCAAAAAATCGCACAAGTGATCAAATACCACCAAAAGAAAGCTCTGTTTGTGGGGAAAAAAAGGACGTCAAATTCGTTTGAGTACAGCGCCGCACGACCGCGCAATTGTCCATTAAAGTCACGCAGTGCCGAATCGCAAAATAGGCCCTGGTCAGGAAGGGGGTAAAATCTTCCGGGGCTTAAGTGGCTAAACACCTACACCTTGCAAAAACTCTGGCCTACAGAACCACCAGAAAAAAACAGGAAGGGCTTTTCACAATCTTTGGTCAACAAAAAAATGCGAAGGGGGGAAAAAGCAGCTTTGAGAAGCAATGAAGTGCTGGCCTTGGGGTGGAAGGATAGCAGGAATGTACGTGTATATATGATATTACTATCCATAATGACACCACAGCTGAGGTTCAAAGAAGATGAGATCCCATTCAAAAGCCAAAATGCGTCCAAGAATATAATCTTTACATAGAGGTGGCTATCAATGACCAAATGCTTCAGCCCTATTTGGCAACAAGGAGGTCCAGTTTATGGTACTAGAAAGTAGTGATTTATTTAATTTACTTGGTCATGTATAATGCATATATTATCTATACCAAATTCACAGAAAGCTCCACCCCTTCCTAAAATGTATCAAACAAATTGTCACGTTCCTCATCTATCAACAAAGACCCCCCCCCCCCCCCCCCAGAAAACCTTCACTCTGATGCTGTTAGCTGGCTTCATGAGCGCCACTTTCCGAACAACATCCCACCATCTGAAGCATGCTGAAGACACCAAAAAAGATGTTGCGTATGCAGCAAAGGAGGATTTCGTACAGATACCAGCTACCATTGTCCCCCAGTGTCTGCCCCAACCCGGACTTGGAGAATGCTTCCAACTTTATTTATCATACATCCCTAAAACATTAGCCCATATTTTTAATCATTTCCCCATTTTCATCATCTGTGCTGATCATTTTCTATGTTTCCTGAAATAACCATGCCACTGCCTTCCATGTAAACTGACCCTGGCCTGTTTTTCCACTATGCCTCTGCCTACCATGTGTGGACTGCTTTCACGTGAACTTTGGTTTAAAGGTGAAACTTTGCACACCTTTTAATGCATCTGCAATGTATTTAGCAGACTTATGCCTCGTACACACGCAACGATTATCGGCCGACCGATCGGCCATCTTTTGTCCAGTGTTGTTGTGTTGGTTGGAATGTGCCTAGACTGCACACAAATTTTCTCAGCCAACAAAAATCAACTTCAGAAGTGATGTCATGTGCTGGTTTACTTTCCGTGTGTTTTTTATTCTCTGAGAATGCCCAGTCTTGCTCATCAGATTTTTGTCTGCCGAAATCTGTACTGACTGACGGAAAATCGGCCGTTCTGGTGACGGCCAACAAAAATTTTATAGCATGCACAACAGATTTTTTTCGGCCTAAAAGTCGGAGTCAGTTGTCGGAAGCATCATACTAACAAGCCGAAAATCGGCCGATTGGACGTTGGCCGAAAATTCACGGCCAGCTATCGATGCGTGTGTACGAGGCATTAAACTTAAAGTTCAGTTGGGCTTTAAATTCATGTGTTACGGAAATGTTTGCATTTTTTACTTCTTTTTTTGTCCAACTCACAAAACTGCATGCAGTCAGCATCTGTGAACGCTGCTCTGTGCCTGGAGGTTGGGGATAATTGTTCAAGATGGTGATGCTGAGTTCAGTACAGCCCTTCATTAATAAAGTGTTTCCTAAAGTTTGGGAAAGTACAGCTAGTGCAACATGTTTATGTCGGCAGCACACCGCCTTGGGAAGAAAAAAACCCAGCAAAGCATAGCCTGGAGAAGCAACGGCTCTAGAAGGAGGTTAAATGAGCCGGCGCTGAGGTAGAATGTTCTCATTCTAATGACACCTGCCAAGTATTAACTGAAAAATAATGATTTAAGTCACAAACCATAATTTGCTTCTCTAGACTCTATTAGCCATTTTGGATAGGTGGTTGTGATGTGCAGGAGCAGATGGCAAAGAATAAAATTTGCATATGAGACAGCAGGTACAGCTAAAACATACAGCTCACAATATAGGTGAGTGGTACCGGCTGTAAGGCTCCAGTGGACCATACGTTACCTGTGGGTAGCTGCCAGACTGGTTCAGGCATGCTGTTGCTAGATGTGTGCATGCTCAGTCTTCTGGGCTACATAAGGTAGTGCATGCTCATTTGCTGCAAGTATGGTCCTGTCATCACAAAGGGGCCGATTTCTAAAAAAATTATCTGTGTGTAGCACCACCCCCGCAGGAGCTGCTGATTAGATTATTGGGTCTACGTCCTGCCTAACAACCCACAGAATTGGCTCGAACCCTCCCTAGGCACAACTGACCCAGAATAGGACTGGAATACCAAATGGCTACACAGATTGGAATATAACACTTCAATAAATAATAATGACCTGTTACCTCTTTCCAGCTGCAGTCCTTCTGGGTAATACAAGGTGACCACACACAAGCTTGCTTTTAAACAGGAAAGTTATTTACTGTAAATCAAATAAACAGTTTCGATACAGTAAAATATGACTTTGTAAAAGGATATACTAATTAATTAATCAAAGATAAGATAAATACTGTGATATCACTCCTCAAGGGCACATTAATTGTTTCAGGAAATGTCTCAGAGCCTATAGGACCACCATCTTAATCACCATTATACTTTTGGAGATAAGGCTCAGCATTCAGTTAGACACAGTATCAGAATGTCAGACCTATCTGAGTCCGCTGTTTCTTCTCTATATCTTCGCTAGCAACGTTGGTGCACTCGCAATTTGTAATCCACATTGAGGATGGGTGATCAATAGAGAGAATGGCAGCAAACAGTTAGTAATCACCGCGGGGTGTCTGTGCAGGATTGCCGGTAAAACTTCTGTGAGAGATGTACTGGGCCACCTGGTATATTGCCTTCTACTACTCTAAGGCTAATCCTGACTAAAGTTACTTCTTTGATAGATAGAGTCAGTTTTTGGGCAGGTGCCCTCTCACCAACAGGACTGTCTCCCAGGAAGCCTCCGCTGCTGTCTCAGTCTCCGGCCTCTGTCACCAGCCGCGCTAGGTATTTGGGGTGGATGAGTCTGGTCTCTGTAGAACATCGATGGGACCTCCAGGAGGGATCCTCTACTGGAGATGAAACACTGCAACTTAGTCACTTAAGGCCCAGGAGTTTCGGCCTAGCATACAGCATCAGCCCACAGCACTGGCATCCTGCTTGTCTCACTGTGTCTTTCCCAAGAGACTGAGCCTGGCTCCTCCCTTCCTTTATAAAGCTTCCCCCAGAAGGCTGTGCGGTGAAGCAGTGCATCCTGGTAGTCCAAGAGCACTATGGATGATGAAGTCTCTCAACTTCCTGAAAGGAAAATCACATCACAAGAAATTCCATAGTAGCTGCAGTGTGTCGTTTTGGCCACTAGATGGAGCCGAGTTCCTCTCAAATGTCAAACAATCATCTTTCAGGCATATTAAACACCGCTACATGTGCAAATGCTTTCACAGCCGTCATGAATAATTATTATTACTATACAGAATTTACATGGCGCCAACAGTTTGGGCAGCGCTTTACAATATAAAGGGAGACAATACACCAACAATACAATTCAAAACAAGAGGGTTGGAAGTAGGGATCGACCGATTATCGGCAATGCCGATATATCGGGGGCCGATATGCACTGTCCCCAATATATCGGAATCGGCCCCTGAGTTTACCGATATTTTCGGGAAAGTGCTTGTACCGCCTGCAGCTAGAGGCATCACCCCGGTACCGACGTCCATAGCCGACGGTCTGCTGTCTTGTAATGACAACCGATGCGGCTGAGAAGCCGCTCGGCTGTCATTACAAGGAGCGGGATTGGATGTCCCCCCCCCCCTCCCGCCGTCTTCCGCCCGAAGACCCAAAGACCCGATCAAAGCTGCATTCGGCTCTGATTGGGTCTCCATGTAAAAACTCGGAAGTGATGTTATGAGTGACATCACTTTTGGGTACTCGGCGCCAAATTCAAAGAAATTACAGCATTCAAAACAGCCAAACTTGGCGTTTTGAATGCTTTTAAGTACAAAGGAGGGGTTTGGGGTCTTTTAGACCCCCAAATCCCTCCACAACAGTACCTGTCAAGAAAAAAAAAATGTTTTAAATGTACAAAAATATCGGCCAATATCGGCCGATACTGATATTCAATGGCCAAAATATCGGTATCGGCTTTAAAAAAAAAAACAATATCGGTCGATCACTAGTTGGAAGGGCCCTGCTCCTGCGAGCTTACAATCTAATAGGGAGGGGCTGGTGAGACAAAAGGTAGTAACTGTGAGGGATGAACTGATCTGGGAAGTAGAAGATTTGGTTGTTAGCTGAAGGCAGGATAGACCTCCCTGAAGAGATGAGTTTTCGGGTATCACTTAAAAGTGGACAGAGTAGGAGCAAACCAGACAGATTGGGATAGTGAGTTCCAGAAGATGGGAGAGGCTCTGGAGAAGTCCTGGAGACGAGTATGGGAGGAGAAGACACGGGAACTAGAGTGCAGGAGGTCTTGGGGGGAGCCGAGAGGACGGTTTGGGTGATATATGGAGATAAGATTTGTGATGTAGTGCAGGGAAGAATTGTAAATGGCTTTGTATGTTATAGTGGGTGTTTTGAATTTTATTAGTTGGGCAATGGGAAGCCAGTGGAGGGATTACGCAGTAGTGGGCTTGAGCACGATATGGCCATATGGTGGGACCAAACCCCCATTTTTATTTATGGATTGTCTTCAGATTTGGTAGTTATTTCTTTTGCATTTGCGCGCTATTCTTTTTTAATATACAGTGGAGGGATTGGCAGAGAGGAATGGCAGACACTGAACGGTTGATAAGGTGAATGAGTCTGGCAGTGGCAGTCATGATAGACTGAAGAGGGGAATGCTTGCGGAGAGGTAGGCCTGAATACTGCCTAACCTGGCCTTCACCTATGTAGATTATGCTTTTGCCTCATGATTCGCTACTTCCTTCCATTGACTGGCATTTCATTACCTGATGCCAGTAGGACAAACAGGATTCAGGAACATTCCAGAAGGATATACCGTCTAGAAGACCAGAAATACTTTCTTAGACTCCACACCACGTCAGAAACATGCACTATCCACTGGTGATGCGTATGATCTTCATTATTGATACATGGACCTGGAAAAGAACTTACTGGCCAGAAGCAGTACCAAAACTGGTGCTTAGAGTTGGTAAGTGCCGTTATGGTAGAGGAGGACATATAATGGTTTTAGGACCACAAATGTATTAAATAAATGTACACTCAGCAACTATTTTATAAGGCATGCCCATTAAACTGGGGAAAATGTGTGAATCGAACGAGACCATGGGATGGCGGCTGCTGCATGACATTAGTTACAGTTTCAATTTACAACTTAGAACACAGAACAGCATAAAGCTTCAAAGGTCCAAGAACACATACAACAAGGAATGCACACATAGTCAAGGTGTTTAGTGTTTGCTCAAGCAAACATTAAACTGGGGAAGATGTGTGAACCAATCAACCTGGATGATGGGATGGTGGCTGGTGCATGATTTCTTGGTTTCAGTTAATTATGAAAACATAAGAACAGCATAAAGCTTCAAAGGTCCAAGAACACATACAACAAGGAATGCACACATAGTCAAGGTGTTTAGTGTTTGCTCAAGCAAACATTAAACTGGGGAAGATGTGTGAACCAATCAACCTGGATGATGGGATGGTGGCTGGTGCATGATTTCCTGGTTTCAGTTAATTATGAAAACATAAGAACAGCATAAAGCTTCAAAGATCTAAAACACATACAACAAGGAATGCACACATGGACAAGGTGTTTAGTTATTGCTCAAGCAAACATTAAACTGGGGAAGATGTGTGAACCAATCAACATGGATGATTGGAAGGTGGCTGCTGCATGACATCCTGGTTTCAGCAAATTATGAAAACATAAGAACAGCATAAATCTTCAAAGATATAAAAACGCATACAACAAGGAATGCAGACATGGTCAAAATATTCAGTTATTGTTCAAGCAAACACTGAGCTGAGGAAGTTTATGTGAACTAATTAACCTGAAACATGGCGTTTATGTGAACTAATTGACCTGAAACATGGGATGGTGGTTGGTGTATGACATGCTGGTTTCAGCAAATAATGAAAACAATTTACAACCCATAAAAGGCATAAAGCTTCAAAGGTCTAAAAACATGTACAACAAGAAATGTAAAGATGGTCAAGATGTTCAGTTATTGCTCAAGCAGACACCGAACTGGGGAAGATTGTAAGAACTAATCAAACTGGACCATGGGATGGTGGCTGTTGCATGACACGCTGGTTTCAGCAAATTATGAAAATAATTTAGAACACAGAACAGCATAAAGCTTTAAAGGTCTAAAAACACACACAACAAAGAATGTACAGATGATCAAGATGTTCACTTATTGCCCAAGCAGACACTGAACTGGGGAAGATTGTAAGAACTAATCAAACTGGACCATGGGATGGTGGCTGGTGCATGACACGCTGGTTTCAGCAAATTATGAAAATAATTTAGAACACAGAACAGCATAAAGCTTCAAAGGTCTAAAACACATACAAAAAGGAATGCACACAAAGTCAAAATGTTTAGTTATTGCTCAAGCAAATATTAACCTGGGGAAGATGTGCGAACCAATCAACCTGGGCCTAGGGATGGCGACTGTTGCTGGTTTCAGTTAATTATGAACAAAAAGTATAAAATTATAAAGCTTCAAAGGTCTATAAACATACAATCAGAAATGCACATATGATCAGGATGTTCAACTATAGACTGTTGCTAGATGTGTGCATGCTCAAGCAAACACTGAGCTTTGGAAGATTGTGTGAACTAATCAACCTGATGACTCGTGCATGACACGCTGGTTTTAACAAATTATGAAAACAATTTAAAACCCAGAACTGCATGAAGCTTCAAAGGCCTAAAAAAAGCATTTCTGGCCTATGTCCTGGTAATCTCAATGTATTTGGCTTGTACATATAAAAAATTCAGAAACAAAAATCTTCAAATCCTCCAACGGTTGCTAGAGAAATTCTAAGCTGTCCTTAACAATCTAAATCCAGCATGGAGAAGATGACAGTGGCCTCTCATTGAGGTCCGGGAAAAAACACAAAGAGAGGAGGATTGTCAAACAAACACAACCTCTAATCCTACTTTAAAATATATAAAAAAATATATATAATCTAACCAGAAAAAGCAGCAGACAAAGACATACGGGGGGAAAAAGTCTTATGTTCTGCAGAAGGTCCACAGCGAATACCTAATACGTAGACTGTAAACAAAACAAGTATGTTTCAATCGCACCAAGGCTCTATTCTGCGATACTCCTGATAAAAGAATTATGAAAAGAGATCGGGTACAATAGAAGCAGCTGTGGCTGTTTTATGCACGAGTGCCGACACCCTCCTTCGGCGTCCAGGTGGAATCGATTTAGACAAAATGTTTACCAACACTCTGAAGCCACGAGAGCAATGCTAAAAAAGGAAGACGTTGGCTCATCGGCCACAGTTCCCCTCCACGCATTGTTCTTTAATATTCTACTCGTAGCAAGCTTAAATTGGATGATCAGAAGTTTGGCCTGTTTAGGATTCTGGGTAAGGAATAAAGGCAACAGCATCTGGTTTATATTTATAAGAGGATATCAAACTGATGAACCTTTAATCAGTCCATCCCACAAGCTAGATTCATGGAATTAAAATAACGAAAAGTGAAAACGGAGAAGGAAGGCTCAGATAGGGTTTTCAAGAGCATGCATACACAAATAAATGTGTTCTGTGTGTCCACTTTTTTTAAATATAAAATATTTAGCATACATGGAGGTAGCTAAATGATTTGAAGGAGGGATGCAACCCCCCCCCCCTTTCTGCCACCTCTTCATATGAAGGTTTAGATCAGGGGTGGGGAACCTTTTTTCTACCAAGGGCCATTTGGATTTTTGTAACATCATTCGGGGGTCGTACAAAGTGTATGCATAAATGTAATAGGCATTGATTTGCGGCAAAAAACGCTGTAAAAAATTGCGTGACTTTGAGGTCACAAAAGTGTGAAAGGGGCCTTCAGTAATCAAGGTATAGTATGCCCCCTTTCAATGCAGACTGACCACAGCATGCCCCCTTTCAATGCAGACTGACCACAGCGTGCCCCCCTTTCAATGCAGAGTGACCACAGCGTGCCCCCTTTCAATGCGGAGTGACCACAGCGTGCCCCCTTTCAATGCATAGTGACCACAGCGTGCCCCCCTTTCAATGCGGAGTGACCACAGCGTGCCCCCTTTCAATGCAGAGTAACCACAGCGTGCCCCCCTTTCAATGCAGAGTGACCACAGCGTGCCCCCCTTTCAATGCAGAGTGACCACAGTGTGCCCCCTTTCAATGCAGAGTGACCACAGCGTGCCCCCTTTCAATGCATAGTGACCACAGCGTGCCCCACTTTCAATGCGGAGTGACCACAGCGTGCTCCCTTTCAATGCGGAGTGCCCACAGCGTGCCCCCTTTCAATGCGGAGTGATTGACCACAGCGTGCCCCCTTTCAATGCGGAGTGATTGACCACAGCGTGCCCCCTTTCAATGCGGAGTGCCCACAGCGTGCCCCCTTTCAATGCGGAGTGATTAACCACAGCGTGCCCCATTTCAATGCGGAGTGATTGACCACAGCGTGCCCCATTTCAATGCGGAGTGATTGACCACAGCGTGCCCCATTTCAATGCGGAGTGATTGACCACAGCGTGCCCCCTTTCAATGCGGAGTGCCCACAGCAAGCCCCCTTTCAATGCGGAGTGCCCACAGCGTGCCCCCTTTCAATGCGGAGTGATTGACCACAGCGTGCCCCATTTCAATGCGGAGTGATTGACCACAGCGTGCCCCCTTTCAATGCGGAGTGATTGACCACAGTGTGCCCCCTTTCAATGCGGAGTGCCCACAGCGTGCCCCCTTTCAATGCGGAGTGCCCACAGCGTGCCCCATTTCAATGCGGAGTGCCCACAGCGTGCCCCCTTTCAATGCGGAGTGCCCCCAGCGTGCCCCCTTTCAATGCGGAGTGCCCACAGCGTGCCCCCTTTTAATGCGCAGTGCCCAGAGCGTGCCCCCTTTTAATGTGAAGTGCCCAGAGCATGCCCCCTTTCAATGCGGAGTGATTGGCCACAATGCAGAGTGAACAGCGTGCCAAGCCCCAGAGCACTTACCTGTTGTAGCGGCGGCCGGCTTCCTCTCTTCAGTCCCCGTCTCTTCGAGTCCTCCCGCGTCCCGCCTCCTCCTCGGCCAATGACATTGGCCGAGGAGGAGGCGGATCCGTGAGACAGTAGCGAATTTTCATTCGCTATTGTCACAGAAATGGGCGGGCTCGAAGCGCACTGCTCTGCGCCTCGGGTCCAGCCTTTTCGGAGATTCACAGTGTCAGAACGGAGCCATCGGCTCCTTGTGACACAGCGGCACGGATCGCAACGATTGTGCGGGCCGGACAGAAGGATCGTGCAAGCCGCATACGGCCCGCGGGCCGGAGGTTCCCCACCCCTGGTTTAGATAGATGTGAACACATTATTATTATACAGGATTTATATAGCGCCAACAGTTTGTGCAGCAGTATGTAGTGCCAGGGCAGGGCAATGAGAAGCATGGAGTGGCAAGGCGGTGGGCAGTATGTAGTAACAGAATAGAAAGCAGTATGTAGTGCCAGGGCAGGGCAATGAGAAGCATGGAGTTGCAAGGCGGTGGGCAGTATGTAGTAGCAGAACAGAAAGCAGTATGCAGTGCCAGGGCAGGACAATGAGAAGCATGGAGTGGCAAGGCAGTGGGCAGTATGCAGTAGCAGAACAGAAACAGTATGTAGTGCCAGGGCAATCTAAAGAGAGGCAATACAGTTACAATACAATAAAATAAAAGAGGGTTAAGAGGGCCCTGCTCATAGGAGCTTACAATCTAACAGTGTTGCCACTAGACACTGCCATTTCCCCTGCCCTGCCACCCACTACATGCTGCTCGCTGCCCTGCCACTCCATGCTTCTCATTGCCCTGACCTGCAACTACATACTGCCTACTGCCCTGGCACTACATACTGCTTTTTGTTCTGCTACTACATACTGCCCACTGTCTTGCCACTTCATGTTTCTCATTGCCCTGCCCAGGCACTATATTTTGCTTTCTGTTCTGCTACTACATACTGTCCACCACATTGCCACTCCATGCTTCTCAAAGCCCTGCCCTGGCACTACATACTGCTTTCTGTTCTGCTACTACATACTGCCCACCGCCTTGACACTCCATGCTTCTCATTGTCCTGCCCTGGCACTACATACGGCTTTCTGTTCTGCTAGTACATACTGCCCACCTCCTTGCCACTCCATGCTTTTCTTTGCCCTGCCCTGGCACTATATACTGCTTTCTGTTCTGCTACTACATACTGCCCACCACCTTGCCAATCAATGCTTCTCATTGCCCTGCCCTGGCACTACATACTGCTTTCTTTTCTGCTACTACATACTGCCCATAACCTTGCCACTCCATGCTACTCATTGCCCTGCCCTGGCACTACATACTGCTTTCTTTTCTGCTACTACATACTGCCCACCGCCTTGCCACTCCATGCTACTCATTGCCCTGCCCTGGCACTACATACTGCTTTCTGTTCTTCTACTACATACTGACCACCGCCTTGCCACTCCCTGCTACTCATTGCCCTGCCCTGGCACTACATACTGCTTTCTGTTCTGTTACTACATACTGCCCACTGCCTTGCCACTCCATGCTGCTCTCTGTTATGTCCAGCTACTACATGCTGCTCGCTGCCCTGCCACTCCATGCTTCTTATTGCCCCCCTGACCTGCAACTACATACTGCTTTCTGTTCTGCTACTACATACTGCCCACTACCTTGCCACTCCATGCTACTCATTGCCTTGCCCTGCCCTGGCACTACATACTGCTTTCTGTACTGCTACTACATACTGCCCACCGCCTTGCCACTCCATGCTTTTTTTTGCCATGCCCTGGCACTACATACTGCTTTCTGTTCTGCTACTACATACTGCCCACCGCCTTGCCACTCCATGCTTCTCATTGCCCTGCCCTGGCACTACATACTGCTTTCTGTTATGCTACTACATACTGCCCACCACCTTGCCACTCCATGCTGCTCTCTGTCATGTCCAGCTACTACATGCTGCTCGCTGCCCTGCCACTCCATGCTTTTTATTGCCCTGACCTGCAACTACATACTGCCTACTGCCCTGCCACTACATACTGATTTCTGTTCTGCTACTACATATTGTCTATCGCCTTGCCACTCCATGCTGCTCATATGTCATGTCCAGCTACTACATGCTGCATACTGCCCTGCCATTCCTAGCTCACTGCCCTGCCACTATGGGAGGGAGGGGGAGCAAGAGGGGTTCCTGTCAGATGAACAGTATGGGGCCCCATGATATCTAATGGTGGCCCTGATTTCACATATGGCCAAGAAGCCAAAGAGTAAACTAATAGATGTTATTTTTTTTTAAAGCGGATAGCATAAGCAACAAATAATATTTGCAGACAATACAGAGATGCTTGAAAATAAAATAAAAAACCTTGTCAGTGCTGGTACAGCTGAAAAAACTGCAGATTTATCATAGAGCAGATAGCTGCAGGTTGCCTGGGCTTGTTTATGTCTTATCTGCATAATCAATATTGCCCCCTAGTGTTGAGTGGAATTGGAGTTTATTGTTCTGCTCGGTGAACAATGATTCACATTGAAACCTTATATTACTTGTTGGTTACAAAAATAACAAATATGATCCATCATGTAGAAGTAAGAATTTCTTGTATTGCAGGTAGTGTGAATTCTATTGGTATGTAAACCGTGCAGAGTTTAAGCTTTTCTTTTCACTTTTTTTTTTTTTTTTTTAATTCTTAGGTTATCTAAGGCTCAGGGCAAAGCACATTTTATAGGGCACCATTGCCTTGCAATACAAGATTTATGGGGCTTTTCAGGATGGCAAATAGCAATGTGCAATAACTCACATTATTGGATTTCAGTGTACTGTAGAGAGGATTTATTCTGATTGGCTGCTATTTGACAAACATCAATTGATCTGCAAAGTTCAAGAACTGGGTAAGTTATAGCCAACAGAGAATCACAAATACAACTAATGTATCAAAATGTATTTTGCGTTTTTTTTTAATCCAAAGCATGCTGGTAGGTTAATTGGCCCCTGTCTAAAGGGTTAGGGTCCTTAGATTGTAAGCTCTTGGAGGGCAGGGACTGATGTGAATGAACATTATGTAATATATGCAATAGCATTTCTATAGCATTATTTAATAATCTGCTATAGAAATAAGTAAAAATTGGTAACCGCGCTAACACTGTAATAGCTAGAAAAGAGCTGCAGCTTCAGGTGAGACAACACCAAACACAGGTAATAAATATATAAATAAGCTGTGCTAATGAGAACTGATAGGTAAATAACTACACCAATCACAATGTCATATATGGAAATCACCAAAAGATGGTGGTAAGCAACAAGTGTGAAATGAACAACCAAGATGCCGAATACTGTATACCTGGTGTACACTAGTCATATAAAATAATAGGTAGATGTAGCTATAGAAATGTTTCTAATCAATAAATAAAATAAACAATAAATACTAAATAAAATGTATGGCTTCCAATTGATTCCCAAAATGCAAGGCACATGATCTGGATTACTCATGGCAGGTGGACAATGGGCAAATACTTTAAAAGGAGGGCCCTAAAAAAATTGGGGCCCACAACTCAAAGAAGCAGTGAACTTAAGGCTTGATTTATAAAGAATTTTCATAGCCATCTGCCCAGTGAAAGTGGGGCAAAACAAATGTAAATAGACTATACCCTGACCTGTTCAACTGTGTATCATTGATTTAAAACAGAAAATACTACCTTTAACCACTAGATGGAGTTAAGTATTATAGGAAATTCCCACGATACGTAGCTCCATCTATTGGCCTTTTACAGCATTTTCCATTTAAATCAATAAATTACATTAAAACAGCACAGGATATAGCATATTTACGATTGTTTTTTTTTTTGTCTCATTTGGACAGAAGGAATACTCACGAGCTGCGTGAATGGCAATGCAAATTCTTATAAATCAACCCCATAGTGAAGATTGAAGAAGGAGAATTAGTAATCTACAATTTTTTCTTGAAGTTACATTGCATTTAATGTAATCACAATACTGAAGATCATTTTGCATAAACAAATTAACCAATCAGACATTAGAGCTTGGACCAAATCCAAGCTTATCCCTAATGCGGACGTGACTGAGCTGAGCTACTGACTCATAATTGTCCTGCTGGTCATTAGTTGTCCAATCAGTTGGCTGATTAACTACTTCAATACCGGGCACTTTCACCCCCTTCCTGCCCAGGCCATTTTTCAGCTTTTAACGCTGTCACACTTTCAATTGCGCGGTCATGCTACACTGTACCCATATGAAATTTTTATCATTTTCTTTCACACAAATAGAGCTTTCTTTTGGTGGTATTTAATCACTGCTGGGTTTTTTATTTCTTACAAAAAAAAAAAAAAAAACGCAAAAAGACAGAAAAAAAAAGTTTTTCTTATTTTCTGTGAGTACATTTTGAAAATAAGTATTTTTTCTCCTTCACTAATGATGGGCACTGATGGGCACTGATGAGGTGGCACTTATGGGCACTGATGAGGTGGCACTGATGAGGAGGTACTAATATGCCGCACTGATGGGCACTGATAGGCGGCACTGATGAGCAATGACAGGCAGCACTGATGGGCACTTAAAGGCCGCACTGATGGGCACTGAAAGATGGCACTGATGGGCACTGATAGGCTGCACCGACGGCACTGACGAGCACTGACAGGCAGCACTGATGGGCACTGACGGGTGGCACTGATGGACATTGATGGGCAGCACAGATGAGCAGGCACTGACTGGCAACACTATGGGTAATGATTGTGGGCCCTGTGGGCACTGATGGTGGGGACTGTGGGCACTGATGGTGGGGATTGATGGTGGGCACTGTTTTTGAGTTTTTCTACTAATTTCTGTAATCAGGACACTGATGATCAGTGCCCCGATTACCTTTTCTTGGTTCCCTTTTAAGGAGGAGCCGCTGATCGGCTCTCCTCCCCACACACTCTGACAGTTTGGACACAGCCGGTCACATGGGTAAAGAGCCAAGTCATTGGCTCTTTGCCAAGATCGGGGTCGCGCCGTGTCCAAGCAACACGGCGCTGCCACGATCGCCGCACTGCGTGCCCCCGCAGGCATGCAAGAGAGGCTGGTCTGGTGCGCTGTAATATGACGACGTCCCAGAACAATAGCCGCACTGCTCCGCTGTCATTTGACAGTGGGTGGGCGGCAAGTAGTTAACCAATCCTTGCTACTGCTGTAATTTGTGAATTATGGGCTGCCCTACCCATGAGAAACGTCCCAGACTTTTGTTTTTAAATCATATATCACCATTCTGGAAAGCACAAAAACGTGCCACGGATGCCGATGCATGGGGATGCCATTAAGGATGCTTCTGCTAAAGTGCTGCGAGTCTCTCTGTGGGTCGGGAAACCGCAAGATTTTGCGCGTTACCCAACCACAGAGATTTGAACCTAGCCTAAAACCAATTCCATGTATTGTATGTATTTCAACAGTGTATGTAACGGCTTCAAGGAGTTCAGCTTTAACCTACCAATGTGGCTAAAATGCTACATGCCATTCACAAAAGTTCACTACCTTGGCCTACATATAAAGGTCAGTAAAAAAACATATAATAACCTTTTTTAAATTCAAGTAAAATGGACAGGAGAAATAAATAAGTAGAAAGGTTCAAGTGAATGATGTTGCTTATTAAATGTAGAAAGGCAGAAAAAGGTCCATGAACTGTGCATCAAAATGCCACAGCTGGGCATAAGCCATGTTGTTCCAAAGAGGCTTTGCAACGTGGCAATTATCTTGTTCCAGCTTTGAAATGTCACCATCACGGTTCCAAGCGACTGTGTGTGTGCTAAACTGTTGCTGGGAGCCAGCATATTGGCCTTTATGATGAACAGTAAAAAGTACAGCCATCATACCTTCATACCAACATGATGCCATCTCAATGGATGTGCCCAAGTGGTCTTCAAACCTGCTTGAGGTTACTCCTGGCGGTCGAGGATACTCCTGGCTGTTGAGGATACTCCTGGCTGTCGAGGTTACTCCTGGCTGTCGAGGATACTCCTGGCTGTTGAGGATACTCCTGGCTGTTGAGGTTACTCCTGGCTGTCGAGGATACTCCTGGCTGTCGAGGATACTCCTGGCTGTCGAGGTTACTCCTGGCTGTCGAGGATACTCCTGGCTGTTGAGGTTACTCCTGGCTGTTGAGGATACTCCTGGCTGTTGAGGATACTCCTGGCTGTTGAGGTTACTCCTGGCTGTTGAGGATACTCCTGGCTGTCGAGGTTACTCCTGGCTGTTGAGGTTACTCCTGGCTGTTGAGGATACTCCTGGCTGTTGAGGATACTCCTGTCTGTCGAGGATACTCCTGGCTGTCGAGGTTACTCCTGGCTGTCGAGGATACTCCTGGCTGTCGAGGATATTCCTGGCTGTCGAGGTTACTCCTGGCTGTCGAGGATACTCCTGGCTGTCGAGGTTACTCCTGGCTGTTGAGGATACTCCTGGCTGTCGAGGTTACTCCTGGCTGTCGAGGATACTCCTGGCTGTCGAGGATACTCCTGGCTGTTGAGGATACTCCTGGCTGTCGAGGATACTCCTGGCTGTTGAGGATACTCCTGGCTGTCGAGGATACTCCTGGCTGTTAAGGATACTCCTGGCTGTTGAGGATACTCCTGTCTGTTGAGATGACCTTAGCGGTGGGCATCTGAAACCCTTGAAATAATTAAAGCAAAACTCCAGGAATAGAAACAATTTCTGGAGATTTGCTATGTACCAACAAATTACCTATAATGATGGAGGCTCCGTGTGTTTCTAGCTGCTGTATTAGGTTAAAACTCCCACTGTAAATCAAAGTTCAAAGTTCTGTCTCTCATACAGTCAAGAACAGCATTGCAAAGCATGCAGTTGTGCTATGGTGAAGACTTTTGGGGGTTTAAACAGGTGGCAAGGCAAAATAACGAGAAAACTATAATGATAATTTATTTTTTAATGTATAAGTATACACCCCAACATGAGAAACTATAACAGAGAGGCAACACGGCAAGTAAAAAACATGTAGCTTGCTGTGCATATGGTGGTGAAGATTTGGGGTGTGCTTAGTATTGGGTGTGGCTAATAAGCCATTGTTAAGAACAGTCTAAAGCCCCGTTCACACGGGTTGAATGCTAGCTGACATTGGCCGGTTAAAAAAGAACCAGCCAACATTCGGCCCATGTGTTTGCCAGCTGGTCCGACAGAAGCTGGTCGTTTGTTGCTGGGGAGGAGCAAGTTTCTACTAACAACCCCCCCCCCCAACCGCTCCCCCATAAAGTTGTTGTAATCCTCAGACATCAAATACGAACAAAGCATATCCCTCTATAGCAGTGATGGGGAACCTTGGCACCCCAGATGTTTTGGAACTACATTTCCCATGATGCTCATGCAAATTATGGGAAATGTAGTTCCAAAACATCTGGGGTGCCAAGGTTCCCCATCACTGCTCTATAGTGTGTGCTTGTGTCAATCCAGAGCACTGAGTGTCATTTTTGTCTGCTGCCTCAATCCTCTGCCATCAGCATGGGTCTCTTTTGACAATTTTTTTCCTGACACCAAGAGAAAAAAGGGGACAGGGGAGGGATCCCATACCTCCAATCACCTCTCCTAACTGAGCTCTGCAGTGCGTAACTTCAGCTCTCCACCCCTGCTTTCTGACAGTTTAGACAAGCTTTATAAATTCTGAAATTTGAATGGCTGTAGAGAAGCGAAGACTGCAGATAAACAGGAACAATGTATGTAGGAGGATGTATGTATGTAGGAGTATTTGAAGGCTTTTGGGGGTTTAAACAGGTGGCAAGGCAAAAAAAACAAGAAAACTATAATGATAATTTATTTTTTAATGTATACACCCCCAACATGAGAAACTATAACAGAGAGGCAACACGGCAAGTAAAAAACATGTACGTTGCTGTGCACATGGTGGTGAAGAATTGGGGTGTGCTTATTATTGGGTGTGGCTAATAAGTGATTGTTAAGAACAGTATAAAGCCCCGTTCACACGGGTTAAATGCTAGCTGACATTGGCATTTAGACAAGCTTTATAAATTCTGAACTTTGAATGGCTGTAGAGAAGCAAAGACCGCAGATAAACAGGTACAACTTATGTGGGAGGATTTGTATCTCTTAGTTTTACCTGAGGCCAGTCACTTCACTGGTAATATGTAAGGGTGCACAACCACTTTAAGGTGCAAATGCAGCAGACTGAGTGTACACATGTCAGGGCCATGATACTTTGTGGGCACAAGAAGAATTCTACCACCTTCCCGTTGCACACGGCGGACAGTTTTGTTCACCAAACATAAATTATTCACTTGAATGGGGCTGCACTGCCAGTGTTGGGTGATGCAGGTTTGCAAAGGTTACAACAGGCGGTGAGGAGGTGACATAATGGGGTTGATTTACTAAAAGCTAATAGACAGTGCACTTTGCAAAGTGCAGTTGCACTCTGCAAGTGCAATTGCTTCAGAGCTTAGTAAATGAGGTAAACATTCACTTTGCAGAGAATACCCAATCACGTGCAAGGAAAGCAAAAAAGACAGCATTATTGCTTGCACATGATTGGATGATGAAAGTCAACAGAGCTTCTGTTCATTTACTAAGCTCAGGAGCAACTGCACTTTGCAAAGTTCACAGTCTAGGGTTGATTTACTAAAGGCAAATAGACTGTGCACTTTGCACAATTGCAGTTGCTCCATAGCTTAGTAAATTAAGTAAATGTTCCCTTTTCAAAGAATACCCAATCGCATGCAAGGAAAAAAAATAGCTTGCACATGATTGGATGATGGAAGTCAGCAGAGCTTCTGCTCTTTTACAAAGTTCTGGAGCAACTGCACTGACAGAGTGCAACTGCATTTTGCAAAGTGCACAGTCCAGAGGCGTAACTAGAACCTTCAGGGCTCCAGTGCAAGAAACCATGAAGAGCCCCCCGGACCCCTGGCCAGGGCTCTTTCCTTCAAGCCTGAGGCTCTTCCCACTGATCCTGGTGCCCTTTACTCTTGTTGTGGGGCCCTTTATTACGGTCCCGCAGGGGAACCCTTTCACAAGTTCTTCAGTGGGCCCCCTTCCTGCCATCTTGGGGCCTCCCCACGGTGGTAGAATGCCAGAGCCCGGTCGCAAGTGTGACCTTTGCAATCCTGGAAGTTCACCCACTGGTGTCAGTAGTTTTTATTTTTTGGCATTTTAATTGTATTATTTTTTATCATTTTACTTTATTTTTTTACAATGTCACTGACTATGACTCTGTCCATTCAGAAAAGGAAGGAGCTGGTAAATTACATATTTAGCGACCCCTGCCTGGTTCTCTATTGTGACACATCCCCTGCAGCAGCCGGCAGGAGAGGGAAGGGAGACCAGTGGGGTGGGGGAACCAGGAGAGCACACAGGGGCCCAGAGACAGCAGAACACAAGTGAACTGGATAGAAGGAGAGGCGGGCGTAGCATACAGAGGAACCAATCTCCTCCATTTTCCTCCTGCAGCTACAGGAGGAAAAAGGAGGACAGTGATTTCTCTACATGCTGCCCCCGCCGCTCCTCCTATCCAGGTGTACAGGGGAGCCGCACAGGTCCCCTGGAGCATGGGGCCCGGTTGCAATTGCAACCCCTGTAGTTACGACCCTGGCACAGTCTATATTCCTTTAGTAAATCAACCCCAATGCCTCCTCACTGCCTGCCAAATAAACTCTGAAGAGTGATCCACTAGCCCTAAGAGGGTTGGAGCAGGATCTGTAATGATAAAGAAATTTCATTATGGAAGCAACGGATATCAAACGGGTCATACTGGGGTTCTTAGTGGGGATTCGCACTTTAAATTCAATTTCTACTATAAAAAAAATTGAACCATTTTTTCGGCGATCCGGAAAATGTCAGGTGAGCCATCAGATTTATGCATAAAAAGTTTCCTTTGAACAATTAGCAGTGTTCGGCAGCCAGACAGGCGAGGGCTTATCAGAGTTGATTATAAGTGCGGTGGGATGACAGGAAGATGTAAAACAAGCGTACGACACAGGTGTAGGTTACGTGAGACAGAGAAGAATTGATTATACGATGACTTAGAAGTAAGTTTCATCAAACAATAATAGGATTGAAGTTTCCTCAAATCAAAGGCAGCGAAGCCCCGTGTGCTGCTCTTCAAGGCACACATGAAACATTCAGAGATGGAAGAAGATTCATTTTTTATGTATTTTACCATTTCTAAAATAAGGAAGGCTTGGATCTTCCAGGAAACTGAAGAAATGGAAAGTGTATCACTGCTACCTTGAATGTCTTTATTATCCAGCAGATAGAAGTGCTGATGCTACTAACTTACTAAAAGAGCAACGACCAACTGGCTGGGGCCAGGTCCTCAAAAAGGCCTTCTAGCCTCTCTTTGCAGGTGTTCTAGCTAACATTAATTCAATTATAAAGGTGGATATTTCAGGCTTATGAAAGTGTCATGCCATCCTCCCCAAAAATTTTTACAACAATACAAAAACAGTCCCACCAGGGTTTGAACGAGGCACACACTTAACCAAAAGTAGTGGAAGTAACGAGAAGTAAGAAATAATAAAAAATATACAATTTTGTTCAAAACAATTATATAAAAGGTGAGAGATAAAGTCTCACTCAGAATAGATAAAAATGACACAGTACCAATTGCAGAAGATTGTGCTATGGTCTAGAACATGGGTGTCCAACCTTTTGGCTTCTCTGGGCCACATGGAGAGTAGAGAAATTTTCTCGGGCCGCATATAAAAAACATATACTATAGTTAAGGTATTTAAGTAATAAAACGCCGCCGCGCCCTTCCTGCCCATCCAATGCAGTCTGCAATGAAGAGAGAGGAGAGCCGCTGGATTACACAGAGCAGGGATCTCCCACTTACCCGGCGACTGCTGTCATACAAAGTTGTGCCTCCTGGACTGGCTCCTATGATAGTAGTCACCAATGTGCTGTCTAATATTGACAGAGGCTCCGAGGCAGCCTTTGCCTACAGTTAGTTGGAAGCCGCTGTAGCCTTTCCCCTACGACTCGACTTCCTTCCTCCCCAGCAAAAAAAAATTGTAAGGGGGCAGTGGACCGCATTGCCTGTGGTTCCGGGCCGCAGGTTGGACATGACTGGTCTAAAACATAAAGTAGATCTCAGGCATTTTTTGGGTGTTTTTCTGAGGTTTTTTCGGGCATTTATCGCAGGTGTTTGGAGGCAGGCATTGACATCTAACAAAAACACTTGTAAATGCAAAAAAAGAAGTTCATGTACTTTTTTGGAGCTTCAGGCAACAAAACGCACATATGTGAACAGGGGCCATTGAAATGAATGGGATTTTGCTTGTTGGGTGTTTTGACACTTCAGAGATGAGCGTTTCACAAGATGAAAAACACTCAGCTGTGAACAGAGCCTAAAGCCCCGTACACACGATAAGAAAATCTGTAGGGAAAATTCGTCCGATGACCGATCTGCCGATTTTCGGATTCTTAGTATGGTGCTTTCGACAGCCAATTCCGACTTTTCGGCTGACAAAATCCTGGTGTGCAGACTATAACATTGTTGTTGTCCGTAACACAACGTCCGATTTTCGTCTCATTAGTACAGATTTTGACAGAAAAAAATCTTAAGAGCAAGACTAGGCATGCTCAGAGAGGAAAGAACACATACAAAGCAATCCAACACATGACATCACTTCTGAAGTAGAATTCTGTCATACGGGAAAATTTGTATGAAAATAACCTTCGCTTTCCACATCAGACTAGCATGCCACAAAAAATGGACGACAGATCGTTCGATAATCTGATCGGGCTTAAAGTGGGAGTAAACTTCCTTGTATGATTTTTACCCATAGGTAAGCCCAGGTGAGAGATGAAGTCTCACTCAGAACGGATAAAAATGAGACAGTACAAAATGCAGAAGATTGTGCTACGGTCCAGAACAAAAAGTAGATCTCAGGAGTATGAGAGCTGACTGATAGTAGTTCACATAGACATCCCAACATGTTTCGAAATCAATGGTGATTTCTTCTTCTCAGGGGAAAGAACAAAGCACGAAAATATTTCTTAGCATCGGAGTGCGTCATTGGGTGTACTGATCAGCTGATCCCAATTCAAGGGTGGGTCCTTGGAAAGGGGTCCAACTAAATATGTAGGAAGGGTTGGGCCTGACATAGGACCAACTTATGGAATGTCCTGGATTTCCAGAAGTAACAGCGCTTGCATGAAATAGCGTTAAATCAGAGTAATGTAGGCTTCCAGCTAAATATTTTAAATGTTTTATAGGTCTAGAAAAGTGCACCCCTGAAATGATCATGAAGATCGCCCCATTAAGGAAGAAAGCCACTCTCTGAAAAAAGAGTCAGCAGTCTTAGAGGATGTTGATCCCCCCACAGCCGGTAGGAAATAATCAGCTAACATTAAGGCCCTGTTCACACATGAGAGTTTTTCAGCTCTTAAAACGCTCATCTCTGAAGTCCCAAAATGCCCAACAAGCAAAATCCGATTATATTCAATGGCCCGTGTTTACATATGAGTGTTTTGTCACCTGAAGCAAAACGCCTGAAACTCAAAAAAGTACATGAGCTTCTTTTTTGGAAGATTACAAGCGTTTTAGTTAGAAGTCAATGCCAGCCTCCAAACACCTGAAAAAAATGCCTGAAAAAATTAGCCTTAGGCTCCATTCACACCTGAGCGTATCATTTTCAGGCGTTTTTATTTTTCGGTGTTTTTCAGAGTTTTTTTGGTTTTTTTTTTGCTTTAACTACTTGATCTCCAGAAGGTTTATCCCCCCCCCCCCCCCCAATGACCAGTCCATTTTATGCCATACAGGACTACGTTACTTTAACTGACAATTGCATGGTCATGCAACGCTGTACCCAAATAGAATTGATGTCCTTTTTTTCCTACAAATAGAGCTTTCTTTTGGTGGTATTTGATCACCTCGTGGTTTTTTTTTCTTGCGCTATATACACAAAAAAAACTGACAATTTTGCAGAAAAACACAATAAAAAAAAATACTACTTCAGACAGGGATCTGCCTTGTTTACATAGGCAGAGCTCTACCCTGTGTAAATTCATGACGATCACAGGATGCCGGCGGTAATCGTTGATCTGGCGCAGCCAAGCCACCTTGCTGCCATAAATCTAGGTTATACGGTCAGTAAGTGGTTAAAGTTCAATTTACCCTTCAGCTTAAAAGAAAGGGTGCTTAGTGCCATGGTTCAAGAGCTCTTTTACATGGGAAGCTGGGCGCGGTGAAAACAAGTGGCCTAGCCTCAGTTTGTCCCCCCTCCTTCCCAGCTGCCTACCTGAATTTTGCAATTACAGCCTGACAGGGCATTGTGGCCATCCCATTTTTAACTTTTAACTCAAACAGCAGAGTTTGGCAAGTGGCACCCATTGAGATCAACAAGGCTACAAACTTCATTAGGACTTAGATCCGGGATCTCACACCGCAGCACCGTGAGCACCGGCAGTACAACGGCCCTCACACCGCAGCATCATCGGGGGTGACCCCCAATACCCGGCCTCCGACACCGAGGAGCTCCCCCAGCCCAAAAAGGTCAGTGCAACACATAGGAATTCAGAACGGCCCTCACACCGCACCATTATCGGGGGTGACCCCCCAACACCCGGGAACCGGCCTCCAACACCGAGGAGCTCCCCCATCCTCCCCAGCACATATCAGGAACAGGTAAGTTAGACTCCTCCACTGCTGCACTGCCTGCCATTATGCGGGGGCTGCAGGCATACTACAAGAGCTGCAGTGCTGCAGGCATGGTACTCCTGTACCATGCCCGCAGCCCCGCATTCCCCTGTACCATGCCCGCAGCCCCCGCATTCCCCTGTACCATGCCCGCAGCCCCGCATTCCCCTGTACCATGCCCGCAGCCCCCGCATTCCCCTGTACCATGCCCGCAGCCCCGCATTCCCCTGTACCATGCCCGCAGCCCCCGCATTCCCCTGCACCATGCCCGCAGCCCCCGCATTCCCCTGCACCATGCCCGCAGCCCCGCATTCCCCTGCTCCATGCCCGCAGCCCCGCATTCCCCTGCACCATGCCCGCAGCCCCGCATTCTCCTGCACCATGCCCGCAGCCCCGCATTCTCCTGCACCATGCCCGCAGCCCCCGCATTCTCCTGCACCATGCCCGCAGCCCCCGCATTCTCCTGCACCATGCCCGCAGCCCCCGCATTCTCCTGCACCATGCCCGCAGCCCCGCATTCCCCTGCACCATGCCCGCAGCCCCGCATTCCCCTGTACCATGCCCGCAGCCCCGCATTCCCCTGTACCATGCCCGCAGCCCCGCATTCTCCTGTACCATGCCCGCAGCCCCCGCATTCTCCTGTACCATGCCCGCAGCCCCCACATTCCCCTGTACCATGCCCCCAGCCCCCGCATTCCCCTGTACCATGCCCGCAGCCCCCGCATTCCCCTGTACCATGCCCGCAGCCCCCGCATTCCCCTGTACCATGCCCGCAGCCCCCGCATTCCCCTGTACCATGCGCGCAGCCCCCGCATTCCCCTGTACCATGCGCGCAGCCCCGCATTCTCCTGTACCATGCGCGCAGCCCCGCATTCTCCTGTACCATGCGCGCAGCCCCGCATTCTCCTGTACCATGCGTGCAGCCCCGCATTCCCCTGTACCATGCGCGCAGCCCCGCATTCCCCTGTACCATGCGCGCAGCCCCGCATTCCCCTGTACCATGCGCGCAGCCCCGCATTCCCCAGTACCATGCGCGCAGCCCCGCATTCCCCAGTACCACGCGCACAGCCCCCGCTCAGTCAGCCATATGTTTTAGCGCCCGTTAATTTAACAGGCTTAATGTCTAGTAATATATAATACATTAGAACACTAAATTGTATTTTATTCACATTATCATATCACATATTATATAATGTAATATATATTATACAATATAATGTATATATAATACAATAGAACACTGTTGATTATTTGTGGTTTAGACTCCATTCACACTACCGCGACTTGTCAGGCGACTTGTCAGCCTGACAAGTCGCGGTCCGTTGCGGTCCATGCAGTGCTACAGGACCCGTTCTAATAGGAGCGACACAAGTCGCTCCGACTTAGAAAAAGGGTCCTGTACTACTTCGGAGCGACCTGGAGCGACTTGCATAGACATTCATTTAATGAAGTCCGTGTAAGTCGCGCCGAAGTCGTGGTGCACGCGACTTCACAGGTCTCCCCCGAGGTCGTGCCGCTTCAGTGTGAACCGGCACTGAGAGCGCGGTCCAGAACATAAATATTCTCAGTTTTTACTTTCCAAACAAAGGGCCAGGTTACTCTGGCCAGTAGGGGTAGAAATAGTCATGGCATCAGTGGGAGTAAACAATGCCCCATCTTTGATATTAAGGGGAAGAAGAGTGCCCCAGTTCTTGGTGTCAGTGGTAGGAAATATGCATAGCACCCAACTGTCCCTGATTTTCGAGAGACTGCCCCTCATTGGGAACAAAATCCCTCTGTCCCTCTTTCCTCCTCATTTGTGCTCATTTTGATCGGATCTATATAGTTGTATATAAAATACACTTTTTATCTTCCAAAAAGTGTTTCCCAGGGTAAACCTTCCAACCAATTTCTAAATTGCTGCATTTGTTAATTCCAAAAGCCAATATAAAGGAATTGTAGTGGCAAAATAAGCACTTGTGGGTTTAACCAATAATTTTATTTTGTACAATCCTCCTTTAAAGGGGGTGTGGCAGGGGGTGTCCTATGCCTAAATACTTTTGTTAATATGTGTCTCTCATTCCCAACTCAGGAAGTTGGGAGGTATGAATTTTCCCCATTGTTGGTGTCAGTGGGAGGAATAGTGCCCCAATGGCTAGATAAAGGCAAGCAAAGGGCCACATTTAGCAGTGTCTTTGGAGAAAATGACATCCAGTAAGTATACAGTAAGAACCAGTATCAGCAGAAATGTATCTTGCATATTTCCTGAAACAGGTTTAATTGTTCAGGATCTTTCCTCTGAATCCATGAAATATTGCTCACCACATTGTCTAAGCCCTGATGAAAGGCAGTTGTTTGGCCACTGAAACGCGTAGGCTTCCTGTTGCTTTATTGTGGAAATAAAAATGACTTCGGACTCTTAGGATGTGGTTTTGGTGCGCTTATTAGTTCAATTACACAAACTAGATCCCAGACAGTGGTCAGTATTAGAAAGACAGGAAATAAATAGCGTGTGCAAGCAGGAGACCTAAAAAGATCTAGCTGTAATGTATTGAGGTCTATACTGCTTTGCACAGTGCTGCTAGACTTACACAGTGAACATGCTTAGGCACTTTTGGCTGTGGACACAGGTCAGCAGGGGCACTGTGACCGGTTTGCAGCTACACAGCCCCATACACAAGAAATGGCGATCCACTGTGTGTTCTGACACCTTTCTTTTAGAACCAGCGTTAACTTTTTCAGCAACTTGAGCTACAGTAGCTCTTCTATTGGATTGGACTACTTCACTCTCCATGTGCATTCATGAGCCTTGACTTTGGCACTGGTTGTCCTTCCTTGGACCACTTTTGTTTGGTCCTGTCCACTGCAGCTCAAGAACATCCCACAAGAGCTGCAGTTTTGGAGTTACTCTTGTCAAAGTCACTCAAATGCTTACACTCACCCATTTTTTCTGCTTTCAACACACCAACTTTATGGACATCATGTTCATTTGCTGCCATGTCCACTTTAATGGCATCTCAGTGTTAGTCCGTAGGGTTCAATATTGAATTGGCCCACCTTTGCAGCTATAACAGCTTCAACTCTTCTGGGAATGCTGTCCACAAGGTTTATGAGTGTGTCTATGGGGATGTTTGACCATTCTTCCAGAAGCCCATTTGTGAGGTCAGGGACTGATGTTGAGTGAGAAGGCCTGGCTCACAGTCTCCGCTCTAATTCATCCCAAAGTTGTTCTACCGGGTTGCGGTCAGGCCAGTCAAGTTCCTCCACCCCAAACTCGCTTATCCATGTCTTTGTGGTCCTTGCTTTGTGCACTGGTGCGCAGTCATGTTGGAACAATAAGCCCTAAACTGTTCCCACAAAGTTGGGAGCATGAAATTGTCCAAAATGCTGACGCCTTAAGAGTTCAATTCACTGGAACTAAGGGGCCAAGCCCAACCCCTGAAAAACAACCCCACACCATAACCCCCCCCTCCACCAAATGATTTGGACCAGTGCACAAAGCAAGGTCCATAAAGACACGGATGAGCGAGTTTGGGGTGCAGGAACTTGACTATCCTGCACAGAGTCCTGACCTCAACCCGATAGAACACCTTTGGGAGGACTGCGAGCCAGGCCTTTTCGCCCAACATTAGTGCCTGCCCTCACAAATGTACTTTGGGAAGATTGGTCAAACATTCCCATAGACACACTCCTAAACCTTGTGGACAGCCTTCCAAGAAGAGTTGAAGCTGATATAGCTGCAAAGGGTATAAAGGTCATATGCATGTAAAGGCAGTTGTCCCAATACTTTTGGCAATATAGCGTATATATAAGAAATTATATGACTTTCCCTGACTTTTGGACCTGCATAATTGTTCCACTTCAGTAACCCAGAAAGCAATGAAGGAAATGAGCCAGCAAACCAGCCAGGTAACTAACATTTTCAGAAGGAGGCCAGAAATCTCTCTCATGATGTGTTTACAACAAACCATCATTTCAATGTACCTTTCCCTAGAGAACAGGTACATGAATATCGGGGTTGAGGATTCAATAACCTGTAGTCTCCATCTGTACCCAGTAAATTGCGGTAAATCTGCTGTATTTAAAATGCTATTTATCTGAAATAAGAGGCACGCTCTAACCCGCCGACACTGTACAGGCAGCATCTCAGATGCCTCCAAAAGCAATTATCTTTACCAAGTCTGGCATGTTATAAAAATCTTTACATTTCACCAACTTCTATTACTAGCATAATGCTTATATGAAATCTGAATTTCAGCTGGAGAGATTGAGGGATGCTTGTTTATCGGTTTATGAAAACACGCTTCACATAGAAATGAGGCAATGCAAAAACTTACATTTCATTCTAGAATTCTTTCTACACAGAGGTATAGCACTGAGGTACTGGGCCTCCATGTAAAGAATACATCTTTTCCCACTCTATCCGCCTAATTTAACCAAAAACTCAAGTTATCATCCAGAAGCCCTATCTCTGTTAGTCTCATATTCCCACTTCCAAAGTACCATTCCGGCAATGCCTTTATCATGTCACAGGATGAACAGTCCTGCCTTTGTTATTGGATTGATAGCTCCAAGCAGAGGTGTAACTAGAACCTTCAGGACCCCGATGCAAAAAAACCCATAAAGGGTCCCCCTGACCCCAAGCCCCCCATGGTGGCAGAACATCAGGGCCTAGTCGAAAGTTCAACCTTTGCGACCCTTGTAGTTCCACCACGGGTAATTTTTTCTAGTATGGGGAATCACATCACCAATTCATTGAACATTATACAATTATTGTTTTTTCACATTTATGCATATGAGCCCATTTGGATATGTGGAGTGCTACGAGTTGGTTGTGTGCATGTTTTTAGGTGTGTGTGATGCGAGTTTGGTACCATTTTAAGATATTTGCTATCTTTGTTCTGTATTTTTCTGATTTTTGATTATAAAAGATTGCATTTTTTGTAGCCCAGTAAGTGTCGGTTATATTCGCTATATTTGTATTGACTGGGTGGTTGAGTATTAAATCAGGTTTTTTATTTCAGTGTTTCCATTAGCTCTTTACCAGAATACTCTTACCCTTATTGTAGCGTTTTGTAGTGTTTATAATGTTTTTCACATATTCATATGAGATTATGGTTATATCTTTGTGTGCCTATCTTTAGCTTTTTCACTGGTATCAGTAGTTTTTTATTTTTGTTTTTTTTTTATTATTATTTTTTACCATTTTATTTATTTATTTACAATTTTATTTTTTTCATTATTTTTTACAATTTTAGGAGCCTTGTTAGGGAGCTTTGGTGAAATATCAGGGGTCTAAACAGACCTCTGATGTTTCACCTTTGAGACAGAGAAAGGAGATTAAGGACACAGCCCTCAGTCTCCTTCTCTGCTGCCTCAGCTGCACTAATAAATGGACAGGAATAGTTTTTTACAGAGCTTCCTGTTCATTCACAAACTGAAGCATTTATGAATGACCAGAGTCAGTGACTCTATTAAGACAAGCAAGGGGCCGATAAATAAACAAATTACTGCCCCCTTTCCCACTCTCCATTCCAAAAAAGCATCTCCCGCAGCAGCCAGCGGGAGAGGAGAGGGGAGGAACCCGGCAGAGCTGTGGTGGATGAGGGGGGGCGGGGGAGTACACAGGAGCCAGTTAACAGCAGGAGGTGGATAGAAGGGTTAACAAGGCCACATGTCCTTGACAGGAATGTTAGGTATCCCTGGTCTATTCAAAACTATACAAAGGAGATGAATAATTAAGGAGCCATTCTAAGAGGTGTATGCCATCCATCCATCCGTTCAAGGGATATCTCATATGCTTGGGTGGCTGCATTTATCCTGTTATCCGACTAAGGAACATCATATATGCCTAAGGCTTATTTATATTCTAAATCTGGTGAGTGCATCCCCATTGGGGGTCCTTTTTTCCTGAAGAGCACTTGGGCATTTTTATGGATTTGAGCACCTTTCTGGCACTTTAGCTTCTTTGGAAGAAACCATCTTTTGGACTGCACTTTAAAGCGGAGTTCCGGGCATAGAGGTCATTTTTCAATAAGCATACCCCCGGGACAGTCAGGGCTAGCACATTCCACAATGGCTAGCCTCTGATCTGTCCCGGTTCGCACTTACCTTTTAGAAGAAATACTTACTTATAAAATTTCTTCCACAGCGTTTCCATCTCTCTTGTGGGCAGCTGAAGCCGGCGCGGTCCTCTTCTGCGTCTTCTTCCGCGTCTTCTTCTCCCAGAATGCGCCGCACCGGCCCCTCTCGTCACTTCCGGTGCGGCGCCACATTCCTAAACAGCTTCTGGGCATGCCCAGAAGCTGTTTAGCAGGGGAATGCGGCGTCGCCCGGAAATGACGGTCGGGGCCGGTGCCGTCGCATTGATTCCTGGAAGCTATGACGTTCAGCTCCCAGGAATCATCGCGAGGCAGGAAGTGACGGGGTGAGCCGCGGCTCCGAGGGAGGAAGTACCCTGAGGTGAGTATTTACGATCTACGATTACAAGGTGAGTTTTAAAAAAAAAAAAACCTAACTATCCAATTCCTTTTCAGGTTATCCAGAACTAGCGGACGGGCACAAAAAAAAAACATCGATTTTGTGCCCGAAACTCCGCTTTAATAAATTAATTTGCACTTTATATGGTCATACTATGGACACTTAATTATTGCACTTTATCAATTTATATCTAGTGATTATGAATGCACTTTTTGCCACAGTATATTAATTTTTTATAGCACTTATAAATTTTTATAGCACGTATATATATATACTGTATATATATTTTTTTTACCTGTTAGCGCTGTCTATATATGTTTTTAGTCTTTTGAGAAACTGATTAGCGCTGCACCTGCTCCTTTATTGTCATTTGATCTTTTGCAACATTCAAGATTTTGTGTCAGCTGCTTTTCTTATAGTTATTTTATAAATAGTTGTAGCTAAGCACAGTATTTTCATATATATATATGCAAGGGTTTACAACAGTGGTGGCCCGTCCATTAGGGGAGCAGGGGCGCCCCCCACCCCCATCCATGCGTCCGCCCCCCTAATCTACATGCAGGGCGCCGTACGCATGGATTCCAATGGGGTTTTCTTTTTTTTTTTAAGTACCTGATTACAGCCAGAGGCTCTAATAGGCTTCAAAAAAGGGTGGGCTCAGGGTGCAGAGCACTGCGCCCTGAGCTCACCCAGGTGTCTGACAATAGTGAATGAATATTCCCTATTGCTGCACTGATTCTCCTCCCGGCTAATCAGGAAGCGGGTCCTGAAATCTGTTTCCCAACTGGCCGAAAGGAGAAAGCTTCCTATTGGCCAAGAAGGAGTGAGGAAACGGCCGCCGAGAGGAAACATAGAGACTGAGGGGGAAGCCGCCACCGCCACTGCCTGCCAGTCCCAGTCAGCAAGGTAAGCAAACTGGCACGGAGGGGGGGGGGGGGTATGGTGGTGCGGGCTGGAGTGATTGGGGGTGGTCCGTCTGACGGCCGCCACGCCCCCCCCCCCGACTGATGGAGCACCAGCTGCCACTGGTTTACAACCACTTTAAGGTGAGTGTTCTTAAAATAAACTAGATGTATTTACACTGAAGACACACTAGAGTTACTTCTAAAAAAAAAAAAAAAAAAAATCAATCCATCCTGATGCACTTAGATTTACTTTAAGGCTAATGGTATAAAATGAATGGAATGAATAATGGTATAAAAATAACCTAAATGTATACATACATTAAACACTCTATAATTACACCTAAAAAACTTGTTTCATCCTGGTACACTTAGGTTCATTGTGCCATTGCATCACTGATGACTTTTGTTGTTTAACCACTTGCCGACCGCCGCAAGTACATATACTGCGGCGGTCAGCCCCTCACAGGCAAAGTGACATATGGATACGTCACTAGCCTGTGAGGCTCTGGGGAGCGAGCGCGCACCGCCGGAGTCGCGCTCCCGCTCCCGCGCGGTCACGGATCCCCCCGCGCTTGTGACCGGCGGACCTGATGTCTGCCGGTCACTCGGTGATCGACGGTGGAGAGGGAGAAAGGCAGGCGGCTAATGTAAACAAGTCGCCTGTCATTCTCCCCTGTGTAGAAACAGTGATCATACAGTTCTACTATGTAGGACCGTTGATCACTGTTCCTACAGCTCAAGCCACAGCCAATCACAGTTAGAATCACGGCCCTAGGGACACACACCACCCCTCCCTCTCAAAAAAAGTTAACCCCTTCACTACCAGTGTCATTTTACAGTAACAGTGCATATGTATAGCACTGATTACTGTAGAAATGTCACTGGTAACCCCAAAAGTGTCAAAAAGGTCAGTCAAGGGTCCGATCTGTCCCCCCCAATGTCGCAGTCCCGCAAAAAAAATCACAGGTCGCCGACATTACGCGTTAAAAAAAACAACAAAAATTACAAAAATCTTTCCCTTTGTTAGTAAACGCAATAACTTTTGCGCAAACCAATCAAAATACGCTCTTTGCGATTTTTTTTACCAAACATATGTAGCATAAAACAAATTGCCAGAAAATGTTAAAACATTTTGATTTTTACATTTTTTTTGGGGGGGGAATTTCATATAAAAAGAATGAGAAAAATATTGTTATTTTTGCAAAATTGACGCTCTTTATTTGTTTATAGCGCATGATCAAAAAATCGCACAGGTTATCAAATACCACCAAAAGAAAGCTCTGTTTGTGGGAAAAAAAGGACATCAAATTCGTTTAGGTACAGCGTCGCACGACCGCGCAATTGTCCGTTAAAGTCACGCAGTGCCGAATCGCAAAATAGGCCCTGGTCAGGAAGGGGGTAAAATCTTCCGGGGCTTAAGTGGTTAATTGAATTGAATCTTCTCCAGGACTTGTACCTCTCAGACCAGAGAGCTACGTCCAATGCCCTTGGATGATATATTGTACTAATATATGGTCAGTTTGACAGCGTTGTGATGATTCATTAGTGTAGTAAGTCCCTGATGGTTTACAGCATTGCTGCAACAATGTGGACAACCCAGACAGCCTCTGTATAAGAAAACAAAATGAATACTCAGGAGGCTTTCTGGGTTATGAAAGGTGGAAACAGAGGCTTTGCTGTACGAAACCAAAACTGGGACACAAACAATCTTAATTCTCCGACGCAGGATGCCTGTAGTGCTGAATTTCAGACAGCCAGGCCGGGAGTCAGAGACTAATTAGCAGCCCAAATGTTGTGTTTAGAAGGGTAAATGGGAATGGTAAAGAACACAGAGGTGGCAATATTAATGATACGACCTAGAACAGGCTTTCTCCACCAGGGTTGCATGGGACCAGGGTGTTATTCCAGAGCAGCCTTTATCAACCTTTATTCAGTAAATGCACCTTTTAAAAATTATGGACTTTCTCGAGACACCCCATTCTAAAATGTAAAAACTATTCTAATAGTTTCACATAATGCAGCAACATCCACACAAGTAGGACACCCAACGTTAGAGGTGATTTATTTTTCCAAAGCAAATACACTTTTGCAAACTGGTACTGACAAGTATTCCACGATTTCTCTTCTCCCTTAGATTTTCTCCATCACTCCAATGTGAACCCAATGGTGATGGAGAGGGGCAGGGGAGGGTCAAACAAGGATGCTATGCTGGCGAATGACATCCTCCTTATCAACTGATGATGCCATTGGTCGTTAGGATGCCGGCAGCTAGAAGGTTGTATTGGTACACAATGAAAACATGTGGCTTTGTGTAACTAAAAGGCAGGCTTCATCCACATGCCGGCTTGTATACAATTTGTGGGCAATTTTTAGGCATTTTGCCAAGGCACCCCTGAAGAAACTTCAAGGCGCCCCAGGGTGCCTGGGCACCCTGGTTGAAAAAGGCTGTTCCAGAGGTTGCTCGGAGTTCCTTGAGCAGATTGATCTCCCACCTACAACGACCACCAATGTAAGGGGGAAATTATTCACTGGCATCCAATGTGAGGGGTAACTTCTACACTGATCACCAATTAAGGAGGCTTTTCTCCACTGGTCATCAATGTAAAGGGTCTTTTCTTCACCAATCACCAATGTAAATGAATTTTTCTCAACTGACTACTAATGTAAGAGTGCATTCCCCACTTTCATCTTATGTAGGGTAAGGGCCACTTCTTCGCTAGCATCAAAAGTGAGGGGTCACACCAATCGCTAATGTAAAAGGGCTTTTCTCCACTGACCACCAATGTAAAAGAGGCTCTTCTCCATTGACCACCAATCCCCACTGACATCCAATGTCATCCCAAAAAGGTCACTTCTGCACCAATCACCAATGTAAAGGATTTTTCTTTTTTCACTAATCACCAATGTAAAGGGACTTTTATCTACTGACCACCAGTGTAAAGGTGCGTTTCTCTACCACCTACCAAAGTAAAGGGTTTTCTGTACACTGACCACCAATATAACGGGACGTTTCTCCACTAATCACCAATGTAAAGGGGATTTTATCCACTGACTACTAATGTAAAGGGACTTTTCTCTACTGACTAGCATTCTAAGGGTGCATTCCTCACCAACATCCAATGTACAGGGCCACTTCTACATTAACCACAAATATAAGAGGCATTTTTACACCGACAACCAATGCAAGGGGTCACTTTTACACTGACCACCAATTTAAAGGGGTTCTCCACTGACCGCCAATGTAAGTAGCATTTTTCTATTGAGAGCACACTTTTCCACAAACAGCTAGTGTAAGCGAATGCCACAATTTTCACAATTTGTGTCTCTTTTTCAGACCCTATTATATAGCCTGCCTTTACGTGCACATGAGCTTTAATGAGCTTTAATGGCATCCCAGTCTTAGTCCGTAGAGGTTCAAAATTGAGTTGGCCCTCCCTTTGCAGCTATAACAGCTTCAACTCTTCTGGGAAAGCTGTCCACAAGGTTTATGGCTGTCTATCCGAATGTCTGACCATTGTTCCAGAAGCGCGTTTGTGAGGTCAGGCACTGATGTGGACGAGGAGGCCTGACTCACAGTCTTCGCTCTAATTCATCCTATAGGTGTTCTATCGGGTTGAGTTAAGGACTTTGTGCAGGCCAGTCAAGTTCCTCCACCCCAAACTCGTTCATTCAAGTGGGCAGAGTATTGCAGTTGCCCACCCTTGGTCTTTCCCCCAAATTTTTTTTAGTCGTGGATAGGGTGTAAAAGGAAAAGAATCCTATTCAGGTTTAAAGGTCCACCTTAAAACTAAAATGCCTGCATGTATACATCTCCATGATCTAGCACTAACCTATCTAGCCCTGTAAAGAAGAAATCAGTATACTTACCTTTTTTTATGCTGATCCGACCCAATCTCCAGCAGCGGAAGCTCTGCAGAGGACACGGCCGACAATGGCTGTGAAATGAATGGGAAAGGACGTCACCCATAGACTTACTATGGGGCTTTCGTTGTCGGCTGTGTCCTCTGCGCCCGCCTCCACAATGAAGCCACCGATGACAGATCAGTGTGGCATAAGGTCGGATCAGCTTCAAGAGAGGTAAGTATACTGATTTCTTCTTTACATGGCTAGATAGGTTAGTGTTCGATCTTGGAGATCTATAAATGCAGGGATTTTAGTGTTAGGGTGGGCTTATCCTTTAAACCTGACTGGGGTTCTTATCCTTCCCCACCCTATACAAGACTAAAAAAAATTTGGGGGAAAGACCAAGAGGGGGCAACTGCAATCCTCTGCACACTTTAGAATTATTAAAGCATTTGGTAATTATATATTAAATTACACATAAATACATAAATAAAATTGATGAACACAGAAAAAAATAATCTGTCTTTCTATCTGTCTATCTATCTATATATATATATTTTTTTCCATTGGTTAAAAAAACTTGATAGCTTTTTTTTTACACCTTTTAAATCTTGTTGGTCGTACATCTCACATTCTCCAAAAAGCTTATTTGATAAGTGTCTTTGTCTGCAATGTTGTCTCTAGATCTGATCTGTAGAGCTTATCAAACAAAGAATAATAGTCCTCGGGATGTTCAGCCATCACTAAAACAAACAACTTCATTGAGAAAAACAACTTCCAGCTTCCAAAGTTCTCTGCAATAAAGGGCAAATCAATAAAGCGGCAAGACTAACTAAAAATTGATGATTAAGAACAAGATGGAGTCAACTCTTTAGGGCTTAGTTAACACATCCAGCTGGTAGGTGGTAAAAACAAGTAGTTGACGTGTGTTTTTTCTGCACCTCCCCCAAGCTATACAGGCAGCCGTTTTGGGAAATACACACGGCGTGGTCATCCTGCTTTGTATCGCAGCAAACATTATTCCAAAATTTTGTTTGGCCCACCAAAAGCAAGCCACTCAAGTAAATGGTGCCCTGCCACATCCCCCTTGCAACCATGTGCAGTGCACATGGTTTTAGAGTGTTGCTGCAGGCTTTTAGGGGTTAAAACCAGTGGTGAGTGTTGACATATCAAATGCCCTAATACAGCGGTATTATGGGCTGTAAGTATTTTTCAAACCAAACTTCAAGGCAATTCTGCAACAACATTGCAGCCCCTGCACCGTCCAAGTATAACCTGGGCTATTAAAAGAGATCAAAATTTCAACAGTAGGTCCAGTGATGCCAAGATCCTGGGATAAATTTTGTTTTTGGCTGGGCCGATTGCATAGTTTATACCTGGCCTTCCTTAAGCTCAATTGGCTTGTGCATTTCTCACTGTCGCCAGTAGGTGTCACTGGTACCTAAGGGCCATAGTATGAGATTATACAACTAGACTGAGTTATGAATATTTATATTTCTTCCAGCCAGCCAGGTAGCAGGTACATATCCACTGGTGCATTCTGGAAGTGGGTATATATATATATATATATATATATATATATATATATTGGCCATGTGCTTGCTCTCTTGCCTCAGGCTGAGGCCTGAGGAGCTGCTGCTGAAGGGAGCTCTGTGTGTAGGCCCAGAAGCCTGTATGGGGTCTACTAATGCTAAAGTGGTCCTGAGGCTGCCTTGCCTGGTGTGGAAGAAGCCAAGCCAAGGTGAGAAGACCCAGGGGAGGACCCTTGCTGGAGAGCGCCAGGATGAAGGCTGGTCTCTCAGAAGGGCCTGGTGACTCGTTTGGAGAATGCACCAGAACCGAAAAACATGCTCGCAATGTTGCCAGGTCAGCTTAAAGGTTCTGACACTTTGAGGTTGTACTTTGTTCTGGATCCGAGGAGTCTGTAAGTGGTCTGCCACGGTATCTAAGACCCCTAACCCTCTCTTCTACTACCTTCTTTCCAAGTTCAACATTAAAGCTTTAAAAAGACCAAAAGTGACTGGCACCCAATTTCTGTTCAAAACTCCCCATTATAGCCATGGACTCAGCCCTGGGGTAAATGGTTTCTCGCTACCTGTCTCTGGAGGTGCCATATCGCCTTTAGATGACCCAGGGGGGTGCTACACATTTATATTGAATAGCTAGCTTTATACTCTCATTATAATCTCACTTCCGACTTCCTTTTGCTGTCTCAATAAAAAGGACCAGACATTTGATTTTAGGTGTCTATGTAAAGTAATACTAAAGGCTTAAGGGTTTTTATTTTCAGGGGGACAGGGGAATGGTAAAAACACCACTTTAGCTCTCCGGTCATAGCACTGGACCCTGGTTATTACTGATAGCTGGCAGTTCTAGCATCTTTACATAGATAAATAGACTAACCTCTTCAGTCTATCATGAATGCTGCTGCCAGACTCATCTGCCGTATAAACTTTTCAGCATCCACTCCCTCTCTCTGCCAATCCCTCCACTGGCTTCCGATCACCCAACAAAAAATAATTCAAAATACTAACAACAACATACAGTATAAAGCCATTTACAACTCTGCCCAGTTACATCATCAACCTTGTTGCAAAATGCCAACTACTAAACTATTCTCTTTGCTCTTCCCATGCTCATCTCCAGGATTTCTCCAGAGCCTCTCCCATCCTCTGGAACCTGCTACCTCAATCTGTCCGACTATCTCCTACTCTGTCCACCTTTAGGCCATCCTTGAAAACTCATCTCTTGAGAGAGTCCTATCCCATCCCTAATGAATAAACTGAACTTTTACTTTCTCCATCAGCTCATCCCCCACAATTATTATCTTTTATATTACTTGACCCTTCCTTTTAGATTGTAAGCTCTAATGAGCAGGGCCCTCTGCTCCCTCTTGTATTGATTTGAATTGCAACTGTACTCTTTCTCCCCATTTTGTAAAGCGCTGTGCAAACTGTTGGCGCTATAAATCCTGTATTATGATAATAATAATACCCACTGGAGCCACAGAAACCACTGGTATTGGGTGGCTCTGAGATGACTAGCCACTATCCCTGCACCATTATAAAATGGTACAGGGGACTCAATTGGTAAAATTGGTTCTAAAGTAATTAAAAAAATAAAAAATAAAAAAACATGTTACACTTACCTGCTTTGTGTAATGATTTTGCACAGAGCAGCCCCAATCCTTTTCTTTTTGAGTCCCCCGTGGGCGGTCCTAGCTCCTCACACCTGCCGAGTGCTCCCATAGCAAGCCTCTTGCCCTGGGGCACTTGAGAAGGCTTGCTCTGTGTGTCCATTCGCACAAGCATGGCTCAGCCCCCCCCCCCCGCTCTCTCCTCATTGGCTCACTGGCTGTGATTGATTGCTCCTGTTGCTGTGTGAGCCAAAGAGGAGTGAGAGACCTGGGAGAGCCCCTGCTTTCTTGCACATCGCTGGATCGAGATGGGGCTAAGGAAGGGGGGGGGGCTGGGAGGAGCTGCACCCTGGTGATTTTTTACCTTAATGCATACAATGCATTAAGGAAAAAACCTTGAACTTTTAGAACCACTTTAAGGAACTATATACACTTTTATGATCTCTTACAGTGCTTTAACGCACATTAATTAGCACGCATTATGTCGCGTGTTAACTTGTATTGCACTAAGGCGGCCTATTCAATATGCATTAGCTACCAACACACCACAACCGACTCAAAAAGGCATAATTCTTTTTTAACAATATAGTATACCATAAGGTATGTGTATGGAAAATTGTGCGCAGGATCTGTGATCAAAATAAAGCTGCTACCTTAGAACCAATAGGGGATAAACTTGTGTATAAAAAAATCAGGTGCGCTAAATTAATATGTGTCACAAGTCAGAGGTGGAATTGACACTATATGGAGTGTCACTCACACCTCTGGGGTGTGTGCCGGGTTTATTATACAGTAACCTGTATACAGTATATGCTGTGGATAAATGTGCATCAAGATACAAAAAATATCTGTGTTGGGTGATGATCAGCACTCAACTTAACAAATAACAGTGCAAGTTTGGGTGTCCACAACAGCAGATGCACGTGATAAATAAAACATCCAAAACAAAGTTTTATACACAAGTTTATACCATAAGGTATCGTATGTGCATTTTGGTGTGCTGTAATGCACCATGCATTGCTCTTTAATGCAGAGTACACTGAGGGCCCATTCACATCAGGTGCGGTAGGACTGCATTGAGTGGCTATTCCAAGGAGTTCCACCACAAGACAAGCCAAGTTTGCGTGCGCTGAAAAAATTACGGCATGCATACATTTTTTTCAGCACAGAGAAATGCAATCCACTGCCTCGTACTGAACTGTGGTCATGGGAACTTAAATGGAATGTCATTGTGTGACATTTCAATAAAGTTTGTTTAAAAAAAAAGTAACTGTGGGATGCGTCGCAATTGGTGCATTAGTATCACTTTCATTCTGATGCACACAAAAGGAGCTGCTGATGTGAACCGGCCCTTAAGTGCCATTTCCTATGGATGGCACCACAACACACCACATATAGAGCCGGAGCATGGCAGAAGCATGCACGTCTTACCACCCATTGCTGAAACGCCTAAGTGTGATTAGGGCCTTAAAGTAGAACCCCCTCCTTAGCACTTGAGATTCCACAAGCAACATTTTCAAAGAAAGGTCCCCCTCCTGCCTGTCTCTGGATGACAATTACCCTTTAATAACCCCAAAACCTTTGAATGTATTTTGCAAACTTATTTCCAAAACTACTTTAAACATAATGACATTCATATTTAACTTCTTAAGGAAATTACAGTAAAGATATTTTTTTAAAGTTGCTCAGCTAAATCTTTTCAAAAGAGCTTTCTCCTCCTTTGAGATGTTAAAGTCAGGTCTGCGTCTAGAATCTATAATACAATCACAAAGAGTTATTAAACCATTTGTACTGTAGTGCTATAATCTCTACCTCCAGCAAAATGAACATTCTTTTTTTTTTTATTTCCAGCCTTTTAGAATAACGAGTCAGAAGTGTGCAAATTATGGGTTTTGTACATTGCTCAGAATGGGCAGGTTTAACATTTACGTCTGAAAAGTTCATTTATAAACAACGCAGTCACAAATAATTGACAGAAGTGGAAAAAAAGTGATATTAAAGTTGGTTTAAGTGCTTTGAAGTCTAGAATTAAAAGTTAAAGCTGAACTCCTAACAGAAGAAACTTTGATTCTAATATATTCCTTAACAGCCAGAAAAGATATAAATCCACTTTGTGTGCACCAAATGTCTTTTTAAACCTAGATATTATCTTGAAAAAAGGACTACCTGAAAATCCTACCTGCAATCAGGATAGGTAATAGGGCAGTCTGCCCAGCTCTTACTCTGTTTCCATTCACCAGTACACTGTTAGCAGACATCTTTACCCTCCCTCGTTATCTCTGCTTCTCATACATGGACACTGCTAGCGGACACCTTTAAGGCCCGTACACATGATACGAAAATTGGAAGGGAACGACATCACGGAGCTGGTGGATGTTAGAGACCTTGCGCTCCTCCACCTTCCGTTTGAAGATGCCCCACAGATGCTCAATAGAGTTTAGATCTGGAGACATGCTTGGCCAGACCATCACCTTTACCCTCAGCTTCTTTAGCAAGGTAGTGGTCATTTTGGAGGTGTGTTTGGGGTCGTTATCATGTTGGAATACTGCCCTGCAGCCCAGTCTCCGAAAGGGAGGGGATCATGCTCTGCTTCAGTATGTCACAGTACATGTTGGCATTCATGGTTCCCTCAATGAACTGTAGCTCCCCAGTGCCGGCAGCACTCATGCAGCCCCAGACCATGACACTCCCACCACCATACTTGACTGTAGGCAAGACACATTTGTCTTTGTACTCCTCACCTGTTTGCCTGCCACACACGCTTAACACCATCTTAACCAAATAAGTTTATCTTGGTCTCATAAGACCAAAGGACATGGTTCCAGTAATCCAGTCTGCTTGTCTTCAGCAAATTGTTTGCAGGCTTTCTTATGCATCATCTTTAGAAGAGACTTCCTTCCAGAACGACAGCCATGTAGACCAATTTGATGCAGTGTGCGGCACATGGTCTGAGCACTGACAGGCTGACCCCCCCCCCCCCACCAATTCAATCTCTGAAGCAATGCTGGCAGCACTTATATGTCTATTTCCCAAAGACAACCTCTGGATATGGCGCTGAGCACGTGCACTCAACTTCTTTGGTCGACCATGGCGAGGCCTGTTCTGAGTGGAACCTGTCCTGTTAAACCGCTGTATGGTCTTGGCCACTGTGCTGCAGCTCAGTTTCAGGGTCTTGGCAATCTTCTTATAGCCTAGGCCATCTTTATGTAGAGCAACAATTCTTTTTTTCAGATCCTCCGAGTTCTTTGCCATGAGGTGCCATGTTGACCAGTATAATAGTGGGAGCGATAACACCAGATCTACCACACCTGCTCCCCATTCACACCTGAGACCTTGTAACACTAACGAGTCACATGACACCGGGGAGGGAAAATGGCTAAATGGGCCCAATTTGGGTTGTACTCACTTTTGTTGCCAGCGATATAGACATTAATGGCTGTGTGTTGAGTTATTTTGAGGGGACAGCAAATTTACAGTTATACAAGCTGTAGCATTCACTACTTTATATTGCAAAGTGTCATTTCTTCCGTGTTGTCACATGAAAAGATATAATAAAATATTTACAAAAATATGAGGTGTGTACTTACTTTTGTGATATTACTGTATATATATATATATATATATATATATATATATCCTTCTTGCCACTGTAACAATATTATTGCCCTATTATATACAGTCAGCCTTATACCTGTAGCTATGTGGAGCCTCACTGCATAGGTGGCGGGTTTCCTTCAAACAACCCCTGCACCTTCAGAGAATACGGCTACAGTCTATGTTACTCTCCCCCTGGGTTATTGTCATGAATATTATCTGACTTTACGTTGCTATAAATTGATTTGTTGATTTTATTGTCAACTTGAACTACTCTAAATTATGCAATACAATAGTGTTGTTTGAAATCAATGTTTATGCCCTTACATCGTGATAAGTACTGTTTGTGGCAGGTTTTTTAAACTGTGTCTGACAAACTCATGTCTGAACATAAAGTCTCAGAATGGTTGAGGTGTCTGCAAGGTCAGGGCAGTTTTAAGAGCCCATTCAGACTAGCGCGACTTGTCAGGCGACTTGTCAGCCTGACAAGCCGCGGTAGGTCGCGGTCAATTGAGTAGTACAGGACCCGTTCTAATAGGAGCGACACAAGTCGCTCCGACTTAGAAAAAGGGTCCTGTACTACTTTGGGGAGACCTGGGAGCGACTTGCATAGACTTCCATTATGTGAAGTCTCTGCAAGTCGCACCGAAGTCGCGGTGCACAGCGGTGCACGCGACTTCACAGGTCGCCCCCCAAAGTCGGATCGCCTCAGTGTGAACCGGCTCTAAAGGAAAAGAATCACTTGGAAGCTCCTATGGGGTAGAGCTACAGTTGTATCCATAATGGGTGGAAGTCAGAAGGAGGAATCTGTAAGAAACTTGAGAGAACCATTTCTTAGCAATAGAGCATTACATAGTGCCATAGGTGGCAGGAAAGGTAAGTATGTAAACTCTTCTTTTACAGGTAGACCTTTTCTTGGAAACATTAGTACAGTCACTTTAAATACTAAGTGATAATGGCCTCGTGACTCTGGCTCCTCTGGTCCCCGCTTATGAGCAACATTCTTAAATAGTGAGGTCTTCTCTTGCAAGACTCTGTTATTCCACAAAGTTCAAGCGCCAGTCATACATGCAATATCATGTCCAATTTATCATGACCTTCTTGCTCTATATTTATATTTAAAATTTTTAACATTTATGTATAGATATAATGTTTATATGCATTTGCATAATATAATGTAATATAAACAATAGAGTCTTTACATATGAGTATCTATAGATTTTAGATGTAGGTTTTTAAGCATATGCGTATTATATATGGTATTTATTTATTGATGTGTAATGTTACATATAGGCTTGTTAGCCATTTTTATGTGCTTCATATATATTTATGATCTTAATTTAAAGATATGATGTGTTAATGACCTTTTATCATTCGTTATTTGTATAGCCATGGAGCTTATTGGATCTCTTACATTTATGGGATGCCTTGGGAATCCGTGTTTTTTAATTTTTCCTTGTTTTACTTTTCCTTCTTATAGTTTTTTCAAAAAGATCCTAATTGGTTGATTGATATATCCCCGCCCACACTATAGGCTTCTTAAGGCTTCCGGTTGCCAGTTGCCACAACTTGACAAAGCTATATACAGCGAAGCATGTAGTTGTGGCAACCAGAAGCTCTTCAGAAGCATTTGTGATACTTCATCCGCCCAGCCTGGCCTCCGTGGATCCCAGCGGCATCCGGTGACGTCATCCAGGCGTCACTTCCGGTCCGCACTTAGGACTCGGCTTTCAACTACGCATTGGCCCCGGTTCAGTGTAGCGGCCGCACACAGAACCGTGCGAGTCACTACCATCGGAAGTTCCAGCCTTCCATCAGGGAGCATCTTTTTCTATATGAGTCACCTGATGTCATTGCGAGTCCCATGATTACCACCAGGGATTCCCACGGCTCCCTAGGATATCCAGAGGCTCCAGAGTCCGGTTTGAAAGTATCTTAATTTAATATTTTTTATTGTATGAGTTCATTAAACTTTTGAGGCCCATCACAAAGACCTTTCTCTGAGGTCATATTTGTATTTTTCTATTACAAGTGCACACCTGAGCGCCATCCTTCTCTTCTGCAAGACTCTGTGACTTCCCTTTTAAGAGCTTTTGATGTCATGGTGCCATAGCAACAAGTCCAATTGTGGATCAAAGTATAACAATGATGGATAATAAAAGATTCACACACATGCACTAACACTTCAGTATCCACTATTCTTTCCTTTTTTTCGCAAATGACCTTCTATGGGAGGTCTGCAATATTTAGACACAATTATTAATTGACAGAGGATTTAAATTCTACAGTATATATATTAGGGATCGACCGATTATCGGCAAAGCTGATATATCGAGGGCCGATATGCAGTTTCCCTGATATATCAGAATCGGCCACCAAGGTTACCGATATTGCCGATATTTCGGAAAGTGCTTGTACCTGGAGTGATCCCTGCAGCTAGAGGCATCACACCGGTACCGGAATCCATAGCCGACAGTTGGCTGTCTTGTAATGAAAACCGATGCAGCTGAGAATCCGCTCGGCTGTCATTACGAGGAGTGGGAGGGGACGTTCCCCCCTCCCGCCACCTTCCACAACCAGCCGGCACGGCCGCCGAAGACCCGCTCAGAGCCGTATTCGGCTCTGATCGGGTCTCCATGTAAAAACCCGTAAGTGATGTCATGACATCACTTCCGTGTACTCGGCTCCAGATTAAAAAAAATGACAGCATTCAAAACAGCCAAACTTGACGTTTTGAATGCTTTTAAGTGCAGAGGAGGGGTTTTGCGGTCCTCCACAAGAGTACCTGTCAAGTTAAAACAAAAAAAAAATCTTTAAATGTACGAAAATATCGGCCCATATCGGCCGATACCGATACTCGATGACCAAAATATCGTTATCTGCAGTGAAAAAACTATATTGGTCGATCGCTAGTATATATTATCAGTTTCCATGGGGTCATGACAGACAGTGTAATGCAACTGGAGATCTGTTCAACATCTGATCATTGAATTTAGGCTGGATTCCTGCCTGCAGCCGTCTCTGAAATCTTTTCCATACCAAGCTGCATAGTGTAAGATTCTGATGGGTACATTAGGAGCTACACTATAAGAGGGGCCATCGTATTATTGATGCTACAAAAATCTCAGCTATAAGTTTAAAAAAAAAAAAAAAATAGATAGGTAAAAAAATATTTTGCATACCCCTACCTGATGGGGAGATATGTCTCCATGATATTGATGGTTCTGGTTTTCCCGATGCCAAACACGTAAGCGATACATTTGTTCCTTCATTGACAATCATACTGGGGGAGATGTCGAAGATCTTTGGAGAAACTGCAATGCAATAAAATAAAACAAGTTAAACATTTATTACATGGGGTCATCAACAAAACAGTAAAGTAGATGTAAATGCTAACTGACATTTAGCATACCAAAAGTCTTATGTACCAAAAACCATTGCCATTTTTTAAAAGTTTTTTTAAAATTAAACATTTCAGTTCACCTTGTTTCCAACCTTTGTTTCCTCTCAATGCTGCTGATCCCTACTAGTCCCTTAGCAGCCACTTCCTTTCTACATTCACTCCATGGATGGCTACATGACTTTTTACAGAATGGATTTCTGGATAGTGACAGCAGTGGACCATATCTGCTTAAAGCAACTTTGTTGCCTAAAAGCTCCTCTGCTAATGAAGACTCCTAAAGTGATTGCAAAGCCTTACCTTTTTAAATTAAAATTAAAAAAAGAAGAGATTTATACTTACCAGCTTTGTGCTATGGTATTGCGCAGAGTAGCCACTTACCACCCACCTCCTCCAGGGTCCCCCGCCCGCGCTCTCAGCTCTTCCTCTTTTGTGTTTGCCCTCATAGCAAGCCAATTGCTCTCGGGGCAAAAGTGCAGGCTCACTCTTCAGTTGGGCTGTGTGTGTTCATAGACACACTCAGTGTGTCCTGGCCCCACCTCTGCTCCCTCCTAATATGATTTGACTGACAGCAGCAGGAGCCAATGGCTCCCACTAGGGCTGGGACAAGGGGTGGGCAGGGGGGCTGCTGTCCTGGGCATTGTGGTATCATGTGAGGTGGGGGGCATGGATTTGTGTTGAGAAGGGGAGTTTAGGGGACGACAGGGGGTAAGAATTGTTCTAGGAGGGCACATTTAGGGCTAGGAGTGGTGATTTGGGGGGGGGGGGTTGTGTTGGAAAGGGGATGGGAAGAGGTTTGTGCTAGGAGGGGGGATTTGGGGGGTTTGTGCTTCAAAAGTAATATGGTAGAATTATTATTTTTTTTTTTTTTTTTAGGGGGGCAGGGGATTGCACTAGTAGGGATGATTGGGGGGTATTTGTGCTAGTAGGAGAAATGTGTGTGTGCGTGTGGGGGGGGGGGGGCTTGTGCTAGGATTTGTGCTAGGGTGGGGGATTGGTGGAGGAGAATTTGTGCTGGAAGGGGGGATTTGGGGGGTTTGTGCTATAAAATAATATGGTAGAGTGGGAATATTTTTTGGGAGGTGGATTTGTGCTAGTAGGGATTATTGGGGGGTATTTGTGCTAGGAGGGGGAATTTGTGGGGGGGGGGGTTGTGCTAGGAGGGGGGAGGTGAATTTTGCTGGAAGGGGGGATTTGAAGTGGGGAGAGAAGATTTGTGCTTGGAGCGGAAATATGAGGGGTAGAGAATTTGTACTAGGAGAGGGATGATTTTTTTTTTCTTTTTGGGGGGGGGGGGGACTGTGCTGGGGGGCATTTGGGAAAAGAGGATTTGAGTTGAGTGCTTAGAGGATGAGCATGCAGATTAGGGTGCAATTCATTTATTTATTTATTTTTTTTTGGGGGGGGGGATTTTTGCTGATACATAATGCCCATACATCTTGGGGGGGGGGGGTGCAATTTGACAGGTTCGCCCTGGGCTCTAGATGACCTTGTCATGTCACTGTCTCTCACCATCTCAGCAAAGCCTGTGATAGTCCTCTGAAGACGTCAAACAAATTGACGAAACGCGCGTAAGGTGGAACGCAGGCCGTTTATGTCACGGGAGCCTGAGTGGAACACAAGCCGGTATTCACCGCTCTCCACTCACAAGCTCCATACTCAGCTGGCGGTTTACTACTTTTTTTTATTTTTTATGTCCTGTGTATTATACCTAAACTTATTAAAGAGTTTTTTAATGGTAATACTCTATCTGGAGCATTTTTATTCCTTATACCCTGACCAGAATCCGCGGAAGGAGAACATCCAGGAGAGGGCAATCCGGAGCCCTGTGGCACCACAAGGTCCAGCGGTACCCACTCTGGTCCAGGAGGCCAAACAAGCGCTATTAGGTCTTAATATCATAAGGTATATTAGATCCACATCATCTGGTGAGTGTAATATCCTACACTCACAGGATTGACTCATCTGGTGAGTGAGTCAATCCTCACGGTGACACCAAGTACCAGCAGTGGATCATTGGAGGATCCCACACAGGGCACCTGCACTTTATATCCACACTGCACTGAAGAATAATTAGCAATTTTGCACCAAAGTCACCCATGAACTGCTATTTATGAACTATTTTGCATCAATTTTGAGCATCTTTTGATTGAATCACTACAGAGACTGCACCTTCCATCACCTTTTCCCTTTTTGATATATTGATTGTATTTATATTGCACTGCATTTATTTATTTATTTATTTAGATTTGCATATTTCTGTGGCACACTACTTATTTTAAACAGCATCCCGAGGTTATTCTTATTTATTATTCCTTGCGTTGATTAACTTGAATATACATATCTCATCACATATCGTTTTTGAAACTAGCACCAAGCACCTTACCAAGGTTTACTGCACCATTTATGATTTAAAGCCTACCATATAATATAACTGAAACTATCTGCATTGGCTAAGCAATTATCCAGCAATAGTTTACCTACAGCAAACGCTATAGCTGGCCCCATTTATTGTGGCTACATTCCTCTCTAATATGGTAGAATATTTTTTTTTTGGGGGGGCAGGGGATTGCACTAGTAGGGATGATTGGGGGGTATTTGTGCTAGGAGGAGAAATGTGTGTGTATGTGTGGGGGGGGGGGGGGGCTTGTGCTACAATTTATGCTAGGATGGGGGATTGGGGGAGGAGGATTTGTGCTGGAAGGGGGGATTTGAGAGGTTTGTGCTATAAAATATTATGGTAGAGTGGAAATATTTTTTTGGGATGTGGATTTGTGCTAGTAGGGATTATTGGGGGGATTTTGTGCTAGGAGGGGAAATTTGTGGGGGGTATTTGTGCTAGGATGGGGGAGGTGAATTTAGCTGCAAGGGGGGGATTTGAAGTAGGGAGAGAAGATTTGTGCTTGGAGCGGAAATATGAGGGGTAGAGGATTTGTGCTAGGAGAGGGATGATTTTTTTTTTCGGGGGGGGGGGGGGTTGTGCTGGGGGCATTTGGGAAAAGAGGATTTGAGTTGGGTGCTTAGAGGATGAGCATGCAGATTAGGGTGCAATTCATTTATTTATTTATTTTAGGGGGGTGGGATTTTTGCCGATACATAATGCCCATACATCTTGGGGGGGGGGGGGTGCAATTTGGCAGGTTCGCCCTGGGCTCTAGATGACCTTGTCATGTCACTGGCTCTCACCATCTCAGCAAAGCATGTGAGAGTCCTCTGAAGACGTCAAACAAATTGACGAAACGCGCGTAAGGTGGAATGCAGGCCGTTTACGTCACAGGAGCCTGAGTTGAACACAAGCCGGTATTCACCGCTCTCCACTCACGAGCTCCATACTCAGCTGGCGGTTTACTACTTTTTTTGCTTTTTATGTCCTGTGTATTATACCTAAACTTATTAAAGAGTTTTTTAACGGTAATACACTACCTGGGCTCTAGATGACCTTGTCATGGCACTGGCTCTCACCATCTCAGCAAAGCCTGTGAGAGTGAGGAGACAGGAGAGAAGACATGCAGCCGGGACAGTGTTGGATCAATACAGGGAGGGGGGGAAACCTGTATTAGAAAGTTTTTTTTACCTTTATGCAGGGAATAGACTAGCTTGGACCAATGTAACTACAGTAGATATATGACACACCTGGCATACGCTAAAAGCTGGAAATCAATGTAGTAGGCCCCGCTACGACAGTGATCTCCACTTGATTCCGGATCCCCTGCCAAGCGTCTGCATTCTGAACAAAGGAGGTCAGCCGCTGGGCACAGGAGCTATTCAGAGACCACTTTGCATTTTCTCAATAAATACAAAGCATTCTCTGACTGGACAAGGTGAAGAGATGGGGCGATGACATCATGGTCTCACTTTGCTCAATTATAGAATTTGTATTCACTGAGAAAATGCAAAGCATTATCTGAATGGCGCCTGTGCCCAGCAGCCGACCTCCTGTGTTCACAATGGATCAGGACAGCCACTCGGCAGGGGACCCAGAAGCAAGTGAAATGGTGGTGTCTACTACACTGATTTCCAGCTTCCACAGGGATCACACAGGTAAGGTATATACATAGGGGGTTTTTTACTAAAACTGTAGAGTGCAAAATTTGGTGCAACTCTGCAAAGAAACCAATCAGCTTCCAGGTTTAATTGCCAAAGCCTAATTGAACAAGCTGAAGTTAGAAGCTGATTGGCTACTGTAATGGACCTGCGACTCACACTGTGTTTGTGGGCTTCCGTCAGTATACAGCTTTCTCCAGTCTTGAACATAGGTATCAGATATTCTAGCCGCCCCCATACAAAACTAGACGGAACATAGCTTGTAGCGAACTGGAATCTTTATTGAACAACTCACACCAAATATTTACAGGATGGACATCCCCCTCCCGATCAGATTACCCCACCTGGTCATTTGCCTGATTACATTATCATGCAGATGAAATTGTGTGCAGAAATAAAAATTTACCTGAAGTAATTATCTAAAGAACAACCAACACAAACAGTATTCTACTTTTCCACCAGTAACTAATAGCTGACAATGTTTCAATCAACCTGAGCCAATTAGCTAGCTGATTGCCGTGCTCGAGCTCCTGAATTACAATACACATTATTATAAGTGTAAACACAGAACCCACAGTAGATAGCAGATGAGTAAATCAGCATATTCAACAATATCTGGAAGACAGGTGGTTGAGCTGATGATATTAGCATCTGCTTATGAGTCTTACTGTCTTGGGGAGACATGGACTTGAATCCAAAATAACATTACTCCAAGGGCCCCACATATAGTGTCTGTCTTTCATTCCCAGTGACGAGGAGTACCGTCACAGCTACCATGCCCAGTTGAACCAGGTTCTGAGTGCTCCAGTTTTAGTAAATATACTCCATAGTTACTGTACATTGGTGCCAAAATTGCTATACCTTGTTTTCTTCTTCTGTAAAAATGTTGAAAACTTCTTTTGAAATGGCATTACTAAATTAAAGAGGAACTTTAGGCCAAAACTAAAATGGGTGTAGAGGCAGGAATTCTAATGCAGAAGACACATGCTTTATCTTTTCTGCATTAAAGTTACTTACCTGCCTGTTCACCCTTGTAAAAGTGACCTACGCAAACGCAGCTCGCTGTGCAAATTTGGTGCTGCCAAATTTGATTGAATGCACGGGAGTGATGTCATCCTTGCTTGGCCAATGAATGCAATTATGACCCGGCAGCAGCCAGCCGCCCAAAGATGTCAGCAGTGCCAAGGAACTGCATATGAATTTGTCCATTTTACCTGTTTAATAAGAGTTTCACCATAATATTGTGTGCTTAATGCTTGGACCCACCATTGCATAGAAAGCCATTAAAGAAAAATATACATAATAGTTGTCTTTAGATTCAAATAACATTTAAAATGAACAATGTTGGGGTGCATTGTGGGATATGTCTGTATTAGGGGATTTGTTTAGTGCCACTATATCTACATCATAAAAAAAACTCTCAATAAATGGTGTAATTCATGCTGTTCATACACACTCAGTCACTATGAGATTCGTTTTCTGTGTTCTACAAAACCCTGGCTGATCCTGCTGCTCTCTGTCTCCCCCTTCTGTCCATGTCCTCAACTCAGCTAGGGATTTTGCAGCTGTGGTGGCAACTCTGCACATGCTCAGTTTTCAGTGAGTTTCTATGCTGAGCATTTCCTCCCTATCACATCTGAGCAGCCCATGTGACTATAGAGTCACACATGTGGGCGTATACACAGTGTTAAATGACAGTTCACTCCCTCCCTCCTCCTCCATGCCCACTAACCAGTTAAACACAATGGGGGCAGGATATTACAAGTAGATTAACCAGTTGCTGACCGCCCCATATCGGTTTTACCGCTAAAGGGTGGCCGCACTGCACAGGATTACGTATATATGCACGTGATCCTACACTTCCGGGTGGTGAGCGCGAGAGCAGCAGGAGCCGATCAGCAGGTCCCGCTGACTTAATGTCCGACAGCACCTGCTGATCATTCGGTACACAGGCAGAATAACAGTCTATGTAAATAAGGCAGTTTGCTGTTCTGTCAGTAAGGAATGCATGGATCCTGTGTTCCTGCAAAGCAGGGACATGGATCCATGCCTTCCCCTAGTAAAAGCACCTCCCCCACTACACTAAAACACTAGCTAGGCACACAATTAACCCTTTGATCACCACTGATGTCAATCCCTTCCAAGCCAGTTTTATTAGTACAGTGACAGTGCATATTTTTTAGCACTGATCGCTGTATTAATGCCACTGGTCCCCAAAAACTGTCAAAAATGTCAGTAAGTGTCAGACTGTCGTCCACAATATCACAGCCCCTCTAGTCACTGATCGCCAAAATTACTAGTAAAAATAAATTCCATAAACATATCCCATAGTTTGTAGACGCTATAACTTTTGCGGAAACCAATCAATATACTGTACGTTTATTGGCCTAAATTGATGAAGAAATTCGATTTTTTACATTTTTTTATTGGATATGTTTTATAACAGAAATTAAAACTATTGTTTATTTTTCAAATCTGTAGGTCTTTTTTTTGTTCATAGCGCAAAACAAAAAAGAAAAACACAGAGGTGATCAAATACCACCAAAATAAAGCTCTATTTGTGTTATAAAAAGGACATACATTTTATTTGGGTAGTGTCTCATGACTGCGCAATTGTCAGTTAAAGTAATGCAGTGCCGTATCACAAAAATGGTCTGGTCAGGAAGGGGGGTAAATCTTCCGGAGCTGAAGTGGTTAATGGAGGCTTTACCTCCCTGTTATTCTACGACACAGGCAGTAGGGGCATGACACAGCCTGTGACTGGCAGAAATCTGCCCACACCATGTTATTGCCAAAAAAAATTAAAAAAAACATTTCATTGCAAATATATATTTTTATGGCAATTTAAAACAGTTTATTGATATTAATTTTTTATTAACCCGGAATTCCAAGGGCTTTTTTTTTTTTTTTTTTTTTTTGAGTATGTGACCAGCAGCAGAAGGCTAGAAGCTCCTCCTGCTTAAGTTTCCCTGCAGACAGGCTGGGAGAGAGCTGGGTCATGTGACAGCTGTATATCCATTAGGAAAAAGGTAGTTTGATTTTTTTTTTTTAAATTAAAATAATTAGAATGCCATCATCCATATATGTACATAAATAAAAGGGACAAAGATATTAGATGTAAATTAAAGTGGTTTTAAAGCCCCAAGGTTTTTTACCTTAACCGCATTCTGTGCATTAAGGTAAAGAAAAAAAAAAACAGCCCCCCCCCTATTTTTACCTGAGCGCCAATCCAATCCAGTGATGTGTATCAGATCAACGGCTCTCACTGCTGTCTCCCTCCTCATTGGGCCGATTGCTAGCAGCGGGAGCCAATGTCAATCAAATTCTGTGTCGAGGGAGTGGGGGGCGGGACCAAGTCACCCCGGGTTGTGTCAATAGCCACTTCCCCTGGGGGGCACTCGCCAAAGAGGAGGGGCCTGGAACACTGGTGGGGGACCCCAGAAAAGGAGGATAGGGGCTTCCGTGTAAAAAAAACCTTTGCACAGAGCAGGTAAGTATAAGCCCCCGTTCACACTAAGGCGACCTGTGAGGCGACCTGGTCGCCTCACAGGTCGCCGTAGGTCGCCTCCCATAGGGAAGCTGCGGACCCATTCTAATAGGAGCGACACAAGTCGCTCCGACTTAGAAAAAGGGTCCGGAGCTTCTTTGGGGCGACCAGGAGGCGACCGCCATACACTTCAATGTTATGAAGTCCGTGGCGGCCGCTCGGAGGTCGCGGTGCGAAGTAGCGTCGCCCCTATGTGAACGGGGCCTAACAGGTTTGTTATTTTAGTTGAAATAAATAAATAAATAACAAATAAAATAAAAAAATAAGTAATAAAATAAAATAAATAAATAGTAATAATAAATAAACCAAAAAAGGTTTACTGTAATATCACTCTAAACAGTGTATGTTTTACAATCACTTAAGAAGACGTGTTTTTTTTAACCGGTTCCCGACCGGCGCTGCCTATTTACTGCAGCAATGTGGCTCTCCTGCACAGACCGACGTAGCCCTACGCAAGCAGGGAGCTAGGGGACGAGCGCACGCCGCAGGTGGCACGCTCCCGCCCCCATTCGGCAGCGGGGAAGCCGAGGCAGCAGGCAAGCGGCTCCGATTGCTGCCTGACACCCATGATCGCTTCCCGGTGATAGAGAAGAACGGTCAGCTGTTGTAAACACAGCTGACCGTTCTTCTCCCTGGAATGATCACAGAGCCCATGTGATCCTTCTATATAGGATCACATGTCCCCCCCCCCACAGTTAGAATCACTCCCCTAGGCTCACATTTAACCCCTTGATCACCCACAATGTTAACCCCTTCCCTGCCAGTGTCATTAGTACAGTAACAGTGCATGTTTTTAGCACTGATTACTGTAGTAATGTCACTGGTCCCCCCAAAAGTGTCAAAAATGTCAGTTAGGGGTCCGATCTGTCCGCCGCAATGTCGCAGCCCTGCAAAAAATCGCAGATCGCATTACTAGTAAAAAAAAAACAATAAAAATGACATAAATCTTTCCTGTGGTTTGTAGACACAATAAATGTTGCGCAAACCAATCAAAATACACTTATTGTGATTTTTTTTACCAAACATATGTAGCAGAAAACAAATTTGCCTAAAGTTTTAAAAAATTTTGATTTTAACTTTTTTTTTTTTGAGAATGTTATATAGCAGAATGTGAAAAATATTGCTTTTTTTTTTAAAGAATTGTCGCTCTTTTTCTGTTTATAGCGCAAAAAAATAAAAATCGCAGAGGTGATCAAATACCACCAAAAGAAAGCTCTATTTGTGGGAAAAATAGGACATCAATTTTATTTAGGTACAGCGTCACACGACCATGCAATTGTCAGTTAAATTCACGCAATGCCGAATCGCAAAATATGGCCTGGTCATTAAAGCGGTAGTATATCGCTTTTTTTCCCTTTTAACTACAGGTAAGCCTATAATAAGGCTTACCTGTAGGTACAATTAATATCTCCTAAACCGGCACGCGAGCGGCGCATGCGCTCTGAAGGTCCAGCGGACCTTCAGCTTCCCTTGCCGGGAGCTTGCCGGAAAATGACTCCCGCACGCATGTGACGTCATCGCGGCTCCGGCCAATCACAGCGCCGGAGCCGCCGAACATGGAAGAGACGCCGTGGGATCATGTCAGCGCCCGCAGCGGTGTTTGGGGGTCCGTGCCGGGGCTTCGTTCTAAGGTAAGTAATTCATAATGAGCTAGTATGCGATGCATACTAGCTCATTATGCCTTTGTCTTGCAGGGTTTTTTTTATTTTTTTATTTTAGGTTTACCACCGCTTTAAGGGGGAAAATCTTCCGGTCCAGAAGTGGTTAATTATCAATCTAAACAGTGTATGTTTACAATCACTTAAGTGAAGCCGTGTTTTTTTTTTAATATGTGTGTTGTTGTGTCATTAATATATGATTAATTAAATAAAAATATTTTTGTATTTTGATCATAAGCGGTCTTATTTTTTGTGTACCAAGTCGCGTGAGTCCATAAAGTAGATTTCGTTTTTGATATACAATAAATAAATGTCCTTGGGGGCTGTTTACCAAAAACAAGAAGCACCTTGAACTTCCTCTTCAATACCATGAATGTGAAACAATGAAACTGTTCCCATTTTTTACAGAAATGTTAGAAAATAACCCAACGCCGCGCTTGCTCGAGATATTGTTCACATTTTCAATCCCTCTATATTTTCTCCGGCTTTGCTTCTGTTTATTTATATTGATAGCGGGATTAAGAGCTGCCTTTGTATAGAAGGCAGGGAGAAGGTTTAGTGGAAGAACAAGAGTGCTTATTATAGCAGGTAGTGCCAATGAACACAGATCCCCAAAATGACGACTTTTGTGGAACAAAAAAAAAAAAAAACAAGATTGCTCGCTACAGATGGAGAGGTTTTTTTTTTTTTTTTGTGACTGCCTACATGATTGTGGCGGATGAAATCATATTGTGTACAGCAAGAATGTGCTCAAGTTGTTTCTAAAGCTCTTCTGTGCATTTAGCTACCTTGAGAAAATTATTGATCTGCCTTGAATTACATTTTCGCATGTTCTGACTGCTATCGCTACTTTGTTTTCTATGTTGATTTCTATGATTCATACAGCTCAGTATAGAACCGTCAATGCCTTTTATTTTTTATTTATTTATTTATTTTATTTTTTATTTATTACATTTGTATACACAGCAGCCTAGTGCCGCATTTCTTAAAGCGGAGTTCCGCCCTCTTTTTCTTATTTCTGGATTCCTGTGGGGAAAAGCATGTTAAAAAAGAATTGGACATTTATTTTGGGGGGGGTCACTTACCTTATTTTAGGGGCATCTCTGTCCGACTTCCTCCTTCTGCGGCCCCAGACGTCACTTCTGGTTTTGCATTGCGCCCTGGGAGATGTGAGTCATCAATCCCAGGATGCAATGGGAATGGCCGGCCGCTACTCTGATTGCCGATCGCAATCTACAGCGCCTGCGCGAGATTGCGATCGGCGTTCTGGGAGCCAGAAACCAGGAAGAAGGTGACAACGGGGGACACAGCAGCTTCAAATGCCTACACCGGAGATGGCCGCGCTCTGCAATCAATTTTAAAGGTAAGATTTTATCTTAATTCAATTACTGTCCTGTATTGTAATGTGGGGTTAGTGTTAGTGTAATTGGCGTTAGCTTAGGATTAGGGGGGTATTTTTATCTCCAAAATGTCTATGTGGCCGGAACTCCGCTTTAATATTATTGAAACAATTCACCTTTATAATCTAGCCAGTGTTTGCCTAAAAACCCTTGTTTGAGGCCAATAATTTTTACCACTTCTGGACCGGAAGGTTTTACCCCCCTTAATGACCAGGCCATTTTTTGCGATTCAACACTGCGTTACTTTAACGCAAAATTGCGTGGTCGTGCGACGCTGTACCCAAATAAAATTAATGTCCTTTTTTTCCCCAAAAATAGAGCTTTCTTTTGGTGGTATTTGATCACCTGTGCAATTTTTATTTTTTGAGATAAAAAAAGAGCGACAATTCTGAGAAAAAAAAAACAATATTTTTCACATTCTGCTATATAACATTTTCAAAAATGTAAAACTCCAATTTTTTCATCCTTTTAGGCTAATTTGTATTCTGCTACATATTTTTGGTAAAAAAAAAAAAAATCGCAATAAGCATATTTTGATTTGTATGTGCAAAAGTTATTGCGTCTAGAGACTAGGGGAAAAATTTATGTCATTTTTATTTATTTGTTATTTTTTACTAGTAATGGCGGCGATCTGTGATTTTCTGCGGGACCGTGACATTGACGCAGATAGATCGGACACCTAACTGACATTTTTGACACTTTTGGGAGGGGGGGGGGGGGCAGTGACATTACTGCAGTAATCAGTGCTAAAAATATGCACTGTTACTGTAATAATGACACTGGCAGGGAAGGGGTTAACCTAGCGGTGATTAAAGGGTTTAATGTGAGCCTAGGGGAGTGTTTACTAACTGTGGGGGGAGGGGCTTGTGAAATGATCATAGAGACATGTGATCCCATATAGAAGGATCACAGGAGCTCTGTGATCATTTCAGAGAGAAGAACGGTCAGCGGTTGTAAGTGGGGAGCGATCGCGGGTGTCAGGCGGCAATCACGGCAGCTGGCCCCCGTGCGTCGGCATCCTCGCTGCCTAGCGCGCAACCGACGCAGGGCTACGTCAGTTCACGCAGGAGGGCCAGCATGGTGCAGTAAATGTGCTGTGGGTGGGCTAGAAGCTGTTAACCGGTTGCCGACCACCGCACGACTATATACTGCGGCGGTCAGCCCCGGCTAGGCAGAGTGACGTAGAGGTACGTCACTCGCCTGTCACTGACTTGTGAGCCAATTGCGGGCGGGCGCGCGCCCGCCACGGCGCGCGCCCACCCCGGCTCGTTCACTGACAAGTCAGTGCGTGTGACCGGCGGTCACTCACGATCGCTCCGGTGAAGGGAGAAAGTCAGGCCTGTCATTCTCCCTGGTGTAAAAATGAAGATCAGACGGTTCTACTATGTAGGACCGTTGATCTTTGTTTTTACACTCCTCCTGGCCAATCAGGAAGAGGGTCAGAGACCTGTTTCCTGATTGGCCGAAAGGCGAATGATTGCCATTGGCCGAGGAGGAGGAGGAGGACTCAAGAGACGTGGAGGACTGAGGAGAAGCCGCCGCTGCATCAGGTAAGTGCACTGGTCGCTCTGAACTCTGGTCACTCTGCATTGAAGGGGGCACGCTGTGGTCACTCTGCACTGAAGGGGGCACGCTGTGGTCACTCTGCATTGAAGGGGGCACGTTGGTCACTCTGCATTGAAGGGGGAACCCTGGTCACTCTGCATTGAAGGGGGCACATTATACTGTGATTACTGAAGGCCCCTTTCACACTTTTGTGACCTCAAAGTCATGCAATTTTGTGCCGCGTTTTTTGCCGCAAAGCAATGCCTATTACATTTTTCTGTTTGCGCCCTCCCAAAAATTTTAAGCACCAGCCGCCACTGCTCCTAAGTGTCATTTCTTTCTCCTATCTCCTTCCGCTGCCATCCCCATGAGTCACTTTTGACAAGTTTTTCTGACACCCAGGGATAAAAAGGTGACAGGGGAGGGGGCTCCAGTGTACAGCCTGCAATTGACAGCCTCTGTTCCTGGGTGCTGTGTGAAGGGGTGAGGGTGTGTCTCTCCGCTCCAATCCGCTCTCAGAGCTCTCCTCATTGAGCTCTGCAGTGTGTAAATTCAGCTCTCCGCCCCCTGTTTTCTGACAAGCTGTATAAATTCTGCACTTTAAATGGCGGTGGAGGAGAGAAGACTGCAGATAAAAAGGTACAACTTATGTCGGAGGATTTGTTTTATCTCTGTGTATCACCTGAGGCAGTCACTACACTGGGTATATGTAAGGGTTTACAACCGCTTTATAGAGGAGTTTCAGGCTCAAAAAAATGAAGAGTCAGCAGCTGCAAATACTGTAGCTGCTGACTTTTAATATAAGGACACTTATCTCTCCAAGGATCTCACGCCATCCTCACTCAAACCAATTCTTCAATTGGCTTTGGGTGCAGGCACCGGCATAGCAAGTAAGGAAAACATTAAGTGAAGTCTTACCGTTTCACAGCCGGGTTCCTACTTTGCATGTGCGAGCCGCGCTGCGCCTTGTGAAAGGCCTGTAGTCTTTTGGGACCTGCGATGTGTTCCAGAAGACTGTGGTGGAAGAAGGGAGGTGCGAACTTCTGCCACAGTGATCTGAGCTGTAAGTTGGAGCGGGTACCTGTCAACACAAGGTATATACAGTACTAAGCTGGCAGCACTGCAGAGGGGAGACAGGGGTTGCCAGGAAGCAGGGGGAATCTGCACAACACAGGCTGATTAGGGTGTGCCCAGGCTCACCCAGCACACCCTGTGCGCATTTAGAAACAATAGTAGCAAGCAGATAAATTAATGAATGGACATACCAGGCCGCCACCTCCCATCACCTTTTAACATAGGCATGTAACCAAGCCACGCTGTTCCGAGATCTGTAGAAGCCAGCAGACCGTTGTGTGTGTCACTCTCTCTTACAGATCGATCAAGCTGCCCCCTACGTGTTTTGTCACTGTGACACATCAGCGACTTCCAAAGAATTATCACCATATTGTTTGTAATATGATTATCTATAATTATTTAGCGCCATCTAGTGGACAAAATGCTGTATTTTCTTTGATCGAGATCTTTCAGAAAAATTCAGCATTATGTCAACTAGATGGAGGTGATTACCATAGGTGAAAATCACAATACTGTGATAAGTGTAAAAATGATAAATACATCCCTTTGAGAAGCTCACAGTGTGCAGTGAAATCAGAGTAAGCAATTTCAGGAGAGGAGCCGATACAATGGAGCAAGATTGAAGGCAAGGCTGGAGTCCAAAATAACTGCAAGATTTATTTTTTAGTATAGCGAGCCAAATATTTGACAATGATGCCCAATGTCCTATGCCTAAATCAGTGTGGGGGCAAATACTTTATCATTATAAAATGTATATAAACATACACATGCACATACCGTATATAGCCGGCTCAGATTTTTTTTCTACACTTCCCCGTTCATCAGTACAGAAACACTTGTACAGTTAACAACTCCCTGCACAGCCGCTCCGAAGAAGCCTTTATTCAGCCATGATTGTCGAGGAATGAAAGATGAATTTCTCCCCGGGAAAACAAAACCCCATCCAGTAATATTCTGCATTACAGAATTTAAAGCACATTGGAGCTTACCATGCAATCAGTCCCCAACTGTGAGATCTGCGGATGTCTACAGAGTACATGATTAGGTCTCTCACTGTTTGATTGAAATGCAGAACTCATAAACTTCCCCCTCAACTGACTGCTATATATGTAAGGGTCTGTTTTCACAACAGTTTTTTCTTTCCTCTAACGCATCAATCCGTTCTTCTTAACTGTTCTCGTTAAAGCTACATTCAAGTCAAGCGTGGAGATTTGGTCTTGAATGCCTCGGAGAACACAACCCTCCGGCACAGTGACTTTGCTTTTTTCCGAATGGCCCTGAATCTCAGCATTGAAAAATTCCAGCCAGTGCGTTCGCTAGTTCTGGCTCCGCCCATGCACACTAGGGAAGTCAGGGAAGCTGTATACATAGTTACATAGTTAAGCGGAGTTCCGGCCTTGGGGGTCAAATTTGAATAGAAAAACACCCGGGATAGTCAGGGCTAGTATATGCCACAATGGATAGCCTCTGAACTGTCCCGGGTCGCACTTGCCTGTAAGAAGAAATACTTACCTTGAAAATTTCTTCTCCAGCGCTGCCATCTCAGGTGTGGGCATCTGAAGCCAGCGCGTCCTCTTCTGAGGCCTCTTCGGTGACGTCGGAGTCCCACAATGCACTGCACCGGCCCCACTCATCACTTCCGGTGCCGGCGCGACATCCCTGCACAGCTTCTGGGCATGCCCAGAAGCTGTTTAGCAGGGAATGCCGCGCCTGCACCGGAAGTGACGAGCGGGGCCGGTGCAGGCGCATTGACTCCTGGGAGCGATGACGTTCAGCTCCCAGGAGTCATCGCAAACCGGAAGTGACGAGCGGGGCCGGTGCAGGCGCATTGACTCCTGGGAGCGATGACGTTCAGCTCCCAGGAGTCATCGCAAACCGGAAGTGACGAGCGGGGCCGGTGCAGGCGCATTGACTCCTGGGAGCGATGACCTTCAGCGCCCAGGAGTCATCGCAAACCGGAAGTGACGAGCGGGGCCGGTGCAGGCGCATTGACTCCTGGGAGCGATGACGTTCAGCTCCCAGGAGTCATCGCAAACCGGAAGTGACGAGCGGGGCCGGTGCAGGCGCATTGACTCCTGGGAGCGATGACCTTCAGCGCCCAGGAGTCATCGCAAACCGGAAGTGACGAGCGGGGCCGGTGCAGGCGCATTGACTCCTGGGAGCGATGACGTTCAGCTCCCAGGAGTCATCGCAAGCCTGAAGTGACGGCTCGGGCCCCGTCTGCAGAGGGAGGAAGTGGAAGTAAGGTGTATATATTTTCTTCAATATCAAGATAAGTGACCAAAAAAAAAAAATAAAAAATTGGGAGCATCCATTTCTTTTTCAGGTGGCACTCAGCAAGCAGATGGCCCAAAATCGTTTTTTTTCGATTTTGAGGCCGGAACTCTGCTTTAGGTTGAAAAAAGAAACAAGTCCATCTAGATCAACCAATAAAAAAACAAAAACACAACCATACAATCCCATATACACAATCCTATACCCACATTTGATCCAGAGGAAGGCGAAAAAACCCCAGCAAGCATGATCCAATTTGCTCCAGAAGGGGAAAAAATTCCTTCCTGATCCCCCGAGAGGCATTAAGATATTCCCTAGATCAACTTTACCTATAAATGTTAGTACCCAGTTATATTATGTACACCCAGGAAATAATCCAGGCCTTTTTTAAAGCAATTTACTAAGCTGACCAGAACCACCTCTGGAGGGAGTCTATTCCACATTTTCACGGCTCTTAGTGCGAAGAAACCTTCCCGTATTTGGGGACAAAATCTCTTTTCCTCTAGATGTAAAGTGTGCCCCCTTGTCCTCTGTGATGACCTTAAAGTGAATAACTCAACACCAAGTTCCCTATATGGACCCCTTATGCATTTATACCTGGTGATCATATGCCCCCATTAATCTCCTCTTCTCAAGAGAGAATAAATTCAGTTCTTCTAATCTTTCCTCTTAGCTGAGCTCCTCCATGCCTCTTATCAGTTTGTTTGCCTTTCGTTGCACTTTCTCCAGTTCCCTGATATCCTTTTTGAGAACTGGTGCTAGGGTTGAGCATTTTTGCTAAGATTAAAAAAAAAAAAAAAAAAATCTTCTAATTTTTCATTTAGAAATCATTTTTTTTAGCATGATTCATTTAGTTTTGTATGCTTTAATTTATTGTTCATTTATATATGTTCCCCCCCCCCTCTTTTTTTGTGTATATTTTTATTAATGATGTACTCTTGCTTTGAATTTTTTTTTTTTTTTTTATCAGCAAAATGATGAGACCAACGAGGGGCAATTTTCTGGCACAAGAACAAGTCCGGCGATAACTGAAAGGTGCTTAAGTAACTCTTAGGCCTTGTTTACACTGTTGGTTATGGTAAGAGCACACAGCCGAGCTGTGTTTTTACCGCCCCTGCAACAGCTCCCCCTTAGGGTCCTTTCACACTAAGTGGGTTTCCCCGCATCCAATTCACATGACAGGAGAGTGTTACTGGCTCTCAATGGAGCCGGTTCACAAAGCTCCGGGACGACGTCGGTCCGCACTGGAAAAGGGTCCTGTGGGTCTTTGGCTCTGTTTCAGGTCTGAATTCAGGCAAAAATTCGGACCCGATTCGCACTTGAAAGAGAGAACGGGGACGCACCGGACACCCTGCTGGGAGCTAGACCGCAGCTAGTGTGAACCCGGCCCTATCAGTTTTTCTTCCGTTTTGCCTTACCAGATGACCATTAAATCCTATGAAACTTTCAGTCAGTTACGGGTCAGTTGGGTTTTTAAAAGTCCTACATGAATTTTTGCACCAAAACGCATAATAAAACATACTCACAGTTGTGTTTTTTGTGTGTTTTTTGTCCCATGTCCTTTTTTCACAGGTGCAGAACTCACATAAAAAACACAGGGAAAACCCATATGCATTTTTACAATGATGGAGCAGTATGAAAGCAGATTGAGATTGTAATCTCTATTTTTTTTTCTTTTTTTTTTAAATAACAAACATATTATACTTACCTGCTCTGTGCAGTGGTTTTGCACAGAGGGGACCCGATCCTCCTCTTCTCAGGTCCCCTGCTTCTGGCTCCTCTTCATCTCAGTAAGCCACATTGGAAGTCACTTCCTATCTTGGAACACCGTTAAGTCAATCCTGAGCTGCGCTACCTGCATCTATAGACACAGACAGTGCATTTGGTCCCATTCTCGCTCACTTGTCACAGTATTTGACTGCCAACAGTGGGAGCCAATGACCCCTGCTGCTCTCAGCCAAGCCTGTGAGAAGAGAGAGAGCTGCCACAGACGGGCACAGTGCTGGTTCAAATTAGGTAAGTATTAGGGGGATGGGGGGGGAAATTTCCTAATGCAAGAGGTGGCAGAGATCTCTATAGCTGGGACCTAAATGAATCACTGCTGGAATCAGGATAGCTGCTGCAGGTGGAGGGAGCCACCCCACCCAAATAGGTGGATTCCCTCCAGAAAAGAGGGAAAAAGAAGCACTGCTGCTCCTAGGTACAGAATGTAATCCAGTGCAGAGTGGCTGCCCTACCGCAAAAATATATCTACGGTGAGCGGTCTGCAAGCTGTTAGAGTTGCAGCGACATTAACCACTTCTGGACCGGAAGATTTTCCCCCTTTAATGACCAGGCCATATTTTGCGATTTGGCACTGCGTTACTTTAACAGACAATTGCGCGGTCGTGCGACGCTGTACCCAAATAAAATTAATGTCCCTTTTTCCCCACAAATAGAGCTTTCTTTTGGTGGTATTTGATCACCTGTGTGATTTTTATTTTTTGTTCTATAAACAAAAAAATAGCTACAATTCTGGAAAAAAAAATATTTTTCACATTCTGCTATATGAAATTCTCAAAAAAGAAATCTAAAAATCAAAATTTTTTAACATTTTAGGCCAATTTGTTTTCTGCTACATATTTTTGGTAAAAAAAATTAGCAATAAGCGTATTTTGATTGGTTTGCACAAAAGTTATCGTGTCTACTAACTACTGGAAAGATTTTTGCCATTTTTATTGTTTTTTTATTTTTTTACTAGTAATGGCGGCGAACTGCGATTTTTAGCAGGACTACGACATTGCAGCGGACAGATCGGACCCCTAACTGACATTTTTGACACTTTTGGGGGGACCAGTGACATCACTACAGTAATCAGTGCTAAAAATGTGCACTTTTACTGTAATAATGACACTGGCAGGGAAAGGGTTAACATTGTGGGTGATCAATGGTTTAAATGTGAACCTAGGGGAGTGATTCTAACTGTGGGGGATGTGGCTTGTGAAATGATCATGGAGACATGTGATCCTATATAGAAGGATCACAGGCACTCTGTGATCCTTCCAGGGAGAAGAACAGTCAGCTGTGTTTACAACAGCTGCCCGTTCTTCTCTCTCAGTGGGGAGCGATCGTGGGTGTCAGGTGGCAATTGGAGCCGCCTGCCCCGTGCATCGGCTTCCCCGCTGCCAAGTGGGGGCGGGAGCGTGCCGCCGGCGGCGCCCGCTCTCCCCCTAGCTGTAGATGGGTCTCGGGTGCTGCCCCCACCATTAGTGGTAAGGGAAACCGACAGTGAAGCCTTTCGGCTTCACAGCTGGTTCTCTACTGCGAATGCAGAGGAGAGGGCCCGATTTTCAGAGGGACCTCGTCGCAGGGTGGTCTTATGGAATTGGGGATGGGTACCTGTCAAACCGTACCTGTTCTCCCCTCCCCCCTGAAAGGTGCCAAATGTGGCACCGGAGGAGGGGGGGGGGGAGATAAGTGGAGCTTCCTCATTCTGGTGAAACTCCGCTTTAACTTGCTGCACATTTTCACTGGCAAGTTGTACACTTGCAGAGCACTTGAGTTCTAGTTGACACATTTCCAATTTTTAGCAAATTTGCATGGCAAGTCTTTAGCAAGAGCAAAGTTGCAGTGGTGAGTCTACAGCAAGAGCTCTGCAAGTCTACAGCATAAAAATTCAGCATGAAAATTCAGTCACAGTGACCCCCTGTGGTGGGATGACTATTGCACAACACAACTGAACCAAAACTTGCAGCAGACTTGCAGAATGTTTGCAAAGAAAGTTGATCTGGAGTCATGCAATGCGGAATTGCTAAAATTGTACAACAAATTTGTGAAGCCTGGCAAGTCTAACAATATCTTAGCAAGTCATTTTCAAACTTGCAGCATAATTGCTTGCTATCTGGGAATGTTGCTCCTCTTTTTGCTCCCAGAATTGCCTCATGCCATTACACGACTGCAAATCTATTGTGTACATGGGCCTACCACTGCGCTACAATCTTGAAGTCTGAAACAAATGGGTGCAGCACAATTTTAACCCCCCCCCCCCCCCACATACTTTTTGTGCATTCTTGTGTGTTTGGAAGCCCATTAAAATGAATTGGATGTCAAAAATGGAACGTATAAGGCCCCTTTCACACGGGCTTTCCGATCCAGCTGTCAGGCGGACTGGATCAGGTGCTCCATGCAGCCCTATGGAGCAGGGGGTGTCAGCGGAGACATCTCCGCTGACACCCGCTGCTATCCGATCCAACCCTGAAATCCGAACGGATGGAAACCCTATTTTCCATCTGTCTGGAGGATCAGATGCAAGTAAGGTAGAAAAACGGCACTCAGGTAGGTGGAAGCAGATGAAAGCAAATAAAGTGGTTTATTCTTCAAATAGATAAATGAACAGACAGTGGAACAGGGAACAGATGTCCAGGTTAACGCGTTTCACGGCTCACATGGCCGCTTACTCATAACCTCTACGGTTATGAGTAAGCGGCCATGTGAGCCGTGAAACGCGTTAACCTGGACATCTGTTCCCTGTTCCACTGTCTGTTCATTTATCTATTTGAAGAATAAACCACTTTATTTGCTTTCATCTGCTTCCACCTACCTGAGTGCCGTTTTTCTACCTTACTTGCAAACTTCCGGATGACGGGTCTTACCAGCACCAGGTCAAGTTGACACACCTGAGCGGCTTTGTTTCTCCCTATTCCTACTGGAGGATCAGATGAAAATGGACAGGCGGCCTGTTCTCATCCGATCTCCCCATAGAGAAGAGTGGGACTTTGACAGCTCCGTCTCCGCACACAGAGCGGAGACTGAGCTGTCATCCGCCTGCTCAGCGGGGATCCATGGATCATTCCCCCGCTGAGCAGAACAGACTCCGTCGGGTGCACCGCCCATGTGAAAGAAGCCTAAGAATGCGCAAAAACAAGAGTGTGCACTTTCCAGTGTGAACCAGACAAAGCTCCTTTCTGACAGTCCACTGCCTGATGTGTACTAAATGTGTCACTTCTTTCTACACCCATACATGGCTAGTATTTCTACCAGTGCTTTCCTAACCACCAGCTTATTGTGCTTGTAGATGCCTATTTTAAATGCTATATATGCCCACTCTATCGCTATAACAAAACTCATTAAAATTGCTCATCCAGCGGAATATTATGATTTGACTGAAATGTCCTTTATTGCTCTTATCATATCAAGTTAAATTAAAAAACAAAAAAAAGAGAACATTTCTTTTTGGAAATGGATAAAAAGGAATGATATTGTCAGATAATGAAAGGAAATGTTTGTGAAACGGCTTGGGATTTCAAGGGAGGGAGAACAGAATAAACCATACAGGATTCACTGTGGCGTACTTAGAAAATGTTTAAATTTGTATGGATAGCATTCCCTCAACTAAAATGCACCACTGCCGGATGTCGCATAGGGTCTTCTGTGTGCGTCAAATTTTCCACTACTAATTTTCAAAGCCTAAACTTACATTCATACTGGGATAGCAGAGAAAAACTTTTAACCACTTTACCACCGGAGGATTTGGCTATCTTACGTCCAGGCCACTTTTTGTGATTCGGCGCTGTGCGAATTTAACTGACAATTGCGCGGTCGTGCGATGCCGTACCCAAACTAAATTTACGTCCTTTTTTTCCCACAAACAGAGCTTTCTTTTGGTGGTATTTGATCACCTGTGCGATTTTAACTTTTTGCGCTATAAACAAAAAAAGAGCTCAAATTTTGAAAAAATAACAATATTTTTAACATTTTTTTATATGAAATTCCCCCCAAAAAAATGTAAAAATCAAAATTTTTTTAAATTTTTGGCCAATTTGTTTTCTGCCACCTATTTTTGGTAAAAAAAAATCACAATAAGCGTATTTTGATTGGTTTGCGCAAAAGTTAATGCGTTTACTAACTAAGGGAAAGATTTCTGTCATTTTTGGTGGGGTTTTTTTTAACGCGTAATGGCGACGATCTGAGTTTTTTTTTTGCGGGACTGCGACATTGCGGCAGACAGATCGGACCCCTGACTGACATTTTTGACACTTTTGGGGGTACCAGTGACATTACTACAGTAATCAGTGCTATAAATATGCACTGTTACTGTAAAAATGACCCTGGCAGGGAAGGGGTTAACTTTATTGGAGAGGGAGGGGTTAATGTATGCCTGGTGCTTACTAACGTGTGTGGGGGGAGGTGACTGAGTGACACAGGGACAGATCGCATGTTCAGCTATGCTGAACCCTGCAATCTGTCACTGTTTGTCACTTAGGAGATCCGCCCGCTCTGTTTACACAAGCGGGCGGATCTCCACACTCGATTCCCCGACGATCAGGGAAGAGCAGCGGCAATCGCCGCCGCTCCTCCCCTGGCCCGACTCCCGCTGTAAATGAAAACAGCGGGAGCGAGCCTCCGGCAGCGCAAGAGCGCCGCCTACAGAGGGAGGAGTCCAGCGACGTAGGTCTACGTCGTTGGACGGAATCGAGCCACTTTGCTGCAGAACAGTCCCAGTGACTGGTCGGCAAGTGGTTAAAATTGTTTTCATAAGTATTTCCCCTGAGGAACCTTAACCACTTCTGGAGCGGAAGGTTTTGCCCCCTTAATGACCAGGCCATTATTTGCAATTCAGCACTGCGTTACTTTAACAGAAAATTGCGCGGTCGTGCAACACTGTACCCAAATAAAATTGATGTCCCCCCCCCCCATAAATAGGGCTTTCTTTTGGTGATATTCGATCACCTCTGCGATTTTTATTCAAATTTGAGTGTTCACCCAACTCTAATATTTACCAAATGTCCACCGCCCTATTATGTCTACCAAATGTCTATTTTTTTTCTTTTTTCTGTTCTATATAATGCAATAAAAATTAAATTACTTATTATTATATTTTTATAGTATATAATTTAATAATAATAATAATAATAGAAAAGGAAAAAGTCCCAAAGAGGAATGCATTTGCAATAATGTACTTGTGGACCTATGCCTAGCGTACCAAGTCACCAAAACATCAAGCTTTGTACACATCAGGCAATGGACCGTCAGAAAGGAGTTTTGTCTGGTTCACACTGAAAAGTGCACACTCACGTTTTTGATATATTAATAATAGTATTTAAAGATCTTTTATTCTGCATGTAGCACCCTCCTAGGTAGGTGCTAGGAAAAGTATATATGTGGCCCTGTCTGCTTATCAGGGGGGCCTGATCATTCAGCTAGGTTGTCATGTGTTTCCAGGTGTGCCTGTTGAGTCTGGGGAGTCTCCCCACTGTGTCCAATGAGGGCTCTTATTGGACAGTGGAGGAAACCTGGCCAATAGCACACCAGGGCTTATATCCATCTCAAGAGGTCAAAATCTGCCACAAAGCATCCTGGGATAGGGTATAAGTCTGAGGGGAGCACATGACGCAGCATCTTTGGCAAGTAGCAGAGTCCCAGGAGGTGGGTGACGGCTTCTCTCCTCCTGTCAATGTAAGTGGGAGTGTCCTGGGTGGTCGGCCTAGAGAACGGAGGTTGAGCTGAGCTGCAGAGAGGGATCCAGAGTGCTGTGGACTGAGTGGAGCTGCTGGGCAGAAGTTTCGTCGAAAAACGGTATTGTGAGTACTTGAGACTGCCCAGGGGTCTGCCTAGGAGAGGAGACCACTCCAGAAGATCAAGGGGATCCAGGAGCCAGCTAACCTGTGGAGAAGGTTTAGAGAAAAGGGGTGCCAGTGATTAAGCCCTAAAGATAAGTGAGAGGAAGAGGGTGCCAGTGTGGGCCCTGAAGTGTTTTAGCAGTGCAGCAGCAGCACGTGTAGCTACTTCAGCAAGGAGTGATTAAGGGAAAAGATTCCATAGGGCCACCCAGGCTTGCTATTTGAGCCTCAAATGTTCCCACTTCCACCAGAATACAGTATTCTAGTGGAAGTGGGAACATTTCAGGCTCAAATAGCAAGCCTGGATGGCCCTATGGAATTGATTCAGGTTTGATCCTCTATAGACTCCAAGCCATTTCCTTCTCAATTTTCTAATTTCACTCCATTAAATTTCTGCATGTCTTATTTTCTGAAGTGCTTTATGCAGGTTAAAATAATTACATTTTGATACGTGAAAAATCATAAAAAGAAGGTTGTCACTAGTGATAATTGAATCCTTAACCAGGAAAGCTCCAGAGCCATTTTCCTTTTTTAGTTATAGGTATATTAAGTCAGCAATACATTTGTTTTTATTTATTCATTATTTAGGCTAGGCTCACACCAGCGTGCGGTGCAGGAAACCTGCGATCTGTGCATGTTTCCTGAACTGTGTTCAAAACTCACTGCAGTTGCGATCTGTAGCTGTTGTCAATGTTAGAATAATGACATCCCTAATGCAGGTCGCAAACGCAGTGCGTTTGCCTGCACCAGATAGCACCAAATAGCACCAGATAGCATGGTATGAATGTACCATGCAATCTGGGTGCAGTTAGTTTCTAAAAGTGGTGCATGCACTACTTTTGGTGAGATGCTGTGCAGTTTAATCCCATTCAAAATGTACAGGGTCAAATCACACTTCACTGAATCGCATGTGAATTAAACAGAAGCACTTGGCATAATATATTCATCTATGTGCATGTAACGCTTACTCCCGCTGGAAATTTGCAGGTTCTTCCCCTGTGGATTTCCCTGCAGCCAGGCACACAATATCAGCGACACTTTTCCTCAATAACCAGTCTAGGGGTATTGCTTTTGTTGTTTTTATTTTTGTAGAACTTGGATAGGGTTGAGGGAATTAAGTGGGATACTCCAAAAACTATGTACAATTTGAGGACACCTTTAGCCAGTGATACCAGACTAGATCTTCAGCAGACAGCCCCACCAGTCAGCAGTCTGTAGCTTCAGCATCCAGGCCCTCGGGTCTCCCACTTGAGGCCTCATGAACAGCACGCACATGGCAGCAAGCCCTCCAGGCTGGACTAATCCTCTCCAGGAAAAGACCCAGAAACCCAGTCTCTCAGAGTATTTATGCAGTCACCCAGCAGCCTTCTGGGCTCTGCTTCCTGGGATTGGCCAGGGCTTCATAAATATTCATACTGCCATCTGCATAGCTCCACACCTACACTATATTAGCAAACGTATTGGGGCGCCTGCCTTTGAATGCACATGAACTTTAAAGGCATCCCAGTTTTAGTCTGTAGGGTTCAATAATTAATTGACCCACTCTTTGCAGCTATAACAGCTTCAGCTGTTCTGAGAAGGCTGTCCACAAGGTTTAGGAGTGTGTCTAAAGGGGAATGTTTGACCATTCTTCCAGAAGCGCATTTATGCGGTCAGGCACTGATGTGGATGGCAAGACCTGACTCGCAGTCTCCACTCTAATTCATCCCAAAGCTGTTCTATGAGGTTGAGGTCAGGACTCTGTGCAGGATAGTCAAGTTCCTCCACCCCAAACTCGCTCATCCATGTCTTCATGGACCTTGCTTGTACACTGGTGCGCAGTCATGTTGGAACAGGAAGGGGCCATCCCCAAACTGTTCCCACAAAGTTGGTAAGCATGAAATTGTCCAAAATGTCTTGGTATGCTGATGCCTTAAGAGTTCCCTTTGCTGGAACTAAGGGGCCAAGCCAACCCCTGAAAAACAACCCCGCACCATAATTCCCCCTCCTTCAAATGATTTGGACCAGTGCACAAAGCAAGGTCAATAAAGACATGGATGAGAGAGTTTGGGTTGAAGGAACTTGACAGGCCTGCACAGAGTCCTGAACTCAACCCGATAGAACACCTTTGGGATGAATTAGAGCAGTGAATGTGAGTCAGGCTTTCTCGTACAACATCAGTACCTGACCTCACAAATGCGCTTCTGAAAGAATGGTCAGATATTACCATAGACACACTCCTAAACCTTAAACACAGTATATCCCAAGCACTTGCCCCGATGAAAAACTGCACTGACTACTGACCAAGGGTCAATCCGATGCAGCCATAAAAAAAAATACATACAGTAACCATAATTGACAGCATTATCTGGATGAAAGAGGGTGACTATAGTTTCTCAGTGTATATAAAATCAAAGCCCAAGGTAAAGGATAAAAAGTCAAAGTTAATGTTTACAGCACGAAATTGTACACAGAGTCAAATAAACCCATGTAGGGTTGTACAATACCATTCCGGTAGTTGTGCACACAGATGGGCTGATGTCCGCTGGGTCCATAGGTTGAAGAACAGGAAGGTGTGGTGTGGCATGTGACAATAGATCCCAAACATTCGGTAGCTGGGTAGAAGTCCGTCGGTGCTCCCCAGTGACGTAACCGCAACCACAGAGCAGAAGTCCAGAAACCAATTGTTGCCGATCTGACCAGCATAGAACACAAACAGAGTCTGTTTCTGTGACAAAGCGTTTCGCACACATGACACACTGCACCTTTCTGTACTTCAGTCTACGGACCCAGCAGATATCAGCCCATCTGCGTGCACAACTACTGGCATGGTATCGCACAACCCAACATGGGTTTTTACTCGTTTATTTCATACTGTAAACATTAAACTTTGACTTTCTAGCCTTTACCTTGGGCTTTGATTTTATATACCCTGAGAAACTATAATCACTATAGTTTCTACCTTATATAGAGTTGCAAGTGATCCTTCTTTCAGGAACGAGTTCAATCTGTCATTTAAAGAAATGGAATCATATATATCATATAACCATATATTTTAAGGTAATCAGTGAAACTTTCAATTTTCCATTACCTACGTTGTTTAACTTCTGTCTGGGAAAACACCTACCTAAACAATCTACTTTCTAATTCTTCCTAGGAATCTTTTTACTACGGGATTGACTGATTTCCCTGTGTAATTACTGGTCCAACATTTATAGATTAAATATGTTTTGCTGACAGCTATCTCTGACAAGAAGGTAACCAATCCTTACTAGCATTAACGCACTACACTATATCATATGCATTGAATGTATTCTGAGCAATGTCCTGTTTTCCAGACACTTTAGGATCAACTTGCTGATCTACTCTTTTCCCCCATATACATCTTCCCCTTATCTCCGCTCCCTCTTTGTCCGCCCGGGAGGCATCGGTTACACCCGTAGGCAGGTGTGTTTTCTTGCTCGACACAGAGACAGCAATACAACAATGTCAATTTAACCTTTATGTCAGTAATTGATTTTCTGTTCACATTTAAGAAATCTCTGATACAAAATTTGGTCCTGAAGAAGCACGCTGCGAAACGCGTAGACCTACAGATCAGATAGGATTCTGCAATATACAATGTAGTATGATGTTGTGACTTTGCTAACAATAACCTACACATTTCTCCCATTGATTCTTCGTGATTATCTAGGCTAGAAATAGTTCTAGGTTATTCAACAATTTTAGAATGTTTCACCGTTTTGTTTTTTTGTCATGTATGTTATAAATGAGGATTGTTTGTTTTGTCCTCATTTTTTAATTGTTTTGAATAAACATTATATATTTTACTAAATTGTGAGTCGCAATGATTCATTTCATGGTGTGCCTTAGAAAGTTCAGTCTTTTCTTCTTGTGCAGAACAAGCTGGTAGTTGTTTCTCCAGCTTACAGCTCACCACAATCTTTTTTCCAATAGTCACCCACTGTCATTTCATCTGTTTTTGCTTATGGACACTCCTAAACCTTGTGGACAGTCTTTCCAGATGAGTTGAAGCTGTTATAGCTGCAAAGGGTGAGCCAACTTAATATTGAACCCTACGGACTAAGGATGCCATTAAAGTTCATGTGAATGTAAAGGCAGGTGTCCCAATACATTTGGTAATATAGTGTATGTTCCAGAGAATTCTCCACTCTCTTAAAGGTAGAAGGAGCAATCAGACTAGCAGCTGAGAAGATTGAACTGCCCTAATTAACCCCTTTGAGCCGACCACCTCCCAGCCCTTTAGGAGTTCTTAAAGCCGGGAGCCAGAGGCAGGAATTTGGGTTATGTGACCACTGTGATTGGCTGTCACAGCGATCACATGATCGCAAAGCTCCCGATTGTAAGTAAGCATCAGGAGCTTACCAATCTCCGCGGCCTCCGTGCTGGGAGCATGAAGGTAGCTCGTTTTCAGCGTGGTATGTTGTTTTAACAGGGCTGCATATATGCCCCAGCTTGGAGTTAGGGCCAACCCGCTTAGCAGCCGCATATATGCGTGCGTCTGGTGTCGTCTGGTGTCAATTAGCTGCACCGGTTACAGTTTGCACTAAATTTACATAACAAAAACACACCCAGCTCCACAAAACACGGTGAGCCAGTGCTAAATCTGTCTATCCTAGCACCTATCTAGGAGGGTGCTACATACAGCAGAATACAGTGAACTTGGGGTGTCTGAGTCATACAGAGTATGAGCTATAAATACATAAATCATTTATCCCTGCCATGCTGTAAGCACAGGAAATGTGGATTCAGCACAGAACACTTTTCGCACAGATACGCTCCGTAGATCAGTTTTTTGGTGTGTCAATAATAACTCTCCGGGAAAATCACAATGAGCACTGTACCTGTCACCACTTTCATCCATCGCTGATCCAAAGTCAAAACATGGAAAGCCATTCTACCTAACAATTGCACAACCAGTAGCATAATTCAGAAAATGCCAACAAAGACCCAAAGTGCAAAATGCAGCAACAGCAACGCCATGCAGTGACTGCTTCATCTATCAGATCAAACCACCTTATTGCTCGTAAGACACATGGCAATTTTCAGCCCATTTCAACCACTTTTATCCAGGCTTGGATTGAAAAAAAAATGACTGCATGGATCAATGAAATGTACTAGGAATAGTGTCTGCCGGTAGCAGATTGCCTTGCTCTGTTCAGTCGTTTCTATAATTTACAAGCTAGTTGAAAATGGTTGAAATTGTCTGAAAAATTTGGTGTGTATTGTCATTGTATGGAATAGAGAAAGAATCAAAAGAAAAGTTTGCGAACACCGATATACACGCACCGGCCACTTTATTAGGTACACCTTCCTAGTACTTTTGCCTTCAAGACTGCCTTAATTGATGCCCTTCGCTCTATTCACCAGGCGTCTACGTGTGCCAACCACTGGGAACTATCTCAGAAGATCACTTTACGTTGGTACTTAACCCCTTACAGGCTTTCCAAGTTTATTCCGTCTCAGCTTCCACAGTGCTGGAGGGGATGCGGGGAGGTGGGCATGGGAGGACTGGGCCAGGGGGCAGAGGGGCAGTTGCCCCCCGGGCTGCTTTGATGCTCTGTAAAAAGGCTGCACTGCTTCTGCCACAGACATGCCCTAAGGATTCCTGGTGAAGAGAAGTAAAAAGTCCCCACTGTTGACCTACTGAGTGCGGGGTGAAGACAAAGATAGAGCGCATACCTCCCCCCCAGCATTGATGGTGTAGACTGTGTCTTAGCAAAGGCCAGTTTCATGCCCCACTGGAGACTCTCCTACCCCAGGCAGTCCCGACTGAGCTGTCCCAGCTCCCCCCCAACTGCCGACCAGATCGGGAACCCGGATTCAGACGGTGTGTTGAGAGTACCTGGAGCGGAGCTTCAGCCTGGATTGTGGGTCAGGAGGAGGCGGGGAAGAGGGAGAGTGGGAGGGGGGCCGAGTCACTGCACCATGGGCCTCTGGTTTGTACTTGCCCCCTGGGCCGAAGGTTTCCAGTCAGCCCCTGGAGTTGGGACACCTTAAACATATTGGTCTTGTAAGCATCTAAAACCTTCTCCACCATCTGAAGTCACAGACATCCTTACACGGCCCTCTCCAGCACTGGCAATACTTAATATAGGCATTGAGGGTTGTCCTTCTAGATTGCTGTAAAATAGTAACCCATGTTTTACTGGCAGTCAGGAGCCTCATTACCAGACAGTGGAAATCCAATGAAGCACCAAATGCTTCGGAGGTCAACAATATAGTGAAAACGAACCGGTCCTTTGAAAGCACACTGGCACACAAACCTAGCGTTAAACGTTGGAGTTTATGGAATGTGTGGATAAAGTATTATTAAACATGTGACTTAACCTGATATGTGGTTTGTTTATTTTTCCCCTTGCATCCCCCATACCCCTCTTCACTATGTTATTATGTTAGTAATGCAAAATTTTTTTGGTACCACTTGAACGCATTACTTTGACATCTTTGGCATGAACCAAGAATGACATGTTGTCACCAATCACTTAGAGATCCCTCTGGGGTTACTCCTCTTAATTGTACATACGCTTTATTGTAATGCTGTACCTTTATACAACTTTCAATAAATAAAAACAAACGGAAAAAAAAAAAAAAAGAATGCCTTAATTCTTCGTGGCATAAATTCAACAAGGTGTTGGAAACAATACTCAGAGATTTTGGTCCATAGTGACATGATAGCATCACGCAGTTGCTGCAGATTTTTCAGCTGCACATCCATGATGCGAATATCCCGTTCACAACATTTTGCCATCTGTGTCCCACTGGGGAGATTTCACCCCACTTCCTGTCCCAAAGCCAAAACAGGAAGTGAAAGAAAATCCCGCCCTGCTAATCATTCCAATAGGTCAACGTGTTTCGCATTTAATAGCTTCATCAGGACCTTGGTAACTTGGCAGCAACGAAATGTATCACATCACCATAAGAGGTTCAGCGAGAATGGGGGAATGACTAGCAATGCAATAAGGATATCCCAACTGGTGCAACAGTGTGGTAAATATTACGGCAAAAACAAAAACAGTCTTGACTGCAAAGTGGCGTAGAAAAATGGTACATCGGATACGACCAGGTATTACTCACTTACCCACTTATACACTTATACCCCCTTCCTAACCAGACCAATTTTCAACTTTCAGTGCTCTCACATTTTGAATGACAATAATTCAGTCATGCAGCACTGTACACATATTACTTTTTGTCCTTTTTCTTTACACAAATATTTTTTTTTGCGCTACAAATGAAAAAAGACTGAAAATGTTGTAAAAAAAAAATTTTTCTTTGTTTCGGGTTTTAAAATTTTGCAAATTTATTAATTTTTCTTCATAAATTTTGGCCAAAAGTTATTAGATTACATATCTTTGGTAAAAAAAAACCCCAAATAAGTATATATTATTTGGTCTGTGTGAAGGTATAGAGTCTACAAACTATAGTGGCAATCACTGAAAATTGATCACACCTGATGTACTGCCATCCTATTTCATACCCCCTAAAAAAAACCTTTTTAAAAAGTAGACATTCCAAGATATTTAGTAAGAGGCATGGTGCATTTTTTGAAGTTGTATTTTTTTCCCACAATTCTTTGCAAAATTAAGATTTTATTTATTTATTTATTTTTCACAAATTTGTCATATTATCAAGTTATTTCTCAAACACTGTAAAGGCATACTTGCAACTACACCCCAAAATACATTCTGCTACTCCTCCTGAGTATGGCGATACCACATGGGTGAGACTTTTCCACAGCCTGGCCACATACAGAGGCCCAACATCCAAGTAGCACCTCCAGGTGTTCTAGGAGCAAAGATTACACTGGAGCACCAAGACAATGGAAACGCCCACAAAATGACCCCATTTTGGAAAGAAAACACCCCAACACATAATCTAGGAGGCATTATGAACCTTTTGAACATGTCATTTTTTCCCACAAGTTTTTGGTGAATGCAGAAAGAAAATGAAAACGCATTTTTTTTGCACAAAGTTGTCCATTTATAAGATATTTCTTACACATAGCATGTATATAGCAAAAATGACACCCCAAAATACATTCTGTTACTCCTTCAAAGTACAGGGATACCACATGTGAGACTTTTACGCAGCCTAGCCAAATACAGAGGCCAAACATTCAGGGAGCACCGTCAAGTACTCTAGGGGCATCAAATTACAAATCAAATTTCCTGGCTACCCATTACACTTTAGTGAGGCACTGTAGGGCACTGATAAGCCCTGTAGTGGCACTGATGTGGCATGGCTAAGCACTGATGTGGCATGGATGAGGCACGGGTGAGCACTGATGTGGCATGGATGTGGAACGGATGAGCATTGATGTGGCATGGATGTGGCACGGATGAGCACTGATGTGGACTGGATGTGGAACAGATGAGCACTGATGTGACATGGATGACCACTGATGTGGCATGGATGAGCACTGATGTGGCACAGATGAGCACTGATGTGGCATGGATGTGGCACAGATGACCACTGATGTGGCATGAATTTGGCAAGGATGAGCACTGATGTGGCATGGATGTGGCACGGATGAGCACTGATGTGACACGGATGCGGCACGGATGAGTCCTGATTTGGCATGGGTGAGCATGGATGAGGCAGGGGTGGGCACAGATGAGGCATTGATGTGGCATGGATGGGCATGGATGTGGCACAGATGGGCATGACTGAGGCATGGATGGGCATGATTGAGGCACGGGTGGTCATGATTGAGGCACGGATGAGGCACAGATTGGCATGATTGAGGCAAGGATGAGGCACAGATTGGCATGAATGAGACATGATTAAGGCACGAGTGGGCATGGTTGAGGCACAGATGGGCATGAGTAAAGCATGGATGAGGCACAGATTGGCATGATTGAGACAAGGATGGGGCACAGATGGGAATTATTGAGGCATGATTGAGATTGCCACTGGAGATTGTCTGGTGTACTCTTATGTTGGCATATGGAAACAATATATTAACAGTTTACCTACATGCACCACATAGCCTGATTCTCTTCTGAGAATTTGGAGCTTATGCTATATAGTGACAGGTTCATCTACTTTTTTTATTGAGGATTGACTTATTATCATTAATACCTGGGCGCATCCGATGTACCATTTTTCTACGCCACTTTGCAGTCAAGGCCTTTTTTTGTTTTTGCCGTAATATATACCACACTGTTGCACCAGTTGAGATATCCTTATTGCATCACTAGTCATCCCACCATCTTTGCTGAACCTCTCAGGGTGATGTGATACATTTCTTTGTTGCCAAGTTACCAAGTTCCTGATGAAGCGATTAAATGTGAAACACGTTGACCTCTTGGACTAATTAGCAAGGATATATTTATTGATGCATCACTTGGTGAATGTTATTCAATGAGAGCATTTCTTGTTTTATGAATGTAATTTTTTTAAAGAAATGTTTTGTAATAAACATTTTTATTTTATTATAATTAGATGTGGTCATTTCTCTCTTGGTACCAGTAAAGTCCAACATCACATCTTTTCCTTTTTTCAATAATATCTATGAATGAGGTACCTTTGCCTAGTCTCTTTCTTTCTTTGAGAAATATAAAAAAAAAAATGATTAGTTAAACCCACCACTAAAATTCCTTTATAATGGCTTTTGAAATATACAAATGCAGCAATTTAGTAATTGGATGAAAGGTTTAGCACTGGGAAACACTTTTTGAATGATAAAAAGTGCATTTTATATACAACTACTGTATATCGATTGGAGCAAAATGGGGACAAATGAGGAGGAAAGAGGGACAGAGGGACTTTGTCTCAAATCAGGGACAGTCCCTCCAAATCAGGGACAGTTGGGAGCTACATCATTACTATTGCCACATAAGAGAATGGATCATGGGAGTGTTTTTATGAGTTTTTACAACCACTTTTTTTTTTTACATCAGCGCAAAGGTCAGTACTTACAAAGCGTCCCTTGTCCTGGCTACGGCTGTCCTAGTTGAAATCTTTCATCATCTGCTCCCCCCACCCCCACACCCCCACAGCAGTAATCTTTTGGTGCTGAGCAAGAGTCAAGAGTGCCGCCTAAGCCTGCCCCCCCCCCTCCTCCATTAATGGATAATGTGCTATAGCTTCTATAAATGGAAAGCAATCTGTGAATGGAAGAATAGAGAATGGGCAAATGAATGAGGATCCTCCTCTATTCACAGCTCACTTTCCTTTCATGCTATTCATTCATGCTTAAAAACTGTTTCAATGAATGGAGGAGGGAATGGAAAATATGGGCATAGTCATCAGTCTTGACGAGTGCCCATGACAGGTCCCTCAGCTCTATTAACCCCTGCCATACTGGAAGATTACCACTGCAGGGGTGTGGGGGAACCAAAGGATGGAAATTTCACTTCTCATTAAATGTAAGTGTCGGTTCACACTATGGCGACACGACTTCGGGGCGACTTAATGAAGTCGCCGTGCACCGCGACTTCGGCGAGACTTGCACCGACTTCACATAATGGAAGTCAATGCAAGTCACTCCGACTTTGTCCAAAAGTAGTGCAGGAACCTTTTTCTAAGTCGAAGCGACTTGAGTGGCTCCTATTAGAATGGTTCCAATTGCACAGCACGGTCCGCGACTTGTCAGGTGACCAAGCCGCCTGACAAGTCGGAACAGTGTGAACCGGCACTAAAGGCTCTTTCACACGGTACGCCTCTGTAGGCAGATCCGTGCTGCTCAGCGGGGATCGATCCGCGATCCCCGCTGAGCCGGCGGATGGCAGCTCCGTCTCCGCTTGCAGAGCGGAGAGGGAGGTGTCTCAGCCCCCGCTGCCCTCTATGGGGGATCGGATGAGAGCGGACCTCCTGTCCGCTCTCATCAGATCCGATCCGCTCCGATTACTGAACGGATGGAAAAATAGGGTTTCCATCCGTCCAGATTTCACGGACAGGATCGGGTGCGGATGGCAGCGGGTGTCAGCGGAGGTGTCTCCGCTGACACCCGCTGCCCCATAGAGCTGCATGGAGGATCCGATCAGATCCGCCTAAAAAACTGACAGGCGGATCTGATCGGATCGCCTGTGTGAAAGAGCCCTAAGTGTTTTTTATTTATTTATTTATTGTTACCTAAACTTAGGGTTTAGGGGGTGCAGGTAATGTATGCAGGGCTTTTTTTTCTCAGAAAATAGGTACAGGAACTCAGCCGCGACCCCCCAAAATCCTCCTCCCCCATACACACGCACCCTCCAAACTGCATCAAATAGTGGGTGTGGCCAAATTTCACTAACAGAGGGAGGGTCTCATAGGGGCACTTAATACTAGGAGTGGGGGTGTCGGCATCTGCACTGCACCCCAGGAACCTGTATCTCTCTTGTCCCCATCCTGCTCTCAGCTGTTGGGAGACAAGCTGTCATTTGTAAATACAGAAGCCGGAGTTCTGTGTTTACAAGTGATAGTGGTGAGTAGGGAGCTCAGCAGAGGGCCTGAGCCAAAGGTGATGGAACTGAGTTCACCAAGTTCCAGCTGAAAAAAAGCCCTGGAAGTATGTATGGGTGGCTGTGTAGTAGTAATAGAAGGGCTGGCATTTTTTTCTTCTTCACTACAGCAGAGATTGGAAGGGAAGTGAGTATTCCATTTCGTCTTTATGGGGAACATTTATTTTAAACCTTTCTTTCTTTTAGCAACAGTCATTTTAAAGCTAATTTTTTTTTTCTATCCTTTTATATAACCTGGGCAAGGGTTAGAACTTCTATTGGGTTTTAAATGGTGCCTGTGTGCCTATTGAGGAGAATTCCCCTTATTTTCTCTTCTGTCTAACAGACAGCACTTGGACAGGGAGCAGGGGTGGGAATCTCCTGTGTGGGGACACAGACAACAATCAAATGCAGACAAAGGTTCTAAAGCTTTATCACTGTTAGCAATGCTGTTTTGTTATTATTGCCTGCATGCCCTTTGGGGGGATTTCTTCTTCCTATTCTGTCTAAAGTCTGTCAAATAAACCCCAAGGATACATAACATAATAGGCTGCCGGTACACAGAGTTTCCTGACAAGTTACCAACCATTGTCTGTTACTGGTATATTTTTTGTAATGCATTGGCTAAATATTTCATAACATAAGGAGATATGAGAGAAACTATTGTGAACATCATGGCAGTCTATAATTGATATGGAATTTTAGAGACAGGGTTCCATGGGCGTCTACACCAGGGGTCCTCAAACTTTTTAAACAAGTGGCCAGTTCACGGGTCCCTCAGACACTGTTGGGGGCCGGACTATAGTTTGAAAAAAAAAATATGAACTAATTCAATGCAGAGAGACCAGCGTGCCCCCTTTCAATGCAGAGAGACCAGCGTGCCCCCTTTCAATGCAGAGAGACCAGCATCCCCCTTTCAATGCAGAGAGACCAGCGTGACCCCTTTCAATGCAGAGAGACCAGCGTGCCCCCTTTCAATGCAGAGAGACCAGCGTGCCCCCTTTCAATGCAGACAGACCAGTGTGCCCCCATTCAATGCAGAGAGATCAGCATGCCCCCATTCAATGCATAGAGACCAGCGTGCCCCCTTTCAATGCAGAGAGATCAGCGTGCCCCCATTCAATGCAGAGAGATCAGCGTGCCCCCATTCAATGCAGAGAGACCAGCGTGCCGTGCCCCCATTCAATGCAGACAGACCAGCGTGCCGTGCCCCCATTCAATGCAGACAGACCAGCGTGCCGTGCCCCCATTCAATACAGACAGACCAGCATGCCATGCCCCCTTCAATGCAGAGAGATCAGCGTGCCCCCTTCAATGCAGAGAGATCAGCGTGCCCCCATTCAATGCAGAGAGACCAGCAAGCCATGCCCCCTTCAATGCAGAGACCGGTCAGTGCACTTACCTGCAGCGGCGGCGGCGTCTCCTCGAGTCCTCCCGCCTCCTCCTCGGCCAATGGCACGAGTTTGCCTTTTGGCCAATCAGGAAGCGGGTCTCGGACCCACTTCCTGATTGGCCAGGAGGAGGATCCGTGTGACAATAGCGAATTTTCATTCGCTATTGTCACACAAATGGGTGGGTTATTGCACAGTGCTCTGTGCCCCGGATCCACCCTTTTCTGAAGCCTATTAGAGCCTCTGGCTCTAATTAGGTGATTCAGGATAAAAAAAACAATGTGAATGATACATCTCGGCCGGCGGGCCGGGTTCAGGACCCTGGTGGGCCACATGCGGCCCGCGGGCCGTAGTTTGAGGACCCCTGGTCTACACTATATGGTGAAGCATTTGTTCAAATAAAGCTGCACTCTTTACAGTACTCAACCTTGTGATAATGGGTGCTCAAAGTGAATACCATGAGCTATAAGGAACATCATTGCAGTCTATAATTAATATGGCATTTTAGAGAAAAGGTTCCATGGACTTCTACACTATATGGCGAAGCATTTGTTGGACACCTGACCATCACGCCTGTATAGGCTGATTGGACATCCTGTTCCAAATCCATAGCCATTGATATGGAATTGCCCCCCTACACACATACACCCTTACAACTATAATGGCCTCCACTGTTCTGGTTTTGGAGGCTGTGGAGGGTATCTGGGGGAATTTGTGTTTATTCACCCAGAAGAGCATATGTGAGGTCAAGTACTGATGTTGCATGGGAAGACCTATAAAGTCCAAATAAAAGCTGCACTCATTACAGTACTCGACCTTGTGATAATGGATGCTCAAAGTGAATGCCATGAGCTATTAGGAACATTATTGCAGTCTGCAATCTATATGGAATTTTAGAGAAAAGGTTCCATGAGCTTCTATACTATATGGTGAAGCATTTGTTGGACACCTGACCATCACGCCTGTATAGGTTGATTGGACATCCTGTTCCATTACCATAGCCATTGATATGGAATTGCCCCCCTACACACTTATACCCTTACAACTATAATGGCTTCCACTGTTCTGGTTTTGGAGGCTGTGGAAAGTGTCTGGGAGAATTTGTGTTTATTCACCCTGAAAAGCATCTGTGAGGTCAAGTACTGGTGTTGGATGGGAAGACCTATAAAATCCAAATAGAAGCTGCACTCATTACAGTACTCGACCTTGTGATAATGGGTGCTCAAAGTGAATGCCGTGAGCTATTAGGAACATCATTGCAGTCTATAATTAATATGGAATTTTAGAGAAAAGGTTCCATGGGCTTCCATCCACACTATATGGTGAAGCATTTGTTGACACTCACGCCCATATAGGCTGATTGGACATCCTGTTCCAAAACCATAGCCATTGATATGGAATTGCCCCCCTACACACTTAAACCCTTAGAACTATAATGGCCTCCACTGTTCTGGTTATGGAGGCTGTGGAGGGTATCTGGGGGAACTTGTGTTTATTCACCCAGAAGAGCATATGTGAGGTCAAGTACTGATGTTGGATGGGAAGAACTATAAAGTCCAAATAGAAGCTGCACTCATTACAGTACTCGGCCTTGTGATAATGGATGCTCAAAGTGAATGCCATGAGCTATAAGGAACATCATTGCAGTCTATAATTTATATGGAATTTTAGAGAAAAGGTTACATGGGCTTCTATACTATATGGCGAAGCATTTTTTGGACACCTGACCATCACGCCTGTATAGGTTGATTGGACATCCTGTTCCATAACCATAGCCATTGATATGGAATTGCCCCCCTAGACACTTACACCCTTACAACTATAATGGCCTCCACTGTTCTGGTTTTGGAGGCTGTGGAAAGTGTCTGGGGAGTTTGTGTTTATTCATCCTGAAAAGCATCTGTGAGGTCAAGTACTGGTGTTGGATGGGAAGACCTATAAAATCCAAATAGAAGCTGCACTCATTACAGTACTTGACCTTGTGATAATGGATGCTCAAAGTGAATGCCATGAGCTATTAGAAACATCAATGCAGTCTATAATTTATATGGAATTTTAGAGAAAAGGTTCCATGGGCTTCCACACTATATGGTGAAGCATTTGTTGACACTCACGCCCGTATAGGCTGATTGGACATCCTGTTACAAAACCATAGCCATTGATATGGAATTTCCCCCCTACACACTTACACCCTTACAACTATAATGGCCTCCACTGTTCTGGTTTTGGAGGCTGTGGAGGGTATTTGGGGGAATTTGTGTTTATTCACCCAGAAGAGCATATGTGAGGTCAAGTACTGGTGTTGGATGGGAAAACCTATAAAGTCCAAATAGAAGCTGCACTCATTACAGTACTCGACCTTGTGATAATGGATGCTCAAAGTGAATGCCATGAGCTATTAGGGAACATCATTGCAGTCTATAATTAATATGGAATTTTAGAGAAAAGGTTCCATGGGCTTCTACACTGTATGGTGAAGCATTTGTTGGACACCTGACCATCACGCCCGTATAGGCTGATTGGACATCCTGTTCCATAACCATAGCCATTGATATGGAATTGCCCCCCTACACACTTACACCCTTACAACTATAATGGCCTCCACTGTTCTGGTTTTAGAGGCTGTGGAAAGTGTCTGGGAGAATTTGTGTTTATTCACCCTGAAAAGCATCTGTGAGGTCAAGTACTGGTGTTGGATGGGAAGACCTATAAAATCCAAATAGAAGCTGCACTCATCACAGTACTCAATCTTGTGACAATTTGTGCTCAAAGTAAGTGCTGTGAGCTATAAGGAACATCACTGCAGTCTATAATTTATATGGAATTTTAGAGATAAGGTTCCATGGGCTTCTACACTACTGTATATGGCTAAGCGTTTGTGGACACCTGACCATCACACTTGTAAGGGCTGGTTGGACATTCTGTTCCAAATCCTAACCATTAATATAGAGTTGCCCCTACACACCTTTACGTGTCCTCCACTGGTCTGGTTTTGGAAACTGTGGAGGGTGCCTGTGGGAATTTGTGCCTCTTCACCCAGAAGAGAATTTGGTCAAGAAATGATCATAGATGAGAAGTCAAAATAGAAGCTAAACTGATTACAGTACTCAACCTTGTGATAATGGGTGCTCAACGTAAATGCCATGAGCTATTAGGAACATCATTGCAGTCTATAATTTATATGGAATTTTAGAGATAAGCTTCCTTGGGCTTCTACACTATATGGCGAAGCATTTGTGGACATCTGACCAACACACCTGAATGGGCTGGTTGGACATCCTGTTCCAAATCCATAGCAATTAATATGAAAATTACCCCCTACACCCTTACAACTATAATGGCCTTCACTGTTTTAGAGAATGTGGAGGGTGTCTAGGGGGATTTGTGATCATTCACCCAGACAAGCATTTGTGAGGTCAAGTACTGATATTGGATGGGAAGACCTATAAAGCCCAAATAGAAGATGCACTCACCACAGTACTCGACCTTGTAATAATGGGTGCTCAAAGTGAGTGCCGTGAGCTATCATGAACATCTATGCAGTCTATAATTTATATTGAATTTTTGAGATAGGGTTCTATGTGCTTTTACACTATATGGCAAAGTGTTTGTGGGCACCTGATCATCACACCTATATGGGCTGTTTGGACATCCTGTTACAAAACCATAGTCATTAATAAGGAGTTGCCACACACACACATACACCCTTACGACTATAATGTTCTTCACTGTTCTGGTTTTGGAGACTGTGAAGGGTGTATGGGGGAATTTGTACTCAAATTATTTGCCATGGATGGTGCCATGCCAGGACCAAATGCAGAGATGAGAAGTTTCAAGTTCTCCTAATAGATGCATTCCACAGGTTTATTGTGAAGACAAGGCCATATAAGACATAAGGAGGAGGGACAAAGAAGGAGATTAAGTTGTAGGTGACAATAGAAAAGTGCTGAGATAGGAAGGTGGTTTCCAATGCCTTATGAGCCTCTGTCTTTACAATAAACACATGAAGCACATCTATTTGGAGTACTGGAGATGAAAAGATCCTTTTCATCCCAAAGGTGTTCAATAGCGTTGAGGTCAGAGTGCAGGCCACTCGAGATCCAGGGCAAGTTTTCTGAAGAACTATGGATAGGCTATTTTTAGGGTTAACGCTAATATGGTATAAAGTTTGATGGATGGGTTTAGTTTCTGCTTTAATTACAATCTTATGACACATGACTTTCACTCGTTGTGTAGTCGAGTAAATGAAGCTAAGGCACTGACCAATTTAAATTAACCATGGAAACTGAATAATGTAGATCTGTCAGCAATTAAAGGAGTAAAGGCCCGTACACACGTACCGATCGTCGGCATACAAACGTCGGTGGACGAAGGATCTGCCGATTGTACGCGTGTTAGTATGGTGCCTCCGACAGATGTCTGCGCACAATCCGCGGACAAAAGTCTTTCTTGCAAACATGAAAATATTTGTATGCCGACACCAGAACGGACGATTGTTCGCCTGTCAGTACACAATTCTGCCGACACACAGCTACAAATCCCAACACGCATGATCAAACCAAATGAGTTCCCGGAAGAATTTTCTCTAGTAAACTCAACATTTTATTCAGAAAGAACTTTCGGCTCGCGGAAGTCCAAGAAATAGGTGAAATGCGGAGCACATGCTCATCTTGATAAATGTGAGAAGAAGGAAGATGCTGCTCATAATGCCATACTTTTCTAATAAAAAGGCATGTGTTCTGTTATGATGAAGATAATGTTTGTCTATTCTATCTGTTCTATCAAATTTTAGAATTAAATAATTTGAACTCTTCACCATTATTTTTGTATTTTCACACCAAAGATCTAACTATTGATATGACCCTTTATTCTTTTATGAATTAATGTCTAAAACATATTTTTCAGGTTATGCACAATATTAAACATGTTAACAAATTCAGATAGGCCATTTTTTATTTTAAATTTTCTTTATTTTTTGGATCTCAGCAAAAAAACAACAAAGCAAACATCAATACTTTCCGTATAATAAACTAAACATAAAAAAGGTCCATTTGGACAAAATTAAACTAGAAACTGGCAAACAGGGGTAAAATAAATAATAGGGGGTTACACAAATTAAAGTTGCTGGTAACTGTAATCAGGTTGCCATGAGGGCAGGTTTGGATCCTGCTGGCCATATTGCCACTGGCCATGTGGCATTTGGCGAGGTGGTGGGTGTTGTGGAGGTGGAGGTGGAGGTGGAGGTGGAGGGCACGGGTGCTCCTGGCATGCGTGGCTGTGCTCAGTAAGTATGCCGTTTTCAGCGTTTTGCAGCACATCCAGAATAATTTTTCTGGCATACTGACACTGCCTGAGGTCCACCTTATCCAGGATTTTGGCAGTCATATTCCCGAAGGACTCATTGGCCTCCGGTTTCCGACGTAGGGCTATGGTGGCCTCCTGGATAAACTCGTCGGTGATGTCATCCACGTGCTTCCTCTTTTGCCTCCGTTTGGCAGGAGGAGGTGGTGGTGGAAAGAGTTCCGCAGGCTCCTCAGGCTCCACAGGCTCCCCAGGCTCCTGGCTGCAACCTGGCTCCTCCTCAGTGACACTTCCCTGTTGATGAAATGAACAATTGATTAGAATGTTATAGTGTATATAAAAATGCATGTTTGTTATATTATTGTGAACAAATAGCAGACTTTACATACAGTGGCATATCTAGGGTCTCCAGTGCCCTTGTTGAGGAGCTGTATTTGGCAACAACCCCCCCCCCCCCCAAGATCAATGTAAAACTGTAACCCACCCCCCCAAAAAAAAATTAAAGGGCATTAAAAGTTTCTAATTTGCCCCTTGTTTGCCCAGTGTAGAGCTCTCTAGTGGGCAATCATTGTCTCAGGTGTGAAAAAGAAAGAGAGGGTTGAGAGATAGAGAGAGGGAGAGAAAGAGGGGGTGTGAGAGAGAGAGGAGGGGGTTGCAGAGAGAGAGGGGCCTGAACTTGCAGAGGACTTGATGTAGGGCATTGAGGGTGAAGCAGTGCAGGGAAACATGAATAAGGAAGCCACCTGCCTTGCTGACCCAGAGTGAGAGACCAGAGACATGGAAGCAAGGATGGATGGATCATTTGCAGGAGCTGTTAGTTTTGTATTAAAAAAGGTTGAGCCAGAGGAATGCTGAGGCTACAGCAGTGTTTCTTAGGACCAGAGGTGTGCTGGGGATGCAGCAGTGTTTGTAAGACCGGAGGGGTGCTGGGGATGCAGTGAGAGGCAGTCTCAGTCTCCTGGTCTTTTGGCTCAGCTGCTCTCAATGTTTTACACCTGCATGAAGCAGCTCTCAATGTTTTACACCTGCATGAAGCAGCTCTCAATGTTTTACACCTGCATGAAGCTGCTCTCAATGTTTTACACCTGCATGAAGCTGCTCTCAATGTTTTACACCTGCATGAATCCGCCTGCAAACTGGGGGTTCTGGGGTGTGCAGGCTGAGTGGATTGTTAAAATAAACAATAAAACAATGCCAATGTTTTTGTGACCCACCCCCCTTGGCCTGCGCCCCTGGCGGTTGCCTGTCATGCCAACCCCTTGCTATGCCCGTTTACCTAAAGGGTCAATTATGGTTTAGCTTATAATTTTGTTACATGATTACATTTTAGCAGACAATATATTGTGAAATGCCATACCTGAGTAAAACTCTCCTCCAGGAAATCCTCATCCTGGCTTGGATCTACCGACACTGAGCCCTCTGCCGAAGTAGAAGGCAGTGTTGAAATTGACGGCCTGGATTCCATGGTGTCTGCCAGGAACCGCATGTTATCAAAGTACCACAGCCGTGGTACATATACATTCCGTGCCCCTGCTCCAGACTGGGTGGACTCCTCTATTTTTTTAACTCCCGCCTGTAGGCAGTGCGAATACTGTTTATTTTTTTGCGGATATAAGTAAAATTTGCCCCAGGACAGACGGGCTTGTAGAAGGCCACCAAATGTTCCATGGCCTGTTTTCTGAGTTTTCGATTTTTATAATCTGCGGACTTGACTTGCCACAAACAGGGCAGTTGCCTGAACTCATCAATAAAACTTATTAAAAAGTTGTGGGTGGTGAAATTGTCCACCATATTGCAGGACAGTATATGCCTGCAAGACACAAAACAACACAAAACATATTAAAATAGCATGTATTTTGGCACATAATAAAGATATTCCTAATAAAAGCTGTATAGGGCCCAAAACACACACTTTCTATTAAAAGAGTCGTACCTTTGTTTGTGGGGAAAAGTCGTGATTCGCCGCTCGATCGTGCTCCAACTCTCGATATGTCCGCTAGCGAATCGTCGGCCGAACGATCTGGCGTCCTTTAAATACAGAGCAGGCGTCAACTCCTCCTCCAGTGGCGGGCTTGTGCAGGGGTGTGTACGTGCCGAAGATCAGGCCTACATGCGACACTCACACCTGAGGCAGTGGAATAATCATTGTTTAATTAGGAACCATGTCTCAACAATCTGGGAGCTCAATTAGTGGGGGCCGAAGTGATTGGGCCACCCGAAAATCAAGGGCTACACCCATGTCAAAGCCAGAAATGGTGGAGATGGTCTCCATTTTAGAAAAAATGGATTACGATGGAAAGTTGGCAAATTACGATCGGCCCAATGCCAGGAAAGATGGCATCATGGACAAGGTGGTGGCCTGTTTGGTCAAAAAATTCGGTGTCGAGCGATCGAAAGATCAGATTCGGAAACGGTGGCCTGACCTCAAACACCGTGAGCAGGATCAGCTTTCCCAAATCCATCGGATTTTGAAAAAAAGTAAGTTTTATTTTTTCTTTATTTTTTTAATCATGCAATATGTTTTTTATAATTTGGTGTATGTTGTATTAACATGTCTAGATTATAATGTCTATGTAAAAAGTTAGATTACTCATTTTAGTTGTCATGTCGTGATTTGATCGATCTATTGTTGATGTTTTAGTATATGACATTAAAAGTCAGGAAGCCATAGTTAAAAATATATGTATTGTGTTGCAACGAACGTTCTTTCCTGCACGAATCTTCTCAGCAAACATTCCTATTAATCACAGATTATTATTCAAACCTTTAAATAGGAGAAAAACGTAAACTCCGTGCCAAACAATGGGAAAGGAGGAGGAGAGGTTTGGCAGCTCCATCGGCAGTTGTGGAACAAGATGAGGACATGGGCACAGAAGGTGGCACAGATTCCACTAAAGGTAATTGGTTCCTATGCACTGTCAAACATTAATGTACCATATTTTTCGTAGATAACCATGTACATGTCTTCATATTTGTTACTAAAAGAGCTATCAAGCAGGGCACCATGTCCTAACAAATGTACCTCTTGTGACTTTTATGATATGGCCAATGTTTTGTATTATGTAGATGAAGACATTATGCCGGAAATAATCCTGGTGGAGCCAACAAGTGACCAGACACCAGAGCAACAAGAAGGTTGGTAGGCACAGATTTTTGTGTAGTGGGATCATAGAAATATGTGTATTTGCAATGATTGTTTAACCTTATATTCTTGTACTCCCTTACAAATTTACATTGCAGATGTTGCATCATGCCAGGATGTGGCATCCCCAGCCAGGTCAGAAGCCCGATCTCCTGGCAACTTGCCAAGCAGCATGGAAGCCAGTTCCGAAACTGTGGAGGAACCAGGACCAAGTGTCCAAGAGCCAATTGTGTGCCCACGTAGGTTTTTTCAGAATGATTTTTATCAGTGTTATTTTTAGCCTCCAATTTACAACACTAGTTCCCTATGGGAGCCTCTTTATTTGAATGGAAGTCGCACCGTAAGTCGGATCAGGATGCTCTGACTTGCGGGGCCACTTGCGTTGTGAAGATTTTTGAGGGGGAACTACACCCAAAAATTGAACAACCCACCGTGGGTGTCCCCCCAAGTTCACAACCAGGCCTTTTGTGTGTGGTATTGAGTTTGAGGGTATGCCCACAACAAAAAGACAGCGTGGGTTACCCCCAAAACCCCTACCAGACCCTTATACAAGCATGCAGCTTGTCAGGCCAGGAAAGAGAACGAGCAAGCGGACCAAACACCCCCTGGACCACAGCAGGACACATGCCCTCAACATGGGGGGGTTTTGTTGCTTTGGGCCAGGGGGCCTCTGCACCGCACACCCAAAAGCACCTTACTCCCATGTAGAGGAGGACAAGAGCCTCATCCCCACAACCCTGTCTGGTGGTTTTGGGGGGTCATGCGGCCAGGGGGTTCCTAGGACTTTGGAAGCAACCTTTAACAAAGGGTGGCCCCCAGATCCCAGACCCCAATCACTATGTGAATGGGTATGGGGTACATAGTACCCCTACACATTAACCACATAAATGGAAGTGTATGTGAATAACGACAGGAGACGTTTATGAAATGTTCTTAAATATCTTCATCCGGTCTTCTCCACTCTGCTCTTTGGATCTTCTCCTCTCCACTCTTCTGCTGTCCAATCTTCTGCTCTTATGTTGTCTGCTCTTTTGCCCTAGGCTCTTCTTCTTCCTCCTGTCCTCCTCCAATGCTGTTGCCGTGCATTCTGCCCGTCTCTGGTCTCTGCATCTTAATATATATACATTACAACCATGCCCTCACAATGACGTCATCATGCGTTCACACCCCTAATGAATATATAGTAAGCTCAGGAGACCGGCAGAATCATCAGCAACAGCATCGGAGGAGGACAGGAGGAAGAAGAAGAGCCTAGGGCAAAAGAGCATAAGAACAGGGTAGGTATTAACTCGAGAGGAATTTAAGATTACCTGGACACCAAATGTTTCTCTATTATTATGACCTCATGTAGGTGATTCACATTGACTCATTTTTTTTTAATTTTTACAGACCATGTTTTACATAGTTGCACATTAGCCAAATTGACCCGTGAGGCTCTCCAATGCTGCGCAGACCTGGAACAAATAAAGGAGACTGCAACGGCATTACAAATCAAAATGCGCAATTTTGTGGACATGATTGGCAAATTTTAAGCCACAATTTTACTAGGTTTTTAATGTTTGTATTGGGATGTTCCTGATGTTACAATTTTTTTAGAATGTTTTAGGGCATTTTAATTACACTCAGATGTTAAAGAGTGTACCCAAGTTTGGGAAAAGCACTTTACAACACCCTAACCCTAACCCTAACCCTAACCCTAACCCTAACCCTAACCCTAACCCTGTGAATGTTTGATACTAAAACGTTTTTACATTCAACAATGTGTGTTCAATTCTTTATTAGACTTTAGTTGGGGGGTCGAGGTCTAAAGCTGTGTAAAGAAGCACTAAATGTATGATGGCTGTCCTATTCCCATATTTACATGTTAATGAAAGCATTTTGGTCACTGCCATATGCGAGTTGCTGGAGGTGTCAATGAAATGTTAAAGATACCCCCAGTTTTAACGCATATCACAGTGCGATCTGACATTTCACACAGGATCGGATCACACAAGTTTGAACGATTGTGCGATCCTATCCTGATGCGGCTGAATAAATGCATCATGTGCGACTTTTGTGCGAGTGCAGTGCGAATTGAGCCATACAAACTGTATAGCTGATTTTCGCATGAACATCTGATCGCATGTAATAAAGGAGCAGTGCGCTACGATATTACATGCCATCAGATGTGCAGTGTGAATTGAGACATACACTTTGTATGGCTACATTCGCACTGAACACGCATACAAGTCGCACATGACCCTTTATTTCTGATGTATCTGGATTGGATCGCACAGTGCTTAACACTTGTGGAATACAATCCTGTGGAAAAAGTAAGTGGCGGGTCACCCTTATGCAATGCTGGAAGGCTGCAAAGTCGCAGACTTCCCGCATCGCATAAGTGTGACTCAACACTCAAGGTACTAGCAGTCCTAGGATTCAATATGGCATTGATATTGCCAGTAGCAATCAGTGTAGGGAGATCAGTGTAATCTATAGTGTATTGCTTGTTCGTTGCTCTAGTTCACTTTCCATTACCTATATATATAACACTTTGAGATGAACAATGATCAAGTTTCACATAACACTGACATATCCTAACATTGGTGGGCAGTGAGAAGGATGTCATAAATGAACACAACATAACAGGTGTAGGTACTTTGTTAATACCCTAATGTATTATATGAAATATATAGTATGGGCAACTTCTGGACAATGAACACCAATGTAAGGTGACATTAGATGAACCTTGGGTGTGACCTAGTTCTCAATGTGACAGGGTTTGTGTACATTTTGTGGGGTGCAGAAGGCCCTTGTATTTACACCACTGGCTAAAAAATAACACATGGCCATCATCACTTTGGATCAGCTGGTGAGAGACTACAGTCAAGAAACACACTGATGAATGTATTAACCCTTCCAAAGTCACACATATATAACACATGATTAACCCAAATAATTGTGTTTGGCATATGTGCCCAAATGATTATAATCCACAATACAGAATCATTGCAATTTTTGTTTAATGTGTTGAAAAATAATATATCTCTGACATTTATCTTGTGTGTCCAATCTTTAACAAGATTAATGGGTGTGTGACAGTGATTGCTGCCAGGACACAGCTCCTCTCCCCACGAAATAGTCCAGATATTCCTGGCGGATCTGACGGGCCCTGTGTGATGCCAATGCTGACCGTCCAACTTCCATTGACGTCATGGACTCCACTTGGTTAGAAGGTTGGGCCTCTCCACTTGTACCTGGCATAGCAGGGTCAGTATCCAGTTGCTGCAATACGTAATTTTGTGCATTCCTGCGTAGGAAGTTGTGCAAAATGCAGCAACACAAGACCACATTATCCACTTTGTACAGTGCCAGGTTTATGGACGTCAGGAATATCCGGAACCGGTTGGCCATTATCCCGAAGGCATTCTCCACAACTCTGCGAGCTCTGGACAACCGGTAGTTGTAAATCCTTTGGTCTGGGGTGAGGTTCCTCTGAGGGTAGGGCTTCATGAGATGCTCCCCAAGCGCAAAAGCCTCATCTGCGATAAACACAAAGCTCATACCCTCAACAGTTTGCTCCCTGGATGGCAGGTTCAGAGTGCCGTTCTTTAGACGACGAGCGAACTCCGTCTGATCAATAACTCCCCCATCCGAATTGCGGCCATTTTTGCCAATATCCAAAAAAATAAACTCATAGTTTGCATTAACTATGGCTAGCATGACTATACTAAAAAAACCTTTATAATTATAATAAAATGTGCCGGAATTCGGAGGGGGGACAATGCGGACGTGCTTCCCATCAATAGCACCCCCACAATTGGGAAAATTCCACTTCTCCAGAAATTGATCAGAAATCTCCAGCCATTGCTCTGCGTTTGAAGGAAACTGTGGGGAAAAAATAAAAAAAAAAAAAAAAAAAATAAAATTAGTGCTTGAGCATATCACATTATTAATTACACACACAGTTGTCTGTTAAATGCTTATGCAACTTGCTAAAAAAATATACAACAGGAAGGCAAAGGTTTGGATATGGGGATGTAACATCTACATACATTTCTTTTCAACCTCCTATTGTTCTTATATTGTAAAGGGCCATACACACTAGAAGATTCTCTGAAGACTTTTTCGTGCAGATTTAACTTTTCTATGTAGTGCAAGGGCCTACCAGATTGCATAGGATTTGAAAGTGTTTGTTGGACCTCATATTATTTGGTTTTGGTAAATCGGAAGGATAAATTGTTCTGACAATCTTCTAGTGTGTATGGCCCATTATACTCACCAGCTAGAGCTGAGATTTACAAACTACGGCCCTCCAGCTGTTGCAGAACTACACATCCCATGAGGCCTTGTAATTCTCTCACATTCACAGACATGACTAGGCATGATGGAAATTGAAGTTCGTGAACAACTGGTGGGCCATAGTTTGAAGACCTCTGAACTTGAGCTTTGGTATATGCTGACTTTGAGATTTAGCATGTGGGTGGGGGGATGGGTAAGTAAAACTGGGCATTTATACATCAATTAGGGCTTGTGGTCAGTGAAGGTTTTAACATCATTACATAAACATACAGAATCATAGGTGGGAATGGATGGACTGATGTATTTTAGATAAATCATTAACTAGGTACTAAAACATTGGCCAAGGAATAATTGTTTGAGGGAAAGCAATAAAATGACCCAAATTCAAAATACTGTTAACAGGCAATGCGTTTAGGGACACATAGGAGAGAATGGTGGGGTGGTTAGTGGGTAATTTTACAAATGGTTAAAGATAATCTACATCTTTACTACTATGTGCATGCGGACAGAGGGTAGTTTACAAATAATGGCCTGTGTCAATTGCTGTACATCCAAAAACATCATAATTCAGGTGAAACTAGTAATACATGTAATGTAATGTAAAAAATCAAACATACCTTGATATAGTCCTTCTGCAAGACCTTGATGATGGCAGAGCAGGTCTCAGGGATGATGACTCCAAGAGCTTGGGGGGAGATGCCTGTGGTGAACTTCAGATCCTGCAGGCTTCTCCCTGTTGCAAGATACCTCAACGTCGCAATTAACCTTTGCTCAGGAGTAATTGCAAGCCGCATACAAGTATCCTGCTTCAGAATATAGGGGGACACCAGGGCAAGAAGACGGTAAAAGATGGGATCCGTCATCCTCAAATAATTCCTGAAGTCATCAGGATTATTTTCCTGGAGCTCCCTCAGCAAGGACATATGAGAAAATTGATCACGGTTAAGCAACCAATTTTTCGTCCAGGAGGTCCGCTTCTTCTTCCTATTGCTCGTACGTCGTCTCAGAGCCAAAACTCCAACACTAACGACAGCAACGGACGAATTCACGGTCGCCATAATAAATTCTCGAACGATGTCTCGGAAAATAGCGAAATGTCGTCAACCAAACAAATGCTACCGAAATCAGCGCGAGATGCCCAGAAGGGTCACGGCCAAACACTCACTTCCTCTTTTGTAGCGGCGAACGTGCGTGGAACGTAGTGACGTCATTTTCTGTCGGAAGACAAATGTCCTGGGCAAGTTTGGAGCACTTTTCAACAGACAAACAACAAACACACCAGCCGCGAACATTTGTAGGACGTTCCGTCGGCCGACGATCGGTACGTGTGTACGGGGCTTAAGTTGGCAGCAGTTTCACCTAACCTTTCTAAAAGACCTTTGAAATGATATTTTTACCCCAAATTACTTGATATGGCAGATTGAATATGATCAGCATAGACATACAAAAGTATATATATTACCAACCTCTAAAATTGCCAATACAATTTTAAACAATTAAAAATGACAAGTGATCTAAGTCTTTCAAATTATGAGGATCCTATGAAGAAAAGAAAAAAACGTGGGAGCCAGGTTTATATATAAATATGTCTTTCTATTAATTTGTTTTTAGCACTGGTTTTACCATTACAGCGGGGAAAATAATTATTTGATCCCTTGCAGATTGAAATGAAGGGTCTATCATTTTTAACATAGATGTATTTTAAATGATAGAGACAGAATATCAACCCAAAATCCTGAAAAAAACACAATAAAAATGTTATCACATGAGTTGCAGTTCAGCGAGTAAAGTATTTGATCCTCCAGCAAAACATGACTTAGTATTGGTGGACAAACCCTTGTTGGCAAGCACAGAGGTAAGACGTTTCTTGTAGTTGGTTACTAGGTTTGCACACATCTCAGGAGAGATTTAATTAATAAGTAATCTCTGGGTTTCATTAGCAACCTCTAGAAGCCCTATTCATCTGCACTCATCACCTTGTAGGCACATGCAGTCTGTACTTCCCACTGTAGTTGGTGCTCACGTAAAGCGGCAATACACACTTCCTGTGTTCACCAGGAGAACAGCTGTCCGATTGGACACTGGGGCTTCATGTGACTTACGCGGCCATCTTGGGTGAGGATAGGTCTTTTTAGGCCCCTGGACTTGGCATGCAGTCTGTGAGTGGTTAGTGTGGGAACAGGTTCCCCCTTTGTCAGGGGGAGTGTTCATAGGTAGGGAAAGTTTCCAGAGGAGTAAGGACAGTGCAGGGACTACGTCCTACCTACACTGTCCTACCTAGCATTCCTGCTCCTGATTGCAGAATCTGTCGGCATCACTTTAAGCTAAGTCTCCACTGTAATAGTTCGTAAGTGGTCCTGGGTGGCTGTGCCAACCCACAGGGCTTAGTTTTGCTTTGTTGGGACTTTTTGTTAAAGTGGTAGTGAAGTCATTTATGCCCTTTTTCTCTACAGGGGAGCTTAGTATAAAGTGTACCTGTAGGGAAAATAAATATCCTCTAAACGTGCACCGTGGTGACAGCGCACCGCTGGAGGGCTTCGGTCTAAGGAAAGTCTCTCATAATGGAATAACATGCGCTTTAATATACTGCTCCTAATAAACTGGCCTCTGTGTGATCACTGCTCGTCAACACAGCACGCTGCATCCTGCACACAATCTCATTTTGCCGTAGATAAAGTCTGGCATGTGACTGAGCTCTAACCAACCCCTTCTTGCCCCTGGTGCTTTCCTATTGGTCAGTAAAACATCCATCATGTTTGGTGGACAATAAGAAAGTACTGGTAAGGAAGAAGGCAGGCGCAAAGAGCAATGATGCAAACTCTTATCCAAATTTGCATAATAAATTTCTCTTAGAAAATAATCTATGAATGTGTACTAGCAGTCAGTGCCGGCTATAAGCCCCAAGAGGTGAGCAGGCCAGGGTCCAGTATTAGATATAGTAGGTAGGGATCAAGCAAAAGCATAGTCAGTAAACAAGCCAAAGGTCAGTAACAAGTGATCGCAGGTTGGGATCAAGTGGAAGCATAGTCAAGGAACAGGGCAAAGGTTGGTAATGAGCGATAGCAAAAATAGGGACGGCAGCAGGTGCGACAAGAGCGATATAATGACTGGAAAGATAACAATTATCTGGCAAAAGGGAAGTGCAAAGGCATGGCTAAAACAGGAAGTTCATGGGAGGAGCAAGGGGTTACATTTTCAAGAAGAACAACACATGAGACAAGGTTGTCTAAGTAATCAGGCAGGAAACAAGAAGAGACGCTGCCAGACACAGCAGAGGTTGCAGGGGCAGATCCAGGTCCTGGCATAGGAGTTCTAACAGTTCCCCATTCTAATCACAACAACAAAAGTTTTAACTATAGATCTATAGTACAACTTTTAAGATAATGGGGTTGATTTACTAAAGTCAAAAAAGCTGTTCAAGGGACCTTGCAAGGTCATTTTCCCCAAAGCTTAGGGAAGGTGGTGATATTTCACTTAGCAAAGAATACCAGCTCAAATGCAAGAAAAAAAATCTGAAATTCTGCTTGCACATGGTTCGACAATGGAAGTCAGCAGAGAGCTTCACCTAATTTCTGGGAAAATCATCTTGCAAAGTGAACAGTCTATTTGCCTTTCGTAAATCAACTCCAATATTTCAACTTCCAGTATTGTTTTTTTCAACTTGATAAAAAAAGTTTTGTAGTCTCTTTTGCAATTAACACGGTTTATGTACACAAGGTGTATGCTAAATACATAATTTTGGTAAATTATACAATCTGTTCTTTTTTAACCTTGTTCTAACACATATGCACACAGATACTTTGTATTTTTTATTTAATTAACTCAGCCAAATGTTGGGACCTAATGTTTTCTGCTCCAGGCCATTCCTCCTATAACCCCAACCCCTGGCTTGGTACTCTTTCAAACACTCCATTACAAGTAGCTCCAGACTTTCAGAAGAACAAAAGACATATTGCAAGGTAGCTTGGATGATGAAAGCCAGCGAATGCTGCAGCAGACATGGAAGTGCCTGGGGCATTTATCTTAGAAACAAGTTATCACATTCAAGATGTCAAAATTGACTAAATCTACACAAGCTAGGGAGTGTATTATTTATAAGATGAAAAGCACAACCGGGGCTGTTGACATTATTTCAAGATCAGTCCTATCTAGATCAGAAAATAACATGTCCATGGAGGAAAGGTAATGAGATGAAAGACTTGTGATTACACATGAAAAATTAGCAAGTACATCTGAAATCACACTATGCTTCCTCTACCATAGAACTTTCAGCACTGTGCCAGTTTTGGTTTTACGTACAAGTTTCACAAAATCAAATGTATCACAACAGGACTAATTTATAAAAAGACAAAGAGGAGGTGTCAGCCTTTCCAACAACCTAACAATCGGAACTCCAGGTATATTAGCCAGTTAAGCCCCGGAAGATTTTACCCCCTTCCTGACCAGGGCCTATTTTACGATTCGTCACTGCTTGATTTTAACGGACAATTGCGCGGTCGTGCGATGCTGTACCTAAACGAATTTGACGTCCTTTTTTTCCCACAAACAGAGCTTTCTTTTGGTGGTATTTGATCACCTGTGCGATATTTTGATCATGCGCTATAAACAAAAAAGAGCGACAATTTTGCAAAAATAACAATATTTTCCAAATTTTTTTATATGAAATTCCCCAAAAAAAATGTAAAAATCAAAATTTTTTAAAATTTTCGGCCAATTTGTTTTATGCTACATATGTTTGGTAAAAAAAATCGCAAAAAGCGTATTTTGATTGGTTTGCGCAAAAGTTATTGCGTTTACTAACAAAGGGAAAGATTTTTGTCATTTTTGTTGTTTTTTTTTTTAACGAGTAATGGCAGCGATCTGCGATTTTTTTTTGCGGTACTACGACATTGCGGCGGACAGATCAGACCCTTGACTGACATTTTTGACACTTTTGGGGTTACCAGTGACATTACTACAGTAATCAGTGCTATACATATGCACTGTTACTGTAAAAATGACACTGGGAGGGAAGGGGTTAACTTTTTTTGAGAGGGAGGGGTTATGTGTCTCCCTAGGGGCGTGATTCTAACTGTGATTGGCTGTGGCTTGAGGTGTAGGAACAGTGATCAACGGTCCTACATAGTAGAACCATATTTTACCATTCCTACACAGGGGAGAATGACAGGCGGCTTGTTTACATTAGCCGCCTGCCTTTCTCCCTCTGCACCGACGATCGCCGAGTGACCGGAGGACATCGGGTCCGCCGGGCACATGCGTGGGGGGGGGGGTCCGTGACTGCGTGGGAGCGCGCCTCCGGGGGCGTGCGCTCGCTCCCTAGACCCTCACAGGCTAGCGACGTAGACCTACGTTGCTTTGCCTGTGAGGGGCTGACCGCCGCAGTAAATAGTCGTGCGGCGGTCGGCAAGCGGTTAAGGAGCTACTGGGCCTGGATCAAAAATCTCAATGTGGGTTCACTTGACTTGTTACAAATAAATAATACAAAGTACCATTAAGATCGTAAGCAAAGTTTACGTAACTGTCAATCAGTCCGTCAATCATCTGTGATTCATTCCAAAAAATGGAAAAATCTAATAAGAAATGCTCTACAGAGGAAAGCATATATTTATGTTAAGCTTTCTTAACCACTTACCGCATATCGACGTAGGGCTACGTCTGTAAACTTTGCGGGCTTATACCGGGGTGATGCCTCTAGCTAGAGACATCATCCCGGTACCGTGGTTTGAAGCCGACGGTTGGCTTTCCGTCGGTAATGACCGATGCGGCTCGGGAGCCGCTCGATCGTTACCCGGGGGGGGCGGGAGGGGACGTCCCCCCCCTCCCGCCGCCTTCCGTGGCTTTGCTCGGGGCTCCCGTCCCACCGGGAGCCCCGAGCACCCAGCCGGCACGTCCGCCAGCTGGATGGAGTCCCGATGAATGCCGGAAATGGCATCGATCGGGTCTCCGATGACATAACCCGGAGGCGGCGTCCATGACGTCACGTCCGGGTTACTGTGCTGCAAAAGGCAGCAAATTTGAAAAACGGCTGTATGCAAAAATGCCGTTTTCGGCGTTCTGCATACAGGGAAGTGTAGTGGAGGGGTCTAGGGTCTTTTAGACCCTCGAACCCTCCATAAAGTGTACCTGTCACTACATATTGGTGTCATAAGGGATGTTTACATTGCTGGTGACAGCAATAAAAGTGATCTTTTTTAAATCTTTAAGTGATTTTTTTATTTTTTTTAAAACCTGTAATAAAGTTAAAAAAAAAGAAAAAATAAATAGGAAAAAAAAAATAAAAAATTTAGCTGCCCCCGTCACAGTTAGCTCGCGCACAAAAAAAAAACGTATACGCAAGTCGAGCCGCGAATTAAATCGTTGTTCAACCCACACATGTGAGGTATCGCCGCGATCGCCAGAGCGTGGGCAATAATTTAAAAAAAAGAGCTACACTCTAACTCTAAACTGCTAACCGTTAAATAAATTTAAAGCGTCGCAGATTGAGATCTCTATTGACCGTAGTTTGTCGCCATCCCACGGGGGGGGCGCAATTTTAAACCGTAACATGTTGGGTATCTATTTACTTGGTGTGACATCATCTTTCACAATGTACAAAAAAAATGGGCTAACTTTACTGTTTAGTATTTTTTAAATGCAGTGAAATGTGATTTTTCTAATTTTTTCCAAAAAAATGGCGTTTTAAAGACCGCTGCACAAATACCGCGTGACAAAAAATTTTGCAATGGCCGGCATTTTATTCTCCAGAGTCTTTGCTAAAAAAATATATATAATGTTTGGGGGTTCTAAGTAGTTTTCTAGGAAAAAATACTGGTTTTAACTTGTAAACAAAAAGTGTCCGAAATAGGGCTGGGGCTTAAGTGGTTAACCCTGGTTCCATGAAACCCTGGGGCTCCTTTAGAGGTTCCTAGGGGTTCCTTGAGTAGTAACATATTGCTCCCCCACCCACAATGACCATCAAAGTAAAGTGGAAATTTCCTATTGGCATTCAATGTAAAGGGTCACTTCTACACTGATCACCAATGTAAACTGGCTTTTCTACAATGACCACCAAAGCTAGGGAGCATTTTTCCATTGACCAACAATGTGAGGGAACATTTTTCTATTGACCACCAATTTGAAGGGGCATTTTTTTCATGTGCCACCAATGTGAGGGGTTATTTTTCCAAAGACCACCAATGTAATGGCACTTTTTCCATTAACCACCAATGTGAGGGGACATTTTTCCATTGACCACTAGTGTGAAGGGATATTTTACCACTGAGCACCAATATGAGGGCACATTTTTCGATTGGCCACCAGTGTGAGGGGACATTTTACCACTAACCACCAATGTGAGGGGGCGTTTTTTTTTTATTGGCCACCAAATCCATTGACCACCAATTTAAAGGCACATTTTCCATTGACCACCAATGTAAAGGCACATTTTCCATTGACCACCAATGTGAGGGGACATTTTACCATTGACCACTAATGTGAGAGCCATTTTTCCATTGACCAACAATGTGAGGGGGCATTTTTCCATTGACCACCAATTTGAGGGGGCATTTTTTTCATGTGCCACCAATGTGAGGGGGAATTTTTCCAAGGACCACCAATGTAATGGCACTTTTTCCATTAACCACCAATGTGAGGGGGACATTTTTCCATTGACCATTAGTGTGAAGGGATATTTTACCACTGAGCACCAATATGAGGGCACATTTTTTGATTGACCACCAGTGTGAGGGGACATTTTACCACTAACCACCAATGTGAGGGGGCATTTTTTTTTAATTGGCCACCAAATCCATTGACCACCAATATAAAGGCACATTTTCCATTGACCACCAATGTAAAGACACATTTTCCATTGACCACCAATGTAAAGGCACATTTTCCATTGACCACCAATGTAAAGGCACATTTTACCATTGACCACTAATGTGAGAGCCATTTTTCCATTGACCAACAATGTGAGGGGGCATTTTTCCATTCACTATCAATGTGAATGAGCATTTTTCTATTGACCACCAATGTGAGGCGACATTTTTCCATTAACTACCAATGTGAGGGAGCATTTCTCCAATGGCCACCAATTGTTTGTGTCCCATAGACTTTAATAGAGTTTGCATGTCTGCTGCCATAACACCGGTATTAAACGTCAAAGTACTGACGTAAAACTGCGGCGGGCGGTCTGAAAGTGGTTAATATGAAAGCAAGGGGACTGGCAGGAACACCAGGAATTTCACAGAAAGGAAGCAATACAAAGAGCACAGGATACTTTCTCATACAAGTACATGGCACAGCAGTCACATATCAGGAATATGAAATGTTGGGGTACCAATTGCTTTAAGGGCCGGTTCACACTTTGGGGTTGATTTACTAAAACTGGAGAATGGAAATTCTGGTACAGCTGTGCATGTTAGCCAATCAACTTCTAACTTCAGCTCGTTTAATTAAGCTTTAACAAAAAAAATCTGGAAGCTGACTGGTTTCTCCTGAAGAACTACACCAGATTTTGCACTCTCCAGTTTTAGTAAATAAATCCTTATGTGTGATGACAGCCGTTTTACCACAAGGTAAAGGCGGCCATCTTGCCCTTACTCAACTTCCTGCCTAGGGGGGAAAGGACCGGATCGTTTTCCCCACTACCGACGGCTCAGGTAAGCGGGGAAAATGACCGGGAAGCGGCGGGAGGGGGGGAAGGGGCACCTCTGCCGCCGCCCATAAAAGTGATCCTGCGGCGAATCCGCCACTGGGACCACTTTTATGTGAAAGAGGACCGCCCGCCCTGTAAAAAAATGATAGAGTTATGGCAGCAGATACCTGGTTTTTAACGTTAAAACTTTAACGTTTAACGTCAAAGTAGCAACGTAAAACTGCATCGGCCAGTCCGTAAGTGGTTAAAATAACTTTCTGGGAACCCCTGCTAAAAATGACTTTATCTACTCTTAACTCATAATACATTAGTGTGATGGTCAGTGGGAGGAATGCTCCTTACACTTGTGGTCATTGGGAAGAATTACCCCTTTACAGATAGCTAAAAATATCAATGAGAAGCATAAATTACTCATTGCCAAAGGAACCCCTAGCGAATCTGGCAGGAACTATCAGCCCTGGGTGAGAAAACCTGTTTAATAGTAACAACTAGTGATGGGCCGAACACCCCCCTGGCTATAGTTACCCCAAGAACTCGACAGTACACGTTTTGAAGCCAACCAGAATGAACTGTTTATTCAAACACAGGCACAAAGAGATATACACTGTGGGACAATCCCCCCTTAGCAGCCAATCCACATACACATATACATCCTATAATGTATTGTAGGTTGATCTTAAAGCAGAGTTCCGGCCTTAAATACCTTTTTTAACTAAAAATACCCCTATAAAACTAATCTATCGCCCATTACAGAACCGCTATTCTCATACTTACAAGGTGTACAGTATTGGATTTTAGTCAAAATCTTACTTTTAAAAACGCTGTCTGGGCGCGGCCATCTTGGATGTGGGCATCTGAAGTGTCCTTCTTCCTGATTCCAGGGAGTGTTCTGGGAGTGCTTCCTGATTCCAGCCTCCTGGGAGTGATGACAAACAGCTCCCAGGATGCAATGCAAAGGCGGAAGTGATGTCGGTGGCCGTGGCCACAGAGGGGGGGCAAAGGAGGAAGTACAATCAAAATTGCCCTGAAAATAAGGTAAGGGACCCCTGAAAAAAATTGAAAATGCCCAATTGTTGATCAGCATAGCGAGCACTCCAGGAATCACTAAAGTTGCAAAATAGGCCGGAACTCCACTTTAAGGCAGACAGAAACAATAGAACAATGGAATACAGGTACTTAACAATAACACACACCATCCCACCTCACTATCTAGCAAGGGTCTATGAAACACTCCTGCAATATTCTAGCAATCTGAAAAGTCAGATTGTCTATCTCTATATATCTCTTGAGGGACATTGTCCAGAAATATTATTGTTCCACATGAAAGAGGCCCTTCACTCTTTTAACACAAACTACACATATAGAACCCAGGATAACCGGGGTAACACAAGAGTCCAGTGTGGTTGTACAGCGAGTCTAATTAGTGCAGACCCGACTGGGGTTCTTGGTAACCCTGTGCCCCTAATAGACACAGGGTGACTTACACATAAGAGGGGACGGGGAAGCTGGAAAAGGAGTTTCCCAACCTCTCTAAAGTAATCTGGGTTCCACAAGCCCCCCACCCAAAGTGACTCACGTCACACATCCACTTTACCAAAACGATAATTTGACACATCATAAATAAGGACTGTCCAAAGAAAAATGTTGGATGACAAAAAAGGGGTGTAACAGAGAGCTAGATCTAAGGTTCTAAATATGAATCATATAGAGCATTCTAAGCCCAGCAGACACATTTGTTAATGATGGATTACTCCCCACCTCTTCATATATTGTGATTGTGATTGGTGAGGAGGACTTTCTGTAGGATGTATACTGAGACACCTGCAACCAAAAATATCATCTCCCGGTAATTAAACGCATTGTTACAGATCCTTATTGCAGGTTTGACAAAACACAGGTAATCAATCTAAAATGTGTTCCGATGTGTTATTATTTTGGTATCTCCGGTCTTATAACCTATCATCATGTAGAGGTAATTACAGCCTGCATGAGCAAAATAAGCATTTCATTTTAAATGGAATACCACTACAGCTTGTGCTATAAAATGTATTCTGCTGTAATACATAAGAGGTTATTTTCTATATAGAATGGAAAGTATCAAATAAAGACAAAAGTATTTCAAATGATGAAACGATAATTTGCATGTTTTTGGGTTGTGTTCATTATTTTGTTCATTTATTTAATATAAAAATATCTATCTATCTGGATTCTATCTATCTGGGATCTATTTATCTATCTATCTATCTATCTATCTATCTATCTATCTATCTATCTATCTATCTATCTATCTATCTATCTATCTATCTATCTATCTATCTATCTATCTATCTATCTATCTATCTATCTATCGTTATATATATATATATATATATATATATATATATATACACAGTTTCTCACAAAAGTGAGTACACCCCTCACATTTTTGTAAATATTTTATTATATATTTTCATGTGACAACACTGAAGAAATGACACTTTGCTACAATGTAAAGTAGTGAGTGTACAGCTTGTATAACAGTGCAAATTTGCTGTCCACTCAAAAGAACTCAACACAGCCATTAATGTGTAAACCGCTGGCAAAAAAAGTGGGTACACCCCTAAATGAAAATGTCCGCATTGGGCCCAAAGTGTCAATATTTTGTGTGGCCACCATTCTTTTCCAGCACTGCCTTAACCCTCTTGGGCATGTAGTTCACCAGAGCTTCACAGGTTGCCACTGAAGTCCTCTTCCCCTCCTCCATGACGACATCACGGAGCTGGTGGATGTTAGAGACCTTGCGCTCCTCCACCTTCTGTTTGAGGATGCCCGACAGATGCTCAATAGGGTTTAGGTCTGGAGACATGCTTGCCCAGTTCATCACTTTTACCCTCAGCTTGTTTAGCAAGGCAGTGGTCATCTTGGAGGTGTGTTTGGGGTCGTCATGCTCTGCTTCAGTATGTCACAGTACATCTTGGCATTCATGGTTCTCTCAATGAACTGTAGCTCCCCAGTGCCGACAGCACTCACGCAGCCCCAGACCATGACACTCCCACCACCATGCTTGACTATAGGCAAGACACACTTGTCTTTGTACTCCTAACCTGGTTGCCACCACACTTGCTTGACACCATCTTAACCAAATAAGTTTATCTTGGTCTCATCAGACCACAGGACCTGGTTCCAGTAATCCATGTCCTTAGTCTGCTTGTCTTCAGCAAACTGTTTGCAGGCTTTCTTGTGCATCATATTTAAAAGATTCTTCCTTTTGGGACGACAGCCATGCAGACCAATATGATGCAGTGTGCGGTGTATGGTCTGAGCACTGACAGGCTGACCCCCCACCCCTTCAGCCTCTGCAGCAAACTGGGCAGCACTCATATGTCTATTTCCCAAAGACAACCTCTGGATACGACACTGAGCACGTGCCCTCAACTTCTTTGGTCGACCGTGGCGAGGCCTATTCTGAGTGGAACCTGTCCTGTTAAACCACTGTATGGTCTTGGCCACCATGCTGCAGCTCAGTTTCAGCGTCTTAGCAATCTTCTTATAGCCTAGGCCATCTTTATGTAGAGCAACAATTCTTTTTTCAGATCCTCAGAGAGTGCTTTGCCATCAGGTGCCATGTTGAACTTCCAGTGACCAGTATGAGAGAGTGAGAGCGATAACACCAAATTTAACACACCTGCTCCCCATTCACACCTGAGACCTTGTAACACTAACGAGTCACATGACACTGGGGAAAATGGCTAATTGGGCCCAATTTGGACATGTTCACTTAGGGGTGTACTCAATTTTGTTGCCAGCGGTTTAGACATTATTGGCTGTGTGCTGAATTATTTTGAGGGGACAGCAAATTTACACTGTTTTACAAGCTGTACACTCGCTACTTTACATTGTAGTAGTGTTTCTTCAGTGTTGTCACATGAAAAGATATATATATATATATATATATATATATATATATATACTGTATATATACATACAGTATATGGGGACTGTCTCTTATTGTATATGGGGCCTGTCTCTTTCTGCATATGGGGCCTGACTCTTTCTGCATATGGGGGCTGTCTCTTGCTGTATATGGGGACTAACTAAAGCTGTTTATGGGGCTTGACTCTTCCTGTATATGTGGCCTATCTCCTGCTGTATACAGGGCCTGTCTCTTGCTGTTTTTTGGGGCCTGTCCCATTCTGTTATTTGGGGCCTGTCTCTTGCTGTATATGAGGACTGTCTCTTACTGTATATGGGGGCTGTCTCTGGCTGTATATGAGGACTGTCTCTGGCTGCATATAGGAGCTATCTCTTGCACTATATGGGGGCTGTCCCTGGCACTATATGGGGGACTGTCTGTTACTGTATATGGGGCTGTCTCTTGCTGTACATGGGGACTGTCTGTTACTGTATATGGGCCTGTCTTTTGCTGCATATGGGGCCCGTCTCTTGCTGTATATGGGGCCTGTCTCTTGCTGTATATGGGGCCTGTCTCTTGCTGTATATGGGCCCATCTCTTGCTGTATATGAAGTCTGTTTCTTGCTGGACATTGGGGACTGTCTCTTGCTGGACATTGGGGACTGTCTCTTGCTGGACATTGGGGACAGTCTCTTGCTGGACATTGGGGGATGTCTCTTGCTGAACATTGGGGGCTGTCTCTTGCTGGACATTAGGGACTGTCTCTTGCTGGACATTGGGGACGGTCTCTTGCTGGACATTGGGGACGGTCTCTTGCTGGACATTGGGGACGGTCTCTTGCTGGATATGGGAGTATCTGGAAGTGCATCTGAGCTTACTTTGATAAGCACTGGATATTTCTAATGTTTTGTACATTTTACTGAATTTCTTTTTATTAACTAACTCCATACAAATGACCTTGTATATCCTGCCAAATGATACTCGCTTCCCTGTTTTTAAAAGGGGGTGGTGCTAGGAGGTGTGTGAGGGTGAAGACAAGGGGTGGTTTTGGGGGCGGTTCTAGGGGTGTGTAGGGGGTGGAGACAGGTTTGACCTAGGGGAGAGGGGTGAATTCCTGCACCTTTTCTCTGAGAAAAAAAAGTCCTGACAAATTCATGAGAATATTGTGAATGTGACCTAACACCCCAAAACACACAAAAAGGTGTGCGCACCATTGTTAGCAATGCAGCGCACCACAATGCACAGTGGTTCAGTACCATTCAGATTGCTGTACTGTATCGTACATGAGTTGGGGTGCCATTTATAACCAATGGCAGTGCAACAAACCAACATGCACTGTGGCTTCGGTTCAGGTGGGCACATTATCCATCTTTTTGCCATCAGACCCTCCCTCCCCTCCCCCCCCCTCCCTGGGTGGAACAGGAAGAGGTGTGGCCAGCCCCCATTTAATCCTTGGCTTCTCCAGAGTGTGATTCAGCAGCAACTCTTTTTTGGCACTGAGGAAGGGGGTTCGCCCCTGAAACGCGTCAGGCTAGACACAGCAGCCCCATGCGGCACACTGTATACCATTCAGCACAGTGCGGTTCCTTGGCTACCTTGGAGACTATATGTGTGTTATGTTGATGTGTGGTTATACACACCTGCTTTGTGAGTATAATATATACTTTTTAATACTTTTAATACATTTTTAGTGGTAATGCACTAGGTCGGTGCACCCTTTTTCTTTTTTGTTGTCTCTCAGTTGGTATTGGATACCCTTGATCCTGAAGGGGCAGCAAGACCACAAGCTAGTCCACTCAAGTTTGAAGTATCTCTCTTCCCTCTGGCCTATGGTATACTCGAATGCAGGAGAATTGTTACTACTTGACAGTACTGCTTATTGCCATAACATGTGCATTGATCCAATCTGGCCTAAATCCTTCAGTTTATCCAACAGATAATGACAGAGGCCATTCCCTGCTTTCCCTCCCTTCTTCCACCGAAGCGCGTAATTTGCTCCAGTTCTTCAGGTTGTACTTTAATGCTCCTTTAATTTGCTTCCCTTCTCTTCTCAAATATGATCTCTGAATCGAATAATCAACATAAACCAGAAAAGAAATGTTTACAAACAGTGAAATTGAGCAAATCGGCAATTTGTCTAAGCAGCGCCCAATCTAGAACCCGACGTACGTGATCAAATAAACAGGCAACACAAAGCAGAACAAGGCCAGGCTTAACGTTTTAAGATCCTGTTCGGTTTGTTTGTTTTTATATAAATTATATTGGCGGCGATGAGATGCGGTGGAAAAGCCTTGCTTGCAAACCTGTGTTTTCACTCTCTTCATTTTGATGGCTAATTAGTTTTTTTTTACCCACAGATAGCAGCAGGGAGATAAGCTGGTAGATAAATAGTAATAACCAGCTGTGAGAAAGCGACATTTCAGGGTCGCCGTAGCGAGACTGCTCGATATTAGAATTAATTGTCTGTTTTGCACACACACAGGAATGTATTAAAATTGATTGTATTTACCCCATCGCGGAACGCTGGGTGGGTAAGTCTGACGATGAGGGAAATGGATGGACTGCCCCGGATGTAGGCATCCTGTAGCTTTTCAGCTATGATTAGAAATGTAAGAACCAAGGTCATGATACAGAGCCCTGCTATGTGGTATCTGCATCTCAACTGCCCACATAGAAAGGAATTTGGGGGAGTTTCAGAAAAACAACCTTTTCTGCGGCAATACCACAAATCAGCTTAGTGAATAACGGAAGAAAAGTTTGAGAAAATTCAGTACACATAAGAGCCAAACACAAATACACAAATAGCTCCGCCTTTCTTGAACTAAACCCTGCAATCTGTACATAGAGCACCCCTGAACTTTGCACTCTGTATATAGAGCACCCCTGAACTCTGCACTCTGTACATAGCGCACCCCTGAACTCTGCACTCTGTATGCAGAGTACCCCTGAGCTCTGCATCTGTACATAGTGCACCCCTTAACTCTGCACTCTGTACATAGCGCACCCCTGAACTCTGCACTCTGTATATAGAGCACCCCTGAACTCTGCACTCTGTACATAGTGCACCCCTGAACTCTGCATTCTGTACATATTGCACCCCTGAACTCTGCACTCTGTACATAGGACACCCCTGAATTCTGTACTCTGTACATAGGGCACCCCTGAACTCTGCACTCTGTACATAGGTCACCCTTGAACTCTGCACTCTGTACATTGGACACCCCTGAATTCTGTACTCTGTACATAGGGCACCCCTGAACTCTGCACTCTGTACATAGTGCACCCCTGAACTCTGCATTCTGTACATAGCGCACCCCTGAACTCTGCACTCTGTACATAGGACACCCCTGAATTCTGTACTCTGTAAATAGGGCACCCCTGAATTCTGTACTCTGTACATAGGTCACCCCTGAACTCTGCACTCTGTACATAGGGCACCCTTGAACTCTGCACTCTGTACAAAACGCACCCCTGAACTCTGCACTCTATACATAGGGCACCCATGGACTTTTCAATCTGTACATAGCGCACCCCTAAATCCTGCATTCTGTACATAGCACACCCCTGAACTGTGCACTCTGTATGTAGCACACCCCTGAACTCTGCATTTTGTACACAGCGCACCCCTGAACTCTGCACTCTCTACACAGCACAGTCCCTAAGCCCTGCATTCTAAACATAGTGCACCCCTAAACTGCACTGTGTTTGTAGCACACCCCAGGTACAACTGGTCCTTTGAGGGCAACCATACTGCTGATGCAGCCCACAATAACATTGAGTTTGACACCTCTGCCCTAGATGAATGCTTAGAATTGATTCTTAGGTATTAAGAAACCCCTTCTAAAACCAATCTATTTGGGGTCAGTAGGAAAAAATGGCTTTAACATTGGTGGTCAGTAGAAAAGTGCAACTTACATTAATGGTCAGTGGGAAAAAATGTCCCTTACATTGTTGGTCAGTGATAACAATGCCCCACTTACAGTGGTGGTCAAAATGCCAACCTTACAGATAGATAATAGGATCATTTGTATCATGATATTGACTCGTTAAATGTTTGTTGGCCCTGGAACTATACAGGAACTATCAAATGGGAGGTCAATTAGCCACAGCTCAAGATACCCCTAGTAACCTCTGAAGGAATCCTGGTTGAGAATGGCTGGTATAGCTAGTAGTAGTTATTTGCATTCACCTGAATTTGTTCTGTAAAGTTGAAGATGTTTTGTTTCCTTAGTTCTGATAAGTATTAGGAATGTATCCCAGGTAGGGTCCAGCTTGGGTTCAGTCCAAACCCATGTTCAGCCAAGCACAGAAGTAAGATGGCAATGCTGGCCCAATCAGCTGCAGCCAGGGCATTTCATCTAATAGGACAACATGGCCTTATTAGGTCAATGTCATGGCCTAATGAAGCCATGTAGCCATATTAGGTTAATTGTATCAAAAGCACCCCTGCCCCTTTGTTTACTACAGCTGAGAGAAAGCGAATGCTCTAGTTCGGCTGAGCATCAGTTTGGATCAAACCCAAGCTTATCTTTAACCCAAGGATTTATAGTGCAAAGCATCAACTATAGTCCACCATGCACAATGGATGAATCACGTCAAGACCTATGGACGGTAAAAGAGTAGCAGTAGCTAGTGGTAGTTATTTGCATTAAGTTAGACTTGTTCTGTAATGTTGGAGACATTTCGCTACCTCAGTTTCGATGAGGCTTAGAAACATACCCCAGCTAGGGATGAGCTTGGATTTGGTCTGAACCCAGAAGGAAGCTGTCAGTACTGGCCTAATCAGCTTCAACTGGGACATTTGGTCTAATATGGCACAACCATATTAAGTCAAGGTTATTGACCTAATAAGACCATGTGTCCATGTTAGAGTATTGATGTCAAGGTCACCCCCACCCCTTTGTTTGCGTGCAGCTGTGGGGCAGTGATTGCCCTGGCCCCAGCTCAATTGCCTGGCACTGACGTGGCTTGGGGTTTCCAAGGGAGGATTGACAGACTGTCTGTGTGAGCCCTGTGTATCGGCTTTCTGTGTCAGTGGCAGGACAAGGTCATCTAGAGCTCTGAAAAAACATGCCAAACTGCCCTCTCCCCCCAAGATGTATGAGCATTATGTATTAGCAATAATCCCCCCACAAAACACTGAACACTAATCTGCATGCTTACCCCCTAAGCAAACCCCCCCCCCCCTCCTCCCAGTACAAATCTGCCCTGCCAGCTGAAATCCCCCCTCTCAGCACAAATATTTGCCCCATCCCAAAAATACCCCAAGTTCAAATACTAGTGGTGCCCCCCACCTCACATGATACCACAGTGCCCAGGGCAGTTTCCCCTCCTGCCCACCCCTTGTCCCAGCCCTGTTCTCTTTACATACAAACTGAGTTCATTGCTTGTTTTTAATCACGTAGCAATTGCCCTATAGCATATATATATATATATATATATATATATATATATATATATATTTAGCAGGCATTCCAGGCATTGGGCCTGACGTGGGTCTGCCATTGTTACTGGTAACACTCCCAGTGCTTTTGAGCAGTAACCCCAGGTGTGAGAACTGAGACGATGACAATTCCGGCATCTTGGTTTGTTTTGTTTTATTGAGTTTAGGGGATGGGAGGAGGGAATGAATGGGATACTCCTCTGGCTCAACTAGGTACAATTTTGGAACTTTTTTAGAAAAGTGCCTGTAAGCGCTGTCTTGGCGCCAGCTGAATGCCGGCTAACGCTTCCTGACGCTTGAAGATTCTGTTACACTGAAAACTGTGCTGGAACCTCGACTTTAGTTCAGAAGATCCAGGACTGTAGCATACTTGACTTCTGACACTGCTTTGCTCAAAAGTCCTTGAACAGTTCCCTCCAGCCTTGCGCCGGCTTGAGGCAGCTCTGTGTAAAATCCTGTGCTGCTGCAACTCTCAACCTGTACACTCCACAATGTATACTGACTCTTCAGGACCCAAACTACAGGTGCCCCCTTTACACTTCAGGGTCCTCAACCTAGGTAGCCCCTTCTAATACTTCAGGGTTCTCTGACCAGGCACCCCCTTTACAGCTAGCTGAATCTTGGATCCCAGAACCTTCTCCAGAGTGGTCCCCTCTGACTCTAGGTAGACCACCAAGGGCAATCCTCAGTACTCACGACCTTTGTAGGGTTTCCTGGGACTGGACCCCTCTCTCTCTCCCTTGGTTCTCGGCACACCGGATCCCCTTCAGCTTAACTCAGCACCCTCTGGATTCTCAGGCAGCACCCAGAGATATCCGCTTCCTCTGACAGGAGGAGAGACAGCCGTACTCTCCCTCCTGGGACTCTGCTTCCCACCAAAGACACTGAGTCATGCACTCCCCTCAAACTTATACCCACTCCCAGGATCCTCTGCGGCAGAATCTGCCTTCTGGGGTAGTTACAAGCTTGAATGTGTCTCTGATTGGGTTTCCTCCACTGCCCAATGAAAAGCCTCTCACAGGGCCAGTGGGGAGACTCCCCTCTCAGCAGACGCAAGTGGGAGCCATGACAACCTACCTGACCAAAAGAAAACATGGCTCTGCTGTTAGGCAGACAAAGCACACTAATATATATGATCTGGCACTTACAGGGAGGGGGCATGAATGTGCGCCAGACTCAATTTCCACCGGCGCCTGCCGATCATCAGCCAGAGAGACATGACTGCAATCTACCTATGTAAGCAAGGCAGATTGCCATTCTGACAGGAGGGAAGGCATAGATCATGTCTCTTGAAAGCAGGGACAAGGATCCATGTATTTTCCTAGTAAACTCCCACAGTGTAATAAAACACTGGCTAGGCACACAGTTAACCCTTGCTCACCCTGATGTCAACTCCTTCCCTGCCAGTGTCATTAGTACAGTGACAGTGCATATTTTTAGCACTGATCACTGTATTAGTGTCACTGGTCCGCAAAAAGAGTTAAAAGCGTCCGAATGTCCGCTGTAATTTTGCAATCCTGCTATAAGTCGCTGGTCACTTCTATTAAAAAAATAAATAAAATAAAAAATCCCATAGTTTGTAGACGCTATACTATTTGCACAAACAAATCAATATATGCTTATTGAGATTTTTTTACCACAAATATGCAGAATACATATTGGGCTAAATTGATGAAGAAATTAGATTTTTTTCTATTTTTTTTGACATGTTTTATAGCAGAAAGTAAAAAAATAACGCAGAGGTGATCGAATACCACCAAAAGTAATCTCTATTTGTGGAAAAAAAGGACATAATTATATTCGGGTACAGCGTTGCACGGCCGCGTAATTGTCAGTTGAAGTAGCACAGTGCTGTATTGCAAAAAATGGCCTGGTCATGAAGGGGGGTAAATCCTTTGGAGGTCAGGTGGTTATTTAATATAAATAATTGGTATACACTATTAAAAAATGTTTTTCCCTTTCATTCATTGACAGACACAGCTCCATATCTTCTTGACCCTTGGGTTTATGCTGCCCCCTACAGGAGAAGAACACTAGGTGGAAAAAAGTTTGGCTACACCTATAGGGTAGTTCCAGGGGGTATACTCCCACTTCCTGCTATAGGTCTTCAGTTTTTTTCTGCCTAGTCGGAAGTAGGGACCTAGGTCCTTGCTGGGATCTCTGGTCCTAGCATTTTTTCGTTTTTAAATGGAATGGTGCGCTGGGACTTGTGGTCCTTTAAGGACCCTTTTGACAAGAGAGCTGAATCTCTGGTCCGATACCTTTTTACCATGGCTGGTTCCATTCTGTGGCCCTAACCCTGGTTTCCCTGACCTTAACGAAATGGGCTAAGCTCCTGTGCCAGGATTTGGAAGAGGGACAACCTCCTCCTGACCTGATGGAGCTGGCGGACCAGTTGGTCCAGGGGTTGCAGTATATCTGTGATGCCTCTCTGGATGCAGCCCCCTTAGCTTGCAGGGTTTTAATTACAGCGGTGACCCTTCGCCGCATGATATGGCTGAAATACTGGTCTGCGACCAGGCTTCTAAGAAGGTACTGACTGATCTTTCCTCTGCAGGAGACCGCCTGTTCGGAGCTTCCATGAAGGAGATCATTAAGGGTCTTGGGGGGGCGGGTAAGAGTGCTCTGCTTCTGCAGAGTACCAGGAGCAAAGAGTCTTTTCGCAAACGTGGCCCTTTCTTCTTGGCCCATAAGCGGTCCTTTCGTACCTCGGGATCTAAGGATCAGGGATCAAAATCTGCCCGTAACCCCGCAGGGGGTTCCAAGAGGCCCTGGCCTGATAAGCCGAGAGCGGGTTCATTCGGGACCACAGACAAGCCCACTTCTGTCTGAAGGGGCGCCCTCACCCGTATCTTGGGTGGGGGGACGTCTTTGCTTCCTTCTGGATCCGTGGACCTCCTTGATTCAAGACAAATGGGTCCACGAGTTAATTTGGTCTGGTTACAAGATTGAGTTTCGGTCCTTGCCTCTGGCAAGCTTCTTCCCTTCCAACCTGCGCTTGTCCCCAGATGACCTATGAGGTCTTTTTGGGGAGGTACAGGATCTGCTTTTACAAGGGCTCATTGTACCGGTTCCAGAATCAGAATGCTTTCAGGGGTTTTATTTAAACCTATTTACTGTTTCCAGGAAGGAAGGCAAGGACCACAAGGCCTTGAACTGCTTTGTGTGAGTTCAGAAATTTCGGATGGAGTCCATTCGAACGGTAGTGGCATCCCTTCATCAAGGGGATTTTCTGGCCTCTCTCGACATCAAGGACGCTTATCTTCATATCCCAATATATGTCGGGCATCAGCGTTTCCTTCGCTTTGCCGTGGGCTAGGAGCACTACCAACATGAAGGTGCAGAGGTTCATAGCAAGGTCTCGGGATCCTCTAGCCGACACCACAGATGCTCTGGTGACCCCTTGGGGCCAGTATCTTCTGATATACGCATTTCCTCTGATAACTCTTCTGCCAAGACTCCTGCAAAGTATTGAGGCAGAAGGGATTCTGGTCATCCTAGTGGCCCCAGACTGGCCCTGCAGGTCTTGGTACACAGACCTGGTACAGCTGGTCGCTGATGTCCCTTGGAGACTCCCTCTCGGAAAAGATCTTTTAGCTCAGGAGCTGATATTTCATCCTGCTTTACAGTCGCTGGCTTTAACAGGTTGGCTATTGAAAGCCAGGTGCCAGAGGATAGAGGGATGTCTGAATCGTGATTCCTACACTGGTAAAAGCTCGAAAAATCTCCCTCCAGGAGGATTGATTGAGTCTGGAAGGCATACATTGGGTTGTGTGAGTCTCGGGGGGTTTCCCCCTGTTCCTTTTCGGTGTCTCGTGTCTTGGAGTTTCTCCAAAGAGGTGTAGATCAGCGTGTGGCCTTGGGTACCATCAAAGGCCAGATTTTGGTTCTGGCGATTTTCTTTCAGCGCACATTGGCAACGAATTCCTTTGTTCAGTGGGTCCGCCACCTGGCTTCCCTGGTGAGGTCTCCGTTACCTCCGTGGGACCTCAATTTGGTGCTGTCTGTTCTTCAGAAACCGCCTTTTGAAAATATTTGTGAGCTTCCTCTGCTTACTTTGTCGTAGAAGGTAGCCTTCTGGTTGGCGATTACTTCTGCGAGTGTGTCGGAGTTGGCTGCGTTGTCTTGTCATTCACCTTACCTGGTGGTTCACAGAGACAAAGTGCTTCTTCATCCCTGCCAGTCATTCCTTCCTAAGGTCGTCTCTGGTTTCAATTTAAATGAAGACATTGTGTTGCCTTCCTTGTGTCCTAAGCCTAAACACCCTAAAGAGATTGCCTTGCATTCTTTGGATGTGGTTCGGGAGATCAGGGTGTACCTGAGTCATTCCGAAAATCAGATTCCCTATTTGTCCTTACAGATGGACCATGTAAGGGGCTGGCCGAATCTGCTGCAATCATTTCCAGATGGACCAGCAGACGGTGGTGCAGGCCTACTCTATTAAGGGTCAGGATCCTCCTCTCCCTGTTAATGCGCATTCTACAAGGGCGCTTGGTGCCTCTTGGGCCTTCCATCATCAGGCGTCGGTGGTGCAGGTTTGCAAGGCGACCACCTGGTTGTCCGTGCACACTTTCACAAAATTTTATAAGGTGGATATGTTGGCATCTGTGGATGCTGCCTTTGGCTTTAAGGTTTTGCAGGCCGCTGTTGAAGAGGACTAGTCCTCTTTGAGGGTATATTTTTTTTGTCAGGTGAGCTCCAGTTGTTCCTGGTTGAGCTCCTGTTTTACCTGGTTAGCTATGTTTAGCCTTTTGGGAAGTGTGTTATTGCTGTGTTCTTCCCACCCCTCATGTTGACACTGCTTTGGGATGTCCCAAGGGTCAAGAAGATATGGAGCTATGTCTGTCAATGAACGAAAGGGAAAACTGGATTTTTGTCTTACCGTAAAATCTTTTTCTCTGATATTCATTGACGAACACAGCACCCGCCCCTCTATTGAGTTTTGTTATATGTTCTTCTGACACTGCTGGTTACAAAACTGAAGACCTATAGCAGGAAGTTGGGGTATACCCCCTGGGACTGCCCTATAGGCGTAGTCAAACTTTTTTCCACCTAGTGTCCTACTCCTGTAGGGGGCAGCATAAACCCAAGGGTCAAGAAGATATGGAGCTGTGTCCGCCAATGAACATCAGAGAAAAGGATTTTACGGTAAGACAGAAAATCCAGTTTTTTGTGAGTGATATCAATCCCATTCTTAAAGGAGAAGCAGTAGTAAAGGTGGAGAAGTGTATATATAAAGTTACTGAAAGGTCCATTTTAACTTTTTGAACTTCAATCGGATATAAAATCCCACCAGACACGTATTTTTAATTAAAGATCATTAGGTGTATTTTAAACACAGGCACAATAAATATCCAAATCTGTCTTTATAATAGCTTCCTGTAATCGGCACAGGACTCAGACTGCGAGACAGAAGGACAGAACTGAGAGCCCTTTACTGCATTGCATGGTGCTGTCAATCTAACCCTGGGAAGTAAATAGTGAAATCTTCAATTACTCTAGCAGCACAGTTCCCTGTAGTGAATGGGTACGGGGTTATTCAGAGCCCTTTATCAGCTCTCATCGTTTTTTCTCTCCTTTATGGGCCCCAGACATAGTAGTTACACATGTCTAATAGAAAATCTGACCTTGGCGATGGCTTCATATTTCTATGCTTACAGGTACACTTTAAAGCATACCTAAAGTCAGAGAAACATATTCTTTAGCTTTGAATGGAGTGCTGAAAGTTTCCGTGATTTAACTATAGCCATTGCAGCCCACCTGGCAGCTATGGGGCCTGAGGGTGGGAGGGGGCCTCGGAAACTAGGTTGCACAGCATAGATTGCAGTCTAGAAATTATCAGGGTCATCATTAGTCACAGACCCATTTGCTTTAAAACTGTAGTTACAAGAGTTTGTTTAGGTTCACCACACACATTTCAATCAGATTGTACAATGTAGTGCAAGGGCCTGTCTAATTGTATACAGACTAATTGAATTGGATTGGTTTAGGTAGGTCCTCCATATTATGTAGTTTTGGTAAATCTAAAATTGATTGTCCAGAGATTGTACAGTCAGATTGTAATGTGTGTGTGTTGAGCCCAACACTGTCTTCTGCCATTCATCTAAAGATTAGGGATATAGAATGCTTTTTTATCATGAAGGGGGGAGGTGTTCAGGGAACCAAGAAAGAAAAAATTAGGCACTGAATTGTCAGTGTTGCAAAACTGTTCTAACAATGGGAGGGGCTTGAAACTTGAACCTAATCTTTGTGTACACGGTAACATAAGTAACAGTCCTACTAAAGGAGCGCATAATCCACAGAGCACAGGGTCGGGAGTGTGTAATGCACAGAGCACAGGGGTCAGGTGTGTATAATGCACAGGGGTCAGGAGTGTGTAATGCACAGAGCTGGGGGTCAGGAGTGTGTAATGCACAGAGCACAGGGGTCATATGTGTATAATGCACAGGAGTCAGGAGTGTGTAATGCACAGAGCACAGGGGTCAGGGGTGTATAATGCAATGCACAGAGCACAGGGGTCAGGTGTGTGTAATGCACAGGGGTCAGGAGTGTGTAATGCACAGGGGTCAGGTGTGTGTAATGCACAGGGGTCAGGAGAATGTAATGCACAGAGCACAGGGGTCAGGAGTGTGTAATGCACAGAGCACAGGGGTCAGGAGTGTGTAATGCACAGAACACAGGGGTCAGGAGTGTGTAATGCACATAGCACAGGGGTCAGGAGTGTGTAATGCACAGAGCACAGGGGTCAGGAGTGTGTAATGCACAGAACACAGGGGTCAGGTGTGTATAATGCACAGGGGTCAAGAGTGTGTAATGCACAGAGCACAGGGGTCAGGAGTGTGTAATGCACATAGCACAGGGGTCAGGTGTGTATAATGCACAGGGGTCAGGAGTGTGTAATGCAAAGAGCACAGGGGTCAGGAGTGTGTAATGCACAGAGCACAGGGGTCAGGTGTGTCAGGAGTGTGTAATGCACAGGGGTCAGGTGTGTGTAATGCACAGGGGTCAGGAGTGTGTAATGCACAGGGGGGGGGCAGCAGCGCGGGAAGGGCACGGCGGCGTTTTATTACTTATATACTTTAATTATAGTTTATATTTTATATGCGGCCCGAGAAAATTTCTCTACATTCAATGTGGCTCAGAGAGGCCAAAAGGTTGGACACCCATGGTTTAGAGCAAACTGAGGGACAAATAAGGAGGACAGAGGGACTTTGTTCCAAATCAGGGACAGTCCCTCGAAATTAGGGACAGCTGAGAGCTATGTAAATTCCTACAAAGACAGCCAAGTCAGTTTTCAGAAGCCAAAAACAAATACAGTGATAAAATATCCTGCGCCAATACACGTAAAATAGGATGTGCAGTGGCTGCTTCTGTAGGTTTTCTAGAAGAGTCTGAACTCTAAAAACGGTGCAGACAGAACAGAATTGGGATGTCTGCTCTCTTCAGCATTTTGCATGAGCCATTAACTCTCAGAGCGGTCTAATTTACAGATAATCATTCATGTTTCCTAATCTTTTTCTGTCTACCTGGTTCCCATCACGGACAGATGAAGTACACGAATAAGCTTCATGACTCCACCGAGCTGGGAACACATACTGCACTTTATAGATTACATGAAGGTGGTGGGATGACTTGGGTTTTGCCAGTCCAGGAGCTCCACCATCAGTCCTTTAGGGAAGAGGTCAGCAAGCTGTTGAAAAATCAATGAGCTCTTCATTTGTCTGGAACAAGTTCTGCTTTTTCTTGTCCTGTCAAATGCAGACTCCTATACATGGCTTTTTTGCTCAGAGCAGGGGCGTAACTACAGGGGTTGCAGGGGTTGCAATCGCAAACGGGCCCCATGCTCCAGGGGGCCTGTGCAGCTCCCCTGTACACCTGGATAGGAGGGGTGGCAGGGGCAGCATGTAGAGAAATCACTGTCCTCCTTTTTCCTCCTGTAGCTGCAGGCCCCAAGATGGAAGGAAAGGGGCCCACTGCAGAATTTGTGAAAGGGTCCCGCTGCGGTACTGTAATAAAGGGCCCTGCAACGTGAGTAAAGGACCCCAGGATCAGTGGGAAGAGCCCCAGGCTTGAAGGGAAGGGCCCCCCCGGCCAGGGATCTGAGGGGCCCTTCATAGTTACGCCTCTGGCTCAGAGAATAGGTGCAGGTACACCCCCTTCCCCGAGTCACCTCTTGTTTCCACCCTCTATCTACCTCCAAGCACCATCACTTGCATCTGCCCCTATCCACCTCCCACTACCATCCTGTTTAGAAAATACAGAATCAAGAATCATTTTGTGGTATAGGCGTGCGTAGGGGGTGTGCCAGGCTGTGATTGGGCACACCTGAATCACTGTGTGGTACAGTTTCCTTTACTATACTGGCTTCCCCCCATGTTGTCCCGCAGTGCTGCTGGCTTCCCTCCTCTCCTCTCCCCCGGCTGCTGAGGGGCATATTTCAGGATGGAGAGCGGGGGGATGAGGCTATTAAATGTAGCACTGCCCCCTAGAGGACTGCTTAGAATTACACTTTCTGGATTCCACTGGGTTACCCGTAGCAACAGCCTGTGGAAACTCATCACTTGAGACGCTTGGCTCAGAAAATGAACAGTCCAGGGGATTTGGTTTTTGTGTTTTATTTTAGAACTGGGATGGGAGAAGGGCTGAGTGGGATACTCCAACTATGAACTATGCACAAATCTGAGGACAACTAGCTGTATTGTGCGGCAAGGCCGCTGCTTCACCTTGCCATTGAAGTGAAGATAAAGAATATCATCCTGTTAAAGTTATTCTTCAGGGTCCTAACTTGGAACCCCCTTTCTCACTTCCTGTGCGTGCTAGCCCCTGTCCACTGACTCTCCACTGGAGCGGTCCCCTTCCTGGGCAGACCCCTGGCAAGCTTCCCGGTACTCACGGCACTGTTTTTCCCAAGGTTGCTCTGCCTACATCTCCACTTGTCAACATCCACTGGACCTCCTGTCTCAGCACCACACTTCTGGCTCACTAGGCCGATGGCCTGTGACCACCTTCCATACTGACAGGAGGAGAGACAGCCGTCACCCTCCTCCTGGGACCTGGCTTCCCATCCACAGACACCCTGTCACATGTGCCCTTGGCTTTTATAACATATCCCAGGATGCACCACTGTTGTGCCAATCCACTGGGATAGTTACAAAAGCCTGTGTATCACTGACTGGGTTTCCTCCACTGTCCAACAGGCTCACCTATTGGCTACAGTGGGGAAACCTCAGTCCAGTCCCTCAGACCAGATGAATCACACCTGGACACATGCAACAGGCATAACTACTGATCAGTCTCCCCTGTTAAGCAGATGGAGCAAACTACTCTCCTTTCAAGCACCTATCTAGGAGGGTGCTACATCCACCCCCCACCAAAAATGAGCCATGTCACCATTGGCTCTGAGGCAGCCGCCCCCTACAAAAAAAGTCCCTACCGGAAAATCTCGAGGATGATCGCACAAACCTGGAAAAGGGGGAAAAGGGAAAAAGGAATGTACATAAATAAATTACGTAGAAAAATATAAGTATTTGGTTTGTACAAATATAATACAATTTTTGGGTGCATTTAAAGAGGAAGTAAACCCTCCTCTGCAACTTGTACCTATAGGTAAGCCTATGATAAGGTATGATAAACATGCACCGTTTAGGAGATATTTACCTTAAATGCAGCCAGTGACGTCACTGGCGCATGCGCTCTGAAGGGACGGCCGCTTGTGCCATTCCTTCAGAGCGCCGTGCCGTGACCGTCGGCTCCCGCGCGCATGTACTGGAGTGATGTGATCGCGGCTCCAGCCAATCAGATGGCCGGATGCCGCAAACCCGGAAGAAGGGCGACAGAACATGTCACCCATGAGACAGGTGAGCGGTCGGCACTGCGGGGCTTCATTCTAAGGTAAGTATTTCATAATGAGCTAGTATGTGATGCATACTAGCTCATTATGTGTTTGTCTTTCAGGTGTTCGTTTTTTCAAAAAAAAAAATTCTGAGGTTTACAACCTCTTTAACCACTTTAATACAGGGCACTTCCCTCCCTTCCCGCCCAGGCCAATTTTCCCCTTTTAGCGCTGTTGCATTTTGAATGACAATTGCGCGGTCATACAACACTGTACCTACACCAAATTTATGTCATTTTCCCCCCACAAATAGAGCTTTCTTTCGGTGGTATTTGATCATCTGTGCGATTTTTACTTTTTGCTAAACAAATAAAAAAAGACCGAAAAGTTTAAAAAAAAAAAAAAAAAATTTTGTTTATGTTATACAATTTTGTAAATAAATAATTTTTTTCCTGCACTGATGAGCACTGATGAGACTGCACTGACAGGCACTGATGAGGAGGCACTGATGGGGTGGCACTGATGGGGTGGCACTGATGGGGTGGCACTGATAGGCGGCACTGATAGGCGGCACTGATATGCGGCACTGATAGGCACTGATATGTGGCACTGATAGGTAGCACTGATATGCAGCATTGGTGGGCACTGATAGGCGGCACTGCTGGGCACTGATAGGCGGCATTGATGGGCACTGATAGGTGGCACTGACGGGCACTGATAGGTGGCACTGACGGGCACTAATGGGCACTGATAGGCGGCACTGGTGGGCACTGATGGGCGGCACTGATCGGCACTGACGGGCGGCACTGATGGGCACTAATGGGCACTGATAGGCGGCACCGGTGGGCAATAATGGGCACTGGTGGGCGACACTTAAGGATGGCAATGATGGGCACTTGTGGGCAGCACTGATAGGGAGGGCACTGGTGGGCAGCACTGATGGGGTGGGCAATGGGGGGCTCCCTGAGCCCTGATTGCCATCCCTGGTGGCCATAGTGGGCATCCCTGGGGTCATAGTGGGCATCCCTGGGGTCATAGTGGGCATCCCTGGTGGATCTAGTGGCATCCCCCCCCGAGGGTCTGCACTGGTAATCAATGATCTGATTACCAGTGCCGACCCCCCCCCCTGTCAGGGGAGCCGCCGATCGGCGCTCCTTTACTCGTGCCTGTCAGGCACGAACTAAGGAAAGCCGATCAACGGCTGTTCCTATTTACTATGTGACCAGCCGTGATTGGACACGGCTGATCACATGGTAAAGAGCCTCCGTCAGAGGCTCTTTACCGAGATCGGAGATGCAGGGTGTCAGACTGACACCTCGCATCACCGATCGCCGCTCTGCGCGCCCCCGGGGGGCGCCCAGAGCTGTGTTATCCTGCCGCCGTCATATGACGTCCGGTCAGGATAACTCAACCACATTCCCGCCGTCATTTGCCTATAGGGCGGGCGGGAAGTGGTTAAAGCAATGCGCCCCCCACCAAGCAAAACTTTGCTCTTGTGGGTAAACACATCATCTATCTCTAGCAGCTCTAGACAACCTGAAGAGAAAAAGGAAAGGTTAAACACTTCTGCATGTATATACCTGAGAACCGCATGTCTAACTTATTTTTGATGAGAAGACCCTCCCCTCTGGGGCGGCCTTCTCATCCAGCATCCCTAACTAAACAGCCTAACAGGCATCCACTTGTCAGTCTTGATACGACGTTCAACACCGTTCCTCCAAGACAATCCTGAATCCTGTCACTGACTATCTACTATTAGTCCAAAAAGATGGGTGTCTGCAGTGTCCTCTTCACTACAGTGTTCAGCACCCAGCTTTCTTTCTTGCAGAGACTTTGTTGCCGGAGCCTGGACAACCTATCAGTCCTGTAGGGGCTTGTAGTAGCTTCTTCAGGGGCCCCTGGCACCAGGGCACCCCCCACCAAAGACTCCTGGGGTACTGCCCACTTCTTCCAGACGGTCACCCACAAAGTTCCGCTGTTGGCCCGTTGGCCCAAAGGAAGTTCACTTGAAACTCTGGACAAATTGTAATCCATGATCCCGGCCCGATGGCCCAAAGGATCTCTGGAACAGCATGTCACAGTGTTTTTGTTTCTCCTGAGAGGGTCGGCCCTTAAGAATGAGTCCACTAGCCAGTGGCATCTTGTAGTCTCCTCAACCCCTTTTTCAAGGATAGAAGGGGAGGGGGTAATAGGAATAGAGCATAAACCCCAGCAACAAATGAGCTTTTATTTTTTTTTTATTTCTTCTGTGTGTCTCTCAGACAAAGGACATAGGTTAGCCAGCCTCAATTGAACTCTGTGTGTTCTCCTCAGCAATAGAAATCTGGATGGGGGATCCACACAATCTTCCCCTCCTTTTCTTGAATACGGATCGACCAGGACTGGCCAGATCCATCTGGGCAGCGGACCTCCACCCGGTCCAAGTAGATAGCCGGCCTGTGGTTCCACTGTGCCTTCACCGATAGGAAGGTCTTCCACAAGTCCAACCTGGACTGATTACGATATTGCTTGGAGACAAAGAGGAAGTCCCATATAGCTTCATCACACCAGGACTCTCTTTTGGCCTCTATCTCCAGCATGACCTCCCATGGAGCATAAGGATAGTCATACCCATACTCCAAGACCACTTTCCTCTGCATCCACCTCTGCATCCTGGAAAATCTGAGGAGGGTCTTCCGATTACCTCTCCCAGCTGGGAATATGGGGTCTCCTCTCTTTTGATGAGGGAGGCGTAGGCCTCATTCTGATCCCGAACCCGGGCATAGTTTCTAGGTGGGGATAGATCTGGGACCCGATTAGCATAGGCCTCGCAGAACCCCAGATTCCCGACACACTGTCCTCATCAGGTGGGCCAAGACTGGCTGGACTGCTCTGATCTTCGGACCCCCAGTCCCATTCAGTCTCCTCCTCCAACTTCCAAACATCCAATCCCTCCTCCAAGGATCCGAACAGATTCTGGAAGCCGGGAGACTCCACATCAATGACCCCAGCCTCTTCCTCGCTGCTCACACTTGCAGCCTCGGTCACCGCTGGCAATCTTCTCCCCTCTGCCTGCATGGGAGCAGACTTTACTCCTGCCCCAACTTTTGATGCACTAGGTGGCCCCTGCCTGGCCCGCACTACCTGCATGCATCCCGGCTTGGACATTCGGGTCTCTCTCCACTTGCACTCTGGACCACTGACAGTTTGCATGGACTTCAGCTGCATTAGGAACCTCAGCAGTCCTCTTCCATGACCCGTGAAAGGCTCCGACTCTGCAGCCGAAAGGGCGTGAGTGACCCTGTTTTCCCAAGACACATTCAACTTCCTGGGACGACCTCCACTCTCTTCCACCCGCAGCAGCAGATGGCCGCAATGCCCGCACTGGCCCCACACCTGCATACGCATGGTCACATTCAGACACTGAGGACATACCAGGCCCAAATGCTCCACGCCTCCTCCGTTGCACAATGCCAGTCTTCCTTTGGGCACCATCCGCACCCCTGTATTCCACAGGTTCAACATGGCACCTCATGGCAAAGAACTCTCTGAGGATCTGAAAAAAAGAATTGTTGCTCTACATAAAGATGGCCTAGGCTATAAGAAGATTGCCAAGACCCTGAAACTGAGCTGCAGCACGGTGGCCAAGACCATACAGCGGTTTAACAGGACAGGTTCCACTCAGAACAGGCCTCGCCATAGTCGACGAAAAAGGTTGAGTGCACGTGCTCAGCCTCATATCCAGAGGTTGACTTTGGGAAATAGACGTATGAGTGCTGCCAGCATTGCTGCAGAGGTTGAAGGGGTGGGGGGTCAGCCTGTCAATGCTCAGACGATACTCCGCACAATGCATCAAATTGGTCTGCATGGCGGTCATCCCAGAAGGAATCCTCTTCTAAAGATGATGCACAAGAAAGCCTGCAAACAGTTTGCTGAAGACAAGCAGACAAAGGACATGGCTTACTGCAACCATGTCCTGTGGTCTGATGAGACCAAGATAAAATTAATTGGTTCAGATGGTGTCAAGCGTGTGTGGCGGCAACCAGGTAAAGAGTACAAAGACAAGTGTGTCTTGCCTACAGTCAAGCATGAGGGTGGGAGTGTCATGACCTTGGGCTGTATGAGTGCTGCTGGCACTGGGGAGTTACAGTTCATTGAGGGAACCATGAATGCCAACATGTACTGTGACATACTGAAGTAGAGCACGATCCCCTCCCTTCAAAGACTGGGCCGCAGGGTAGTATTCCAACATGATATCGACCCCAAACACACCTCCAAGACGACCACTGCCTTGCTAAAGAAGCTGAGGGTAAAGGTGATGGACTGGCCAAGCATGTCTCCATACCTAAACCCCATTGAGCATCTGTGGGGCATCCTAAAATGGAAGATGGAGGAGAGCAAGGTCTCTAACATCCACCAGCTCCGTGATGTCATCGTGGAGGAGTGGAAGAGGACTCCAGTGGCAACTTGTGAAGCTCTGGTGAACTCCATTCTCAAGAGGGTTAAGGCAGTGCTGGAAAATGGTGACCACACAAAATATTGACACTTTTGGCCCAATTTTGACATTTTCACTTAGGGGTTTACTCACTTTTGTTACCAGCAGTTTAGACATTAATGGCTGTGTGTTGAGTTATTTTGAGGGGGACAGCAAATTTACACTGTTATACAAGCTGTACACTCACTACTTTACATTGTAGCAAAGTTTAATTTCTTCAGTGTTGTCACATGAAAAGATAAAATAAAATATTTACAAAAATGTGAGGGGTGTACTCACTTTTGTGAGATACTGTACATGCCTGATGTCACTACATTGTTTTGTAAGTTGCCAATTTTCGTGTGAATAAATTATTATTATTATTATTATAGAGGATTTATATAGCGACAACAATTTACGCAGCACTTTACAATTTCATAGTAGACAGTGCAACTGCAATACACTTTAATACAGTAGGAACCAGAGGTAATAACTGTGGGGGGATGTGCCGATGGAGAATAAATTCGTTTTTATACTGCTACACTCAGATGTGCCCTCTGCTGTCCTTATATATTTATTGCAAGAAAGTTGTGATATGACATTTCAGGGCCCATGAAGGACCCCTTCATCAAGTGAGGCAATACATGTCCCTGGCTACTGAATATTTCTGGTATGCTAGTGATGCTACTGCTTTATTCCCCCAATGTAGACACAGAGAAATGACAGGGGGTTGCCTCCTCTCATTATTAAAAACTGCCTTTAGATATATTTTAACCACTTGCCGACCGCCCCATGGTAGTTTTACTGTTACAGGTCGGCCGGGCTGCGCAGGATCACACATATATATATACATGATAGCGCACTTCCAGGTATCAGGCGCAGGTGCGCACACTGGCGGGGCACTCCCACTGTGATTCTACACAGCAAGAGCTGATCAGCGTGTCCCAGATCTCCGCCGGCATCCGCTGATCGTTCTGTACAAGGCAGATGACAGTTCTGCCAGTAAAGAAGGCATTGATCCTGTGTTCCTGCAAAGCAGGGACTCGGATCTATGCCTTCCTCTAGTCAAAGCACCTCCCCCATAGAAGTAAAATACCAGCTAGGCACACAGGTAACCCTTTGATCGCCGCCTGATGTTATCCCCTTCCCAACCAGTGTCATTAGTACAGTGACAGTGCATATTTTTAGCTGCCGCAATATCACAGTCCCACTATAAGTTGCTAATTGCCGCCACTACTACTAGAAAAAAAAAAATCCATAAATACTGTATACTGTATAAGGCATGCATAATAAGGTGAAATAGGCATTTCACTATAACCATTATTAACCATTATTACATCCATTACACCGCTGCTTTGTCTTAGCCAATGAGGAGGAGAGTCCTGGGCAGGTTAGACAGTCGCTAGATCGGGAGGGGGCTCAGGTAAGTATTAGCGGGGCTTCTGCACCCAGAAGGCTTTTTATCTTAATGGATAGAATGCATTAAGATAAAAACCTTCTGCCTTTACAAACACTTTAAATGAGCTGTAAAGGCAGAAGGTTCTTTATCTTAATGCATTCTATCCATTAAGATGAAAAGCCTTCTGGGTGTAGCAGCCCCCCGTATTACTTACCTGAGTTCCATCTTTATCCAGCAGGGTCCACGAGTCCCTCGGCCATTATGGATTCTCCCTCCTGATTGGCTGAGACACAGCAGTGGCACCATTGGCTCCCACAGATGTCAATCAAAGCCAGATAGCCAATCAGGAGAGAGAGGGGGGCCAAACTGCAGCTCTATGTCTGAATGGACTGCAGTTCAGCTTGGGTTCCCCCATAGCAAACTGCTTGCTGTGGGGGCACACAGCAGAAGGGAGGGGCCAGGTGCAGCGAAGTGGGACCTGTGAAGAGGAGGATCCAAGATGCTCTGTGCAAAACCAACTGTACAAAGCAGGTAAGTATAACATGTTTTTTATTTAAAAAAAAAAAACAAGACTTTACAATCACTTTAAGCCCAGTATCAAACTTCCAAAGGTTGTGAATCAGGTAAGTTCATATGGAAAGTTAGTTGAAGCAGACTGCTTTGCTTATTACCAGTCATAAACCATTTTTCCTGTCTGCCAAGTCCCCACAGCCCCTATGACATCCCCAGACAGGGTATCTAATTGATGTATGAGCGCAGGAATACAAAAGTGCGTTGGCAATCCAAAAACGCACAAATAATTACACTGCTTATTATTTCGCTTGGAACATCCGACACACTTGAGGTCCTTGGCCAGCAGTTTGGCAATCAGTAACATTTTCAATACTAGTTTTCATAAGCTGCGATTGTCTAAATCATTAAAACTTCAATGACATGAATAAAGGGGTGGAAGTTAATTTCCTCTCTTCCCCTTAGGCCAGCTGACTCCTGAACCCCATAATAGAACGCGCCCTCAATTCTCATTTTTCACATTCGAGGAAAGGGAAAAAAAAAGCTTTGCGCTGATTACTCTGTCCCTCGGTATCTGTCTGGAACATACACATTATTTCAGCATATGGTGAGCATATTAATAATTGTAATTAATGAGAATCATTTAAATAGCTACTCACACTAGCCAATTAGCTCGGGGGCATGTGCACGGCTTGAGTGATGGATGGCTTTAAGATGGACATGACTTAATGCGGAATGCGGTGATAGGAAATGCAAACTTGGTTTTAATTAACTGGATTTCACGTCTCAGAAGGAAACAATGAAAAGACTAGATCTACTTTTTTTAATATTTAGAAATGATTAACCTATTTGAAAAGGACAGAACATTAGAAGGAGTTTGCCCCATCCTTTCTTCCTCTTTGTTGATCACCGATGCAGTCTTTTATACTAAAACACTACTTCCCATTTGGAGAAAGTCCTTATGTCTGGTTCTTTGTTCTTGGGTTTCTGGGTCCCTATCCATCAGCTCCCGGATCAGGCATTTATGGCGCCATTGGATGTCAGTGTCTCTTCGCTGTCCAGGCTCGGTCAACTTGTAAGTATGGGTCCCTATATCGGGATCCTTCATGGGTTTTGTACCCTGCAAACATCATCAATAACTCATTTTTGGATTGTGGTTACAATACTATTTCTGCATATATGTTTTCACAGATATGCATGTATGCATCCATTTCTGAAGACGCAAGCAGTTTGCTCAGGAAACGCGTCAAAGTTATTAACCACTTAAGCCCCGGAAGATTTTACCCCCTTCCTGACCAGGGCCTATTTTGCGATTCGGCACTGCATGACTTTAACAGACAATTGCGCAGTCGTGCGACGCTGTACCTAAACGAATTTGACGTCCTTTTTTTCCCACAAACAGAGCTTTCTTTTGGTGGTATTTGATCACCTGTGCGATTTTTTGATCATGCGCTATAAACAAAAAAAGAGCGTCAATTTTGCAAAAATAACAATATTTTTCACATTTTTTTAAATGAAATTCCCCAAAAAAAATTTAAAAATCAACATTTAACATTTTCGGCCAATTTGTTTTCTGCTACATATGTTTGGTAAAAAAATCGCAAAAAGCGTATTTTGATTGGTTTGCGCAATAGTTATCGCGTTTACTAACAAAGGGAAAGATTTTTGTCATTTTTGTTGTTTTGTTTTTAACGCGTAATGGCGGCGATCTGCGATTTTTTTTGCGGTACTGCGACATTGCGGCGGACAGATCGGACCCTTGACTGACATTTTTGACACTTTTGGGGTTACCAGTGACATTACTACAGTAATCAGTGCTATAAATACGCACTGTTACTGTAAAATTACACTGGCAGTGAAGGGGTTAACTTTTCTTGAGAGGGAGGGGTTATGTGTGTCCCTAGGGGCGTGATTCTAACTGTGATTGGCTGTGGCTTGAGGTGTAGGAACAGTGATCAACGGTCCTACATAGTAGAACCATATGATCACTACTCCTACACAGGGGAGAATGACAGGCGGCTTGTTTACATTAGCCGCATGCCTTTCTCCCTCTCCACCCGACGATCGCGAGTGGGGGGTCCGTGACCATGCGGGAGCGGGAGCGCGCCTCCCTAGACCCTCACAGGCTAGCGATGTAGTACTACGTCGCTTTGTCTGTGAGGGGCTGACCGCCGCAGTAAATAGTCGTGCGGCGGTCGGCAAGTGGTTAAGATGCCTGTTTACAACCATGCAACAATACGGTTACTAACTTCAAGCATGTACTATATTTGTGTCAATACCTTTTGTTTGGCTTGGTTAACGTTTTATGTACCCTACCCTGTTACATGATGTAATGCTTTACACTAATCATTAAGTTGAGATTACATTTACTCCATTGAGTGGCCACCTGTGTTCGCCTCATTTAAAGTCCCAGGGCAACCTTCCCTTTCTGTAGGTTTTTTGGTGTAGCCCCCCCCCCCCCCCTCCTAGGTAGGTTCTAGTGAGAGAGTATCTTTTTGGCTCTGTCTGCCTATCAGAGGAGGAGCAGGTAAATCTATATTGCTTTCTGTCTAGCAGAGAGCAGGATCGATTAGTGAGGTCTGCTCATTGTGCTCAGTATGTGATTCATTGAGTCTAGAGACACTGGTCCAATAGGGAGGCATGTTGGACAGTGGGAGGAAACCTGACCAAAGGATACAAAGGATTTGATACAGTCCTGGTAATTGGTAGAGACTGGCTGTCTCAGGTCATTCAGGGATACTGTATAAAAGCCAGGAGCACATGTGCTGGGGGTGAGCAGAGTCCCGAGGGAGGGTGGCAGCTGCCTCCTCCTCCTCTGTAGCAGTGGCATGTGGCATCAGGAGGTCGCCCTGAGGGCCAGAGGAATGGAGCTGAACCTAGAGGTCCGGGAAAGCTGACTGAGGGGGAGACACTGGAGACCCTAGAAAAACAGTATTGTGAGTACCGGGGATCGTGTCAAGGGGTCTGACCTGAGGGGGGCCACCCCAGAGTAGGATAGTCAGTGGATGGGTGTCAGTGGTCGAGTAAGAGGATACTAGGAGAGTGTCCTGAAGATAACATTAGTTCATCAAGTCATCTGGAAAAAAAACATAACCCTAAATCCTCCTAAGTGGCAAGGTGGAGCAACAACCTAGCTGTATCAACAGAGAGATGTCCTCCAAACCTTGTGCATAGTTAATCTGGAGTATCCCACTATTCCCTTCTCCCATCCCTAATTTATAAAATAAAACACAAAACAACTACATACCCGTGGACTAATTTTTGACTGAGCCAAGAAGTAAAGTGATAGACTGTGAATGTCAAAGTTGCTAACGGTAACCCAGGGGGACCCGAAAGTGTAAAAATCCAGCAGTCCTTAAGGGGGCAGTGCTACATTGGCCAAATCCAAGTCTATTGATTCAGCAAATTCTGCGAAAACAAAACCTCCTGGCCATCACACTAGAATAAAAGGACAAAGCCACAGGTGCTGCGGTTACCCTGACCAAGCAGCCCTCAATGAAAACATGCTTAGATATTGCACCATTTTACCATTGTGAGGACAGGGTAGGAAAAAAAATAGACTTGAAAGGATTTAGCATGTTTCATTTCATACTGATTGAAGCTAATTTGCCAGTTGGAGCTTCGATCTGCTAATTAAAAAAAAATCAGCAGCCCTTCTGGCATGCAGGAATTGCCACTGGCCAGACTGGAGAATGCCTATTAAATTTACGTATACCCGGGGGTCAACTGGAGCTAAAATGCTGAGAATGGCCTCACAACCACCATCTACGGTTTATGGTTACAGATGTAGCGCACCCCCTAAGGAGCTGCAAGTGAAATGGGATCAGTTCAGCACTTTGTTTTTTTTTTTTGTTTTATTGTGGGGAATGAATTTGGATGGGGAATAGGGGTGTTACGGAATGCACACTTAAAATTCAGGGACAACTTCTCCTATGTACAGGCTATATACTGTATATACTCCTCTCTTCCTCTAGCACACATGCTTGCAGAAAAACTCAGCTGGGACACTTTAATGGATCTTTAATGGATCTGACCAGACATTCAGCCAGATCAAAAGCAAAAGCCCCTTACAGGCAGGGACCCCAGGCCCCTTGGTTGTGTAGCAAAGTTAAGTGTCCAGCTTCTATCCCTGTGGCTACTGAGCCCAGCACAACTGCTTCAGGCAATGCCTCCAGACTGACGCTCTCTCTCTCCACAGTCCTCCCAGACTGCTTACTCACCAGCCCACCCGGCTGACTTCTCTGAAGAACTATGACCTTCTCCTGCTGTCCTCTCCTTGCTCCTGTGCCTCCAGGAAGGATTTCCTCTGTGTGTTTTAGAGGGTCCCTCCAGCACCCGAGACCCAAGCCAAAGGTCACCCCCCCAGACTAGGTGGCACCCTCGGGGGTCCACCGACAGCCTCCTCAGCACTCCGTCTTCAACCCGACTGCCCCTGCTATTATGACTCATGGGTACTTATGAGGTGGCCTGCCTCCTTCCAGCCTATTTTGCTGGGGATTGGCTGGGGCCCTCAGGAATACTCCAAGCAGCTCCTCTTAGACTCCACCCTCTACTCATGGAAGCTTCTACAAGGTTCCAGAAAGCAGGGGGATTCACCAGAGATGCTGCTCACTGAGTCATCCAGCCTCTCAGTCACTTAGCCCTAACCCAGATTCAACCCAGGCCAAATTTTTCTACACTACAACTATATACACTAGCGCACACTAGAGCAGCGGTTCTCAACTCCGGTACTCAAGATCCACTAACAGGCAAGGTTTGCAAGATAACTGAAATAAATCACAGGTGATATCATTTGCTGCTCAGTGATTGCAGTATTCTAATCTGCATCTCCCCAAGGTAATACTTAAAATCTGGCCTGTTAGTGGGTCCTGAGGACAGGAGTTGAGAACCACTGCACTAGAGGGTGCTATACAGAGCATGATGGCAGCAACCCCTTAGTATGGTCCACTACATTCCTTCTCTGTAACAATGAAGGAATATAGATATACATTGTGGCTAAGCAGAATTACAAGCATGTTCGTAACTAGAACAGATCAGATATATGTATTTCATCTGTGTGTGTTGTTGTTTTCATGAGATTCTGGCTCTAATGTAGACTGAGTGAACTCTCAGGTTAAATGGCATCAATTACGATGGCTATAGCCTATATTTTTATACATCTTTCATGTTGGAGGTTAGTCATATGTTTACACATAGAGATACTGTCCACATTTTTGCCGCACAACGCAGAGAATATAATCTCCTTTCATTCCGAGGCCTGGGACCAAACGATAACGAGGGCCATGGCTGAGAGAACAGGGCCCCCTGCTTGGGTATTGGCTCTTTGGAAAACAAGACGTTGTTTTACTTTTATCTGCTAAGTATCCTTTGCCTGTCCCTAGCAAATCTCCTACTTCATTTCAGGTAGAGCTGTTTGAAAATTATCTTATTAGTTCCACATTCTAACCTTGCAAAGCCATGCAGAAAAAAAAAAAAAAAGAAAAACAAATTAGACTCAGTAAGCCAAGTGTATCGCTATATTAATATTTGAGGTTCATTCTGCAGACATGTTAAACATAAGGGATGGGAAAGGCGTTATCAGGTGACATAGAGCATATTTGCTGTGCAGACAGTGTTGCCGTATCATTTTTCTCTGGGAATGACTGGAATGCTGACTTATATCATTATGCTGGAAAACTGACTCAAAAGTCTGCATATAGAATTATTCTCATATGCTCATATACCAGTACAGTTGAAATAATGAAGTGGATTTAGATGACTTTAGAAAAAACGTTTACGGCATATTGTTCATACTTGCTAACAGTCCTGATTTTAGAACAGTAAAATAGATATTCCGTTCAGGCACAAGATTCCCGGGACACCAGGAGCCGGTTCCTGTAGTCTGTGGCTACTCACTTATGCCTCGTTTCCACTGAGTGGTACGGTACGGTTCGGTTCAGTACGGTACGGTTCGGAACGGTACACCTTGCGTTTCCACTGCCAATAGTACCCTTTCATGATAGGCGTGGTGTAGCAGGAAAGCTGTGATAGACGATTCCCTGTCAACCAATCAAAGTTCTGCAGAGTGTAGCTCCACCCTGTTGGTACGGTTCTAATGTGCTTGGTACCCCAACGAAAGGGTATCAAAAAAGTGGTACGGTACGGTTCGGAATTAGGGTACCATTCACAATGGAAACGGCATAAATAGCGTACCGTACCGAACCGAACCGTACCAGAAAGCTCAGTGGAAACGGGGCATTAGTCTATACCTTTTTCAACCAGGATGCCCAGGCATCCTGGGGTGCCTTAAGGTTTCTTCAGGGGTGCCTTGGCAAAATCACTACAAATTAACCAATCTGTATCCTCCCTGATTCCCTGAAAACAGCCAGGTGCCAAGGCTCTGGAGTCCACTTTTGCTCCACTGAAATCCACCATCCAAATAACGGGCTGCACGAGATTAAGCTCCAGCCAAGGTTTATTGCAATGACAGTATACTACTCAAACCCACCCAAAGCCATGCCCCCCAACATGCTTTAATCACAACAGGGCTTAATCATCAGGATCACTGCACTGCAATGATTGGCAGTTGATATCCATGGCACAAAGAGCTGGCATGTTGACATATTTAATGGCTTGTTTTGAGGTGGTTTCCACTTGAATTGGCATCAATTTTAAGATGCTCCTGAGGTCCATCTGGGCTCCTTCAAGAGCATCCATTGTGAAGACTCTTTAAAGGTAGAGTTAGGGACTGCAGATATCAGGGTGCCTTGGCGCGGCCTGCAGCTTACGCATGTATTTGCAAATGTGTGCAACTAAACCCCTGTTTTTAACGCATACTGTTAGACAGGTTAATTTGGCTGGTTGCTGGCTGGTTGGTAAGTAGTGACTGGAAATCCCTTCGTTTTTGATCTGCGTTTGCCCTTTCAGTGCTCCTTACTATCAAGACCAGTTATAGATGGAGGAGGTGGCCACTTTTTGCAATATCGTATAACGTTTATATTGGTCAGGCAACGCACTGACACCTTGGCTGCCATTGTGCTATGTGCTGGGTGTTCAGTGTGACCCTGCGCCTTTAAGGAGGGGTGGGCTCCCTCCAGTCACCTGTCCTCCATCTATCTCATCAGAATGCATGTGCTTCCATTGTGAAGACTCTTTAAAGGTAGAGTTAGGGACTGCAGATATCAGGGTGCCTTGGCGCGGCCTGCAGCTTACGCATGTATTTGCAAATGTGTGCAACTAAACCCCTGTTTTTAACGCATACTGTTAGACAGGTTAATTTGGCTGGTTGCTGGCTGGTTGGTAAGTAGTGACTGGAAATCCCTTCGTTTTTGATCCTTCAAGAGTGCACTTGATCTGTAATAGACATCCTTTTGATCTTAAGCACTGACTTTCATAGGGAGGAGTTCTGATGCAAACAAAAGCCAGTGTACACTTAGACCCCTTTCACACTGAGGTGCTTTTCAGGCGTTTTCACGCTAAAAAAAAACACATGAAAAGCTTACAAAAACTAATTTCTATTAAAATCAGTTAATACTTTCACACTGGGGCAATGCGCTGAAGGGGCGGTGAAAAAACTCCTGCAAGCAGCATCTTTGGAGCATGTTTAAAGTGCTAAAAAAAGTGCCTCAAAAGCGCCCCTCTCAATTGAAATGAATGGAAAGGGCCTGAAAAGTGCTTCAAAAGCGCCTCAAAATGATTCTTTTGAGTCACGTGGCCTTCAAAAAAGCGCACTGCTAATGCCTCAAAAGCGCTTGAAAGGCGACTGTCATTTTTTGGGCAGTTTTCAAGCACCTCAATGTGAAAGCAGCCAAACTCTAATAGGGCGGAGACCAAAGGACTTGTGCAAGAATAGGGTATGAAAAAAGGAGTAATACACATAAAAACCCAACTCCGGGCAAATAAAAAAATTATCCCTTGCAGTTTAGCTGTGCGCGCATTACAAAAGTCAATTGCTCATTTATGTCTAGGAGAACGAGAAAAGGATATTTACTTGGCCTGTCTTTTTCGCCCCAAACCCAATCGCTGTCAAAAGCTTGTAGACTTCACCTCCATAACCTCTCTAAAATGCACCCATTATTAACCAAGGTACTCATTCCTTCCCTTATCTCTTGCCTTGAAACTTGCAACTCCCTTCTCATAGGCCAGTGATAGCAAACCTTTTTGAGCCTTAGTGCCCAAACTGCAACAGGTGTACAGAGCAGCGTGTCAGAGGTCATGTGACTGCATCCAGAGGAGGGGGGAAGGACAGAACTCCGCTCACCCCACCATTTGCCTGATCCCCGGGAGGAGATCACACATGCCCCGCTACAGTAATGGCCCCTCTAGGAGTCCCCACTCTCCCCGGCAGGTGCAGCTCCCCCTTTCTTCTTACCTCTGCACCTCTTCTGGGCTCTTAGTACTCCCCATCCTCCAGGGGCAGTAGTGACACCCAGCACTGTATAGACTACGCCGACACGTCCAGGATCAGAATATAGAACCAAAGTCGCCTACATGGTAAATCTCTGTGCACCATAGAGCCCTTACCAGCGCACACTCCCCACCAAGCACAGCACTGTCCCTTCCTCTTTCTGCCCACCTGTTATATAGAGCTGGTGATTGCTGTCAGCTGAGTGCAGTGATTGGGATCAGCTGTAGTGAAGCTCCCGGCTGGAGGACATGGCGGACGGTCTCTCTCTACCTGCGAATACTGAACTGCACACTCCAGGGTTTTAAATTCACCCGTGTCTCTCTCGGCTCACCAATCACAGATGGCCCAGGTAGAGGTCATGTGACCCGATAGCAATCTGGTTACTTAGCTAGTCTAGAGCTAGGGCTCTGCGTGCCAGCTGTGGCACGCGTGCCATAGGTTCGCCATAGCTGTCATAGGCCTACCTCTCCATAGGCTATCCCTTCTTCAGTCTATCATGAATATTGCTGCCAGACTCGTCTACCTTACCAACTGCTCAGTGTCTGCCACCCCTCTCCGCCAATCCCTCCATGGCTTCTGACTGCCCATCGAATTAAATTCAAAATATTACCAAAAACATACAAAGTCCTTTACATTTCTGCCCTGAGGTTCTTCTCCAATCTTGTCTCCAAATATCACCCAATATCTCCGCTCCTCCCAAGATCTCCTGCTCTCTTGCCTCTTCCTTTCATGCTTGTCTCCAGGACTTCTCCAGAGCTTCTCCCATCCTCTGGAACTCTCTACCTCAATCTGTCCAGCTATCTTCTACTTATATTTCTCCCATCATGGTTACCTTTTTTTTATCAGCCCTTCCCTTCCCTATTATACTGTAAACTCGTAGGAGAAGGGCCCTCCTAACCCTCTTGTATTGAATTGTATTGTCTGTATGGATGTATTGTCTCACTTTATATTGTAAAGCGCTGTGCAAACTGTTGGCGCTATATAATAATAGTAATATTCTTACTCAATTCTCCCCACGGCTAGACTGGTTCCCCCAGCTTTGGCTTCCTGCTCTCTAGTGGTCTAGAGTCCTGATGACTTCAAGACCATGCAGAGCAGGGTTACTAGCCCTGCTTTAGATAGGAGGAGACCCAGGGACAGTCCACCACTGGAAAGCATTGTCTGCCAAGGGAGAGAAGGATTAGGTCAGGGGTGGCGAACACGCGGCTCTCGAGCCGCATGCGGCTCCCCGCCGAACTGATTGCGGCTCTTTGGCTCTTTGCCACTTATGGTATACTGTGGCTCGTGAAGAGATGAGATTTAAAAAAAAAAAAAAAAATGTAAAATTTTCGCCCATTGGCGGGCGCCGTACTGTGTCCTGGGTATGGGGGGGTGGAGTCAAAATCCAGCAGGGGCGCCAATTGGCGCTCTTCAGCGGGACACTCCCACTTTTATGATGTCCGGGCTGTGATTGGTCCAGACTCCAGCCTGGACCAATCACAGTAGGACATCATCTTCCGCCTTCCACCTTCCTTCCCGCCCGAGCACAGTGTGCGCAGCAGCGGAGAGAAGAAGACGTCGCGAGTCGACCAGGAGGACCGGAGCGGACGGAGACCAGGACTCGGCGGGAGTCGGCACTTCAGAGAGACCGGATCCAGACCAGGCCGTAGGCGCAGCGTGAGGAGGTCATCTGGAACCAGTCAGCAGCCCGGTAAGTGAGTCCTCCTCCTCCTCATGCCTATTCCATCACCTGTCCTGTGCCATTATTATACCATCTGTGCCATGCCATACCATCTGTGCCATGCCATACCATCTGTGCCATGCCATTCCATCTGTGCCATGCCTGTACCATCTGTGCCATGCCATAACATCTGTGCCATGCCTGTACCATCTGTGCCATGCCTGTACCATCTGTGCCATGCCATACCATCTGTGCAATGCCTGTACCATCTGTGCCATGCCATACCATCTGTGCCATGCCTGTACCATCTGTGCCATGCCATACCATCTGTGCCATGCCATACCATCTGTGCCATACAATACCATCTGTGCTATGCCTGTACCATCTGTGCCATGCCATACCACCTGTGCCATGCCATACCATCTGTGCCATGCCATACCATCTGTGCCATGTCTGTACCATCTGTGCCATGCCATACCATCTGTGCCATGCCATACCATCTGTGCCATGCCATACCATCTGTGCTATGCCTGTACCATCTGTGCCATGCCATACCACCTGTGCCATGCCATACCATCTGTGCCATGCCTGTACCATCTGTGCCATGCCATACCATCTGTGCTATGCCTGTACCATCTGTGCCATGCCATACCATCTGTGCCATGCCATACCATCTGTGCCATGCCTGTACCATCACTTGTGCCATGCCTTTTCCCTCACTTGTGCCATGCCTATTCCATCACTTGTGCCATGCCTATTCCATCACCTGTGCCATGCCTATTCCATCACTTGTGCCATGCCTATTCCATCACTTGTGCCATGCCTATTCCATCACTTGTGCCATGCCTATACCATCACTTGTGCCATGCCTATTCCATCACCTGTGCCATGCCTATTCCATCACCTGTGCCATGCCTATTCCATCACTTGTGCCATGCCTATTCCATCACTTGTGCCATGCCTATTCCATCACTTGTGCCATGCCTGTACCATCACTTGTGCCATGCCTATTCCATCACTTGTGCCATGCCTATCCCATCACTTGTGCCATGGCTACAACTGAATACAAACCTGATTTGCAAAAGATTACTGGAAACAAAAGATGCCAGAAATCCCACTGAGATTATCATCCCATCATTTCAACAAGGTAACAAAAAACACCTGACTGAGCATGTTATATTATGTGTTTAATATATTATTGTTAAAGTTATATGCTTTTGTGTGAGTGTTTGTCTGTTTTGGCAGGTCACTGCGTGGTGTGGCTCTCTGACTCTCACAGTTTAAAATTTTGGCTCCTTTTGTCGAACTTGTTCGCCACCCCTGGATTAGGTAGTCAGTTTCTTTTCTCCCCAAGACCAGGGGTCTCCAAACTTTCTAAATAAATGCATAGGTGTGAACCAGACCTAAGACTGGGATGCCATTAAAGTTCATGGGCGTGTAAAGGCAGGCGTCCCCAGGGGCAGACTGGCAACATTCGCCCAGGGGGCAAGTACAAACCAGAGGCCCATGGTGCAGCGACCTGGCCCTCCTCCCACTCTCCCTCTTCCTGGCCTCCATTCCAGGCTGAAGCTCCACTCCAGGTACTCTCTACCCACTGGCCAATCTCCGGGCTGGCCAGGGGAGGAGAGTCTCCAGTTGTACATGGAACCGGCCTCTGCTCAGACAGTTTACACCATCCATGCTGGAGGGGAGGCCGCGCTCTGTCCTTGTATTCATCCCACATTCAGTAGGTCAATGGTGGTAAATTTTTACTTCTCTTCACCAGGAATTCGTTAGGCATGTCTTTGGCAGAAGTGGTGCAGCCTTTTTAGGGGGCATCAGAGCGGCCCGGAGTCCTCCCCTGGGCGTCCCAATACTTTTGACAGTGTAGTGTATAGGTAAATTCCTGGAGCTCTATAAGTACCTGTAATAAATACATCCTGCACACTGATTTTGCATTCAGTGTCTGTTTATGACTGTGAGATCAAAGAAACTATTATCTTTCTATCTCTCCTATATACAGAGTTGTTTTTAAAGTCTTGCTGGGTTTTAGAACCATGTCTAGACACTGCTGCAAGTTTAATAATGAATATAATCAATGCATGAAAATGAGATTTATAAATAAGTAAAACACATAAAATGTGTTACAGCAGTTAAAAAAATAACATCAGAAAAATACCAAAAAGTAAAAAAATAAAAAATAAAATAGATGTTTTAGCAAAGGAAAAAGGGTGTACAAACCCCACACCTGAAATGTTATCTAATAATTTATGGCAGGGAGAGATCACATCTTGCGGAGCTCTTCAGCCTCTGATCTAGATAATGCATATATTTAGTGAAGAGCTGGGGGATCGGTAGCAGGGTGCGGTGCTGAATTTCCCCGCTCTGTCATTTCTCATCAGTTCAAGCAGGAGAGATAAATGTTATATGGAGGAAGAAGGTGTTATTTTCACAATTATACAGACCATGGGGCGACTGTAGGATGCTGCTTGCCGTGACTTCAAAAAACAGCACGGGCTGCAGAATGGCAAAAAAATATTCCTGAGGTTTTGTGGCTCATCCTCAGCAAGAAAAAACTGACGCGTTTTAAGGGTTACCTGAGCATGGTCCCAGACTACACCAGGCTAACTCTTTGGTTGCTAAAAGCAGCATGTTAAAATACAAAAGATGGGAAATGTAATAAGGATCGAACTATATCGTTGTCTATGGGCCGATACAAATACCTATTTTCCGGCCACCCTTCAGGACGATAGCCGATATTAGTGCCGATATTCTGTATATTTAAAGTTTTTATTTATACACTGTCCTTTAACATTTTTTTTTTTGATCACTTTTATTGCTGTCACAAAGATTGTAAACATCCCTTTTGACAGTAATAGGCAGTGACATGTACTCTTTATGGAGGGATCTGGGGTCTGTAAGACCCCAAACCCCTCCATTGCACTTAAAAGCATTCAAAACGCCAAGTTTAGCTGTTTTGAATGCTGTAATTATTTTTTAAATCTGGCGCCTTTAAGGCTCCAGTAACCAGAAGTGATGTCATGATATCGCTTCAGAGTTACTACATCAGAGACCCGATCAGAGCTGATTCCGGCTTTCTTTAGGTCTTCAGACAGCCAGTGGAAGTGCTGGCTGGTCGCTCGGGTCTCCCGGTGGGACGGGAGACCAGGGCAAAGTGGTGGAAGGCAGCGGGAGAGGGTAGGACGTCCCCTCCCGCTGCTTGTAATAACAGCAGAGAGGCTTCTTAGCCGCATCATTTGTTATCATCAGGGTTACTACATCAGAGACCTGATCAGAACTGATTCCGGCTTTGTTCGGGTCTTCAGACAGCCAGTGGAAGTGCTGGCTGGTCGCTCAGGTCTTCCGGTGAGATGGGAGACCCGGGCGGAGTGGTGGAAGGCAGCGGGAGAGGGTAGGACGTCCCCTCCCGCTGCTTGTAATAACGGCCGAGCAGCTTCTTAGCCACATCAGTTGTTATCACAAGAAAGCCGACTGCCAGCTCTACAAAACGGTACCAGGGTGATGCCTATAGATGCAGGCATCACTCAGGTACGACCACTTGAAGCAATATCGGCAAGTTTGTGACCGATACCAATACTTCAAAAAAAGTGACTATCGGCCCCCAATAATCGGCCCCACCGATAATCAGTCGATCCCTAAAATATAATTATGGATGCACAAAGACTGTAAACCAGCCTCTTAGCACTGCCTATGCCAGTTATTAGAAATACTCTGACCTTGAACATGCAGGGCAACGTGATAAAGTTTCTGCAAAGGGCACTCCTATACCTCCCAACTTTTAAACTTGAGAATGAGGGACACTTGAGAAGGTAGAGACCTGTGACACACTTAGCGTGTCACAGCTTTGGGAGGGGAGAGAAATTGTGCTAGAAGGTGTGGTGGGAGGGATAGATATGTGCTGGGGGGGAGGGGCACTTTCAAAGGGGATTGAACTTGGGCTAGAAGGTGGGGGGATTATATATGTGCTGGGGAGGGGGCACTTTGGAAGGGTGCTTAGAAGGTGGGGTGGACAGATATGTGTTGGGGGAGGTGGGGGTGATTATGGAGGGGAGAGAACTTGTGATAGAAGATGGGGTGAGGGTGGATATGTGCTAGGTGGTGGGCATTGGGAAGGGAATGAACTTGTGCTAGAAGGAGGGGTGTGGGGAGTGGATTTGTGCAGGGGGTTGGGCGCTTCAGGAGTGGAATGGACTTGTGCTAGAAGGTGGGGTGGATATGTGCTAGGTGGGAGGCATTGGGAAGGGAATGAACTTGTGCTAGAAAGCGGGGTGATGTGGATATGTGCTAGGTCGGGGGGCATTGGGAAGGGAATGGACTTGTGCTAGAAAGTGGGGTGGTGGGGTGGATATGTGCTAGGTCGGGGGCATTGGGAAGGGAATGGACTTGTGCTAGGAGGGGTGTGGGGTGGATATGTGCTAGGTCGGGGGCATTGGGAAGGGAATGGACTTGTGCTAGAAGGAGGGGTGTGGGTCGGATATGTGCTGGGGGGGAGGGGCACTTTCAAAGGGGATTGAACTTGGGCTAGAAGGTGGGGGGATTATATATGTGCTGGGGAGGGGGCACTTTGGAAGGGTGCTTAGAAGGTGGGGTGGACAGATATGTGTTGGGGGAGGTGGGGGTGATTATGGAGGGGAGAGAACTTGTGATAGAAGATGGGGTGAGGGTGGATATGTGCTAGGTGGTGGGCATTGGGAGTGGAATGGACTTGTGCTAGAAGGTGGGGTGGATATGTGCTAGGTGGGAGGCATTGGGAAGGGAATGAACTTGTGCTAGAAAGCGGGGTGATGTGGATATGTGCTAGGTCGGGGGGCATTGGGAAGGGAATGGACTTGTGCTAGAAAGTGGGGTGGTGGGGTGGATATGTGCTAGGTCGGGGGCATTGGGAAGGGAATGGACTTGTGCTAGAAGGAGGGGTGTGGGGTGGATATGTGCTAGGTCGGGGGCATTGGGAAGGGAATGGACTTGTGCTAGAAGGAGGGGTGTGGGGTGGATATGTGCTAGGTCGGGGGCATTGGGAAGGGAATGGACTTGTGCTAGAAAGTGGGGTGGTGGGGTGGATATGTGCTAGGTCGGGGGCATTGGGAAGGGAATGGACTTATGCTAGAAGGAGGGGTGGATATGTGCTAGGTCGGGGGCATTGGGAAGGGAATGGACTTGTGCTAGAAAGTGGGGTGGTGGGGTGGATATGTGCTAGGTCGGGGGCATTGGGAAGGGAATGGATTGTGCTAGAAGGAGGGGTGTGGGGTGGATATGTGCTGGGGGGATGCTTTGGGGGGGGGGGGGCTGCCTGCCTTGCATAGAGAAGCACAGAGACCCGGTGATTATGTCATTAGGTCTAAAACAAGTTATGTAACGAAAACAGGTATCAAAACATTTCATCGGCATGTCCATAAGGGGAATGGGAAGAACCAGAGAAGGTAAAACACAAGCAGATTAAACTTCAGCTTTAACAATATACAGCTGCATCTCCAATTAGATTGTCCTCAGGATGTCTTTTGGAAACAACATTTAAATAGTGTGATTTCATCTGTCACTGGCACGCAGCTTACCTGATATATAACAATATCTTAAGTTTAGCCGTGGTAAATCCTATTGGAAGCCAGGCCTGGGTAACCTCATTATAACAATCTCTGCAGCTCAGTCCGAGAGAAAAGGCACATCCTGCGTTCCTGCCAGCGCTTCTTAATTGGCTGTGCGTGCCAGCGCTGGTTGCCAGGCATGCCAGATCTTTTAAAAACAGATAAATTGTTTGTAGGAAAAAATATGATGTTGGATCTGCTGTGTTTTCATCATTACCGGATGAGCAGAAAATAACAACAAATTGTAACATGTAAAGAAATAAACAGCGCTAATAATGGCGCATAATCTTGTTCACACATCGGGGATAAAGAAGAGGAATAAACAATCCCTACATAAATCATAAAGTTTTCATTCCATTAAAATGCACGGCGGTGGGCCTACATAACAACCAAAGTTGCACTTTGAGTTTAAAGCTGAACTCCGAGAACAAAAACTCTCATTTATATATTTTCCTTAATAGTCAAAAAGGATATAAATCCAATTTTTGTTCAAACATTGCCCTTGAAACTCAGGGTGAGGCTTGTGTCTGCCGCCCCTTCACCCTTCTTTTTGGATGCTGGTAATCAATTTAATAATAATTATATTTTTTATTTTTTATTTATTTTTTTATTTTATTTATTTATTTATTTATTTATGTATTTATATTTTTTTTTGTTTGAACCATTCATTATTTTTATACATGTTTTCTTTCATTTGTTTAGATTTTTAGATCTCTTTGCATTATACTCTTGAAGAAGCAGATAGGGTTCCGTGAAACGCGTCAGTATGCCAAGTGGTTTTATTCAACATGTCTATATCAATCATGTATTTATTTTTTATATATATTATCATGTAATTGTATTATGTATTTACGGGATCTATCAAGAATTGTTATATGCCAGTATATTTTTACTTCATTCGGGAATTTTTTTTTTTTTGCATTTATTTTTGCTGTATTGTTCTATTTCTCTAACCAACTTGTTAACATGTGTACTCTATATATCTACTTTGGTAAAGTGGTTGGCCTCTCTCGAAGTCCCGTGACCTCCTATACTGTATATCTTTTTTTGTAAATTCAGGTATTACTTTGTATTACACTTGTTGCTTCCCAATCCTAATCTGAAACTTTTCACATCAATTTAAAAATCATTTTTTTTAAATAGAAAATTACTTAGAATCCCCAAACATTATATATATTTTTAAAGCAGAGGCCCTAGAGAATAAAATGTTTTATGTCAGATTGTATTTGCGCAGCAGTTTTTCGAATGCAATATTTTTTTGGAAAAAGTACACTTTAATTCATTTTAATGCAAAAAAACACAATATAATACCCAATTGTTTGTTAAAATATAAAAGATGATGTTATGCCAGGTAAATAGATACCTAACATGCCACACTTTAAAACTGCGCACACTTGTGGTATGGCGACAAACTACGGTACTTAATAATCTCCATAGGTGACACTTTAAAAGCCTTTACAGGTTACCAGTTTAGAATTACACAGGAGGTCTGGTGCTGGCGTGAACACCGTTTACATGGGTGTTTGCCTTGCACGGGGGGGTGGGGGGGGACAGGAACACTTTCATTTTTTTTAAATTTTATTTACATTTTTTTTTTTATCAACTTTATCAACATCCCTTGTGATTGCATGGGCCATGAGAGGTCCATTTTACTGAGGCATCTGAAGGTCTATTAGACCCCAGATCTCTCCTCTGTCCTTAAAAGCATCTTACCGGATCAGTTTTGTCAGATTCTTTCACTGGCCTGGTTACATTCGACCGAAACCTGAAGTGACAAAATCCTCAGCTTACAGTTTCTTAGACCATAGAGGTGATTGGAGAAGTTCCAGTCCTCGGTCATTTCTATGGTAAGCCATAGCTCTGAGCGCCTCATTGGGACCGACAACTCCAACTCGCCAAAATCTCCAATCACGTCTTTTCCGTTGACTCTCCAGCAGCAATAATTGGAGATTTCGATGAGTTGGTGTTTTCACAGAACAACGGCAGCGTGAACACTACAATATACAAACAGTTGGCTGACACAAGAATGGGCAAGGAGAAAAAAAGTTGTCACCACGTGTGAGGCCACCATGTTGTTGGTTAGTAGCGGCCAGACTTATGTTGGCCATACACGCACAGAATTTCGGCCGAAAATTGTTGTTTTAGGAAAGATCATTCGAAAATCGGGCCATTAGTGAACACAAGTTTACCGACGATTTTGATCATGTGCCCGGCTAATGTCGATGGATCCATAGCGAAAACTTTTATTGTTTCTACAAAAGTTTTTATGTGTATGGTAAAATTGAAATGAAAATAATATTCTGACTCATATTGTGCATGTTATTGAACGATCATTATGATCATGAAAACGATTATGTAAAAGAGTTTATTCTGTAAGTTAGTGGCCAACTTGCTTTCAACCGACAAATAATCGTTCAGTCTGCAAATGGCCGAAATTCTGTGCGTGTATGGCCAGCATAAGAATGTCCACCCATTATATCATATACCCTAGTGTACATGCTGCCAGTGTTCTGTGAAAACACCAACTCGTGGAAATCTCCAATTATTGCTGCTGGAGAGTAACTGGAAGTGACGTGGTTGGAGCTTTTGGCAGAACACCGGGTTCATGACTGATGCTGCAGCCATGGCCGCAATAAAATCACTTCAACTAGAGGACGTATAGGTCTGTCCATTTGAGGAAACTGGATAAAGTAATGGTGACATCATCAATATGTTTTGCATAGGCTGCCCTGCAGAAAACTACAAGAGAGGGTGGAGACAAGACCAGTCACCCTGAACAAAGAGAGGGAGCAGCAGTGGGTGGTCTTTATTACAGGAAGCTCCAGCACAGAGGGAAAGTCTCACACTGCACTACTGCACAGATTTTGGAAAAAAATACATAAAGCACATCAAGATTTAATAGAAATACACATGACTATTGTATTTAGACAATATTTGCTGATCCCGGAATTCAACTTTAAGAATTCCTCCAGGCAAAAGATGAAAATTCTCTTTCGTTCACTTGCATCTTTCTGTAAAACTGACCTTTGTTCATGCTTTATCCTCCTCTCCCCAGTATATATCATATACTCATCCTTCCTTCACTCCCCTGATGATTCAGAGCCAGGAGTCAAGGGAAATGCTTGGGTCACCAGTTTGAGAGGGAGGGCATGGGCAGAGGAGCAGCACCTTTCACTGGTTATGTGGAATCATAAGGCTTGAAGGCCTTCATCTTGAGTGAGAGACCTCTGACCTTGCATTCTGTTTGCTTGCTGGGCCTTTGGAGTTACAGATACCCTCAGATAAGAAGGGTAAATGCTCTATCAGTGTATTGGTCCCAACGCTGGCATGTTCCACTGGCCAGTTGAGTAGGAGTAGAGAGGGCCTCTTGCTTATAGTTAGGTCTTTTGCCCAGAAACAAGCCATCTTATTGCCAATTGTGTTGTAGACATTCCGACTTTGCATTTGTTTGATTCCCCCTTTCCTTTTACAGGGCCTTCATCTGTTAATCTAATGCTGACCAATGTACATGACTTTCCACAGAGGAGATGGAGGAACATCAATTCCCTGATATCCTCTATAACTAATGAACCCGTAGGCGACAAGGATTTTGTCACCTCTAGGCAGGAGCTAACCAAGCATGATCTGCGCTTAGTTAGTTGCTTTGGTGGTCAGGGGAGACTGCTGATGTTTCAATAAAGAGTACCTGTCACCTTCCCAAAGCTATCACTAGGAGGGCTTGTTAGTCCTCTTGTGATGGTTTCTGCTGCCATAACCCCGGTATTTAGCGTCAAAGGACCGACGTAAGGATAGGTTTCTTGGGACCTGCTCTGATGTTGGAGAGAGAAACCTTGGTCTTAGGATCTTTTTCCTCTTCCCAACTGAGGATCTCTCTTCAAGAGAGACCTCATCAACTACTTGGAGGACCAGCTTTGGCAGGCCCCTTAGGACTTCACACTTTTTATTTTCAGTCATTTTTCATGAACACTTTCACTGTACATGTGTTTTGTTATTATTATTATTTATTTCAGGTACTTCATATAGCGCTGTCAATTTACGCAGCGCTTTACATATACATTGCACATTCACATCAGTGCCTGCCCTCAAGGAGCTTACAATCTAAGGTCCCTAGTTCTTTTTTTTTAATGCACAGAAACTGTGGGTGCAGGTTTGTTGGGGGTCTGCCCTGATGTTGGAGAGAGAATCTGTGACCTTCAGGCATTCTTTCTCCTCACCAACTACTTGGAGGACCAGCTATGGCAGAGGTCCACCTGGTTTCAGCCTAGGTAAACCATAGAGTGCCTTGCCCCTGTCATGAGCCTTACGGCCCAGGGGGGTTAAGGAAATGAGAACCTTCCTCTTCATAGGTTGGTCCAATACTGTACCCTTGTGCACTTTTTTTTTCACTGGGGATCAACTCAACCCCCTACCACACAGCTACGAAAAAAAAAATCATCATATATTCCCAAAATAGGAGGATTATACCCAGTGGTGTATTTTGGTTTTGTGCTGCCCTAGGCATGACTAAAATTGGGTGCCCCCCCCCCTCTAAGTAAATTTGCCCCTCTCCTTCCTTTTTAACGGATGTGACTCCCTCCAAAATTGAAGGACTACAAGTCCAAGCATTAACCCCTGAGATCTCACGAGGGGGGGGTGAGAGGGGGTGGGAGAGAGAGAGAGGGGGGTGGGTGAGGGAGTAAGAGAGAGAGGGGGGATGAGAGGGAGAGAGAGGGGGGATGAGAGAGAGAGAGGGTGGGTGGGTGAGAGAGAGAGAGAGGAGGGGGGATGAGAGTGTGAGAGAGAGGGGGATGAGAGAGACAGAGAGTGGGTGAGTGAGAGAGAGAGAGGAGGGGGGTGAGAGTGAGAGGGAGTGAGTGTGAGAGAAGGAGACAGAGAGGGGGGGTGTGAGAGAGGCACCTCTAGCAACCAGTGGCCAATAGAGTCTCAGGTGGAGGGGGGGCAGCTTTTTTGCTGCCCCCCCTGCAAAGTGCCGCCCTAGGCCTGGGCCTTGTCGGCCTAGGCCAAAATACAGCACTGATTATACCTCATTTCAGGGCAGTGAGTGAAGCCATGCAAATTATTCCTTTACACCCCAATAGCCAGATGCACATCCTGAAAAGCTTATAGTGCAAATATAGTCTAATACTATAAAGCCATTTATTCCAAACTGCATACAGTTGTTTCAGGCTTGTTGGTCATCTTCAGTGCAGTATATGGAAATCATAGCTTCTATGAAGTAGGGTTTGGGACCCAATGAGACAGTATATAGAACCACTGTGTTGGGGGCAGACTTCTGATTGTGCCCTCCCTTTCTGTCTCCCCCCCCCCTCTTCTGTTTCTCCAGGCAAAACAAAAAAATCTGTCAGGATAGTGAGCTGGGGAAGTTGGGGGATGCCCATCCCTCTATCTATCTTGTGATAAATTAACCTGGAAGTTCTGAACAGAAAGTTCCCAGGTAGAAGAATTGGGTAAAGCAGTGATTGAGGACATTGTGTCCTCAGTTAGTGTTTTCTGAGAATAGGGGAGGTATTGGGGTTCACAAGACTCCTGATGCCTCTATAAAGGTTACATTTGACAGTAATAAAGTTAAGTGATAGTAAACACATGCTATTTAATTTACATTGTCCGTTCTATTTCTGTAAATGGATGATGGCTCTGTAATTATTTTAAGAAAAAAACATCTAAGGATCTTTTTCCCAATAGATATACAGCTGTCACATGATCCAAGCTGTCTGCAGGGAAACATAAGCAGGAGGAGCGTCTAGTCCTCTGCTGCTGGTCACATGTTCAAAATAAAAAATATTAAAAATAAAACCTTTGGAATACAGAGTAAACATAAATAATTAATATCAATAAACTGTTTTAAATTGTCAAACAAATATATATTTGAAATCAAATCATGTGCGAAACTGCCCATACCTTGTCTCTGCAAACAGGCTTCCACCAATCCCTACGTTAGAAGGAAAGAAGCCGCACTTCCGGTTGTAGATGTGAAGTATTAAAATCCAGTTTTATTGATATCCAAAGAATAAAAGCATACAAAACAAATCCACAATAGCCAGAGACATGGGGAAAAATGCACAGCGGTTCATGCGTTTCACGGAAACGTCCGCTTAGTCGTAACCACGACTAACGTACGACTAAGCGGACGTTTCCGTGAAATGCATCAACCGCTGTGCATTTTTCCCCATGTCTCTGGCTATTGTGGATTTGTTTTGTATGCTTTTATTCTTTGGATATCAATAAAACTGGATTTTAATACTTCACATCTACAACCGGAAGTGCGGCTTCTTTCCTTCTAACGTTGCTATTGCCTGGATTGCGGATCCTTGCCTGCACCTGTGTTGGATGTTTGTGGGATTGCTTTCTCACCGGAGCGGTTCTCTCTCTCCTTGATCAATTACTTCCACCAATCCCTAGCCAAACTGTTGATAGCTTGCCTCTGCAAACAGGCTTCCTCCAATCACGAGCCTTATGTAACTGACATCAGCTGATGCTGAACAAACCAATTAAAACACATTCCGTTGGAGGTGGAGAGCGTGTAGGCAGTGCTCAGATGCGTTAGGGACCGGTAATGTCGCAGTGTTCTAAGCTCATACGTGTGATGCATAATATCATAGTGCTGGTCTGTAAATGATACCTAATTTCTAAAGAAAAATGTGTTCTGTTTTATGTATAAAATATTAATTTTGGGTTGAAAAAATGGGGGTCGTCTTGTGCATGGGGTATCTTATACACTGAAAAATACGGTAATTTTTGTCTAGAGCTCTGCTTTAGCGATGTATAAATGAACTTGTAGCCTGCAGGTAAGGGTAGGGTTAAGTTCTTGCATCATCTGAGGAGTTGGTTTAGGGTAGGATGAAGCCCCACGCCAAAGACAAACATACCATGCAAAACATTTCACAAAAGATATATTTTTTTTTGTTACATAGGAATTAAATACCGCCTGAAATTAAAAGCCTGCACTAGCTTACAACCCGCTGAGACTCAGTGGGATGCGAATTTACAATACAACTTCCTGTAAAATGCCACTTGTAAGCAGCAAGTACTATTTTGTCATAGACCAAATCTTCCTTTTTAACCGTCTCATTAAAACCGTATAGCGTTACAGGAAACTTTTCTAACTAAGTAAAACTTTCAAAGTTTGAAATTATACCCTCCAGATATTACAGCTAATGATGAAATAAATCATTAAGTAACTCTGCTGGAAGACGGTGTTAAACATAGCAACACAGGATATTGATGGCACATAAAGACCGGCAGGTCCATCCAGCCTGCCCAGCTTATTTATTAATAGGCTAGCCTCAGGGCTCTTTTACACGACACTGGATTAAACTCACGGGACAAGCTAAAGTATGAATTTCGTATAGATCCCAGGGTCAGTTAAAGGGTCAGTCCACCCAATAATGATTTTTTTGTTTATGGGTGGACTTAATGGAGTGGAATCAAGGCAGGGTGCCTTGTGCCTCTCTACAAAAAAAGGAAGGAAGAGGAACAGCTCTCACCATATTAAAAGCCTTGGAACAATTTATTGAGTCATCCAACAGACTACTCCAATATTCAAACTATTGAATGCGTTTCACTTGGTCAAGAGCTTACTTAGGGATGCAAGCTCCTTGCAAAGTGATGTGCGTTGGAGGGTTAGTACATCGGATGGAGTAGTCTGTTTGTTGGATGACTCAATAAATTGTTCCAAGGCTTTTAATATGTTGAAAAATTCACGTGAACTAATAGGCCAGTGGTTCTCAACTCCGGTCCTCAGGATCCACTAACAGGCCAGATTTTAAGTATTACATTGGGGAGATGCAGACTAGAATACTGCAATCACTGAGCAGCAAATGATATAACCTGTGATGTATTTCAGTTATCTTGCAAACCTGGCCTGTTAGTGGGTCCTGAGGACAGGAGTTGAGAACCACTGTATCATCTATAGTAGCATAGTTAAAAAAGAAGAAAGTGAATTTGGATTTTAAGGGCCACAAAAGGAGGGGTGCTTGCAATTATATAAAATGTAAAAATGTATTTAATTCAAGAGATAAAAAATCAAATACATGAGATAAGACAATCAATAATAAAAAAATATTCCAAATAGGAATATACGTGAATGTACAGAATCCAAACACGTAGTGAAGGTCTTCAAAGCCAACTTTTAATATGGTGAGCGGTTCCTCTTCCTACCTTTTTTGGAGCCTTTGTAAAGATTTAAAGTGATTGTAAAGTCTTGTTTTTTGTTTTTTTGTTTTTTTCTATTAAATTACATGTTTAATAACAAACATGTTAAACTTACCTGCTCTGTGCAGTGGTTTTGCACAGAGCAGCCTTGATCCTCCACTTCTCGCGTCCTTGGCTGGAGCTCCTGGTCCCTCCCTCCTGTTGAGTGCCCCCACAAGAAGCAGCTTGCTATGGGGGCACCAGAGCCGAGCAGCAGCTCTGTGTATCCATTAAGACAGGGAGCCGCGGTTTGGCCCCATCTCCTCTCTCTCCTCATTGGCTGAGTTTGATTGACAACAGCGGGAGCTAATGGCGCAGCTGCTGTGTCTCAGCCGATCAGGAGGGAGAGTCCCGGACTGACGAGGCACTCGTAGACATTGCTGGATGTAGAGGGGGCTCAGGTAAGTATTAGTGAGGCTGGAGGGGGTTGCTGTTCACAGAAGGCTTTTTATCCTAATGCATAGAATGCATTAGGACAGTGGTGGCTGGTGCTCAAAATTTTTGGGGGGCGCAAACAGAAAAATGTAATAGGCATTGCTTTGCGGCTTTAATGCAGTGACCAGCATACATGCCCCCTTTTAATGCAGTGACCAGCGTACATTCCCCCAATGCAGAGATCAGCGTGCGTGCCCCCAATGCAGTGACCAGCATACATTGTCACACAATGGGTGGGCTCGGGGCGCACTGCTCCACCCTTTGCATCACCCTATTAGAGCCTCTGGCTCTAATCAGGTGATTTAAAGAAAAAAAAACCATTAAGCTCCATGCGTCCGGTGTCCCTGCATGCCGATTAGGGGGCCGGACGCATGGATGGGGGGGGCGGCGCCCCTGCGCCCTCAATAGACTGGCCGCCACTGCATTAGGATAAAAAACCTTCTTCCTTTACAACCACTTTAAGGCCCGTACACATGATAAGAAGATCGGAAAATTTAGTATGATGAACGATCGGCCAACTTTCTGATTGTTCGTATAGTGCTTTCAACAGCCAATTCCGACTTTTTGGATGACTAAACCTGAAGGTGCAGGCTAGAAAAATTCATGTGCGTGTAAAGACAGGTGTTCCAATACTTTTGACAATATAGTGTATTACTGTGTATTCTTTGATGTATTTAGCACATTATTTAATATAACAATTTTAATTGTTTATTAGAGCACTGATATTTGTTTTGATGCTACCTTATTTAATCACTTAAGGACCAGGGCTATTTCTAACACATGTTGTTTACATGTTAAAAAGACTCAGGAGAATAAAATGGTGGTCATTGCAATATTTTTTGTCACACGGTATTAGTGCAGTTATCTTTCAAAGACAATTTTTTTGGAAAAAATACACTTCACTAAACTTAAAAAAAACTAAACAGTAAAGTTAGCCCAATTTTTTTGTATAAAACTTACAGGGGTTGTAACCCTCCCTTACTCTATCCAAAATGAAAAAAAAAAAGAAAAGTTTTGTCTATAGTTCTACTTTAAGGACTCTTGAGATTATCTTTCCCATGGATTTTTTCATTTGGGAGGCCCCTTCTTTGTGGATAAGCCCCTCCCCCCCCAAGGGAGGCCAAGGTCAATCCAGCACCTCGCATTGACTTTTTCCTAAATATTTTGAAAGCTACCTTCACCCCAAGACCAAAGTTTTGGATCCCTTGTTAAGACAACATACTTTATGTTAATATTAGCTACTACACGGAGAGACCTGTAGAACGCATACCTTGAACGATGAGATGAACTTGCACTGTCCTCGGATTGTGTTCGGTTTGTACTGAGCATGTATAGGGTCCATCGTCTGAAATTTCCACTTTTTGTATCCGCAGATTATAATCCTTTTTGCTTGATGCTGAGATTGAAACTCTGGGGTCCACTGACCACTTGTCGTTCCCCGCAAATATAATACTGGAACGGTTCAACCAGGCTCCTTTAGATGCTCCATCCTCCAGTATACACCTGTGGACAATTAAATAAGATCAATTGAGATTACATTCATACTACTAATAGTGCTGATAAAGCTTCTCATGAAACACAAAAAAGCAAAAAAACAAAAACAAACAAAACACGTAATAGCATCTTAAACAACATACCAGTCAAAATAAAAGAAAAAAGAAAAGTAAAAAATGTTTTAAGAGCTACCGTACGACAGCCACTAAAATGTTTTTGGTCCAATCTTTGGTTTAATCAACATCAAAGATTCTTGCTTTATTCCAAGGTCAGTGCTCCCAATTTGTTCTTTTTAGCTTGAAATGACCTCTTTAAGGAGTCTCGGCTTTTCTCCCAGATACCTAATGTTCTATCTTTCTGCATTGCCTAAATAAAATAGTGCCAGAGATTGTTGATCAGAGTAAAATCAAATTGCCCTAGGGTAGTGATAGCGAACCTTGGCACCCCAGATGTTTTGGAACTACATTTCCCATGATGTTCATCTACACTGCAGAGTGCATGAGCATCATGGGAAATGTAGTTCCAAAACATCTGGGGTGCCAAGGTTCGCCATCACCGATCTAGGGGATCTGGGAGGCCTTTTTCTCCCCTGGTGGAGCAAAATAGACCATGCTTTAAAGCTGAATTCCAGGAATTAGGCTACTTTGTAAAAACTGCAGGGATACCATAAGTTAAAGCATTTGTTATCCCAACACTTCATATTCCTGATATGTGCTGGCTGTACCATGTACCATGGCTGTACCATGTACTTGTATGAGAAAGTCCCTGGTGTTCTTGCCAGTCCCTCTGCTTTCCTAATAACTGACCACACTAGGCAGGAGAGCACACCATGGTCAGTTCTGTAGCTATGCTGGGAACTCAGCCTGCTCTCCTCCAATGATCAGACTTGTCCTGACACAACCCCCCTGCACAGCCTTTCACTGGGAAGCACAGTGTGCTGCTGCTTCTCCTCCCCCAACTCTTAAGCAGCTGAGAACAGAGGGGATGTGATCACTTATAAAAAGGGGGAAACAGGTATTTATAAAGTTATTTTTTTTTATATATCTCTACACAAATGTTTTGCCTTTCATTTCTATTTTAAACTTAACAAATTATTTTACAAGGTGATCATTTACAATCACTTGGAGTCTAAAGAGGTGTCTGCCACCGTAGACTTATTGTTATTATTCACATCTGACAGGTTTATTGTGTTCCAGGGAGATACCTTCCAAAGCTCGAATGCTACTCGCTGTGGTCTCAGTTCCTTCAAGAGCAGAGTCGCTATAACCGCTATGCCCACCCCTCCCCTCCTCCTGTCCAATCACAGAAGCCATTGTATTAAGTGAACAAAATACAAAGGCTTCTCTAAATAAGCAGCAGAGAGAGCGCAATAAACACATAACCCAGATAAGTTCTGAGGGTGACATGCACCTAATTGGACTTAACTCACCTTTTGTCTCCAAACCTACCCACCTCCGAGCACCGTTCCTTGTTTTTTCACCCTATCCATCTCCCAGTACTGCCCCTTTTAGAGAATACAGAACCAAGTATTATTTTGAGGTGCTAAGAAATTTGCATGGAATGTGTTAATAACAATAAAGCAATAAATTATATCCTCCTACAGCCAGCAACAATAGACATCTTGATATTTCATAAATTCAGTGCTGGAGGTGCGCGGGAGTGACGTCATCACAGCTCCGGCCACTCACAGCGCCGGAGCCGCTGAACCCGGAAGAGACGCCGAGGGAAGATGTCAGCTGCCTCAGCGGTATCCGGGCAACCGTGTCAGGGCTTTGTTCTAAGGTAACTATTTCATAATCAGCTAGTATGTGATGCATACTAGCTCATTATGCCTTTGTCCTGCAGGGTTTGTTTTGTTTTGTTTTTTTTTGAGGATACAACCACTTTAAGGACTGAAACTTTTGTTTTGTAGGAAAAAAATGGAGCTTCAGGTTTCCTCAATGCTGACTATATGCGTACAAGTCTGGACATTGGTCTAATCACATGACTGATGGGCTGACCAGAATTCAGTCTTGTTTATCATCCCCTTCAGTAGAAAAATGTGACCAAATTCCTTGGCCTTTAGCACTGAAGGGAGCCTGAAGTGGGATATCCTTCACCCCCCAAAAGCATTTTAATACTATTACTTATTATGTATCCATTGCAGCAAGTCTTAGGCCCCTTTCACACGGGAGTTCCGTATGTCCGTATATCACCCCATCCGTTTGCGGATGATATACGGACATAATGCATGTCAATGGCATTGCAGATGTCTGCGGATGACCATCCGCTGACATCCGATTTGCATCCTTTCAGTTCTGTTCCATTTTTTGGAACGGAACAGAACCCTATTTTTTCTTCCGTCTAAAAAATGGAAAGGACGCAAAATCGGATGTCAGCAGATGGTCATCCGCTGACATCCGCAATCACATAGACTTACATTATGTCAGTATATCATCCGCAAACGGATGGGATGATATGCGGACATACGGACCAGATGACACAAATGTGAAAAAAAAAAAGTGCCGGAGCGGATCGCAATACGGTCCACTCCGTGTGAAAGGGGCCTAAGTGTTATGTTAACACTTGCTTATAGGTACCCATTATTAAAGTAGAATTTAATTGCAATGTTGAAATAAATTGATGCTTATAATATTAGCTGCCAAATTGTTTATATTTTTGTTTATCTCCTTTTCTGATCCAGACATTACTACTAGACACCTTAGCTAGCTTAGTAACCTTGCTTTTCTCCATCCCAGTTAAGCCATTCATTTTGGTCACCAGTCTGCTGAATGGAGACTTCTCTAAGTGGCAGTATGGTCACAATCTCCACCTTTTGCAATCATAGCATGCCTTGTATTCATTGAAAAAATACAAGGCCTTCTATGAATGGCGGTGGCGCTAAACGAGTGACCCCCCCCCCCCCCCTTGTGTTTGTGTGTTTGGTCTGCAGAGGGAAAGCCATTGGCATGGATTCCAAGCAGGACCTAAAAGATCAATTACAGATATCACTGTAGTAATGCCAACTCCTTCAGTGATTTCCAGCTTCCCAAGCTGCCCATCAGGTATGAGATATGTATACTATTATTGTGCCAAGCTGAGCCATGTATAAATAATTCCAGGAGTTCAGCATTACCATACCAAATAAAAAAAAGTTATTGTAATTATATATAATTTTATATCTGCTTAGAGTTTAGATTTAACCATATACATAAAGTAGGGCTGTCATGCTTGTTTTCTATTAAGAGCTAAAAAGGGAAAAAAGTTCATAAATATGAATATTCCAGATAAGAAAAACGAAACCATTATTTAGGACAACACAATGTCCTGTTTAAATGCTTTAGCATTTTCAGTTTAATCTTGAAAAATAATAAATGGGTTCTGACTGTGAATAAAAGAGTAATCTTGTGCATACAGGTACTTAATATATTTGTTTAATAAAAAAAAAATGAAAAAATGAGAAATAAAATACATGGAAATATGTATAACAATTAGGCTTACTTTAAAATAATACTTAACTTTGCTTTCTGTTTAATGGCCTATAACTGCATCAAACATTCCTGAAATTAGATGTATGAGTTATTTATTTTAATTTGCACATCTGAAATGTATTTATTTTTTTTCAAAATAATTAGAGTCAGATCAGTCAGGGAATGTTCATGTTAGTAAACAAGGCTAACTGAACAGTCTCCACTCCATCCTTTCTCATCTTGAGGCTGCATTCACATGTCAGCTTATAATCGCAGGCAGAACCGCCGCGGTTCCGCCCGCGATTCGGAGATTTATTGCAAATCGCGGGACGCCTAGCGTTGCCCGTTGATTTGCAATAGCCCCCCAAACGCCGAGCGATGTTGCCGCGATTTAGGCCCGCCGAATCGCGGCAACATCGCGCAAACAAAATCGCGGGACGCAATACGCTCCAAAGAAGCTCTTGTACTTTTTTGGAGCGTATTGCGTCCCGCGATTTTGTTTGCGCGATGTTGCCGCGATTCGGCGGGCGTAAATCACGGCAACATCGCTCGGCGTTTGGGGGGCTATTGCAAATCAACGGGCAACGCTAGGCGTCCCGCGATTTGCAATAAATCTCCGAATCGCGGGCGGAACCGCGGCGGTTCTGCCCGCGATTATAAGCTGACATGTGAATGCAGCCTGAGTGCCGGTTTACACCAACGCGGCATGACTTCAGGGGCGACCTGTGAAGTCGCGTGCAGCGCGACTTGCACGGACTTCACAGAATGAATGTCTATGCAAGTCGCTTCAGGTCGCCCCGAAGTAGTACAGGAACCTTTTTCTAAGTCGGAGCGACTTGTGTCGCTCCTATTAGAACGGTTCTTGTACCACACAATGGGACCGCGTCGGACCGCGACTTGTCAGGCTGACAAGTCGCCTGACAAGTCGTATTAGTCTGAATGGGCTCTAAAACTCCAGTGTTCCTCCAGACTTTGCTATCGGTTCCTTGAACAGGTAGCAGCAGAATAAAGATTTCTGCCTGCCTGGTTTTGGCACTGATTGTATTCAGTAGAGTTAGTTGCATGGGATTGGTGGAGGGGGGTTCTCCATCTAACCAAAATGTAAGGGGCCTTTTTCCCCACTGTCCACCAATGTGAAGGGCTCCTTCTCCTGACCACCAATGTAAGGGGCATTCCTCTCTTTGACAAAGATTTAACGAAAATTTCTTCCACTAACCACTAATGTAAGGAGGCACCTTTTCATTGACCTCAAATGAAAGAGGGCACCTTTACACTGACTACTAATCAAATAGAGATTCTTCTACTAGCCACTAATGTAAAGTAAGCATCTCTACTGACCACCAATGTAAGGAGACACTTCTACTGGCCACCAATGTAAAGAGGCACTTCTCTACTTGCTAACAATGTCAGGGAGTGCTTCATTACCACTGACCACCAATCTAACAAGGCATTCCTTCACTAACTACCGATCTAAGGAGGCCCTTCATGACAGACCACCAATGTGAGGGGGCGTTTCTTCGTGAACCAATAATTTAAGGGGGCTTTTCTCCACTGACCATCAATGTAAGGACCCCTTCTTCACTGATCAATAATGTATGGAGGCCCATCTTCACTGACCACCAATGTAAGGGAGCATTTCTCCACTGACAATCAATGTATAGACCCTTCTCCATTGACCATCAATGTATGGTGCTCTTCTTCACTGACCATCAATGTAAGGGAGCATTTCTCCACTGACAATCAATGTATAGGCCCTTCTCCATTGACCATCAAGGTATGGGCCTTTCTTCACTAACCATCAATGTATGGGGACCCTTCTACACTGTCCATCAATATAAGGGGCTCTCTTCTCCACTAACTGATAATGTAAGTGGGCGCTTCTCTCACAAATACAGGAAAGAAGGGAGATTCAAAAAGAATGCTCACCAGAATAGGAGGTGATGGACAATGTTCTAACGGGGATGCCTGCTATGATGAAAAAATGTCTTAGAGGGTATTCCCCTCTCTTTAGGGAGATTCCCACTTCCTCGTAGATCTTGGTTGTCCCTAATTTAGAACCAAATCCCTCTGTCTCTCTTTTCGCCTCAGTTGTCCCTCATTTTTAGTCTGCATGGTCCTCTGCAAAAACATGTATATTTTACTTATCAGAATCATTTTGACTGTGCTATACCTTTCCTCCCACCTGTAATTGATTGCATTTTATGCTTACTACTTATTTCTGGTCTCTCTAACAAGGGCATGACTGGTAACTGTACATTGTCTACAGATTTTGAGCTTAAATATTTTTTCTCTTTATAATGTGACAAGATTGGGAGGTACAGTGGGTACGGAAAGTATTCAGACCCCCTTAAATTTTTCACTCTTTGTTATATTGCAGCCATTTGCTAAAATCATTTAAGTTCATTCTTCTTCCTCATGAATGTACACATAGCACCCCATACTGACAGAAAAACACAGAATTGTTGACATTGTTGCAGATTTATTAAAAAATAAAAACTGAAATATCACATGGTCCTAAGTATTCAGACCCTTTGCTGTGACACTCATATATTTAACTCAGGTGCTTTCCATTTCTTCTGATCATCCTTGAGATGGTTCTACACCTTCATTTGAGTCCAGCTGTGTTTGATTATACTGATTGGACTTGATTAGGAAAGCCACACACCTGTCTATATAAGACCTTCCAGATCACAATGCATGTCAGAGCAAATGAGAATCATGAGGTCAAAGGAACTGCCTGAAGAGCTCAGAGACAGAATTGTGGCAAGGCACAGATCTGGCCAAGGTTACAAAAAGATTTCTGCTGCACTTAAGGTTCCTAAGAGCACAGTGGCCTCCATAATCCTCAAATGGAAGACGTTTGGGACGACCAGAACCCTTCCTAGAGCTGGCCGTCTGGCCAAACTGAGCTATCGGGGGAGAAGAGCCTTGGTGAGAGAGGTAAAGAAGAACCCAAAGATCACTGTGGCTGAGCTCCAGAGATGCAGTCAGGAGATGGGAGAAAGTTGTAGAAAGTCAACCATCACTGCAGCCCTCCAACAGTCGGGGCTTTATGGCAGAGTGGCCCGACGGAAGCCTCTCCTCAGTGTAAGACACATGAAAGCCCGCATGGAGTTTGCTAAAAAAACACCTGAAGGACTCCGAGATGGTGAGAAATAAGATTCTCTGGTCTGATGAGACCAAAATAGAACTTTTTGGCCTTAATTCTAAGCGGTATGTGTGGAGAAAACCAGGCACTGCTCATCACCTGTCCAATACAGTCCCAACAGTGAAGCATGGTGGTGGCAGCATCATGCTGTGGGGGTGTTTTTCAGCTGCAGGGACGGGACGACTGGTTGCAATCAAGGGAAAGATTAATGCGGCCAAGTACAGGGATATCCTGGACAAAAACCTTCTCCAGAGTGCTCTGGACCTCAGACTGGGCCGAAGGTTTACCTTCCAACAAGACAATGACCCTAAGCACACAGCTAAAATAACGAAGGAGTGGCTTCACAACAACTCCGTGACTGTTCTTGAATGGCCCAGCCAGAGCCCTGACTTAAACCCAATTGAGCATCTCTGGAGAGACCTAAAAATGGCTGTCCACCAACGTTTACCATCCAACCTGACAGAACTGGAGAGGATCTGCAAGGAGGAATGGCAGAGGATCCCCAAATCCAGGTGTGAAAGACTTGTTGCATCTTTCCCAAAAAGACTCCTGGCTGTATTAGATCAAAAGGGGGCTTCTACTAAATACTGAGCAAAGGGTCTGAATACTTAGGACCATGTGATATTTCAGTTTTTCTTTTTTAATAAATCTGCAACAATGTCAACAATTCTGTGTTTTTCTGTCAGTATGGGGTGCTATCTGTACATTCATGAGGAAGAAGAATGAACTTAAATGATTTTAGCAAATGGCTGCAATATAACAAAGAGTGAAAAATGTAAGGGGGTCTGAATACTTTCCGTACCCACTGTATGTCTTCTTTTTTTATCTCCAGGGCAGGTAAGGGGAAATCTCTCCAGCACACAGACTAAAAAACAAATCCTGACAAGGGTTCTAATATGTTACTAGTCTACACAAAAAAGTTTTGGTTAGAGACAAATTTGAAGGCATTTTTATCTTTTCAGGGGGGGGGGGGGCATCATTTTAAGGTCACCCATGCTACGCCGCTTTCAACAATGGCATGAAGGGGAGGGGCTTAACCATTATACTTATTTTGAGTATTTATTTTTAAAGAGCAAACAGCAGCATTTATTTTTAAAGCATTTGTTAACCTAAAAAAAAAAATATCCTGTTCCCTTAAAACATGTTATACAGCACAGTGCGTTGCTGTGTAATTTGACCCCTTCTATAACCTAAAATACCTGGCTGATCCTGCCTGGCTAAGTCCTCCCCTCTGTAAACTGACCACGGTATACCATGGCTGCTGAGCCCTAACACTGTGGTCAGTTTACATGCCTCCGTCATCTGCAGCCCTCCTGTCCTCCTCTGTCCTCTCTCCCTGCCTGTATGCTCCTGTGTCAGTGATACATACACAGGATTATTAAACAGACCAGACAGGATGGTATAAAGTGGCTTAACAACTACTTGAAAGGGGAAGTTGAGATTTCCTTGCCCCTACCTGCGGATGCCCATGTTCAGAGCTTCAGGTAGAAGTTATATACAGGTAGGGACCTTTTAATGTATGTGCTGTCCTGAGCTTGCTGGAAGCTGACAATGCCATTCAGATCCCCTTAGTTGGGAAAGTATTAAAGGTAGAAATGGGGGGAGTCAGTAGCGGTTGTGTCATCAGATGCAATCCAGTAGAAGAGGACTTTGGTTTGTGGGTAGAGCTCCATATCTAAGGGACTATGTGAGTAGCTCTAGTTCCTCCTGTATTGAATAGTACTGTAACTGTATTGTCTTCCCTCACATTGTAAAGCGCTGCGCAAACTGTTGGCACTATATAAATCCTGTATAATAATAATAATAATAGCACAAGAGTTAAGCTCCCCCTTCAAGGGGTGTGGTGCAGACTATTCTCTAATGGGGTGCCTGAGCTGGTGAACTTGGATCTTAGATAGGAGGGAAAGCTGTGCAACTCCAATACAGTGGGCAGTTGATTTCCCAGGAGTATGCTGGAATGTGTCAAAAGGTCAGAAATATATGTCAAGAAGTTATTTGTTCAAGCAAGAAGTTAAAGTGATAATGTGAAATTTAAATTTTGGAAGTTAAAGTAAAGGTTTTGTGCAAAGAAACTTTGTGGTTAAATCTGGAAATAAGGATAAACAATCGGGTTCCTTTAGGAAAGAGGTAGTTGGCCTGCTAATGGTGTTGGAGCATTTGGGTTTTTCTTCTCCCATGTTGGCGCCCCAATGACCCTGAGGCTACATTCACACCTGAGCGTAGCGTTTTTCGCGCGTTTTTTACCGCGATTTTACCGCGATTTTTGCAGCGTTTTTTACCGCGATTTTACCGCGATTTTTACCGCGATTTTTGTGCAGGCATTTTTAGATTGAATAGAGATCAATGGAAAACGCCTGTAATCTGCCCAAAAAGAAGCTCATGTACTTTTTTGAGCGTTGGGCGTTTTGTATACAGCGTCAAAACGCTCAGATGTGAACAGGGGCCATTGAAATGAATAGGATTTGTCTTGTTGGGCGTTTTGAGAGCTGATCCTAGAGCAGAAAAACGCCCCAAAAACGCCCCAAAACGCCTAGATGTGAACGGAGCCTGATGTTGCAGTGGCCTGTAGCTACCAAGTTTATAGAGGCCTTTCAAAGTAAAAGTTCCCCTGTGACAACACTGGAGCTGTGTCAATGTGAGCCCTATAGCTTCTGGGTCTCTGACACCCCAATAACTGGAAAAATAAGGATAAGTGCCCTGTGAATTAAAGAGTGCAGTTGAACCTGCAGGTAATGGTGTGATACATGCAGTTAGCCACTTTTCCTGTAAAAGTAAAGTTTATCCTTGCCCTTTTCCTTACAATAAATGAACTTATGGAGAAAATCAGTAGGCGGAGCCAAGCTAGACTTTTACAAAGAGAGTAAAAGGTAACTTTAACTGCTAATTTTAAAGTATGGATTTTATGTTCAAAATCATCATCTCCTCTACATCAATTGTGCTTTAGATTTTTTTTTTTTTTTAACAGCACTTCTAGAAATATAAAGAAAGATCTAGAAAGATTTTAGAGAAGAAAATATGTTTTTATTTAGCCAAACTAACTTTATTATTTTTTTTTTTTTTGTTACGTTTTTTATTTTGCATTAAAAACCAGAACACTGATACGTGTTTCACATTTCACATCCTCAGTATTGCCTTGTTTTATGCTATCCGCCATGATTGCTATTTTCTTCTCAGTTAAAATGCGGGTTATTGTAACCCAACTCTAGTTTAAAGGCCATGTTCACTTTGTTACAAAATAAAATTGTTCTAGTCTAAATGTACAAGTTGCTTATGTTTACTGTGAACTGTGTTTTTCCATGTTCAATTTTTCAATAAAATTTATGGAAAAAAAATAAAAACCTTTGGTACTTATCTTTCAAAACTCACATATTTGCTTCAACAGCTTACAACTAAGATCAAAATCAGAACTTTAAGCTGCCAAGTGTTTGAAAAACAAGGACATCCAGCAAACAATTTTGATTTTTTTTTTTTGTTAATTGAGCGATTCAATTTTTTTTTTTTATCCCAATGTATTCATGTTTTGGTTTGTATGAATGTTCACAGGTGCAAAATCAATGTTTTTAATTCACAGTATGCTGTATACAGTAGTCTAAATCAATTACCATCATCTTCCTATAATCAAGGCTGGGCGCGCTATCTGTGCTTAGATTACAAAGATGCATATAAAAGCTGCTATGAATCATAATAATTATCAAAACAAAACCACAATATTATTTGGAGAATTAATTGGCTATGACTAATTAAACATACAGTATATGCAGATTTAAAGGGTTTCCACGCAAAAGCTACATGTGCCCTGTGACTTCACATAAGAAGGGTTCCTGCTCACTTATAGTGATCTCTTTCCCCCAAGGGACCAAGATTTTGGACCTGATCTGCAGTGCCACAACACAACGTGCACCAAAATTAAAAGCCCAATAACCATTTGCACTAAGGGCATTCGATGTACAGTATATCCTAAGGGACTCAACAACAGTGGTTGCCCGTCCATTGGGGGTGCAGGGGGGCCGCCCCCCTATGCAAGTGTCCGGCCCCCTAATATACATGCAGGGCGCCAGACGTATGGATTACAATGTTTTTTTTTTTTTTAAGCATGTGATTAGAGCCAGAGGCTCTAAAAAGGGTGGGCTCGGGGCGCAGAGCACTGCGCCCTGAGCCCACCCAGTTGTGTGACAATAGCGAATATTCATTCGCTATTGTCACATGGATTCTCCTCCTGGCCAATCAGGAAGCTGGTCCTGAGACCCGTTTGCCGATTGGTCGAAAGGAGAAGCCATGCCATTGGCCAAAGAGGAAGGAGGAGACACAGGAGACTGAGGGGGAAGCTGCCGCCACTGCCTGCCCTCCACATGTCCAGGGTCAGTGAGGCGACCGGGGGGAGCGGGGTATGGTTTGCAGGCTGGTGTGGCCCATCTGCCGCCCCCCCCCCCCGACTCAACAGAGTACACATGGGATAAGTTGTACGCCTGTTCCCCCTCCCCTTGCCACTCCCCCTGAAGCTTTTGCTAAATTTCAAGTCAAAAGTACAATCAGAACTTGCATTGTATCACCTCTGTGACCTTTGCATATGTCATGCATATGATTTCATCTAAAGTAAAGCCTAGTACACACAGGCCGAATGTTGGGCAGCATTGACCGGTTCAATAGAAACCAGTCGCCATTCGGCCCATGTGTACTGTAGCCAGTCTGACAGAAGCCGGCTGGCCAGCTTCTATCAAAGGGCAGGGCCGCTGTTAGAAATGATGGGGCCCCCTACAGCCGCCCTGATGAGACCCCCCCAACCCTGCTTATATGCTCCAACCTCCTTGGCCCCTCTTTTGACCTGATGAGACCCAGGGAAATGTAATTTATGCCCTGGTAAGCAAGTAGGAGTGGGAGTGTGCTGTAATAAAATCTATTTGATCAATTAGGCAGATAATACCAATAAAGCTGCCCTAGGCCCCCCTTTTTAGCTGATGGGGCCTGTGCCCAGTACAACAGGATCGGTTGTACTGCCTTAGCAGTGGCCCTGTCGAGGGGCATGAATGAAAAAAGTCTTCTCATTGTTTCCTGATCAGCGCTCTCAGCAGTGGCGGGTCGTCCATTGGGGCGCAGGGGCGTTGCCCCCCATCCATGTGTCCGGCCCCCTAATCTACATGCAGGGCGCCGGACGCATGGATTCCAATGGTTTTTTTTTTTTTTGAAGCACATGATTAGAGCCAGAGGCTCTAATAGGCTTCAAAAAAAGGGTTGGCTCGGGGCACAGAGCACTGCGCCCTGAGCCCACCCAGTTGTGTGACAATAGCGAATGAATATTCGCTATTATCACACTGATTGTCCTCCCAGTCAATCAGGAAGCGGGTCCTGAGACCCGTTTCCTGATTGGCCAAAAGGAGAGGCCATGCTATTGGCCAAGGAGGAGGAGGAGGGAGAAGACGCAGGGGAAGCCGCCGCCGCCGGGGGAAGCCGCTGCCGCCGGGGAAAGCCACCGTTGCCGCTGCCCGCCCTCCACTTTAGTCCAGGGTGAGTTAGCCTGCGACAGGGGAGATGGTATGGTGTGTGAGCTGGTGTGGTCCGGGGGGGGGGGGGGTAGACGGACCACACCAGCTCACACACCATACCATACCATGAAGCACCAGCCGTCACTGGCTCTCAGTAATATTTGATGACAAAAACAGTATAAAATAGACATATAAAAATAGTCCCAAGGGTTTCAGCACCTCCTGTTCACTTATGAACAAAGGCAGACATGTTTGTAGTCCAGCCTAAGTGGGGACCATGGCTTATTCCATAGGTATGGTGGAGGAGCAAGTGTTTTCACCCTAGCACAGGAATCCCAACAAAACCAGATAAACATAATGGGAAAAGAAGCCTGAAAAATTAAAATGAATGCAGCGTCCACATCTAAGAACCAATAGGCTTAAATATACAGTATATTCAATTTTTGGGTTTGGATATGCTTTATTGAAAGTACAAATACAGTTCTGCAATTAAGTAAACCTAGATGAGTTAATGTTCATTTGTTTGTATTTCTATAACACAATTTTAATTTTTCCCCCTCTCTCATATAAAATTATATACAGTGCTCAATTCACAAAGATAATGCACCAGGGCAAAATTCTTATTTTCATAAAGTGTCTTTTTTTTTTTTTTTTTTTAGCTGGGAAACTGTAAGATTTAAAGTGGTTGTAAACCCCCTACATATACCCAGTTTAATGATACACAGAGATGAAAAAAAATCCTTCTACATATGTTGTACCTGTTTATCTGCATCACGTCTGTTCACTATGTCCATTCAAAGTCCAGTATTTATAAAGCTTGTCTAAGATGTCAGAGAACAAGGGGCGGAGAGTTGAGTTTACACTCGGCAGAGCTCATTGAGGGAAGCTCTGAGAGTTGATTGGAGAGAAGAGATCCCCCCCTTTACACAGCACACAGGGACAGATCTGATGCTGTCAATCAAAGGATTTGTGCTGGAGATCCCTCCCCTGTTACCTTTTTTTCTCTTGGTATAAGGAAACTCATCAGACTTGACTCATCCTGATAGCAGAGGAATGAAGCAGCAGACAGAAATGACACCTAATGCTTTGGATGGAGACACACTATAGAGGGATATGCTTTGTTTATATTTCATATCTGAGGTTTACAACCACTTTAAACATTTTAGTCACTCGGATAAAATAATGAATCTTAATCCTTGTGTTAAAACTTTACAAACTGAGTTTTAGGCCCCTTTCACACGGGCGATCCGATCCGCCTGTCAGTTTTTCAGGCAGACCTGATCGGATGCTCCATGCGTCCCTATAGGGCAGCAGATGTCAGTGCTTCTCTCCGATCCTGTCTCTGAAATCCGTACGGATGGAAACCCTATTTTCCATCCGTCTGGAGGATCGGATCGGATGAGAACGGACAGACGGTCCATTCTCATCCTATCTCCCCATAGAGGACAGCGGGGATCTGACAGCTCAGTCCCCGCTGAGCATAACGGACTCCGTCGGCCGGTGCGCCCGTGTGAAAGAAGATTAAAAGTGGAACTAAACTCATCGATTAAACAGTTTCAAAAAACAATTATATTCTGGCACATGTCAGGAAAGTAACTGTTCCATTTGCTTGTGCTCTCAACCAAACTGTCAAACCATCAAATGGCTGGTGCCATAACTGATCACATGTGCAGCACCTTGGAAGTTAAAGATCAGTGCCTAAGATGGCAGCTTCCTTGGCTGAAAACAAAAGGAGGGTTTAGTTCCACTTTAAACGCTTCTGTGTACCATATTACCATTGTTCATTTTTTTTCTTTGTATAACACAGTTGAAATTAGATTTTTCCCCTCTTTTTAATAAAAAATGTATGCATAGTTCAGTTCACAAAGCTGACACACCAGGATAAAGATTCTTATTTTCACAAAATGACAATTATTTTCCACCGATTTTAAAATTTCAATTACCAGGCTAAAATAATTATTCATATCCATGAGTTAAAACTTTACAAAACGAGCCTTAAGGATTTAAAAATAAGAAGGTGAAAAGCTACTGTATACGAGATTACCATTGTTCATTTTTTTTTCTCTTTGTATTTGTATAACACAGCTGAAATTAGATTTTCCCCTGTCTTTTATGAAATTGTATACATAGCTCAATTCACAAAGCTAACACACCAGGGTAAAGAGTCTTGTTTTCAGAAAGTGACAGTTATTTTTAGCTGAGAGTCTGTGGAATTTAAACATTTCATTCACCAGGCTAAAATAATAATTCCTATTCTTGTGTTAAAGCTTTAAAAATTAAGCCTGAAGGATGTAGAAATAAGGACATGAAAAGTTACCATACTAACACTGTAGAGAAATATACTTGCTTTATAAAACAAATAAGAAAGTAATGTCAAAACATTGTCACTACAAAAGTAATGTCTGCTAATGTTACTATATCTTATTGAAAATAAAAAGGAAAATCTGTCATTGATTTTTGTACATCTGTACAAAAGAAAGAATGTATTTCAAATGTGTCCAAGGCCAATAAAAAGAATGTGAAACAAATTGCAAATTCCCCACAAAGCAACGGGGCACAAACCAAAATCAGTCCATAGACTCAGCATACAAAAATCTCCTTTATTAAAAAATAATTTGAGGCTGAACTCCTCAAAAGAACTCAACACACAGCTATTAATGTCTAAACTGCTGGCAACAAAAGTGAGTACACCCCTAAGTTAAAATTGCCAAATTGGGCCCAAAGTGTCAATAATTTGTGTGGCCACCATTATTTTCCAGCATTGCCCTGTAACCTCTTGGACATGGAGTTCACCAGAGCCTCACAGGTTGCCACTGGAGTCCTCTTCCACGCCTCCATGATGACATCACAGAGCTGGTAGATGTTAGAGACCTTGCGCTCCTCCACCTTCCATTTGAGGATGTCCCACAGATGCTAAATAGGGTTTAGGTCTGGAGACATGCTTGGGCAGTCCATCACCTTTACCCTCAGCTTCTTTAGCAAGGCAGTGGTCATCTTGGAGGTGTGTTTGGGATTGTTATCATGTTGGAATACTGCCCTGTGGCCCAGTCTCCGAAGGGAGGGGGATCATGCTCTGCTTCAGTATGTCACAGTACATGTTGGCATTTATAGTTCCCTCAATGAACTGTAGCTCCCCAGTGCCGGAATCACTCATGCAGCTCCAGACCATGACACTCCCACCACCATGCTTGACTGTAGGCAAGACACACTTGTCTTTGTACTCCTCACCTGGTTGCCGCCAATCATACTTGACACCATCTGAACCAAATAAGTTTATCTTGGTCTCATGGTTCATGGTTTCAGTAATCCATGTCCTTAGTTTGCTTGCCTTCAGAAAACTGTTTGTGGGCTTTCTTTTGCATCATCTTTAAAAGAGGCTTCCTTCTGGGATGACAGCCATGCAGACCAATTTGATGCAGTGTGCGGCATATGGTCTGAGCACTGACAGACTGACCTCTCACCCCCTTCAACCTCTGCAGCAATGCTGGCAGCACTCATATCCCTATTTCCCAAAGACAACCTCTGGATATGACGCTGAGCACGTGCAATCAACTTCTTTGGTCGACCATGGCGAGGCCTGTTCTGAGTGGAATCTGTCCTGTTAAACCACTGTATGGTCTTGGCCACCATGCTGCAGCTCAGTTTCATGGTCTTGGCAATCTTTTTATAAACTAGGCCATCTTTATGTAGAGCAACAATTCTTTTTTTCAGATCCTCACAGAGTTCTTTGCCATGAGGTGCCATGTTGAACTTCCAGTGACCAGTATGAGAGAGTGAGAGCGATAACACCAAATTGAACACACCTGCTCCCTATTCACACCTGATACCATGTAACACTAACGAGTCACATGACACCGGGGAGGGAAAATGGCTAATTGGGCCCAATTTGGACATTTTCACTTAGGGGTGTACTGACTTTTGTTGCCAGCGGTTTAGACATTAATTGCTGTGTGTTGAGTTATTTTGAGGGGACAGCAAATTTACACTGTTAGAGCCGGTTCACACTATTAGGACTTGCCAGCGACTTGGTCAGCCTGGCAAGTCGCGCACCGTCGGGTCCATTGAGTAGTACAGGAGCCATTCTAATAGGAATGACACAAGTCACTCCGACTTAGAAAAAGGGTCCTGTACTACTTTTGGGCAACCTGGAGGCGACTTGCATAGACATTAATTTTATGAAGTCCGTGCAAGTCGCGCCGAAGTCGCGGTGCACGCGACTTCACAGGTCGCCCCCTAAGTCGGAGCGACCTAATGTGAACGGGGGCTTATACAAACTGTACACTCACTACTTTACATTGTAGCAAAGTGTCATTTCTTCAGTGTTGTCACATGAAAAGATAGAATAAAATATTTACAAAAATGTGAGGGGTGTACTCATTTTTGTGAGATACTGTGATTTCTTTTATATATATATATGTACCATCATGTAAATATGGTACAGCAAACATATGCAAACTGGAAAGTTACATTACTTCAAGGCAGGCATTCAGAAAATTACACAGAGGATGTGCTCAGTGGCAATTGATTACATTTTTTTCCTTTTACAGGAGAACGGCATTTTATTTTGCTAACTCCATTATAGTAATAACTTCTGCCACCTGTGTTTTTGTTTCTATCTTTGTTCATTGGTAGAAAGCAGCACGCAGTCACAGAGCCATCAGTCAGACGCAGAACACAAACACCTGCAGGTACAAAAGAGATTCGGGTTCCAGCAGACAGCCACATGACTCAGAAAATAATGCAGACTGTGAAGATGAGGCATCAATATTTAGAATTTTTTTCTTCATAGATTGTTTTTGTTGTACTGTGCTTATTCAATGGGAATAAATAACAAATTAATAAGAAATGTGGTGATGATGGCTTGTTGTTCAGCTTTACAATTCTTAATAACCTAAAAAATAAATACTTAAAAATGGATAATACTACAAAAGTCATGAATGTTAAGGCCCGTACACACGTGCAGATTGTCGGCCGAAAAGATTCGGCCGATGACCGATCGGCCTATTTTCGGCTTGTTAGTATGATGCTTCCAACAGCCGACAGCGCACTTTCGGCCGAACAGAATCTGTCGTGCAAGCATTAAACTTTTTGTATGCCGACAACAGAACGGCCGATTGTTCGCCAGTCAGTACAGATTTCGGCCAACAGACAGCAGATTTGCAAGACTGGGCATGCTCAGAAAAGAAAAAACACAGGGAAAGTTAACCATCACATGATATCACTTCTGCAGTAGGCTGTTGTTGGCGGACAAAATTCGTGTGCAGTCTTTTACACTTTTCAGCGGACACGACAGCCCGGGGACAAAAGACGGCCGATCGTTCGGCCAACGATCGGTACGTGTGTACGGGGCTTTACTTTCTTCAAGTGCACCTCACAGTCAAAGCTGGATAGGTTTAGATGGGAGCACTGGATCTGGGGTTGCTCCCAAATAGTGATGAGCTGGGGTTCAGTCCAAACTTGGCAACTGTCATTCCTGGATCAGAGGTTGGCAGAGAATTTCCCTCCCTGCAGCTGCATGTATACAAAAGGGTGGGGATACTCAAGAAAACACTGACCTAATATGGTCACATTATTAAGTCATTGACATTTGCCGAACATGGCCATGTGGTCATATTGGGTCAATGATGTCACCAGCATCCCCACCCACCCTTTATATGCGCTCAGCTTGGGTGGGGAATTCTCCATCTGTAGCTCATTGGCCTGGCACTGACAGTGGATTCCCAGATTTAGCCAAACATGCGATCAAATTTAATCTGGAGCCAACCCCATGCTCATTCCTTCTCCTAAATCATGGTGGAGCAAAAATCAAAATAGGCTCAATGCATAAAACTTTAACACAAAGATAAGAATTTTAGAATAGCCGTGTCATTCTAATTTTAGAACCTCATCGGACTCCACTGAAATGAACTGTCACTTAGCATGGTGTGAGGGGGGTGGCGTAGGGGAGACACTGGATTCAGATCTTTAAATTGTCAAACTGAGTCTTTAATTGATCTTAGTGGCTAGGACTTGGCAGCTCTCCACAAAGCGGGGGACTCCCTAGCAAAGTAGGGGGGGCATTCAAACTGAGAAATCCACACCAAGAAAAGAGTACCAATCGTCCCAACAGTCAAAAGTCCTTTATTGGTATCCAGTGCCAAATTTATAAGGGGGCAATTGTCCCGGGCCCCAGTGTCAGAGGGGGGGGGGGGGCACTAGACATCCTTTATAAAAAATGTGATAATTATAAAATAAATAAAAATGAACAAAGTGTGTGTGGGTGATAGGATACTGAACAGTTAGTTAAGCCTGACCTCAGAGGCAAAGAAATAGATGAGGGCTTCTGGCAGATGTTTTACATTTTAACTTCTCATTTTATTTTACTATTCAAGATGTTTATTTTAACATGACTTTGTCATGGAATTTATTGTCCTCTTTATGAGAGACAAGTGGGTTCGGACAAGGGAAAACTCTGAAAAATGTTGGAAACTGCCAAGCTACAGCCGGACCCCATCGTGTGGGAATGAAGTTAATGAGCAATGTTGATTTATCGCAGTAAGAAACATGAGAGAGAAGCTCACTCCCCCACTTGACCCTGTTTGGATCAGGGGACGAATTCAACACGCTGCAATATCGAATATCGTAAAACTTTGTTAGCAAGTTTTACCCAAACTTACGAGATTGTTAGAATTCGGTATAGGTGTGGAAATGAAATAGGCAGAAAGTAGAGGACCTTCCTTCCTCACATGTCTTGGCAAGAACCTATCTCGGAATCCAACCTATATTTTTTTAGCAACAAATGTGGTTTATCATTCATTTTAGTTAACTTTTTTATTTTTTATATACTTTTGATATTGAGGGGCACGCCCAAACTGAAGTGCCCCGGGCCCCTCAAGGTCTAAATCTGGCATTGTTGCTGTCACAAGTGACAACAGGAAAACAAAAGGCTTCTGATGTGTTTCAGGGACCAAAAAAACCCTTTGTGTCCCCACTAGAAGATTCCTCCTTATCTCTTTCTTATGCTTGAGCACAAGAAAAGAAAATTCACTGAAAGAAAGAAGAAAAAGAAGATTCTCGCCAAGAAAATTATTTTCTGTAGCAACATGATGGGAAATAGAAGGCTTGGTTGGTTGCATTTTGAAATCAATGGTGACACCATTGGATCAAAAAAGCATTACATTTCTGATTTCGAAAGAAAAATGTGTTCGGAATTCGGCCCATGTATGGCCTGCAAAACTGGAAGTTTCTAATTAATTTATTTCCCAGTTACACTGGTCACCAGGAGAGCATAAAAAAAAAAAGAGATGAACAGAGAAAGTGGCGCCTCTAAGTGTAGACTTTAAAAGAACATTTATTAAGTACAATGTACACTCACATAAGTAAAGTGGCAGATTCTTAGTGGGCACCCTCCTGGATAGTCCAAGGTGGAGTGGTGTATCATCCGGTCGGCGCCGCCATGTCCAAGGAAAGTGTCTCCTCTTCACCGTAGCCGGCAATGACGGCGGAGCAGGAGCAAAATCGAGGCTTGGAGTCCGTCGGGTGGAATCGAGGCTTGGTCAGCGGTCATAGGCAGATGATGTTACTGAAGATGCAACGCGTTTCTGAGCGTGCGCGCTGCTGAGGGGCTCCTTCTTTAAAGCAAAGCTCCTTCTTCAAAGCTCCTTCTTGCTTTGAAGAAGGAGCGTGGCTTCCTGCCCCTCGGCATCACGCACGCTCAGAAACGCGTCGCATCTTCAGTGACATCATCCGCCTACGACCGCTGACCAAGCCTCGATTCCACTCGATGAACTCTAAGCCTCGATTTCACTCCTGCTCCACCATCATTGCCGGCTTCGGTGAAGCGGAGACATGTTCCTTGGGCATGGCAGCGCCGACCGGATGATACACCTCCCCACCTTGGACTATCCAGGAGGGTGCCCACTAAGAATCTGCCACTTTTCTTATGTGAGAGTACATTGTACTTAATAAATGTTCTTTTAAAGTCTACACTTAGAGGCGCCTCTTCCTCTGTTCATCTCTAGTATGTTGGAACCCCTGGCTCATTGGTTTCTAGATGGCTGCCCTATATGTTGGACTCTCTTCTCCCACACAGAATTTGTATGGACTTTTATGGACCTTGATTAATTGTGCGGCTCATGTGTCTGATACATGTTTTTTCCAGCATAAGAAAAAAGCCTGACAAAGGTTCTCACCCCTCACTACTCTATTGAAAATAAAACAAACATTTAACCCCTTGCCGAGCAGTCAAATACCTGGTACGTCGTTGGACTTCAAGTGGTAATACCGGAAAAATCCCTGCAGCTGCATGCACCATTTTTTTGAGTCAATGGTCTAACAATAACTAGCCGCTGGACTGATTTTACAAGCAGTGGGAGGGGACATCCCCGCCTCCCACCGCCTTTTCGCGGCTTTACCGGGATCTCCCATCCCACCGGATTGACCAGCTGGGCGCATCCTCCAGCTGATCACAGAGCTGAATAAAGATTTGATAGGCTTTGTTCGGCTCTGTGATTTAGTAAACCGGAAGCAATGACCTTACATCATTTCCAGTGTACCAGGATGTAAACAGCGCCATTTAAAAAAAAAAAAACATTCAATCACAGCGATTTGGGTGTGATCAAAGGCTTTTAATCACTTCTGGACTGGAAGGATTTTCCTCCTTAATGACCAGGCCATTTTTTGCGATTCGGCACTGCGTTACTTTAAAGGGCAATTGCGCGGTCGTGCGACACTGTGCCTAAATAAAATTGACGTCCTTTTTTTTTCCCAGAAATAGAGCTTTCTTTTTGATTACCTCTGCGATCTTTATTTTTTGCGCTATAAACAAAAAAATAGCACCAATTCTGAAAAAAAAAACCCCAATATTTTTCACATTCTGCTATATAACATTCCTCAAAAAAAATGCAAAAATCTAAATTTTTTAACATTTTAGGCCAATCTGTTTTCTGCTACATATTCTTGGTAAAAAAGAAATCGCAATAAGCATATTTTGATTGGTTTGCGCAAAAGTTATCACGTCTACTAACTACGGGAAAGATTTATTTCATTTTTATTTATTTTTTATTTTACTAGTAATGGAGACTATCTGCAATTTTTAGAGGGACTGCGACATTGTGGCAGACAGATCGAACCCCTAACTGACATTTTTGACACTTTTGGGGGTACCAGTGACATTACTACAGTAATCAGTGCTAAAAATATGCACTGTTACTGTAATAATGACACTGGCAGGGAAGGGTTTAACACTGTGGGTGATCAAGGGGTTAAATGTGAGCCTAGGGGAGTGATTCTAACTGTGGGGGGCGGGGCTTGTGAAATGATCACAGAGACCTGCGATCCTATACAGTATAGAAGAATTGTCAGTTGTGTTACAACTTTTTCTCTCTCAGCTGGGAAAGATCGCGGGTGTCAGGACGGCAATCGGAGCCACCTGCCCCATGCATCAGAGTCCACGCTGCTAAGTGGGGACGGGAGCGCGCCGGCGGCGGCATGCGCTCGCCCTCTAGTTGCAGGCACGCAACCGACATATACCTATGGCGGTTTGCGCAGGAGGGCCAGCCTGCCGCAGTATAACTGCGGCGGGCGGTCCTTAAGTGGTTAAAAGGCCAGATCTCTGCATAAAGAGTACCTGTCACTGCCTATTGCTGTCACAAGGGATGTTTACATACCTTCTGACAGCAATACAAGCGATCAAAAAAAAATAATAATTAAAGCGACAGTGGAAAAATTTTTAATAAATAAATAATAATAAGAATTAAAATAAATGTTTTAAAGTGCCCCGCCCCCCCCCTGCTCGTGCAAAAAGACAAACAAATGCATCGGTCCCACATGCATGCAAACAGCAATCGCCCCACACACATGAGATATCAATCACTGCAAACGTCAGATCATGGTCAGTAATTTTAGCACCAGACCTCATGTGTAAATCTAAAGTGGTAATCTATAAAGGCTTTTAAAGCACTGCCTATGGATAGTAAAATTTACGTTGTTTGTCGCTGTTGCATGGGCGTGCGTGACATGTTTGGTATCTATTTACTCAGGGTAACATCATCTTTTATATTTTACCCAAAATTGGGTTATGTCTGCTTTTTGCATTAAAATTTTAAAAAAAGTGTATTTCTTCCAAATAAATTGCATTTGAAAGGTCACTGCATAAATATTGTGTGACATAAAAAATTGTAAAACCCACCAATTTATTCTCTAGGGACTCTGCTTTAATAAAAATATATATATAATGTATGGGGTTCTAAGAAATTTTCTAGCACAAAATAATGATTTTTAAACAAAAAATGCCAGAGAAGTCCTGGTCAACATTGCCCTCTACTGAAACTAGGTTTGCACTGAAAACGAAGAAACCAACTCTACTGGTGCCAAAAGCCAACGTGCCATTTTCCCTGACTCCAGCAGCAAAGGTACAAGTGGTAAGAAGATACGAATAAAAAATTAATTGAAAAAGTCAATGCCTTCTTTGGATGACAGAGAACTCTATTGTGATAAGTTGGAATTATTGAGAGAACCACCAGGAAGCAGAAAGGTGAATGCACAAAAAACATATTTATTCTAGTCTAATTTAGACATTTGGCAGTCATACTTGGCACATTGGGAACTGGTTAAAAAAAAAAAAAAAAACCCAATTCCTTTCCCAAGGCTCCTTTGCTTCGCTAAGGTAGGTGGCTGCCAAATCTTTTCAATTGGAATGGATTAAATACAGTTTTTACACTCTCTGTTACATTTCCTGGTAAGTTACGGAATTATACATGTAATGAGAGTTGTATGGTGTCCAAGGAAGAGAGGGCTGTTCTGTTTGCAGCCTATATAAAGTGGCTTCAATAAACTGACAGCATTTATACGAAAGCTGTTGGGACAACTAGCAAACATGGGTTCAAAAGGTGTAGGGTCCTGGTGCTCAACCTGCAGACTGAAGGCCATATCTGGCACTTTGCAGACCCCAGAAGTCAATAATGAGAGCATTTTTTGCAAAGAGGTTGCAATTACAGCAGTCTTCTCTGACCATTTCCACTTGTAAGTCTGAGACAGTCCTCTGCATACTGAATGGTATGAAAGTAAGCCTACAGTGGCACCAATCTGTTCTTCTCTATACCGAATGGTATGAAAGTAAGCATACAGTGGCGCCGATCTGTTCTTCTCTATACCGAATGGTATGAAAGTAAGCATACAGTGGCACCGATCTGTTCTTCTCTATACCGAATGGTATGAAAGTAAGCATACAGTGGCGCCGATCTGTTCTTCTCTATACCGAATGGTATGAAAGTAAGCATACAGTGGCACCGATCTGTTCTTCTCTATACCGAATGGTATGAAAGTAAGCATACAGTGGCGCCGATCTGTTCTTCTCTATACCGAATGGTATGAAAGTAAGCATACAGTGGCGCCAATCTGTTCTTCTCTATACCGAATGGTATGAAAGTAAGCATACAGTGGCGCCAATCTGTTCTTCTCTATACCGAATGGTATGAAAGTAAGCATACAGTGGCACCAATCTGTTCTTCTCTATACCAAATGGTATGAAAGTAAGCATACAGTGGCGCCGATCTGTTCTTCTCTATACCGAATGGTATGAAAGTGAGCATACAGTGGCGCCAATCTGTTCTTCTCTATACCGAATGGTATGAAAGTAAGCATACAGTGGCACCGATCTGTTCTTCTCTATACCGAATGGTATGAAAGTAAGCATACAGTGGCACCAATCTGTTCTTCTCTATACCAAATGGTATGAAAGTAAGCATACAGTGGCGCCGATCTGTTCTTCTCTATACCGAATGGTATGAAAGTGAGCATACAGTGGCGCCAATCTGTTCTTCTCTATACCGAATGGTATGAAAGTAAGCATACAGTGGCGCCAATCTGTTCTTCTCTATACCGAATGGTATGAAAGTAAGCATACAGTGGCGCCAATCTGTTCTTCTCTATACCGAATGGTATGAAAGTAAGCGTACAGTGGCACCGATCTGTTCTTCTCTATACCGAATGGTATGAAAGTAAGCATACAGTGGCACCAATCTGTTCTTCTCTATACCGAATGGTATGAAAGTAAGCATACAGTGGCGCCAATCTGTTCTTCTCTATACCGAATGGTATGAAAGTAAGCATACAGTGGCGCCAATCTGTTCTTCTCTATACCGAATGGTATGAAAGTAAGCATACAGTGGCACCGATCTGTTCTTCTTCATACCGAATGGTATGAAAGTAAGCATACAGTGGCGCCAATCTGTTCTTCTCTATACCGAATGGTATGAAAGTAAGCATACAGTGGCGCCAATCTGTTCTTCTCTATACCGAATGGTATGAAAGTAAGCATACAGTGGCGCCAATCTGTTCTTCTCTATACCGAATGGTATGAAAGCAAGCATACAGTGGTGCCGATCTGTTCTTCTCTATACTGAATGGTATGAAAGTAAGCATAGCGTGGCGCCAATCTGTTCTTCTCTATACCGAATGGTATGAAAGTAAGCATACCGTGGCGCCAATCTGTTCTTCTCTATACCGAATGGTATGAAAGTAAGCATACCGTGGTGCCAATCTGTTCTTCTCTATACCGAATGGTATGAAAGTAAGCATACAGTGGCGCCAATCTGTTCTTCTCTATACCGAATGGTATGAAAGTCAGCATACAGTGGCACCGATCTGTTCTTCTCTGTACCGAATGTATAAAAGTAAGCATACAGTGGCACCGATCTGTTCTTCTCTATACCGAATGGTATGAAAGTAAGCATACAGTGGTGCCGATCTGTTCATCTCTATACCGAATGGTATGAAAGTAAGCATACAGTGGCACCGATCTGTTCTTCTCTATACGGAATGGTATGAAAGTAAGCATACAGTGGAGCCAATCTGTTCTTCTCTATACCGAATGGTATGAAAGTGAGCATACAGTGGTGCCGATCTGTTCTTCTCTATACCGAATGGTATGAAAGTAAGCATACAGTGGTGCCGATCTGTTCTTCTCTATACCGAATGGTATGAAAGTAAGCTTACAGTGGTGCCGATCTGTTCTTCTCTATACCGAATGGTATGAAAGTAAGCATACAGTGGCACCGATCTGTTCTTCTCTATACCGAATGGTATGAAAGTAAGCATACAGTGGCACCAATCTGTTCTTCTCTATACCAAATGGTATGAAAGTAAGCATACAGTGGCGCCAATCTGTTCTTCTCTATACGGAATGGTATGAAAGTAAGCATACAGTGGCACCAATCTGTTCTTCTCTATACCAAATGGTATGAAAGTAAGCATACAGTGGAGCCAATCTGTTCTTCTCTATACCGAATGGTATGAAAGTAAGCATACAGTGGCACCGATCTGTTCTTCTCTATACCGAATGGTATGAAAGTAAGCATACAGTGGCACCAATCTGTTCTTCTCTATACCAAATGGTATGAAAGTAAGCATACAGTGGAGCCAATCTGTTCTTCTCTATACCGAATGGTATGAAAGTGAGCATACAGTGGTGCCGATCTGTTCTTCTCTATACCGAATGGTATGAAAGAAAGCATACAGTTGTGCCGATCTGTTCTTCTCTATACCGAATGGTATGAAAGTAAGCTTACAGTGGTGCCGATCTGTTCTTCTCTATACCGAATGGTATGAAAGTAAGCATACAGTGGCACCGATCTGTTCTTCTCTATACCGAATGGTATGAAAGTAAGCATACAGTGGCACCAATCTGTTCTTCTCTATACCAAATGGTATGAAAGTAAGCATACAGTGGCGCCAATCTGTTCTTCTCTATACCGAATGGTATGAAAGTAAGCATACAGTGGCGCCAATCTGTTCTTCTCTATACCGAATGGTATGAAAGTAAGCATACAGTGGCACCGATCTGTTCTTCTCTATACCGAATGGTATGAAAGTAAGCTTACAGTGGTGCCAATCTGTTCTTCTCTATACCAAATGGTATGAAAGTAAGCATACAGTGGCACCAATCTGTTCTTCTCTATACCGAATGGTATGAAAGTAAGCTTACAGTGGTGCCGATCTGTTCTTCTCTATACCGAATGGTATGAAAGTAAGCATACAGTGGCGCCAATCTGTTCTTCTCTATACCGAATGGTATGAAAGTAAGCATACAGTGGCGCCAATCTGTTCTTCTCTATACCGAATGGTATGAAAGTAAGCATACAGTGGCACAGATCTGTTCTTCTCTATACCGAATGGTATGAAAGTAAGCATACAGTGGTGCCGATCTGTTCTTCTCTATACCGAATGGTATGAAAGTAAGCATACAGTGGCGCCAATCTGTTCTTCTCTATACCGAATGGTATGAAAGTAAGCATACAGTGGCGCCGATCTGTTCTTCTCTATACCGAATGGTATGAAAGTAAGCATACAGTGGCGCCAATCTGTTCTTCTCTATACCGAATGGTATGAAAGCAAGCATACAGTGGCGCCAATCTGTTCTTCTCTATACCGAATGGTATGAAAGTAAGCATACAGTGGCGCCGATCTGTTCTTCTCTATACCGAATGGTATGAAAGTAAGCATACAGTGGCGCCAATCTGTTCTTCTCTATGCAACCAATGTAAGAAAAGATGGGGCTTTGCGGGCCAATGGGAGGAGGAGGATCAATTATGACACAAAATTATCTAAAATATAGCTTTATTGTACATGTTAAAAGTGGTACAGTACATAGGATGGTTACCCATGTCTAACATAAAATATACAAACATATAGAAATACTTCCCAAAAGGGAGTGCCGATAACTAAATATCAGGAGATGACGTAAGGTCTCAGATGGAGCACGGTCTAAGGGTCCCCAGCAAGCCGACGCGTTTCGTGCGAGGCTTCCTCAGGGCCAGAGAGACCAGAACAGACCGATATTTCCGATGCGACTCAAAACATGGCAGGCAGGCATCAAAAATGGTGAGAGTTGTCCAGGACCAGTAATAGCATAGTACCATATATATGACCAAAAGTGGCAAAGATAATACCTGTGGGTTTCAGTAGGGAGAAATGCTTGTGTGCATAATCATGTCCACATTGGGAACAGGCCTGAATGGCTACTTTAAATATTATAATGGCGACATATGGTCAAAGTGTGAGGACATCTCAGTGAGGTAGGTATATCAATGTCTCCTGAATCCTACATATATCTGGAGACTACAGCTGCAGATATCATAATCAACTCATGAGGCAGGTAATAATTGAAATCTGTTTAGGCTGGTTAGCTAGTACCAAGAGCTACCCCATAAATACGCCAGGCAGAAGCAAGTCTTCAGGGTATCCAAGCTACGAATGCCTGCCTGTTCTTCTCTATTCTGAATAGTATGTGCAGCTCTTTTAGATTAATTTTATTATAGGTACTTTTATAGCACCATTCATTTATATAATACCTCTTTACATACAGTATATACACTATATTACCAAAAGCATTGGGACACCCATGAACTTTAATCCTCGTCTTAGTCCGTAGGGTTCAATATTGAGTTGGCCCCCCCTTTGCAGCTATAACAGTTTCAACTCTTCTGGGAAGGCTGTCCACAAGGTTTAGGAGTGTGTCTATGGGAATGTTTGACGATTTTTCCAGACACGCATTTGTGGGGTCAAGCACTGATGTTGGAGAGAAAGATGTTCTATTGGGTTTAGGTCAGGACTCTGTGCAGGCCAGTCAAATTCCTCCACCTCAAACTCGCTCATCCATGTCTTTATGGACCTTGCTTTGTGCACTGGTCAAAATCATTTGCTGGAGGAAGGATTATGGTGTGGGGTTGGTTTTTAGGGGTTGGGCTTGGCCCCCTTAGTTCTTGTGATAGGAACTCTTAAGGTGTCAGCATACCAAGACATTTTGGACAATTCCATGCTCCCAACTTTGTGGGAACAGTTTGGGGATGGCCCCTTCCTGTTCCAACATGACTGCACACCAGTGCACAAAGAAAGCTCCATAAAGACATGGAGGAGTGAGTTTGGGGTGGAGGAACTTGACTGGCCTGCACAGAATCCTGACCTCAACCCGATAGAACATCTTTGGGATGAATTGGAGCGCAGACTGTGAGCCAGCTTGCTGTGGGGGCACTCTACAGGAGGTAGGGGCCAGGAGCACAGAAGTGTTCAGTGTGATTGACAGCAGTGAGAGCCAATGGCTCCCTCTGCGTTGTCTCAGCCAATGAGGAGCGAGAGCCCGGGAGAACTGCTGCTCTTGTGCACACTGTTGAATCAGAATTGGGCCCTGGTAAGTATAGGGGGGGGGGGGTTGCATGGGGAAGCTGAACACTGAAGGTTTGTAAAGAATAAATGAAGGTAAAAAAATGTTCAACCTTTACAACTTCTTTAAATGGCGACTGTTTACACATAAGTGCTAAGGTGCCGGATACTGGATTCCTGGTGCTCTATAAGCAAAAGCCTCGCAGATTTGAATGGGAATGCCTGTAAATACAAAAATTGAGCATTTTACCACATATTTTCTGATTTATTTCAGGAGCTTTAGCCTTAAAAACCTGGTCTCCTTCCTCTATTGCTTTCTATTGGCTAAAACAAAAATGCCCAAAGCTTGTATAGCACTACTCCCATGGGAGCTGCTGGGGATGGGTTCCCCTTGGTTACCATTGCCAACAGTAGAACAATCTGGCATTTTCCAAGTTTTATACCTCAGACAAGAAACAGTCCAGTATCTTTGGTTTTTATATTTTATTTGGAACTTGGATAGGAGAAGGGAATGAGTGGGATACTCCAACTTAACAGAACTATGCACAATAGGCAGGGATGACTTGAATAATGCTGTTTAGCGCTGATTAACGCCGAGTAACTCTGAACTGAGCTATTCACGGCTAGGCCGCTGCTTCACTTTGCCCTTGGCTGTGAAATGAGTTAGTTGAGCTTCCTGAGGTAAATGGTATCCTAAGGTAAGCTGTACCCTGAGGTAGATTGTACTGCTGAACAACTTCAGGGTCCTACCTGGCACCCCCTTTGTCCATAATCTTCAGGGCTCACTACACGGCACCCCCTTTACTCTTACACTTCCTGTGTGAGCTGGCTCCTTCATCCCCTGACTTCTCTGGAGTGGTGGCAGACCCCTTGGTACTCACGATACTGTTTTTCCCAACAGTCTCTACCACCAGCTCCACTGGTCAGCTCTCTGGATCCTCTGCAGCCCAGCTCCAAACCCAGTTACCTAGGCCGCCCGCCTGAACCACCTTCCTCACACCTGAAGGAGGAGAGACAGCCGTCCACCTCCTCCTGGGACTTTACTCCTGCCAAAAGACACCCTGTCACATGCTCCCCCCGGATTTATTCCCAATCCCAGCATGCATTACAGCAATGCCCACCCACTGGGACAGCCATAAACCCTGGTGTGCTACTGGTTAGGTTTCCTCCACTGTCCAACAAGCTCCCTCATTGGATACAGTGGGGAGACTCCCCTAGACCCAATAAGTCAAACCTGGAAACATGTGACAGGCTAAACTAATGGCACTTTTCCACTGCAAGTACCGGCTAGTACCGGCTCGGCTCTACTCGGCCCTGCTTGGCCCGGTTTGCTTTTCCACTGCGGTACCGCATGGTATAGTGTCGGTACGGTACGGTACGGTATAGGTTTGCTTTTCCACTAAAGTAGTACTAAAGTTAAGTGGGTGGGATAGCAACGGGGCTGGTGTGATTCTCTGACCAATCAGTGGCTAGTAGTGACTGCATGCAAAGGATTGTGGGATATGGTACCAGTTTGGTACCTGTTGGAACCACAATCGAGTAGGTACTGTTTTTTCAGAGCCGTACCGTACCGTTCGGTTCCATGCAGTGGAAAAGCAAACCTATACCGTACCGTACCGAACCGTTCCGACCCTATACCATGCGGTACCGCAGTGGAAAAGCACAAAAGCGTGCCGAACTGGTACGGTTCTATGCAGTGGAAAAGCGCCATAACAGATCTGGCTCTCCTGAGAAGCAGAACAGAGCCACAAATGTGTTTTCCTAGCACCTAACTTGGAGGGTTCTACACATGTGTGTATATATATATATATATATATATATATATATATATATATGTAAAATGCTGGTTGTAAACCTCAGATTTGAGATAAGAACACAGCACATCCCCCTAGAGTGACTGTGAAGTGACTGGCCTCAGGTGATACACGGAGATGAAACAAATCCTCCTACATAAGTTGTACCTGTTTATCCGCAGTCTACATCGGTTCAAAGTCCAGAATTTATAAAGCTTGTCTGAGCGTTCAGAAAAATGGGGGTGGAGAGCTGAAATTACACTCTGTAGAGCTCAGTGAGCCACACTCAAGATTACCGCCGAGGAGGTTAATCATTCTCTATGACTACGTTCCTGCATGTATTAAGTGTCGAGTGGTAAATGCCCTTAAGGTTGAATAACAGAAAGGTCATCCCCTCGGTAGAAACAACTTACATTATTCAGATCTTTAATTAAAATGCATAAAATGTTCCTGTCCTTCAAATAAAAAGGAACACAGTGACACTCTCTTGTAGTTTTTCCTTTTGCTTCCATGACATGTCCCCATAAAAAGTTGCGTCTCTAATTATTCATAGGCATACAATCATCTTTTCTGTATCTGTTGTCTTATACGTTTTATATATTTCAAGACACGGGAGAGGAAATTTGATGCAGGTATTCAAAAAAATCAAATTAAACCTGGATTTCCTACAGGCGTACAAAGGGCGAACGCAAAACAAAGAAAACGAGAGGAAAAAGTTCTATTCCTGGTTGACAATAGGCATCTAAGAAGACTTCTACGGATTATGAGAATGTTTTCCGTTGCATTTAACCGGCAACGTTACTGACAACTGTATGAAACTAATAACGTAGCGGAAGGAACAAAGTGTACAAAGAAAAAAAAGAAAAACTAATTTCAGATCAGCTTCAACATCGCCAGAATCAAAAAGCAGAAGCCTTAAAGGTCATTCTTAATTGAAAGTCTTTGCAGCATGTATTGAGTGGAAAAATGCATGTCTCACTCACACAAAAACTCTAAGAAAAAATAAGTAGAAAAGTAGAATGCCCGGCTTTTTCTGCAATAAGGATATAAGATTCGTTCTATAAAAAAATGATATAAAAATGATGAAGATCAACAAAAGGGACTGTAACCTTATCTCAGAGTGTTTGAAAATGATTTCTGACCAAGCGGTTCAGGCGAGAACGTCATGTTTTTCACAGAGGCCCGAAGATGTAAAGGATATTGTGTGTCCTGCCTTTTTTTTTTTTTTTTTTTTCACACTCACAAAGACAAAAGTTGGACCTTTGTTCATTCCTAGGTTTGATTGATTTTTTTTCCACAAGTTTTTTTTTTTTTTTTTTGTCTGCGAAAAAGTAAAAAGACAAGAAATTGATTGGCAGCACCGGATCATTTTTCTTTGTCTGCAGAAAACGTCGAAGGCACAATGTTGGGCATGAGTTGGACACCATTACTGGGACAGAGAAAAGGAACCGTGTTCTACAGAGCGAAAAAAAATGTTAATGATGAAAAATGTGCTTTTTTTTTTTGTAGTGCCATGCGATCATTAACGTTTCCATGAATTTGGGGGCAGACTGATGTCACCCTTTTTAAAGTTTGTATCAACTAGATGTGACATGTCTTTTTTTAAGTTCAAATGAAGTATTTTAGTTTGGGAATTAAATAACTTGCAGATCCTTTAGTCTGTTGGATGAGAAATGTATCCAACTAAAACTGCTGCCAATGTTGGAGTGTACTGATGATCCCCTGTTCTATAGGGAATGTTCATTGATGAGCCCCTGTTCTATAGGGAATGTTCATTGATGAGCCCCTGTTCTGTAGGGAATGTTCATAAATGAGCCCCTGTACTGCAGGGAATGTGCATTGATGATCCCCTGTACTGTAGATAATGTGCACTGATGAGCTCCTGTTCTATAGGGAATGTTCATCGATGAGCCCCTGTACTGTAGGGAATGTACATTGATGATCCCCTGTACCGTAGATAATGTGCACTGATGAGCCCCTATACTGTACGTAATGTGCACTGATGAGCCCCTATACTATAGAAATGTGCACTCATAAGCCCCTGTACTGTAGGGAATGTGCACTCATGAGCCCCTGTACTGTAGGGAATGTGCACTCATGAGCCCCTGTACTGTAGGGAATGTGCACTCATGAGCCCCTGTACTGTAGAAATGTGAACTCATGAGCCCCTGTACTGTACATAAAGTGCAATGATGAGCCCCTATACTGTAGGTAATGTGCACTAATGAGCACCTGTACTGTAAAAATGTGCACTCATGAGCCCCTGTACTGTAGGGAATGTGCACTCATGAGCCCCTGTACTGTAGGGAATGTGCACTCATGAGCCCCTGTACTGTAGGGAATGTACACTCATGAGCCCCTGTACTGTAGGGAATGTGCACTCATGAGCCCCTGTACTGTAGGGAATGTGCACTCATGAGCCCCTGTAATGTAGGGAATGTGCACTCATGAGCCCCTGTACTGTAGGGAATGTGCACTCATGAGCCCCTGCACTGTAGGGAATGTGCACTCATGAGCCCCTGTAGTGTAGGGAATGTGCACTCATGAGCCCCTGTAGTGTAGGGAATATGAACTCATGAGCCCATGTACTGTAGAAATGTGTACTCATGAGCCCCTGTACTGTAGGCAATGTGCACTCATGAGCCCCTGTAGTGTAGGGAATGTGCACTCATGAGCCCCTGTACTGTAGACATGTGCACTGATAAACCCCTGTACTGTAGGTAATGTGCACTGATGAGCCCCTGTACTGTAGGGAATGTGCACTCATGAGCCCCTGTACTGTAGGGAATGTTCATCCATGAGCCCGTGTTCTGTAGGTAATGTGCACTGACTGATGAGCCCCTGTACTGTAGGTAATGTGCACTGATAAACCCCTATACTGTAGGTAATGTGCACTGATGAGCCCCATGTACTGTAGGGAATGTGCACTCATGAGCCCCTGCACTGTAGGGAATGTGCACTCATGAGCCCCTGTACTGTAGGGAATGTGCACTCATGAGCCCTATGTACTGTAGGGAATGTGCACTCATGAGCCCCTGTACTGTAGGGAATGTGCACTCATGAGCCCCTGTACTGTAGGGAATGTGCACTCATGAGCCCCTGTACTGCAGAAAAAGTTTACCCACGCCTATGAGGCTGTCCCTGCAGGCATAACCTCACACACTATGCTATCAGCAATCAGTTTCATTGCAAGCAGTGTTTAGAAGACAAAAAAAAAAACCCATTCACTCAGAAGTAGAGGGGCAGGTGCTGCGTCTGTCAATGAACTTCAGAGAAAAGGATTTTCTGGTAAGTTCTTACAAAACATCCAGTTTTCTCTATCATTCATTGATAGACGCAGCTCCATCATCTTTAGACCAATGGGATGTCCCAAAGCAGTATAATCATGAGGGGTGGGAAGACAACGCAAAAAGACGTAATTCCCCAAAGGCTAAACCTAGCCATCCCGGTAACATGGAGCTCAACCAAGAACAACTGGAGCTCACCTTGAAAAAACATACACCCTCAAAGAGAACAAAAAAAGATTATCTTTAAACAGCAGCCTGTAAAACCTTGCAGTCAAATGAAGCATCTGAAGATGCCCACACATCTACTTTTTAGAATTATTTGAACGTATGCACAAACGACCAGGTTGCTGCCTTGCAAACTGACGCACTGACGCCTGATGGCAAAAAGCCCAAGAAGCACTCTAGTAGAATGCACCTTCACTGGGAAAGGAGGAATCTGACCCTTCAGTGAATAAGCCTGAACCACCGTCTGCCTGATCCATCTAAATATGACCGAAGCAGATGCAGCCAATCCTTTACGAGGTCCTTTAGTAAGGACAAAAAGAGCATCCGACTTTCTAAAAGACTCCAGGTAAACCCTGATCGCCCAAACCACATCCAAAGAATGCAAGGCAATTTCCTTGGAATGCTTGGGCTTAGGACAGAGTGAAGGCAGCACAATGTCTTCATTCAGATGAAAGTCAGAAACCACCTTAGGAAGAAAGGACTGATTAGGTCGAAGTACCACCAGATAAGGCGAGCGGCATTACAACGCCGCCAATTCTAATACTCCGCGGGCAGAAGTGATAGCCACTAAAAAGGCAACCTTCTGAGACAAAGAAAGCAGAGAAATCTCCCTAATGTTCTCTAAAGGAGGCTTTTGAAGAACAGATAATACCAGATTGAGGCCCCACGGCGGTAGCGGGGACCGCCTCGGAGGAGCATTATGGGGCACTCCCTGTATGAAGGTACGAATTAAGGCAATGCGTAGCTAACGGGCGTTGGAAATATATAGCCACAGCTGACAATCCAAAACACAAGCAAGACACTGTGTTGCTCCAGGACAAAAAGCCTCCATTCAAAGTTCAGCCTAAGAGAGGAAATTCAGGTGCACGCCCTGGTTGCAACAGAAGCATATGGAAGAAATGGACTGGATGGCGGCACTCCAAAAATTTGTTCTTTATTTAAGAAAACAAAAATACATGTAGGATAATCATAGCACAGTGGAGATGATGACACTAGCATCTAACACGTTTCGCACCCAAGCTGGTGCTTAGTCATAGCTTATACCCTTGATCCAACACCTGACGACTCAGGTAATCCGCCTGCCAATTCTCCACACCTGGAATGTGTACAGCAGAGAGAGCTGGAACAAACCTTTTTGCCCAGGCCAGAATCTCGGCCACTTCCTTGGCCACCAAGACACTCTTGGTGCCCCCCTGGTGACTGATGTAAGCCACAGCTGTGACATTGTCTGTTTAAATCCGAACCAGACAATCTTGTAGACGAGTCGTCCAATGGCTCAGACAAAGCTTTATTGCTCTGAGCTCCAAAACGTTTACCGGTAGTTTCAACTCTTCCACTGTCCAGGTACCCTGGGCACAGAGCTTCCCTAGCACCTCGCCCCAGCCCGACAGGCTCACGTCCGTGGTTACCACCGTCCAAAACAACGGGAGGAAGAATTTGCCCCGGCATAGTGCTGGAGACTGAATCCACCACAACAGAGCAGACTTTGTGTTGTGGCTCAACCGAATCAACGAGTCCAAGGACTTTGGATCCTTGTTCCATTTCACAAGAATCTCCCTTTGCAAAGGTCTGGTATGGAACTGAGCAAATGAGACCACCTCGAAGGTTGATACTATCAGACCCAGGGCTCGCATGCGAGTCCGCAGTGAAGACAGATTGTTTGCCAACAGCAACTGAATCGCCCCCTGCAATTTTTGCAGCTCTACCGAGGGGGAGAAAAGCCCTCGCCAAAGCTGAATCCAGAGTCAGACCCAGATAATCCAGTCTTAAGGAAGGTATCAGGGCGGATTTCTTGAAATTGATGTTCCAACTGAACTCCTGCAGGGTTTCTACATTGATCGTCAGGTCGTCCATCAAGGCTGAATGGGAGTCCGCTCTAAACAGGAGATCATCTAGGTACCCCAGTACCGCAATCCCCCGTTGGTGCAGCAATGCCAACACAGGTGCTAGCACCTTGGTAAACACCCTGGGAGCGGAGGCGAGACCAAAAGGTAATGCCACAAATTGATAATACCCCTCTGCTACTGCAAAGAAAGCAAAGAAACCGCTGGTGACCAGCGTGAATAGGGATGTGTATATATGCGTCCTTGATATCTATGGAGGCTAAGAAGTCTCCTGATGCCACTACCGTGTGGATGGATTCCATCCAAAAATTCTGTAGCCGAAAGAAGAAGTTCAGGGCCTTGAGATTCAGGATTGGACGCATCTTGCCCTCTTTTCTGGGCATGGTGAGTAGGTTTGAATAAAATCCTTGAAAACGTTCCTGAGAAGGGACCGGTACAACCACTCCTTGCGACAGCAAATTGTGCACCGCCCCCCAGAAGTCCCTTAACCGGTCTGGAGATAGGTGAAGATTTGATGGGAAGAACCTGTCCGATGGACGAGATCGGAATTCGATCTCGTACCCTGATGTAATCAATTCGTGAACCCATTTATCCCATTATCCTTATAATGAGGTCCAGGATTTCGGAAAGAAACGAAGATGTCCCCCCACCCTAGAAGCGGGGGAGGGTGGCCCTTCATGCAGACGAGGACTTGTCTGCAGATCCGGACTAGCCGGTCTTATGTTTTCCCGACCATGATTTCTTGGAACCCCCAGAAGACCTGAACGATTTACCTTTTTCTTGCGACCCAGAGGTACGAAAAAGACATTTATGAGCAATAAAGGAAGGCCCCTGCCTAGGACGTGGCGCCTTGACCCAGAGGGTTCTGCATTCATCCCAGGGGGTCTGCAGGTGAAATTGTATCCTGAGACTCCATGTTACACTTATATAAGAGCAATGTCCCTTTAAAAATTGCCAAAAACGCGATCTCACTGCTATCACAACGGGCTCTCAATCCCTGACTAATATCAACATAAGCCCCGTACACACATACCGATCGTCGGCCGAACGAGCGGCCGTCTTTTGTCGGAGGGCTGTTGTGTCTGTTGAAAACTGCAAAAGACTGCACACGAATTTTGTCGGCCAACAACAGCCGACTGCAGAAGTGATGTCATGTGATGGTTAACTTTCCTTGTCCTTTTTCTTTTCTGAGCATGCCCAGTCTTGCAAATCTGCTGTCTGTCGGCCGAATTCTGTACTGACTGGCGAACAATCGGCCGTTCTGGTGTCGGCATACAAAAATTTTAATGCTTGCACGACAGATTCTGTTCGCCCGAAAGTGCGCTGTCGGCTATCGGAAGCATCATACTAACAAGCCGAAAATCGGCCGATCGTTCGGCGGCCGAACATTTTCGGCCGACAATCGGTACGTGTGTACGGGCCTTTAGTGGAGTGGATGAGAAAAAAACTACAGGGAACCCCAGAAAAACGTTGCCAGACCACTCAGGAGACTGCCAGCCTATTCTATGCAAAACCAAAGTGACAATGAACTGCTCAGGATGAGGAAGAACAAACTCTGCCTCTACAATTAAAAAGCCATGCCGCACGCCTGTCCAACCTGTGAACCTCAGGAAAATGGCGGCTTAATGCATTCATATTTGGAAACTATAGAAAATGGCTGGCCATGCAACATAATGGGAACAGAAACAGCATAATCCACAGCAAGATGGAAGCCCCCACGGCGTGCCATGCAGTCTCCAGGACGCCCAAAAGGGGTCCTGCCACAGTAGGCATCGGAAGGTCCCTCAACAGGGACCCCATCAGGACAAGCCACACCTACCCAATGCAGTGCTACAACGGCTGCAATATTACCGTGGCAGTTTTTTTTTCACTTCTGACTGACCTGCAGGACCTCAAACCTTCTGTCTGGACAGTGCTGATTGGCCCTGTGCTGATCACATGCACTCTCCTAAGAGAAAAAAAAAAAAACTCTCTAGCTATATACACAAAACTGAGCATGTGCAGCTTGTCCCCGAGCTATGTTCTATCAGGAAATGATTAGGGGACTGTGGAAGAAACTGGGGGGGGGGGGGGGGGTCAGAGAAGACAGGATCAAACAGCCTTTTGACACAATGCACAAGATTAACCCCTTAGGTTCCACAGTGAGTATAACAAGCATGCTTTACTGCATATACACACTGATTTTACTGTTGTGGGTTTAGTAACACTTTAACTTTTTCCCACTGTTATCCGAGTGTGTATTGAAAGTTTCAATGGCACTGCCAGTTCAAATTCCCTGCCTGATGGCTGATATATGTATCTTCAGGTGTCTTCAAACAACGGAGTGGTTATATCAAGGAAGGCATCCTCTACATCCTCTAGATATCAATGTTCTCAGCCCCAGCCTCTGGCAGAGATAAGCCACAAGAGAGGCTAAAGCATTTGTTACCCAACACTTCGTATTCCTGATAATGTGCCTGCTGTACCATGTACTTGTATGAGAAAGTCTCCTGTTCTCTTTGTATTGTTTCCTTTATGTGAAATCCCTGGTGTTCCTGCCAGTCCCTCTGCTTTCCTATTAAAAACTGACCACACCAAGCAGGAGAGCACACCATGGTCAGTTCTCTAGCTATGCTGGGAACCCAGTGTACTTTCCTCCATTAGTAAAGCAAATCTCCTGCGCTCGAGTAGAATATGACAGAGGAAAAAGGGATACTTCAGACTCAAATGGAAAGAATCCCGTGGTCTTGCTGCCCCCTCAGGATCAAGGGTGTCCAGAACAAACTGGGAAAGGAAGACAAAAGAAAAGGGGCGCACCAACCTAGTGCATCACCACTAAAACCATTTATTAAAATATTGAAAAGTGTACAATATACTCACAAGGCAGGTGTGATAGTACACACATCAATATTGCACATAAAATCTCCAAGGTAGCCAAAGTCCCACACAAAGCTGAATGGCATGCAGTGTGCCGCATGGGGCTGCTATGGCTGGGCTGACGCGTTTCAGGGGCGAGCCCCCTTCCTCAGAGCCAGAAAAGTTGCTGCTGGCTTTTTCTGGCTCTGAGGAAGGGGGCTCGCCCCTGAAACGAGTTTTTTTTTCATATCTATACAAAAAAATGTTCTGTCTTTCATTTCTATTTTAAACGGAATGGATTGTTTGACAAGGTGATCGTTTACAATTACTTTAAATTAAGGGCTTGCAGAGATGCCCTCGTTCACACTACAAATCAGGATGGCTGCCTCTTAGTTGTACAGCTGCTAGCCAGTCCTGTGTCCAGAGAGGAAGCCGGATGAAAGAAGTGATTATTCCAGGACTGCAAGCTGCTGATAATGGTCCATCCAGGTAGAAAGGGAAAGATAACAGTTTTTTACCATCAATGTGTACTGATTCTTTAAAGCTACTCTCAAACACATTCTTGGAGACGGAACAGATGTTGCCATTTTAAATAACTACCAGTGTGGTGAGTCATGAGTATTCATGGCCATAACGTGCCAAGTGCTGGCTTCACTACTAACCTGCCCACCCAGCTGCTATACGTCGCCAACTCGTGTGAGTGTCTCAAGAATCATTTGTTCAGTGCTTATAATAACAAACAGTCATAGGTGACTATACTAATAGATGCATAGTGTGTGACTATATGGAACGATCCTTATGCCCAAAGGATGTAGAAGAGTGATTAGTTATATGAGTTTGCCCCATTTTATTAATTTATATATATTTTTTTTAAGTGGTTGCAAAGGCACAAGGTTTTTTTTTACCTTCATGCAATCTATACATGAAGGTAAAAACTTCTGCCCCCCCATGCTTACCTCAGCCCCCTCGAAATCCAGCGATGTCAACGAGAGCCTTGCCTCTCAGGGAACTCGCACTCCTGATTGGCTTTTGGCAGCAGCGGGAGCATTACCCATTATGCATTACAGAGCAATGTAGCATTTAGCATTACAGAACAAGTCCAGTGGACTATGACTAACTACTTGTCACGCCTCCCATAGCTGAGCCTAGCGTACAGCGGGGTCACCCTGGTGGAAGACGCAGGCTAACCTGAGGTGCGCCAACCACCTCCACCACCAATTCACCAGAGCTCCTGATGGTGGAGATGGACTTCACTGCTTGTTGGCACCAGGTCGCGATCCTCAGGGTCGCCCCACCATGAGGTGAGCGAGTTTGGATTCGGGAGCGGAGGAACTGATAGAAATAGACGGAACCGTTGTCAAAGAAAGTTGTAAGCCAGTGGGAATCGAGAGTCAGGAAGGTTGTCAGCCAAAAGGGAAATCAAGAGGCAGGAATGTCGTCAGCCAAAGCTAGGTCATACACGGAGGAACATGGAAACCAGAATATAGAAAGCAGAGATGCACCTAGAGCGAGTTCGGATCCAGGAGCGGAGGAACTGATAGGGATAGATGGAACCGTAGTCAAAGAAAGTCATAAGCCAATGGGAATCGAGATCCAGGAAGGTCGTCAGCCAAAAGGGAAATCGAGAGCCAGGAAGGTCGTCAGCCAAAGCTAGGTCATACAAAGAGGAATACGGAAACCAGAAGATAGCAAGCAGAGATGCACCTAGAGCGAATTCGGATCCAGGAGCGGAGGAACTAATAGGTATAGATGGAACCGTAGTCAAGGAAAGTCGTAAGCCAATGGGAATCGAGGGCCAGGAAGGTCGTCAGCCAAAAGGGAAATCAAGAGGCAGGAAGGTCGTCAGTCAAAGCTAGGTCATACAAAGAGGAATACGGAAACCAGAAGATAGCAAGCAGAGATGCACCTAGAGCGAGTTCGGATCCAGGAGCGGAGGAACTATTAGGGATAGATGGAACCGTAGTCAAAGAAAGTCATAAGCCAATGGGAATCGAGAGCCAGGAAAGTCGTCAGCCAAAAGGGAAATCGAGAGCCAGGAAGGTCGTCAGCCAAAGCTACGTCATACACGGAGGAATACGGAAACCAGAAGATAGCAAGCAGAGATGCACCTAGAAGCACTAAGACACGAGCAAAGGACTGCAAGGTGATATATATATATATATTTATATATATATATACATATATATATCCTGTGTGCAATCGCATCACTAAGCGATGCCCAGGAAGCAGCAGGAAGTGATGAAGCAATCACAGTCTATAAAAGACAGCAGTCAGCACATGTCCAAGATGGCTGCAGACGGGAAGGCAAGGTAAGACCTTGACACTACTACTAGCTATACCATGAGGTAGACATAAAAATTTCACAGGCATGGCAGAAGTTTCTTCCTTTCTGACATGCTATGTCAGACTAAAACCTAGGATGGTGTCATAAGTAAGTGTAGCAAGTTTTCCAGGCCTATGGCCTGATGTGGGTCTGCCATCAGTACCGGTAACCTCTCCAGCCCATGTAAGCTGTGACCCTGGGTGTGAGAACTGAAGCAGCGACAACTCCGGCATCTTTGTTTGTGTTTTTTATTGAATGTAAGGGGATGGGAGAAGGGAATGATTGGGATACTCCTTTAGGCTCCAACTAATTACACTTGGGACTTTGCTTCTGAAAAATGCCTGCTGGCGCTTCCTTGACGCCAGCCAGCACCAGCCAACGCTTACTAACACTGAGAACACTCTGTAGAACAATGGAAGTGCTGAATCCTCAACTTGTAGTCCAGAAGATCCAGGACTGAGAACTGTAGAACTTCTGGTACTGTTGTACTGCAAAAGTCACTGAATTCTTTCCCCCGCCTTGCCTGGCTTGAGTAAGTATGTTGTAGAGTTCTGTATGGCTGTAACTTTAACTGACACACTCTGTACAATTCAGGGCCCAACCGCAGGCGCCCCCTTTGACCTTGAACTCTTCAGGGTCCACTGACAATGTACCCCCTCTGTAACTTCAGGGTCCTCAACCTAGGTACCCCCTTTACAGCTAGCTGACACTGGATCCCAGAACCTCTCCCAGGGTGGTCCCCTCTAACTTCAGACAGACCCCCAGGGACAATCCTCAGTACTCATGACCTGTGTAGGCTTTCCTGGGACTGGACCCCTCTCGCTCTCCGCAGGCTCTCATCACACCGGATTCCCCTCAGCTCACTCAGCACTCTCTGGATACTCAGGCGACACCCCAAGACATCCACCTTCCTCAGACAGGAGAGAAAGCCGCACTCTCCTTCCTGGGACTCTGCTCCCGCCAAAAACACAGTGCCACGCACTTCCCCCCAAACTTATACCCACTCCCAGAATCCTTTGCAGCATAATCTGCCTTCTGGGGTAGTTACAAGCTGGGATGTGTCCCCTGATTGGGCTTCCCACACTGCCCTATGAGAAGCCTCTCACAGGAGCCAGTGGGGATACCTCTCCCTTCAGCAGATACATCTGGAAGCCCTGACACCCTAACTAAATAAATCACAGCCCTGCTGTTAGGCAGACAAGGCCCACTATACATTTACCTAGCACCTACCTGTAGGCTGCAACATAAGAATGAGGAGAAAGGGGGGAAGGTCAATGCTCTGTTCACTGGTGTTTGTAATTTCATCTTGAGCTACTGAACTCTATAAACATATTTTTTACACAATAGGAAGCAATGAAAATGTCAGAATAAGCCTGAGGGCCTACATGCTGGCTGGATATAAGAATGCATAATATGTATATGCAATTGTTCATTCTTACTTGACTAAGGAAAAAAATAATAAGTATATGTTGAAAAAATGTATTTTTAGTCCTGTCCAAGAAAGAAAATACAGTTAAACCTTGGATTGAGAATGACTTGGTCTGAGAGTATTTTGCAAGACAAGCAAAATGTGTTTATAAATTTTGACATGATAAACAAGCGATGTCTTTATATACAAGTAGCATCACGTCACAACTGAGTATAAAAGAGAAGAGAGGCGCCTCTAAGTGTAGCATGATGGTTAAATTTAATGAAGGTACAACATTTAGCAACTCATGTAGTTGATGATTTAACCAGGCACATCTAAGTATACAGGCACCTGGGGTAAAGCTGTCCTCATAGACCGTCCACTGCACCGCCATTAACGTCATCCCTTCCACACTGTGCTCTATGAGTGCTTTAAGCCTCGCTTTCAGATCGCTCTACTGCAGAGTAGTCTTCCTGGTCACAATTGCAGACTGACAGCGGTGAAAGCCAGCGGTGAGGAGGACGGTCTATGTGGACAGCTTTACCCCGGATGCCTTAATAATTAGATGTGCCTCTCTTAATCATCAACCATGTGAGTTGATAAATGTTGTACCTTCATTAAATGTAACCATATTGCTACACTTAGAGGCACCTCTCTTCTCTTTTATACTCTGTAGCTCCTGCAGGATTTTGGTTCTAATCCCCTTGTGGAGGCGCCATTTGTGGATGGACATTTTATGGTCACACAACCTATCACATTGCTAAAATCCATTTATATGGACTATAAACTGAAGGACTTTTGAATAAATGGTTGTGGAACAAATCATCCGAGTTTCCATTATTTCTTATGGGGAAATTTGCTTTGATTTACAAGTGCTTTGGATTACAAACATGTTTCCGGAATGAATTACGCTCGCAATCCAAGGTTTTACTGTATATACAGAACCAATATATGTTTCCTTTCGGTCCCACAGCACATCAGTTCTTTAACTAAACATGTTCAAGGACAGTTAACCACTTAAGCCCCGGAAGATTTTACCCCCTTCCTGACCAGGGCTTATTTTGGGATTCGGCACTGTGTGACTTTAACGGACAATTGCGCGGTCGTGCGACGCTGTACCTAAACGAATTAGACGTCCTTTTTTCCCCACAAACAGAGCTTTCTTTTGGTGGTATTTGATCACCGGTGCGATTTTTTGATCACGCGCTATAAACAAAAAAAGAGCGTCAATTTTGCAAAAATAACAATATTTTTCACATTTTTTATATGAAATTCCCCCCCCAAAAAAATTTAAAAATCACAATTTTTTTAACATTCTAGGCCAATTTGTTTTCTGCTACCTATGTTTGGTAAAAAAAATCGCAAAAAGCGTATTTTGATTGGTTTGCGTAAAAGTTATTGCGTTTACTAACTAAGGGAAAGATTTTTGTAATTTTTATTGTTTTTTTTAACGAGTAATGGCGGCGATCTGCGATTTTTTTTGCGAGACTGCGACATTGCGGCAGACAGATCGGACCCTTGACTGACATTTTTGACACTTTTGGGGTTACCAGTGACATTACTACAGTAATCAGTGCTATACATATGCACTGTTACTGCAAAAATGACACTGGCAGTGAAGGAGTTAACTCTATTGGAGAGGGAGGGGTTAAGTGTGTCCCTAGGGGCGTGTTTCTAACTGTGATTGGCTGTGGCTACTAGTGTAAGAACAGAGATCAACGGTCCTACATAGTAGAACCGTGTGATCTTCATTCTTACACAGGGAAGAATGACAGGCGGCTTTGTTTACATTAGCCGCCTGCCTTTCTTCCGGTGTAACGGACGATCGCGAGTGCCCGGCGGACATCGAGTCCGCCGGGCACACGCGCGGGGGGTGCGTGACCGCGCGGGAGCAGGAGCATGCCTCCAGCGGCGCGCTCTCGCTCCCTAGAGCCTCACAGGCTAGCGACATAGCCCTACATCGCTTTTGCCAGTGAGTTGCTGACCGCCGCAGTAAATAGTAATGCGGCGGTTGGCAAGCGGTTAAATATGTACACAATGCCATGAATACAGCAACAAAATAACCCCCATCCACAAGACGATTGATGGCTTTTATTAACGATTATGGTGATTGGTCAAAATAATGATGAAAATTTTATTTCGCATTAACCGATTTATGTTTAGCATCGTAAATATCAAATCAACGTAGAGAAAAGGTCTTCAGTAAAGAAGAAAATGAAAAGAATCGAATCGACTTTTGCCATTTCAAGTGTGAGCTTTACTAAAATTAAACATCCAGTGAACCGCGCAGAGATAATGACAAAATGGAAATAGGAACCATTAAAGCTCCAGCAATACGACGTGATAAAACACGTCCCAGTAATTAATAATGGAGCAAGAGGTTGTCTACACACATGGACAGGTGTTGTAGTTTAATATACTGCAGATAAGTCACACTCAATACATGGAAGGGTCAATTAATTTACTAAAGAATGATCTTAACCCCTTTATGAAAGATGAGGAATTCAAATGGAAATCAAGACATCAGAATTAGGACATAGTAGAAAATCCGCAGTACATGCAATGAAAGACACTGGATTTTTGTCTTACCGTAAAATCCTTTTCTCTGATGTTCATTGACGGACACAGCTCCATATCTTCTTGACCGATGGATTTATGCTGCTCTCCAAAGGAGTAGGACACTAGGTGGAAATAAAATTTCACCACGCCTATAGGGCAGTCCCAGGGGGTATACTCCCACTTTCTGCTAGAGGGCTTCAATTCTGTAACAAGCAGTGTCAGAAGGAGATAAAACCCAACTCAATAGAGGGGCGGGTGCTGTGTCCATTGACGGACACAGCTTTATCTCTTCTTGACCGATGGGACGTCCCAAATCAGTGTCAACATGAGGGGTGGGAAAAACACACTTCCCAAAGGCTAAACGTAGCCAACCCGGCAAAACAAGAGCTCAACCAGGAACAACTGGAGCTCACCTGACAAAAATAACAAATACACCCTCAAAGAAGACTAAACCTCTCGCCCAGCGGCCTGCAAAACCTTGCGGCCAAAATAAGGCATCTGCAGATGCCAACACATCCACCTTAAAACATTTTGTGAAAGTGTGCACAGACGACCATGTGGCCGCCTTGCATACCTGCATCACTGACGCCTGATGGCGGAAGGACCAGGAGGCAATAAGTGCCCTTGTAGAATGCGCCCTAACAGGGAAAGGAGGATCCTGACCCTTAATGGAATAGGCCTGCACCACCGTCTGTCTGATCCCTCTGGAAATGGTTGCAGCAGATGCAGCCATCTCCTTACAAGGTATGGGTGAATGGGGTGAATGGGGGGTGGTCCGCAGAGGGACCCTAATATTGACGGGGAGCGTAAAGTGGGAAGGAAGGGCACTCGGGGGTCCAACCAACCCAGTGAGGGTCCCACATCCACCCCAAGGGGCCACCAGATGGGCGGGGGGGGGGGGGCACTACTTACCGCACCATGGTACCAGGCGGGCACCACTCTAGGCAGACCACCCACCATCTTGGCATGGGGGTACTGCGGGCCAGAGGTACGCTGTGATTCAGGTCATGTCTAGGATCATGAACAGGGCTATGTGTCCTCGCCCCATCCAGTGGGGCTATGTCGCAGCCAACCCAGCGCAGAGCTAAGGTTGGGCCGCGCTCGCTGGCCAGGCTGAGAAAACCATAAGGATCTAAAATATCCAGTCCGCCGCCCAGTCCAACAGTTGATTGTAGTTCTTACAGGAACAGAAAATAATAAAAAGAAAAAATTCAGTTTAAAAAGGAAAAAATGCCAGGACCAGAGATCCCAGCAAGGAACTAGGTCCTTACTCCTGACTAGGCAGAAAAATACTGAAGTCCTATAGCAGGAAGTGGGAGTATACCCCCTAGGACTGCCCTATAGGTGTGGTCACATTTTTTTACGTCTAGTGTCCTACTCCTATGGAGAGCAGCATAAACCCATCGGTCAAGAAGATATGGAGCTGTGTCCGAACGAAAGAGAAATGTTATTTTTATCAAAAAAGTTATGAAAATTTTCTTTCAGTTAAAAGCTACTCTAAATATTAGTTTATAAAAATAAAATCTGTTCCAGTATATATTCTTACCTTTGAAAAAAGTTCCCTTTATTACCCTCAGCCTCCTCCAAATCTCCAAATTCTCTTTTTTTGCTGTTGTTATCTGACTTCCTTTTACCCTAGGTTCTCACCTATGCGTTTTTTTTGTGTGTTTTGCAGTTTGCAGAAACGCACTGCAGTCCATTTAAGGCTTCATGTACACATAGCCTACTTTGACTACTGGCTGTGGGAAAATGCAAAAACTCGTTAAAAAGTGAATAAAGACGTGTAGTGTCTTTATTCACTTTTTCGGTGAATGGGTAGAGGTACATAGTACCCCATACTCATTCACATAGGGGGGCCGGGATCTGGGGGCCCCTTTGTTAAAGTGGGCTTCCAGATTCGGACAAGCCCCCCGCCCGCAGACCCCCACAACCACCATCCATGGTCGTGGGGAAGAGGCCCTTGTCCCCATCAACATGGGGACAAGGTGCTTTGGGGTGGGCTCTTCCAGAAGCGCATTTGTGAGGTCAGGCAGTGATGTTGAATGCAAAGGCCTGGCTCGCAGTCTCCGCTGTAATTCATCCCTAAGGTGTTCTATCGGGTTGAGGTCAGGGCTCTGTGCAGGCCAGTCAAGTTCCTCCACCCCAAACTTACTCATCCATGTCTTTATGGACCTTGCTTTGTGCACTGGTGTGCAGTCAAGTTGTAACAGGAAGGGGCCATCCCCAAACTGTTCCCACAAAGTTGGGAGCATGAAATTGTCCAAAATATCTTGGTATGCTGACACCTTAGGGTTTCCCTTCACTGGAACTACTGTAATGGGCCAAGCTCAACCCCTGAAAAACAACCCCACACAATAATCCCCCCCTCCGCCAAATGATTTGGACCAGTCCACAAAGCGAGGTTTATAAAGACATGGATGAGCGAGTTTTGGGGTGGAGGAACTTGACTGGCCTGCACAGAGTCCTGACCTCAACCCAATAGAACACCTTTGGGATGAATTAGAGCAGAGAATGAGAGCCAGGCCTTCTCGTCCAAGACCTCACAAATGCGCTTCTGGAAGAATGGTCAAACATTCCCATAGACACACTCCTAAACCTTATGGACAGCCTTCCCAGAAGAGTTGAAGCTGTTATAGCTGCAAAGGGTGGGCCAACTCAATATTGCACCCTATGTACTAAGATTGGAATGCCATTAAGGATGTCCCAATACAATGGGTGTATATATATATATATATTTTTTTTTTATATGTATATATATATATATATATCTACATATATATATATATATATCTACATATCTACATATATATATATATATATATATATATATATATATATATATATATATATATATATATATATATATATATATATATATATATATATATATATATATATATATATATATATATATGTATATATATATATATATGTATATATGTATATATATATGTATATGTATATATATGTATATATATATATATATATATATATATATATATATAAAAAATAATTTTATAATAAATATTTTTTATTATTTGTAAACTGTCTGAAAATGAAAGGGGACTAGATGAATATCCACATTTTAAAATTATATAAATGTTATGATTTTACAAAAAATCTACCATATGATTTACAACAACAAACATAAAAAGCTTGAGAAAAAAAGCACGGCTTCAATAGGGATTGCGGCTTTATTTGGCGAAGACCGTATGAAAGTGTTTAATTACCAAAACTCCGCCGACAGAAAATGATTTACTGCAAAAAAAGACAGAAACAAAAGTGCTGGGACGCTACAGAGCAAAATAAATAGCGATATTGACTTAATATGCCAGCCAGCGAGCTCGCCACTTCTGTCTTTTATAATTTGACAATTAAAGGAAGCCGTTTGTGCGGCATAGTACTGTATTTCACGTTAATTAGTACCATGGGGAGCAGAGAATGAAAAGAAAGAGTCCATCACACCGTTTCTTGCCGCTGTATCTAACGAACTTCTTAAATTATAAATTGGGGTCACAGCTTGCTACGCAACGGACGCATGGCTCAAAGTGCTGTCTCTTTCAAATTTGTTTTTTAAAGTTGTATTCCTCTCCGATTTTTATTTTCAGGAAATAATGACAAAAAAGCAAATATATGCTAGTGTACACATCATAATTCCCTTTATTGAGAGGCCACATCACTTAAAAAGGTGCAAATTCCGAAAACAGGTGACTATATGAAATGACAGCAGGTGTGGATGTGGGTGGAGCCTGTGCTGCATCAAATTATACCTGAAACGGCAGGGCGTATTGGAGCAAAACACAGGAAGAATCGTGCATTTCTGCAAATGTGCGAAAAGCGCAATAAAACTCGCACTGCATTTAGGGGTGCCAATATTTCTTATAGGCACCCCAAATGAGGGAAGCCAATCTGAATTTTTTATTCCAGAAAGAGGCCCTTTTAGATACACCACAAGCCTGCATGAAAAAAGTGTCTGACATGACACAATAATATCTTTAAAAAAGAAGAAAAAAAAAAAACTGACTTAGGTCAGGTTCACTCAAGAAGCTTTTTTTGCCCTCTGCTGTGGATCACTTTTCAGAAGGGGGTAAAACAGAGGCTTTTAGGCGCTCCTGCTACCTCTTCAATGCTAGTTTTTGTTTTTTTGCCAAAGTTTTTAATGCAATTGCAAACCAATTTGCAGAGTGGCCCCATTGACTTCTTTTTTTTATGTTTATTATTTTTTTTAAAATAACATTAAGGCCCCGTTCACACTGGGGCGATCCGATTTCCCGGGGCAACCTCCCAGGTCGCGGCGCACTGCTCGCACCACGACCTCGGAGCGGCCGGCATGGACTTCATAACATTGAAGTCAATGCAGGTCGCTCCAGGTTGCCCCGAAGAAGCTACGGACCCTTTTTCTAAGTCGGAGCGACTTGTGTCGCTCCTATTAGAACGGGTCCACAGCTTCTCTATGCCAGGCGACCTACGGCGACCTGTCAGGTGACCAGGTCGCCTGACAGGTCGCCCCAGTGTGAACGGGGACTAAGTCTTTCCTTCTCTCAAATACAGCAAAACACAAAAGGGATAACAAACATAAAGGAAAAATATCCAGATAGCCCTATTCTTCTTACTTATCAGAGAGAAAGAAAGAAAGAAAGAAAGAAAGAAAGAAAGAAAGAAAGAAAGAAAGAAAGAAAGAAAGAAAGAAAGAAAGAAAGAAAGAAAGAGAGAGGAAGAAAGAGAGAAAAAAAGAGAGAGGAAGAAAGAAAGAGAAAAAGAGAGAGGAAGAAAGAAAGAGAAAAGGAGAGAGGAAGAAAGAAAGAGAAAAAGAGAGAGGAAGAAAGAAAGAGAAAATGAGAGGAAGAAAGAAAGAGAAAAAGAGAGAGGAAGAAAGAAAGAGAAAAGGAGAGAGGAAGAAAGAAAGCGAGAGAAGGAAAGAGAGAAAGAGAAAAAGAGAGAGGAAGAAAGAAAGAGAAAAAGAGAGAGGAAGAAAGAAAGAGAAAAAGAGAGAGGAAGAAAGAAAGCGAGAGAAGGAAAGAGAGAGAGAGAGGACCTTTATTGTCAATTTAAGGTTACTGCCAAGGTTTTGCATATGTCAAATTACCTCAAGCGGTTGTAAAGGCAGAAGGATTTGTTATCCTAATGTATTCTATGCATGAAGATAAAAAGCCTTCTGTGTGTAGCAGCCTTCCTCAGCCCCCCCCCCAATACTTACCTGAGCCCCCAGCGATGTCCATGAGTGCCTCGGCCAACAGGGACTCTCCCACCTGATTGGCAGAGACACAGCAGTGACGTATTGGCTTCCGCTGCTGTAAATCAAGCTCCGTTAGTCAATCAGGAGAGAGGGGGGTGGGGCCAGACCGCGGCACTGTGTCTGAATGGACACCCAGGGATGCAGCTCGTCTCAGGTGCCCCCATAGCAAGCTGCTTGCTGTGGAGGCGCTCAACTCAAGGGAGGGGCCAGGAGCTCAACCCAGGGATCCGAGAAGGAGGAGGATCCGGGCTGCTCTGTGCAAAACAAACTGCACAGAGGAGGTAAGTATAACATGTTTGTATTTTAATAGAAAAAAAAAAGAGACTTTACAATCACTTTAAGAGATAGGATGTTGATATCTTTGTTTTTCCCTTTATTTTTGCTTTTTTCTATATATAGAGGTATAACTCCACTGTTTGATACAATAGTGGTTTAACTTGGCCAACCACTTGGATGTAGCTTCTCATATCTACTTATGGACTTTCTATGGGTGCATAGTGAAACCCTTATTTTCCATCTAATATTGTCACCAATTTCCTTTCCTATGATGACAGTTCTATTTTTTACTAAGTTGTGCTAATTAACAATGCACTTTCTTTTTATTCCAAATCATAAAAAAAAAAAAGATTGACAAAGAAATAAAGGAAGGAAGAAAGAAAGAAAGAAAGAAAGAAAGAAAGAAAGAAAGAAAGAAAGAAAGAAAGAAAGAAAGAAAGAAAGAAAGAAAGAAAGAAAGAAAGAAAGAATTCCAAAAGAATTCCAAAATGGATTAAATAAATTCTTTTTCTCAAAAGTCTACAAATAATACCCAATAATGACAACATAAAAGAAGTTTGTTTGAAATCTTTGCAAATTTATTAAAAATAAAAAATGAAAAAAATCACATGTACATGAGTATCACAGCCTTTGCTCAATACATTGTTGAAGCTCCTTTGGCACCAATTACAGCCTCAAGTCTTTTTGAGTATGACGCTACAAGCTTGGCACACCTATTTTTAGGCAGTTTCTCCCATTCTTCTTTGCAGGACCTCTCAAGCCCCATAAGGTTGTATGAGATGCGTTGGTGCACAGCCATTTTCAGATCTCTCCAGAGATGTTCAATTGGGTTCCAGTCTGGGCTCTGGCAGGGCCACTGAAGGACATTCACAGAGTTGTCCCGTAGCCACTCCTTTGTTATCTTGGCAGTGTGCTTAGGGTTGTTGTCCTGCTGGTAGATGAACCTTCACCCCAGTCTGATGTCAAGAGCGCTCTTGAGCATGTTTTCATTAGGGATGTCTCTGTACATTGCTGCATTCATCTTTCCCTCAATCCTGACTAGTCTCCCAGTTCCTGCCGCTGAAAAACATTCCCACAGCATGATGCTCCCACCACCATGCTGCACTGTAGGGATGGTATTGGCCAGGTGATGAGCGGTGAATGGTTTCCTCCAGACATGACGCTTGCCATTCAGGCCAAAGAGTTCAATCATTGTTTCATCAGACCAGAGAATTGAGTTTCATATGGTCTGAGAATCCTTCAGGTGCCTTTTGGCAAACTCCAGGTGGGCTGTCATGTGCTTTTTATACTGAGTAGTGGCTTCCATCTGGCCACTCTACCATACAGGCCTGATTGGTGGAGTGACACAGAGATGGTTGTTCTTCTGGAAGGTTGTCCTTTTTCCACAGAAAAACGCTGGAGCTCTGTCAGAGTGACCATTGGGTTCTTGGTCACCTCCCTGACTAAGGCCCTTCTCCTGAATCGCTCAGTTTGGCAGGGTGGCTCGCTCTAGGAAGAGTCCCAGTGCTTCCAAACTTCTTCTATTTATGGATGATGGAGGCCACTGTTCCCATTGGGACCTTCAATGCTGCAGACATTTTTCTGTCCCATTCACCAGATCTGTGCCTCCACACAATCCTGTCTCTGAGGTCTACAGACAAATCCTTGGACTTAATGGCTTGGTTTGTGCTCTGACATGCACTGTTAACTGTGGGGCCTTATATAGACAGGTGTGTGACTTTCCAAATCATGTCCAAATAACTGAATTTACTACAGCTGGACTCCAATCAAGTTGTGGAAACTTCTTAAGGATGATCAGTGGAAACAGGATGCACCTAAGCTCAATTTTGAGTGTCATGGTAAAGGCTGTGAATACTTATGAACATGTGCGTGATTTTTTTCGTTTTTTTATTTTTAATAAGTTTGCAAAGATTTCAAACAAACTTCTTTCACGTTGTCATTATGGGGTGTTGTTTGTAGAATTTTGAGGGAAATAATGAATTTAATCCATTTTGGAATAAGACTATAACAACAAAATGTGAAAAAAAGCACTGAGAATACTTTCCGGATGCACTGTATTAGACTTTTGGTCTTGGGTTTAATACCGCTTTGAATGGAGCCCAAGGGTGGAGCTCTAGACACTTCTACATCTACTACAGAGGATTATTCAGATTCGGCGTACAGAGGAAATGCTGATACATTGCACCATCTGATCTAGGATAGAATCAGCAAAAATAAATGCAGCATGATCTCATTTGTAAAGATCCAAACACTTTATTTCCATTAACCAATTCCCTTTAAATGTAACAACAAAGTGCATTCCTTGTACCTCATTCCTTCATCCAGCCCTCTGGAGAAAATGAATTTATTAATAAATACAAATATGCAACATTGTATCTGTCTGGTTATTTTCCATTAATTGTATTTAAAATCTGTTATCGTTAAACAACAACCTTAATATTCTTTGCCAACACGAGAGCCCCTGAGATCTGGAACTGTGATGGCGAAGCCTTTAATTTAATTATGTTTGAAATTGCCTCATGTCGATTCAAATATTAAGCTTATTAAATCAGAGTATTTTGCATATTTCATCAATTTTGTTTTTCAGTTGGATTGATGTCATTTCAAATCTAAAATGGGAAATGAGGAAAACAAAACTTAATCAATGGTTACATGTCTCGGGCAAGGTTGAGAAGTTTCTGCATGTTTCAGCCCGTGTCTAGGCCTAAAGTGAAGTTTTGCTTCACCCGTGCGGGACTAAGCAATTGTTGTGCACATACTCGTCTTCCTTCCCCTCCACCACCATGCTGTTCTACCTCTGAGGCCTCACGCACACAGGGCTTTAGCTGTAAAAAACGTGCTTTTCGTTGTTTTTTCCATTGGCGCTTTTAGCAGTGTTTTTCTGCCTTTATTCAAAATCAATGGCTGCCTATGAGCCGTCTTTGATACAGCTTTCTGCCCATTGAATGGAAGTCGCATCCAAGTCGGATCATGATGATCCGACTTGTGGTGCGCCTTGCGCTCTGAGGATCTTGAAGGGGAAATCCGCGGCAAAGTGGAAAAAAAAACGGTGTGGGCCCCCCCCCCCCCAGGTTCCATACCAGGCCCAGGTGATGATACAAGGGGGCGGGGTCTCTGGGTGACATCACCAGGTGGCCACATCCCACGGCTATATAAGAAGCTGCAAAGAGCAGAGTCGGCATAATCATGGGAGACATCGTCGTTAGAGGACCAGGTTGGCAGCGGAGAAGACCGGAGGAAGAAGATCGGAGGAAGATTTTTAATAAGGGACTTCTGAAAACTGTCTCTTGTCATTATTTACGCTACACTGCCTTTTTTGGGGTGAATTGGTAGGGGTACAATGTATCTCATACCCATTCACACGAGGGGGCGGGATCTGGGGGCCTGTTACAGAGGGTGTCCAGATGCCGATAAGTCCCCTGCCCACAAACCCTCACAACCAACACCCAGGGTTGTCGGGAAGAGGCCCTTGTCCCCATCAACATGGGGACAAGGTGCTTTGGGGAAGGAGGGGGGTGCAGAGCTCCCCCTGCCCCCAAAGCACCCACCTCCCCATGTTGAGGGCGTGTGGCCTGGTATGGTTCAGGAGGGGGTGGGGCCGCTCGCTCGTCCCCTCCCCTTTCCTGACCTGCCGGGCTGCACACTCAGATAAGGGTTGGTATGGATTTTGGGGGGACCCCACGCCATTTTTTTGCGTGGGGTTCCCCTCAAAATCCATACCAGACCCATGGGGCCTAGTATGGAACCTGGGGGGAAAACCCCCATGCCGTTTTATTTTCCCACTTTGGTGTGGAGGTCCCCCTCATGATCCTCAGAGTGCAAGGCGCACCACAAGTTGGATCATCATTCCCCCCCCCTCCTCCCCAAAAGTGGTAAATATGTGCATTTACAGTGAGGGAAAAAAGTATTTGATCTCCTGCTGATTTTTTACGTTTCCCCACTAACAAAGAAATTATCAGTTCATAATTTTATTGGTAGATTTATTTTAACAGTGAGAGACATAACAACAAAATTCAGAAAAACACATTTAAAAAAAGTTATACATTGATTTGCATTTTAATGAGTGAAATAAGTATTTGATCCCCTATCAATCATCAAGATTTCTGGCTCCCAGGTGTCTTCTATACAGGTAATGAGCTGAGATTAGGAGCACTTGTTTAAAGGGAGTGCTCCTAATCTCAGCTTGTTACCTCTTTGATTGCTTCTGTGGACAGATGTCTTTTAATCAATCAGATTCCAATCTCTCCACCATGGCCAAGACCAAAGAGCTGTCCAAGGATATAATCATGGACAAGATTGTAGACCTACACAAGGCTGGAATGGGCTACAAGGCCATTGCGAAGCAGCTTGGTGAGAGGGTGACAACAGTTGGTGCGATGTTTCGCAAATGGAAGAAACACAAAATAACGGTCAATCTCTCGGTCTGGGGCTCCATGCAAGATCTTGTGGAGTTTCAATGATCATAAAAACAGTGAGGAATCAGCCCAGAACTACACGGGAGAATTTTGTCAATGATCTCAAGACAGCTGGGACCATAGTCACCAAGAAAACAATTAGTAACAAACTACGCCATGAAGGACTGAACTGCAGAGCCCGCAAGGTCCTCCTGCTCAAGAAATCACATGTACTGGCCTGTCTGAAGTTTGCTAATGAACATCTGAATGATTCAGAGGAGAACTGGGTGAAAGTGTTGTGGTCAGATGAGACCAAAATGGAGCTCAACTCGCCGTGTTTGGAGGAGGAATGCTTTTATTATGACCCCAAGAACACCAACCCCATCATCAAAAATGGAGGTGGAAACAATATGCTTTGGGGGTGTTTTTCTGCTAAGGGGACAGGACAACTTCACCGCATCAAAGGGCAGATGGACGGAGCCATGTACCGTCAAATCTTGGATGAGAACCTCCTTCCCTCAGCCAAGACATGGGGTCGTGGATGGGCATTTCATCATGACAATGACCCAAAACAAAGCCAAAGTAACAAAGTAGTGGCTTAAGAAGAAGCACATTAAGGTCCTGGAGTGGCCTAGCCAGTCTCTAGACTCTAATCCCATAGAAAATATGTAGAGGGAGCTGAAGGTTCGAGTTACCAAACGTCAGCCTCAAAACTTTAATGACTTGGAGAGGATCTGCAAAGAGGAGTGAAACAAAATCCCTCCTGAGATGTGTGCAAACCTGGTGGCCAACTACAAGAAACGTCTGACCTCTGTGATTGCCAACAATGGTTTTGCCACCAAGTACTAAGTCATATTTTGCGAAGGGGTCAAATACTTATTTCACTCATTAAAATTCTAATCAATTTATAACTTTTTTGAAATGTGTTTTTCTGGATATTTTTGTTGTTATTCTGTCTCTCACTGGTAAAATAAACCGACCATTAAAATTATAGACTGATCGTTTCTTTCTCAGTGGGCAAACGTACAAAATCAGCAGGGGATCAAAAACTTTTTTCCCTCACTGTACCTGTGATTTTCCAGTAACCAGCTGGTAATCGCTGCAGCACCCACTACTAATGAGCCTTGTTCCCAGGAACGTGTGCGAGGGGAATACAGACAAGACTTTATGTGCCGCAAGTGGCATCAAGTGGCATGATGAGTTGCATCAGTGTTAACCGGGAATCAGATAAAATTAGCTAAATACGTTCCTGATGCATCAAAACACAGTGGAGTTGATTTACAAAAGTAAAATAAACTGTGCACTTTGAAAAGTGCAGTTCCTCCAGAGCTTAGCAAATAAAGTATAGCTTCACTTTGCAAAAAATACCCAATCATGGGCAAGGAAAATAAAAAAACAGCATTTTGCACATGATTGGATGATGGAAGTCAGCAGAGCTTCTGCTCATTTACTAAGCTCTGGAGCATTTTTGCAAAGTGCACAGTCTATTTACCATTAGTAAATCAAACCAATTGCTTTCAATGAGTTACAGAGGGGTTGAATTACTACAACAGGAGAGTGCAAAATCTGGTGCAGCTCTGCATGGTAGCCAATCAGCTTCTAACTTCAATTTGTTCAATTAAGCTTTGGCAAAAAAAAAAAAATGGAAGCTGGTTGGGTTCAATGCAAACCTCAGTCTGTTTTCTTTCTAAAGTAGCTACAGTTGAGCAGAAAAGCCTGTCCCTTGCCAGCATTCTGCAGAGTAAGGACCCCTGCTCTCTGTGGGGAAGCAGTGGTCACTCTACAGAGGTCCAACACAACCCCCCTCAGCTCGAAGCTCGTGCTCCCTGCTGATTGGAGGCCTTGGGCTGTGACCCAGCAGGGGGCGTGTCAGAGCTTTGCAAAGAGACAGCTGAATCCCCATGGAGAGCAAGAGTCCCACTTTTCAGCACTCTAGCAGAGGACAGGCTCTTGGAGTGCATGTAAACAAGAAGTAAATGCAGCAGTGAGATGCAAATAAAATATGAAAAAAGATGAGAAAATTATTTTTCTTAATGACAGTTATGATACACAATACTTTAAGGATAACTCCACTTTCGTGAGGACAAAAAATAGATAATAAAGAAAAAACAATATAGCGTATACCAGTGATGGCGAACCTTGGCACCCCAGATATTTTGGAACTACATTTCCCATGATGCTCAACTACACCGCAGAATCCATGAGCATCATGGGAAATGTAGTTCCAAAACATCTGGATTGCCAAGGTTCACCATCACTGGATACGATTGTGACACAAATCATATTGTAATTGAATGTTATTAAAAATCTTTCCTTTTCAATCTACAGCTGTTGTAATTTTCTGAAAATGCAATGCAATATGACTGCCTGGAGCTGTTCTGTACACAGAATGTATACTGACCACACCCCCAGAAACCTCATTTCCTGCTTGTGTGATTGGCTCACCGATTTTCCCAGAAGTCTGCACTAAGATACAAGTCAGATTTCTGGCATCCCCTGCAACAAAAGTATTATTTTTGGTGAAATACTCCCAATAGGAACACATCTAAAGGGATGCATGCTTTGCAACTCCCTCCTCATTGGATTACCCTTACATAGATTATCCCCCCTTCAATCCATAATGAATGCTGCTGCAAGACTTATCCACCTTACCAACCGTTCAGTGTCCTCCACCCCTCTCTGCCAATCCCTTCACTGGCTTCCACTCACCCAACAAATAAAATTCAAAGTGCTAACAATAGTTTACAAAGCCATCCACAACTCGGCCCCCAGCTACATCACTAACCTGATCTCAAAATATCAACCAAGCCGCTCTCTTCGGTCCTCCCAAGACCTCCTGCTCTCTAGCTCCCTTGTCACCTCTTCCCATGCTCGCCTCCAGGATTTCTCCAGAGCTTCTCCCATTCTTTGGAACTCTCTACCCCAATCTGTCCGACTGTCCCCTAATCTATCCATCTTTAGACGATCCCTGAAAACCCTTCTCTTTAACCGCCTTAGCGGTATCCCCGAGCGTGACTCAGGGTAGGAATTTTCTGCTATTAGCGGTATCCCCGAGTCACATTCGGGGTCAATGGGCAGAGCGTGCAGACAGCGCAGCGGAGCTTCTCTTACCTTATCCTGGCGATCCAGCGATGAGCTCTCATTGCTGTGACCGCCAGCCGAGATCTCCGCCGCTCGTCTGTCGGTAGGAGGACTTCCTAGTTCCGTTCCCTGCAGCAGCAATGCTGCATGGGAGCGGAACTAGGGAGGGAAATTCAAATAAAAAAAAAAAAACGTTGCACAAAACACATAACACATTTTATATTATATATATATATATATATATATATATATATATATATATATATATATATATATATATATATATGCATATGCAAATATATATATATATATATACCTATATACACACACATATATAATTATATTATTGATTCGATTATAATTCATGCGTTATATATATATATATATATATATATATATACACACACACATATATATATATATATATATATATATATACACACATATATATATAATATATAACACATGAATTATAATCTAATCAATAATATAATTTTATTATATATATTATATATTAAATAATAAAATAATATTATTGATTCGATTATAATTCACTTGTTTGTGTTTCAAATTTATCACATCTGGGATGTCTACTAGAGATTTGTTTTGGTCAGGTTTAAGTCAGTAATTACTAAGAATTATAGGCCTATAATACATAACGCCAAATTTCCATGAAAAGAATTGTACCGCTTTTGGAACAGAATTCCTGACAGAATCATACCGCCAGGGAGGTTAAAGAAGCCTACCCGGCTACTAACTAATAACACTGTTTCACTTGCTCCATCAGCTCATCCCCCACAGATATGGCCTTTTGTATCAATTGACCCTCCCTTTTAGATTGTAAGCTCTAACGAGCAGGGCCCTCTGATTCCTTTTGTTCCAAATTGTAGTGTAACTGTAATGTCTGCCTTCATTTTGTTAAGCGCTGCACAAACTGTTGGCGCTATATAAATCCTGTACAATAATAATAATAGCAATGCAGGCCCAGCAGCTTTTCTCATTAGAGCCCTGCAGCTGCCACAGCTGACAGATAATTATAAAACCACTCCCATTTGACCCACTCCGCACAGAAGAACAAACAATGATTTCTTCAGAACAACAAAAGGTAGGAATCTGCAACAAAGTTTGTTAAAAATCCTTGCAATGTACAGAGATCACCCAGAGGGGAATGTTTTTTCTCAACAAATGTGGAGTTACGCTTTAAGAAATCAAATGTTATTCAATTAGGATTTTCATCTGTTTTCAATACTGTTTGCATCATAAATGTGTTATAACCCTAAACCCAGCTCATTTAAAAAAAGAAAAAATAGAAAAAAAACAACTTTTTTTCTGATAAAAAGTCCTACTGTTTATGGCATCCGCATAATGGAGTGGGTCATAGGACAGTTCCTTCTCTCAAAAAAAAAAAAAGAAACACACAAACAGATGTACGCATCCAATATGTTACAAAGCAGCCTCAGTTTTCTGTAAAGTTACTTTGTTAAAAAGGCATTTTAGACATTTTTTCCAAACTTTTACAACAGTTTCTTGTTGCCCAGGGAACTTGAAGAAATTCCTATGTTCAAATACAAAACGCTGGGAATATTGATGACATATTGCACTTCGCTAAAGCTCTACCCCTAGGATAAAAATGGGAGATTGTGTCGACTTCCAGTCTTGTAGGCTCGATTTTTTTTTTTTTTATCCACTGTATATTGTAATTATTTTCATGGGCAATAAAGGTGAATGGGATGCTCAACCTGAAGGCGTATTTTATTACTTTCAGTGGCGCTGTAGAAAGCGATAAGACAGCCTTCGATTTTGGATGATGACTGTCTGCTTGTTTTGCTTCAACAATCTTATGAAAAAGAATGAGAGAATTTTGGCAATACTAGGATGCTTTTTATGCTCATGTGTTTTTCACTGCTTGTTCAAACCATTGGTATAAAAAAAAAACAGCCTTGGCGCAAAAAAGAAAGCAGCCAGACCTTGAGCCAAACTGAAGAGCACCTGTCATTCAACCAGCATGCTATGGAAATACAAGATAAGACAAGATAAGTTTGAAATTTAAAGTTGATGAAAAAAGTTTCAGTGTTCAGGAAATGGTCAATACTTCTGTGGACACCTCACCGTGTCACCTACCCCCCCTCCAAGTTTTTGGGTTCAGGGGTTTCTAGTGAAAGGTACTGTTAATGCTACAGCATACCAAGACATTTTGGGCAATTGTGTGCTTCCATCATTGTGGTAACATTTTGGGAATAAACCCTTTTATATTCTAGAATGACCATGTCCCTGTGTACAAAGTCAGCTCCATAAAGACATTGTTTGGTGAGTTTGGTGGAAAAACTTGAGTGCCCTGACCTCAACCCTAGTGAACACCATTTAGATGAATTAGAAGGCCATTTGTCGACGTCGGTGACATAAGGGGCGGGGCCTCCTGGTAACGTCACTGGGAGGCCACACCCCTAATGACTATATAATAAGCCGCAGAGACCGGAGACCGGCATAATCACCGGTGACAGCGTCGGAGGAGGACCGGAGGAAGAAGAAGACCAGAGGAGGCAAAAGAGCAGAAGAGCAAAAGAGCAGAAGAGCGGAGGGCAGAAGAGCGAAGACCAGAAGATTTTTAATAAACTTTTCAAAATGTCTTTTATGGGGTGAATGGGTAGGGGTACAATGTACCCCATACCCATTCACATAGGGAGGGGATCCGGGGGGCCCCCTTGTTAAAGGGGGCTTCCAGATTCCGATGAGCCCCCTGCCCGCAGACCCCCAAAACCACCGGCCAGGGTTGTGGGGATGAGGCCCTTGTTCTCATCAACATGGGGGCAGGGTGCTTTGAGATGGGGGGTGCAGAGCCCCCCTGCCCCAAAGCACCCACACTCCCCCATGTTGAGGGCGTGTGGCCTGGTATGGTCCAGGGGGGGGGGTCGGGCCGCTCGCTCATTCCCTCCCCTTTCCTGGCCTGCCGGGCTGCATGCTCGGATAAGGGTCTGGTATGGATTTTGGGGGGGACCCAATGCCGTTTTTTCGGCGTGGGGCTACCCTCAAATTTCAAATCAGACCCGAAGGGCCTGGTTTGGAACCTGGGGGGGGGGGACCCCACGCCGTTTTTTTCCCCATTTTGGCGTGGAGTTCCCCCTCAAGATTCTCACAGCGCAAGTCGCGCCGTAAGTCAGATCATCCTGATCCGACTTGCGGTGTGACTTCCATTCAAATCAATAGGCTCCCATAGGGAACCATTGATTTTGAATGGAGGCAGAAAAAACGCTGCTAAAAGCTATGTGGCCAAACGTGCAATAACACAAATGGAAAAAGCTACTGAAAGCACGTTTTTACAGCTGCTTTTTCCAGGCGTCAAGAAACAGCTTTGGAGCTTGTTTTTATGACGCTCTGTGTGCATGAAGCCTTAGAGTTACAGCGGAGGTCTTGGAATTGTTTCTCTCGCTTCAACATTCGCGGCGATACCTCATATGTGTGGATTGAACGCCGTTTACATATGTGGGCGCGACCTACCTATGAGTTTACTGCTGTATGCAAGCACGCAGGGACAGGAGCACTTTAATTTTTTTTGTTGCCCCCACATCCATTATTTCATATAAATATAAAATGTAGAAAATATTATATATACTGTTATCTTCTTCCATAACTCACCACCGGACCGTTCCACCAAATACTCACTGTCTGTCCTCAGTCCTCCAGTCACTCCTGTGTCTGCCACGACCACCACCCTAGAAGATCCAGCCTGCCCTGCGTGAGATGGAGTGCGCTGATGTCTGACGTCATTGCGCATATCACGATCACGCGAGGGACGTTCCCCAGAGGAGACGCACCGCCTCCTCATACACATCAGTTTGCACTACGGGCGGCAGTATGAGATGGGGACATGCTGCCCGTAACGTGCCGCAAACTGAAGACACACAAAACTGCAGGAAAAAAAAATCTTTGGAGTCAATAATTCGCCCCTCTCCAAGTTCTGTCTGGGTCGGCCATGGAACCCAGCGGGACCCATGGTAGGGCGAGCCCTGATCTCTGTCCCTGTTTGGCGGGGACACAAGTCGCTCCGACTTAGAAAAAGGGTCCGGAGCTTCTTTGGGGCGACCCGGAGCGACCTGCATAGACTTCAATGTTATGAAGTCCGTGCCGGCCGCTCCGAGGTCGCAGTGCGAGCAGCGCGCCGCGACCTGTGAGGTCGCCCCGGGAAGTCGGATCGCCCCAGTGTGAACGGGGCCTTCACTGCAGCACAACTCATTTTCTCCTTGTTTTTCACTCCCCAAGTCTGAGCTCTGCTATCCAGGGGACTGCAAGAATTTGATACTAAATCAAAATTAGGAACTTGCACTGCTTGAATTAGCAAAAAAACAAAAAACATTTAAAAACAACAAAGCTGTCGCATTTTTACACGCATGGAGTTGAGCTTTTAGCCCTGCCATAGCATCCTCAGCCCTATCAGTACCAATAACTCTGCTTTTTAGTAATTGTTATCATAGTGGGTATATAAGATTAGGTTTCAGAAAAATACCTTTTCAATTGCACTGATGTACCGGAGTACATTGGATGGAGAGGTAGAAGGTAGAAGATGCAGATTACCTACCCCCCCCCCCCTTCCTCGCCTTGTAGCTGTCGATCAATGTCTGCCAGCTCCCACAGAGCCCGGAAAGGACAGAGCTCACTTAACTTCACTGGTCAGCTTTATAACTTTGTACTCAGTACAGGTCTGATTTAAAGGGAATGTCCAATCATTTCAATTATTTATATTTCATTGTTTTGTTTTGTGTCCCTGTTATTTTTACAAAAATACTTTATTTCTATGTATTATTTGTAATTATATTTGTACATGCATGGAGCCATATTTGCCTATTATTAGGGATGCACTGATATCAGTATCGGTATCGGTGCCGATACCAGGTGTTTGAGCGAGTATCGGTACTTGCCTAGATGCTCCCGATACCGAAACCGATACTTTGTGGTGCTGAAAACTGAACAGACTGATGACATTAGGTATATGAACAAAAATATAGCTCTGAATAGACAAAGCTCTCGCCGAAGCGAGGAGTGATGAGGGCTGGAGACCAAATGGTGGGACTTTACGGGTACCAGATAGAAATTTGATCTTCACCAAAGTATATGTAAAAATATCAAAACTTTATTGATCGTACATAGATAAAAACATCCACTGAAAACAGAGTGGAGTGAAAACATAGACATATATATAAAACAAACAAAAAGACAGTTGAATGGATATATCATATGAATATTAGTAACAGAATTATCAAGACCATAATACACTTAAATAGTAGTGTCTACTCCGGTGAGTAATCCGGCTCTAGTCCACAAGCTGGTGCCCAACATGTTTCGCCGGAGGCTTCTTCAGGGGCATTTAAGATGTTACATATATATGGTCATGTTGCTTGATAGAAATCTGTTTTACTTTGTGATTCAAATGTAGTATATCACATAGATGCTTAAAAACATTGTTGTTTAGAAATCATGGGGAAGTAGGCGGGACCGCATCAAAAGGGTGGCCCTGGCAATTTGGACATCCAACCAGACTGGACTGATGTTTAAGTCAGAAATCCGGGCAGTTCTAGGGGGCTGGTATAAGAAAATAAAGCCAGACCCTGACCTGACAGGAGCCTGAATAGGATCTCTGTTGAACAGATCCAAGCTGGATCATGAACGGCTCAAGGTACTCGCCTGTAGATGTGGATCGTGCCTCGAATCCCTACGGACTGGTTTCTAAACAACAATGTTTTTAAGCATCTATGTGATATACTACATTTGAATCACAAAGTAAAACAGATTTCTATCAAGCAACATGACCATATATACGTAACATCTTAAATGCCCCTGAAGAAGCCTCCAGCGAAACATGTTGGGCACCAGCTTGTGGACTAGAGCCGGATTACTCACCGGAGTAGCCACTACTATTTAAGTGTATTATGGTCTTGATAATTCTGTTACTAATATTCATATGATATATCCATTCAACTGTCTTTTTGTTTGTTTTATATATATGTCTATGTTTTCACTCCACTCTGTTTTCAGTGGATGTTTTTATCTATGTACGATCAATAAAGTTTTGATATTTTTACATATACTTTGGTGAAGATCAAATTTCTATCTGGTACCCGTAAAGTCCCACCATTTGGTCTCCAGCCCTCATCACTCCTCGCTTCGGCGAGAGCTTTGTCTATTCAGAGCTATATTTTTGTTTATATATGATATGGGGACGTTGGTACCTATTAGGTAAACAAACTGTATTGAGTAGTATCCATCTATAGACACACCTTATATTGATGACATTAGGTAAATAGATTACAAGCCCATACAGGGAGATGGTAGTGTGCCAGTGAGGCACTGTGACTCACGGGTTCCAAAGTTGACTCTGCTAGCCTGGTGGAGTGAACGACTGCTTCTAACCAAGGAGCTCCTGGAGGTGGGCAGTGAGCTGACGAATCACGGCTCATTTGGTACTCCCTCGTTGGTTGCCCGCACAGTACTGTCTCTATAGTGGAGCACTTCCGCCCGCTCCTGGCATTTCCCCCGGGCAGCGGTGACGAGCCCAGACCACAGCTGTGCTTTCAGGCTCCATCCATCAATCTGGCATCCATTGGGCTTGCTGTCCATCCCCAGGGGCTCCAGGGTTAGAGGCATCCGTTCATCCCACCAGGCTTAGCAGAGTCAACTATGGGACCCCTGAGTCACAGTGCCTCACTGTCACACTACCATCTCTCTGCGTGGGCTTGTGATCTATTTACTGAATGTCATCAGTTTGTTCAGTTTTCCAATAAATTGCTGCTTTGAATTTGTCTCTACCCACTTACTGGAACTGCGCTGCCTCTGCTGAATTTTGTGAGGTCAAAACTGCTCACTAGATATACACACACACACACACATTTCTTTGCATTGCGACTTACTACTATTTTTTTGTATTGACACAAATTGCACTGCAATGTATCGGTACTTGGTATCGGCGAGTACTTGACCCGAAAGTATCGGTACTCGTACTCACGATAAAATAATTGTATCAGTGCAACCCTACTTATTATCTATTATGTACCATGTATACAATCTTTGCCCATATTTTGTAGTGTCTGCACCTCTCTGACCATCTTTTGTAGTGTCTGCACGTCTCTAACCATCTTTTAAAGCATGTCTCGTAGTCCCTGGTCTCTGACCATCTCCTTTAGCTCTCTGCCATCTCTGGCCATCTCTTGTACAATGTCTGCACTCTCTGACCATCTCCTGTAGCTTTCTGCAGTCTCCGACCATCTCTTGTACAATATCTGCACTCTCTGACCATCTCCTGTAGCTTTCTGCAGTCTCTGACCATCTCCTGTAGCTTTTTGCAGTCCCTGACCATCTCCTGTAGCTTTCTGCAGTCTCTGACCATCTCCTGTAGCTTTCTGCAGTCCCTGACCATCTCCTGTAGCTTTCTGCAGTCTCTGACCATCTCTTGTAGAATATCTGCACTCTCCGACCATCTCTTGTACAATGTCTGCACTCTCTGACCATCTCCTGTAGCTTTCTGCAGTCTCTGACCATCTCTTGTAGAATATCTGCACTCTCCGACCATCTCTTGTACAATATCTGCACTCTCTGACCATCTCCTGTAGCTTTCTGCAGTCTCTGACCATCTCCTGTAGCTTTCTGCAGTCTCTGACCATCCCTTGTAGAATGTCTGCACTCTCTGACCATCTCCTGTACAATATCTGCACTCTCTGACAATCTCTTGTACAATATCTGCACTCTCTGACCATCTCCTGTAGCTTTCTGCACTCTCTGATCATCTCTTGTAGTATAAAAAACATCTAAGTATGCAGTGCTAAAAAAAATGTAGTATGCCTGCACTCTCTGACCATCTACTGTAGCATGTCTGCAGTCCTGTCCATACACCAGCCCTTTTCTTCCAGGGTGCCCAGGCACTCTGGGGTGCCAGGAGGTTTCTTTAGGGGTGTTGGTAAATATATATGGGGTCTGATAGATGTGTTCTCTATACACGTATATATATATATATATATATATACTGTTGCTTCTGCTTTTTCACTTTCATTTCATTTTAGGAGCTAATGTACACTTTTCTGTTAACTGTAGGAAACAAAGTCAGAGCCGGTGATGACACTCACCGCCTGATGAAAACCAACCACCTACCTTCCTGTTTGATCAAAGAACAGACATTCGTGGTCAGAACCAGTTTGAACCAACAACTGTCATGGCTTGGTTCTAAGGTAAGTATTTCATAATGAGCTAGTATGCGAAGCATACTAGCTCATTATGTGTTTGTCTTTCTGGTGTTCGTTTTCTTTTTAAAAAAAAATTCTGAGGTTTACAACCTCTTAAAAATGTCCCCAAATTTGTATACAAGCAAGCAGATGGATGAAGCCTGCCTTTTAATTACACAAAGCCACAGGTTTTCATTGTGCACTACTACAACCTTCTAGCTAACAACCAATGACACTCCCCTGCCCCTTGCTGTCAGCGCTGGGGTCACATTAGCTGAGTGATGCAGAAAAACTGAGGGAGAAGAGAAACACTGGAATACTAGTCAGTACCAGTGTGCAAAAGTATATTGGATTTGGAAGAATAAATGACCTCTAACGTTTGATGTCCTACGTGTGTGGATGTTGCTGCATTATGTAAAACTATTACAATAGTTTTTTACATTTTAGAATGGGGTGCCTCGAGACTGTCCAAAATTTTAGAGAATGCCTTAAAATTGTCCATATTTTTAAAGGGTGGCGTGAGATTGTCCATAATTTTAGAGGGTGCCTTAATATTGTCTATAATTTTAAAGGGTGTCATGAGATTGTCCATAATTTTAGAGGGGGCCTTGACTGAAAAAAATTGACTGTACACTCTTTGACCATCTTTATTAGAATCTCTACAGTCTGACCATCTCTGGTAGCATGTTTGCTGTCTCTGGCTATCTCCCATAGCATGTTTGCTGTCTCTGGCTATCTCCCATAGCATGTTTGCAGTCTCTGGCCATCTCCCATAGCATGTTTGCAGTCTCCGGCCATCTCCCATAGCATGTTTGCAGTCTCTGACCATCTCCCATAGTATTTTTGCAGTCTCTGGCCATTTCCCATAGCATGTTTGTAGTCTCTGGCCATCTCCCATAGCATGTTTGCAGTCTCCGGCCATCTCCCATAGCATCTTTGCAGTCTTTGGCCATCTCCCATAGCATGTTTGTAGTCTCTGGCCATCTCCCATAGCATGTTTGTAGTCTCTGGCCATCTCCCATAGCATGTTTGTAGTCTCTGGCCATCTCCCATAGCATGTTTGTAGTCTCTGTCCATCTCTCATAGCATGTTTGCAGTCTCTGGCCATCTCCCATAGCATGTTTGTAGTCTCTGTCCATCTCTCATAGCATGTTTGCAGTCTCTGGCCATCTCCCATAGCATGTTTGCAGTCTCCGGCCATCTCCCATAGCATCTTTGCAGTCTTTGGCCATCTCCCATAGCATGTTTGTAGTCTCTGGCCATCTCCCATAGCATGTTTGTAGTCTCTGTCCATCTCTCATAGCATGTTTGCAGTCTCTGGCCATCTCCCATAGCATGTTTGTAGTCTCTGTCCATCTCTCATAGCATGTTTGCAGTCTCCGGCCATCTCCCATAGCACCTTTGCAGTCTTTGGCCATCTCCCATAGCATGTTTGCAGTCTCTGGCCATCTCCCATAGCATGTTTGCAGTCTCTGGCCATCTCCCATAGCATGTTTGCAGTCTCTGGCCATCTCCCATAGCATGTTTGTAGTCTCTGTCCATCTCTCATAGCATGTTTGCAGTCTCTGGCCATCTTCCATAGCATGTCTGTAGTCTTTGGCCATCTCCCATAGCATGTTTGTAGTCTCTGGCCATCTCCCATAGCATGTTTGTAGTCTCTGGTCATCTCCCATAGCATGTTTACAGTCTCCGGCCATCTCCCGTACCATGAATTATGAACAGTGGGAAAGTATAGTAGCAAACACCCTGTTGTGACTGTTGATTGTATGCTCTGGAGATTCTCCCAACCAATAATTGCTCAGATATACTGCAGTAGAGGGCCTGGTGTGCTGTGGAGTGAATGCAAGTCAATATCAGTAGCTGCTGCGACATTGTTGTGAAGTTTAAGAGAAAACATAGCAGCAAATACCAGGGAGAGAGGAAACGCGGTGTGAATTGTTTATTGCTGCTTAGTATTTATAGCTTGACTGTGCACTACACACCTGATGCTGGGTAAGATTCAGCATTCTAACCATTTGATCTTTTATATCTCCTGTGTCATGTCTGAAATCTCTGATCATCTCCTGTAGCATGGCTGACGTCTTCCACCAGCCTCTATTCCAGTGGTTCTTAACCGCTTGCCGACCGCCGCAAGTAGATTTACTGCGGCGGTCAGCCCCTGCCAGGCAGAGTGACGTTAATTAACGTCACTAGCCTGGGAGGGTCTGGGGAGCGAGCGCGCGCCCGCGGAGGCGCGCTCCCGCTCCCGCGCGGTCACGGACCCCTCCGCGCGTGTGACCAGCGGACCCGATGTCCGCCGGTCACTCGCCGATCGTCGGGGGAGAGGGAGAATGTCAGGCAGCTTGTGTAAACAAGCCACCTGTCATTCTCCTCGCTGTAAAGACACTGATCACACGGATCTAGTATGTAGATCCGTTGATCAGTGTCCTTACAGCTCAAGCCACAGCCAATCACAGTAGAAAGCACGCCCCTAGGGACACACACAGCCCCTCCCTCCCAAATAAAGTTAACCCCTTCACTACCAGTGTCATTTTACAGTAACAGTGCATATGTATAGCACTGATTACTGTAGAAATGTCACTGGTAACCCCAAAAGTGTCAAAAATGTCAGTCAAGGGTCCGATCTGTCCGCCGCAATGTCGCAGTACCGCAAAAAAAATCGCAGATCGCCGCCATTACGCGTTAAAAAAAAAAACAACAAAAATGACAAAAATCTTTCCCTTTGTTAGTAAACGCGATAACTTTTGCGCAAACCAATAAAAATACGCTTTTTGCGATTTTTTTTTACCAAACATAGGTAGGATAAAACAAATTGGCCGAAAATGTTAAAAAAATTTGATTTTTACATTTTTTTTTGGGGAATTTCATATAAAAAAATGTGAAAAATATTGCTATTTTTGCAAAATTGTCGCTCTTTTTTTGTTTATAGCGCGTGATCAAAAAATCGCACAGGTGATCAAATACCACCAAAAGAAAGCTCTGTTTGTGGGAAAAAAAGGACATCAAATTCGTTTAGGTACAGCGTCGCACCACCGCGCAATTGTCCGTTAAAGTCACGCAGTGCCGAATCGCAAAATACCCCCTGGTCTTTTAGCAGGAAAATCCTCCGGGGCTTAAGTGGTTAAAGTGGAACTTCACTCTCTCAATCAGCATTGAGGATTTTTAATCCTTATGGTGCTGGCATTACTGAATAGATAAGAAAGTATTATCATATTTACTTGTTTTCAACTTTTTTTTTACATTTCATTTACTTCCTGGTTTCTGGCCCAAACAAATGATGTCATACATCCCAGGAGTCCTCAGGAGGGGGGGAGGGGGTTTCTCATGTAAGCACACCCTCCTGATGTTATTCCGTTAGAATAGGCGACCCATCGGATTAGGCAAAGGAAGTGATGTTCCGTCACCTAATACTTACTGCGCTTGCGTAGATTTGTGAATGTGACAGAACACCTGCGGTCAGAAGGCGGCAGCGGACATGTTGCTACACCCAGCTACGTCTTGAATTTCACAGTCATTTTAGCAATAAACTGAGTGGGGATAAATAAATACCGTATATTGACATCTGTAATGTAATCTGTAACATCTGTAATGCTGTTTTGATGTTACATTTTGAAAGAAGCTGCACACCAGCAGTAGGAAGGTGGCGGAGGCCATCTTGGTACACCCCGCACTGCTCAGTGCTAAACCTTTAGGCTTTGCTAATGTAACATGAAAATAGCACGACAGATCTCAATATACTGTATTGATTTATATACGCTCACTTTATTCATTAAAAGGGTGTACATCTGCTGTATGGGTCCCATGGGGATCACGTATGAAATTTTTCAGGATATATCATGCTATGGATACATTATAAAGGATGATGGCTAGGCGATTATCACTTTTGCCTTGTGCATCTGGGCCCTGAGTTCCTTGTTCAGTAGGTCCAAGCAAAATATTCCCATCACACATGTTCCTGAAGGTGGCTGTGAATGTACCGTATTTTCCGGCGTATAAGACGACCCCCCTAATTTTCGAGTTAAAACATAGGTTTTGGGCTATACTCGCCGTATAAGACTACCCCCCTTCCGAAGCAAGGCAACACCATTGAAAAACATCAGATTTCTCATAGCTCTCCAAGGTACCCCAAGTACTGTAATACATGTAATCTCTCATAATATCTCCAAGGTACCCTAAGTATAAGTATTACCAGTAGATGTAATCTCAAGACGCTGGCTGTGTGGGAATCCTTTACCGGTATACCGTATGTACCGTAGCTTCGGCTACATAAAGTATACCGCGCTGAGCCAATCACAGTGAGCGATGTATTCTATTATTGAATGCAAAGCCTGCTCGGATTGGCAGAGTCAGAGAGGCGGGCTGATGTTACTCCACCAATCCGAGCAGGCTTTGCATTCAATAATAGAATACACTGCTCTCCCTGATTGGCTCAGCACGGTACACTGTATGTAACCGAAGCTACGGTACATACGGTATACAGGTACAGGATTTCCACACAGACAGTGTCTTGAGAGATTACATCTACCGGTAATACTTATACTTAGGTTACCTTGGAGATATTATACTCGGCGTATAAGACGACCCCCCATTTTTGGGGGAATTTTTTGAGGTTCAAAAGTAGTCTTATACACCAGAAAATACAGTAAGTGCTGCATTGACCACCAGCTGGAAACTGAAGACATTTAAAAGCAAAAAGTATGTCATCAGCTCTCCAAGGATCTCCACATTTCAGAGCCTCCCAGACCCCTTCCTCAGGCATGTGATGTCAGATGCTTGAGGAAGGGGTCCTGCAAGGCTCCAAAATGTTTTATGTTACTATGATGTGATTGCTGAATAAAGCTTTGGACGTTATGGATATCCATGGTGGGCTGGTGACATACTTTTTGCCTTGTCCAATAAGTTAATTCATTTATTTTTTCTTTGTACGTTCCCTCCATATTTGCTTGGGTTTCCATCCCAACAAGAAACAAGATCATACTGGAAAGTTAATAGTTATATAAAAACGGCGACAAAGCAATATGTAAAAACATACAAATGTGACCAGTAGCGCAAAAAGTAGTAATGACCTCACACTACCACAAGGATAAATAGTCCTTCTATTCAACAATAACACATGAGATCACTTAGGTAGACAAACAGCTATAAAGAGTCCATCATAACAACAGATGCCTCGTTTCCACTGAGCGGAACGGTTCGGGTCGGTACAGTTTGGAAGGGTTAGAATGGTCCGGTCTATTCAGGTGAGCGTTTCCACTGCAAGTAGGGCCACCAGGGACCATGCGGGGCTTACACCAAATGAGGTGTTTGTTTTGCTCTTTCATTTGACGTGAGCATTGAAGTTTTCCTGTCCCCCAATCAGTGGAATCTATTGTGTGACGCCAGTAGCTCCGCCCTAACCATACCGTACCATTTCCTATGGCCCTACATCTGAAGCAGGACCAGGAATGGTGCGGTTTGGTTTGGTTGTATGGGCCACTTTTATAATGGAAACACTCAAATTAGCGTACCGTACCGAACCGACCCGAACCTATCCGCTAAGTGGAAACGAGGCAAGAATGTCCATCCATAAAAGTGCATCCACACATGTGAATCTTGATGGGATGTAGATTTAGTCAGTGGATGTAACGGGTCACCTCTTAACACCACCACCGTGAAAGCAAGGGGGAGTAGGTCACACTCACCGACAGTAATGGCTTAGCCACTCTCGTGGATAAGCGAAAACACCAAATGTCAGCAATTGTCCACCATAGATAATCCCAAAAGCTTGTCAGGATGAGGGAGGATCAGTGTACTCTGTACCATGTGGGAAAAACAAAGCACAAAGCCCCACTAGTGCAATATTGTTTAAACACTTTATTATTGCATCCACTTAAACAAAAGAAAGCCACTCACATCTTAACATAATCATAACAGCATATAAAATCCCATGGAGGATATACTGCACCATTCAGGGACATTTCCCAGGCTCCACGCCGTGGTCCGCCCTCCTTCCGGGTCTGTTATCACTCCTAGCAGTAATACTGTGTGATAGGTAGGTTGGTTGACGCCGACAGGTCACGCCTCGACTAGTTTCGTCTTACCGACTTCATCATAGGGGGGGCGGGTTGTTCACTTTTATTGAGGCAGGCCGAGTGAGCACTTCTTTTATTGGAAAGTTAATAGGCTTCCTTCCAAAAAGCACAACGGCAGACACGGATGAGTATGGCAGGCAAGTTTCCAAGTATCAGAAAAATAAGAAAAATCGGATTCCACTGGGCATGTTAATATGCATCAACTGGCATTATATAATGCTTGTATACAAGATTTTTATCCCTTAACTTGCTTACAACCACAGGCGATTCAGCAGCACATACGCAGCTCATGCACCCAGGAGAACTGTGCTATATAAATAATTACATTAGTTTCATTGGTGGATTTGGAATACAAAAATACCTTCTGGCCATGCATATGCTTCTTAAACGGGCAGCTCATTCAATCACAGATCCGGTGTCAGCTGGCTGGCTCGTCAATGGCTAATTTAACTAATTGCCAAGCCACCGAGGAATCCGCTTGCAGTAGATTTGAATGGGGCACAAACCCTCTGATACAGCAGATGTGAGGATATTCGGCACATTCATACACTTCTGTTAAGACCCACAGCTTACCACTTGTGGAAGTATCGTGACGAAAGGCTTAATTGGGCTAATAAAACACTTCCCCGGGCAAACATAAAACACACCCTATAGTACATTTATGTGTTTTCCCCCAAAAATGATTAAATATGCTCTTAAATACTGGTAGTATACTCTAATTACTAAAAATGGTCTTTCTATGAAGAATGTTATACTGGTAAATATAAAAATATTTTAACTTACCAGGCCCTAGATGTGGTGGCTGCTTTTTTTTCCTTTTCAGGTGTTTTATTTTTTACACTATTTGTTACACCAGGCTGGTTATAAGAAGACTACAGGAAAGGTATGGATATATATATTTTTTTTTTCAAATTTTTGGGGAGTGGGCAGAGGCAGAAAGGGGTCAAAATACTGGAGTTCCACTTTAAGCAATTTAAAGCAGCAATATATACTGTTTTTTCTTCTTGGATTTAGATATACTTTACCCACTTAAGCCCCGGAAGATTTTACCCCCTTCCTGACCAGGGGTTTTTTTTGCGATTTTTTACTGCGTGAATTTAACGGACAATTGCGCGGTCGTGCTACGCTGTACCTAAACGAATTTGACATCCTTTTTTTCCCACAAACAGAGCTTTCTTTTGGTGGTATTTGATCACCTGTGCGATTTTTTTGATCATGCGCTATAAACAAAAAAAGAGCGTCAATTTTGCAAAAACAACAATATTTTTCACATTTTTTTATATGAAATTCCCCCCCAAAAAAATGTAAAAATCAAAATTTTTTAACATTTTAGGCCAATTTGTTTTATGCTACATATGTTTGGTAAAAAAAAATTGCAAAAAGCGTATTTTGATTGGTTTGCGCAAAAGTTATCGCGTTTACCAACAAAGGGAAAGATTTTTGTCATTTTTGGTGTTTTTTTTTAACGAGTAATGGTGGCGATCTGCGTTTTTTTTTGCGGGACTGCGACATTGCGGCGGACAGATCGGACCCTTGACTGACATTTTTTACACTTTTGGGGGTACCAGTGACATTACTGCAGTAATCAGTGCTATACATATGCACTGTTACTGTAAAAATGACACTGGCAGGGAAGGGGTTAACTGTATTGGAGAGAGAGGGGTTAAGTGTGTCCTAGGGGCGTGCTTCTAACTGTGATGGGACATGGCTACTACTGTAAAAACAGAGATCAACGGTCCTACATAGTAGAACCGTCTGATCTCCATTTTTACACAGGGAAGAATGACAGGCGGCTTGTTTACATTAGCCGCCTGCCTTTCTCCCTTTCCGGCGAACGATCGTGAGTGACCGGTGGACATCGGGTCCGCCGGTCACACGCACTGACTTGTCTGTGAACGAGCCGGGGCAAACGCGCACCTCAGCGGGCGCGCGCTCGCCCGCTATTGGCTCACAAGCCAGTGACAGGCTAGTGACGTATATATACGTCACTTTGCCTGGCCGGGGCTGACCGCCGCAGTATATGTACTTGTGGCGGTCGGCAACCGGTTACAGTTGTCAGCAGAACAGAAAGTGAGGGGAAATCTACCAATGGGAGCTGGGAAGGAAACCCAAGCAAATATGGAGGGAACATAAAAAGAAAATATAAATAAATTAACTTCTTGGACAAGGCAAAAAGTATGTCACCAGCCCACCATGGATCTCCATAACACGTCCTACACAGCTTTATTCCGCAATCACATCATAGTAACATAAAACATTATGGAGCCTTGTAGGACCCCTTCCTCAAGCATCTGACGTCACATGCCTGTTTTTTACTCTCACTCCCCATCCATGTTTCTAGGAAAGGAAGTAATGCCTTGTACACACAATTCATTTTCTTTCTTATTCAACCCAGTGGGCTGAATGAAAAAAACGAAAGAGCTCGGGAGGAGCCGCTGTACTAAAAACCTGATGTTAGTACAGTGATATCCCTGCTGAGCTATTGTGTTCTGACAGGGGGATGGCACACCCACCAGAACACACCGGTCAGTACTCTCAGCCAATGGCTGATCGGATGCCAATTGGCAGACCTTTTTTCGGTCATCCACCTAACCTTAAAGCCCCCCCCTTACATGACCTTAAAGCCCCACCTTAAATGGGGCTCTGAGATAAGGTGGACTTTTGATGTGGACACAGAAATAAGGGGGCTCTGTTGGGACCTTGATGTAAAAGGGACTTTCATGGGGATTCTAATATATCTGGGACTCTGATATAAGGAGGACTTTGATGGGAAACGAGGGGCTCTGATTGAGATTCTGATGTAAGATGGGGACTTTAATGGACTCAGGTTGATTTGGAATTTTTTTGCTTTGTTTTACTGATTTTTTTTACGTTGCTATTAAGTTTATTATGCGGATTACAAAACCATGGGCGTCCGCAGAAATTTTAAGGTCATCCATGCCCCACCCCATTTCAACAATGTCATGAAGGGGAGGGGCTTAGCCATTGTACTTATTTTAAATATTTATTTTTAACTACTTGCCGACCGCCGCAAGTACATACAGTATACTGCGGTGGTCAGCCCCGTGCAGGCAAAGTGACGTACTGGTACGTCACTCGCCTGCGAGCCAATAGGGGGCGAGCACGCACCGCTGGAGGCGCGCTCCCGCCCCCGCTCGCTTACTGGGATCCCCGCGCACGTGTGACCGGTGGAAACAATGTCCGCCAGTCACTCGCGATCGTCAGTTACAGAGGGAGAAAGACAGGCGGCTAATGTAAACAAAGTCGCCTGTCATTCTCCCTTGTGTAACAGCAGAGATCATACGGTCCTGCTATGTAGGACCGTAGATCTCTGCTGTTACATGAAAAGCCACGCCCCTTTACAGTTAGAAGCACGCCCCTAGGGACACACTTAACCCCTCCTTCTCTAATAAAGTTAACCCCTTCCCTCCCAGTGTCATTTTTACAGTAACAGTGCATATGTATAGCACTGATTACTGTAGTAATGTCACTGGTATCCCCAAAAGTGTCAAAAATGTCAGTCAAGGGTCCGATCTGTCCGCTGCAATGTCGCAGTCCCGCAAAAAAAAAAATCGCAGATCGCCGCCATTACTCGTTAAAAAAAAAAACAAACAAAAATAAAAATTACAAAAATCTTTCCCTTAGTAAACGCAATAACTTTTGCGCAAACCAATCGCTTATTGCGATTTTTTTTACCAAACATATGTAGCAGAAAACAAATTGGCCTAAAATGTTAAAAAATTTTGATTTTTACTTTTTTTTTTTGGGGAATTTCATGTGAAAAAATGTGAAAAATATTGTTATTTTTGCAAAATTGTTGCTCTTTTTTTTGTTTATAGCGCATGATCAAAAAAATGGCACAGGTGATCAGATACCACCAAAAGAAAGCTCTGTTTGTGGGAAAAAAGGACGTCAAATTTGTTTAGGTACAGCGTTGCACGACCGCGCAATTGCCTGTTAAAGTCACGCAGTGCTGAATCGCAAAATAGGCCCTGGTCAGGAAGGGGGTAAAATCTTCCGGGGCTTAAGTGGTTAAAGCATTTGTTAACCTAAAAAAAAAATTGATCCTGTTCCCTTAAAGCATGTTATACAGCACAGTGCTTTGCTGTGTAATTTGGCCCCTTCTATCACCTAAAATACCTGGCTGATCCTGCCTGTCTATGTCCTCCCCTCTGTCAACTGACCACAGTATACCATGGCTGCTGAGCCCTGACACTGTGGTCAGTTTACGTGCCTCCATCATCCGCAGCCCTCCTGTCCTCCTCTGTCCCCCCTCCCTCCCTGCCTGTCTGCTCCTGTCAGTGCCCACCCTCCCCTCCTCTCCTGCTGCTGTAGTTTCATTTAAAGTTTCATACCTGTCTACAGTCTGTTTAATAATCCTGTTTGCCCCTGTGTCTGTGTTTTATAAAAATACGCCATTCTTTACAAGTTTTCAGAGGGCCGAGCGCCACTTATGTGACCCATCGGCGGGAGCCGACAGGTCACGTGAGCGGCGCTCGGCCCTCTGAAAACTGGTAAAGAACGGCTTATTTTTTTAAAACACATACGCAGACACAGACACACAGGATTACTAAACAGACCAGACAGGATGGTATAAAGTGGCTTAACAAACACGGGGGGGGGGGGGGTGCATTTGCCCCCCCCCCCCCCTTGCCCCTACCTGCGAATGCCCATGTCCAAAATATAGGCTTTTAAACGTAATTCATTCATTTATAAAACAGACTCATTTATTGATAAAACTGCAAAAATTTGGGACATATATAATGTTTTCATACTGAAAAGTTTGGAGACCTCTGCTTTATTTACTGCAAGCAGCTAGCTAGAGAAATTATTTGTTGTACCATTAGTTTATTAGTTATACCAAGCACCACCTACCAGCTGTAACGAGTGAGGTCTCCACCAGCTAGTCTGCTTTACTGAGCAACCTGACACAGGCACGTTCTCATACAAGTCCCTTAGTTACATTTACATCACGTAGACAGGCAAAACAATTCTACAGATGAGCCGGAGCAGATGGTGCACGAATGCATTTGATGCCCAGCCATGTGACATGCACCAACCGCGACACCGATGGCAGGAATACAACAACAGCCTAGCCGCCTGCACCTGAGCAATCCTGTTCTCTCTGCCTGGGGCACTACCTGTGAATGGTCACTACAGAATGACATTTGTTATTGCATTCATAAAGCTCAATGGCTGCCTTTTCGTGGAAGGACAATTTACTCTGTATCACAAAACAGGATTGTAAGAAAGATTCAAACACAGCCAAGAATCAGGCTGAGCTCATGAACCAGCTACCTCTGCACCATTCAGATTCATGTTAATGCCCAACTCCAGGATTTGTAAATGTAGTAAAAAAATTTTGAACAGAATTATTTTTTTTAATGCAGCTTTTGTTGCAAAACTCTCTTTCTCTCTATTGCTGTCCCATATAGACTCAATGCTTTGTGGTTGGCCCTGGTCCCCTTTTCTAGGTTGAAGAACACTGGGCTTCAGTTCCTGTGAGGTCAGACCATCATGGGCATACTTCTGAAGAAGCATCATCCTGCCAGCCTGGGCTCACAGTACTTCTGTGTGATGGGAAACCACGTCCACTCATTAAAGTGGAGTTCCACCCATTTTAGTAACTTTAGATGTATGTAATCCCCTTTAAAACTACTTTTACCAATGGAAACTTTTTTTTTTTTTGCTAGGAAATACCTTATTTTCTTATTTATTCATCCTCTCCTCACTTCCGGGTCCGGCCGCCGATTGGCGATTACATCATTCGGCAATTCGCAAGGGCTGCTGGGATGTATCTCATGGGATGAAATCTTGTATTACTACACAGGTGTCCTGAGCTGTACTGTATGTATTGGATTGAGGCCGTGCTTTGCCCCGCTTCTGCCCCGCCTCCTCTCAGTGAGCTCAGTGAGGATATAATGCTTTCAGTCCTCGCTCACTGAGAGGAGGCGGGGCAGAGCACGGACTCAATCCAATAAATCCGAGTAAAGCTCACTGAGAGGAGGCGGGGCGGAGCACGGACTCAATCCAATAAATCCGAGTAAAGCTCACTGAGAGGAGGCGGGGCGGAGGCAGGGCGAAGCACGGCCTCAATCCAATACATACGAGTACAGCTCAGGACTCCTGTGTAATAATGCGAGATTTCATCCCTTGAGATACATCCCAGCAGCCCTTGCGAATGACGTAATCGCCGATCGGTGGCCGGACCCGGAAGTGAGGAGAGGATGAATAAAGAAGAAAATAAGGTATTTCCTAGCAAAAAAAAAAAAGTTTCCATTAATAAAAGTAGTTTTAAAGGGGATGACATACATCTATGTAATCCAAGTTATTAAAAATGGGTGGAACTCCACTTTAAGGGACTAACTTCTAGAGAAGCATTCATTATGGGACACAGTCTCCAGGGGCACACTGTAGGAGGATAACTTCTAGGGAACCATTAATGAACAACTTCTAGAGAACGACTAATGATAGAGGACATTGTCTGGAGGCAGTGCCTTATTACCAAATAGACAGAGTAGATGTTGACCTATGGGCCTCAGGTTGTTCAAGGGCCTCACGACAGTAGATCAAAATAATATTGATTTGATCTTGAAAGAAAATGACAATGAAGTCTTCCTAAATTGATTAAAAATAAAAAGAAAGGAAAACTTTACATTGAAGACTGTACAGGGAAAACCCTGTTATAATGTCATAACAACTTAAAGTCCACAAACCATAGACATCAGGTGTTATCTCACTAGAGTGCATGCAGGAGAAACCTCCAGAAACATGCGAATGGGGGCCACAAGGTTTAATCTGGCACTGTATGGGGGCTTCTAATGAAGCATACCTGAGGGGATACCTAGCCCAGGGCTGATAATAAGCAGCTAACTTCTAAAGAAGCATATATGATGGGATACAAAGTTCAGAGGCACATAGTAGGGGGGTAACTTCTGGAGAAGAATACCTTGATGGGACACAGAGATTGGGACATATTGTAGGAGGGTCGTTTCTGGAGAAGCATGCATGACAGAGCATGGATTTCAGGGGCTCCTCGTATGTGGGTAACTTGTAGAGAAGCATATATGATGGAATACAGAGTCCAGGGACACACTGTTAGGGGGTAAATTCTAGAGATGCATATATGATGGGGCACAGTGTCTAGAGGCTTATCGTAGGGGGGTAACTTCTGGAGAAGCATACATGAAGGGGAAGAAAACCCAGGGGCACACCATAAGGAGGTTAATTCTCAACAAGCATTGGTGTCAGTGGAAGGAATAGTGCCCCATCATTAGTCAATGAAAGAAATAGTGCCCCATCATTGGTTTGAGTGGAAGGAATAGTGCCCCATTGTTGGTGTCAGTGGAAGAACCAGTGTCCCATTGTTAGTGTCAGTGAGAGGAATAGTTCCCCATCATTGATGTCAGTGGAAGGAATAGTGCCCCATTGTTGGTGTCAGTGGAAGAACCAGTGTCCCATTGTTAGTGTCAGTGAGAGGAATAGTTCCCCATCATTGATGTCAGTGGTAGGAATAGTGCCCCATCATTGGTGTCAATGGTAGGAATAGTGTCCCATCATTGATGTCAGTGTGAGGAATAGTGTCCCATCTTTGGTGTCAATGGTAGGAAAAGTGCCCCATCGTTGATGTCAGTGGAAGGAATAGTGTTCCATTGTTAGGGTGAGTGGGAGGATTAGTACCCCATCGTTGATGTCAGTGGGAGGAATAGTACCCACGAGGACCAGATAAAGGCAAGAATAGGGCACATTCAGTCTGCTGGCTGCACTACTGCATATTTTGCATCACCTTGAAATCCTAGTATGGAGGAAAAGTGGTTGTGACAAAAGCACTTTTGGGTTTACCAATTTTTTTTTGAATACCAATTCTTCGTCAAGAGTTAGTTCACTAGCATGCCCTCCTCCCTCCTTGCATGCCACAGCCCTCTCTCTTCTGGAAGTATCTAACTACTCTCTGTGCTGGCCCAGCTCTTTTGCCCCTTTAGCTCCCTACATAATCTTTTATGAAGCTGTCGGAGGGGGAGCAAAGGGGGAATGCTAGAGTGTCACTTTTATGACAGCTCTGAGTCTGCTGACATCACATCCAAGATGGTGGTGCCCAGCAGCAATCTGAGAGCTTTTGGATGTCTATACAAAGGAGGCTAAGATTGGTTGAATGTCTACATAAAGGAGGCTAATATGGGTATACACTAAGGGCCAGTTCAGTGCATTTTTTTTCTGCATCAAAAATACATGGATAGTAGGTTTTATGGTTTCCAATGGCATAGTTCAGTATGTTTCAGTTCCAGAGAAAGAAGTAGAACATGCTGCATTTTCCTACACTGGAAAGTGGTAAAAAAGCATCAAAAATGCACCGGAATGATTATCAATGCACCAAAAACACTGGAACACACATGTCCTTATTTTAACGCTTCAAAAACACACATGCGGAAAAGCATCTGAAACACATTCGGACTGCGTTTCTATGGTGTTAACTGGCCTTTAATGCAAAAGGAAGATTTTCATTGAAATGTATGGTCTGGCGACACCCAGGATTTTAAGACCTAAGAATAGGGCATAGGGCATAGGGCCAATCAGCACCGTCCAGACAGAGGGTCAGGGGTCTTGCAGCCTCATAGGACAGTCAGATCAGTATGAAAACCCTTCCTACAAGCTTTAACCAGGCACTGATAGAAGTCGCAAGATGCCTAATTACTGATGTGAAAAGGTATTTAGCAGTTTATATTTACTAAAATAATTGCCTTCCCATATTCTGTGTACTGTGAGAGACCAGATATAGTGAATGCAGGCTCCTGGGTTTAGTGACACTTAAAAAAAGAATTAAGTGGATAAATCCACTAATTCAAATCTGAAAACTGGAATCTTTCTTTCCGAAAGCATGCCAAGAAAATAAAAGCTTGACATACGCACAAACATTTTTATTGATGGACAGGAAAGAATGGCAATTGGCAAGGGAGTGAGGCTGTTCCTGGGGCTCCTAGGTATTCTTTGGCTTTGAACGTGTACCGAGGAACAGCAGCCAACAAGCGTGTCAAGTGCCCAGTATGGAAAAAACAGCGAGCTTGGGGTAATGAGCCAGGCTTGTTCAGGTGCCGGTCTCCTCCCTGCCGAGGGCCGAGGAAGAGAACCATGCTCTGTACATGGAAAGCATGTCTTAATAATGCTGCGAAAAATAAACACTCAATTCCCTACATAATAGGCTTGTGAATGGTTATTATGCAGCACAATGCTGCAGAAAATGCGAGCAAAATCAGAAAGGAATAGAAGAATTCTCCCAACTCGTTGGCGGCATAAACAGCCAAGAAATACGTCAGTACTGTATATGTGGCCATTTGCACGATTCCTAAATAAAGGGGACCTGTTATGACAGAAATATGGAGGCTGCTGGCAGTAATATACCTCAACCAAACCCCGTCACTGTCATTTGTGCTGGTTATCTTGTTCTGCACGTAAAAGTACTATTAAACCCAAAAACAAATATTTATTATATTGCAGCTTACTGATTCTTATATGTGATGGCTGCATTAGACAGTAGACATTGGGGTTTATTTACTAAAGGAAACTCCACTTGGAGGTGCACAGTGAATTTGCCTTTAGTAAATAAACCCCTTTGTCCTAGGCCTTGTAGTCAGTGGGAGTAAAAAAAATACAAAGCACCTGTAGTCAGTAGGAGAAGGAAAAGTGGTCCATCGTAAATGTCAGTGAGAGGAGTAATACCCCATTATTGATGTCAGTGGGAGAAATGGTGCCCCATCACTAGTGTCAGTGGGAGGAATAGTGCTCCACTGTTGGTATCAGCGAGAGGAATAGTGCCCCATTGTTGGGTTCAGTGGGAGGAATAGTGCCCCATTGTTGGTGTAAGTGGAAGGAATAGTGCCCCATTGTTGGTATCAGTGAGAGGAATAGTGCCCCATTGTTGGGTTCAGTGGAAGGAATAGTGTCTTATTGTTGGCATCAGTGAGAGGAATAGTGTCCCATTCTTGGTGTCAGTGGAAGGAATAGTGCCCCATTGTTGGTGTCAGTGGAAGCAAGTGTCCCATTCTTGGTGTCAGTGGAAGGAATAGTGCCACATTGTTGGCTTCACTGAGAGGAATAGTGCCCCATTGTTGGCGTCAGTGGAAGGAAAAGTGCCCCATTGTTGGCGTCAGTGGAAGGAAAAGTGCCCCATTGTCGGTGTCCGTGAGAGGAACAGTGCCCCATTGTTGATATCAGTGGAAGGAATAGTGCCCCATTGTTGGTGTAAGTGGAAATATTAGTGCTCCATTGTTGATGTCAGTGGAAGCAAAAGTGCCACATTGTTGATGTCAGTGGAAGGAATACTGCCCCATTGTTGGGTTCAGTGGAAGCAATACTGCCCCATTGTTGGTATCAGTGGAAGGAATAGCGCCCTATTGTTGGATTCAGTGGAAGGAATAGTGCCCCATTGTTGGTGGTTGGTGTCTGTGGAAGGAATAGTAGCCCCATTGTTGGTGTCTGTGGAAGGAATAGTGCCCCATTGTTGGTATCAGTGGAAGGAATAGCGCCCTATTGTTGGATTCAGTGGAAGGAATAATTCCCCATTGTTGGTGTCAGTGGGAGGAATAGTGCTCCATTGTTGATATCAGTGGAAGGAATAGTGCCCCATTGTTGGTGTCAGTGGGAGGAATAGTGCTCCATTGTTGGTGTCAGTGAGAGGAACAGTGCCCCATTGTTGATATCAGTGGAAGGAATAGTGCCCCATTGTTGGTGTCTGTGGAAGGAATAGGGCCCCATTGTTGGTGTCAGTGGGAATATTAGTGCCCCATTGTTGATGTCAGTGGAAGGAATACTGCCCCATTGTTGGGTTCAGTGGAAGGAATACTGCCCCATTGTTGGTATCAGTGGGGGGAATAGTGCCCCATTGTTGGTGTCAGTGAGAGGAACAGTGCCCCATTGTTGATATCAGTGGAAGGAATAGTGCCCCATTGTTGGTGTCAGTGGGAATATTAGTGCTCCATTGTTGATGTCAGTGGAAGCAAAAGTGCCACATTGTTGATGTCAGTGGAAGGAATACTGCCCCATTGTTGGGTTCAGTGGAAGCAATACTGCCCCATTGTTGGTATCAGTGGAAGGAATAGCGCCCTATTGTTGGATTCAGTGGAAGGAATAGTGCCCCATTGTTGGTGGTTGGTGTCTGTGGAAGGAATAGTGCCCCATTGTTGGTGTCTGTGGAAGGAATAGTGCCCCATTGTTGGTATCAGTGGAAGGAATAGCGCCCTATTGTTGGATTCAGTGGAAGGAATAGTGCCCCATTGTTGGTATCAGTGGAAGGAATAGAGCCCCATTGTTGGTGTCTGTGGGAGGAATAGTGCCCCATTGTTGGGTTCAATGGAAGGAATAGTGCCCCATTGTTGGTGTCTGTGGGAGGAATAGTGCCCCATTGTTGGTGTCTGTGGGAGGAATAGTGCCCCATTGTTGGTGTCAGTGGAAGGAATAGCGCTCCATTGTTGGATTCAGTGGACGCAACACTACCTTGTCTTAGTGGGAGGAACAGTGCCCCAAGGGCCAGATGAAGGCAAGCAAAGGGCCACATCTGGCCTGCGGGCCGCAGTTTAGCATGCAGCATGGTCACATATACTATCTCCTAAACCAAAATTCTTTTTTTTTTTCATTATTCACGGTTGTGCCATCCATTCACTGCAATCACTCAGTAGAAATACTACAAGTTCAACGCACCACCGCAGCAAAGAACCTCTCCTGTGATCCCTCACTTTATTGTAGTCCAGCCACACTTCCTTCAAGCCAAGTCAGTACCTCCATAAGGACCTGAGGCTGGAGGTAAGAATTGATAGAGCCTATCCATGTCACTGATCACAGATGCAATGCTCTTCAGACTTCAATGCCAAGAAATAGTAAACGCCCATTATTCACGAGAGCAATGCCGCATTTACTACTTTTTACAAAAGGTGAACCATCTCTTTAAAGAAGAAAAAAATAAATACATCTTTATATTTCAGCTCTTTAGAATTGATGAAGTGCAAGTGCTGATTACACTCAACTTTGTTGGCGTGCTTGTCTCCTTCTTTATCTTATCTGAGTGTCATTAACCCGCAGTTCACATTTCTACAATGTACCAACCTTTCCCTGCACCGCCCTGGGCTCTTTCTTGCAGGGAAAAAGATTATTGGCTGGCAGACTCTTCACATTGCAGTATATAATTAATTCAAGATTGCAGCCTGCTTGTTATATTGTATATTTTTTTTTTTCTGGTCGACATAACCATTTTAAACAGCGATAACAGATAATTGCATGAGCCTCAAAAATTATAGGTGAATAGCAGCATATTCAAACATGCAATGTCTTTGAGATGATGGCTGTTAGGGCACAGTCTTATGAGGTTTCCTTTTTAACTATAGAATTATCCAAACGTAAACGTCACACACATTTACATTGTAACTGTCATTGGCCAAAAATATTCCCCAAAGCAGTTCCCTATAACAGATGAGGTATTAACCACTTCTGGAACGGAAGGATTTGCCCCCCTTAATGACCAGGCCATTTTTTACACTATTAAATAAATTTGTTCATTTGTGGCCTGAAGGCCTATTTTGTCAATGAAGATTCCCGCCTACATATGATCAATATGTCATAGCCAACATAGTAATAAATAAAATTGGTTAGGTAAATACCGGAACCATGCCCCAGTGTCCTACAATAGCGAACTATAGGGGCCACAGAATGGAGACATGGTAGAAAAAATCACATCATTTTATTGTACAAAGATTAACAAGTATAGGATTAATACTTGACTAGCCCCAGATATAGGGGAATAGTAACACACTATACATTGAATATACAAAATATAAAATTAGTGTGTTTAATTCAAAATATCAGTACAATCTATACAATGTATATGATATGCTATTGTCTGTTCAATCAACGATTCCCCAACCATTTGGCTTCTTCAGGCAGGGCCAGATTACCGTAGGGGCTACTGGAGCTGCAGCTCCAATCCCCTTACTTAAGTGGTATGAGTGAGTCCCCCTTTCTCTCTCTCTCACCCCCCTATCCCCCCTTTCTCTCTCACCCCTACCCCCCCTTTCTCTCTCACCCCCTATCCCCCCTTTCTCTCTCACCCCCCCATCCCCCCCTTTCTTTCTCACCCCCTATCCCCCCTTTCTCTCTCACCCCCCTATATCCCCCCTTTCTCTCTCTCTTGCCCCCTTCCTCTCTCTCACCCCCTTTCTCTCTCTCTCACCCTTCCTCACTCACTCTCTCTCTCTCTCGCCCCTCCCTCTCTCTCACCCCCCTCTCTCTCTCACCCCCCATCCCCCCTTTCTCTCTCTCTCACCCTTTCTCTCTATCACCCCCTCCCTCTCTCTCACCCTCCTTTCTCTCTCTCTCACCCCCCTATCCCCCCTTTCTCTCTCACCCTCCTATCCCCCCTTTCTCTCTCTCTTGCCCCCTTCCTCTCTCTCACCCCCTTTCTCTCTCTCTCACCCTTTCTCTCTCTTACCCTTCCTCTCTCACTCACTCTCTCTCTCTCGCCCCTCCCTCTCTCTCACCCCCCCTCTCTCTCTCACCCCCCATCCCCCCTTTCTCTCTCTCTCACCCTGCCTCTTTCTCTCGCCCCCTCGCTCTATCTCACCCTCCTTTCTCTCTCTCTCTTACCCCCCTATCCCCCCTTTCTCTCTCACCCTCCTATCCCCCCTTTCTCTCTCTCTTGCCCCCTTCCTCTCTCTCACCGCCTTTCCCTCTCTCTCACCCCCTTTCTCTCTCTCTCACCCTTTCTCTCTCTTACCCTTCCTCTCTCACTCACTCTCTCTCTCGCCCCTCCCTCTCTCTCACCCCCCCTCTCTCTCTCACCTCCCCATCCCCCCTTTCTCTCTCTCTCTCACCCTTCCTCTCTCTCTCGCCCCCTCCCTCTCTCTTACCCTCCTTTCTCTCACCCCCTCCATGTCTTACTCACCCCCCTCAAACCCCTATGCCCTTCTCTCTCGCACCCTCCACTCTCTATTTAATTTAATTTGTTTTAACAAAAACCCTCCACTCTCTATTTAATTTAATTTGTTTTAACAAAAATCTTTGCATTTTCATATTATTTATTTCCATAAAAAGGCCCATCAAAATCCTCAGCACCCTGCCCATGATGCTCTTAATTCTTTATGTTGTTAGGCCACACATCCTACAATACTCTCAGAGATTACACCTTGCGCCTTCAGTTATCTCATCTATATGTCATTGCTTGTAAGATATTAATCCTGGAACGGCTGATTCTGCTATAATCGAACCACTGAACATGCCTTTTGCCATATTAATTGAACAGTTTTACATCCAAGCCACTTCTCTGGTTTAGTGCTGAGTTGGGTTCCTTGCCGGTGGCACTCCTATGCCCTCCAAAGTCGTTGGGGCTGGTCAGTCCACTGCCGGGTCTCATTGGCAATCCATTCATTTTTTGTCTGGGTCCTGAGGAAGCCAAATGGTTGATGAAACGTTGACCGAACTGTACTGATCAATGTATAGTGTGTTACTATTACCCTATGTTAGACAAGTATTATTCCAATACTTTTTAATTCTTGTACAATAGAAATTATGTGATTTTATCTACTATGTCTCCATTCTTTGGCCACTATAGTCCGCTATTGTAGGATACTGGGGCATGTTTCCTGTATTTACCTAACCAATTTTTCTGTACTTCTGGATGAGGCCAAAGTCCCTTATTGAGCCTAGACATAGCAATCACATGATTGGGAACAATTCTGATTGGCTCTTTATCATTAGTAGGGACACCTGGCTGTCAGTGCAAGCTGGGATTGAGAGCCGCGGGAGCTGCACAAAGTGTCACCTGATGGCTCTCAAAATGGGGCGCTATAGGTAGGTCTCCTGCAATGGGGACAATTGTTACAGCGACAACTGCCTAAAAGAGGATCCCCATCATTCTATGTGTCCAAAATAGGAAGAGATGGGGAACATCCGCAATAGGATAAATAAAACTAGCTATTCCCTAACTATCCAAAATTAAAAAAATAAGTTTTATATATACTATAAATTGCAGGCAAGCCTAAAACGCAGCCACCTAAATTCATTTGCATGTATGTTACCCTACCTTCCAGAGTGCCCAGGTAACCCCCTACTATGTGAATAGTGAAGTCTGTTTCTGGAATGGCTCTGCCGTGGCACAAAAATTCTCCTGTAAGTTCATGACCCCACTAGCCATTACATATTGTGTAAAGCTAGCCAAAAGTCTCTATGTTTTGTGCAACCAAGTCATGCCAGACCTTTGGATAGTTGTCCCACTGTGACCATACACTGGATTTTCTTGGCAAGATATGGAAGTAGACTGCCAATTGTTTCTTGCACAGAGGAAAATCATACAAGGGACAATTTAGTCATATGCTTTTCAACTAATCAAAAGTTTTTGGGCTGTGGAAGGAAAGACCAGACTACAAGCAGATAATGCTGATGGTGGAAAAAAAGGAGGACCCTGGATATACAAGCCTGAAATGCTCACTATTAAATACCTCAGCTTGGAACGGTTTTACCCCCTTAATGGCCAGGCCATTTTTTTGCTTTGTAGCACTGTGCTACTTTAACTGGTAATTGCGTGATCATGCAAAGCTGTACCCAATTAAAAAATACCTGTATGATGGGCGACATGTCCAGTCGCCCGTCTTCCGGGATCGCAGCATCCAGCCATCTGATTGGCCGGAGCTGCGGTGATGTCACTCCTGCGCACCAGCGGCCGTTCCTTCAGAGCGCATGCGCCAGTGACGTCACTGGCTGCATGTAAGGTAAATATCTCCTAAACGGTACATGTTTAGGAGATATTTACAGTACCTATAGGTAAGCCTTATCATAGGCTTACCTATAGGTACAAGTTACAGAGGAGGGTTTACTTCCTCTTTAATTTGATAAAACATCTTTGGGATGAATTAGAGAGGAGACTGTGAGCCAGGTCTTCTTGTCCACATCAGTACCTGACCTCACAAATGTGCTTCTGGAAGAATGGTCAAACATTCCCATAGACACACTCCTAAACCTTGTGGACAGCCTTTCCAGAAGAGTTTAAGCTGGTATAGCCATAAAGGTTGGGCCAATCCAGTATTGAACCCTACGGACTAAGACTGGGATGCCATTAAAGTTCATGTGCGTGTAAAGGCAGGCGTCCCAATACTTTTGACAATATAGTGTAAGTGCAAATGCTTAGTATTGATACCATTACTGGTATCGATATGAGTGCAATCCTACCTAGAACTGTAACATTGACACATTAGGTAGCATGCATGTACCTTACATGATAGAAATCTGATAATAGGTCCACTTTAGTTTGGCAAATTTTACAAATTTAATTTCCTATATCAAAAATCTAATTTTCAGTTATTATGCATGCAGACTTGACCCTTGAAAAATATGACCACTCTCAAATCCAGGCATTTGGCCTTTTTGAACTATGTGATATTCCACAGGTTATACTGATCTAGCTTGCCTATCCTAAGGCCAATTAAAAAAAAATGCATCTCAGAATTAAGATACGATTTGGAGATATAGTGAGATTTTTGTGGCTTGCGTGTATCTCTAGCTCTACGTTGCCCGCAAACTTCTGCAAAACATGTCGGCGCTAAATAAATGGGGGGAATAAATAAATGATATAACCGAGGCACCTCACTTCTACCGAACACTCAGCAGCTCTGGGGAAAGCTAAGAAGGTTTTAAAGGTTGAGCATTCGCATCCTGCCTCTTGCTATTAAGCCATAAAAAAGATATATTTGGCATTGAATGATGCTGTAGGTTCTATTAAATGATTAAAATTTATGCTGGTGAATAGGCAACCCAGCCAGCAATAATATCTTCCTGGAAATCATTACAGCTAATTATTGGAAATTCTATAGATTATTCATTAGTGTGAAATAAATGAAAGAGAAGATTTATACTGATGAAAGATTCAGTATGTTATGGAGATGAGCCGATGGGTGTTGGCCTATGTCCTGATGTGCACCAGTTAAAGTGGACCAAGACTGAGCCAATGTTATCCTTCAGACAGTGCGAGGACAGTCAGTTGGAAATTTTAGAGAACTAACCGCGGCATCTACAACTGTTCTTTTGCTCAAATCTGCTTTATAATCCATTCCCTGTCCTACAAGGCAGCTGCCATATTGGTGGAGGAGCAAATAATCACCGGGCAATTCTTCCTGTTCCTACACCAGAAGTGATCAGAAGCAGGGCTTGGAGGGGGTATATCTATCACACTTCTCCTGTCAGGGTTAAAACGTGTAGGGTCCCCAGTAGTGATTGACCGATATCATTTTTTTAATGTCGATATTTTGGTCATCGGATATAGATATCGCCCAATATTTTCGGACATAAAAAATGTTTTATTTATTTATTTATTTATTTATTTTTTAGGTACTCCTTGTGGAGGGATCTGGGGGTCTAAAAGACCCCAAACCCCTCCTTGGCACCAAAAAGCATTCAAAACGCCAAGTTTGGCTGTTTTGAATGCTGTCAGTTTTTTTAATTTGGCGCCGAGTTTACATGGAGACCTGGGTCTTCTCTTCAGCGGCGGTGGCGGTAGGATGCCCGGGTCTCCCGGTGCGGAAGGCGGTGGGAGGGGGGAGACGTCCCCTCCCGCTCCCTGTAATGACAGCCGAGCGCCTTCTCAGCCGCATCGGTTGTCATTACAAGTCAGCCGACCGTCGGCTATGGACGCCGTTACTTGGGTGATGCCTCTAGCTGCAGGGATCACTCTGGTACAGCACTTTCCCGAAATATCGGTAACCTCAGGGGCCGATTCTGATATATCGGGGAAAGTGCATATCGGCCCCCGATATATCGGTCGATCTCTAGTCTCCAGTGCCACATGCGGGGAACTGCTCTGTTTTTTTTTTTTTGTTTTTTTTGTTTTATTCAGATTTTGTTTAACCACTTCTAGACAGAAAGGATTTGCCCCCTTAATGACCAAGCCATTTTTTGCGATTCGGTACTGCATTAATGTAACAGATAATTGCACGGTCGTGCAATGCTATACCCAAATATAATTGATGTCCTTTTTTCCCCACAAATAGAGCTTTCTTTTGGTTGTATTTGATTACCTGTGCAAAACAAAACAATATTTTTAACATTCTGCTATATAACATTGCCCAAAAAATAATTTAAAAGTCAACATTTTTCATCATTTTAGGCCAAATTGTATTCTGCTACATCATTTTGGTAAAAAAAAAAAAAAATCACAATAGGCGTATTTTGATTGGTTTGGGCAAAAGTTATTGCATCTGCAAACCAGGGGAAAGATTTCATTTTTATTTATTTATTTTTACTAGTAATGGTGGCAATCTGCGATTTTTAGTGGGACTGCGACATTGCGGCAGAGAGATTGGACCCCTAACTGACATTTTTGATACTTTTGGGGGGGACTGATTACTACAGTAATCAGTGCTAAAAATATGCACTGTTACTGTAATAATGGCATTGGCAGGGAAGGGGTTAACCTAGGGGTGATCAAAGGGTTAAATGTGAGCCTAGGGGAGTGTTTACTAACTGTATGGGGGATGGGCTTGTGAAATGAACACAGAGACCTGTGATCCTATTTAGAAGGATCACAGGAGCTCTGTGATCATTCCAGAGAGAAGAACGGTCAGCTGGGTTTACAACTGCTGACTCTCCTTTACTCTCAGCGGGGAGCGATCGCGGATGCCCAGCGGCAATCGCGGCCATCGTCCCCGTGCATTGCCCCCCAGCACCATGCGAGTGACCAATGAAGGGCTATCTTAAAGGCGGGCGGTCTTAAAAGTGTTAAAGTGATATTAAATCATTTTAAGGACATTTAGCAGCTGATATAATCACTTACAGAGTATACAGCTTCTTTATATTTTTATCCTTGCCTATGTTCCACTTTAAACTGGTGCCAAGGTTGCTACCCTGGGTCTGTTTCAGGGTGGCTCCAACGTTGTATCTTGGCCTAGGCCAACAAGGCCCAGGCCTAGGGCGGCACTTTGCAGGAGGGTGGCAAAAAAGCCATCCCCGCATGAAAAAACAGCCTCCTTCCGGCTCCTGCACGTAAAGAGTCCCCACCACTTGCGCTACACTTTTAGTGTAGCGCCAGTCTTATGGGCCAGACTGTGTTGGGTGGCAGGGCCCAGGAGGCAAATTGGTCTGGCGCCCCCCATAAAGCAGCCACACTGCTGCCAGTATGATAATACTGACCGGATGGCCGATGACTGGCCTGACGTTTAGAAAGACCGGCAGCCGCACTTAATACAACTGGCGGCCGCCAATACAAGTAAGTGTGGCACTGATAGGTTTTAGCAGCCTAATGCTCCGCCTACCCTCCTCTGCAGCATATCGGGCTTTTGTAGTTTTCTGGACGAGAAGTAAATCTGGAAGATATACTATTTCTGCTCATGGTTTTTGCAACCTGCTGATTTGTCTAAGGTTTTTCTCTATAGGAACATCTTAATGCCAGTTAATCCTCTTTTATTTAGCAAAATGTATTGTAATTAAACATACACAGGTAAAAGATCTTTCAGTCTGTGTGTTGACATTATTTGGGGTCATTTTTGGCCTGATTGAGTCCTAATGCTTTGACTATTAAACTGGTTTGTGAATGTCACATGACCACCTTGAAATGGAACTTTAGTTGGGCATTTTTTTTAATTTGGCGCCAGTACCTGGAAGTGATGTCATGACATCACTTCCGGGTATTTTACATGGAGACCTGATCAGAGCCGAATGCGGCTTTGATCAGGTCTTCTCTTCAGCGGCCGTGCAGGCTGGTTGCCCGGGTCTCTCGGTGGGACGGAAATCCCCTCCCGCTCCTTGTAATGACAGCCGAGCGGCTTCTCAGCTGCATCGGTTGTCATTACATGACAGCCAACCGTTGGCTATGGACGCCGGTACCGGGGTGATGCCTCTAGCTGCAGGCATCACTCAGGTACAAGCACTTTCCGAAATATCGGCAATATCGGTAACCTCCGGGCCGATTCAGATCTATCGAGGAAAGTGCATATCGGCCCTCGATATATCGGCTTTGCCGATAATCGGTCGATCCCTATTAAAAAACCTTGAACCTTTAGAGCCACTTTAACAAAATATGTTTGTCATATTGAAAAAAATGGGACACTGATAGCAAAAAAGCCTGGGAGGGGATTAAGCCATTCTCTACTCCAGTGTTTCTCAACCTTTTTTTTTAGTCAAGGCACCCTTTACAATTCCGCACAATCTCGAGGCACCCCATTTTAAAATGTAAAAAATGAAATGAATAATTTTACGTAATGCAGGACAACTATATGTGTAGGACACCCAACATTAGTAGTGATTTATTGTTCCAAAGCAAACACTTTTGCACACTGGTACTGACTAGTATTCCAGTGTTTCTCTTCTCCCTCAGTTTCTCTCCCTCACTCAGCTAATGTGACCCCAGCGCTAATGGAGAGGGGCAGGAGAAGGGCAAATAAGGATATTGTGCAGGTGCCCAACGTCCTTCTTATTAACTGATGATGATGATTGGACACTAGAAGGTTGTAAGGGTGCACAATGAAAACCTGTGGCTTTGTGTAATGAATAGGTAGGCTTGATTCCCCCGCTGATTTGTATAGATTTTTCTGGGCAGTTCCTAGGCATTTCGCCAAGGCACCCCTGAAGACTCCCCAGTGTGCCTAGGCACCCTGGTCAAAAAAGGCTGCCCTACTCTAAAATAAAAAAAATAAAAACAGGAAAGTTTTGAGTTTAGATACTTTTTGTTGCTTGTGATTCCACTCAAAATATAATGGTCTATGACTTCACCAGATGAAAGAATCTTATTAAATAGATCATTAGCCAATACTTTGCACAACCAATTATCCCCAATACTGACTGCTTATTTAGATGAAAAAATATTACAACATTTTTGTTTCCCCTAAGAAATCAGAAGTAATAAATTCTGCTGCATCTTAGAGATTCCGGTCCCGATAAGAATTCTGCAGCACTAAGAAGACTTCTGTGCATTGCACAATATTAATTTTATTCATAATTCATTGGAGGCCACAGAAATGTAATTAAAAAAATTCAGCAATAGCATTCTGACAAGAATAACAAGCTCTGGAATACAAACAAGAAAATGATTACATTTATTTCTCACGACAAAGAAATAGATCTGTAGTAAGGAAACATTCCATTTTTAAATAAAAAGAGGTGAATGCAATTAGAGTTACAAGTTGGTAACAAATGTCTGCATTCACAATGGTATTTATAACAGAGGAAATAATGGATACAGGCTGGCCTTCGGTTATTGGGTGACTTATGAAAATTTTCTGAAGGCTTTAAAGTATAAAATAAAGCTTTTTTTTTTGTTTGTTTGTTTTTTTTTTTTTTTTTACTGAAGGCTTGAGCGCCGGTTCACATACACGCGACTCTACTTCCCGGGGCGACCTCCGAGATCGCGGTGCGAGCAGCGCGCCGCGACCTCGGAGCGGCCGCCACGGACTTCATAACATTGAAGTCTATGGCGGTCGCCTCCTGGTCGCCCCAAAGAAGCTCCGGACCCTTTTTCTAGGTCGGAGCGACTTGTGTCGCTCCTATTAGAACGGGTCCGCAGCTTCCCTATGGGAGGCGACCTGCGGCGACCTGTGAGGCGACCAGGTCGCCTCACAGGTCGCCCTTGTGTGAAGCGGGACTTAAAGTATAAGGGCTCTTTCACATGGGCGATCCGATCAGATCCGCCTGTCAGTTTTTTAGGCGGATCTGATCGGATCCTCCATGCAGCTCTATGGGGCAGCGGGTGTCAGCGGAGACACCTCCGCTGCCATCCGCATCCGATCCTGTGCTTGAAATCTGGACGGATGGAAACCCTATTTTTTCCATCCGTTCAGTAATCGGATCGGATCTGATGAAAGCGGACAAGCAGTCCGCTCTCATCCGATCCCCCATAGAGGGCAGCGGGTGCTGAGACACCTCCCTCTCCGCTCTGCAAGCGGAGACGGAGCTGTCATCCGCCCGGCTCAGCAAGGATCGCGGATCGATCCCCGCTGAGCAGCACGGATCCGCCTACGGAGGCGGACCGTGTGAAAGAGCCCTAAAATAAAGCTTTTTTTTTTGTTTTGTTTTTTTAATAAAAAAGAAAAAAAATACGCCTATGCTTACCTGCTCTGTGCAATGGTTTTGCACAGAGCAGCCCCTGATCTTCTTCTTCTGGGTTCCCCTGCCAGAGCTTCAGGCCCCTCCTCTTCACCGGGTGCCCCCAGGAAAAGCTACTTTCCCTGGGGGCACCCGTGCGTTATGAAAAAGGAAAGGTGTGGTGGCGCTGCCTAAAGGTAAAAAATCATATGTGCAAAGCAAAAATCCTATGTGTAAAAAATATCTAGTAACATAATGTGAATAAAGTGTCAAATGTGCTCTGGTGTGACCGTACAAAAAAATGATTAAGTATAAATAAAGTGCAAGGTGCAAAAAAGTACAATACAGCCTAATTATGATATCTAGTAAATGCAATTATTCAATGCTAAAAATTATTGAAACAGATCATGAATTAATGTCGTCATCAAAAAATATATAAAATATATAAAACAAATAATATAAAAATAAAAATACAGATTAATAAAAAATTATTTAAAAATGGTATCATCCAATAGTCCCAATAATTGTGCAAAAGTGCAAAAACTCTTGCAAAAAATAGTTTGTATTTCTAATGGTGTGAAGATCACTTTGTGCAAGCAGGTGCAATCGTGCTTCCCCATTTGGACCACACTCACCAAATGGAGGTACCCCTACGGGGGGTCATAGGTATACAGCCAGCAAGCTAGAGTTGGACTCCCCCAACCACTCTGGTATCGACCAGCACAGATAGACGTTTATTGAAAGGTAGTTCCTATCCAACGTTATTGTAAGGAGTGGATATTCCTGCTCTGTGTAATGGTTTTGCACAGAGCAGTCCGGATTCTCCTCTTCCGGGGTCCCCCACAGACGCTTCTGGCTCCTCCTACCTTTAGAGTGCCCCAACAGCAAGCTTCTCTCTGTGCCGCTCACATGTCTCCAGGGGTCAGCACACTATATACTCCGCACTCCTCTCCCCACTACTTTCCCTGGGGGCTCCCGTGTGTGCTGCTGTGTCCATTGGCACAGACAGCAGGATTCGGCCCCACCCCCACTCCTGTGACACCGGATTTGATTGGCAGCAGCGGAAGCCAATCTCTCCCACTGCTATCAATCTGTCTAATGAGGAAAGAGACAGCGGCAGAGAGACAGAGACATTCTGACACAGGTCAGTATGCATTCTACAAAGACCATCAAGTAGGCAGGTAAGTGTATTTATTTCTGCAGAAGAGACATTGCATATCTCAGCTTCAGTTCTGCATTAAAAAAAAAAAAAGTAAAAACCAGTATTTAATAGGGGAAAAAGCCTTGCCAATTATTGTTTATGATGCATACGGCTCAATTCACAAAGCTTTCACAAATAGCCTAAGGCACTCTATTGTCAGCCACATGGCTGTAATCTTTTAATTTCATTGGACGCCACTTAACCAGTTGCCAACCACCTCCTGTATATTTACTGCGGCAGGCTGGCTCGTACGGGCAAAACGGCGTAGATCTGCGTCGCCCGCCTGGGAGGAGCTAGGGGGCGAGTGCGCGCCGCCGACGGCGCACTTCCGTCCCCGATCGTCAGCGGGGAAGCCGATGCGGGTGACAGGCGGCTCCGATTGCCACCTGACACCCGCGATTGTTCCCCGCTGAGAGAGAAGGACGGTCGGCTATTGTAAACACAGCTGACCGTTCTTCTCCCTGGAATGATCACAGAGCTCCTGTGATCCTTCTATATAGGATCACAAGTCTCTGTGATCATTTCAGAAGCCACGCCCTTCCACAGTTAGAATCACCCCCCTAGGGTCACATTTAACCCCTTGATCAGCTATACTGTTAACCCCCTCCCTGCCAGTGTCATTATTACAGTAACAGTGCAAGTGCATATTTATAGCACTGATTACTGTAGTAATGTCACTGGTACCCCCAAAAGTGTCAAAAATGTCAGGTAGGGGTCCGATCTGTCCGCCGCAATGTCGCAGCAAAAAACGCAGATCGCCGCCATTACTAGAAAAAAAAACATTAAAAATGACATAAATCTTTCCCGTAGTTAGTAGACGCGATAACTTTTGCGCAAACCAATCAAAATATGCTTATTGCGATTTTTTTTTTTTTTTTACCAAAAATATGTAGCAGAAAACAAATTGGCCTAAAATGTTAAAACATTTTGATTTTTACTTTTTTTTTTTTTTGAGAATGTTATATAGCAGAATGTGAAAAACATTGGTTTTTTTTTTTTTTTTTTCAAAATTGTCGCTCTTTTTTTGTTTATAGCGCAAAAAATAAAAGACGCACAGGTGATCAAATACCACCAAAAGAAAACTCTGTTTGTGAGAAAAAAAGGACGTCAATTTTATTTGGGTACAGCGTTGCAGGATCACGCAATTGTCCGTTAAAGTAAGGCAGTGCCGAATCGCAAAATAGGGCCTGGTCATTAAGGGAGCAAATCCTTCCGGTCTTAAAGTGGTTAAAATTGTCACTTTTTTGATAATAAAGGAAATAAGGATAATTAACCTGGTGTGTTAACTTTGTGAAATAAGTAAATGAATGTCTTCCAGTTTTCCATTAAAATCACAAAATCTTATGTTTATTGAATTTATATTTGCTATATGGAAATAAATATTTGCCTTATAGACTCTGATTACTGATGCCCTATGAGAAGATGACCCCCCTCCAGCCAACACAATACCTTTCTTTGCTTTTGCCTCAGCCTGGCTATTGACGAATTAAGTCCAGTGCTGCAACATGCAATAGATTTGCTTGACGTGCTGTTTTCTAGAACGGGCCTTAACACTCAAACAGTTCTACAGATAATGTTGCAATCTGCAGCTCTGAAATGCCTGCAAGAGATACATACTTAATCAGGCAGCTTAAAACAGTGACAGATACAGAAGCGGAACCCTCAACAACCAAACCGGGCTGAATCAATCCCGATTATCCCGCTGTAACTGTGCTTAATGTCCAAAGGCCATGCCTTCTCCCTCTACACTGGATTAGGTGTGCAGCCATGTGAGGGTCTGCTTTGAGAAGATAAAACGCACAAGGCCGGGAAAAATGAGGTTTTCACAAATAGGCGACTTTCTTCACTGCTTTCTTGAAAATGAAGAGAGAGAGATGGAAAGAGAGAGAGAGAAATGTGGCTTCCGTCTGTTATAAAACTCATGGATCAAATGAATGAAATGGAAGCATGAAAAATGATGACAGGCTCCGAAGGTGTTGGAAAATGTCCTATTAACCGTGCAGGCACTCGTACTCGGAAAGGTTAAGTGTTCGGCAATGGAATGCAAGTACGAGCTTTTAATTTGCTCTTTCTGATGCATGATATGCACTTGGATCAGGCACTGCTAGAATGAGCCACTAAGCCCTGAAAGAAAATTATATTTAAAGAGACCCAGGCTAGATTCTTAAATCTGAACTTCAACCTTACCCTCCATATTGCACCATTCCTGTACTTGAATTTCTGATTTCACTGTGAAGCCCTTCGTAGGCTTACCACTGGAACCAAGGTAGCTATTTGTGTCTGTAGTTCCACTTTAAAACTACTGATCTTCCTTAACTACATTCTGTCTACAATGATCACTAGTGTAAGTGGAGCCTTCTCCTAGTTAACCACTTTACCACCGGAGGATTTTGCTGTTTTACGTCTGGGCCACTTTTTGCGATTCGGCACTGCGTGATTTTAACGGACAATTGCGCAGTCGTGCGATGCTGTACCCAAATGAAATTGACATCATTTTTTTCCCACAAACAGAGCTTTCTTTTGGTGGTATTTGATCACCTGTGCGATTTTTTGATCATGCGCTATAAACAAGAAAAAATTTTTTTTTGCAAAAATAACAATATTTTTCACATATTTTTATATGAAATTCCCCCCCAAACAAATGGAAAAATCTAAATTTTTTAACATTTTCGGACAATTTGTTTTATGCTACATATGTTTGGTAAAAAAAAATCGCAAAAAGCATATTTTGATTGGTTTGCGCAGAAGTTATTGCGTTTACTAACTAAGAGAAAGATTTTTTAAAATTTTTATTGTTTTTTTTTTTAACGAGTAATGGCGGCGATCTGCGATTTTTTTTGCGGGACTGCGACATTGCGGCGGACAGATCGGACCCTTGACTGACATTTTTGACACTTTTGGGGGTACCAGTGACATTACTACAGTAATCAGTGCTATACATATGCACTGTTACTGTAAAAATTACACTGGCAGGGAAGGGGGTTAACTTTATTCGAGAAGGAGGGGTTGAGTGTGTCCCTAGGGGAGTGCTTCTAACTGTGATTGGATATGGCTTTACATGTAACAGCAGAGATCTACGGTCCTACATAGCAGGACCGTATGATCTGTGCTGTTACACAGAGGAGAATGACAGGCGGCTTTGTTTACATTAGCCACCTGCCTTTCTCCCGCTGTACCGGAGGATCGCGAGTGAGCGGCGGACATCGGGTCCGCCGCTCACACGCGTGGGGGGGTCCGTGAGCAAGCGGGAGCGCGCCTCCGGCGGCGCGTACTCGCTCCCTAGAGCCTCACAGGCTAGTGACGTACCCATAAGTCACTTTGCCTATGAGGGGCTGACTGCCGCCGTATATAGTCGTGCGGCAGTCGGCAAGTGGTTAAAACTACTGATCTTCCTTAACTACTTTCTATCTACGATCACTAGTGTAAGTGGGGCCTTCTCCTAGTTAACATGAGTGTAAGGGGGCTCTTCTTCTAAGGACCACCAATATGAGGGGGTTCTTCTCCCACTGTCCACCAATCCAGGAGGGCCCTCCTCCCCATGACCACCAGTTTATGGAGGCCCTTCTCCCGATGACTATCAATATAAGGTGATTTTTGTCCTGCTGATCACAAATCTAAGGGGGCCCTTCTCCTGGTATCCCCCTTTCTAAGGGGCCCCTTCTCCCAATGAACATCAATGTAAGCCGACCTTTCTCTCAATGACCACTGATTAGAGGGGGTTATTCTCCCACTGACCACGAATCCAGGAGGGCCCTCCTCCCAAGGATCACCATTCTATGGGGGCCCTTCTCCCGATTACCACCATTACAAGGTGTTTTTTCTGCCGCTGATCACCAATCTTAAGGGGCCCTTCTCCTGGTATTCCCCATTCTAAGGGGCCGTTCTCTCAATGAACATCAATGTAAGCGGACCTTTCTCTCAATGACCACTGACTAGAGGGGGTTCTTCTCCCACTGACCACCAATCCAAGTGGGCCCCCATACAATAATCACCAGTGTATGGGGGCCTTTCCCCCTTTGACCAAAGAAATAAGGTAATTTTTCTCTCACAGGTCACCACTCTAAGGGGTCCCTTCTCCCAATGAACATCAATGTAAGTGGCCTTTAAACCACTGGTGATCCTGCTGATCAGTTCCATTAAAGTCAACTACCTCAGGAAGGAGTACTTGGGGAGCTTAAAGGGACTTTTCCACGGTCAGAGGTGAAGTTCTAGTAACTGCCCCAGCTGAGGTCTGCATCAGTCAGCATTAACCAGCGTCAGTGAAGCACTAAGCAGCGTCAGTGAAGCGCTAACCAGCGTCAAGCAGCATTTTTTCAGTTTCCCTGCCTAATTGTGCATAGTTCAGTTGTTGGAGTATCCCACTTCTCCCTTCTCCCATCCAAGTTTCTTAAATAAACCCTAAAAACCAAAGAAACTGGACTGGTTCTTGTCTGAGGTGCTCACACTTGAAAAACATGCTTAAAGATACTGTTGTTGCTAGCGGTAATCCAGGGGGACCCACACTCAGCAGCTCCCTTGGGAGTAATGCTACATACACATAAAATGATTGGCTAAACCAGGTGTCTCTAAACTGTGGCCAACCGCAAGGTTTTTTAAAGCTCCCCTGATGTAAGAGGGGACTTTGATGGGGACTCTAAAGTGAGGAGGAGGGGGGGGGGGCTGATGTAAAGTGGAAAGAGAGTACACAACATTTATAGACAGCGCACGGGAAAACACTTGTGATGAGGAGGATTCAAATTCAGCAATCGGTAAATGGAAAATTAGTATATTTGATTAAAATTAGGAACATAAAAGCACATTACCACACCGGGTCCCGATTGAGACAGGGGCACTATCCAAGGTAGAAATGCCAGATGGAGGATGCCAAATGCCGCTGTTGCCAGAGATGGTGGCTATAGGAAGGCAGTGCCGGACCCAGCCAGCGCTAGGATAAGTCGTCACTGCGGCGCACCAGGCACTTGTGCGGTGTCCGGAAGGGAATCCGTTCGTCTAGCAGGAACCAGTGTGGAGAGCAAACGTCCCTGTTGCTGTGGCTACATGTTTCACACGCATGCGCTTTGTCAAGTCAGGTGGACTTTATGTAAAAGTGTTCTGATGGGGACTCCCAAGCTAAAGGGGACTCTGAAGTAAGATGGACTTTGTTGAAGACTCTGAAATAAGGGGAGTTTTACATTAGACCAAAAACATGAACAAAGGAGAAGAAAAGGGCAGAGGATCTGGTTCCAAAAGTGTGCCAATTCCTCCATTCCGGGGGAGAGAACAAGTAGGCAAATCAGTGAGTTTGATTTCACTAGCTGCATGCTTTGCTCTGGAATAGTCATTCAGACTTTATTTAGGCCAGGGAACAAGTGTTTGCTGAAAGAGGTAGGCAAAGACAAGGACTCTATTTCTCTCAGTATAGTTTTCCTTTACTTAATGACACATATGATGAAATAGAGCTGAAATACGACCTGTAAAATTTAGGGGACCCTTAGTCGAATTGGCAGTCGTCGCCATAAATGACAAGCAAGGAGACATCAAACCACCAGGATCCTTTCTGAAACTCAGCCGACATGCACGGTCTATAATTCTCTTTCTATATCAAACGTCTGATCACCGGAACTTCATGTACCCAGATGTAACACATCAATTTTGTTGCAATCAAATATATTATTTTGAATGATCTCCGTGGCAGCCGGTTGAATTGCACCGATAGAATATGTACACGTGAAATAGTTTTACAATCCTTTTCCTCCCACAGTCATCAAATTGCACAATTTCTCTAATGCTGCGGATGGTGACATTGCTTAAAAATATTTTAATGTCAGAACTGACAGTAGATGTAAACCCCATCACTGGAATCTCATAGAAGCTTTAACTTGATAAAAGATGAAGTTTAATATGTTTATAGAATAATCTTCACTGGTTCCCCTCTTGTCAATATGCAATATGCAATAATGAAATGTTTAAAGTGATTGTAAATTTGTGATTTTTTTTTTAAATAACAAACATACAATGTTATACTTACCCTCTCCTGGCGCTCCTGGCTCCTCCTCCCTGCTGAGTGCCCCCATAGCAAGCCGCTTACTATGGGGGCACTTGAGTGGTTCGATCCTGAGTCACCCTCTATTTGTCTATAGACACACAGAGCGCAGCTCAGCCCCGTCCCCTTCTCCTTCCTCACAGGCTGTGATTGACAGAAGCAGGAGCCAATGGCTGCCCCCATGTTAGACATGTGCAAGACAAAAAAATTTGTTTTGTTTAGATCTGTTAATCTAGTTATTTAATTTCATTAAATTTGGTTGATTTATTCAATTCGTATTCGGGATTCGTAATCGGGATTCATATTCGGAATTCATATTTGGAATCCGTTTTATGTCTTTTTCAAGTTTTCTTTGAATTTACCAAATTTTTTTCGCCTCTAACCATTCGAACCGATAAATTTCAAATTGGTTAAATCGAAAGTTTTAGACTTTTTTTTTCGATCTGAATGCGACAAAGTGAACAAAAGAAAAATCTTTATTAAATGATTACAATGACTCTTTAAATCATCTTTGGCTTAACAAAAAAAAGCATTATTTCAAAATGGTACTCTAATAACAAACACGGGCTTTGATTTCAGAAATATGTTTACAGTTGGAATTCAAATGGAATTCAAATGTAAAATTCTATTTGAATTTCAATTCAAACTTCGGAAATTCAGATGAATTTCGTTTCGTTATTCGGAGCATTCTGTGAGCTTTGTTTATACTGTAATTCGGATATTCGTACATATCCGAATCTCCACATAATGAAAAATTTGTTCAAATATTTTTTCAGAATGAACCGAATTGCACATGTCTACTCAATGTCCAGAGAGGAGAGAGAAAGCCGCTGCTCTCGGGCACAGTGCTGGATCCATATCGGGCTCAGGTAAGTATTTATGGGGGCTGGAGGGGGATCCTATGCACAGAAAGTTTTTTTACCTTAAGGCAGAGAATGCATTAAGGTAAAAAAAGAAAAACCTTAGGGCTTTAGAATGACTTTAATTTCATCTTCCCCATTGGCTCCAATGCATTTCTCCAACATGGCAAAGTATCACCAAAATCCGCACAGTTTCACCAAAAATTCTGGGAAATAAAAAATCTCAGTGTCACTCAACCCTAACTGTTAGGTTACCATCACATGGTCTCCCAACAAAGATTACAAGCTGTGCCAATGCACATAGCTTGGGCATAATCCACCATTGTCATCATTAGGAACCCCCCTAAGAGATGTGCAGCAGTTGTAGAAAGAGTGCAAGTGGACAGAAAGTGGCTGCAAAGTGATTGCAGGAGATCAGAATGAAAAAGGTGAGAGCAGTATTTTAAAGCTGAACTCCAGGAATTCAGCCACTTTGTATAAACTGCAGGCACACTATGAGTTAGGTCCAAGGAGGTGACATCTCCTAACCTTATCTATATAATTTATATCTGATAAGTTTATGGCTCTGCCAAAGCTCAGGGCTGTGAGAGAGGCACACAGAGCAGCAATGCCCCCCCCCCCCGCTGCCTATTCAGAGAAGCCTTTGTATTTTGTGAATGAGTTCACATAATACAAAGACTTCAGTGATCGGGCAGGAGGTCAGAGACAGGCATGGTAGCTGCACAGACTCTAATGTTGAAGATGCTTAGATCTGAGGCATCAGCGTTGGACGATAGTTGTCTTCTCTAGAGGCAATAAACCTGTCAGATGTAAATAAACGAGATACGTTCAAAAGATTACATTCACATCCTTGGACTTAACTCATAGTGTGCCTTCTTTTTTTACAAAGGAGCTGAATTCCTAGAATTAAAAAAAAAGTGGCAGTTAACTATCATGCACAGTGTTTAAGCAAACTAAATGTCATCTAGTTTAAGCACGCCTGCCACGGCAAATAGAAGAGCCATGTTTTTCCTAGCCCCCAACACAATTGGTTTTAACCCCTTTAGCACCGCCTAACACATATGTGCAGCAGCAAAGGGGCGGGCTTTAATGCCTGCAGGATGCACATATGCGTCGCTGGGAGCACAAAACTGAACAGTCAAAGACAACTCTCGGGCCGACTAAAGATTGGTAGCAGGTGGGGCGGGCTTCCAATCATGTGACCACTATGACAATGATCACATGATCACTAATCCTTCCCACCTACCGGGCATTCAGGACTGTTTAAAGGGACAACAGGGCAGGTGGGCAGGGGTTAAAATGCAATTTTTAAAGAAACTGTTTGCCCTAAAAAAAAAAACATACCTCAAACCAGCCTCAGGAGCTTGAAATCCTGCAAAAATTTCGGGAGGCATGGGGCATATACATATAGATATATATTACCGAAAGTATTGGGACGCCTGCTTTTACACACACATATGGCATCCCAGTCTTAGTCCGTAGGGTTCAATATTGAGTTGGCCCACCCTTTGCAGCTATAACAGCTTCAACTCTTCTGGGAAGGCTGTCCACAAGGTTAAGTATGAGTATCAGTGCCTGAACTCATAAATGTTGCCTACAGTCAAGAATGGTGGTGGGAGTGTCATGGTCTGGGGCTGCATGAGTGCTGCGGGAACTGGGGAGCTACATTGAGGGAACGATGAATGCCAACATGTACTGTGACATACTGAAGCAGAGCATGATTCCCTCCCTTCAGAGACTGGGCCGCAGGGCAGTATTGCAACATGATAACGACCCCAAAAACACCTCCAAGACGATCACTGTCTTGCTAAAGAAGCTGAGGGTAAAGGTGATGGACTGCCAAGCATGTCTCCATACATAAACCCTATTGCGCATCTGTGGGGCATCCTCAAACGGAAGGTGGAGGAGTGCAAGGTCTCTAACATCCCCCAGCTCCATGATGGAGTGGAAGAGGACTCCAGTGGCAACCTGTGAAGCTTTAGTGAACTCCATGCCCAAGAGGTGCTGGAAAATAATGGTGGCCACACAAATATTGACAGTTAGGGCTCAATTTGGACATTTTAACGTTGGGGTGTACTCACTTTTGTTGCCAGTGGTTTAGACATAAATGGCTGTGTGTTGAGTTATTTTGAGGGGACAGCAAATTTACACTGTTATACAAGCTCTACACTCACTACTTTAGATCATTTCTTCATTGTTGTCACATGACTAGATATAATAATAAAATATTAAAATAATAAATAATAAAATATTTACAAAAATGTGAGGGGTGTACTCACTTTTGTGAGATACTGTATATATACATTGAATATATTTGGGATAAATGAAAGAAAAGGTGTTAGAAAAAAAGCACATGTTCCATTTGCCATGAAAGGTCCGCTTTAAGGTTAACAAAAATAGAATAGGATAAAGAATTGTGTAAAGCATGATCAATTTAAGAATATAATATTGAAATACAAAATAGTGGCTTTACAATTTAAAAGGTTACTTTTTGTGCTCACTTGTGAAGTTTTATTGTGATTTGATTGATACACGGAATTTTACTCTTAATATTCAGTGGGGTTACATTTAACTTTCCGCATTAATATTAACAATGGGAACATCTGACATGTTGAAAAGCTTGCATGGGAATGTAGCGGTTTCATTTCCTGTCTGTGCCGCTTCTAGAATTTGCTTGTAAAATTAAAAGCAATAATATTAAACCTATAGCATTATCACTGAGCACAAGCGCAAAATAAAACAGAATTATTTGTATCATGTAATGAGTTCAATATCATTTTTACCTATGAATGGGAAACATTTGAATTGATGAATTTGGGGAAAGCTTTACTTGCTTCCAAAAGTGATGCTGCTCCAAGGACTAATTTCCTTTGTATAATTAGAAAACTAAATTTATCCAAATGGTTATTAGCGCAGCGAGTCCACAAAGCGCACTGAGATGAAGATTCTTTGGTTTTTACATTTTATTGGCATAGGACTGCCCCAATTTCATTGGGTTATTTGGCAAATTGCAATTTTTCCAAAAGCAACAAGATCACTAATTTCATTTTAAAAGTTTCAGAGTTTAACAGTTTCACAAATTTTGCTGAATATTCGAAACAAGTAAATAGTGAAGCCTACATAGGTGTGTGCAGCCTAATGCATTAGGGTGTGCACCCCAAAGCAAACACACATGCGTGTGTGTGTGTATATATATATATATATATATATATATATATATATATATATATATATATATATATACAGTGGGTACGGAAAGTATTCAGACCCCCTTAAATTTTTCACTCTTTGTTATATTGCAGCCATTTGCTAAAATCATTTAAGTTCATTCTTCTTCCTCATGAATGTACACATAGCACCCCATACTGACAGAAAAACACAGAATTGTTGACATTGTTGCAGATTTATTAAAAAAGAAAAACTGAAATATCACATGGTCCTAAGTATTCAGACCCTTTACTGTGACACTCATATATTTAACTCAGGTGCTTTCCATTTCTTCTGATCATCCTTGAGATGGTTCAATGAGTCCAGCTGTGTTTGATTATACTGATTGGACTTGATTAGGAAAGCCACACACCTGTCTATATAAGACCTTCCAGATCACAATGCATTTCAGAGCAAATGAGAATCATGAGGTCAAAGGAACTGCCTGAAGAGCTCAGAGACAGAATTGTGGCAAGGCACAGATCTGGCCAAGGTTACAAAAAGATTTCTGCTGCACTTAAGGTTCCTAAGAGCACAGTGGCCTCCATAATCCTCAAATGGAAGACGTTTGGGACGACCAGAACCCTTCCTAGAGCTGGCCGTCCGGCCAAACTGAGCTATCGGGGGAGAAGAGCCTTGGTGAGAGAGGTAAAGAAGAACCCAAAGATCACTGTGGCTGAGCTCCAGAGATGCAGTCAGGAGATGGGAGAAAGTTGTAGAAAGTCAACCATCACTGCAGCCCTCCACCAGTCGGGGCTTTATGGCAGAGTGGCCCGACGGAAGCCTCTCCTCAGTGTAAGACACATGAAAGCCCGCATGGAGTTTGCTAAAAAACACCTGAAGGACTCCAAGATGGTGAGAAATAATATTCTCTGGTCTGATGAGACCAAAATAGAACTTTTTGGTCTTAATTCTAAGCGGTATGTTTGGAGAAAACCAGGCACTGCTCATCACCTGTCCAATACAGTCCCAACAGTGAAGCATGGTGGTGGCAGCATCATGCTGTGGGGGTGTTTTTCAGCTGCAGGGACAGGACGACTGGTTGCAATCGAGGGAAAGATGAATGCGGCCAAGTACAGGGATATCCTGGACAAAAACCTTCTCCAGAGTGCTCTGGACCTCAGACTGGGCCGAAGGTTTACCTTCCAACAAGACAATGACCCTAAGCACACAGCTAAAATAACGAAGGAGTGGCTTCACAACAACTCCGTGACTGTTCTTGAATGGCCCAGCCAGAGCCCTGACTTAAACCCAATTGAGCATCTCTGGAGAGACCTAAAAATGGCTGTCCAACAACGTTTACCATCCAACCTGACAGAACTGGAGAGGATCTGCAAGGAGGAATGGCAGAGGATCCCCAAATCCAGGTGTGAAAGACTTGTTGCATCTTTCCCAAAAAGACTCCTGGCTGTATTAGATCAAAATGGGGCTTCTACTAAATACTGAGCAAAGGGTCTGAATACTTAGGACCATGTGATATTTCAGTTTTTCTTTTTTAATAAATCTGCAACAATGTCAACAATTCTGTGTTTTTCTGTCAGTATGGGGTGCTATGTGTACATTCATGAGGAAGAAGAATGAACCTAAATGATTTTAGCAAATGGCTGCAATATAACAAAGAGTGAAAAATTTAAGGGGGTCTGAATACTTTCCGTACCCACTGTATATATATATATACTGTATATACACACTGCTCAACAAAAATTAAAGGAACACTTTAAAAACACATCAGATCTCAATGGGAAAAAATCTCATGCTGGTTATCTATACTGATATGGACTGAGTAATGTGTTAGGAACGAAAGAATGCCACATGGTTTGATGGAAATGAAAAGTATCACCCTACAGAGGGCTGAATTTAAAGGCCCCCCCGGAAATCAAGGTGAAAAAATGATGCAGCAAGCTAGTCCATTTTGCTGAAATTTCATTGCAGCAACTCAAAATGGTACAAAGTAGTTTGCATGGACCCCACGTGCTTGTATGCATGTATGAAAACGTCAGGGCATGCTCCTAATGAGACAACGGATGATGTCCTGGGGTATTTCCTCCCAGATCTGAACCAGGGCATCACTGAGCTCCTGAACAGATTGAGGTGCAACCTGCCGGCGTCCGATGGACCGAAACATAATGTCCCAAAGGTGTTCTATAGGATTTAGGTCAGGTGAGCGTGGGGGCCATTTAGTGGTATCAATTCCTTCATCCTCCAGGAACTGACTGCATATTCTCGCCACATGAGGCCGGGTATTATTGTGCACCAGGAGGAACCCAGGACCCACTGTGCCAGTATAAGGTCTGACAATGGGTCCAAGGATTTCATACCGATACCTAATGGCAGTCAGGGTGCCATTGTCTAGCCTGTAGAGGTCTGTGCGTCCCTCCATAAATATGCCTCCCCAGACCATCACTGACCCACCACCAAACCGGTCATGCTGAAAGATATTACAGGCAGAATAACGTTCTCCACGGCTTCTCCAGATCCTTTCACATTTGTCACATGTGCTCAGGGTGAACCTGCTCTCATCTGTGAAAAGCACAGGGCACCAGTCGAGGACCTGCCAATTCTGGTGTTCAATGGAAAAAGCCAATCAAGCTCCACAGTGCCGGGCATTGAGCACAGGGCCCATTAGAGGATGTTGGGCTTTCAGGCCAACCTCATGAAGTCTGTTTCTGATTGTTTGGTCAGAGATATTGACATCAGTGGCCTGCTGGACGTCATTTTGTAGGGCTCTGGCAGTGCTCACTATGTTCCTCCTTGCACAAATGAGCAGATACCGGTCCTGCTGATAGGTTAAGGCAGGGCTCGACAAACCCCGGGTGCCAGGTCGCATTGGCGACTATAATTAGCGACCTGGTTTTCCCCTGCCTGTTCTCAATGCCCGCCCATCTCCTGTCCAAGAGGAGAAGAGACTGAAGTTTTTGCAGACTTCATCTGGTGCCCTTTGCTTAAAAGGCAAGTGGAAAGGGGTGTGTTTTTTTTTTTTTACATTATTTTTAAAAAAATGAATTCATAATTTTTCATTATCTCCCTGCCCTTCCCTGCCATGCCACAGTCACACAGCCGAGGGCCCCTTTCACACAGGCTGTCTGATCAGGTCCGCCTGTCAGTTTTTCAGGCGGACCTGATTAGACCCTTCAGTCTCCTCTATGGAGTGGCAACCCGCCTCCATCCGATCCTGTTCACTAAAAACAGACGGATAGTGGTTCTATTTTCCATCCGTCCGGTGAATCGGATTAGATGGCATCGGATGGAAACGGTCAGACGGTCCATTTCCATCCGATTGCCCCATAGAGGGGGATGGGCTGTGTCTGCATAGAGTGGACAGGATCCGCCTGCTCAGCGGGTATCAGCAGAGAGATCTGCTGAGCGGAGGTGGCTGTGTTAAAGGGGCCTACGGTGGCATATATTCGTCATTGGATCTCCTATCACCCCCACCTTGCTGCACTGTTGTGGGCAGAGGTGGATATTTACAAATTTCTTTCTAGGTGCCCTTTTCAGCAGATTTATTTTAGCGATTCAACTGGGATCAACGCAATTTTGTGCCTTAGGTTTGCTTGAACCACAAGACTGGCTAAATAGGAATTACAAATCTTTGAGTAGGTATCTACTGTATGTCAGCCATTCTCAATTAGGGTTCCCTTAGAGGAGTGATTTTCAAACAGGGACCAGATTCAGCCCTTTGCTTGCCTTCACCTAGGCCCTTGGGGCACTTTTCCTTCCTCTGATGACACTATTCCTCCCACTGACACCAAAAATGGGGCATGATTCCTGTTACTGACATCAATAACAGGGCCCTATTCCTTCCACTGACAACAACGATGGTGCATGTGACAGGAGTCATTTTGGCTGGGGGGCTCATGGAACCCAGATTACTTTAGAGAGGTCAGGAAACTCCTCCAGCTTCCCCGGCCCCTCTTATGTGTAAGTCACCCTGTCTCTATTAGGGGCACAGGGTGACCAAGAACCCCAGTTGGGTCTGCACTAATCAGACTTGCTGTACAACCACACCGGACTCAGCATTTCCTGTTACCCTGGTTATCCTGGGTTCTATATGTGTGGTTTGTGTTGAAAGAGTGAAGGGGATGCTTTCCCTTGGGACAATAATATTTCTGGACAATGTCTCTCAAGATATATATAGAGATAGACAATTTGACTTTTCAGATTGCTAGAATATTGTAGGAGTGTCTTATAGACCCTTGCTAGATAGTGAGGTGGGGTGGGGTTTGTTATTGTTAAGTGCCTGTATCCCATTGTTCTATTGTTTCTGTCTGCCTTAAGATCAACCTATTATGGGATGTATATGTGTATGTGTATTGGCTGCTAAGGGAGAGGGGGGGGGGGGTTGGCCCAGAGCCATGTTGCCAACCTACCAAATTGAATTTCACTGACACAACACCCAAAATTTACCGGTACAGCCAAGTTTTTACTGGCATTTCCAAAAATAACAAAATTATAGTTTTAAGTGCAAATTTCAGTATTTAGGCTACAAACAAGTACAATATGCAAGTAACAATGTAATATAAAGTAAGTAATAAAGCAAAAATAAAAAAAAAAACATATTTTCTTTTATTTTAGATATATAGCAATTAGCTTAGGGACAGGACTCAGGAGGGCAAGAAATTAGAATTGGCAAGCACCGCTCGGCTCACCTGAACCATGACATCATACGAGAGGCTCAGGCACCACCTCCACCAGACCCTCTCGTGCCAGCACAGTCCATACACACACACATAGCGGGCACTCAAATGATCCCGTCCGGCTCTGCACTGGAACTGCGTATGCATTTTCGAGCCAAGCATCGAAGGCATATTTTGTCCTGGCAACCTTTTCCTGTCACTGGCATTTACTGGCAGGAGAAAAATGCCCATTTTTTACTGGCTGCCAGGAAAAACACTGACGGTTGGCAACACTGTCCCAGAGTGTTTATCTCTTTGTGCCTGTGTGTGAATAAACAGTTTTATTCTGGTTGACTCCAAAACTGGTACTGCCGGGTTCTTGGTGTAACTATAGCCAGATTAACGGATCTCATGTTCCAGAGCTTAGGAAGCAGCTTCTTGGTGGAGATACCCAGTTAGGGTGCCCAGAGTCCGTCACAGTGCATTATTCCTCCTCCTAATGCTAAAGATGCACTGTTTACTCCCACTGGCTCCAGGACAATTGTTACTCCCAATGGCCACAGTCTGGCCCCCTAAAGTCTGAAGGATGGTAAACTGACCCTTTGTTTATAACATTTGGAGACCCCTGCCCTAGAGGTTTCTAGAGGTTCTTTGACCCGTGGCTGATTGACCTTCTATCTTTATCCATGGTATGGGGGCCAAACCAGCAGTAGGACACTAATGATCTTTTTATCTGTCTGTAAGGGTGGCTTTCTAACCAGCACTGTAGGCGTTGTGTTTTACCTATTGACCAGCAACACAAGGGGAACTTTACCAACTGACCCCCAATGAATTGGTTTTAGTAAGGTTTCCCCAAGACCTGAAAATAATTTTAAGGGTTCCTCTGGGGGTAAAAAGTTTGAGAAAGGCTGATTTATGCAGAAAAAACAAAAGATTAAAGAAAAAAAGAAAATTCATATTTATATGCTGTACCAATAACTTGTAGCAATAATTTATTCTGTTTTGTAGAATTTCTTGTACATTGTATGTTTCTGCATTAAATACCGCTGTTTGTGTTTTACGCTTAGCAACCCTTTCAAGTATCCATGTTTTTGTCAGGTCTGACAGCTAGTTTTTCTCTCTGTGACAATGAAATGATCAGAGACATGAAATAACAGTATTGTAGGCAAATAATACAATTAGTTTTATGTAACATGATTTCAAGTGCAGTCTATGTCCCATTTCTGTTCCAGAGATGTTATTTATCACTGGACTGTAAGAAAGAAGATTTTATCAGAGAACAACAGGAGAATAGAAAACGATCGCTTCTCACTGCGATTTATCCAGGTTTCAGCTCCAAACCAACATTTCCAAAGGCGTCTAGATGTCCAACCGATGTAGATCTATATATTAATTTCATGCTTCCCTGGGCATAGGTGAATGGCAATGCTCTTTTGTTAGGTTGCACCCATTTTTCCGCTTAACCACTTCAGCTCTTGTACTTTTATACCACTTATGGACTAGAGCAAAGGTGTCAAACTCAATTTCACTGCCACCCGCATCAGCATTTTGGTTGCCTTCAAACGGCCGGTTGTATCTGTAAGACTATAAAAATGTATCTACTCTTCTCTTCATATTAAATTATTGCCTCTACATTCGATTATTAGTCATTTTAATACAAACCCGATTCCAAAAAAGTTGGGACACTGTACAAATTGTGAATAAAAACAGAATTTCAATATTTTATTCAGAATACAACATAGATGACATATCAAATATTTAAACTGAGAAAATGAATAATTTTAAGGGAAAAATAAGTTGATTTTAAATTTCATGGCATCAATACATCTCAAAAAAGTTGGGACAAGGCCATGTTTACCACTGTGTTTCATCCCCTCTTCTTTTTATAACAGTCTACAAACGTCTTGGGACTGAGGTGACAAGTTGCTGAAGTTTAGGAATAGGAATGTTGTCCCATTCTTGTCTAATACAGGCTTCTAGTTGCTCAACTGTCTTAGGTCTTCTTTGTCGCATCTTCCTCTTTATGATGCGCCAAATGTTTTCTATGGGTGAAAGATCTGGACTGCAGGCTGGCCATTTCAGTACCCGGATCCTTCTTCTACGCAGCCATGATGTTGTAATTGATGCAGTATGTGGTCTGGCATTGTCATGTTGGAAAATGCAAGGTCTTCCCTGAAAGAGACGACGTCTGGATGGGAGCATATGTTGTTCTAGAACTTGGATACCTTTCAGCATTGATGGTGCCTTTCCAGATGTGTAAGCTGCCCATGCCACACGCACTCATGCAACCCCATACCATCAGAGATGCAGGCTTCTGAACTAAGCGCTGATACCAAACTTGGGTTGTCCTTGTCCTCTTTAGTCCGGATGACATGGTGTCCCAGTTTTCCACAAAGAACTTCAAATTTTGATTCGTCTGACCACAGAACAGTTTTCCACTTTGCCACAGACCATTTTAAATGAGCCTTGGCCCAGAGAAAACGCCTGCGCTTCTGGATCATGTTAAGATATGGCTTCTTTTTTGGCCTATCGAGTTTTAGACGGCAACGGCGAATGGCACAGTGGATGGCACGGTGGATTGTGTTCACCGACAATGTTTTCTGGAAGTATTCCTGAGCCCAAGTTGTGATTTCCATTACAGTATCATTCCTGTATGTGATGCAGTGCCGTCTAAGGGCCTGAAGATCACGGGCATCCAGTATGGTTTTCCGGCCTTGACCCTTACACACAGAGATTGTTCCAGATTCTCTGAATCTTTGGATGATATTATGCACTGTAGATGATGATAACTCCAAACTCTTTCAAATTTTTCTCTGTTAAACTCCTTTCTGATATTGCTCCACTATTTTTCGCCGCAGCATTGGGGGAATTGGTGAGCCTCTGCCCATCTTGACTTCTGAGAGACACTGCCACTCTGAGAGGTTCTTTTTATACCCAATCATGTTGCCAGTTGACCCAATAAGTTGCAAATTGGTCCTCCAGCTCTTCCTTATATGTACATTTAACTTTTCCGGCCTCTTATTGCTACCTGTCCCAACTTTTTTGGGATGTGTAGCTCTCATGAAATCCAAAATGAGACAATATTTGGCATGACATTTCAAAATGTCTCACTTTCAACATTTGCTATGTTATCTATATTATATTGTGAATAAAATATAAGATTATGAGATTTGTAAATTAGTCCATCCCTTTTTTACTCACAATTTGTACAGTGTCCCAACTTTTTTGGATTTGGGTTTTCTAATAGCCTATTATACCATTGGTGTGTTCAGATGTCCAGAGCACCCCACCCCCCTTACATGTCAAGAGTCCCCCCACCATCAGAAGTCAAGAGTCCCCCGCCCTCATTTACATAACAGTGTACCCCCCATACCTTGTGTTGCTGCTGGGAAGAAGCTAGGAGCAGAGCTCAAAAGAAGAAAGTGCTGAGTCTGGATGAGAACCAGAGAAGGGCTGGAGTCAGCTGCTAGAGCTGAATGCTGAGACCAGGGGAGGCAGAGAAGAGGCGGCACTGCAACTGCACAGGGAGGCGCAGGATCTGTAGGAGGAAGTCTGTCCTCCTCTCTGCTGCTGACTGCTGAGACTTCCTCCAGACACAGTCTGGAGGAAGAGTGGGGAGACACATAATCCAAGTTGCATGAGGTCCAGTGTGAAGTTGATCAGTTCAGTGATGATTTGGGGAGCCATGTCATCTGCTGGTGTTGGTCCACTGTGTTTTATCAAGTCCAAAGTCACTAGCTGTAAGCCATAATCATTGAAATTAAAATAAAGAAATGCTTGAAATATATCACTATGTGAATACCTCCCAACTGAGATGGGAACGAGGGACACCTATTAGCAAAAGTATGCAGGCATAGGACACACCCCCTGCCACACCCCCCTAAAGTAGATTTATACAAAAAATGTTAAAAAGTTATACCCGCAAGTGCTTTTACTTTTTTTACCATTTCTCTTCCTTTATACTGTTTTTTAAATTTACAAATGCAGCAATTTAGAAATTAGATGAAAGGTTTAGCACTGGGAAACACTTTTTTAAAGATAAAGAGTGTATTTTATATACACACTACACTGAATAGAATTATAAATGCAACACTTTTGTTTTTGCCCCCTATTTTCATGAGCTGAACTCAAAGATCTAAGACTTGTTCTATGTACACAAAAGGCCTATTTCTCTCAAATATTGTTTACAAATCTGTCTAAATCTGTGTTAGTGAGCACTTCTCCTTTGCCGAGATAATCCATCCACCTCCCAGGTGTGGCATATCAAGATGCTTATTAGACAGCATGATTATTGCACAGGTGAGCCTTAAGCTGGATACACATTATACAACTTTTGTTGTTAGATTTCCTTTAGATTTACCTTCAACTATGTAGTGCAAGGGCCTGCCCGATTGCCTACAAATTAAAAGTGTTTCGATTTGACCTCATATTATCTGGTTTTGGTAAATCTAAAGGAAATAATCTAACGACTATTGTATAGTGTGTATGGCCCATTAGGCTGGCCACAATAAAAGACCACTCAAAAATGTGCAGTTTTATCACACAGCACAATGCCACAGATGTCCCAAGTTTTGAGGGAGCGTGCAATTGGCATGCTGACTGCAGGAATGTCCACCAGAGCTGTTGCCCGTGAATTGAATGTTCATTTCTCTACCATAAGCCGTCTCCAAAGGCATTTCAGAGAATTTGGATGCACATCCAACCGGCCTCGCAACCGCAGACCACGTGTAACCACACCAGCCCAGGACCTCCACATCCAGTATCTTCACCTCCAAGATCGTCTGAGACCAGCCACCCGGACAGCTGCTGCAACAATCGGTTTGCATAACCAAAAATTATTTTACACAAACTGTCAGAAACCGTCTCAGGGAAGCTCATCTGCATGCTCATCGTCCTCATCGGGGTCTCCACCTGACTGCAGTTCGTTGTCGTAAGCGACTTGAGTGGGCAAATGCTCACATTCGATAGCTCCTGGCACTTTGGGGAGGTGTTCTCTTCATGGATGAATCCCAGTTTTCTTAGATCTTTGAGTTCATAGTTAAATAGTAGATGAGGTTGAATAAAGACAATAGTCCGTCCAGTTCAACCTGTGTAGGTGTGTGTGGCCGTAATCATCTCTCATACCCCTGAATGTTCTTCTCCAAGAGTCTTTTGAAAGCAACCATACTTCCCGCAGAAACCACCTCTTGTGGTAGAGAATTCCACAATCTTGTAGCCCTAACAGTAAAGAACCCCCTGCGTTGCCTGAGATTAAACTGCTTCTCCTCTAATCGCATTGTATGCCCTCGAGTCCTCATGCAATCCTTTAGACTGAATAGCTTTTTTCTATGCTGAGATCACCATTGAGGTATTTATAAATTGCTATCATGTCCCCTCCAGGGAGAATGAATCAAGCAATTGCAGACGCTCTTCATAATTAAGGTCCTCCAATCCCCTAATTCATTTAGTTGCCCTTCTCTGGACTCTCTCCAGCTCCAACACATCCCTCCTGAGGACTGGCGACCAGAACTGGACAGAATATTCCAGATGCGGTCGGACCAGAGTTTTATAAAGTGGAAGGATTATAGTCTTATCTCTGGAATACATCCCTTTCTTTATGCATGCTAATATTCTGTTGGCTTTGGCAGCTGCCGCTTGACATTGCATGCTATTGCCTAGTCTATCATCTACTCCCAGATCTTTCTCCATTTTTGATTCCCCCAAGGGTTCCCCCCCCCAACGTGTATTTTGCTTTTATGTTTTTAGTCCCCAAGTGAGCACTTCATGAAAAATGGGGGCAAAAACAAGTGTTGCATTTATAATTTTGTTCAGTATTTATAGATCAGACCAAAATGAGGGACAAATGAGGAGGAAAAAGGAACAGAGGTACATTGCTCCAAATCAGGGACAGTCCCTCAAAATTAGGGACAGTTGGGAGCTATGCTCTGTGTGTAACGCATCTACAGTATATAAAATATATAAAACTTTTAGAATTGAATTACTGAAATACATTTTTTGATGATATTCTAATTTTATGAGATATTCCTGCATAAAAATCTCATCTGTTCATTTAGCTGTATGCCTGGAGTTTTATTTCATGGTTCAAAAGGTATTGTAAAAAAAAAAAAAAAAAAAAAGACAGCCTGCACTCTGAACATAATTGCAGCTGATGCGAGGGGTCATGAAAAAGATGGTCACTGTGACTCCTTGATTGTTTCTCAATAAATATAGGCATAAGGAAGGAATTGGACTTTATAGGCACCAGTAAAAAAATTTTGTACATTTTATTAGAAAATTCACAAAAACATAAATGACAAAAAACACAGAAAAAGGAGGTAAAAAAGGCCAACATACAATGTACATATAATGCAGTAAGGCGACAAAGCCTCAAAACAGTATACAAATCGCATAGCCTGTCAAATACTAATATTTGTAACAACAGTCACATATATCAATCACATATGTCCAACCTGGTAGGTTGAAATAATAACGGCGGTATCCCCATCCGGGGGGGGCTTACATCTGGTCGCTTTATCGGTAGCATACTCATGCCTAACACACCTGGGTCCTAGGCATATGAGGTATACCTACCTCGCCTGCCCTTGTTTGGTTCTACAGGTCGGGGCTCTCTATTCCTCCGGCCTTCTTACCTAACCCCTCTTGATGGGATCGGATTTCCATGACATTGAGCCCTTGATTATGTCCTGTACCCATGTCATATGAAGTACTTTGTCTTATGTTTACTCCGGTAATTGTGTTAGGCAGTTTGCTCCAACTACAGCGTACCGACCCCCCTCGTTATTATTCCAACCTACCAGGCTTGGTTCATTACAAGGTCTGATCACCTGAAAAAACTTTTTCTCAGATGTCTGTTCTCATCACAGGCTCCAGAAGAAGCTTACTAGATTAAGCGAAACATGTATTCTCATCACATGCTCCAGAAGAAGCTTACTAGATTAACCACTTTACCACCGGAGGATTTTGCTGTCTTCCGTCCAGGCCACTTTTTGCGATTCGGCGCTGTGCGACTTCAACTGACAATTGCGCGGTCGTGCGACGCCGTACCCAAACGAAATTTACGTCCTTTTTTTCCCACAAACAGAGCTTTCTTTTGGTGGTATTTGATCACCTGTGCGATTTTTACTTTTTGCGCTATAAACAAAAAAAGAGCGTTTATTTTGAAAAAATAACAATATTTTTAACATTTTTTTATATGAAATTCCCCCCAAAAAAGATGTAAAAACTAATTTTTTTAAAAATTTTTGGCCAATTTGTTTTATGCTACATATGTTTGGTAAAAAAAATCGCAATAAGCGTATTTTGATTGGTTTGCACAAAAGTTATTGCGTTTACTAACAAAGGGAAAGATTTCTGTCATTTTTGGTGTTTTTTTTTAACGCGTAATGGCGGCGATCTGCGATTTTTTTTGCGGGACTGCGACATTGCGGCGGACAGATCGGACCCTTGACTGCCATTTTTGACACTTTTGGGGGTACCAGTGACATTACTGCAGTAATCAGTGCTATATATATGCACTGTTACTGTAAAAATGACACTGGCAGGGAAGGGGTTAATTTTATTGGAGAGGGAGGGGTTAATGTATGCCTGGTGCTTACTGACGTGTAGGGGGGGAGGTGACTGTGTGAGTCATGGACAGATCGGATGTCCAGCTATGCTGAACACTCCGATCTGTCACTCCCTGTCACTATGGAGATCCGCCCGCTGTGTTTACACACAGCGGGCAGATCTCCAGACTCGATCCCCGACGATCGGGTAAGAGCAGCGGCGATCGCCGCTGCTCCTCCCCTGGCCCGACTCCCGCTGTGAATGAAAACAGCGGGAGCAAGCCTCCGGCGGCGCGCAAGCGCCGCCCAGAAGGGGGAGTGTCCAACGACGTTAATACTACGTCGCTGGAAGATAACGAACCACTCTGCCGCAGTAGTATTACTGTGAGCGGTTCTAAAGTGGTTAAGCGAAACATGTATTCTCATCACATGCTCCAGAAGAAGCTTACTAGATTAAGCGAAACATGTAGGGCAGCTGGGATTCATTTAATATCTGTGTACCTACTTTGTACAGACGACCTTTAGAGACGGTCACTATCCCTCTCTTTGGCCGCCTCATAAACATAGGTTATTCTGTAACATATGTGATTGATATATGTGACTGTTGTTACAAATATTAGTATTTGACAGGCTATGCGATTTGTATACTGTTTTGAGGCTTTGTCGCCTTACTGCATTATATGTACATTGTATGTTGGCCTTTTTTACCTCCTTTTTCTGTGTTTTTTGTCATTTATGTTTTTGTGAATTTTCTAATAAAATATACAAAATTTTTTTACTGGTGCCTATAAAGTCCAATTCCTTCCTTTCCATTTTCTCTACTAATATTTAGGATGTGGCACCCTTAACTTTACTCCCCCCCCTTTCTGTGCGCCTAGACATCCTGCGACCTAGGAGCGCACATACAAAATATTAAATATAGGCATAAAAACAAGGCCCGGATGGTCGATATATCTATTTTTTTAAGTAGAATTTTTTTTTCTACAAACAATTCTCCATTTTGTATACTTTTGTCCACTTCAATATGACTTGATAATGTCTCTTCCCAGAAAGAACATTTTGCCTGCTACTCTTCGAAACTTTAAAAGCCCAACGGAAAAATCATTTATATGAATTATTTTGAATTACGCCAAATAAAATATTGATTGCCCTGACTGTACTTTAGGCAAGTACATTGTGAACTAATAGAACCACTTCTGTCCTTTTTAAATTATTCTTTTTTTTTTTTCTTTTTTTTTTTTACCAGTACAACTGCAGAAGTTTTCTCTGATCAAATCTATTGTTCTTCCTGTAAATGTGCTCTTAGGACTGAATGTATATATTTAAGCCTAACTGCGATACTTACTCCTGGGTCAAAACGTCAAGGCACTCATTTGCTTTTGTTTAGATTCCTCGGTATCGGCAACAGAAAGAAACAACAAAAAATGATTTCAAAGCATTTCTATTCAAAATGGAAAAAAAAAAACAATTCTCATTTTGTATATTTATCTAGTATACTATCTACCACATTGTCCTTCTCAAGTGGCTCATTCCCACTGACTCGCTAAATGCTCTACTTGTATTTTTAACTGCTAATAATGACAAATAAAAATCACTCTAAAATTTATATTTTACTGCCGCTCACTTTTTGTGTAATTGCTGTTTACAATTTTTGGGAGAAAATTGATGGCATCGGCGCAGGTAAAAGCTCTGCTTTGTTTGGGGAAATAGTTTTAAAGATTGAGATTTGTTCTTTATTTGTAATGACTGAAAAGCATTGGCAGCTACGATTTTTTGTCAACACCATGCTGAGTACAGTAATAAAAAGTACAAACAAAAAAAGTAAACTCAACAGCAATGGCAAGAAATGCAACATTACTTTTTTTTATGTGGGTGCAAACAGCATATTTTGCATGGTCTAGTACTGAGGTCTCCAAACTTCCTAAGCAAAGGGCCAGTTTAACCACTTTACCACTAGAGCATTTTGCTGTCTTACGTCTGGGCCACTTTTTGCGATTCGGCGCTGTGCGACTTTAACGGAAAATTGCGCGATCGTTTGATGCCGTACCCAAACGAAATTTACGTCCTTTTTTTCCCACAAACAGAGCTTTCTTTAAGTGGTATTTGATCACCTGTGCGATTTTTACTTTTTGCGCTATAAACAAAAAAAGAGCGTTTATTTTGAAAAAATAACAATATTTTTAACATTTTTTTATATGAAATTCCCCCCCAAAAAAATGTAAAAACCAATTTTTTTTTAAATTTTTGGCCAATTTGTTTTCTGCTACCTATGTTTGGTAAAAAAAAATCACAATAAGCTTATTTTGATTGGTTTGCGCAAAAGTTATTGCGTTTACTAACTAAGGGAAAGATTTATGTCATTTTTGGTGGTTTTTTTTTTAACGCGCAATGGCAGCGATCTGCGATTTTTTTTGCGGGACTGCGACATTGCGGCGGACAGATCGGACCCTTGACTGACATTTTTGACACTTTTGGGGGTACCAGTGACATTACTACAGTAATCAGTGCTATATATATGCACTGTTACTGTAAAAATGACACTGGCAGGGAAGGGGTTAATTTTATTTTATTGGAGAGAGAGGGGTTAATGTATGCCTGGTGCTTACTAACGTGGGGGGGGGGGGTGACTGTGTGACACAAGGACAGATCCAGGGTGAACCCTGAAATCTGACCCTGCCTGTCACTTAGGAGATCCGCCCGCTCTGTTTACACAGGCGGGCGGATCTCCAAACTAGATTCCCCGACGATTGGGGAGGAGCAGCGCGCGCCGCCGAGAGAGGGGAATGTCTGGTGATGTAGACCTACGTCGCCAGACGATAACGAGCCACTGTGCTGCAGTAGCAGGACAGTGAGCAGTGGTAAAGCGGTTAATGTCCTTCGGACTTTAGGAGGGCCAGATTGTGGCCAGTGGGAGTAGAAAATGCCTCCGATTTGGTGGTCAGTGCAGGTAAAATAATTATATAACGCCTTTGGGCAGTAGGGGGTATTGGTATTAGTGGGAAGAATAATCACCATTGTTGTTGTCAGTGGAAGGAACAGTGCCCCATCGTTGGGATCAGTGAGTAAAATATTACCCTATCATTGGTATTAGTGGGAGGAATAGTGCCCCGTCTATGGTGTAAGTGGGAGTAATAGCACCCTAAGGGCCAGATAAAAACAAGCAAAGGACCACATCCGGCTTGCGGGCCGCAGTTTGGAAACCACTTGTCTAGTCCAGTGGTCTTCAAACTGTAGCCCGTAGGCCAAATGCTGCCCTTTGCTTGCCTATATCTGGCCCTTGGGACACTATTTCTTCCTTTGACATCAACAAAGAGGCACCATTCCTTCTACCGACGCCAATAGTGGAAAAACATTCCTCTCACTGACACCCACAATGGGGCATTTTTCCTTCCACTGACACCAACGATGGAGCACTATTCCTCCCACTAATACCAATGATGCGGCACTATTCAACCAACTAATACCAATGATAGGGGCACTATTCCTCCCACTAATACCAATGAAGGGACACTACCCCTTCCGCTGATACCAATGATGGAGCACTATTCCTTCCACTGATACCAATGATGGGGCACAATTCCTCCCACTGATACCAATGATGTGGCACTATTCCTCCCACTGATACCAATGATGGAGCACTATTCCCCCCACTGATACCAATGATGGGACACTATTCCTCCCAATGATACCAATGATGGAGCATTATTCCTCCCACTAATACCAATGATGGAGCACTATTCCTCCCATTAATACCAATGATGGAGCACTATTCCTTCCACGGATACAAATGATGGGGCACTATTCCTCCCAATAATATCAATGATGGGGCACTATTTCTCCCACTGACACCAATGATGGGGCACTATTCCTCCCACTGATACCAATGATGGGGCACTATTCCTCCCACTGACACCAATGATGGGGCACTATTCCTCCCACTGATACCAATGATGGGGCACTATTCCTCCCACTGATACCAATGATGGGGCAGAATTCCTCCTACTGACACCAATGATAGAGCACTATTCCTCCCACTAATACCAATGGTAGGGCACTATTCCTCCTTCTAATGACTACAGGCACTATGTAATTTTTTTGTACTCCCACTGATGCCGGGGCATTATCTACTCCCACTGGCCACTCTGGCCCACCTAAAGTCTGAAGGACAGAAAAATGGCCTTTTGCTTAGAAAGTTTCACTATTCTGGCAAACCCATGGTTTTCCTAACAAGACTTGCACTCCTTTTGCCTCATTCCACATCTGTCACACATTCATTGAACATTCGCTGCAGGTTTACAACATAAGTCCCCCAATACTTTCAATGGCATTCACTAGACTTTGCAGTTTGCAACATTTCTCAGCCAGTCTTTAAAAGAAAACCAATCATTTTTCTGTGATAATCTCAGTCTCCACTCTGACAATGAGCTTAGGAATTGGCTCTGACAGGGAGAGAATACAAAATGAATAACAGTACACACAGCTATCCCTGGGAGGTAAGGTTGCACTATTGTACCAACCTAAATCTGAACTCCGGGCAGATCTACAATACACCAATAAACACAGTTATGTAATCATTAAAGTGGCATTAACCCCAAAACTAAAAATGTAATTTATTGCAGCTTAGCAATCATTAGATACAGTTGCTGCATTCATTTGTTTGTTTTTTTTAGGCTTTTTTCCCTTTATTTTCACCTGGTGATCTGGCCAGTAACACACCTCCTGTATTAGAGTGCCCCCCCTCGGAGTGAAGGAGTACAGGGGGGGGGGGGGGACTTTTGGACAGCAACATTGTCAGTCGGGGGGGGGGATGTTAGATGGACTAGCAGATTTAGATACATTAACAAACTGAAGCCAAGCTCTCTGCCAGTGGTAAATTATTGATCTCATCCTTGTAACTGATATGCTCTGCTGGAGAGCTTGTGCTTTTTGAAAAACAACAGAATTACTGGCAGGATCACCAGATGAATACAGAAGAAAGAAAGACTAAAAAGGAAACTTATACAGACATCAATGGGTAAGCTGCAATACGTGTTTGCTTTTGGTTTTAAATGCAACTGTCACAGGTTTTGGTAGACCCTCAGTGTTACCAAGGGCAACAGCCAGCAAAAGGTAGGGCAGATGCTAGCGTGGTGCAAGTCTTCTGACAGATGGTCACAGCAGCAATAGCAGACAGTAGCAGAGCCAGCAGGCTGAATACCAGACGAGGTACAGAAAAACAAAGTCCAGGTTCCAGATAGGTAACAGGAGCGATGACTGATGATAGCAGAGATAACAGGCAGAGCCAAGCTTAGTCCAACCAATACAAAGAAATAAGGCAAGGCATGAACAGTCATATAGAATTCACATACAGGCCTCTATCCTGGGCATGCACAAACAGACAAACCTGTTGATCCGGTGTAACGTTAAAAAACCATACCCCGTGGAGAAACCATACCCTCGTCACTTCCGGGCTGAAACAGCTGAGCAGCGCAGCAGTGCGCATGCTCAGAGCCCCGGATACGTGATTGAACATTAAAGAATTAGACAAGTGCGCATGCTCGGTGAGCATGAAATTCTCACGGCACTGTGTCTAATGTAAAACTTGCGGCGCTTACATTAAAACAGCTCATCTGGAACGTAAATCATCTCCGCTCTTCCCCCTGTCACTGCCCTCATCTCCGGTAATAAATATAAAAGCGGCGGCGGGAGTATGAGATGTAAATGTGACGGCGATCGCGGCTCCGTGATCCGCTTTTATATTTATTACCGGAGATGAGGGCAGTGACAGGGGGAAGAGCGGAGATGATTTACGTTTCAGATGAGCAGTTTTAATGTAAGCGCCGCAAGTTTAACTACCGTGAGAAATCCATACCCTCCGTAGCGGAACCGGAAGTGACGAGGGTATGGTTTTCTCACGGGTATGGATTTTTCACGGAACACCGGCTCAGACGTGAAACCTTGGCCTCTATTTAAAGTTATTTAAAATGTTACTAAACCCAGGAGCCTGCACTCACTATTCCAGAAAAAGTTTAGTGCTGTTCAGCACCCTACTCCTGCGCTCAGAACCTGGTCCTCAGGCTGCCTCTATCTTGGAACTTGTACTCATACTTGGCATCCACTATGGCTAGGCTTTGCTGCCCTCTACGACCGGGGTGGTCGACCAGACACTGTAAATACAAAACAAAGAAAGGGCGCACCAGCCTAGCGCATTATCCTCAGCAAGTTTATTGATAATAAAAGGGTAAAAATCAGCTACTCACAAACATACGCGTTTCGAGGCCGTGCCTCTTCCTCAGAGCCCTCAGAGCCTGAGGAAGAGGCACGGCCTTGAAACGCGGCAGCCCTTCGCTTTTATGAGATATTGGACTCCTGTAAAGATGCTGCTTTATGGACCTGAAATGCTTGACTTTCACATATGTTTGTGAGTAGCTGATTTTTACCCTTTATTTATCAATAAACTTGCTGAGGATAATGCGCTAGGCTGGTGCGCCCTTTCTTTGCCGGCACTTACTATATCTGATCTCCCACAGTACACGGAAATGCAATTGTTTTAGTAAACATAAACTGCTACATACTTTTTCTCATCAGCAGTATATAGCAGTCTTGAGACTTCTATCACTGGTTAAAGCTTGAAGGAGGAGATTTCATTCTCCTAAGACTGTCCTATGAACCCCTGATCCTCTGTCTGGACAATGCTGATTGGCCCTGTGCTGACCACATGCACTCTCCTAAGAAAAAAAAAATGCTTTTTTTCAGGAGGGTTTTAGGACAGTCAAAAGGCAAATTTTTATGGTACTTCTTAGGCACAATTGACATTTCTAGACGCCCCATTTTGTCTTTGCTTCATGCTCGATCTGGAAGAAACAGCCAGTCAAGTCTAAACCTCTGAACATGCATGCTTGTCATTGTCTCATGAATGAAACCAGCATTCTGATGTGTCATTACAGCAACAATAAATTTTCCTCTTAACGTCCTCTTCGTGCATCAGCTTCTCATTGAGTCACTGACCTGGAACAAGTACCAGCAATGGCAGCCATCCCATATTTCTATACTGGCAGGTTAACTTTAAGTAATCCCACTGTGTAAAGTGGGAGGGAGCTTTACAAGACAGAATTCCTTTTTGCTTTCCTCTGCAAAGTCCATAAAAGAACATGAAATTTATCAAATAAATGAGTTATCGTCCCCATGGTAAAAAGAAAACTAAATTGTATTTATGAAACAAAAGCTGCACAGAGTTCTCTGGCTTTTCTACAAGGGAGAAAGGTAAAATGATGCATTTACTGGAGCCTGTGCAATGCTCTGTTCCATAATACCGGCCTGTAAATGTCAGAGTTAAGGGAATAAACCGTATTTCAAGATACACCAAAAAATCAATAGCTTCTGCAGCCATTAGACACCTCACATTCTTATGATTCTTGTGACATCCTTCTGATTTACAGGCGCCTGCTCATACCTTTTATTACAGTGTATGTATAGACAATCATGTTTTTTTTTTTTTTTTAGGTTTTGTATAGAGTAGTGAAAGATTGAAAATCCATGGTAGTTTGGTTTAGGTTCTCTGCGTCTTGTTGGGGAAATGTTTCTTCATTTCCTGCCCTGGACACTCAACAGTCACCTTAAAAGTGAGGGAAGCTCTTTGACAGTTGTCACTAGAACACTGGAAGACACTCTATTCAGGGGCTTCTTAGACAGTTTCCACCTAAATCCTGGAAGAAACTTGTTCTGGAATCTCTTAGACAGTCGTCACCAGATCACTGGAAGAAACTCGTTCTAGGATTTTTTAGACAATTGTCACCGGAACACTGGAAGAAACTCGTTCTGGGACCTCTTAGACAGTTGTCACTGGAACACTGGAAGAAACAAATTCTGGGACCTCTTAGACAATTGTCACTGAAACACTGGAAGAACCTTGTTCTGGAACCTCTTAGACAGTTGTTACCAGAACACTGGAAGAAACTCGTTCTGGGTCCTCTTAGACAGTTGTCACCAGAAGACTGTAAGAAACTTGTTCTGGAATCTCTTAGCTGTCACCGGAACACTGGAAGAAACTCGTTCTAGGATTTTTTAGACAATTGTCACCGGAACACTGGAAGAAACTCGTTCTGGGTCCTCTTAGACAGTTGTCACCAGAAGACTGTAAGAAACTCATTCTGGAACCTTTTAGTTGTCACCGGAACACTGGAAGAAACACGTTCTGGAACCTCTTAGACAGTTGTCACCGGAACACTGGAAGAAACTCGTTCTAGGATTTTTTAGACAATTGTCACCGGAACACTGGAAGAAACTCGTTCTAGGATTTTTTTAGACAATTGTCACCGGAACACTGGAAGAAACTCGTTCTGGGTCCTCTTAGACAGTTGTCACCAGAAGACTGTAAGAAACTCATTCTGGAACCTCTTAGTTGTCACCGGAACACTGGAAGAAACACGTTCTGGGACCTCTTAGACAGTTGTCACTATAACACTGGAAGAAAAAAATTCTGGGACCTCTTAGACAATTGTCACTGAAACACTGGAAGAACCTTGTTCTGGAACCTCTTAGACAGTTGTCACCAGAACATTGGAAGAAACTCGTTCTGGGTCCTCTTAGACAGTTGTTACCAGAAGACTATAAGAAACTTGTTCTGGAACCTCTTAGTTGTCACCGGAACACTGGAAGAAACTCCACTTGGTGACCTCTTAGAAATTTGTCACCAGAACATTGGAGGAAACTCAATTTGGTGAACTCTTAGAAAGTTGCCACCAGAGTATTGAAAGACACTACATTCAAGGACCTCTTAGACAGTTGTTACCATAACACTAGAGGAGTCTCTATTCATTAATCTCTTAGACAGTTATTACCTGAACACTGGAAGAAACTCCATTCGGTGACCTCTGAGAAAGTTATCACCAGAACATTGGAAGACATTCCATTCAGTACACTGGAGGACATGCCATTCGTGGGCCTCTTACACAGTTGTGACCAGAACACTGAAGGACACTCCATTCAGGGACCCCTTAGACAGTTGTCACCAGAAAACTGGAAGAAACTCTGTTCAGGGACCTCTTAGAAAGTTTTCACCAGAACACTGAAAGAAACTCTATTCGTTGACCTCTAAGAAAGTTGTCACCAGAACATTGGAAGGCATTCCACTCAGAACACTGGAGGACATGCCATTTGTGGACCTCTTACACAGTTGTGACCAGAACACTGGAAGACACTCCATTCAGGGACCCCTTAGACAGTTGTCACCAGAAAACTGGAAGAAACTCTGTTCAGGGACCTCTTAGAAAGTTGTCACCAGAACAGTGAAATAAACTCTATTCAGTGACCTCTTAGAAAGTTGTCACCAGAACATTGGAAGACATTCCACTCAGAACACTGGAGGACATGCCATTCAGTGACATCTTACACAGTTGTGACCAGAACACTGGAAGACACTCCATTCAGGGACCCCTTAGACAGTTGTCACCAGAAAACTGGAAGAAACTCTGTTCAGGGACCTCTTAGAAAGTTGTCACCAGAACACTGAAAGAAACTCTATTCGTTGACCTCTTAGAAAGTTGTCACCAGAACATTGGAAGGCATTCCACTCAGAACACTGGAGGACATGCCATTTGTGGACTTCTTACACAGTTGTGACCAGAACACTGGAGGACACTCCATTCAGGGACCCCTTAGACAGTTGTCACCAGAAAACTGGAAGAAACTCTGTTCAGGGACCTCTTAGAAAGTTGTCACCAGAACACTGAAAGAAACTCTATTTGGTGACCTCTTAGAAAGTTGTCACCAGAACATTGGAAGACATTCCACTCACAACACTGGAGGACATGCCATTCAGGGACATCTTACACAGTTGTGACCAGAACACTGGAGGATACTCCATTCAGGGACCTCTTAGAAAGCTGTCTCCAGAATACTGGAAGATTCTCCATTTAGGGAACTCTTAGACAGATGCTACCAGTACGCTGGAGGAAACTAAATTTCTGACCTTTTAGAAAGTTGTCACCAGAATACTGGAAGACAATTCATTCAGAACACTGGAAGACATGCCATTCAGGGATCTCTTAGACAGTTGTCACAAGAACACTGGAAGACAATCCATTCAGAACACTGGAGGACATGCCATTCAAGGACATCTTAGACAAATGTCACCAGAGCACTGGAAGAAACTCCAATCAGGAACCTCTTAGAAGGTTGCCACAAGAATATTGGAAACACTTAATTCAGGGACAGTTGTTACCAGAACACTGCAAGAAACTCCATATGGGTACTTCCTAGAAACAAGTAGCAGCTCCCAGGAAAAAAAAAAAAAAAAATTCCAAAAATGGTGGTGGTGGTGGGGGGTAGGGAGGAGGCTGAGCAGAACTTTCACTTTGAAGTTCCGCTTAAAGTAAAGTCCATCATCACATAACACAACCCTCTGCAAAGGTTGACAATGCTGCTATCCAAGAGTGGCTACGTTGTTCCTACTTAGATACAGTGGAGGACTGAGAGCCGGTTCACACTACTCCAACTCAAAGTCGCCCCATGAAGGAGTGACTTTTAGGGCCGACTTTAGCACGACTTTGAAGAGACTTGTGCACTACTTTGAAGAGACTTAAATGATAGGCGAATTTGTCTGTGGGGAATGCCTGGGTAATCTTTTTCTTCTTCCTGGAAAGTCTGATCACAGTCGCTTGAAAATAGATAAGGATCCGACTTAGAGGCGACTCCCATTGAAGTCTATGTGCACAAGTCAGATAGAGGTCGCCTTGAAGTAGTAGAGGAACCTTTTCTGAAGTCGGAGCGACTTCAGTAGTGCATATTAAGACGGCTCTCATTCATTTACATTGAATTTGTAATGACAAGAGACTTGGGACGACTTGAGGGCACACAAGTCGCGTCCCAAGTTGGAGTAGTGTGAAACGGCTCTGAACGTGACCAACCCAAGACAAGAAGTGTGTTTTTCTTCAGATCACTGGGTGAAAAAAAAGGAAAGACATCTAAATAAAAAAGAAAACGAATGCAGCCACCGCTTCTAAGGAATGGTGTGTTGCAATATATTACATGTTTGTTTTGGAGTTTGGATAAACTTTACACAAGGACAACAAATTATTCTGGACGTCAGCGCTTCATGTGGAATATTTGTGACTTTTGAGTAGCTCATTCTTCTTTAGTGCCGGTTCACATTTGTGCGATCACAGAGATCGCATGTAATTCGGAGCGCACTGCTACTAAAATTACATGCGATCTCTGTGCGGTGCAAATTCAGCCATACAGTTTGCATGGCTGAATTTGCACCGCAATCGCACCTAACTCGCACAGGACCTTTTTTTTGGTCCGCAGCAGAATCAGTTTGCATGGTGGCTCACATTAGTGCGATCCGATTCTGTGCGAACTTTCAGATCGCACTGCGATATGCGATCTGATCTGGGGGTGTCGTTAACTTTTAATTGACACCCCCCCAGCGTATCGCATATGGCAGTATGCGGGAACACGCTGTATATTCGCAGCATTTCCGCATCGCACAAATGTGAACTGGGACTTAAGGTAAAACCATATTACATCTTTAAGCTAGAAAAAAATCAATTAGATAGTGCAAGAGAATATTCCTTTCATATAACGTGATCTATAGAAAAGTACATTTTGTAAAATTTAATGCCAAGAAACACTTGCTTATCCTTCCATGGTCCTTAATTAAAGTGTATGCAGTGCGTTCAGTGTTCCATGGCAAGAAGAAATTAATTTCATTTACAAGTGCTTTCATTTAACTTACATTAAGAGCAGAAAGTTTGGTGATTTGCCTGGGGCCAGCGGAGTCTAGTGTTTGCTCTCAGGAGAAGAGCTCCCATTACACAGGTCAACTTCCTAACCCCCGGACTGTAATATTCAAACCTCATTTCCATTAGCAAAGTGAAGGGGAAAAAAAAAAAGCAGCCGCAAAGCGCTCAGGTGACGAAATTTCCATTTAAGGGGGCCGTGATACAACGCTCTGATACAAAGATTCTGATCTGTAGGATTAGGGGTTCATACCGCAATCCCTATGCTCACTGCGCAGTTCCACATACGCTTTTGCATGCATTTGTAATGTGTTTGCTGTGTCTTTTTTTTAGACTTTTTTTTTTTTTTCACTGAATTTGCTCTGTTTACATGCAGTAATGCATTTGCTGTTTTTTTAGGCATTATTTATGATATTTATGATTTTTTTGTTTTTTTAACATGCATTCGCACTGTGTTGATGTGCATTCTGGTACACTTACATGTAAAAAAAATGCAGCATACTGGATTTGTTTTAACAAGCATAAAAGCACCATAATGGTGTAAACTATCCTCACAGAAATACATTCATTTTTTTTTTTTGCCTTTATAATTTGTTTAAAAACATGTTCAACTGCATCTGGTGCAAATAAGCCCTAAAGTTCTGCATCCATGCTTCCATGCATTTGTGGTCATGGGCGTAGGAACCGGGGGGGACGGGGGGGACACATCCCCCCCAGGAAATAATGCAGGGGGGAACGGGTATGCTGAAATCCCCCCCAGTTTAGCCGTGGCGCGCCCGAGCGCAGTACAATTGAATGTACCGCGCTCAGACCGCGCAGCCGCAGACGTGGCGGCCAGGGAGCAGCAGTGCGCCCGACCCGCCCATTCTGTGACAATAGCGAATGAGAATTCGCTATTGTCACACGGATCCTCCTCCCGGCCAATCAGGGAGCGGGTCCTCCCGCTTCCTGATTGGCCGAAAGGCAAACACCGTGCCATTGGACGAGGAGGAGGCGCCGCGGGAGGACTGAAGACTCGGAGACGCATGGAGCCGGGGACTGAAGAGAAGCTGCGAGAGAGGTAAGTGCGGGGGGATCGCTGGCACTCTGCAATCATTGGGGGCAATGTGTGGCTGGCACTCTGCAATCATTGGGGGCAATGTGTGGCTGGCACTCTGCAATTGGGGGCAACGTGTGGCTGGCACTCTGCAATCATTGGGGGCAATGTGTGGCGGGCACTCTGCAATCATTGGGGGCAATGTGTGGCTGGCACTCTGCAATTGGGGGCAATGTGTGGCTGGCACTCTGCAATCATTGGGGGCAATGTGTGGCTGGCACTCTGCAATTGGGGGCAATGTGTGGCTGGCACTCTGCAATTGGGGGCAATGTGTGGCTGGCACTCTGCAATCATTGGGGGCAATGCTGTGTTCTGGCACTCTGCAATCATTGGGGGCAATGTGTGGCTGGCACTCTGCAATCATTGGGGGCAATGTGTGGCTGGCACTCTGCAATTGGGGGCAATGCTGTGTTCTGGCACTCTGCAATCATTGGGGGCAATGTGTGGCTGGCACTCTGCAATCATTGGGGGCAATGTGTGGCTGGCACTCTGCAATCATTGGGGGCAATGCTGTGGCTGGCACTCTGCAATCATTTTAGGGCAATGCTGTGGCTGGCACCCTGCAATCATTGGGGGCAATGTTGTGTTCTGGCACTCTGCAATCATTGGGGGCAATGTGTGGCTGGCACTCTGCAATCATTGAGGGCAATGTGTGGCTGGCACTCTGCAATTGGGGGTAACGTGTGGCTGGCACTCTGCAATCATTGGGGGCAATGTGTGGCGGGCACTCTGCAATCATTGGGGGCAATGTGTGGCTGGCACTCTGCAATTGGGGGCAATGTGTGGCTGGCACTCTGCAATCATTGGGGGCAATGTGTGGCTGGCACTCTGCAATTGGGGGCAATGTGTGGCTGGCACTCTGCAATTGGGGGCAATGTGTGGCTGGCACTCTGCAATCATTGGGGGCAATGCTGTGTTCTGGCACTCTGCAATCATTGGGGGCAATGTGTGGCTGGCACTCTGCAATCATTGGGGGCAATGTGTGGCTGGCACTCTGCAATTGGGGGCAATGCTGTGTTCTGGCACTCTGCAATCATTGGGGGCAATGTGTGGCTGGCACTCTGCAATCATTGGGGGCAATGTGTGGCTGGCACTCTGCAATCATTGGGGGCAATGCTGTGGCTGGCACTCTGCAATCATTGGGGGCAATGCTGTGGCTGGCACTCTGCAATCATTGGGGGCAATGCTGTGTTCTGGCACTCTGCAATCATTGGGGGCAATGTGTGGCTGGCACTCTGCAATCATTGAGGGCAATGTGTGGCTGGCACTCTGCAATCATTGGGGGCAATGTGTGGCTGGCACTCTGCAATCATTGGGGGCAATGTGTGGCTGGCACTCTGCAATCATTGGGGGCAATGTGTGGCTGGCACTCTGCAATCATTAAGGGCAATGTGTGGCTGGCACTCTGCAATCATTGAGGGCAATGTGTGGCTGGCACTCTGCAATCATTGGGGGCAATGTGTGGCTGGCACTCTGCAATCATTGAGGGCAATGTGTGGCTGGCACTCTGCAATCATTGAGGGCAATGTGTGGCTGGCACTCTGCAATCATTGGGGGCAATGTGTGGCTGGCACTCTGCAATCATTGGGGGCAATGCTGTGTTCTGGCACTCTGCAATCATTGGGGGCAATGTGTGGCTGGCACTCTGCAATCATTGGGGGCAATGTGTGGCTGGCACTCTGCAATCATTGGGGGCAATGCTGTGTTCTGGCACTCTGCAATCATTGGGGGCAATGCTGTGTTCTGGCACTCTGCAATCATTGGGGGCAATGCTGTGTTCTGGCACTCTGCAATCATTGGGGGCAATGCTGTGTTCTGGCACTCTGCAATCATTGGGGGCAATGCTGTGTTCTGGCACTCTGCAATCATTGGGGGCAATGTGTGGCTGGCACTCTGCAATAATTGGGGGCAATGCTGTGGCTGGCACTCTGCAATCATTGGGGGCAATGCTGTGGCTGGCACTCTGCAATCATTGGGGGCAATGTGTGGCTGGCACTCTGCAATTGGGGGCAATGTGTGGCTGGCACTCTGCAATCATTGGGGGCAATGCTGTGTTCTGGCACTCTGCAATCATTGGGGGCAATGTGTGGCTGGTACTCTGCAATCATTGGGGGCAATGTGTGGCTGGCACTCTGCAATTGGGGGCAATGTGTGGCTGGCACTCTGCAATCATTGGGGGCAATGTGTGGCTGGCACTCTGCAATCATTGGGGGCAATGTGTGGCTGGCACTCTGCAATCATTGGGGGCAATGCTGTGGCTGGCACTCTGCAATCATTAGGGGCAATGCTGTGGCTGGCACTCTGCAATCAGTAGGGGTCCTTTCCTGTTCCTTGGGGGGTCCTTTCCTGTTCCTTGGGGGGTCCTGTCCTGTCCTTGGGGGTCCTGTTCCTTTGGGGGGTCCTATCTTATCCTGAGGGGTCCTTTCCTGTCTTTGGGGGGTCCTGTCTTGCCCTGGGGGGTCCTGTTCTGTCCTACAAACACAGGCTGGCAGGCGGGTGGAGGGGGGCGTGCACAGCGGAGTGGCATCATGCAAGACGTCTCACCAGCATAGGGAGAGTGCGCGGCGCGCACCAAGCACCCAGCCTAGGCGGCCAGGCCTAAAGCGCATGCGGGAGTGGCGTCACATGGACAGTACTGACTGACTACCTAGCAGTCTGTCCACTGTGTGTCGGGGACCGGGACCGGAAAGTGAGGAGGTTCCGGCGGCAGCACAAGGCAAGGCACTGGCAGCAAGCATATGCCAGCCCAGCCAGCAAGCCAAGCAGCAGCACCAGCACTAATTTTTATTAATGCCATGGGTTTAATTTGGGGGTTAATTTTTATTAATGCCAGGTGGGTTAATTTTTATTAATGCTATGTGGGTTAATTTTTATTAATGCTATGTGGGTTATGTGGATATAATAAACAAATTCGATGAATTAATTGTATTGCACACACACACACACACACTCTCTCTCGCAGTTTACTGAAAAAGCATATACCTGGCGAGTAAAAATGCTGTCCCCCCCCAGATTTGTGTGGGTTCCTACACCCTTGGACAGGTGGCACCTACAGGCACAGTGACGAACCTATACATCGCTGGCCGGGTACAGAACCCACTCCCCCACCAGCCAGCTCCTGCGGGAGTTTGACAGCAGGTCCCAGCCAATGATTCATGGCTGGGACCTGCTGATCGTCAGTGTCCAATCACAGCCCAGAGCTCTGTGTTGACAAATACAGAGGGAACGATCTGCTTGTTTCTTCTCCCTGCAAAGCAGGGAGAGGAAACAAATGGATTTTTAGTAAAAAGGAAGCACATATTATACGCATTACACATTGTTAGGCACACATTTAACCCCTTGATTACCCTGAGATGTTAACCCCTTCCCAGCCAGTGTTATTAGTACAGTGACAGGGTATAATATTAACGTTGATCACTGTATTACTGTCACTGGTGACGTCAGTTAGTCAGTTCCCACCCAGTGTCAGTTACTGTCAGATTAAGAATAAAAAATTGCTTCTTGATTTAAAAAAAAAAAAAAAAATTCAGCCCTTCTAAGAATCATGAAACACCAATTAATAGTGTAATAGTCCACAATTAGATTATAAAACCCCAAAATTGTCTAAACAGAGTCCAACTGCATTCCTCCTTCCTTTAGAATGAAAAAGTCACTCAACTGCAGGCTAAGTAAATCTATGAAGATACCTGCATAAGTCTCCCAAAAGGCCTGTTTGTGTTTTGTGTACTTGCAACTCTTTCACCATCATACCCAGGAAAAAATAGAAAAAATATTCATAGCGCAGTTTGTTAATAAGATCATAGCCAAGGGGATAGAGATTGAGCCCCGTGATTAAAATGAACGAACGTATAAATCCAGTGCTTCACTCCATCTTCCCAGCATGCAGTGCAAACTCACCAGATATTCTAATTCAATGAGCCTATCACCATCATGTGCATATCATAGGTGGTAGATCAATTTCCACAGCAGGGTTTCAGCCCGTGTATCACTGGAGGACCTTCAATCACCCTCATCCAGATGCCAAACAGAGTAGACAGGATATCTTAATGTAGCATTTGTAAAGCGCCGCCACGATCAACACTAGCGGCAGCGTGACGTCACGTGAGTGGTTCCGCCCAACGCATTTCCAGCCAATGCTTGTCTTCAGGGGCCTCAGCTTACCCGCCGCACTTTCACAGTCCCATTATAAATCGCTGATCACCACCAAACACTAGCGGCAGCGTGACGTCACGTGAGTGTTACCGCCCAACGCGTTTCCCGCCAATGCTTGTCTTCAGGGGCCTCAGCTTGCCCGTCGCACTTTCGCAGTCCCATTATAAATCGCTGATCACCACTAAACACTAGCGGCAGCGTGACGCCACATGAGTGGCACCGCCCAACGTGTTTCCCGCCAATGCTTGTCTTCAGGGGCCTCAGCTTGCCCGCCGCACTTTTGCAGTCCCATTATAAATCGCTAATCACCACCATTACTAGTATAAAATAAATAAAAATTCCAGTATATATATATTATAGTTTGTAGACGCTGTAATGTTTGCACAAACTAATCAATATACCCTTAGTGCCGGTTCACACTGTTCCGACTTGGTCGCCTAACAAGTAGCGCTCCATGCTGTGCAATTGGAACCGTTTAATAGGAGCGTCTCAAGTCGCTCCGACTTAGAAAAAGGTTCCTGCACTACTTTTGGGCGAAGTCGGAGCAACTTGCATTGACTTCCATTATGTGAAGTGAGTGCAAGCCGTGCCGAAGTCGCGGTGCACGGCGACTTCGTTAAGTCGCCCCGAAGTCGTGTCGCCATAGTGTGAACCGACACTTATTGGGATTTTTTTATAGCAAAATACATTTTGGCCAAAATTTATAAAGAAATATGCTTTGGGGAAAAAAAACCTGAAAGAAAGTGGAAACATTTTTTTTCCCAACACTTTCTGTATTTTTTGTTTATATAATAAAAAAATGAAAAACCGATTGGTGAATTGGTGATCAAATACCACCAAAAGAAAGCTCTATATGTGTGGAAAAAATACATAAATTTAATGTGGGTACAGTGATGCATGACCAAGCAATTTCCAGATAAAGTAGCACACTGGTAAATAGAAACAAATGGCCTGGTCATGAAGGGGGTAAAACCTTGTGGAGCTCAAGTGGTTAAAAACACATTAAACTAAAAAAAAAAAAAAAAAAAACACAATAAACTGCATCTAGTGTAAATGAGTCTCAAGTGGGTTTATGTGACCTGCGACCCCTTCTAAAGAACGTCTAAAGGACTTTAAATATTGAAATAATTCTTAAGACACTGTGCTGCGTTACCGGAGCATCATGTATATTCTATTGCCGAGCTGTACAAATCATAATAGACACTTTTATGACTATGTTTAGAAATGGAGTTTAGGACTTTTTTGCATTTAAATTGCTTATGGAAAAAAAAAGAAAAGAAAATAAAGAAACAATGTATGAAAAAGGCTAGACATAGATGAGGAGACCTTTGGAGGAATCAAAGAATATTCTGAATAATAAAGGACTGTTCAACACACGTTCTCTATTTGAAATAAATGTAAACTCCTCGCTAGTATCTCAGATAATATGTAACCTCTTCCAGCCGCCGGGAGCTGACCCTTGGAAGTTGAGTCTCGAAGGAAATCAGACAGAGGCGTTTTCTGGGCTTTCCAATTATGTGATCATTGTGATTGGCTGTCACAATGGTTATGTGGTTGGGAGCCCAATCTACCAGCTCCCGATCACTGCTAAGTAACTGGGAGCTGTAGGTGACAGTGTGGTCACAGGGCTGGGGGAATGCATTTGAGCTTGTGCTTTTGACCATGACAAATAAATCTGAATTGGCTCTTAATCTTATGTTTCCAGTTACAATGCAGTTGTTTTCAAAATGTGGCCCGGAGGCTGGTGCGGCCATTTGCTTGTCTTTATTTGGCCCTTTGGGCACTATTCTACCACTGATACAAGACACTATTCTGCCAACTGACATCAGTGGAGCACAGAGGCGTAACTAGAACCTTCAGGGCCCCAGTGCAAGAAACCAGGGGCCCTTCCCTTCAAGCCTGGGGCTCTTCCCACTGATCCTGGGGCCCTTTACTCTCGTTGCAGGGCTCTTTATTACGGTCCCGCAGCGGTACCCTTTCACAAGTTCTGCAGTGGGCCCCCTTCCTGCCAGGAGGAGCGGCGGGGGCAGCATACAGAGGAACCAATCTCCTCCATTTTCCTCTTGCAGCTACAGGAGGAAAAAGGAGGACAGTGATTTCTCTACATGCTGCCCCAGCCGCCCCTCCTATCCAGGTGTACAGGGGAGCCACACAGGCCCCCCGGAGCATGGGGCCCAGTTGCAATTGCAACCCCTGTAGTTACGCCCCTGATGGAGCACCATTTCACCCACTAACACCAACAATGGGGAACTTTTCCTCCCAATGATACCAACGATGGGGCACTACTCCTCCCCACCAATACCAAATGTAGTAATCTTTACCCCCTACTGTTGGCAAGAAAATTTCCACTACCACTTGCCACAGTCCCACCTCCCTAGAGTCTGAAGGACAACAAACTGACCCTTTGTTTAGAAAGCCAATGTAAACCATAACTTCCTGTCCTGGCACCCAACCTGAAGCCCAGGGGACACATGAGGTCCTCTAAAACAAACTCAAAGAGGCACGAGGAGCCTTCAAACTTGCCAGTAAAGTCATATTAAGGAAAACTTCACATAAGCTCTGGTGAGGCGGCTCCTACACAGCAAAGCTTCTCTCAATGAGCACTGGAGAATGGCTTAAACCATAGAAATACAAAAAGGAATGCCAGATCAAAACCGGATAAAAGAGTCCATAAAAAACTTTAATTGTTGATAAATAAAGTAATTTAAAACATTCATTGTGTTGGCCAGTCTCTTATAGCACTCAAGGTTTCATTAGTTCATGTAGAATGCCTATCGAGTCTGGTTATCTCTTGAGGCATGCCCATAGTCTCTGACCGTCTCCCGTAGCATGCCTATATTCTCTGACCGTCTCCCGTAGCATGCCTATATTCCTCTGGCCATCTCCAGCAGCATGCCTATAGTCCCTGACCTTCTATCGTAGCAAATCTATAGTCTCTGAACATCTCTTGTAGCATGCTATTAGTCTCTGACCATCTCCTGTAGCATAACTATAGTCTCTGACCATCTCTTGTAGCATGCCTATAGTCTCTGACCATCTCCTGTAGCATAACTATAGTCTCTGACCATCTCTTGTAGCATGCTTTTAGTCTCTGACCATTTCCTGTAGCACGCCATAGTATGTGGCCATCTCTTTCAGAATGCCCATAGAATCTGACCATCTCTTTTAGCACACTCAAAGTCTCTGACCAGCTCTTGTAGTAGCATGCTTATAGCCTGTGACCATTTCTTGTAGCATACCTGTAATCTCTGACCATCCCTTGAATCAAAAGATGGTCAGAGACAATGGGCATGCTACAAGAGATGGTCACAGACTAGGACAGACACTATCTGACCATCTCCTGTAGCACACCCTAGTCTGGGACTATCCCTTTTAGCATGCCCATAGTCTCTGACCATCTCTTGTAGCATTCCTATATTCTCTGGCCATCTTTTGTAGCATGATTATAGTCTCTGGTCATCTCTTGTAGCACGTCTATAGTGTCTGACCAACTCCTGTAGCACACCATAGTCTGTAACAATCCTTTTTAGCATGTCCATACACACTGACCATCACCTGTAGCATGCCCATAATTTCTAATCATATCCTGCAGCATGCCCATAGTCTCTGACCATCTCTTGCAGCATGCCCTTAGTCTCTGAACATCTCCTGTAGCATGCATGTAGCCTCTGACCATCTCTTGTACAATGCCTATAGTCTCTGACCACCTCCTGTAGCACACCATAGTCCGTGACTATCTCTTTTAGCATGCCCATAGACTCTGACCATCTCTTCTAGCACACTCATAGTCTCAGACCGGCTCTTGTAGCATTCCTATAGTCTCTGACCATCTCTTGTAGTAAGATAGTAAGAGATAGTCAGAGACTATGGGTAAGCTAAAAGAGATGGTCACAGGCTAGGGTGTGCCACAGGAGATGGTCAGTCTGGCCATCTCTTTTAGCATGTCCATAGTCTCTGAACATCTCTTTTAGCATGCCCATAGTGTCTGATCAGCTCCTGTAGCATGCCTATAGTCTCTGACCATCTCTTTTAGCATGCCCTTAGTCTCTGACCATCTATTGTAGCATGCCTATAGTCTCTGGCCTTCTCTTGTTGCATGCCCATAGTCTCTGACCAGAAAAGGAACACAGGCGCCACTCTAAGTGCAGTAACTTGAGATTTTATTAAATAAGACCAAAAAGGGGGTACTCACAAAGGTAATGATTAATGGGGCTCATAAACAACACTCCGGTGAGGATCAGGATGGCTGGAGCAGTTGCAGTAGACAGGCTGTAAGCGGCGGCTGGCCGCACTTCCTAGTCCCGGCGACACTCAATTGTCGATCCGTCAGCACTTCCGGAAGCGTGATTACGTCATGACGCCGGCGACGCGTTCTCGGAGCATGCGCTCCTTCTTCAGGCCGATAATGCGCCATTTTGGATGTGGGACTTAAGTATGGTCTCTGACCATCTATTGTAATATGCTAATAGTCTCTGACCATTTCTTGTAGCAACCCCATAGTCTCTGACCATCTATTGTAGTATGCTGATAGCCTCTGACCATCTATTGTAGTATGCCTATAGTCTCTGGCCATCTCTTGTAGCATGCCTATAGTCTCTGGCCATCCACCACATGCACAGCTTAGCATGCATTTATGGCACAGTTCTGTGCCATAATGATGTGACTTCCCTGCAAATGCCTAGAAGTGGCGTCATTGTGGCCTGGACATGCATGTGGCCGGAGAGACCGACCCCAGAAGAAATAATGTGAATGGGGCCTTAATGTACTAATATGTGGTGCATACTAGCACATTATAGCATAAACCACCCGGGGGGCCCGTTTAATAAAACATCTGAAAATGGCCTTTCAAATGACATTGATGTGTTAACGATTATAAGCGATTTCAGGGAGCAGCAAATATTTTGTATCAGTATGCCGTGCGTCATTCAGTGTTTGTATATAAACCTTACAATATAATGGAAGGTGCCAGGAGGCTTGTGCGTTTGGTGAAGCTGGTTCCTTTGCGGCGCCTGGATGTAATTGCGGCGTGTCATTTCTCATTAATTGGTATTTCACAAATGACCTTTCTCTCGCTGTCTCGGATCTCAGCTGAAGGGTAATCTTACAACATCATGGAGACATCTACAGCAAGTTTTTGATGCTAAAGAGTATAATTACCAGTGTTCCATGCAGCCTGGTATCCATTGGGGATGACCGACATAGGATTATGACGGCACTAATTAATAACAATTCAAGGAGAAGTCTTGTGCAAATTCCAATCGAAAATCGTCTTTTGTCAGTGAGTCAACTAGCTTCCAGCTGATTGGTTGCCATGGGTCAATACATAATACGACCCCTTTCACACGGGCTTTCCGATCAGGTCCGCCTGTCAGTTTTTCAGGCGGACCTGATCGGAAGCTCCATTTACCCCTATGGAGCGACGGATGTCAGCGCTGGCACCCGCTGCTATCCGATCCGATCCTGTCCGTGAAATCCAGACGGATGGAAACCCTATGGAGGATCGGATAGGATCGGATGAAAACGGAAAGGCAGTCCATTTTCCTCCGATCTCCCCATAGAGGAGAGCAGGACTCTGACAGGTCCGCCTCCACTCACTGTGCACATGTCATCTGACTGCTCAGCGGGGATCGGCGGATCAATCCCCCACTGAGCAAAACTGAGTCTGCCAGGCGGGACACCCGTGTGAAAGGACCCTAGTGTTGTCCATGCCATTTGAAGCTAGGTTCACACTTTGCATGTACGGTTCAGTGCGAGAAACACTCAGAAGAAGTCCCGGACGTGCGTTTCGGCGCACGCAAAACACACGTGTTCCCTAATTTATGGGGGTGCTGTTAAGAATTAAAGTTGTTCTAAAGTCACTTTTTTTTTTTGTAATTTAATACATTCCCTGCAATAAGGTAAAAACTTCCCACTATTTGTTGTACCCCCCCCCCACCCCCACCCCCACTTACCTGACTCCTCCACCGATCCAGAATGAATACTATATTCAGCACCACAATGAATACTATACTATTATTATAAATCAGTCCAAAAGATGTGAAGTGCTCTGTGCGCTAAATAAAAATTCAAATCAGACGTGCTCTTAACCACTTCATCCCCTTCCTGCCCAGGCCAATTTTCAGCTTTCAGCGCTGTCACGCTTTGAATGACAATTGCGCGGTCATCCAACACTGTACCAAAACTAAATTTTCAAGATTTTTTTAAACACAAATATAGCTTTCTTGTGATTGTATTTAATCACCACGAGGTTTTTTATTTTTTGAAAAAATAAAAAAAAAAAAGCCCAAAAACTTTGAAAAAGAATGCATTTTTCTTCGTTTCTGTTATAAAATTTTGCAAATAAATAATCTTTCTTCAAATATTTAGGACAAATTGTATTCTGTTACATTTCTTTAGTGAAAATAACCCAAATCAGTGTATATTATTTAGTCTGTAGGAAAGTTATAGTATTTACAAACTATGGTAAAAATGAAAGAATCCTGGTGTACTGATGGCCTATCTAATTTCTTGAGGCCTGAAAATGCCAGGATAGTATAAATACCCCCCAAATGACCTATTTTGAAAATAGACAGTCTGAGGTATTGAGAGGCATGGCACGTTTTTTGAAGTTGTAATTTTTTTGTCACTTTTTTGGAAAAAATTAAGAAAAAAAATGTTTTTTCACATTTTTAAAAATATGTTTACATACTGTCACCAGTGCAGTAAAGCGTCATCATATATCTGATGTAAAAAAAAAAAAAATGAATACATTTTTTACAATTTTTTAAAATATTTTTGCTTTTCTTTTTTTTTACATTTATTTTTTGCATACTGTGACCAGGGCAATACAGTGTTACCAAATTATTACTGTACCACTCTTGGGAGTTGTTTAGGATTTTTTTTTTTTTTTTACATACTATACCTGCTTATAGCAGTGAATTTCACTGCTATAAGCAAATACTTTTACTGAATGACAGTGTGTAGACACTGTCTATTGTGGCTCTCTGTGATTGGTCACAGCTAAGCACATGGTACAAATGGGCTGTGATTGGCTCTGTCTGTACCATGTGATCATTGTGACCAATCACAACTAGCAACACAATTGTATACAATGAATGGCATGAAAGGAAGCCATTCATTGTTTACAACTGTCATGTGATCTGCTGTGATTGGTCACAGAGATCACAGGACACTGATAGCAGGTCGGTATAATAATTCAAGACACATTCTTGGGAGGACATCATAGGATATCCTCCCAGAACAATAGGGTTCCCGTCCGTCATTTTACAATGATGCGGGTGGGAAGCAGTTAAAAGGCTCCTGAGGACGTTGCATTCTGATGACAAAACGCATAGGGTGGGGCTTCCGGTGACGTCACTTTAGCTTCCGTGGAAGACATGTTGGATAGCATGGCAGTGGTTTCATTTTTAGTTTTAGTTTTAAAATTGATGTAAGTGATGTACCATTTTATATTTTATGTTTTAGATATGATAAAGCTTTAATAAATATATATATAACACCACGAGAGGCTTTTCTATTTTCTCTTGATGCCCCTGCTGTACAATCCCTGTTGCTATTGAGAACCTTAAAAAGGGACAGAGGAGCTTTTTAGATCACACTGTTGGGTACGCATGGATCTTAAAGCAATGGTGTTGACCACATTGGTGGGGGACCTACCGCATGGCACATCGGCAGAGAAAGCACAGTTTGACTTCTTTATTCTAATAAGAAGTCAACCACATCAGGTAAATGTGGTTGCTGTGGTACCATGTGGTTTGGTGCGAGTAGAAATGTGCACTTTAGAAGATCCGGGGTGATGGAAGAGGGGGGGTACCATTGACAATTAATGGCACCGGCGAGCGTCTGCTAAAGGGCAGCGTGTCTCTGTGCGTGTCAGGAAAGTGCGTGATTTCCCAACACGCAAAGGTGTGAGCCTAGCCTTAGAAGGTACTGAAGCCACCAGATCATTATGGCAGCTAAGCAACTAGCAATATCAGAAACAGAGGTCAACGAGGCAGCTAAGAATGTGCGCACACAAATGGCAGTTGAACTGACATTCTTTATGTATTTATAAAACAGAAAGGTGTTGACAAATTGTTCAGATATTGCGCTGGTTGTGAATGATGGGTAGAACAGCCTTTATGCTTTCCATCCTTCACTTATATAGGGCCATCACTGGGATTCCCGTTATACTTATCACCAGCTTCAAGGACCATCAAGCTAGCTTTGACTGCATCAGCACTTTGTATCACGTTTCTATTTATCTCTGTGTGTCCTTCACAGAGATTCATTCTCTTTTTTTTCTTCTCTGTTCCTCTAAATCCCAGGGGCCACATATGGCCCTTTGATACTTTTTGTGCGGCCCTCGTAGACTCTACATACCTTAATTAGTTTCCTATTGCCCTGTAATAGCAGTGATCTCTCTGATTAAGCCTATAAGTTACATCACTGCTTGCCCTTGTGGTGGTGGTGCAGTCAGCCATGCCACTGGAGGAGCCATTCATTCATATATATTTACAATGCTCCATGGCAGGGGTGTCAAATTAAATTTCATTACACGCCACATCAGCGTTATAGTTGTCCTCAAAGGGCCGGTTGCATCTGTGGGACTAGGATGTCCAGAGAACCCCACCCCCCTCAGATTAGATGTAAAGAGCCCCCCCCCCCCGCCAAAATCAGAATTCAAGAGTCCCCCACCCTCCTTTAAATCTCAGTACACCCCCTTACTTTTTGCTGCTGTCGGCAAGAAACTGGGGGCGGAGCTGGGAAGTAGAAAGTGCAGGGTCTGGAGGAGGGCTGGAGTCAGCTGCCAGAGTCTGCTAAATGCTGAGACCAGGGGAGATGGAGACGAGGGGGTGCTGCGGCTGCTCAGAGAAGTGCATGATCTTGTCCTCCTCTCTGCTACCGACTTCTGAGACAAGGTGGGTGCTGAGATAAGGGGGGTGCTGAAGCTGCAGGAGAGGTGCAAGGGCCATATGAAATGGCCTGCTGGGACAGATTCAGCCTGGGGGCCCATTTGACACATGTGCCCTGTGGGATCTCTGCATATGTTTTGGCGCCAGGCTGTTGTAACTATAGGTTACAACTATTGTTGTAACTAATACGTTTTATACACGGTTAAGGTCCATTTGATTTCCCTGAAGAAGAGCAAGTCTCAAAACGCATCAGGCATGTGGGTAAAAGTTTTTCTATGCTACAGATTTATGTCACAATATCAATCCCGATTTGGGTGATTGCAGGGCTGTTGTTAGAATCTACGTGGCCCCATACAGCCAACCTAACAGGGCCCCGCAAATACTGTATATACAGTTTACTACAATTCAGTTATGAATGAGCCCAGTGAGTGATCAGTATAGATCACTCATTGTGTTCATTCAGGAAAGGAAGGGGCTTGCAATAGTGACATATTTGCCAGACCCTTTCCCCACTGTCCATCCTAAAGGATCCTATTATGTGCTTATAGCTGCCAGTGGGAAGGAGAGAAGGGAAGCTGGCAGCACTCTCCTCATTGGCTCGCACAGCCATTGGCTCCTGCTGTTGCCAATCACAGCCAGTGAGCCAATGAAGAGGAAGCAAGTGCCGGGGTTGAGCTGCATTTGTGTGTGAATGGACACACAGAGCAGCGACTAAGGAGCGAGCTTGCTCTGGTGCCTCCATTGTAAGCCAGGGGCGTAACTACAGGGGTTGCAGGGGTTGCAATTGCAACCGGGCCCCATGCTCCAGGGGGTCTGTGCGGCTTCCCTGTACACCTGGATAGGAGGGGCGACGGGGGCAGCATGTAGAGAAATCACTGTCCTCCTTTTTCCTCCTGTAGCTGCAGGAGGAAAATGGAGGAGATTGATTCCTCTGTATGCTGCCCCGCCACTCTTCCTATCCAGTTCACTTGTGTTCTGCTGTCTCTGAGCCCCTGTGTGCTCCCCTGGTCTCCCCCCCCTCTCTACTGTGCTGCCCCCCCCCCACCACCACTGTGCTCCCTCCCCTCTCCTGCTGGCTGCTGCAGGGGATGTGTCACAATAGAGAACCGGGAAGGGGTCAGTAAATATGTAATTTACCAGCTCCTTCCTTTTCTAAATGGACAGAGTCATAGTCAGTCACGTTGTAAAAAAAAAGATAAAAAATAATACAATTTAAAAACCCAAAAAATAAAAACTACTGACACCGATGGGTGAACTTCCAGGGTTGCAAAGGTCACACTTGCGACCGGGCCCTGGCATTCCACCACCGTGGGGAGGCCCCAAGATGGCAGGAAGGGGGCCCACTGCAGAACTTGTGAAAGGTTCCCGCTGCGGGACCGTAATAAAGGGCCCTGCAACGAGAGTAAAGGGCCCCAGGATCAATGGGAAGGTAAGGGCCCCGGTGAGGGGTCCGGGGGGCCCTTCATGGTTTCTTGCACCGGGACCCTGAAGGTTCTAGTTACGCCTCTTTTGTAAGCTGCTTGCTATAGGGGCACTCATCAGGAGGGAGGGGCCAGGAGCGCCTGTGAGGGACACGAGAAGAGGGGGATTGGGGCTGCTCTGTGCAAAACCATTAAACAGAGCTGCTAAGTATAATGTTTTTTTTTTTTTTAATTATTTCCTTTAGAATCGCTTCAATAAAACTGTATACAGTTGGACATGATGCCAAACATAATAAATAACAGATTTTGGGTTTGCATACACTTTAAGGTTATCCCTCCATCCTTTTAATTTGCCGTGTTTGTATTTACTTTTTAGTGCGTGAAATCCAAATTCAATTTATTATATTCCCGACTTCAAAAGAAGAATAATTCCTTGGTGCCAAGTGATATCATCCCAGCCACCGAGCGCGGCTTTATTCTATGCACTTAATTAGCCCTTAGACTTCTGGTCATAAAGATATTCTTGGCTTGAAAGTGGAAAATAACTTGCAAAGTTTAAAATCCTATTCCGGCATTAATTAGATTCTTTTCTGTCGGAATTATAACAAACCTCGTATTTCTTGATCTTACCCCGGAATCATCCGCAAAAAAGAAAACAGTTTCTATTCATTTTTATCAATCACAATCTTTTATCATTATATTAAAGACTTATTACACTTCTCTTGGGAAGTTTCAAATCCAATTTTAATTAAAGCTCCATATTCAGTTCTCATTTTTTTTTTTGTTTTTTTTTTATTCGGAAATAACGATATAATCCCGCATAACAATCTATCCCGTTATTATCCAACCTTCAAGTTTCACGCCAAGACATTCCCTCTGAAAAAGGTCATTTGTACTTCCCATCTTCTAGGAAGCAGACAAGGGAGAGACTTAATGAAACGTGCGACTTTGTGTTTGTCTAAGCTATTAAACAGTGTAAACTTTTATCATTTGGACCCAGCTTTGAATACATTAGACGGGATACGGCTGTCAATCACAGCCAACACATCAATGCATACGGCCCCCGGCAGGAGGAATAAGCAGAGATGTGTTTGCAGTTTAGCTGCTGATAAATTGTCTGCATTTAATGTCTTTTTGGAAACGGATATGCTTTGGTATATTAACGACTCCACTCAGGGTCTTCATCTATGGCAGGCCCTGGCTCCTTAAACAGGACCTTACTTAGTCTGGAGGACAATTATAGAGTCTAAAAACTATGGGAAATTGATCAATCCTGATGTACTGATCTCATTTTTTGAGGCCCTAAAATTCCAGGACAGTACAAATACCCCTAAAACTTTTTGGAAAGTAGACAGTCCAAGTAAGAGGCATAGTGAGTTTTTTAAGTTGAATTTTTTTTTATCACAAATTTTTGGAAATATTTTTTTTTTCTCACAAAGTTGTAATTTTACCATGTCTTAAACACAGCATGCTAATAAATACACTCAAAAACACATTCTGCTATGCCTCCTGAGTATGGGGGTACCACATGTGTGAAAACGTTTCACAGCCTAGATCAGTGATGGCAAACCTTGGTACCCCAGATGTTATGGAACTACATCTCCCATAATGCTCAACTACACTGAAGAGTGCATGAGCATTATGGGAAATGTAGTTCCAAAACATCTGGGGTGCCAAGGTTCGCCATCACTGGCCTAGATACATAAAGGGGCTCAAAATCCAAAGAGCACCTTTGGTCTTTCAAGGGGCATAAATTACATGTAATCTCATCTAGTTTCCTGACTACGTTTCACACTTTTGGAGGCCCTGGAGCACCAGGACTGTATAAACACCTACCTTTTAGGGCTTGTTCACAATATTGTTGGTCTCTGAACAGTAATCCACAGTTATATAACCTCTTCACTGCCTTGGCTCCATTCAATTAACCACTTGAAGACCAGGCCTATTCTGACTTTTCTCTCCTACATGTAAAAATCTGTATTTTTTTTTCCAAGAAAATTACTTAGAACCCCCCAAACATCATATATGTATATACAGTATATATATATATATATATATATATATATATATATATAATATAAAAAATATATATTTACAGTGGGTACGGAAAGTATTCAGACCCCCTTAAATTTTTCACTCTTTGTTATATTGCAGCCATTTGCTAAAATCATTTAAGTTCATTCTTCTTCCTCATGAATGTACACATAGCACCCCATACTGACAGAAAAACACAGAATTGTTGACATTGTTGCAGATTTATTAAAAAAGAAAAACTGAAATATCACATGGTCCTAAGTATTCAGACCCTTTGCTGTGACACTCATATATTTAACTCGGGTGCTTTCCATTTCTTCTGATCATCCTTGAGATGGTTCTACACCTTCATTTGAGTCCAGCTGTGTTTGATTATACTGATTGGACTTGATTAGGAAAGCCACACACCTGTCTATATAAGACCTTCCAGATCACAATGCATGTCAGAGCAAATGAGAATCATGAGGTCAAAGGAACTGCCTGAAGAGCTCAGAGACAGAATTGTGGCAAGGCACAGATCTGGCCAAGGTTACAAAAAGATTTCTGCTGCACTTAAGGTTCCTAAGAGCACAGTGGCCTCCATAATCCTCAAATGGAAGACGTTTGGGATGACCAGAACCCTTCCTAAAGCTGGCCTTTCGGCCAAACTGAGCTATCGGGGGAGAAGAGCCTTGGTGAGAGAGGTAAAGAAGAACCCAAAGATCACTATGGCTGAGCTCCAGAGATGCAGTCAGGAGATGGGAGAAAGTTGTAGAAAGTCAACCATCACTGCAGCCCTCCACCAGTCGGGGCTTTATGGCAGAGTGGCCCGACGGAAGCCTCTGCTCAGTGTAAGACACATGAAAGCCTGCATGGAGTTTGCTAAAAAAACACCTGAAGGACTCCAAGATGGTGAGAAATAAGATTCTCTGGTCTGATGAGACCAAAATAGAACTTTTTGGCCTTAATTCTAAGCGGTATGTGTGGAGAAAACCAGGCACTGCTCATCACCTGTCCAATACAGTCCCAACAGTGAAGCATGGTGGTGGCAGCATCATGCTGTGGGGGTGTTTTTCAGCTGCAGGGACAGGACGACTGGTTGCAATCAAGGGAAAGATGAATGCGGCCAAGTACAGGGATATCCTGGCCAAAAACCTTCTCCAGAGTGCTCTGGACCTCAGACTGGGCCGAAGGTTTACCTTCCAACAAGACAATGACCCTAAGCACACAGCTAAAATAACGAAGGAGTGGCTTCACAACAACTCCGTGACTGTTCTTGAATGGCCCAGCCAGAGCTCTGACTTAAACCCAATTGAGCATCTCTGGAGAGACCTAAAAATGGCTGTCCACCAACGTTTACCATCCAACCAGACAGAACTGGAGAGGATCTGCAAGGAGGAATGGCAGAGGATCCCCAAATCCAAGTGTGAAAGACTTGTTGCATCTTTCCCAAAAAGACTCCTGGCTGTATTAGATCAAAAGGGGGCTTCTACTAAATACTGAGCAAAGGGTCTGAATACTTAGGACCATGTGATATTTCAGTTTTTCTTTTTTAATAAATCTGCAACAATGTCAACAATTCTGTGTTTTTCTGTCAGTATGGGGTGCTATGTGTACATTCATGAGGAAGAAGAATGAACTTAAATGATTTTAGCAAATGGCTGCAATATAACAAAGAGTGAAAAATTTAAGGGGGTCTGAATACTTTCCGTACCCACTGTATATATATATATATATATCTATATATATATATATATATATATAAATAAAATAAATATATATATATATATTTCCTGTCTGTCTCCATGGCAGCCTACGTGTGGGTTAACCCCGCCTCCACTCCAAGGGTATAGGACCCCCCTCCCATAAATTTCAGCTCTCAGGTACAGCAGGTGTTCATTTTTTGTCCTCCTCCAAGGACCTACACTTCTGATGTCTTACTACGTCCAGCTTACCTTAGGATACTTTGGATGGTGTCTGCATGTCCAGAGCCCAGCCACGGGCGGGTGAGTGACATTTAAAATCCCCTGCTCTCTGCGGTTGACCGAAGCTTGATTGGCATTCTCTGACATGGGTCTGAAGATTCGCATTGCTTCCCTTCATGGCAGCGGTATTTGTTATTTATGTACACTTTGTTTGTCTCTTTTTCTATCACTGTACAATTTGTTTGTTTGGCCCAATGGCGCTGGAACGCTTCCTGCGTTCCAGCAAACCCTTCCTGCGTTCCAACAAACCCTTCCTCTTCCTCCTCTGCTTCTAGCGTCCAATCGGTAGACGCTTCGTGGTCCCGCGCATGCGCAGTGCGCCGCGAGCGAAGTCGAGGCTTGGTTCGCACATGCGCATTAGCGATCGCGGCCGCATCACCGCTGACGTCATTCCGGCGGGAGATTTAAACAGCTGACGATTCCCCTGTACTTTGGGAATGTACTGTGGGCGTTGCGGCAGCTTCCCAGTGTCTCTGGATTCCTTGCTACAGGTATGTGCAATGGAGACTTGACTGCAGAGGGGGGGGGGGGGGCGGAGGGTTGTCACCTCACAATGTATCACTGACATGGTGTCTGATATGTATTACCTTTCTTTATCAGTCTGGTTGTTTGGCCTGAAGTATGGATCCTGCGTCACCGCCCTCCTGTGGCCAGCCCTCTCACAACAGGTGGGTGCTGGCATTTTTCAGAGGGGGGGGCGGGGAGGGCTTGCTGGTCCCTAGGTCATGGCTAAATCCAGTGTCTCCCCGATTTTCTCTTTTTTCCATCAGCTCTCCCAGGCCTGATTTACCACAAGAAAGAGACCCTGTCAGACCTCGTGGGAGTTCATCCTCCAGATCTAAACGCCGTGAATCTCCATCAGGGAGTAGGCAACAAGGGAGACGCTCCAATTCCTCCCCCAGACACCATACACGATACCAGAGTCACCGCACACACCAGAGAGCCTGTTGGGGTTGTGGGGCGCATGTCCCGGAGGACAAGTCCCTATGTGAGCCATGTTTTGCTCATGCAGCCGGTGAGAGGGGGCAAAAGGATCAAAGATTGGAATCTCTAGTGAAGAGAATAGTACAACAGTCCCTGAAAGAATGGGGTACAGTCCCACCACTTGGTCCCACCACATCCAGTTCTCCAGGGGAAGTGCAGGAAGATCAAGGCCCCTCTCAACCGAGTATTACTTCTGCAAAGTCATCTGACAGTGATTCGGAAGAAGAAGGGGCTGTAGGCGGCTTTGAGTTCGCCCTAGTTTCACCCCTGATCAGAGCCATTAAAGAAGCTCTCAGATGGGAGGATCCTGTGTCTCCTCAGAAAAAGCAGCGGAAGTTCTTCAAGCACCTTGGTAAGGAGCGTATCAACTTCCCTTCCCTCTCTGAATTACAAGAGGTGATTACTGAAGAATGGAGTAAAGGGGATAGTAAGTCTTACTTATCCTCCAAACTTGGGAAATTATATCCCTTTAAACCTGAAGATGTCGCCCGTCTGGAATCTGCTCCTCTTGTGGATGCGGCAGTTACAAGATTAGCAAAGCATGTCACTTTGCCACTAGATGACGCGGTCTCTTTCAAAGACCCTTTGGATAGGAAGATAGATCTGGACCTAAAGAGGATCTTTGTGACGGCCGGCGCGGCCTGCAAACCTGTGATGGCATTAGCAACAATGTCTAAAGCCATGGAAGTCTGGGTTTCCGATATAGAATCCAAACTTGGAAGTCTCTCGGAAGAAGCCGTAGAAAGTTCCCCTATTCACGAACTCAAGCTGGCTTCAGTGTTTTTAGGAGAAGCATCTATTGATGTTCTGCGTCTTCTGTCCAGATCGATGCTATCCTCAGTAACAGCAAAGAGGGCCTTGTGGCTTCGCCCGTGGATTGCAGATCCAGCTTCTAAACAGGCATGGTGTAAGATCCCTTTTGAGGGTACTTCCCTTTTTGGAAACAAACTAGACAGCGCCATTGCCAAGGCTACTGGCGGAAAGTCAGGTTTCCTCCCGCAAGACAGACGACTATTTGGTCAGAAGAAGCCTCAACCTAGGAGGCAATACACGGAGAGATCAAGAGATGCACGCTCTTACAAGCCTAATAGAGATTTCCGAAGAAACTGGAGAGGTGGTCAATCCTCTACTCGGAGGTCATCAAAAAATCCAGCGCCTGCTGGACAAGATTCCACTAAATCTTTTTGAGATTGGGCCCGTCCAGGCATGTCAGGTGGGGGCACGTCTTCTCCATTTTCAGCATGTCTGGGCGGCCTCAATCACGGACTTTTGGACCGTCAGGACGGTCTCTACAGGCCACAGATGGTCATTTCTGGCAGATCCAGTTCCAAGATTCATCTCAACTCATTTACCCTGTCTAGAAGAGAGAAGAGAAGTCTTGCTCGCCTATGTAGACGCCTTGGTGGCTCAAGGAGCGGTAGCTCCGGTTCCGGAACAAGAAAAATTTCAAGGGGTTTACTCACCCCTCTTCTTAGTCCAGAAAAAGAACGGGGCCTGGAGACCTGTTATAGATCTCACATACCTGAACAAGTTCATAAAGAACGAAAAATTCAAGATGGAAACACTCTCAACTATTCAAAGGGCAGTACTGCCGGGAGATTGGCTCGCCTCAATAGATTTAAAGGATGCGTATTTTCATGTACCTGTGGCAACCGACTTCCACAAATATCTTCGCTTCTGTGTTCGGAATCAGCATCTGCAATTCATTTGCCTACCCTTCGGCCTGTCTACCTCACCCAGAGTATTCACCAAAGTTCTTCTAGCAGTGGTAGCCTTCATAAGATTGAAAGGTATACGTCTACATCATTACTTAGACGATCTTCTGCTTCTGTCTCAAGAAAAGGATCAGTTATTGGCACACAGAGATCAGGTCATATCGACCCTCAAAGAGTTTGGCTGGCTGCTAAACCTACAAAAGAGTCAGCTGGAGCCTACTCAGCGCCTAGTCTATCTTGGGGCGCAATTCGACACCGTCGAGAATTCAATCTCTCTCCCATTAGAGAAGATACCGGTAGTGAGGGAGAGAATCCTTCCGGCTCTTTCCTCTCCTCGGCTGAAAGCCTCTCAGTGCCTCAAAATCATTGGCACCATGGTGTCCACGGCTCCATTGGTCAAATGGGCTCTCTGGCATATGAGGCCCTTCCAAAAGGGTTCCTACAACAATGGAACACAGAAGAGAAAGATCAGTACATTCATATCTCCTCCAGCATGAGATACAGTCTTCTTTGGTGGCTGCAACGCAGGAATCTGCTCAACTGTCATTCTCTGGTTCCAGTCTCATGGACTATAATCACAACAGACGCCAGCAACTCAGGTTGGGGGGCTCATTGTCTGACAGAGATGACACAGGGGAGATGGTCTTTTCAGAGACACACTCCAGTCTCCAATATACTGGAACTCCGAGCAGCCTACCAGGGTCTTCGATCTTTCCAACACCTGCTAGAGGGGAAATCTGTAATGATTCGGATGGACAACACCACGGCAGTGTCTTATGTGAAGAGACAAGGTGGGACACGGAGTCTCTCTCTGCTACGAGAATTAGACCCGATCATGTCCTGGGCCCAGACTCACCTAGTAAACATCTTGGCAGTTTACATCCCAGGTTCACAGAATGTTCAAGCGGATTTTCTGTCCAGGGTCCAGTTGAACCACAACGAATGGTCGCTCCATGTGGAGTCGTTCAAATGGATTCTGTCGTTGGGAGTATCTCTCGAAGTCGATCTGTTCGCCTCCCCTTGCAACCACAAGTTGGAGAAGTATGTCACGAGGGGCAAGTGTCCCCAAGCTTACGGGACAGATGCACTAACCGACAGGTGGGAGTTCAGCAGGGCTTATGCCTTTCCTCCAGTACCCATCATTCTCAAATTCCTGCAAAGACTTCAAGCGGAAGATGTGGAGATAGTGATGGTGGCGCCTTTCTGGCCGAACAGGCCATGGTTTCCGCTACTCCTACAACTGAGCTACCGGGACCCGGTCCCTCTTCCCCTCAGACCAGACTTGCTTCTTCAGGGAACATCAGTGCACCCCTGTCCTGCAATTCTCCGGTTGACGGTCTGGTTCTTGAGAGGGAAAGGTTGGAATCGCTCGGCTGCCCATCTACAGCCATTTCCACCTTGATGAATGCTAGACGACCAAGTACTAATAAAGTATACTGTAGAATCTGGGCAAGATTCATGGAGTCTGCATATCCTGAAGGTATGTCTTCCTCAGTCCCTGGGATTCAAGAAATACTAAGTTTTCTTCAGGCTGGTCTGGATATGCCCCTTTCAGTGGCAACTCTTAGAGTTCAAGTTTCGGCCTTATCGGCCTTCTCCGGGGTCATGTGGGCCCAACACCCACTAATCCAACAATTTTTCAAAGGAGCAATCAGGCTCAATCCTCAGAGAAGACCTAGGTTCCCGAAATGGGATCTACCTCTTGTCCTAAATGCCCTCTCCAAATCGGGCATAGATTCCTCTTCTTCTATCAAGGACCTGACCATCCGAACTGTCTTCCTGGTAGCCATTACTTCGGCTAAAAGGGTCTCTGAATTAAGTTCTCTCGGATGTAAAGAACCATTCTTGACTTTTTTTCCGGATCGGGTAGTACTGATACCCAGGCTGAATTCAAATCCGAAAGTCACCTCAGTGTTTCACCAGAATCAGGAGATTGTCCTGCCTACTTTCCGTTCATCTAATGAGTCCAATCCTCATCCGTTGGATGTAGGAGAATCCTTAAAAGCCTATCTTCAAGCAACTGCACCATTCAGGCAGTCTGACAACCTCTTTGTCCTGTTCTGGGGAAAGAACAGAGGTAAACCTGCTTCATCTAGGACTATCGCTTCATGGATAGTGGCAGCTATCCAACAGGCCTATAGAGCTGAGGGGCTGGCTCCTCCGGAGGCGGTGACGGCGCACTCTACAAGGAGTATCTCTACTTCCTGGGCGGCTTCGCGGCACGTGGCTCCAGATGTGATTTGCAGAGCGGCTTCGTGGTCATCAGTCAATACTTTTATGACCCACTATTGTGTAGAGCCTGCTTCTCTGTCCTCAGTTAATTTTGGTTTGACTGTTTTGTCTGCAAATAGCATGAATTAAAATTTTCTTTGCTAAAGCATTCCCACCCGTGTGGAGTGAGCTAGTTATTTCCCACACGTAGGCTGCCATGGAGACAGACAGGAAAACGGAAAATTCCTATATCATACTTACCGTAATTTTCCTTTCCTGATAGTCTCCATGGCAGCCGGAGTACCCACCCTCTCGTCTTGGATTCGGCTAAGATATGGAACACCTGCTGTACCTGAGAGCTGAAATTTATGGGAGGGGGGTCCTATACCCTTGGAGTGGAGGCGGGGTTAACCCACACGTAGGCTGCCATGGAGACTATCAGGAAAGGAAAATTACGGTAAGTATGATAGGAATTTTCCGTTATATATATATATATATATATATATATATATACGCACACACACACATTTTTTTGTTTTTGTTTTTTTTTTTAGCAGAGGTCCTAGAGAATAAAATGGTGGTCATTGCAATTTTTTATGATGTTACATGGTATATGTGCAGTGTTTTTTTCCTGGAAAAAATACACTTTAATGAATTTGTATGCAAAAAAACACAATATATAACCCAACTTTTTGGTATAATATAAAAGATGATGTTACGCCGAGTAAATAGATGCCTAATATGTCATGCTTTAAAAGTGCACATGCTCGTAGAATGGCGACAAACTACAGGACTTAAAAATCTCCATTTGCGACGCTTTTAAAATGTTTACAGGTTACCAGTTTAGCATTACAAAGGAGGTCTAGAGCAAGAATTTATTGCTCTCACTATAACTTTCTGATGGAAATAAAGCATGATAGGTCCACTTTATGAAGACATCTGGGTTCTATAAGACCCCTTGAAAGCATGAGATTAAAAAAAAACAAAAAAAAAAACCTTAATCTCATGCTTTTCAGAAAAAAATGGCTCTGTTTACATTTTCCCTAACTGGAAGTGACTAAATGCTTGTCGCTTCCGGTCTCCTATACCAGTGGTCTCCAAACTGTGTAACAAAATGCAAAAAAATACCACGCTAAAGTCAAACAAGTAATAAAAAGCAGCTGGCACAACAGAAGAAAATCTGTATCAATATATATATTTATATATATATATATATATGCAGCGCTAAACAATAGTGTATATTAAAGTGCAAAGATTAGTGCAATAGTAGTGCACAAATAAAATTAAAGTGCATAAAAAAGTGCAATAAAGTGCAAATATAGTCCAAACTGTTAATGTTCCTTGCAGCAAGCAGAAGGAAGAAAAAAGTCCAAAGTGTTGTGTTATGCTGGCCATATACTATACGAAAAATCGTTCAAACTCATTTTCCAAAAACGAACACTCGGCCGTGAGAGCAAACGATTGTGCCATCATGTAATGACCGATAAATCATTCAATGGACATAAATGAATCAGTTATTTTGTTCGTTTTTTCACATACTGTATACCTAAACAGTTTGGACGAGAAACACATTAACCATTCAATTTATCGTTCATTTGGCAGAAAATTTCCAAACTTGTCCTTTGTTTTTTTTTTTGGCTCAAAAACGTCACAACCGATTACAGATTTGCTCCCATTAACTGGTCGAAAGAACCAGTCTATTTCAGGTACGTGCTTACCCAAGGTCCCTGATATTTGTCTTTTCAGTTGCATACCCTCCCCTATTTCTGGGGCGGGCCCAAGCATCACCTCTCTTTCACAATGGATTCACCTTTGTCTCTTGGCAGCATGTAGGACCATCACGGCCAACTGGATTAACTCCATCCTTCCAAACCTTTCACAGGTTCAACGATCTTTGATATCCTTATGCCAATTAGAGAGACTTGATGCTATGCTGTCTAGTCTTTGCTCTACCCCCCAGATTTTTATTAGATGGAGATCATTTCTGGAGCACACATTTTCAGGAGAGACCCTGGCGGACATGATACGTCCTTTCAGATTTACTGAATGGTATCTTGCTAGAGACACAGCCAACTCCCTTGGCAACTTGAAGGCTGCTCCCCTAATCGGCTCAGACTGAACTCTGCTACATCAAATTTTTTTTTTCTTGTTTTTTTCTTTCCTTATCCTATCCCTTCTTCCATTTTCCCAGATTTTTCTAATTCAATCTATGTTTTGCTTATTGTTGAACTACTATACATTACCTCGGGCGCTCCCCCCTGGTACTTGTTTGCACTAATACTGTTGTTTTGTATTTCTTTATTTTTGGTCTGGATTTTGTATGTAAAATAAAGAAAAAAAAAAAAAGAAAGAACTGTCCAAATGACCGAATTTCTGCCAATTTTTCATATAGTGTATGACCAGCATAAGAAAGTTCTTCAATCTCTCTTTTGTGAACATTTACACTCAGAAGTGTGAACCCTCCACCAGTGTTTTAGGTGGGTACCAGATGTATTGGACCCAATTAGGCATATGCTCACCGGGCCAATATCAGCATAAAAAGTAGATTGTCATTTCAGTTGGGAAGGACCTCAGGATCAACATCTGCCACTCCAAATCGCCCACAGTAAAGTAAAATTCCAAAGGGGAATGATCTCACTGGTGCACCTTCCGGTCTACAGAATCTTCTCCTTTTACAATCGATTAAAGAAAAGAGCTCAACATAGAGTAAAACTGTATAAAAGCTTACATTTAATAAAAGTCAGAACATTTACAGAGCAAATACGGTATGTACAAAGCGCTTGTCTCAATATCATCCTAGGATCCAAATCACCACGCAGTAGATAATCTACATGGGCCAGATGTGGCCCTTTGCTTACCTTTATCTGGTTCTTGGGGCACCATGTTATCCACTGACACCAATGATGGGGAACCATTCCTTCTACAGACACCAATGAAGGGGCACCATTCCTTCTACAGACACCAATGAAGGGGCACCATTCCTTCTACACACACCAATGAAGGGGCACCATTCCTTCTACAGACACCAATGAAGGGGCACCATTCCTTCTACAGACACCAATGAAGAGGCACCATTCCTTCTACAGACACCAATGAAGGGGCACCATTCCTTCTACAGACACCAATGAAGGGGCGCCATTCCTTCTACAGACACCAAAGAAGGGGCGCCATTCCTTCTACAGACACCAAGGAAGGGGCATCATTCCTTCTACAGACACCAATGAAGGGGCACCATTCCTTCTACAGACACCAATGAAGGGGTGCCATTCCTTCTACAGACACCAATGAAGGGGCATCATTCCTTCTACAGACACCAATGAAGGGGCATCATTCCTTCTACAGACACCAATGAAGGGGTGCCATTCCTTCTACAGACACCAATGAAGGGGCATCATTCCTTCTACAGACACCAATGAAGGGGCACCATTCCTTCTACAGACACCAATGAAGGGGCATCATTCCATCTACAGACACCAATGAAGGGGAACCATTCCTTCTACAGACACCAATGAAGGGGAACCATTCCTTCTACAGACACCAATGAAGGGGAACCATTCCTTCTACAGACACCAATGAAGGGGCATTATTGCTCTCAAAGACACCAATGATCGGTCATCATTCCTCCCACAGACACCAATAATGGGGTACTATTCATCCCACATACACCAATAATGGAGCACCATTCCTCCTATAGACATCAATGGTGGGGCACCATTCCTACCTTGAATGCCAACAATGGGGCACCATTCTATCCACTGGTACCAACAATCGGGTACTATTTCTAACATTGAAATCAATGATGTGGCACTGTTTTCTAATCCCACTGGCCACTGTATGGCCCCTGTAAAGCCTCAAGGATAGTAAACAGGCCTTTTGGTTAGAAACTTTGGAGACTCCTGTCCTAGACCATAGAGATGATCGGGGACGTTCTAGTTCCCGATCACCTCTATGGCCAGCTGCATCAACCGCCGGATCTGATGATGGCTCTCCGGTAGGATAGGAGTATAATTCCTGCCATGACTGGGGCATGTTCACACCTCCCAGGCGCTGCCTCTGCAGCTAAAAGGGGATAGCGGTTGTTTCCTTTATTCTATCCAAAATATAAAAAAAGTTTTGGCTTACTAATTCTTATGTAAGTATTTTTTCAAATTCAATTTGATTGACTAATACAATAAATGTTATTCGGTTGTACTAGATGCAAAAACAGATTTCATGGGGAAATGCTTTGAGTGACCGGTTTCCCTGCTGGGAACGCCAACACTAAGAGACTCAATGGGCATACATGATTTTTTTATGAGCTGAATGTTTTTCCTTTTATTCTACATGCAAATCTCTGTCCTTTCTACAGGTTGCTGTAAAGCGTATAGGGCAGCTTGACATCATTTCTCTTCCTCTCCCACTTCCATTCCTACACTGTAAATTATTCATTTTCACCTTTATAAAATGGTTGTTTTTTTTGGTTGGTGAAAATGCAGCAATTAATAAAATTATTTTCCTAAAGCCCCACTCCGGGCAGCAGAAAAAGAAAAAAAAAAAAAAAAACCTTTGCAGTGGAGCCTCTCCAAACTCTAAGGGTTAAAGTGACACTAAACCATATCCTTATTCTCCAAACATTATGAACACACATCCACTACTTAAAGTGGAAGTAAACTCCCATTGATTGTTTTTATCAACAGGTAAGCCTAAAATAAGGTTTACCTATAGGTACTGTAAATATCACCTACATCTGTACCGTTTAGGAGATAATTACTGCATATGCAGCTGATGATGTCATCTGCGCATGCGCTCAGAAGGAACGGCCACCCATGCCGTTTCTTCAGAGCCCTGTGCTAAACGATGGTGGGTACAGGTGGACATCGAGTCCGCTAGACACGCTTATTGGCTCTGATACATAGAAATGCAGGATCACCTATATATACACATGATCCTGAGCAGTGCGAATGCCCTGCAGCAGGAAATCCCCTATGGGGCGGTTGGCAACCAGTTAACGACATCAGCAATATGATAATTGAGAGGAAGCAGGCGCTCCATAATGGCTCCCCCCGGATTGCAGGCCCAGACTGACCATGGGGCACACCGGGCGAGAGAGGGAGATACAGTATATAGAGAGAGAGATACAGTATATAGAGAGAGAGATACAGTATATAGAGAAAGAGGGAGATACAGTATATAGAGAGAGATACAGTATATAGAGAAAGAGGGAGATACAGTATATAGAGGAAGAGGGAGATACAGTATATAGAGAAAGAGGGAGATACAGTATATATAGAGAGATACAGTATATAGAGAAAGAGGGAGATACAGTATATAGAGATAGAGATACAGTATATAGAGAAAGAGGGAGATACAGTATATATAGAGAGATACAGTATATAGAGAAAGAGGGAGATACAGTATATAGAGATAGAGATACAGTATATAGACAAAGAGGGAGATACAGTATATAGAGGAAGAGGGAGATACAGTATATAGAGAAAGAGGGAGATACAGTATATATAGAGAGATACAGTATATAGAGAAAGAGGGAGATACAGTATATAGAGATAGAGATACAGTATATAGAGAAAGAGGGAGATACAGTATATAGAGGAAGAGGGAGATACAGTATATATAGAGAGAGAGAGGGAGATACAGTATAGAGAGAAAGAGGGAGATACAGTATATAGAGAGAGGGAGATACAGTATATAGAGATAGGGATACAGTATATAGAGAGAGGGAAGTACAGTATATAGAGAGAGGGCGATACAATATATAGAGAGAGGGGGATACAGTATATAGAAAGAGGGGGATACAGCATATAGAGAGAGGGGGATACAGTATATAGAGAGAGGGCGATACAGTATATATAGAGAGGGAAGTACAGTATATAGAGAGAGGGTGATACAGTATATAGAGAGAGGGCGATACAGTATATAGAGAGAGGGATACAGTATATAGAGAGAGGGTGATACAGTATATAGAGAGAGGGGGATACAGTATATAGAGAGAGGGAAATACAGTATATAGAGAAAGGGCGATACAGTATATAGAGAGAGGGCAATACAGTATATAGAGAGAGGGGGATACAGTATATAGAGAGAGGGCGATACAGTATATAGAGAGAGGGAAATACAGTATATAGAGAGAGGGGAATACAGTATATAGAGAGAGGGAAATACAGTATATAGAGAGAGGGGAATACAGTATATAGAGAGAGGGAAATACAGTATATAGAGAGAGGGTGATACAGTATATAGAGAGAGGGTGATACAGTATATAGAGAGAGGGTGATACAGTATATAGAGAGGGAGATACGGTAGGGAAAGAGGGAAATACAGTATATAGAGAGAGGGAAATACAGTATATAGAGAGAGGGTGATACAGTATATAGAGAGAGGGTGATACAGTATATAGAGAGGGAGATACGGTAGGGAAAGAGGGAAATACAGTATATAGAGAGGGGATACAGTATTTATATAGAGAGGGAGATACAGTATATAGAGAAAGGAAGATACAGTATATAGAGCGAGGGAAATACAGTATATAGAGAGAGGGGAATACAGTATATATAGAGAGGGAGATACAGTAGGAAAAGAGGGAAATACAGTATATTGAGAAAGGAAGATACAGTACAGAGAGAGAGAGATACAGTATATAGAGAGAGGGAGATAGAGAAAAGTGGGAAAGGGAGATACAGTATATAGAGATATGCATTAAAATGTTTTTTCTCTATCTTATCTTCTTAACATTTGGTAGTCATATCCCAAAAAAATTCTAAGAAGTATTTTTTTTTTAATCTCATGGACGAAATGGGAGGAGGGGCTTTCTCAGCCAATCACACCATCCCACATGCATGCCTGAGCTAAGGGCAGATGGATTCCATGAAGTAAATGCTACACTAATCACATGCCCTCATTCAAGATAACCACAGCTAGAGATGCTGGGGGGTGTTTTTCAAAGCAATTTCTCAGTAAAATAAAGATGGAGACATGGATGGATGGGTGAGTTTGCTTTGAATTGAAACACAGAAATTAAAACACATGAATTAAAAATCATTTTTGGTTTGTGGTACTCACATGTATTGTAGTTCCTCTTTAAACTGGAGGTGTGTTACTAGCACAAATACCAGGTGGAAATTAGGAAAAAGCTGCAAAATAATATATATTTGTTTTGTGGTTTAGATATACTTTAATTTTGTTTCATTTTGACATCTTTTTTTTTTTTTTTTTTTTTAAATTTTGTTCTTTTTTTTAGCCGTAGGAAATATGCCTGACTCCAGCTGGGAATATGTCCGTTTTCTTTACAATCTAGACAGGTCTTTCAACTATGGCTTTTCTCTATGGTCAGTACTCCGCAATACATTTCGTTCTCTTTTTAGTATCACACAGCATGCAACTGTCACTAACAATGTGTATAATTGACAGTTAGTGGAATAATGCACAGGGCTTAAAGTGAACTTACACTAGGGAGTCAAACTGAACGCTGAGAACAAACTTTGCCTTAATATGCCTTAAAGTGATATTAAAGGCAAACATTTTTGGGTTTTCTTTTTAATACCAAACATGTCATACTTACCTGCTCTGTGTAATGGTTTTGCACAGAGCAGCCCCAATCCTCCTCTTCTCGGGTCCCCCGCTGGCTCTTCTGGCCCCTCCCTTCTGTCTAGTGCCCCCGGAGCAAGCATCTTGCAATCGGGGTATCCAAGCAGGCGCACTTCTGAGCCGTTGCTCTGCTAATCCATTCAGACATGGAGCTTTGGCTCGTCCCCAACCCCTCTCTCTCCTCATTGGCTCACTGGCTGTGATCGACAGCTGTCTCAGCCAATTAGGAGTACACATTGCTGGATCAAGAGGGAGCTCAGGTAAGTAAAAGTATTGGAGGGGGATAGGGAGCTGCTGTACACAGAAGGTGAACATTTTTTAACCTTTAGAACCACTTTAAAGTGGATGTACACCTCTGAAATGGTCAAAGCATATTTTTCTATAGTGTGTACTTGCCTCTATCCAAAGCAGCTAGTGTGATTTCTGTCTGTTCTCTCATTCCTCTGCTATCTGCATGACTCACTTCTGACAGTTTATACCACCAAGCAATCTCAGAGACAGTCCCGCCCCTTCCCCCTCCAGCACACAGCATGTGATTGACTTAAATGTGCATGTTTCTCTATGAGACTTTTCTCTTCTCTCAGATTACACTCAGCTCACACTTAATCCCTTTGATCACCCACTAGGTCAGGGGTCTTCAAACTAAGGCCCTCCAGTTTCTCATAAACTACAATTCCCATTATGCCTAGTCATGTCTGTGAATGTCAGACTTTTACAATGCCTCATGTAACGTGTAGTTCCCAGAGTTGTATAAAGTACTCGAAACCCATACTTGAGTAAAAGTACAAGTGCTCGATCAAAAAGTGACTTGAGTAGAAGTGGAAGTGCTCGATCAAAAAGTGACTTGAGTATAAGTGGAAGTGCTCGATCAAAAAGTGACTTGAGTAGAAGCACTAAAGTATTCAACATTTTTTGTACTTAAGTATTGCAAGTAGTTTTTTTTTAAATTTTGCTACTCAAGTACTGAAAGTAAAAGTACAAGTACTGTGTTATTTAGTTATTAAAGAAAGAAGTCAAAAGTTTGAACATCATATTGTTTTTTATTATTTCAAATGCAGCTTTTATTTATGCATACAGTAGCTTTTATTTTCGTATGCGCTGATAATACACATGTTTTGAGCTTCATGAAACCTGCCATCTACTGTTCTGGCAGTGGTAATTTTTATAATTATAACGAGTAACTATGCAGCACAAAAAAAACATATCGGAGTAGAAGTATTGAAATCATTGAAAAAATGTAGTGAGGTAAAAGTGGAAGTAGGAGAAAAAAATTCTACTCTAGGAAAGTACAGATACCGCCTTTCGGTACTTAAGTACAGTAGTGAAGTAGTTCTACTTAGTTACTATACATCTCTGGTAGTTCTGCAACAGCTGGAGGGCCGTAGTTTGAGGATCCCTGCACTAGGTTAATCCCTTCCCTGCCAGTGTCATTATTACAGTAACAGTGCATATTTTTTTCACCAATTACTGTAGTAATGTCACTGGTCCCCCCAAAAGTGTCAAAAATGTCAGTAAGGGGTCCCATCTGTCCGCTGCAATGTCGCAGTCCCACTAAAAATTACAGATCGCCGCCATTACTAGTAAAAAAATAAAATTAAAATTACATAAATCTTTCCCCTATTTTGTAAACGCGATAACTTTTACTCAAACCAATCAAAATACGCTTATTGGGATTTTTTTTTACCAAAAATATGTAGCAGAAAACAAATTGGACTAAAATGATGAAAAAGTTTGATTTTTGCATTTTTTTTTATTGGGAATGTTATATAGCAGAATGTGAAACATATTGTTTTTTTGTTCATAGCGCACAAAACAAAAATCGCACAGGTGATCAAATACCACCAAAAGAAAGCTCTATTTGTGGGAAAAAAAGGAAATCAAATTTATTTGGATACAGTGTTGAACGACCGCGCAATTGTCTGTTAAAATAACGCAGTGCCGAATCACAAAAAATGGCCTGGTCATTAAGGGGGAAAATCCTTCCGGTCCTGAAGTGGTTAAGCATGGCCACTAGTTTATATATTCAGTACAGCTTAGCTTTAGCACCAGTAAGGCAAATGGAGCACATTGAAAATGCAGGAGGGAGATGATGGAGGCTGAAGTTTTTCATATTCGTTTTGAAAAAAAAAAAAAAATGATTTGATTTGTGAGATTTTGATGACATAGCTTGTCAGCTGTGATAAATATGTGACATCCTGAGTCAGTTGAAAGAATTACATTACACACTGACTTCAATCTCTAGGTCAGATAATAGAATATAGAGAGAAAGACCAAAAGTAAGAGAGCAGGAAATATAGAGAAATGAGAGAAGAAAGAGACGGCAGGAGTGAGCAAGCAAGAGGAAAAGAAGGAGAGCGAGACAGTGAGAAAACAACAGGAAAAGAAGAAGAGCAAGAGATTGAGCAAGCAACAGGAAAAGAAGGAGAGCAAGAGATTGAGCAAGCAACAGGAAAAGAAGGAGAGCAAGAGAGCAAGCAAGCAACAGGAAAAGAAGGAGAGCAAGAGAGTGAGCAAGCAACAGGAAAAGAAGGAGAGCAAGAGAGTGAGCAAGCAACAGGAAAAGAAGGAGAGCGAGAGAGTGAGCAAGCAACAGGAAAAGAAGGAGAGCGAGAGAGTGAGCAAACAACAGGAAAAGAAGGAGAGCGAGAGAGTGAGCAAACAACAGGAAAAGAAGGAGAGCAAGAGAGCGAGCAAGAAACAAGAAAAGAAGGAGAGCAAGAGAGTGAGCAAGCAACATGAAAAGAAGGAGAGCGAGAGAGTGAGCAAGCAACAGGAAAAGGAGAGCAAGAGAGTGAGCAAGCAACAGGAAAGGAAGGAGAGCGAGAGAGTGAGCAAGCAACAGGAAAAGAAGGAGAGCGAGAGAGTGAGCAAGAAACAAGAAAAGAAGGAGAGCGAGAGAGTGAGCAAGCAACAGGAAAAGAAGGAGAAAGAGAGAGTGAGCAAGCAACAGGAAAAGAAGGAGAGCAAGAGAATGAGCAAGCAACAGGTAAAAAAGGAGAGCGAGAGAGTGAGCAAACAACAGGAAAAGAAGGTGAGCTAGAGAGTGAGCAAGAAACAGGAAAAGAAGGAGAGAGAGAGAGTGAGCAAGAAACAGGAAAAAAAGGAGAGCGAGAGAGTGAGCAAGCAACAGGAAAAGAAGGAGAGCGAGAGAGTGAGCAAGCAACAGGAAAAAAAGGAGAGCGAGAGAGTGAGCAAGCGACAGGAAAAGAAGGAGAGCGAGAGAGTGAGCAAGCAACAGGAAAAAAAAGGAGAGCGAGAGAGTGAGCAAGCGACAGGAAAAGAAGGAGAGCGAGAGAGTGAGCAAACAACAGGAAAAGAAGGAGAGCGAGAGAGTGAGCAAGCAACAGGAAAAGAAGGAGAGCAAGAGAGCGAGCAAGCAACAGGAAAAGAAGGAGAGCGAGAGAGTGAGCAAGCAACAGGAAAAGAAGGAGAGCGAGAGAGTGAGCAAACAACAGGAAAAGAAGGAGAGCGAGAGAGTGAGCAAACAACAGGAAAAGAAGGAGAGCAAGAGAGCGAGCAAGAAACAAGAAAAGAAGGAGAGCAAGAGAGTGAGCAAGCAACAGGAAAAGAAGGAGAACGAGAGAGTGAGCAAGCAACAGGAAAAGAAGGAGAGCGAGAGAGTGAGCAAGCAGCAGGAAAAGGAGAGCGAGAGAGTGAGCAAGCAACAGGAAAAGGAGAGCAAGAGAGTGAGCAAGCAACAGGAAAGGAAGGAGAGCGAGAGAGTGAGCAAGAAACAGGAAAAAAAGGAGAGCGAGAGAGTGAGCAAGCAACAGGAAAAGAAGGAGAGCGAGAGAGTGAGCAAGCAACAGGAAAAAAAGGAGAGCGAGAGAGTGAGCAAGCGACAGGAAAAGAAGGAGAGCGAGAGAGTGAGCAAGCAACAGGAAAAAAAAGGAGAGCGAGAGAGTGAGCAAGCGACAGGAAAAGAAGGAGAGCGAGAGAGTGAGCAAACAACAGGAAAAGAAGGAGAGCGAGAGAGTGAGCAAGCAACAGGAAAAGAAGGAGAGCAAGAGAGCGAGCAAGCAACAGGAAAAGAAGGAGAGCGAGAGAGTGAGCAAGCAACAGGAAAAGAAGGAGAGCGAGAGAGTGAGCAAACAACAGGAAAAGAAGGAGAGCGAGAGAGTGAGCAAACAACAGGAAAAGAAGGAGAGCAAGAGAGCGAGCAAGAAACAAGAAAAGAAGGAGAGCAAGAGAGTGAGCAAGCAACAGGAAAAGAAGGAGAACGAGAGAGTGAGCAAGCAACAGGAAAAGAAGGAGAGCGAGAGAGTGAGCAAGCAGCAGGAAAAGGAGAGCGAGAGAGTGAGCAAGCAACAGGAAAAGGAGAGCAAGAGAGTGAGCAAGCAACAGGAAAGGAAGGAGAGCGAGAGAGTGAGCAAGCAACAGGAAAAGGAGAGCGAGAGAGTGAGCAAGAAACAAGAAAAGAAGGAGAGCGAGAGAGTGAGCAAGCAACAGGAAAAGAAGGAGAAAGAGAGAGTGAGCAAGCAACAGGAAAAGAAGGAGAGCAAGAGAATGAGCAAGCAACAGGAAAAAAAGGAGAGCGAGAGAGTGAGCAAACAACAGGAAAAGAAGGTGAGCTAGAGAGTGAGCAAGAAACAGGAAAAGAAGGAGAGAGAGAGAGTGAGCAAGCAACAGGAAAAAAAGGAGAGCGAGAGAGTGAGCAAGCAACAGGAAAAGAAGGATAGCGAGAGAGTGAGCAAGCAACAGGAAAAAAAGGAGAGCGAGAGAGTGAGCAAGCGACAGGAAAAGAAGGAGAGCGAGAGAGTGAGCAAACAACAGGAAAAGAAGGAGAGCGAGAGAGTGAGCAAGCAACAGGAAAAGAAGGAGAGCGAGAGAGTGAGCAAGCAATAGGAAAAAAAAGGAGAGCGAGAGAGTGAACAAGCAACAGGAATAGAAGGAGAGAGAGAGAGTGAGCAAGCAACAGGAAAAGAAGGAGTGCGAGAGAGTGAGCAAGCAACAGGAAAAGGAGAGCAAGAGAGTGAGCAAGCAACAGGAATAGAAGGAGAGAGAGAGAGTGAGCAAGCAACAGGAAAAGAAGGAGTGCGAGAGAGTGAGCAAGCAACAGGAAAAGGAGAGCAAGAGAGTGAGCAAGCAACAGGAAAAGTGAGCACAATAATTTAAGAGGAAGAGACGAAGAGGGCAACAGACAGCAGGAGCACAAATGGAAGAGATGAAGAGTAGGAAAAGAGATTAAGAGGACAACAGGAAAAGAGCAAGAACCTGACAGTGGGAGCACAAATGGGAAAGAAGAAGAGTAAGAAAAGAGATCAAAAAGGCAACATGGGAAAGAAAAGGAGTAAGAGTAAAACACTGAGAGGGCAACAGGAAAAGAAGAAGAGTGAGAGGTCAATAGGAAGAGCACACAATCTACGAGAGGGCAAATGGGAGAGGAGAGACATAATAAAGCAAGGGTCAGAAGGCATCAAGGACAGGAGAAAAATAAAAGGAAGAAAGTGAGAGGACAAAAGGGAAAGCATGAGAGCGAGCATAGGGAGAGAAGAAAAAAAAACAAGGACACAAGAGGGCGAAAAGAAACAAGAGTAATATAAGAGAGTAATATATAAATAACGAGAGAACAACACCAAGGGAAAGAAAGTAAGAGGGCAACAAGAAAGTACAAATGTGAGAGGACAACAGAGTTAGGACAACCCAGACAACAGAGAGGACAACCTAGAGTTAGAGAGAGGGCAAAAGGAAGAGAACAAGAGCAATAATGATATTGCAATATGGAATGGACAAGAGCACAATAGCAATAGGGAGAGATCAAGATAAAGAGGGAATTAGTGAGAGAACTAGAATGAGCGAGAGGGAGAGAACAAGAGCAAAATGGAAGGGCAATAGGCAAAGGATAAGAGCAGGACAGCAACAGGGAAAGAAAAAGAGCGGGATTGAGAGAGCAATACAGAAAGAACAAGAATGAGAAGGTAATAGCGAACATGCAAGAATCAGAAGGCAACAGGGAGAAAAGATAAATGAAAGGAAGAGAGAAGGCAACACGGAAAGCACAAGAGGGAAGGGGCAATAGAAGCTAGGCAAAGAGGGTGAGTGGACAACTAGAAGAGAATTAGAGTGACACAGAGAACAATAGGGGGAGGAAAACAGCAATAATGAAAAGGCAATAGAGAGAAGACAAGAGCAATAGTGAGAAGGCAACAGGGAGAGAACAGGAGGAAAATGAGAGGGCAAAAGGGAGAGAACAAGAATGAGAAAAAGGGTAAGTGGAAAACAGGGAGAGAACTAGACTAAAAGAGAGAGAAATAGCAGGAGAGCCAGAGTAATAATGAAAGGGCAATAGGGAGAGAACAACAGCAAGAGTGAGAGGCCAATAGGGAGTGAACAAGAGCGAGAATGAAAGGGCAAAAAGGAGAAAGCAGGAGCCAGAGCAAGGACGGAACAATGGATAGAGAAAAAGAGCAAGTTAACAGGGGAGAACCAGAGCAAGAGAGAGAGAGCAAAAGGGAAAAAAGAGGGACAAGAAAATAACAAGAGCAAGACAGAGAGACAGAGTAGCAGTGAACAACCAGGTGTGCAACCAGCATGCCCATACATGGATCAAAATTAGTCCGGTCCCTGCTGAACTGGCCAAATATTAATCCATGTATGGCTGGCTTTGGAACAAGAAAAGTACAAGATCAAGAGTGGAAAAGTGAGCAAGAACAGTAAGGCAGGCCATACATTATGCAATTTTTTTACATTATTCAAACACAGGTTGAAGGACATAAAATTAGCTTGATTCCCCCATCAATACAGTTATTATTGATGAGGGAATCCCTTCTGCAGACCTAATGTGTTCTGCCAGCAGGGAGCGTAGGAAGTCTTCCCCACTGACAGAACATAATGATCACTGCTGGTGGCTATAGCAAAAAAAAAAAAAAAACACAAGGGCTGGTTGTACTGAAGCTGAACAGTGGATCGTAAGCCTGCCCATAGAGAGATTTAAATTTGACTGGTTCCTACTGAACCAGCTGAATTTCGATCTGTCTATGATCGGCTTAAGAGAACAAGAGCAAGAGCTGGGGTGAGAGTGAGAACAACCGCAACATAGCTAGACAAAGTTAGCCACAAGAACAGAACAAGGGCGAGACAGATGGAATGGGCAAACAACGGAGTGAGAGTGAGAAAGCACAAGAAGAAGAGATGAGTAAAGCAAGAAAAGAAAATGAACAAGCTTGCATGAAGCGTTAAAAAAACGAAATGAAAAAATATAGAATATACAAAATTGTTTATGAAATTGTTCTGGCTCAGCAAACCTTGGAGTGGGTCATCCCAAGGGTCAGAGTTATTTTGAGGGAAACTGAATCTCCCATTTCATGCAGTAAACATGAGGCCATTTTTCTGAATAATGTATGCTCATCTTGACCTCAAAGCAACCAAAAAGCCTCTGTGAAGATATGAAACCTTTCATCCTTGCACATATGGTTTCAGGATAACCAGTAAAAGTAATCCAGCAGTTGGGTCCATTTCAGTCTAATACAACTTTAAAAAGGATTATATAAAGCAATTGCTCAAAATCAGCAGTTCATAGTGGGGGGTCAATGTAAGCTGAGCAACACAATGCTGACCCTCCCGGTCAATGGTGGGTAACAAGACTTGCATGTTGGATCCTTTGTAGCCTTAAACCAAAGTGTGCAACATACAGCATTCTACTACTACTGCCTAGAAATGAAATGTTGAGGCCAAAGGATATTTTTAGGCATTTTCTGTTCTGCTGTTTGAGGCTCCTGTGCTGTCAATCATCCTAAATATATTTAGGTCACGTCACAATCCCTTCCTCGTCCAATCAGAGAACATTTTGCATTCATTGAGAAAACGTAAAGAATTCCCTGAATGGCAAGTGGCCTCCTGTGTTCAGTGAGCAGCAGGACAGCACAATACCTTGAAGCTAGCAGCGGCCACGGTAGTAGCGGCTCCTACTACAGTTGTTTCCAGCTTCTAGATAAAACTTTCTCAACCTTTTTAACATAGAGGAACCCTAGAAACAACTTCCAGGTCTCAGGGAACCCCTGCTAACAATTACTAGATTCTACAACTCGTGCTAAATTGGTGCAATGGTCACTGGCAAGAATGCTCCTTACATCGTTGGTCAGTGGCAAGAATGCTCCTTACATTGGTGGTCAGTGGCAAGAATGCTCCTTACATTGGTGGTCAGTGGGAAGAATGCTCCTTAGATTGGTAGTCGGTGGGAAGAATGCTCCTTACATTGGTGGTCAGTGGAAAGAATGTTCCTTAGATTGGTAGTCAGTGGGAAGAATGCTCCTTAGATTGGTAGTTGGTGGAAAGAATGCTCCTTACATTGGTGGTCACTGGCAAGAATGCTCCTTACATTGGAAGTCAGTGAGAAGAATGTTCCTTACATTGGTGGTCAGTGGAAAGAATGTTCCTTACATTGGTAGTCAGTGGGAAGAATACTCCTTACATTGGTAGTCAGTGGGAAGAATACTCCTTACATTGGTAGTCGGTGGGAAGAATGCTCCTTACATTGGTAGTCAGTGGGAAGAATGCTCCTTACATTGGTAGTCGGTGGGAAGAATGCTCCTTACATTGGTAGTCAGTGGGAAGAATGTTCCTTAAATTGGTAGTCAATGGGAAGAATGCTCCTTACATTGGTAATCAGTGGGGAGAATGCTCCTTACATTGGTGGTTAGTGGGAAGAATGCTCCTTACATTGGTAGTCGGTGGGAAGAATGCTCCTTACATTGGTAGTCAGTGGGAAGAATGCTCCTTACATTGGTAGTCAGTGGGAAGAATGCTGCTACATTGGTAGTCAGTGGGAAGAATGTTCCTTAAATTGGTAGTCAATGGGAAGAATGCTCCTTACATTGGTGGTCACTGGCAAGAATGCTCCTTACATTGGTAATCAGTGGGGAGAATGCTCCTTACATTGGTGGTTAGTGGGAAGAATGCTCCTTACATTGGTAGTCAGTGGGAAGAGTGTTCCTTACAGTGGTGGTCAGTGGGAAGAATGCTCCTTACATTGGTAGTCGGTGGGAAGAATGCTCCTCACATTGGTGGTCAGTGGGAAGAATGCTCCTTACATTGGTAGTCAGTGGGAAGAATGCTGCTACATTGGTAGTCAGTGGGAAGTATGTTTCTTAAATTGGTAGTCAATGGGAAGAATGCTCCTTACATTGGTGGTCACTGGCAAGAATGCTCCTTACATTGGAAGTCAGTGGGAAAAGTGTTCCTTACATTGGTTGTCAATGTCCCTCATTTTGGTAGTCATTGGGAAGAATCCCACCATAACAGTTAGCTAAAAAATCATTGAGTCCAGTGGTTACTTATCTGAGAAGCAGAAATCACTCTTAGCTCAAGGAACTCCTAACAACTTCTGGTGAACCTTAGGATTCCATGCAACCCTTGTTGAGAAAAGCTGTTCTTTAGGGATCCCACACATATACTATATGCATAGTTACATTGGTCCAAGCTGAATCAACATAACTATGTAGAGAAAGCTCTTGTTTTGTACTCAGGTATGGAGCTGAAGTATTATAAAGGTGCCTTCATCCCAATCATGAAATTGTAGACTAGAAATATTGGGGCAAGGAGAAAAAGGGGAATTTTAATGGTATCGTCTTTAGAAAGGGGAAATTAATCCAATAAGAAATGGATAAAAAAGCAACACTTTAATGAAGTACAAATTACACAAAAAAAGCAAAAAATTGCATACACTATAGACATACAAGTAGTAAAAACATATATGAGTATATGAGATATTACTATACAACCTAGAGGGAGGATACTGCTCCCATGTTTACTCCCTCAATAGTATGATTGTAAGTGTATATAGCTCCCAATGATTCCCAACATGTTTCGGAATCTTCAGGGGATTGGGACAACAGAACAATACGCTCCAAAGAAGCTCTTGTACTTTTTTGGAGCGTATTGCGTCTCGCGATTTTGTTTGCGCGATGTTGCCGCGATTCGGCGGGCGTAAATCGCGGCAACATTGCTCGGCGTTTGGGGGGCTATTGCAAATCAACGGGCAACGCTAGGCGTCCCGCGATTTGCAATAAATCTCCGAATCGCGGGCGGAACCGCGGCGGTTCTGCCCGCGATTATAAGCTGACATGTGAATGCAGCCGAAATGTGACAGTAAAATCATTTATGTTAGGCTCCACCAGCAAGAAACAAAAATGGGGTAAAAAACAAAAACAAAATCGAAAACAAAATCGATTTAGCATTTTTAAACTAAATTTGTAAACTTCAGCATCTAAATCATAACCTGCTATGGAAAGGAAAAATAAAATCAGTTTTCATGAAATTAAAGAGAATTGATTTTCCTGCAAAACAAGAACATGGGAAGTCTATGAGTTATGTTTTATCAGCAGATACAGTAAGCGGTTATGTAAAGTCAGGGGAGCAGAGAAGGCAAACTGACCTTTGGATAAATTTGTTCCTTTCTCTGCTCATCATAACATACAGCAGCCATACCATAAGGCTGTTATCACATCCCGGCCCTGAAAAGTGAACCAATTTCCCGGAGCTGTATTACACCGACCTGACACTGCAGCGTGCTGACAGCATAGCCTTAGGATTTGCTGAAATGAAGACTAGAATTTCCATGTAAGCAAATGTTTCCAACTTGATTTATTGTCTTAAAGCTGAACTCTGAGCAGATATAAAAAAAGAGGAATTTTAATACAGAGCCATATTCATGAATATATCATTTACCCCTTCCCATCCATCCCCGGTGTCCCTTTAACTGGGTCTTTGAGCCCTGGGGTTAGTTGGGACTGACTGCCCAATCACATTACTACTGTGGTTGTCTGTCACAGTGGTCACCTGTTTTGGAGCCGATACTGTCAGCTACAAATCATTGCTAGAGACCTGGAGCTTTCTATGACAGCTCGGTCACTATTCTGAGAGCATGCAGTGAGTACACCCTCAATACAGAAGCCTCCAGTGTCTACGACCGCATATTGTATGTGTGTATTGGGAGGGTGTTAAAGCTTTTTGCAATTGCTTGCACACACGGCAAGAGGTTAGAAAAACATTTTTTTTTTATGCACATTAAAGCGGAGTTCCGCCCCCCCCCCCCCTCCAAAAATTAAAAGTCAGCAGCTACACATACTGTACACATACTGTAGCTGCTGACTTTTAATATTAGGAAACGTACCTGTCCTGGAGTCCAGCAATGTCAGCACCGTAGCCGATGTTTCTATCAGCTCTCGGGTGCTGCCGCTGCCATTGCCGGTAAGGGAACCCAGCAGTGAAGCCTTGTGGCTTCACAGCCGGGCCCCTACTGAGCATGCGCGAAGAACGCTGTGCTCGGTAATCGGCCACGAAGCAGAGGGAGGAGTAGGGGGCCGAACCTGTGATGAACCTCGCCGTGGTGAGGTCTGACAAAGTGGGGACAGGGTACCTGTCAAAGACAGGTACCCGCTCCCCCCTGAAAGGTGCCAATTGTGGTGCCACGGGGGGAGGAGACAGATAAGTGTAAGTTCCACTTTTGAGTCGAACTCCGCTTTAAGTACCTGACCTGGTATCAACTCCCCATACTCAGCTCAGGTTGGTGTAGGGAGAAGCAGCACAAGGAGACAATCAGTTTCCCTGCACTGTAAGCAGCATGCTGATAGGAGAAAATTGCAGGCAGGGAGATGAGCTCATCAATCTGCTGCTTCTCCATTCGCTATCCACTCCCATGCTGGAGGGTGAGGAGCAGACCTATAAGTGCTATTGAACTGCAAGAGAAAAAAATTAGGTCTTCTGTCCAGGCAGACAGGGCTGTGCTAAGCGGTAGAGCACTGGATGGGCAGAAATGGGTGCAAGGATCCTTACTTTTTATTATCTTTATAAATTATATAGTGTCTGGGATTAAAAGTATCATTTCTGTCTTTGCAGATGACACCAAGCTTTGCAGTGGAATAACTTCCTTACAGGATGTCTCCAATTTACAAGCCATTTTCATTGGGCAACTATGTGGCAAATGAGGTTTAATGTTGATAAATGTAAAGTTATGCACTTGGGGTCTAAGGACATGCATGTATCATACATACTAGGTGGAGTAGAACTGGGGGAATCCATATTAATAGCATGCAATGCCAAGCTGCTGTTTACAAAGCAAGCAAAGTCCTTTCTTGTATTAACAGAGGCATGGACTCCAGAGAGAGAGATATCATGTTGCCCCTGTACAAATCATTAGTAAGACCTCATCTGGAATATGCAGTTCAGTTCTGGGCACCAGTTCTCAAAAAGAATATCAGGGAACTGGAGAAAGTGCAGAGAAGGGCAACCAAACTGATAAGAGGCATTGAAGAGCTCAGCTATGAGAAAAGATTAGAGGAACTGAATTTATTCTCTCTTGAGATGAGGAGATTAAAGGGGGATATGATCACCATGTATAAATACATAAGGGGTCCATATAGAGAATTTGGTTTTGAGTTGTTCACTTTAAGGTCATTACAGAGGACAAGGGGGCACTCTTTACGTCTAGAGGAAAAGAGATTTAATCTCCAAACAGGGAAAGGTTTCTTCACAGTAAGAGCTGTGAAAATGTGGAATAGACTCCCTCCAGAGGTGGTTCTGGCCAGCTCACTAGATTGCTTTAAAAAAGACCTGAATGCTTTCCTAAATAAACATAATATAACTGGGTACTAACATTTATAGGTAAAGTTGAGCCAGGGAATATCTGATTGCCTCTCGGGGGATCAGGAAGGACATTTTTCCCCTGCTGTGGCAAATTGGATCATGCTTTGCCAGAGTTTTTTGCCTTCTTCTGGATCAACTGTGGGTATAGGATTGCGAATATTGGATTGTATGGTTTTTTATTTTTTTTATTGGTTGAACTAGATGGACTTGTGTCTTTTTTCAACCTAACTATGTAAGTAAATGCTACATGAATCATCCGCCCTTACTCATGGTGGCCATGGCCAGAAATGCTAGGGGGTGTTTTAAAGTGATTTCACCACAAAATAAAAAATGGAGACAAGGATGGATGGGGGAGTTTGAATAATAAAAATAAATGAAATAGGGTTTTCAGTTTGTGGTGCTCGGATACAGTTTACAGTAGTTTCCACTTTAAGCGATTGACTAAAAAGACTGCTGCAAGAGTCTACTGCAGGGATCCTAAAACTACGGCCCTTCAGCTGTTGCGGAACTACACATCCCATGAGGCATTGTACAACTCTGACATTCACAGACATGACTAGGCATGATGGGAATTGTAGTTCCTGAACAACTGGAGTGCCATAGTTTGAAGACCCCTGGTCTACTGGTTGTTTAACCGGTTCCCGAACGCCCGCCGCCGATTTACTGTGGCAGTGCGACTCTCCTGTGTGAACAATGTAGACCTACGTCGGTCGCGTGCCTGCAGCTAGGGAGGTTTGCGCGCCTGCCCCCCACTCGGCAGCGGGGACTCTGATGCACGGGGCGGGTGGCTCCGATTGCCGCCTGACACCCGCGATCACTCCCCGCTGAGAGAGAAGAACGGTCAGCTGTTGTAAACACAGCTGACCGTTCTTCTCTCTGGAATGATCATAGAGCTCCTGTGATCCTTCTATATAGGATCTAAGGTCTCTGATCATTTCACAAGCCACCCCCCCCCCCACAGTCAGAATCACTCCCCTAGGCTCACATTTAACCCCTTGATCACCCACAGTGTTGACCCCTTCCCTGCCAGTGTCATTATTACAGTAACAGTGCATATTTTTAGCACTGATTACTGTAGTAATGTCACTGGCCCTCCCAAAAGTGTCAAAAATGTCAGTTAGGGGTCCGATCTGTCCGCCGCAATGTCACAGTCCTGCTAAAAATCAAAGATCGCTGCCATTACTAGTAAAAAAAAAAAAAAAAAACACAATAAAAATGACTTAAAAAAAGTTGTGTTTTTTTTCAAGATTGTCGGGTTTTATTGATTATAGCGCAAAATCTAAAAACCGCAGGGGTGATCAAATACCACCAAAAGAAAGCTCTATTTGTGGAGAAAAAAGGACATCAATTGTATTTGGGTACAGCGTCGTACGACCGCGCAATTGTCCGGTAAAGTAACGCAGTGCCGAATCGCAAAATATGGCCTGGTCATTAAGGGGGAAAATCTTCCTGTCCAGAAGTGGTTAATAAGCTACAATCCTATGCAATACTTCATATTTACCTGAGAAAATAATGAAAAGAAAAAGCTGTTGCAAGTCGTATTTATTTCTTTTTTAGTCTCAGTCATATTAAATAAATTGCACCTTCCCTTTAAGACCCTTTGCTAAACAAAGCTCCATAATTACTGTACACAGACAGAACAGACTGAATACTGAACTGTATTTAAAAAGTTGATTTCTTTGAGCAGTTGGTGCAGAATTCGTACCCTGGATAATGACAGAGCTGAGAACTTGTCGTACTGCTGCGTATAAAAACAAGATGTCAGGATGCCCTTTTGTTTCATGCTGTTATTAAGTTTCTGAATGTCTGTAAACTGTTTTATCTGTGAAAAAGAGGACATTTTGAATGTAACAGTTTGTCAGATGAGTCAAGCAAATCAGATGATTCACAGTCATGAAAACAAAGATTTTTTTTCTGTCTGTTTCTAATCTTCTGATCGTAGGGTAACAAATGTTTCTGAACAAAAGAGCTGAGGAAGAAAAAACCCATTCTCTGAGTTCATCGACGGACACAGCACTCCATAAATCATACCTACTGGGTTATATTGCCTCCTCCAGGAGTAGGACTAGGCAGAACAAAAAACCACCTGGCTACGCCCATGGGCTGTTCTCAGCTTGGTATACAGTATCTCACAAAAATGAGTACACCTCTCACATTTTTGTAAATATTTTATTATATCTTTTCATGTGACAACACTGAAGAAATGACACTTTGCTACAATGTAAAGTAGTGAGTGTACAGCTTGTATAACAGTGTAAATTTGCTGTCCCCTTAGAGCCGGTTCACACTGAGGCGATCCGACTTCGAGGGGCGACCCTTTCGGGACTTCACACAATGGAAGTCAATGCAAGTCGCTCCCAGGTAGCCCCAAAGTAGTACAGGACCCTTTTTCTAAGTCGGAGCGACTTGTGTCGCTCCTATTAGAACGGGTCCTGTGCTAATCAATGGCGAGCGACCGAGCGCGACTTGTCAGGCTGACAATGGGGTCCTAAAATAACTCAACACAGCCATTAATGTCTTATTTCCCCTTATTTCCCTTATTCTCTGTCCCAGAAGCACAAAATAATTTTCTATGTGCTGAGAAGGAGGGCCCTCATCTGCTACAGGGCTTCTTCCCTTTCCTAGACTATGGCAGGAAGGTACTCTTCCCCCCCCGTGATACCCTTAATGAGGTCACCCAGGGTAGCTCCAAACAGGCGATCGCCTTGAAAGGGGAGATCAATGAGAGCTTTCTTAGAGGCTTAAGGCCCGTACACACGATAAGAAAATCTGAAGGGAAATTTTGTCCAACGACCGATCTGTCGATTTTCGGATTGTTAGTATGGTGCTTTGGACAGCCGACTCCGACTTTTCGGCCGACAAAATCCTGATGTGCACGCTATATAATTTTTGTCGTCCGTCAAAACAACGTCCGATTTTTGTCTCATTAGTACAGGTTTTGACGGAAAAAAATCTTAAGAGCAAGACTAGGCATGCTCAGAGACGAAAGAACACATACAAAGCAATCCAACACATGACATCACTTCTGAAGTAGAATTCTGTCGTACGGGAAAATTCGTATGAAAATAACCTCTTCACTTTCCACATCAGACTAGCATGCCACAAAAAACGGACGACAGATCTTTTGATAATCTGATCGTGTGTACGGGGCTTTAGTCTGCGGATCAATTCTTAAGCTACAGCCCGCACCTAATCACCACCACTGAAACAGAAAGTTTGGACAGCACAGGAGCTGTATCCAAATCTGCATCACAAACTGGTCCACTAAGTCAACATAAGCAACAGGGACCTGCTCAACCCCCAGGCCATGGCACTAAAGCTTGGCCCATTCAGTTAGGATCTGAGACACCAGGGCTGAGGCAAAGACTGGCTGCAATGTCAAATAGTAAACATGCCGCATGCCACAGCTTTCCTGTCAGCCCAGTCCTTAAAGGATGGGGATTCCTCTACTGGGATCATGGTAGCTGTGTTCAACCTGAAAAAAGAAGGGTCCACCACTCAAAATAAGGCACATAAGGAAACGCCTTTGGAATGCGAGGTGACGTATGTGTACCAAACGACACAGCCAGGTCCGTGGTTACATCAGCCGTATCCTCAATTTTTAAAGTCTTACGCGCTGCAGTGATAAGTGCGTCTACCAGGAATCATCCTCACTATCGGGTGGATTGAGGTGTGATATTAAGCCCCTCTGGACGGGCCACGTCCACAGGAGCATCAGGCTCAGAAACAGATGTGACAGACTGAGCAGGGAAAGGCAGTGGACACTTCTTTCTGGGCCTTTGCCCACACGCCACTTCCACCTGGAACACCGTCAGTGCAACCATGGGAAGCTGGGATTCCGAGGGACCTGCCACCTCCAAGAGGGGGTCAGTGGGGGAAATTTGACCCTGAGGCTCCATAAGGAAAGGAAGACCTTGCAGTACAAAAGTGATCTTTTGGCACCACTAAAGGATCCCCCCAAAGCTCAGGGTACCTACTGTATCAGCAGAGAGAACAGGGACCCCCAAGGACTCACCCTACTGATCGGAGGAGCGCCGATAATTCGGACCCAGCATCACCATGGATGCCATCCCTGTTCATATGTCCCAGGCATAGGAAGAAGAAACTTAGGAGGAAGAGGAGGAGCTTCGGCATCCCCATGAGGTTTCAGTCGTCTTCAGCGTCTCCCGGACTAAGGGAAAATGGCACCCGGGACATCATCGGACTACAAAAACATGGCCGCCAGCTGGAGACCAGCCAGCCTAAGGGAAAATGGCCCCCGTGACATCAGGATACACAAACATGGCTGCTGAACGGAGACCAGCCATACTAAGGGAAAATGGCCCCCGTGACATCAGCGGGCTACACAAACATGGCCACCAAACGGAGACCAGCCAGACTAAGGGAAAATGGCCCTGTTGCATTATCGGGCTACACAAACATGGCAGCCAACTGGAGACCAGCCAGACTAAGGGAAAACGGCCGCCATCAGCTACAGCATGCTGTCAGGATCTTCCCTGTGCCCTCTGCAATGCTGCACCCTCTGTAAGGGGACCCCCTCCTGAAGGTAGGATACACATTAGGGGAGACTACGCTGTGCACTCTGCACTGGGACCCCCTTGCACTATACTCCCACTGCAAACAGTGGGGTATGCACCTAGGGATCTTCTACACTGGGACCCCTCCAGACTACCAGGGCAGGACACACTATCCCAGGACCCTTACAGAGTGGGGATAGCAGGGGAGACCCCAGGGGTCTCTGCTGCATCCTCTGCTCTGGGACCCCCACCAGAATCCAGATCCAGATCCAGACAGTGGGGGAAGCCCAGCTCACTGAGGGATTTATATAGATGGGAGGGGGGAAGCAGCAGGCAGGTCCGACCATCCCTGGAGTTTACCTGTGTCCACCCCAAAAGAAAAAAAAAAGCCAAAAGGGGAGAGGGGGGACTGTACTTACCCTTCCATGGTGCGCGTAACACTCCAGACAAAATCCTCGCCACCGAAATAGGGGAGCTGTCGGCCAAGGGACCACGTTGTATGCGACCGGGCTTGGGTTTAACTCGCAGGCCAGCCTCTGTCCGTGAGGCTATGTTGCGGCCGACCGAGGGTGTAGCTGCGGTCTGCACACGCTCACTGGCTGGGCTGGGGGGAGCACTGGATCTAGATTATCCAGCCCGTCGCCCAGCCTGGCAGTTGATTGTAGATCTCCCGAGAGAAAAACAAGGAAAGAGAAAAAAAAATTGCTAGGACCAGAGATCCCAGCCGGGAGCCTAGGTCCTTACTCCTGACTAGACAGATTAAAACTGATTACCGAGAGCAGAGAGAGGGGGGTTATATACCAGCTGAGGATGGCCCATGGGCGTAGCCAGGTGGTTTTTATTCTGCCTAATCCTACTCTTGGAGGAGGCAATATAACCCAGTAGTAATGATTTACGGAGCGCTGTGTCGATTAACAAAAGAGAAAACCTCTTTAGGTACACGGTATTCTCAACAGCAATTCTAGAAATGCATTTGTAACGAGGGGCCGTGGAGTGGCTACTTCTCCCCTTCCAGCTTTCTGATTGGATGACCCCCTAGAGAAATAAGGCATGCATACACCAGCGGCAACTGACAGCTTTTTACCGAATGTTGTAGGAAGCCACACACAAGGGACTAATCGCCCAGAAAAGGATCAGGTTCTGCACACAACCCGAAGGCAAACAATGCTTCTCTTAAGCAGCTCAACTGGATACAGCCTGACAGCAGAATTGTACAGAGCAACTTATTAGAGTCTCGGGCAGCAAACTAACACAAGGTCACTGGCAAGTGTTACAAACTTATCAAGAAAGTCTCATTTTCGTCGGAGAGACTGCAACTTGGTCCGGTGTAAAGGGTCTCAGGTGTTGTCACCTTTCTAGAAACAGAAAGAGACTAAATGCAAACCAAAAAAAAAGGGTCAATTCTCTATTTTTGTAAGAAACTACAAGGGAAAAGCTCTTCTAAAGCTGGCCACAGATTAGCCATGCTCAACCAGGATTCTGTGGAACCGTAGGGTTCCTCCAGAGGTTGATTGTAGTGATGGACTTCTCGTTCGGAAGACACTATTCCTCCCACTGACACCAACAATTGGGCATAATTCCTGTTACTAACATCAACAAGAGGGGCATTCCTGTTACTAACATCAACAAGAGGGGCATTCCTGTTACTAACATCAACAAGAGGGGCATTCCTGTTACTAATGTCAACAAGAGGGGCCTATTACCCCCACTAACACCAACTATGGTGCATTATTCCTCCCCCTAATGCCAAAGATGCACTTTTTCTCCCACTGATTCCAAGACAATTTCTACTTCCAGTGGGCACTCTGCCGCCCCCCCCCCCCCTAAAGTCTGAAGGTCAATAAGCTGGGACTTTGTTCAGAAAGTACAGTGACCCCTGCCTTATAGCATAGCTGCTTCAGTTTGTTCCTGTCAGTAAGTATTGTTTTTAATAATTAAATGCATATGGTCCTGGATATATCTTCCAAACAACAAATATAATGCATTGTCAGAAATCAGCAGCAGGGATGGCCAGATCTGCGTAGCCACACTCAGGAAGCTGAGACCAAAATATATATGATCTTTATAAAGTGATACTAAAATTATTTTTTTTGCTTAAAAATAACAAACAATAACATGCTCTGTGCAGTTGGTTTTGCACAGAGTAGCCCAGGTCCTCCTCTTCTCGGGTCCCTCTTTAGATCTCCTGGCCCCTCCCTCCTGACGAGTGCTCCCCCCCCAGTAAGCAGCTTGCTATGGGGGCACCCGAGCCGAGCCGCAGCCCTGTGTGTCCATTCAGACATGGAGCCATGACTAGGCCCCACCCCTCTCTCTCCTCATTGGTTTACTGACTTTGATTGACAGCAGTGGGAGCCAATGGTGCTCCTCTGCTGTCTCAGCCAATGAGGAGGGAGAGTCCTGGACAGCTGAGTCTCTCATGCAACATCGCTGGATAGAGGTGGGCTCAGGTAAGAATTAGGGGGGGCTGCTGCACATAGAATGTTTTTTATCCTAGGCTCGGTTTCCACTAGTGCGACTTGCTGTGCGACTTGACACATGTCAAGTCGCACAGCAAGTCAAAAGCCATTGTTTTCAATGTGGCTCGTTTCCACTGCCGCGTCTTGAGTAGCGGCGACTTCAAAAGTAGTTCGTGCACTACTTTTGAGCCGGCTTCAGTGCGACTTCCCTCTATATATGAGGGACAAGTCATACTGAAAGCCGCAGTTTACTTTCGCTACGAAGTCGTGCTAGAAGTAGCACGACTTCGTAGCCGCACTAGTGGAAACCTAGCCTTAATGAATAGAATGCGTTAAGATAGAAAAAACCTTCTGCCTTTACAACCACTTTCAGCAACATTTATTTACAGTGAAACAAAACACATCCAAACACCGGCAAACAGAAAACAGCAAACTTGAAGATACAAGTAAGCCATAACCCAAAGACAAAATACCTAAGGCATCTAACTAAGTAAAAGAAAGCCTAATTAGCAACTAACTATACACAATATATACAAAATGGGGAACACACAAAAACAGCGCAAAACTGGAGATGCTAGGAACAGTCAGGAAGACGGAAACAAGACTGGGATCAGGAACAAGGGGGAGTAGGTACAAGGCAGCAGGGTACAAGATGGGAACAATATATAGTTGCAGGGTCAGGCAGAAATCAGGCTCAGGATTTAACTGCAAGCATGGCTAGCAGGCAAAACACTGAAGTGAAGTGTAATATTAGAGGAGGGACTAAATACCCTCCCAGCAGCCAGCATCAGGTGGAGACTGATTACTGGGATCTGCTGACTACTGGGAGACACCCGCTGGTGGACATAGGAACTACAACCCTCTGCCCAGGGAACCACAGTGTCACCAGCAGTGGATCAGGGTCCTGACATGCATAGACTTTAAGGAAAGCTTTTTTTTTCAGAATGGGCTCCAATATCAAAATCCAGGAAGTGACTTGACAACATCCACACAAAACTGAGCTATCAAATTTAGATGTGGCCATTTTCTCTTTTTTTTTTCGCATTTTAAAAATATGAATTATTTTGTAATAAGCTTATTAGCATAATGCAAAGCAGCCATCCTTTAGGGCAACCAGTAAAAGTCTGCAAAATAATGAAAATGATCCTAATTATAAATACCTTCAAACCCTTTTGTACCTGACTGCTGCCAGGGCACTAACATTCCATTTTGATAAAAAGAAAAACAGTGGAGCTACACAGCATAGGAGATAATGAAACACATTAAAACTTTCTACATCCCCCAGCTTAATGTACGATGTACGGTAACGTGGATGTATCTGGAGGATAAAGTAAATCAGTTAATGGGTTTGAGTCTAAGCAAAAACTTTCCTACAATTATAATGACTGTGCTGCTTAGATCTCAAAATGTAATATAAATGTATTTGGTCTCAATCTCTGCGAGGGCTGTAGAAGTTGCATTAGCTAGCCATAATTATTTGTTTTCTTCACCCACCCTTATTTAAGATCCCTCGGTGTCACTGGCAGGGACGTCCGCAGAACTTTTTCCAGGGGGGGCATCATTTTAAGGTCAGCCATGCTCCGCCCCTTTTCAACAATGTAATGAGGGGGGGGGGGGCTAGTCATTATCACATAAAGCGCAGGCATTCAAAGGTTTGAGAAACCTGATGCAAAAGCAAAGCTGACCCTCTCTGTTTTGGGTACGTGCAGGTGACGCATGCATGCACATGACGTCAGTGCTGTGTTGTCACGTGCCATGCCTCTGTGCATGGCGGCGCAAATCTCCTCAATTTCCTTGTCCCGGGCTCCCCCTCTCCTGGAATGATAGCACCAGGACCTGGGGGTGAGGATAGTGGTCCACGCGGCTGCTTATGTCAGTCACTCCACATGTCGCGACTTGCGAATATTTATTTGTAAAGGGGAAAAATAAGCCGCTCTTTACCAGTTTTCAGAGCACTGATCGCCGCTCACGTGACCCGCCGCCTCTCTCTTCCTTTTGGCCTTTCCTCCTCCCCTCCCAACTGACATCAGCAGGGAATTCCCAGCCCCGCCCACTGCAGGCAGCTGTCAGACAGGCAGAGGAGAGAGCTGGCGGGTCACGTAAGCGTAGAACCGCGCTCTGAAAATTGGTATTTATTTTTTTAGAACACAGACACAGGGGCACGGGCATACAGGATTTAATAAACAGACCAGACAGCATAGTATAGAGTGGCTTAACAACCACTTTAAAGGGGAAGTTGATATTCAGTTACAGTAAATCTGCGGCGAGCGGTCCTTAAGTGGTTAAATGCAAAACGGTGCTTTTTTTTGTTTTTTTGCTTCAATAGGCTTCAAAAGAGAAGCTGCAGAAAAGCATTCCTGCGTTAACACATTTTAATGGCCAGAAAAAATTGACAGTTTGGCCAATAGAACGCATTCATGCCAGATGTATGAATGCGTGTAAATGCACATGCAAAAACGCTGCTTTTTAACTGCGTTCTTCTGCTGCTAAACGCCTGTTCAAAAAACGCTTGTTAACCCTAGGCGCACGTGCATTCCCTTAATAACACATTTTAATGGCCAGAACCAGAATCAACATTCAGACCAAAAGAACGCAATAATGCCAGATTTATAAATGCGTGCAAACACGCATGCAAAAACGCTGCTTTTTCAGCGCTTTTCTGCTGCTAAACGCCTGTCGAAGAAACGCATGTTAACCCTAGGCGTGCGTGCATTAACACATTTTAATGGGCAGAATCAGAATCAACATTCAGACCAAAAGAACGCAATAATGCCAGATGTATAAATGCGTGCAAACACGCATGAAAACGCTGATTTTTCCGCGTTTTTCTGCTGCTAAACGCCTGTCGAAGAAAGGCGCATTAATGCTAGGCGCGTGTGCATTCCCGCATTAACACATTTTAATGGCCAGAATCAGAATCAGCATTCAGACCAATAGAACGCAATAATGCCAGATTTATAAATGCGTGCAAAAACGCATGCATAAACGCTGCTTTTTTAGCGCTTTTCTGCTGCTAAACGCCTGTCGAAGAAACGCGTGTTAGTGCTAGGCGCGCGTGCATTCCCGCATTAACACATTTTAACCACTTGCCGACGGTCAGCCCCGTGCAGGCAAAGTGACGTACCGGTTTGTCACTCGCCTGCGAGCCAATAGGGGGCGAGCGCGTGCCGCCGGAGGCGCACTCCCGCCCCCGCTCGCTCACTCTGATCCCCGCGCGCGTGACTGGCGGACCCGGTGTCCGCCGGTCACTCGCGATCGTCAGTTACAGAGGGAGAAAGGCAGGTGGCTAGTGTAAACACAGCCGCCTGTCACTCTCCCTTGTGTAACAGTAGAGATCATACGGTCCTGCTATGTAGGACCGTAGATCTCTGCTGTTACATGAAAAGCCACACCCCTTTACAGTTAGAAGCACGCCCCTAGGGAAACACTTAACCCCTCCTTCTCCAATAAAGTTAACCCCTTCCCTGCCAGTGTCATTTTTACAGTAACAGTGCATATATATAGCACTGATTACTGCAGTAATGACACTGGTACCCCCAAAAGTGTCAAAAATGTCAGTCAAGGATCCGATCTGTCCGCCGCAATGTCGCAGTCCCGCAAAAAAAATTGCAGATCGCCGCCATTACTCGTTAAAAAATAAATAAATAAAAATGACAAAAATCTTTCCCTTAGTTTGTAAACGCAATAACTTTTGCGCAAACCAATCAAAATACGCTTTTTGCGATTTTTTTTTTACCAAACATATGTAGCAGAAAACAAATTGGCCTAAAAAGTTAAACAATTTTAGATTTTTACATTTTTTTGGGGGGAATTTCATATAAAAAAATGTGAAAAATATTGTTATTTTTTGCAAAATTGACGCTCTTTTTTTGTTTATAGCGCATGATCAAAAATCGCACAGGTGATCAAATACCACCAAAAGAAAGCTCTGTTTGTGGGAAAAAAAGGACGTCAATTTCATTTGGGTACAGCGTCGCACGGCCGCGCAATTGTCCGTTAAATTCACGCAGTGCCGAATCGCAAAATAGGCCCTGGTCAGGAAGGGGGTAAAATCTTCCGGGGCTTAAGTGGTTAATGGCCAGAATCAGAATCAACATTCAGACCAATAGAACACAATAATTCCAGATGTATAAATGGGTGCAAACACGCATGCAAAAACGCTGCTTTTTCCGCGTTTTTCTGCTCTTAAACGCCTGTCGGAGAAAAGGCGCCATAGAGAATCCAGTGTGTATGTGGCCTTAGGGGGACAGAAAGGAGTCGGACTCTTTGGACCTCTGTTTTCCAATCGCCGATAATGTTTATCGTCTGATTTAGCAACAAACTGCAGATTTCACAGCCCGCGTGTTGCTAATTTATGCCATAAGCGCGGTGACGGAGAAACCACTGGAGATAATTTATGCCGGCTTGTCCTCCCAGAAAAACACTCGGCTGCTTAAAACAAATAGGCATTAGCCAGACAATGAAGAGAACGAGGTGGTCCTCTTTTGTAACTGCAAATCCACTTGGAGTGCGCAATACCCAAATTGTCTATATTTAATTCATTCTGTCAACAAATAAATCTACATTAAGATTACATTTAGATTTCTTGTAAACAGCTTTAATTAATTACAGCACATAATAATTTCCTGTTACTCCGTCTCTTTCTGTAAATGCAACATTTTATTGCTTGGCACGGCTGCAATCCGATTCCTAGACTGCTTCGCCATTGTCCCTCAGCCTCCAGCGCATGAAACACGACTGGAACCGTTCCAGGCACTTCTGTTTTGGCTCCTCTGCAGCCGAGCGACAAACCAGCATAGGAAATCGCTCAATGATCATTACACGTGTGCCATGGCTTTACACCGTTTCTATTTTAACCACTTGCCGGCCGCCAGCAGTACATATACTGCGGCGGGGCGGCTCTGTCCCGCGTAACTGTACGTCGCTTCGCGGGACCGCAAGTGGGGGCGCACGCCCATTCGCCAAGGGGGAAGCTGATCTGTGGGTCCGGCACTTGTGATTGCTGCCGGCACCAGCGATTGATCCCTGTGGAGACAGAACGGCGGTCTGCTGTTGTAAACACGGCAGACCGCTGTTCTGTCAGCAATTGTCCTTGATCCCCTTGACCCCTCTGGAGTGGTCCCCTCTCTTAGGCAGACCCCTGGGCAGATGCTTGAGTACTCACGATACTGTTTTTTTAGAAGTAGTCTGCCCAGCAGCTCCACTTGGTCAGCACACACTGGATCCTTCTACAAATCAGCTCAACCCCTGGACCCTAGGCCGACTACCTGGACCATCTTCTCACATCAGCAGGAGGAGAGACAGCCATCCACCTCCTCCAGGGACTTTGCTCCTGCCAAAAGACACCCTGTCACATGTCCCCTCCGGATTTATTCCCAATCCTAGGATGCATTGCAGCAATGCCCACCCACTGGGACAGTCATAAACCCTGGTGTGCTATTGGCTAGGTTTCCTCCACTGTCCAACAATGTCCCTCATTGGATACAGTGTGGAGACTCCCCAGACTCAACAAGTCACACCTGGAAGCATGTGACAGGCTAACTAACAGATCAGACCCTCCTGATAAGCGGACAGGGCCACTCTATGGTTTACCTAGCACCTACCTGGTGCTACGATTATCGGCAAGGCCAATATATCGTTGGCCGATATGCACTTTCCCCGATATATCGGTATCGGCCCCGGAAATGGCCAATATTGCTAATATTTTTGTGACGTCATTCTGCCTTCTTAGGCCGCCTCCCTCGCCTTGGACAGCCTCATCTGGAGTCGGGACTAGTCTCGCGGGAGTGTATCCCAGCCATACACCCACCCACAGCAGCCCGATGCCAGTCAGCCACCCACATCCACAGACCCTGTACCAGCCAGCCAGCCACCCACAGGCACTGTACCAGCAAGCCAGCCAGCCAGCCAGCCAGCCACCCAGAGGCTCTGTACCAGCCAGCCACAGGCACTGTACCAGCCAGCCACCCACATCCCCTGTACCAGCCAGCCACAGGCACTGTACCAGCCAGCCACCCACAGGCACTGTACCAGCCACCCACAGGCACTGTACCAGCCACCCACAGGCACTGTACCAGCCAGCCACAGGCACTGTACCAGTGAGCCACTCACATCCCCTGTGCCAGCCAGCCACCCACACCCCCTGTACCAGCCAGCCAGCCACCCACAGGCACTGTACCAGCCAGCCACAGGCACTATACCAGCCAGCCACCCACAGGCACTGTACCAGCCAGCCACAGGCACTATACCAGCCAGCCACCCACAGGCACTGTACCAGCCAGCCAGCCTCCCACAGGCCCTGTACCAGCCAGCCACCCACAGGCCCTGTACCAGCCACCCACAGGCCCTGTACCAGCCAGCCACAAGCACTGTACCAGCCAGTCAGCCACCCACAGGCCCTGTACCAGCCAGCCACAGGCACTGTACCAGCCAGCCACCCACCCACAGGCACTGTACCAGCCTCCCACAGGCCCTGTACCAGCCACCCACCACAGGGTGCCAGACAGCCATCCACCACAGGGAGCCAACCAGCCATCCACCACAGGGTGCCAGCCAGCCAGCCACCCACCACAGGGTGCCAGCCAGCCATCCACCACAGGGTGCCAGCCAGCCACCCACCACAGGGTGCCAGCCAGCCATCCACCACAGGGTGCCAGCCAGCCAGCCACCCACCACAGGGTGCCAGCCAGCCATCCACCACAGGGTGCCAGCCAGCCAGCCACCCACCACAGGGTGCCAGCCAGCCAACAATTAAGCATTAAACAAAAATTAACATGTTCAGTACCAGATTAGTGTCAAAAATTGTCTTTATTTTTCAAAACTTTAAATGTACAAAATATCTGCCAATATCGGCCGATACTGATACGTCGTGACCAAAATATTGGTATCGGCCCTGAAAAAAACATATCGGTCTATTCCTTATATATATATATATAACACACACAGCATATTTCAAGAGAAAATTTTGACCTTGTCAGTTTAACTTTTCGCCTCCATTTTTAATACTGGATGCTTCTTCACTTTTCATTTAAGATGGTAAGCGGCTGATAATGCCCCCGTGGTCCGCACTCTTTCTAGGGCTGATAAGAAATTATTACATAGAAAATGCAGCAGCCAATAATTGCCTGACCTGACCTAATCTCTGCAAGTTAATCTTCTCTGTTCTTACTATAAAACTTTTAATGAAAGATCTTTAAATTTTCCTCCCATCTACAAGCTGATGTGAATAACCTCTAGTATTTAAAAATTTGACCTTATTTAGTCCAGGCGATATGAGGAATAAATGACAGAAATCGCAGAGGTGTAATTAAACCCATAAAAAAAAAAATGGAAAGTGAAAAATGTCATTTCAGTAATAGGAAGGTATGCATGGAAATGTTTTCCCCAGAAATACTTAAAGCATTTAAAAAGTAAAAATACATTTGAAATACATACAGTATGTATATCTTCTGTTTTACCCGCAGAAGGATGGATAATTCTGTGCAGCCAGCTCTAAGATTTACATACATTTTCTATACTGTGCCCCGAGACAGGTGACAAACATACAACCCTATTAAGGCCACTTTCATACTTGTGCGACTTATCCTGCGACTTGAGACTGCAAAGTCGCAGGACAAGTCATATCCCATGATTTACAATGAGTATCGTTCATATCTGTGCGACTTCAAGTTGCAGCGACTTCAAAGTAGTCCCTGCACTACTTTGGTCCGACTTTGATGTGACTTGAGACCTCAAGATTACACAGGCATTGCTTCAAGTTGCATCAAAGTTGCATCAAAGTTGCACGACTTTCAGGTTGCACAAGTGTGAAAGGGGCCTAAAGTGAAACCAGCATCAAATATACAGTATTTTTTCATGTATACTGTAAATATGCTAACAGTACTGTGTTAGGTATGTATTACCTCTCATGAAGATCACAGTAATCCCCCTGCCAATACCTTTATCTGATTTTCTCTCCGAAAGGGTGGAACCATCTTTGTTCAGGCATCATCCAGGATACCAGTTCACAGATGATACAGTGATGACGATACTGGTGTGGGTAAAGTTCCTGACTGTTTTCAAAAATGTTTGACACAGATCAGCCCCTGCTGCAGCATCTCATCTTGCTACAGTGTTCCAATGTTGTAGTCTGATGATTGAGACCCCGTTCACACTGGGGCGATCCGACTTGCCGGGGCGACCTCACAGGTCGCGGTGCGCACCTCGGAGCGGCCGGCACGGACTTCATATCATTTCAATGTAGGTCGCTCCGGTTCGCCCCAAAGAAGCTCCGGACCCTTTTTCTAAGTCAGAGCAACTTGTGTCGCTCCTATTAGAACGGGTCCACAGCTGCTCTATGGCAGGCGACCTACGGCGACCTGTCAGGCGACCAGGCCGCCTGACAGGTCACCCCAGTGTGAACGGGGTCTGAGGGAGAGGAGACTGAGAAAATGCTCCCTGCTGCCTGCAGCAGACTGATGACATCATCTCGGGTCTAGGCAAAGTCACTTGGCTGGGATTGTATTTTATTTTTAAAAATTTGTTATGGACAAATGATACTTTGTAAATTGTGACACGTCAGGTATCAATTAAGACCCCGTTCAGACAGGGGCGACACGACTTGATGGGGCGACCTTTGAAGTTGAAGTCAATGCAAGTCGCCTCCAGGTCGCCCCAAAGTAGTACAGGACCCTTTTTCTAAGTCGGAGCGACTTGTGTCGCTCCTATTAGAACGGGTCCTGTGCTAATCAATGGCGAGCGACCCACCGCGACTTGTCAGGCAACCAAGTCGCCTGACAAGTCGCGATAGTGTGAATGGGGAGTCAGACTTGTAAAGATTTTGAAAGGTCCACATAAAGTGTTACTAAACCCAGGAGCATGCAGTCACTATATCATGTCTCCCCAGGAGCCTGCATTCACTATATCTGGTCTCCCACAGTACACAGAACATGGAAATGCAAGCTTTGACTAATTAGGGCGCAGTATAAGCTGGTTGTTAAGGAGCGAGGCCAGTAAGCATGCATAAAACATGCTACAGCAAAAATGACATTTCTAAAGAAAAAAAATGGTGTGGGGTCCCCCCCCCCTCAAAATCCACACCAGACCCTTATCTGAGCACACAGCCTGGCAGGTCAGGAAGGGGGGATGGGGACAAGTAAGCGACCCCCCCCCTCCTGAACCATACTAGTCCACATGACCTAAACATGGGGGGGGTGCTCTGGGGCAGGGGGGTCCCCTTGTTGATGGGGACAAGGGCCTCTTCCCAACAACCCTGAGCTGTGGTTGTTGGGGTCTGTGGGTGGGGGGCTTATCGTAATTTTGAAAGCCCCCTTGCAAGATCCTGCCCCCCCATGTTAATGGGTATCTGGTACATCGTACCCCTACCCATTCACCAAACAAAAAAAACGATACAGTTCTTGACAAGTCCTTTATTCAAAACTAAAAAACTAAAAAATAGTGTCCCCCAATGTAAATCCATCGTCAATCACGCAGTCTGCCATATCTGCCGCTCTTGTTGAACACTTCCCATGGTCTGCCTATGGACTGGGGGGGGGGGGGGGGGTATGGACTGGGGCCATGCCATTTCTTTCTTTGACTTTTTAATAGCTGGGAGTCGGCAATTGCAACCCCGAGTCATTTTAAACGGGACTCATTTTGACTCTTTTTTTTTTCTTTGGAAATTTCATTTTTGCTGTAGCATGTTTTATACATGCTACAGATGCGCCACTTTACAGGCACATTAGGGGACCCCCCAGGCACTATATTTAAAGGGATTTTTCACTATATTTGTTGCACTTTAGGCATCATTAAAATCACAACTCCTGGAAAAACTATTGATTTTACTTTTTTTTTAATTGATCCATGTCCCCCAGGGCAGTACCCAGACCCCCATACCACTTTTATGCATATACACCCTGAAAATGGGAACTTTTGATTTTTACTGTTTGTCTCCCATAGACTTCAGTGGGGTTCGATGTTCGGGTTAGAACATTTCCCCATGTTCGGGAGTTCTGCTGCGAACCGAGCAGGGTGGTGTTTAGCCCATCCCTAGTGCTCAGTATGTGAAAAAAAAGTAAAACAATATAGTGCAATAATACGTTCATCCACAATGTCTCTTCTGAACAATCAGTGACCCCCCCCCCCCTCAGGTGCTCCTGCACTCACCGGAGATCTTTGATCTTTGACCCTCTGCTGTAAGCACAGGAGTTAAACTTTTGGATATCTCCCCTCCTGGGTTTTTCTCTGCACTCCGGCACTCCTCGGGCATCACTGACCTGGACCGCTCTATACCTCCTGCATGGACCGGTATCATTTGTAAGCTCAATATTCAGACATATATTATTAATAAATAAAAAGGGGGAAAATGCCATAGTGCAGTAACTTTTATTTTTTAAAACTTTTCCATTGCACTCACACAGGGTTAACCCATACGCATCTAGACCCAGAACTGCCATTCCGGCCTGTGCTCTACGGGCCGAAAGTGATGTCACCAGAAACCCCACCCCAATGCGTTTCGCTACAACCAACGGCCATCCTCAGGAACAGATGTCTCTGGCAAAACTTTCACTCGTTATATTGCTTAGGCACCTCCCACATAGGGTTGCCATCTCATCCCTTAGAAATCTGGACACACATTAATTTCACAGGTTCTGTGGCTGATTAAGGTGGTAATTAAACTCACTTAGTGCCTGATGTGCATTATATCAGCCTCAGAACCTGTGTGATTAATATGTGATGTGTACTGGTTTAAAGGGATGAGGTGGCAACCCTACTCCCACTACACCCATGACCAGACTTGTATAAAGTACTCGAAATTTCTACTTGAGTAAAAGTACAAGTGCTCAATCAAAAAGTGACTTGAGTAGAAGTGGAAGTGCTCGCAGAAAAAGTTACTTAAGTAGAAGTACTAAAGTATTCAACATTTTTTTTACTTAAGTATTGCAAGTAGTTTTTTCAAAAAATTTGCTACTTAAGTACTAAAAGTAAAAAGTACCAGTAGTTTTGAAAAAAAAATTCTACTCAAGTACTGAAAGTAGAAGTACAAGTACTGTGTTATGTAGTTATTAAAGAAAGAAGTCAAAAGTTTGAACATCATATTGTTTTTATTATTTCAAATGATTTATTCAAATGATTAACCTGTGTTTGTTAGTAGTTTCTTGATGCACTTTAAGCGCTGTAGCACCATTTATTTGTTTGTTTCATATTTTCTTTTTATTGGAAAGATTTGGTATAGCAGCTTTTATTATACACAGCCTTTATTTTCGTATGCGCTGATTTACAAATGACATTATACACATTTTTTTGAGCTTTATGCAACCTGCCATCTACTGTTCTGGCAGTGGTAATGTTTTTAAAAGTAACGAGTAACTATGCAGCACAAAAAAAAAATACTTGAGTAGAAGTATCGAAATCATCGAAAAAATGTAGTGAAGTAAAAGTAGAAGTAGGAGAAAAAAATTCTACTCTAGGAAAGTACAGATACCGCATTTCGGTACTTAAGTACAGTACTTAAGTATTTCTACTTTGTTACTATACATCTCTGCCCATGACCTAAATGATCCAGAAGATGTCTGAAGGATTTATAATTCCTGAAAAAGGGGGTTGAGTAGGTTTCTCACTTTTATAGGGTACATTGTATAAATGTAGCTGAAGCTCACTGCTGGCTGACATCACAGAGCCGATCCAGGCTCCGGTTCCATCCAAATGCCTAGACTGGCATCCGGCTCAGACTCTCAGTGAGTCGCTGGGAGCCTGAGCCGGCCGCTCCCACCCTCGTGCTCAGTAGAGGGGGAGCAGAGAGCTGGTGACTGACAGCAGCTCTCTGCTCAGGAAGCTGTGAGATCCGAGTGATCAGTGGTGTTAGATCACTCCCATACTTCTCTTTTAAAGTGGTTGTAAACCCCCAAGTAATGTTTGTACCTATAGGTAAGCCTATGATAGGGCTTACCTATAGGTACTGTAAATATCTCCTAAACTTGCACTGTTTAGGAGATATTTACATTGCATGCAGCCGATTACGTCAGCCCCCTTCCGTGAGTGACGTCATCGGGAGTGACGTCATTGCGGCTCCAACCAGATGGCCAGATGGCGCAAACCCAGAAGTAAGACAGCTGAACATGTCAGCCGTGTTACCGGTGAGCGGGCGGCACTGCGGGGGCTTCGTTCTAAGGTAAGTATTTCATAATGAGCTAGTATGGGATGCACACTAGCTCATTATGCCTTTGTCTTTCAGGTTTTATTTATTTATTTTTTCTGAGGTTTACAAACTCTTTAGTGTCTTTTTTTTACTGAAAATTTGCACTTGGTAAACCATTGCATAAATATGGTGTGCCAAAGAAAAAAATGGCACTACCACCATTTTATTCTCCAGGGTCTCTGCTTCCAGAAAACGTATAATGTTTGGGTTTTTTTAAAGTAATCTTTAGGCCTAAGATAATTTTTTAAACACGTGTGCAAAATAAAACACAAAGACGGCTCTAGTAGCAAAAGGTTTGGGTTGGGGCCAATGGAGCGGAAATGTTTATGCACTCAGACCACCTGCCGACTCTGAACAGATTCGGAGTATTGGCATCATGCAAATTTTGCAATTGATTAAAAAACAGGACTGACTCGGTATTTGCATACCGGAGTGTGCACAGCTGTTCGGTCTCACCAGCCCCGGTGTCAGAACTGCGGGACTGCCGAGCTGGGCCTCGCTCTTTGATGCAGAACACGGCAGGTTCAGCTCCTGAAACCTAACAAAAGTTTCTCTCTTCCTTTAATATCTCATACTTGTTACTTTGTTTTATGGCACTGCATTACCATGAGCTTGTTGGAAGCCTAATAACATTTTGCTGGTGAAAAATAAATGATCAGCCAGTGTGCTGGGGTAATAAATAGATGTACTCATTCTGTTTCTTCGACTGAACGTGCTGTACTTACAGAAACTCGCAGTTATGTATGAAAAATGGATCACAATTGGTTTACTGTAGAAAATCATCTCGGGACCGGGGGGTGATTTTGCATTCTGGCAAATTCTAAAAACCTTCGCTGAGACTTAAATGCAACTCCGCTCGAAATAAATCTGTTTGCTTTGGTGGAGTGAAATAAGAAATAATCCATAAAAGTTCTTAAAAGGTCAGTCCATAATAAGGGGTCCTACTGTTAGATTTATTTATTTTATTATGGGATAGATCAGGGGTCTCCAAATTTTTCATTACAAGGGCCACATAGTATATTTTAAAAATAATCATGCATCCCCTTACATCTGAGTCCCACCATACATAAGAGTCCTGTTTACATCAGGGTCCCCATTAGAGTCCTCCCTTACATTACAGTTCACATTAGAGTCCTTCTTTACAGCAGGGCCCCCATCTGATGAAGAAGTATCGCAAATGTAATAAATAATTCATACTGTGCCATTTCAGTCTGTAATTTCTTGTTTTTCAAGCTCGTGTTATGGGGGGCCGTCTTTAATATTGCTTGGACCCTGAGCAAACTTTTTCTTGGGCCCTCCCGAATCAACTATTTGCAAGCAGTGCAAACTTATGGGCTAGATGACTTGGGCCCCATAACAATGACTGGGCCCGGGGCAGCTGCTCCTTTTGCCGTGTGTTAAAGACGGTCCTGCGTGTTATATTGTCCAAACCTTGTGTTAATGTTAAACACTGATTTTGTTGGAGGTACCAATAAATATCACCTTATCAATAGTTTTTATTCTCGTGGGTGATTGTGTAGGCAGGGCCCCAGTGCACTGTATTGCCCGGAGGCCTATAATGCTCTTAAGATGGCACTGCCCGATCAAAGTCCCCGCTTACATCACAGTCCCTATCACAGTCCTCACTTATATTAAGGTCCCCATCAGAGTTCCCCCTTACATCAGGGGCCCCATAAGAATCCTCCCTTACATCAAGGTCCCCATCAGAGTTCCCCCTTACATCAGGGTCCCCATCTGAGTTCTCCCTTACATCAGGGTCCCCATCAGAGTCTCCCTTACATCAGGGTCCCTATCAAAGTCCCCCCTTACATCAAAGTTCCTATCACAGTCCTCACTTATATTAAGGTCGCCATCAGAGTCTCCCTTACATCAGGGTCCCCATCAGAGTTCCCCCTTACATCAGGGTCCCCATCAGAATCTCCCTTACATTAGGGTCCCTATCAAAGTCCCCCCCTTACATCAAATTCCCTATCACAGACCTCGCTTATATTAAAGCGTAACTCTACTTTTGTTGAGAAGAAAAAATTCCCCTCTGGGTGATCTCTTTACATTACAAGGATTTTTAACAAACTTTGTTGCAGATTCCTACCTTTTGTTATTCTGAAGAAATCATTGTTTGTTCCTCTGTGCTGAGTGGGTCAAATGGGAGTGGTTTCATAATTATTAGTCAGCTGTGGCAGCTGCCGGGCTCTAATAAGGAAAGCTGCTGGGCCTGCACCCCTTTAGATGTGTTTCTATTGGGAGTATCTCACCAAATATGACATTTTTGTTGCAGGGGATGCCAGAAACCTGACTTGTGTCTTAGTGCAGACTTCTGGGAAAATTGGTCAGCCAATCACACAAGCAGGAAATGATGTTTCTGGGGGTGTGGTCAGTATACATTCTGTGTACAGAACAGCTCCAGGTGGCCATATTGCATTGCATTTTCAGAAAATTACAACAGCTGCAGATTTAAAAGGAAAGGTAATTTTTAAAAGCATTCAATTAAAATATAATTTGTGTCGCAATTGTATACGCTATATTGTTTTTTCTATATTTGCTATTTTTTTCTCCCACGAAAGTGGAGTTACCCTTTGAGGTCCCCATAAGAGTCCTCCCTTACACCAGGGTCCCCCTCAGAGCCTCCCTTACATCAGGGTCCATATCAAACCCCCCCCCCCCCTTACATCAGGGTCCCCTTTAGAGTCAAGCCTACATTAGGGTACCCATTAGAGTCCTCCTTTACATCAGGGTCCCATCAGAGCCCCCCCCCCCCCTTACATTAGGGTCTCCATCCAATATGTTGGGAAAACCTATATGAGCTTTTAGTGATATATACAGATAATTGCTTTCCGACGCCTAATTCCAGACAGCTAATTTTTCAGGATCATTAGAGGAAGTTATGTGATTCTTGGCAGGGAAAGAAGTAAAAAGTTGTAGCCTTGACAGTTGAATTAATTGCCTTTCTACAAACCGTTTCTGCGTCTGACAATATCAGCAAACACTCCCCACGCCGCTATATATACTTCCCTATCTAAGCATTTCAAAGACCTGCAAACTTTAGCTGGAGCTGTCAGACTTTGCAACACGAGTGTTCCTTGCAGTCGGGGGTAAATCCAAAATTGCTTTTCCAAAGAAAGCAAAAAATTGTATTAGGATCATTTTGAGCTGAAACTTACCTTATATTACAATAAGAGGAAAAAGTATTAGAAATAACATCTCAGTTATAAATATATTTATATATGTATTTATATACTGTATATATACAGTATATTCAGAACCAAAATATTATTTTAGCAATATATAAAAAAACAGCATATGAATAGTTAACACAAGCCCTCACTGATCTTTGTAGCTGCAGGTACTGTGGAGCAATGAATTATTAAAATTTGCAGCAGAAGCACTAAAGTCATTAAATAATCTCTCTCTCTGCAGCTCAGCTCATCCTACTTCTTCTCCCAGCAAAGGTTCAGATCTCCCTGCTCCTCTACTAGCAGAAACTCTGCAGCTAAGCTCACCCTACCAGCAGTGACTCTGCCATCAAAGCTCAGTAGCTCAGCTCCCCCTGCTCCCCTCCCAGCAGTAACTCAGCAGCTCATCCTCCATCTACCAATGGTTCAGCAGCTCAGCTCACCCTGCTCCCCTCCCAGCAGAGACTACGCATCTAAGCTCCTTCTTCTAGCTGTGGCTTGCTTTGTGCACTGGTCCAAATCATTATGGTACGGGGTTGTTTTTCAGGATTTGAGCTTGGCCCCTTAGTTCCAGTGAAGTGAACTCTTAAGGTGTCAGCATACCAAGACATTTTGCACAATTTTATGCTCCCAACTTTGTGGGAACAGTTTGGGGATGGCCCCTTCATGTTCCAACATGACTGTGCACCAGTGCACAAAGCAAGGTCCATAAAGACATGGATGAGAGATTGTGGTGGAGGAACTTGACCGGCCTGCAGAGTCCTGACTTCAAAACGATAGAACACTTTTGGGATGAATTAGAGTGGAGACTGCGAGCCAGAACTTCTCGTCAAACATCAGTGCCTGACCTCACAAATGCGCTTCTGGAAGAATGGTCAAGCAATCCCATAGACACTCCTAAATCTTGTGTACGGCCTTCCCAGAGGAGTTGAAGCTGGTATAGCTGCAAAGGGTGGGCCAACTAAATATTGAACCCTATAGACTATTATCAGCGCATACGAAAATAAATGCAACTGTATGTATAAATAAAAGCTGCATTTGAAATAATAAAAAACAATATGATGTTCAAACTTATGACTTCTTTCTTTAATAACTATATAACACAGTACTTTCAGTACTTGAGTAGCAATTTTTTTTTCAAAACTACTGGTACTTTTACTTTCAGTACTTGAGTAGCAAAATTTAAAAAAAAACTACTTGCAATACTTAAGTACAAAAAATGTTGAATACTTTAGTACTTCTACTCAAGTCACTTTTTGATTGAGCACTTCCACTTCTACTCAAGTCACTTTTTGATCGAGCACTTGTACTTTTACTCAAGTATGGGTTTCGAGTACTTTATACAACTCTGCCTACCATACAACCTCTCTTCACAAGTACTGGGAGAAATACTGTATATACTTGTATACTTGCACAGTGCTTGTTATGTTGTGTAGCACCTTTCTGGAGCCAGTAATTAGTTTTTAAAAAGCAATGAAGAGAACATGATGATAAGAAGCGTAATCAAGCTTCTCCTTTCATAGTAATTTATCATTCACCATGACCCCACATATATCTAATAATATGTTCCAAGGATATTACAGTATGTTCAACCAACGTGAAATCACTCCAAGTCACAACCCTGTGTACTGAGACAAAAAAGTGTGCTCAGCCTCAGAGAGGATGTGTGATCCCATTGTACAGCTATGATTGCATTATAGAAAAACCATACCGAGCGTATGTCAACACACGCGACATATTATCAATCACTGATGCTTATAGCAGAGGCTCGTGGTAAAACAAACAGATCATTTATCAATATGTTACAATGAAAAAAAAACGATTTCAAAGAATAGGATCAAAAGTCATGTTTTCTAAACTTTTAGACATTTAAAAGAGTACCTGTCACCAGGAACATCTAAAACAAACAGCAAATAGTGTACTCTCATGAAAAGAGTACCATAGCTCTGGAAACAGCTATTTTTGGTAACAGCAATATGTAACAGTATATGCAACTGACATATATGTCAGTTTAGTGTGTCAGGGCAGGTTTGCTGCAGTATATTGAAGTGTCAGTGTAGAGTGTCAGGGCAGATTTACTGCAATATATTGTAGTGCGTCAGGGCAGTTTTACTGCAATATATTGTAGTGCATCAGGGCAGTTTTACTGCAATATATTGTACTGCATCAGGGCAGTTTTACTGCAATATATTGTAGTGCATCAGGGCAGTTTTACTGCAGTATATTGTAGTGCGTCAGGGCAGTTTTATCGCAGTATATTGAAGTACGTTAGTGCACGTTTACTGCAGTATATTGTAGTGCATCAGGGCATGTTTACTGCAGTATATTGAAGTGCGTCAGTTCAGTTTTACTGCAGTATATTACAGTGTGTCAGTACAGTGTGTCTGTGTAGTGAGTACTGAAGTTAAAGTGCACCAAACACCACTTTCCATTAATAAAGTGCATCAAATTACACATTTCCCTGTCTCGATTACAATTGGGAAATTAGCCCCCCATTATGTCTGGGAGGCCAACAAGGAGAGGCAGATGTCCACATGGCACTGTGAGGGGGCCAGCAGCATATGTGTCCACAAGCAAAGGTCCTCAGGCAGGGCATCATTTCCTCTGTTTAGTGATGTTGCCCATGCTATCCAGCACAGCAGGCAGAGGAGGCGGTGGACTGACTAACTAAACCATCCTCCTACTTCTCATCCTCTGTCACCCAAGCAGAGATTAGTGCGCAGTCCACTGCAGCTGCCAGAGTGGCTTATTCTGCCTCCTTGTCCACAGCTATTCCTGCCATAGCCCCAGCATCAGGAATGGAGGAGTCAGCTGAGTTATTTGAAAACAGCGTCAGCCATTTGCTCCGTGATGAAGCACAGCCATTACTTGATTCATCAACAGTACCTCTACAGGGTTACGGTGTAAAGGCACCACCAACACCCAAAGCCCAATTTTTCCGCACCTGTTACTTTTACCCAAAGTCTGCGCAATAGACGCCAAAAGTTATCCAAAAATTTTCTAATCTTGTTCTGAGTGCACTAAATTGTGGCCTCATACAGACTGGCTCCCCAAGCTGTTGTTTATAAAATAAAGAAAGCTTGCAGGGAAGATTACATTTTTTTGGCTTTAGAAATGTCATTTTTGCTGCAGCAGATTCTATACACAGTACAGATACGTCACTTTACAGGCAGACTAAGGGGACCCCCAGGCACTATATTTAAAGGAATTTGCCTTTTTTTTTGTTCGCTTTAAGCATCAGCAAATCTGTTATTTTAAAAATGATGTTTTTTACAAACTTTTTTTCATTGATACATGTCCCCCAGGGCAGTATACAGACCCCGATAACCATTATATGCCCAATAACTTGCATATAAGCCTTCAAAATGAGCACCTTTGATTTCTCCAGTTTGGGTCCCATAGACTTCAATGGGGTTCGTTGTTCGGCTTCGAACGTTTGCAATGTTTGAAAGTTCTGGTGCAAACCGAACCGGATGTGTTTGGCCCATCTCTACAGTGTCCTTCTGAGGGGCTCTATCTGAACCGAGAGCTCACAGTCAACTATCGTTAATTAGGATGGGCTCACGATTATGTCATCACTGTGCAGCCAATCACAGCGAACAAATCAATCAGAGCCCCTCCAAACGGGCCTCCAGTGTCATGGCTCACTTAAAGGGCTGACGCTGGCAAACAGACTGGTGTTAAAGTACATGCAAAACCTAACAATCAACTTCTCTTGTTTGCTCCCTTTTGGGGCACATTAACACATGAGGTGGGGGGATGGTAAAACCCTGTGGTTGAACAGCGCCAGTTATAGGGCAGGGGAGATGTTCTGTAGTCCAAACCAAGTCACAAAGCTGCTTCTCCATAGATACAGTGTAGTAAGTGAGCATTGTCACTGGCAAGATCACCAGGTGGAAATAAGGTGGAGATAAAAAGATAACTAACACAGGCACCACGTCTATGTACTGGTAAGTTGCAGTATATTACCTTTTTGTTCTTGGGTTTAGATAAACTTTCAGACATGAAATATGAACAGCATATCCCTCTATAATGTATACTTGTCTCAATTAACCACTTGCCGACAGCCTAACGACTATTTACTGCGGCACTCTGCCGCTTACAGGCAAAGCGACGTAGACCTACGTCACTCGCCCACAAGCCTGTAGGGGGCGAGTGCGCGCCGCCGGGGGCCCACTACCGCTCCCGCTCGTTCCCTGCCTAGCCATTGTGTGTGGCCGGCGGCTCCGATGTCCGCCGGCCACTCGCAATCTCCGGCAGGAGAGGGAGAAAGACAGACGGCTGATGTAAACACAGCCATCTGTCATTTTCACTGAAGTAGGCACAGAGGCTATGCGATCCTGCTATACAGGATCGCATGTCTCTGTGGTTACTTCACTAGCCACGCCCCCTGAAAGTTAGAATCACGCCCCTAGGGACACACTTAACCCCTTGATCACCAATAAAGTTAACACCTTCCCTGCCAGTGTCACTTTTACAGTAACAATGAATATTTATAGCACTGATTACTGTAGTAATGTCACTGGTACCCCAAAAAGTGTAAAAAATGTCAGTCAGGGGTCCGATCTGTCCGCCGCAATGTCGCAGTCCTGCAAAAAAAAATGCAGATTGCCACCATTAATAGTTTAAAAAAAACAATAAAAATGACATAAATATTTCCCGTAGTTATTAAACGCAATAACTTTTGTGCAAACCAATCAAAATACGCTTATTGCGATTTTTTTTACCAAAAAGGAGTAGCAGAAAAAAAATTAGCCTAAAATGTTAAAAAATTTTGATTTTTTTTTGGAGAATTTCATATAAAAAATGTGCAAAATATTGTTATTTTTTCAAAATTGTCGCTCTTATTTTGTTTGTAGCACAAAAAATAAAAATCGCACAGGTGATCAAATACCACCAAAAGAAAGCTCTGTTTGTGGGGAAAAAAAGGACATTAATTTTGTTTGGGTACAGCATCGCACGACCGCGCAATTGTCCGTTAAAGTCACGCAGTGCCGAATCGTAAAATAGGGCCTGGTCATTGAGCAGCCAAATCCTCCGGGGCTAAAGTGGTTAAGAGCACTAAGTGTCACTTCTGTCTGCTGACTTGTTCCTCTTCGACCAGCATGACTCACTTCTGACAAGTTTTCCTGACACCCAGAGAAAAAAGGTGACAGGGGAGGGACCTCAAGCTGATTGACAGCCTCAGCTCTGTTCCTGTAAACTGTGTGAAAGGGGGGGGGGGTTTGACCCTTCCCTCCAATCAGCTCTTCTCACTGAGCCCTGCAGTGTGTAACTTCAGCTTTCCACCCCGTTTTCTGACATCTCAGGTGGGCTGTATAAAGTTCTGGACTTTGAACGGTTGTAGAGCAAAGAAGACAGCAGACAAACAGGTACAAATTATGTAGGAGGATTTGTTTCATCTCTGTGTATCATCTGGGGCCGGTCACTTCACTGGGTGTATGTGAGGGTTTACAACCACTTTAAATAAATGAAGCCAGAAGAAGCCATGCTCCAAACTTCTACGCACTTTGTAATTCATTACAACAGCAAAGCCAATAACACCGCAGGCCAGAAACTGCAAGAACTCTAATGCATTTCACAAGGAACACATTACTGGCCTTGTGGCTTTAAGCCTGTGGTCTTGTAATCTATTAAATACATTACAGAGGGAGCAGATGTTTGGAGCGCAGTCCTCTTTACCTTACATAGTATGGTTTGGGGGCTGAAATCAGACTTTTAATCAGCAACCTTCTGGCTCAGCTGCACATTAAGGCTCACTTCTCCTAAAAAAGATAATCTACCATCTTCTGGAAACCTTATAAATTTATATCAAGATGACCAATAGAATAAAAAAAAAAAAAAAAAAAAAAAAAACGAACTGCCATGTGTTCTTAAAAGCTTAACCCTGAGCTAAAACAGTGTCTAATAAAATCACTGTGTGTATTATTCCCTGAATCTTGGTGTGCTTTGTGTATTTCTTCCAGATCTGTGCAGTATTCGAGTGTGAGACTTTCCCTCTGTGCATGAGCTTCCTGTAATAAAGACCGCTCACTGCTGCTCCCTCTCCTTGTGAAGAGTGACTGGTCTTGTCTCCGCCCCTTCCTGTATTTTTCTGCAGGAAGCCTGCACTGGGTGGAGCCTGCTAGGTCCCTCCTACAGCTCTGCTCTCTGCACAGGCTATGTACAGCACAGTGATGATGCCACTGCTACTTTTAGAAGGTAATTTCTGACTTTGCAAAGATTCTTAATGCACAGAAAGCAGGCTTATCCATTTTTTTAATTCTATTTAATAAACTGAACTATATGGACTTCTTTTTGGAGTGGAGCTTTACTCAAGATTCTCTATATACAATATACAATTATGCAATTGCCTTCAACTTACTATTACTGGTCATCCTGTGATAGCCACAACCAGAAGCGCTCCCTTATCTTCTAGCTTCTCTATTATATTCATTAGGGCTAATGAGAAATATATTTAAAACCATTGTAAATAGTTTTTATTTTTTTTAAAATAACAAACATGTCTATACTTACCTGCTCTTCTCAGTTTGCCAATCAGGAGAGAGAGGGGTGGGGCAAAATGGCTGAATGGACACTCAGAGCTGCAGCTCGGCTCGGGTGCCCCCATAGCAAGCTGCTTGCTGTGGGGGCACTCATCAGGAGGGAGGGGCTAGGAGCTCCAGCCAGGGAACCAAGAAGAGGAGGATCCGGGCAAAAACCAACTGCACAGAGGAGGTAAGTATAAGATGTTTGGTATTTTATAAAAAACACGAGATTTTACAATCACTTTAAGCTAACAACTCTTTAGGCTTAGGCTACATTCACACCTGAGCGTAGCGATTTTACCGCGTTTTTCCCGCGATTTACAGGCGTTTTTTGTGCAGGCGTTTTTAGATTGAATAGAAATCAATGGAAAACGCCTGTAATCTGCCCAAAAAGAAGCTCATGTACTTTTTTGAGCGTTGGGCGTTTTGCTTACAGCGTCAAAACGCTCAGATGTGAACAGGGGCCATTGAAATTAATAGGATTTGTCTTGTTGGACGTTTTGAGAGCTGATCCTAGAGCAGAAAAACTCCCCAAAAACGCCCCAAAACGCCTAGATGTGAACAGAGCCTTAAGAACCACTTAAAATACATATTTAAGATTCCCCTCTTGCGGGGTGTGGAAGGAATTTTTTGTTACCGCGCTGTAAAAAAATCGTATCATGCTTTTTTGCGTTTTTTTGCCTTCACCTGGATCAACTGTGGGTAAAGGATTGTGCATATGGAAGTTTGAGTGTGTGTGTGTGTTTTTTTCCTCTTTTAACCAGACTAATTATGTAACTACTTAATTGCAAGATTTATTATTAAATAATACTGAATATTTATTAGGTTTTTAATAATACTTACATTTTTTTTATTAATTATAATTTAATTTCAACTTATAGTTTTAATAACCATAATTGATTTTGAATTCATAATTTAAATAATTATAATTAAAAATATATATTTTAGTATATGTATTATAATAATTTTTAATAGTGTAATATTTAATATTTTTAATATTTTTAATGTTAATAGTTAATAGTTATAATATTTTTATCATATGTACAGCACAGTGATGAATCACTGCTACTTTTGAAAGTTAATTTTCAGCACAAAGTAGATTTATTTTTGTATGTGGAGTTCAACTTTTTATTGCAGCAATTACAACAGTTTAATACCCAGCTGAAATATAGGTACATATATGGTTATTTCTTATTATAGCAAAGGATTTGTAATTCTTTACAGTCAATCTTGTGTGTTAAACTCAGATCCTATATTGCACAACAAAAGAAAATTACACCAACATTTCCCGGGTTAGCAATGCAGCTTCTTCTTACCCCCCCCCCCCCCCCCCTAAAACTTGTGTGGTTTTTACTGCCCATGCTGTATCGCATGCGATAGGGCAGCCCATTCACACTGAGCGGGTTGGCAATATACCTAAAAAAAATTTGACCTGCACTATTTATGGTAACACAGCACACCAAAACACACACACTTTGGAGTCTTTTGACATAAAAATTTGCATATGCATTCATCCAGCAAATTTGCATAAACATTTGTCCTGTGCCAAATGGCCAAAAACAAATGTTCTTTAGTCTATTTGTTCTCCTGAACGAAGGTTCTTTTAACATGGTCAGTAGTAAAATACTGTATTATGACCACTAGATGGAGCCTTTGTAAATAGAGATACAATGTAACAATTCTAGAGAAGACTAGATGAAATTAGCAAATAAATGAAACCTTTGGTTACATTTATTTGCTAATTCCCTCTAGCATTCCCACAGAATGAATGTACATGCAGATTTGCTGGACACCTGGATATACAATTTTTTTTTTTAGAAATACCCCCCTATGTGTTTCGTGGTGTGCTGTACTGTAGGTACTTTGCCAGCTACAGTGCATGTGCTTTTGGGCGCTGTTCTAATCAGGGGTCTCCAAACTTTATAAGCAAAGAGCCAGTTGCTGACTTTAGGGGGCCAGGTTGTGACCAGTGGGAGTAGAAAATACCCCCTGTCTGCGTGGGTGGACAATGTTTCTGGCTTGGTGGTCAATGGGAGTAAAAAGATTATCTAACACCTGTGGTCAATAGGAGGAGGAATAGTGCCCCATCATTGGCATTAATGGGAGGAATAGTGCCCAATGGTTTGTAGGAGGAATATTGTCCCATTGGTAAATTCAGTGGAAGTAATAGTGCCTCACTGTTTGGTGTCAGTGGAAGGAATAGTGCCCCATCATTGGTGTCAGTAGAAGAAATAGTGCTTCATCATTGATGTTAATGAAAGGAATAGTTATCCATCCTTGGTGTCAGTGGAAAGAATAGTGCACCATTGTTTGTATCAGTGGGAGAAATTGTGCCAAATTACTGAAGTTAGTGAATGGTATAGAGCCCCATTGTTTGGTGACAGTGGAAGGAATAGTGCTCAATCCTTGGTGTCAGGGGAAGGAATGGTACCCCGTTGTTGGGTGTCAGTGGGAGGAATAGTACCTTGTTGTTGGTGTCAGTGGGAGGAATAGCGCCCCATTGTTGGTATCAGTGAGAGGAATAGTGCCCCATTGTTGGTATTAGTGGAAGGAATAGTGCCCCATTGTTGGTATCAGTGGGAGGAATAGTGCCCCATTGTTGGTATCAGTGAGAGGAATAGTGCCCCATTGTTGGTATCAGTGAGAGGAATAGTGCCCCATTGTTGGTATCAGTGGAAGGAATAGTGCCCCATTGTTGGTATCAGTGGGAGGAATAGTGCCCCATTGTTGGTATCAGTGGGAGGAACAGTGCCCCATTGTTGGTATCAGTGGGAGGAATAGTGCCCCATTGTTGGTATCAGTGGGAGGAATAGTGCCCCATTGTTGGTATTAGTAGAAGGAATAGTGCCCCATTGTTGGTATCAGTGGGAGGAATAGTGCTCCGTTGTGTGTGTCAGTGGAAGGAATACTGCTCCATTGTTAGTATCAGTGGAAAAAGTAGTGCTCCATCCTTGGTGTCAGTGGAAGTTATAGTTCCCCATTGTTGGTATCAGTGGGAGGATTAGTGCCCCATTGTTGGTATCAGTGAGAGGAATAGTGCCCCATTGTTGGTATCAGTGGGAGGAATTGTGCCCCATCATTGGTGTCAGTGGAAGGAATAGTGACCAACTGTGGTATCAGTGGTAGGAATAGGGTCTCATTGCTGGTGTCAATGGAAGGAACAAAGTATTATATTAGTGGGAGGTCCAGTGTCCCAAAAGCCGGAAATAGGCAAGCAAAGGACCGTATCCTGCCTGCAGGCCGCAGTTTGGAGATTACCATTCTGGATGAATGGCACTAAACTGTAATGTAGAGGGTACGGTGCATTGATGTGTGTTGCAGGAAAACGTGATAAAAACACATTATACTGTGCGTTACACCAACACATAGGGGTGAAGCCAGGCTACAATTTATTATACCTGTACCAACACTGACCCAAAATACCAACTCCTTGTCAGATGAGATCTAGACTTCCATTAGAGATAAATTATTCGCTGATTAATACGTTTTAACATATGCTAAGCAGACATTCCCCAAACAGGCTTAAAATATTCAAAATTCTGCAGAATAGAAAAAAAAAAGCAAAGTACGACTGCAATATAAAACTAGAGTTCATTAAATGGGAATTAATGAAGCATTGGGCTAGGATGGGATTATTTTGACATCCCTGTCAATTAATCGGCTTATGCTTAATACTTTTGCTTAAAAATAAATTTGAATTTATGGTTCCTAATTTAACCTGGACACTTCCCAAAACCCCCGCAGCTACCGCTGGAGAACACACGAGGAATTTGGGATGAAACCACAATACAGAAGGACAGAAGGGACCTCTCATGAACGGACAGTGATCACACATATAAATTCTGTATCAAGTTTCTTTTCTATTTAGTGCCTATTACCACCAGAACAAAACGCGTTGCCATGAATGCCGCATTGAGCAGCCAAAATGCAGGAAAACAAGAGAACGTGGGCCAGAATGCATGTTTTGTAGCCCAATGCATAGTACAATGGCTGCTCTGCAGCGCCAGAGTACTTTGGAGGTGCATTGGAGTGCCATTTATACCGCAATATCACATGTGACCACGCCCTTAAAGTGTCACTAAAAGTTTCTCCTTAACCAGTTCTGGACTGGAAGATTTTCCTCCTTAATGACCAGGCCATTTTTTTGTGATTCGGTACTGCGTAACTTTAACTGACAATTACCCAAATAAAACTGATGTCCTATTTTTCCCACAAATAGAGCTTTCTTTTGGTGGTATTTGATCACCTCTGCGATTTTTGATTTTTTGCGCTATAAAAATAAAAATGGCGATAATTCTGAAAATTAAAAAACAATATTTTTCACTTTCTGCTATATAACATTCCCAATAAAAAAAAAAAAACTAAAATAAAAATCAAATTTTTTCATCCTTTTAAGCCAATTTGTATTCTGCTACATATTTTTGGTAAAAAAAAAAAAAAACAATAAGTGTATATTGATTGGTTTGCACAAAAGTTATCGCGTCTACAAACTATGGGAAAGATTTGTCATTTTTATTTTTTAATTTTTACTAGTAATGGCAGCGATCTGCGATTTTTAGCGGAACTGCAACATTGCGGCGGACAGATCAGACACTTAACTGACACTTTTGGGGGACCAATGACATTACTACAGTAATCAACAGATCAGACACCTAACTGACACTTTTGGGGGTACCAGTGACATTATTACAGTAATCAGTGCTAAAAATATGCACTGTTACTGTAATAATGACACTGGCAGGGAAGAGGTTAACCCAGGGGCGATCAAAGTGTTAAATGTGAGCCTAGGGGGTGTTTTCTAACTGTGAGGTGGATGGGCTTAAGGAATCAACACAGAGACCTGTGTTCCGAAATAGGAGGAACACAGGAGCTCTGTATTGATAGTTTCTTTTGGTGGTATTTGCTCACCTGTGCGATTATTATTTTTTTGCACTATAAATAAAAAAGAGCGACAATTCTAAAAAAAAAAAAAAAATTGAAATCAAATTTTTCTATCCTTTCAGGCAAATTTGTATTCTGCTACATATTTTTGGTAAAAAAAAAATCCCAATAAGCATATTTTGCTTCGTTCCGAAAAAGCATTCAGACAAATTTTTTGTTATTCGGAGATTTGGATATATCCGATATCCCGAATTACAGCACAAACTTATTTTACCAAATTCTCCAAATAACAAACACGAAATTCGTCCGTATTTCCGAAATTCAAATTCAACTAAAATTTTACATTGAATTCCATTCGGAATCGAACTGTAAACATAGTGTTGAAATCATAGACTGTGTGTGTTATTAGAATACCATTTCAAAATAATGCTGTTTTTGTTTAGCCAAAGGTGATTAAGTGCCGGTTCACACTAGGGCGACCTGTGAGGCGACCTGGTCGCCTAACAGGTCGCCGCAGGTCGCCTCCCATAGGGAAGCTACGGACCCGTTCTAATAGGAGCGACACAAGTCGCTCCGACTTAGAAAAAGGGTCCGGAGCTTCTTTGGGGCGACCAGAAGGCGACCGCCATAGACTTCAATGTTATGAAGTCCGTGGCGGCCGCTCCGAGGTCGCGGCACGGTGCTCGCACCGCGATCTCGGAGGTCGCGGTGCGAAGTAGCGTCGCGGTAGTGTGAATGGGGGCTAAGAGTCGGTTCACACTATGGCGACACGACTCTGTACTACTTCGGGGGCGACTTGTGAAGTCCCGTTCACCGCGACTTTGGCGCGACTTTCACAGACTTCATATAATGAATGTCTATGTAAGTCGCCTCCAGGTCGCCCCGAAGTAGTACAGGACCCATTTTCTAAGTCGGAGCGACTTGTGTTGCTCCTATTAGAACGGGTCCTGTAGCAGTCAATGGACCGCGACTTCTCAGGCTGACAAGTTGCCTGACAAGTCACGCTAGTGTGAATCGAGTCTTAATGAGTCATTGTAATCATTTGTTGAAGATTTTTCTTTTGTTAGTTAACTTTTAAAGTGAAAAATTAAAAAAAAAAAAAACAGTAAAACATAAATATTTAAAAGCATTTGTACTTGTCATTATTTTTTCTCAGCTTTCTCATGTTGAAAGTAAGATATTACTTTTATTAATTAGAACACTTTGCATATTTTGAATAAACGTATTATTAATACAAACAAAATAAATGTGTATAAATAACATTTTCGAATTCGACCGATTCAAAATTTATCAATTCGAATGTTTCCAATCAAGAAAATTCTAAAAATGCATTGAATTAATTTTGAAAAATCCGAATTAAGCAAATCAACCAAATTTAGCGAAACAAAATAACTAGATTAACTAATCTAAAAAAATAAAAACTAAACAAAACAAGTTTTTTCATCATGCACATGTCTAGATCTGACCAATAGCACACCTCCTGTATTAGAGTGCCCCCACTCTGGATGAAGGAGAACAGGAGGCACAGAAGACAGCACCATTGTCATTCTGAGGGGGGGGGGGGGGGGGAGTGTTAAATGTATTACCAGATTTAGATACTCTAAAAATTGAAGCCAAACTCCACCTAAAGCTCGATTCATACCTATGCATGTTGCTTTTAAGCGTTTCAGTAGTGCTTTTTGCTGTACGTTCTGTGTTTTTGGACACACGTTTTTCATGCATTTTTGATTCTTTTTTTCTTTTTGTTTGGCCAATTTGTTCTTGGGCAGATTAAACAATGCAAAACGCGTAAAAAATGCATCAAAAACGCAGGACTTGCATTTTTAATGCATGCCCATTGAAGTCTATTACATGCAAAAAGCTGCATTTTGCGGGAAAAAAAGTCTCTGACCCTTCCTAAAAATGCAGAGGCACGAAAATGCATTGATGTGAACGTGTTCCATAGGAACCCATGTTAAAAAAATTAAATGCATTTCTGCAAAAAGCAAAAAGCATGAACAATTACATTAGTGTTAATGGAGCAATAGGGTCCTTTCACATGGGTGGTGCGCCCGACAGACTCTGCTTCGCTCAGCGGGGATCAATCCGTCACTCCCCTCTGAGCAGGTGGATGACAGCTCGGTCTCCGCTTACTTTGCAGAGAAGGAGCTGTCAGATCCCCGCTGTCCTCTATGGGGAGATCGGATGAGAACGGACTGCCTGTCTGTTTTCATCCGATCCAATCCTCCAGACGGATGGAAAATAGGGTTTCCATCCTTCAGGATTTCACGGACAGGATCGGATCGGATAGCAGCAGGTGTCAGCGGAGATGTCTCCATAGGGGGTGCATGGAGCATCCGATCAGGTCCGCCTGAAAAACTGACAGACGGACCAGATCAGAAAGCCTGTGTGAAAGGGGCCTTACACTTTATAATGAGTTACAGTAAACAGTTTTTTTCCTTTTGGGATAAAGATTTGACATGAATAATAAAACATAAATAAAAAAAAATAATAATAATAACAATAATATAATATAATATAATATAATAATATAAATATAATAAATAATATATAATAATAATAGTATATATATATATATATATATCTTATATTATATACAAAATATAAATATATAATAATAATTAAATAAAAGCTTATTATTTTAACCACTTTACCACCGGAGGATTTTGCTGTCTTACGTCCAGGCCACTTTTTGCGATTCGGCACTGTGCGACTTTAACTGACAATTGCGCGGTCATGCAACGCCGTACCCAAATGAAATTTACGTTTTTTTTTTCCCACAAACAGAGCTTTCTTTTTTTGGTATTTGATCACCTGTGCGATTTTCATTTTTTGCGATATAATTTAAAAAATGCGACAATTTTGAAAAATAACAATATTTTTCTACTTTGACAGTTAAAAAATATCCAATATATTCAATTTTTGTCATATATTTAGGCCAAAATGTATTTAGCTACATGTCTTTGACAAAAAAATTCTCAATGAGAGTATTTTTAACCGCTTTATGACCGGAAGGTTTTACCCCATTCCTGACCAGGCTATATTTTGCGATTCGGCTCTGCGTTACTTTAACGGACAATGGCGCAGTCGTGCAACGCTGTACCCAAATTAATGTCTTTCTTTTCCCCACAAACAGAGCTTTCTTTTGGTGGTATTTGATCACCTGTGCGATTTTTACTTTTTGCGCTATAAACAAAAAAAGAGCGACAATTTTGAAAAAATAACAATATTTTCCACATTTTTTTATATGAAATTCCCCCCCAAAAAAATGTAAAAATCTATTTTTTTTATCATTTTAGGCCAATTTGTTTTCTGCTACATATTTTTGGTAAAAAAAATTGCAATAAGCGTATTTTGATTGGTTTTGCGCAAACGTTATTGTGTTTACTAACTAAGGGAACGATTTCTGTCATTTTTGGTGTTTTTTTTTAACGAGTAATGGCGGCGATCTGCAATTTTTTTTGCGGGATTGCGACATTGCGGTAGACAGATCGGACCCTTGACTGACATTTTTGGGGGTACCAATGACATTACTACAGTAATCAGCGCTATACATATGCACTGTTACTGTAAAAATGACACTGGCCGGTAATGGGTTCATTTTTATTGGAGGGATGGGTTAATTTTATTGGAGAGGGAGGGGTTAATGTATGCCTGGTGCTTACTGACGTGTGTGGGGGGAGGGGACTGAGTGACACAGGGACAGATCGCAGGTTCAGCTATGCTGAACCCTGCAATCTGACCCTGCCTGTCACTTAGGAGATCCGCCCGCTTTGTTTACACAAGCGGGCGGATCTCCACACTCGATCCCCAACGATCGGGGAAGAGCAGCGGTGATCACCGCCGCTCCTCCCCTGGCCTGACTCCCGCTGTAACTGAATAGAGCGGGAGCGAGCCTCCGGCGGCGCGAGCGCGCCGCCGAGAGAGGGGAATGTCGGGCGACATAGGTCTACGTCGCCAGACGATAACTAACCGCTTTGCCGCAGTACAGTCAATGTGACTGGTCGGTAAGTGGTTAATCACCCCTGCCAATGTTAATTTTTTTTTTTTCCTCATCCATGTAAACTGTTACATTCTGCTGAAGAGCTTATGCTTTTGAAAAACAACAGACCTGCTAGCTGCATCACCAGATGAGAATAAAAAAAAAAATAAAACCTAAAAAAGGAAACAAAAGCAGCCACCGCAGGTCAGAATTGGTAAGCTGCAATATAATTAGTGTTTGCTTTTGGGTTTAATCACACTTATGCGCTTGTACTGCGAATGCGATGCGTTCTAAATAGTCTCCAATCGCATGCATTTACAAAATACATTGAATTCGTGACGATCGTTCACATCTATGCGTTGCGATCCAGATGCGAATGTGATGCGATGATAAAAAGGGTCTTGTGCGAGTTTACAGCGTTGCGTTGCGAATTTAGTCTCCATAGACATCAATGTAAATCGGTCTGGACTCGCATTATCAGTTCAGATATGTGCGAATTCTTATTTTTTGTTTGATTTTCCCCTCAGCTCCACCCCTCCTGAGCTTAATTAACATAATCAACGCACTCAAATTTTCATTACAATCGCGCTGGTACTATTGAAAAACATAAGGTAAACTCGCACTGCAAATTCGCATTGCAAGCGCAACCGCATAAGTGTGAACCGGCACTAGTCTTAAAAATAGAATTTAAATGTAACGACCTTCCAGAAAATAATAATTATAATAACAATAATATAAATATAATAAATAATATATAATAATAATAATTATATATATATATATATACTATATATATATATATATATATATATATATATATATATATATATATATTTTATATTATATAAAATATATAAATATAAATATATAATAATAATAAAATAAAATAAAATAAAAGCTGATTATTTTAATCACCCCTGCCAGTGTTAAGTTTTTTTTTGTTTGTTTTTTTTTCCTCATCCATGTAAACTGTTACATTCTGCTGAAGAGCTTGTGCTTTTGAAAAACAACAGACCCAATAGCTGGATCACCAGATGAGAATAAAAAAAAAAAAGAAAACCTAAAAAAGGAAACAAAAGCAGCCACCGCATCTCAGCATTGGCAAGCTGCAATATAATTAATGTTTGCTTTTGGGTTTAATATCACTTTAAGTCTTAAAAATAGAATTTAAATGTAACGACCTTCCAGAAAATAATAAAAAAAAATGCATGCATCCAGTTTAAAAAAAATAAATAAATAAAAAAGTATAATGCTATAACATAATTAACATAAGAAAAACATCATCTTCACGTTATTGTCTCTGTGGTACAATACTTGGCTCACCGAGCTGGCACGGAGATTAGAATTTCTTCATTTCTGTAAGGAACCTCGGAGTATCGGATGCTATTTTCTTCTCACCAAATCTCAATGGAGGTTTTTACACAAGATAAAATCAATTACACATTTAAATGACAGGAAAATGAATGAGCAGTTAGTCTACTGAACACAAATCTGTATCAGACGTACAGGTATCTGGGTGAGCCGGGCGAGCTATAATTAAGGGATCTGTTCTAGTGGAAATTACATTCGGAGAGCAAGCAAAGCAGATGTTGATTTCTGATTGGTTAACTTTTCACAAATTACAAGTAAAATTTACCGATGTCGGAAAGAGATGAAGTGCCCTTCGGTCTAGTCCAATTAATTCCGGCAAAAATATTTACCGGTGAGCAAATTCACAGCTTTGTTCATTAAAGAGTTCTTGTTTTTAAATGCTAATATTTAATACTGGCAAAACTTTTTGATTTTTTTTTTTTTTTTTGGAAAGAGTAAGGAAGGGTTATAACCCCTGTCAGATTTTTGTTTCCCTATCTGTTTCCCATTGCGGAGATTTCCCTTCACTTCCTGTTCCATCGCCAAACAGGAAGTGAGAGGAAATCTCTGAAAATTAAGGGAATTTCTAGGGCAGTGAGGGTGAACCTTGGCACCCCAGATGTTTTGGAACTACATTTCCCATGATGCTCAGCTATACTGCAGAGTGCATGAGCATCATGGGAAATGTAGTTCCAAAACATCTGGGGTGCCAAGGTTCGCCATCACTGTTCTAGGGGATCCCCAGGTGACCAGAACTAGTGTCCCCATTGGAAGATTTCCCCTCTGACACTTTTCTGCAGACAACACAAAATTTGGGAATTTCCTTTACTTTCACTTAACCACTTAAGCCCCAGCCCTATTTCAGACACTTTTTGTTTACAAGTTAAAACCAGTATTTTTTCCTAGAAAACTACTTAGAACCCCCAAACATTATATATATTTTTTTAGCAAAGACTCTGGAGAATAAAATGTCGGTCATTGCAATATTTTTTGTCACGCGGTATTTAAAACGCCATTTTTTGGGAAAAAATTTGAAAAATCACATTTCACTGCATTTAAAAAATACTAAACAGTAAAGTTAGCCCATTTTTTTGTATATTGTGAAAGATGATGTCTCGCTGAGTAAATAGATACCCAACATGTTACGGTTTAAAATTGCGCACACCCGTGGGATAGCGAAACAAACTACGGTCAATAGAGATCTCAATAGGCGACGCTTTAAATTTTTTAACGGTTACCAGTTTAGAGTTAGAGTGTAGCTCTTTTTTTAAATTATTGCCCACGCTCTGACGATCGCGGCGATACCTCACATGTGTGGTTTGAACAGCGATTTCATTCGCGGCTCGACTTCCGTATACATTTTTTTTTGTGTGCGCGAGCTAACGGTGACGGGGGCGGCTAAATTTTTTTTTTCCTATTTATTTTATTTATTTTTTTAACTTTATTACAGGTTTTTTAAAAAAAAAAAATCTGATCACTTTTATTGCTGTCACAAGCAATGTAAACATCCCTTGTGACACCAATATGCAGTGACAGGTACTCTTTATGGAGGGATCGAGGGTCTAAAAGACCCTCGACCCCTCCACTACACTTCCATGTATGCAAAACGCCGAAAACTGCTTTTTGCATATAGCTGTTTTTAAATTTGCCGCCTTTTGCAGCACAGTAACCCGGAAGTGACGTCATGGACGCCGCCTCCGGGTTACGTCATCGGAGACCCGATCTAAGCCGTTTCCGGCTTTGATCGGGACTCCATCCAGCCGGCGGACGTGCCGGCTGGGTGCTCGTGTCTCCCGGTGAGACGGGAGGCCTGTTGAAAGTCACGGAAGGCGGCGGGAGGGGGTAACGATCAAGCGGCTCCCGAGCCGCATCGGTCGCCACTGACGGAAAGCTGACCATTGGCTGTAAACCACGGTACCGGGATGGTGCCTCTAGCTAGAGGCATCATCCCGGTATAACCCCGCAAAGTCTGCCGACGTAGTCCTACGTCACTTTGCAGTAAGGGGTTAATGAAAATGGTAAACAGGAGAAATAGAGAGGGAGAATCTCCCTAAAAAAAGAATTGTTGCTCTACATAAAGATGGCCTAGGCTGTAAGAAGATTGCCAAGACCCTGAAACTGAGCTGCAGCATGGTGGCCAAGACCATACAGTGGTTTAACAGTTCCACTCAGAACAGGCCTCACCACGGTCGACCAAAGAAGTTGAGTGCACGTGCTCAGCATCATAGGCCGCAGGGCAGTATTCCAACATGATAACGACCCCAAACACACCTCCAAGACGACCACTGCCTTGCTGAAGAAGCTGAGGGTAAAGGTGATGGACTGGCCAAGCATGTCTCCAGACCTAAACCCTATTGAGCATCTGTGGGGCATCCTCAAATGGAAGGAGAAGGAGCGAAAGGTCTCTAACATCCACTAGCTCTGTGATGTCATCATGGAGGAGTGGAAGAGGACTCCAGTGGAAACCTGTGAAGCTCTGGTGAACTCCATGCCCAAGAGGGTTAAGGCAATGCTGGAAAATAATGGTGGCCACACAAAATATTGACACTTTGGGCCCAATTTGGACATTTTCACTTAGGGGTGTACTCACTTTTGTTGCCAGCGGTTTAGACATTAATGGCTGTGTGTTGAGTTATTTTGAGGGGACAGCAAATTTACACTGTTATACAAGCTGTACACTCACTACTTTATATTGTAGCGGAAGTGTCATTTCTTCAGTGTTGTCACATGAAAAGATATAATAAAATATTTACAAAAATGTGAGGGATATATATATACACACACGCACGTTATGCAATAAAAATAATATGTAAACAAGGCAGATCGCCCTTCTGTCAGTAGGGAAGGCATGGATCCTGTGTTCCTGCAAAGTAAAGCCCTAAACCCAGAAGCAGGCAGCAACGTACGGGTACATCGTTTTGCCAGCATGGGTTGCAATTCTGCAGTATGGGCAGACTGGTTAAAGAGACCCTGTCACTTTGGACTGATTAGACAACGTGACAAGGTCCCTTTAAAGGCCCGTTGTATAGAAATAGCGTCTTCCTTTGGAAAAGCTTATTAGAATACATTGCATGCAGTCTCTCTACTTGTACTTTGTACTTTGGTAAAGTCATACATCTGCAGGTTTGGACTGCTCCTTTAATTATATGCGGTAAACACTTTTATCCTACTATCGTAATGACAATAGCGCAGTTATTAAGTTGCCTGGGAGAATGTTCGATCACTGGCACGATACATATAATGAAACACGGTGAAATACAACAGAGAGGAGAAGGACAGACTGAGAAAACAAGCAGGATTCATGGGCTCTTCTATCCTTATGTGTGTAATGAAGTGTTACCTAATGCCCAATTTACATTTCCCTGGAGCCAGCACATATTACAATGTCTCTCGCTGAATCTGCTGAAGCCCAGGAAATTACAGGGTCACTTAAAATGCAAAACTGTTTAGAATTCACAAACAGTAACCCAATGAAGGTTTTCCAATGAATGTCCAGCTTGCTGGGCCACTGGGCATCAACCATCAACAGCATTACATCACATCTCCAGCTTTGTTGATGATGAAGTCATCTCCTGCAGGTCAACTATTTAAGTATCTATGCAAGGGCGTCCGCAGAACTTTTTTCAGGGGAGGGGGCTTTATTTTAGAGCAGGGTCCCCATACATCCCCCAGTTACAGTAGGCCAGGGTCCCCATAGATCCCTCTTTAGTCTTGCCTTTTCACCTATATTCCCGTGCTACCAGGTTTTCCTGCACCACCAGGTACTCCAGGCACTCCCTGCAAAGAATATATATATATATATATATTGCCAATATGACCCCCTTTAGAGCAGGCCAGGATCCCCATAGATTCCCTTTAGGGCAGGCCAGGGTCCCAAGGGATCCCTCTTTAGAACAGGCCAGGCCAGGGTCCCCCATAGACTCCCTTTGGAGCAGGGTCCCCATAGACCCCCCTTTAGAGCAGGCCAGGCCAGGGTCCCCCATAGATCCCCCTTTAGAGCAGGGTCCCCATAGATTCCCCTCTTAGAGCAGGCCAGGAAATTTCCAGGGGGGGGGGGTCACTTGCCCCCCCCCTTGCCCCCCTTTGCGGACACCCATGGATCTATGACCCTGGTGCCCAACCCACACCCGGCCCTTTGGATTTTGAAGTGTGACCCAGTGCCATCTTAAGAGCATTAAAGGGCCCCGGGCAATGCAGTACACTGGGGCCCTGCCCACACAATCCCCCACGAGAATAAAAATGCAAATTATTGATAAGGCGATATTTATTGGTACAGCAGTCCCAGGCTAATGACAGCTTCCAAGTTCGACGGCTGGGTCCGGGGAACGCACACATGGATGGGAGTCAGACTCGACTGTCCTTTGTGCGCCTGTTCCCGTGGAGGTGCACACAGGAATCGGGACTAATGCTTCACTAGGGCCGGGTCGCTGGGCAGATGGGGCCCCCCAGGCAAGTGGGGCCCCCGGGTAGTTTCCCAGTGTGCCAATTCAGTAAGATGGCCCTGTGTGGCCCATGGGCCCAGGGCAGGGGCAAGGTGTGGGCAGGAGTGGCAGCTGCCCTGGGCACTGTGGCATCATGTGTAGTGGAGGGGCACCACAATGAGATGGGGTGGGGGAATTTGGGGGGCAGCAGTGGGTAAGAATTGTTCTAGGAGGGCAAATTTTGGGAGGTGTGGTAGGAGTGGTGATTTGAGGGGATTTGTGTTGTGCCCATTCACAACTCTGCCCCAAGCAACATCACCAATCTTGTCCCCAAATATCACCCAAACTGTCTTCTCCGCTCCACTCAAGACCTTCTGCTCTCAAGCTCCCTGGTCTCCTTCTCCCATGCTCGTTTCAAGGATTTCTCCAGAGCCTCTCCCATCCTCTGGGACTCTCTACCTCAATCTGTCTTTCTGTCCCCTACTCTAGCTGCCTTCAGGCGTTCTATGAAAACTCATCTCTTCAGGGAAGCCTATCACAGCTCCAACTAATCTTTTATCACTTCCGTCAGCTTATTCTCCACAGTTACAACCTTTTGTACCACCTGCCCCATCCTATTAGATTGTAAGCTTCTCTGAGCAAGGCCCTCTTTATCTTCCTGCATTTTATTGTATTGTAACTATATTGTCTCTCTTTTATATTGTAAAGCACTGCGCAAACTGTTGGCGCTATATAAATTCTGTATAAAAATAATGTTTTTTTTTTTGGAAGAAAAAAATAATAATAATTTTTGTTGGGTATAAGGAAGAGGATTTGTGCTAGGAGAGGGTTTGGGCTATAAAAGTAATACGTTAGAGGGGAAATACCTTTTTTTTTTCATGGGGGGGGGGGGGGGTTGTGCTAGTAGGGATAATTGGGGGTATTTGTGCAAGAAGGGGAAATTTGCAGATTGGAGTTGTTCCAGGATGGGGAATTGGGGAAGGGGAATTTTTGGTGGTGGGGGGGAGGGGGTTATTGGGAGAGGATTTGTGCTTGGAGGGGAAATTTGAGGGATAGATGATTTGTACAAGGAGGGTGAAGGATTTTTTTTTTGGGGGGGGGGGGGGGTTGTGTTGGAGTCATATGGGGAGAGAGAGTATTTGAGCTGGGTGCTTTGGGGGTGAGCATGCAGATTAGTGCTCGTTTTTTTTTGGGGGGGGGAGAGGGAGAGAGGAATTTTCGCTGACATTTATTGCTCATACATCTTGGAGGGGCCCAATAGCAAGTTCGCCCCGAGCTTAAAATGACCTTTTCCCAGCACTGATTTGGCCCCAGCAGTCAATAGAGGGAGAATTGATTTGTAATAAATCTCTTAATAGTAGTAAAATCTAGTGGTAAAATGCAACATGTCCCTAGTCCAGGGCAGGGTTGCTGCTAGAATTCATCGCGCCCCATACCCCATATGTCATACTGACATGCCCTACCCTCTAGGCATGTGGGTGCAGGTGTACAGCACCGAAAACAGACAGTGTGCATTTAGGCCACTTACCTGCACCTTCGTGCCTGTCAAATTAGGCCCTTTGGCTGTGTTTGTACAGATGCTGCATCCCCATTGAGTAAAAGGTGGCTCTAGCTGCATGAATAAAACATGTATTCACACAGTCAGAGTACCAAGAGATTTAAGACATACATTCCTCAATCCCTTTTTCTGCAGCCTCAGCAGCATTGCAGAATGAATGAACAGGAAGCATGCTGTACCAAAGCCCCTTGTTCATTCCCAAACTAAAGCACAGTAAACACAGTTTACTATGCTTCCGTTATAAATGAACACAGGGATGATTGGTACCTATTGCTTACTTCGTTCACTTAAGAAATAAAGGGGCCAGTAAATATAGGTTTACTGCCCCCCCCCCCCTTCCATCCTGACACCCAGCAGCACTGCACGGGGGCACACAGGAGGCTCAGAGCTGCAGGAATGGAGGGTCTGATTGTGGAGGGGGGTGATCAGAATAGCAGGGGGCACAATTATTGGAACTAAGTGGGAGGGAGAGGAGGAGAAGATGATTGCACTGCAGGGGGAGACACAGGGGATTGGTTCCAGTAATTGCTCCCCTGCCATAAAGCTGTATAGGCCCCTTGTTGAACATATAGGGCCTGGGCCCCGTACAGGAGGACTGGTGCTATCCCCTTATCAGGGGCCCTGGTCCAGGGGGAGACACAGGGGATTGGTTCCAGGAATTGCTCCCCTGCCATAAAGCTGTATAGGCCGCTCGCTGAACATATAGAGCCTGGGCCCCGTACAGGAGGACTGGTGCTTCCCCGCTTATCAGGGGCCTTGGTCCAGGGGGAGACACAGGGGATTGGTTCCAGTAATTGCTCCCCTGCCATAAAGCTGTATAGGCCCCTCGCTGAACATATAGAGCATGGGCCCCGTACGGGAGGACTGGTGCTACCCCCTTATCAGGGGCCCTGGTCCAGGGGGAGATGCAGGGGATTGGTTCCAGTAATTGCTCCCCTACCATAAAGCTGTATAGGCTCCTCGCTGAACATATAGAGCCTGGGCCCCCGTACAGGAGGACTGGTGCTACCCCCTTATCAGGGGCCCTGGTCCAGGGGGAGACACAGGGGATTGTTTCCAGTAATTGCTCCCCTGCCATAAAGCTGTATAGGCCCCTCGCTGAACATACAGAGCCTGGCCCCTGTACGGGAGGACTGGTGCTACCCCCTTATCAGGGGCCTTGGTCCAGGGGGAAACACAGGGTATTGGTTCCAGTAATTGCTCCCCTGCCATAAAGCTGTATAGGCTCCTCGCTGAACATATAGAGCCTGGGCCCCGTACAGGAGGACTGGTGCTACCCCCTTATCAGGGGCCCTGGTCTAGGGGGAGACACAGGGGATTGGTTCCAGTAATTGCTCCCCTGCCATAAAGCTGTATAGGCTCCTTGCTGAACATATAGAGCCTGGGCCCCGTACGGGAGGACTGGTGCTACCCCCTTATCAAGGGCCCTGGTCCAGGGGAAACACAGGGGATTGTTTCCAGTAATTGCTCCCCTGCCATATAGCTGTATAGGCCCCTCGCTGAACATATAGAGCATGGGCCCCGTACGGGAGGACTGGTGCTACCCCCTTATCAGGGGCCCTGGTCCAGGGGGAGACGCAGGGGATTGGTTCCAGTAATTGCTCCCCTACCATAAAGCTGTATAGGCTCCTCGCTGAACATATAGAGCCTGGGCCCCCGTACAGGAGGACTGGTGCTACCCCCTTATCAGGGGCCCTGGTCCAGGGGGAGACACAGGGGATTGGTTCCAGTAATTGCTCCCCTGCCATAAAGCCTAATAGGCTCCTCGCTGAACATATAGAGCCTGGGCCCCATACGGGAGGACTGGTGCTACCCCCTTATCAAGGGCCCTGGTCCAGGGGGAGCCACAGGGGATTGGTTCCAGTAATTGCTCCCCTTGCCATAAAGCTGTATAGGCCCCTTGTTGAACATACAGAGCCTGGGCCCCGTACGGGAGTGCTACCCCCTTATCAGGGGCCCTGGTCCAGGTTTTCTCAACTAGGGTTCCTCCAGAGATTGTTAGGTAAGCCCTCCTACCAGCCATTACCTGCCTGCATTACATAGGGTTCCTGAACCAGGGTTTCATGGAACTGTAGGGTTCCTCTAGAGCAGGGGTGTCAAACTCAACTTCATTGAGGGCCGCATCAGCATTATGATTTCCCTCAAAGGGCCTATTATAATTATAATCTATTAATTAATCTATTATATTAGATGTCCGGAGTATCCCAACCCCCTTACATCAGATGTCAAGAGTCCCCCCCCCCCTTACATCACAGTGCACCCCTTACCTTGTGTTGCTGCTGGGAAGAAGCTGGGGGCAGAGCTGGGATGTAGTAAGTGCAGGGTCATGAGGAGGTCCAAAGGAGGGCTGGAGCTCTACTGCAGCTCTAGGAGAGGTGCAAGGGCCACATGAAATGGCCTTGAGGGCCTGATTCGGCCCACGGGCCTTGTGTTTGACACATGTGCTCTAGAGGTTACTAGGGGTCCCTTGAGCAATCAGCAATTTCTGCCTCTCCAATAAGTTCCCACTGACACTTAGGTCCTTTAACTATCTGTAAAGGGGGAAATTCTTGCCAATGACCACAAGAGTAAGGAGCATTCTTCCCACTGACCATCACACTAATGTATTATGAGTTGTAGATATGGCCATTTTTAGCAGGGGTTCCCTGAGAACAGAAAGTTGTTTCAAGGGTTCCTCGTTATTAAAAAGGTTGAGAAAGTCGGATCTAGGTCTCTGACTGTCTCCTATAGCATGATTTCAGTATCCAATCACTCATTTGTATCTTATTTTTGGACGGAGATCTGCTTTAAATATTTTTTTAGGTTCACTTTAAGGAGTTCTTATGTACCTTCTAAATAGGAACTTCTTTAATAGTCGCCAGAAACTAAAAGACATTTTAATGATCTCTTTGCAAAACTAAATGGACGTCTCAAATCGCGTGAGACGAATCTATAAATTGTTCTCTTTTCACGTAGGATGCGTTTTAATCACATTTGTAACCTCTTTCACCTGTGAGTCTTTGATGCATGTCCCCGGCGTTCATAAAGATGATTATCCGGCATCATGAATCCAACTCTTCTCCGTCCAGGAGGAATTATTTAGATGGTGTAATCAAAACATAATCACTCTTCAGAAAGAAGCGCTCCGTTCTTGGCAAATGGCAAGATTATTTGTTTTTCCGATTAATCTGTCTGTTTACTGAAAAAAATTCCATGACTTTGTATGTTTTTTTTTTTTTTTTTTTTTTAAGATTTAGACCCCAATCAAGTAAAAAGCATTAGGAAGGCACAAGGCTTAAAGGGAACTTGTGATTTGCCCATGCCAAAGCAACAAGTTCATTTTAAAGCACCCCCAGCAGCGTCTAACAGTGTGCATTACAAGCTTGCGGCTAGTCATGTCCTGGCTGGAGGATGTCCAGCATCATCTAGTACAGGGGTCTCCAAACTGCGGCCCGGATGTAAGCCTTAGCTTGCCTTTACCCGGCCCTTTGGACACTATTTCTTCCACTAAAGGCCCGTACACACGTACCGATCGTCGGCATACAAACGTCGGTGGACGAAGGATCTGCCGATTGTACGCGTGTTAGTATGGTGCCTCCGACAGATGTCTGCGCACAATCCGCGGACAAAAGTCTTTCGTGCAAACATGAAAATTTTTGTATGCCGACACCAGAACGGACGATTGTTCGCCTGTCAGTACACAATTCGGCCGACAGACCGCAGATTTGCAAGACTGGGCATGCTCAGAAAATAGAAAACACAGGGAAAGTTAACCATTACATGACATCACTTCTGCAGTCGGCGGACAAAATTCTTGTGCTGTCCTTGTGCTGTCTTTGCACTTTTCAGCAGACACCGACATCCCGGGGAGAAAAGAGGAACATTTGTATGCCGACCATCGGTACGTGTGTACGGGGCTTTACACCAATAATGGGGTACTATTGCTCCCACTAACACCAGAGTTGGGGAACTAATTCTACCACTGACCCCAATTATGGGGCATGATTATTGCCAATGACCCAAATTATGGGGCACTATTATTTCCAATGACCCCAATTGTGGGGCACTATTATTTCCAATGACCCCAATTGTGGGGCACTATTATTTCCAATGACCCCAATTATGGTGCACTATTCTTCCCATTGATACCAGTGATGGGACACTATTCCTCCCATTGATACCACTGATGGGACACTATTCCTCCCATTGATACCAGTGATGGAACACTATTCTTCCCATTGACACCCCCTTTTTCTGGCCCTAATTATGGGCCCTCTATGCACCTGGGGCCCCTGGGCAGTGCCCCTGTGTCTGTGTTTGATAAAAATAAGCCATTCTTTACCAGTTTTCAGAGCGCTAATTGCCGCTCACGTGTCCCGCCGCCTCTCTTCTCCTCTCAGCCTCCCCTCCTCCCGACTGACGTCAGCGGGAAATCCTCAGCCCCGCCCTCTGCAGGCAGCTGTCAGACGGGGAGAGGAGAGAGTCAGCGGGTCACGTAAATGGCGATCGGTGCTCTGAAAACTGGTAAAGAACGGTTTATTTTTTTTAAAACACATATATAGACGCAGGGGCACACAGGGTTATTAAACAGACCAGACAGGATGGTATAAAGTTCATTAACAACCACTTTAAAGGGGAAGTTGAGATTTCAGGGGGGGCACTTGCCCCCCCCTTGAGGATGCCCATGCTGTGGGCTATGATTAAGTAAAGAAGTTAGTGAAACGCGTTAACCAGGCTTTCCTCCGATGCTACTGTGAATTTTCTTTGTGGATGTTGGATGAGCTTTTATGGAATAACGTGCTTTTCCTTGCATTCTGGAGTGCGGTCACCTTTTTTTGCTTCCCTTTATAAAGAAGCACACTGCCAGCCCCTCCCTCTAGCCATGATCTGCTTACATTGCATGGAGAAGCACAGACACCCATTGATGATATCAATGGGACTAAACCACTTTAAAGGGGAAGTTGAGATTTCAGGGGGGCACTTGCCCCCCCCTTGAGGATGCCCATGCTGTGGGCTATGATTAAGTAAAGAAGTTAGTGAAACGCGTTAACCAGGCTTTCCTCCGATGCTACTGTGAATTTTCTTTGTGGATGTTGGATGAGCTTTTATGGAATAACGTGCTTTTCCTTGCATTCTGGAGTGCGGTCACCTTTTTTTGCTTCCCTTTATAAAGAAGCACACTGCCAGCCCCTCCCTCTAGCCATGATCTGCTTACATTGCATGGAGAAGCACAGACACCCATTGATGATATCAATGGGACTAAATCAGGGACTGTAGTGAAAACAGAAAGTTTTTTTCTTTTTTTTTGTTCCCTCAAAAATGGCACTATTATATTGATGAGATGAGAAAGGATGACCCAGGAGAGGGAAAATGAAGGAGGTCAAACTTACGTTTTCCCCATTCATTAATTGATTGGTTTCTAAATGTCTACAAAGAAACATCGGTAAAAGGAAGAAACATTTATATCGTCTCCTTTCCATACAGAACGCTCTATTAATAAATTCTCCGCAATGACAGCCTCACTGTAATAAAATAAACAAGTGACATGCAAAACAATGTATTGTGATAATTCCAATTTGCTGAACATAATTATTAATTCACTTTATTACATTCTGCATGTGAGCAATCACAGTTTTGGTGCTGTAAGACAGCATGGGGACCTGGAAATATAATGCTCAGCTAATTAAACTGGCTGGGCTGGGGGATTTATTTACACGACGCACACAGTGTCAGTGCGCTTGCCAAAACCCGATTCTGGAAACTGGGTCACTTGTGTGAAAGCAGAACCAGCCATGGTAATCAGCGAACACGCAGGAAGAATGGCGCTCATTCTATTCAGGAAGATACATAACACAGAGCCCAACCAGAGCTCCACTGCCTCTGAGGACGGACGATTGTACTAATTCCCAAAAATAACATATCACAGCTTAATAACTACGGCTGAATTCCTTTTTTTTTTTACCTTTATTTTCACCTGATGATCCTGCCATCAACACATTTCATGTATCTGGGTGGCTACGCTCACTTCTTCACTGTATCTATGGAGGAGACATAAAAGCCACCCAGGCTGGACATTAACCACTTCAGTTCCGAAAGGTTTTACCCCCTTAAAGTGGTAGTATACTCTGCTTTTTAATTTTTACCTACAGGTAAGCCTATAATAAGGGTTTCCTGTACATAAAATGAATGCTTCCTAAACCTGCACGGTTTAGGAGATATTCACCCTGCATGCAGCCACTGACAGCAGCGGCGCATTTGCTCTGAAGGTCCGGCGTATCTTCAGAGCTCCTTGCCGGCTCCTTACCAGAAAGTGAACTCCGGCGCGCATGCGCGGGAGTGACGTCATTGCGGATCCGGCCACTCACAACGCCAGAGCGTTGTCAGACCTACAAGAGCCACTTTGCCGCAGTACAGCTCAGTGAGCAGTCGGCAAGTGGTTAAACAATCAGCAACGTCTGCCTCTCAGATAAGTTCCCACTGACACCTTTGATCTTTTTAGCTATCTGTAAAGGAGTAATTCTTCCAATGACTACAAGTGTAAGGAGCATTCTTCCCACTGGCCATTACACTAATGTACCATGAGTTGTAGATATGGTCATTTTTTAGCAGGGGTTCCCTGAGATCAGAAAGTTATTTTAGGGGTTCCTCTGTTTTGAAAAGGTTGAGAATCACAAATCATGACATCTAAAAAAGATATGTCATTAAAACAAAACAATTTTATAAAAAAAAATAATAATAATTAGCATGTTAATGAGGAGAAGAGGGAGGAACCAGGGAAAGCAAAACATAACCAGAACTAATTTGAGCTCCGGTTCACACTAATACAACTTGTCAGGCGACTTGGTCAGCCTGGCAAGTCGTGCTCCTTCGCGGTCATTGTGTAGTACAGGACCGGTTCTAATAGGAGCGACACAAGTCGCTCCGACTTAGAAAAAGGGTCCTGTACTACTTCGGGGCGACCTGGAGGCGACTTGCATTGACATTCGTTTTATGAAGTCCGTGCAAGTCGCGCCGAAGTTGCGCTGCACGCGACTTCACAGGTCGCCCCCTAAGTCGGAGTGACCTAGTGTGAACCGGCACTTACTGTAAGCTCCCTTTGCTCCATTTTAGGGATGCAAAAAAAAAAAATCATAATAGCAGTGCTGTCTGTCACTTTCAACAAGCTGCTAGCAGGCTTCAACTGCCTTTCAACAAGTTTTTAGACATGCCAGAGGCTTATTGGAAAACCTTCATAACCAGCTTAAAGTGATAGGCACCATTCATATTATGATTGATAGTTAACATCTCCAACCTGGAGCTAATGAGGGTTTACATGCATCAAGAGAGGTGTTGAAAGCTTGCTGGAGGCAAATTGTAGAGGAGCAGCGTATGAAATGCCCGCAGGTTTCCTTACTGCAATAGAGGGACACTTAAGTCTTTTGACAGTTATAACAAAAATTACATTGTCAGCAGATTGAAACAGAAAGGTCATATTTAATGAAGAATTCCAGGTAAGGATATTTTTACATTGGTATACCATACCTGTGGGATCCCTCTAGAAGCTGGAAATTACTAGTAGGGACTACTATCGCTACTCCATTTATTTCCAGGTGCCGTGCCGGGCGCCTGCCCTGCTGCATTGTGAACACAGGAGGTTGCCCAGTTGGCACAAGCACCATTCAGAGAACACTTTGCATTTCTAAATTAAGGCAAAGCATTGTCTGATGGGACAAGGTGACGGTGTGTGGGGCGGTGATGTCACACACTCCACCTTGTCCAATCAGACAATGCTTTTCATTCCTTAAGTGAAAATGCAAAACACTCTCCGATTTGCGCCAGTGCCAGGTTTTCACAATGCAGTAAGGCAGCTACTTAGCATGGGACCTTGAAGCTGGAGGAGATCAGTGTGGTATGCGACTCTCAGCTGTTCTATGGGCCAGCTTTCTGGGCGCCATGTCCATACATTTCAAAGTATTTCCATAGAATTGTTTGGAACATTTTTACAAGATAGACCAACAGTTCTTTCCTCAAACCTCCCCAACTGTTCAGCCTTGGGACTTGGGAATGTGATAACCAATTTGTACATTAATACTATGGCCAACTTAGATAGGGGCCAATTGACCTACCAGCATGCCTTTGTAGAATGGGAGGAAACCACAGTGCCTGGAAGAAACTCACAAGGATACAGAGAGAACATGCAAACTCCATGCAAATAAAGTCTTAGGCCAAGAGTCAACCCTCAGTAGTGAAAAGAATAAGTGCTCACCACTGAGCCACTGTGCCATCCGTATAACAATACCACATATATTTGTAGACACCTGGAGGTGCCTTCTATCCTAGACCGGAGCCAGCTTAACACTATGGAACCGCACCACCCCATGGCTCTGCTGTACGAAAATCCCCAAGCTTTTACAAAGCATCTGGTTTTAATGATGATCCGGCAGTCCCAACAATAGCGTTTTTCTTGGGTCAGCAAAAACCATAATGAGTGGCTACCTTGACATAGCTGTCTTAGCATTTTGTACAATAGATGATAACAAAACTTTAAATAAATCCCAGAAGATGGAGATTCCATTCCCTACATGTTCCTTATATAGATGTAGATATCTGTTCAGTTGTATACAACCCTCGGTTATTCTTTGGGCCAGCTCTCTGGGCTCCATGTCCATACATTTGGAAGCATTTGCCATAGAATTTTCTTGGCACGTTTTTATGAGATAGACAACCAGGTATTTCTTTAATCCTGCCCAATTGTCCAACCTTGGGTCTTGAGATTGTCATAGCACACGTACATACATACTAGGGCCAGTTTAGACAGAATCCAATTAACCTTCTATCATGTCTAGCATAGTATGGGAAGAAAACAGGGTACAGAGAGAAAACCCTAAAGAACACAAGGAGAACAAGTAAACTCTATTCATATAGTGTCCTGGTTGAGTTTAAACCTGAGAACCCTGATTCTACAAGGTGTATGTGCTAATCACTGAGCCACCCCTAAAATGATACTGAATACATCTGTAGACACCTGGAGGGGCCTTCTATCATAAACAGGAGCCAGCTTAACACCGTAGAACCAACCCAAGGCTCCGCTGTACAAACCTCCCCCCGAGTCTTTACAAATCATCTGGTTTTATTGATGATCCAGCATTTCCAACAGTAGTGGTTTCTCTTTAGTCAGAAAAGAAACATAGTAAGTGGCTACTGTGGCAGGGTGAGCCCGGGCCACTGTTTAATATGGCGGTCTGGGGCAGACTTTCTAGGAAGCAGACAAACTAATGATGCAGTGTAGGTGTGTGCTGCCTTCATCCTAGAGCCAGGGTTAGAGCTCAGGACTTCACCCTCCCGAGGGTGTAAGCGATTGGAAGGGAGCCGTGAGAGGTACACATTGCACCATATTGTCCAGGACAGGACAGAGAGAGAGAGAGAAAGTGTGGGACATGTGGACAGTTGGGACGCTGTACGACAGACACCGAGGGGTGGATTTATTTAAGGAAAATCCTTAAATAAGCAGGTGCACTTGGAAATGCTTTGCAAATGCACTTGAAGTGCAGTCGCTGTAGATCTGATCTCATACAAAGAAAATAAGAAACAGCATGTTTTTTGCTTGTATGTGATTGGATGATAGAAATAAGCAGAACTTCCTCTAATTTCAGATCTTCCCCTCAGATTTACAGCGAGTGCACTTCCAAGTGCACTTGTAGTGCATAATGGATTTGCCTTTAGTAAATCAACCTCAGAGCTGAGTGAGATACAAAGTGTGTGCACGAGCACTGGATGTGTTTCATGGTCAGGAAGTCCAAATCTTATAAGTTGAGCAGTAAAGCTGCATAGGGAGACTTGAGGCTGAACGTTACTTTTCAGCCTCAATGGTCCCAGGAGGAGAGTGACGGCTGTCCCTCCTCCTGTCGGTGGTGTGGAAAGTGGTCACAGGCAGTCGGCCTAGTGGACCAGGCGTGTGGTGCTGAGCCAGGAGGTCCAGAGGATGCTGACAGTGGAGCAAGTGGCAGAGCAACCTGAGGATAAACAGTGTCCGTGAGTACCAGGGAGCTTGCCAGGGGTCTGCCCAGGAAGGGGACCCCACCAGTGGAGAGTCAGTGGACAGGGGCCAGCACACACAGCTAGAGAGAAAGGGGGTGCCAAGTTGAGACCTTTTCATCTAGCTTCACTACTGTGGCAAAGTGAAGCAGTGGCCTTGCCACATACACTGCAGCTAATTGTCCACGGAATTGTGCATAGTTTGGAGTTGGAGTATACCACTCATCTCTTATCCCATCCCAGTTCAAAATAAAACACAAAAAAACAAATCCCCTGGACTGTATATTGTCTGAGCAAAGAGTTAAAGTGATACATTTTAACGGACTATTGCTATGGGTAACCCAGGGGAATCCAGTCTCAGCAGCTCCCTACCCTAGGGGGCAGTGCTACATTAGAATAGTTTTTACATTTTAGAATGGGGTGCCCTGAGACTGTCCATCATTTTTTAAAGGGTGCCTTGACTGAAAAAAGGTTGGGAAACCCTGCTCTATAGAGATGTATATATCCATTCAGTTGTATACAACTCTCGGCTATTCTTTGGGCCAGCTCTCTGGGCTCCATGTTCATACATTTGGAAGCATTTTCCATAGAATTTTCTTGGCACATTTTTATGAGATAAACAACCAGGTCTTTCTTCAATCCTCCCCAATTGTTCAGCCTTGGGTGTTGGGATTGTGATAACACGTGTACATACATACTAGAGCCCATTTAGACAGGAGTCAATTAGCTACTAGAATGTCCTTGAAATGTGAAAGAAAAACAGGATTGAGAGGAACAAGTAGACTCCATGCATATAGTGTCCTGGCCAGTGCTTTAAGTGGGCCGGTATGCACTGGTACTCAGTACCGCCACTTCCAAATATGGCTCTTGAGCATCCCGCCACCTCTCCGTGTGCCTTAGCGTACCAGTATGCTCATTTAGGACATCTGCTCCCTCAATTGCCCCCCCCCCCAAGAATATTTCCCACTCCAGAGCCAAACCAGTCACCACCAGTGAGTCCCCCTGCTCTGGAGTCCCAGGCCAGGGGGGGGTGCTCTGTGGGGACCCAGATGTGGGGTGGGGGGGGGCGACAAAATTTATAGGCTATAAAAGAGTATCTGCACCTCTTTTGGGCCACTTAATGCACTGGTCCTGGCTGAGTTTCAAACTAGGGATCGACCGATTATTGGCACCACTGATATATCGGGGGCCGATATGCACTTTCCCCGATATACCGGAATCGGCCCCTGAGGTTACCGAAATTGCTGATATTTCGGGAAAGTGCTGTACCGGAGTGATCCCTGCAGCTCGAGGCATCACCCCGGTACTGGCGTCCATAGCCGACGGTTGGCTGTCTTGTAATGACAACCGATGCAGCTGAGAAGCCGCTCGGCTGTCATTACAAGGAGCGGGAGGGGACGTCCCCCCTCCCGTCGCCTTCCGTGGCTCGCCTGGGTCTCCCGTCCCACCGGGAGACCTGGGCATCCTACTTGCACGGCCGCCGAAGACCCGATCAAAGCCGCATTCAGCTCTGATCATGACATCACTTCCGGGTACTCGGTGCCACATTATAAAAACTGACAGCATTCAAAACAGCCAAACTTGGCATTTTGAATGCTTTTCAGTGCCGAGGAGGGGTTTGGGGTCTTTTCCCTCCACAACAGTACCTATCAAGTGTAAAAAAAAAAAAAAAAATAAAACATTTTATATGTACAAAAATATCGGCCAATATTGGGCGATACCGATATTCAATGGCCAAAATCCGAAAATCCAATATGGGTCGACCACTAGTACATGCATTCTAGAACCCATTTAGACAGGAGTCAATTAACTACTAGAATGTCCTTGAAATGTGAAAGAAAAATGAGATTGAAAGGTAACCTAAAAAAACACAAGGAGAACAAGTAGACTCCATGCATATAGTGTCTTGGCTGAGTTTCAAACCAAGGACCCTGGTGCTACAAGGCATAGGTGCTAATCAATGAGTCACTGCAATATTGATTGTATCCTGAGCAAACATTTTCTTGGGCCCCCCCCCCCCCTCCCTGAATCCACTTATCAACTATTTGCAGGCAGTGCGATCTCAAGGGAAAGCTGCCTTGGGCCCCACTACAATGACTAGGCTCGGGGCAGCTGCCCCTTTTGCCCTGTGTTAAAGATGGCCCTGAGTCACTGTGTTACCTCTATAATGATACCAAATACATCTGCGGACACCTGGGGTGGCCTTCCATCCTAAACAGGAGCCAGCTTAACACTTTGGAACCAGCCCATAGCTCCACTGTACGAAACCGCCCAAGCTTTTACAAAGCATCTGGTTTTAATGGCCATCCACCAGTCCCAACGGTACCCGTTTTGCCTTGGTCAGCAAAAACCATAATGAATGCCTACCTTGACATAGCTGTCTTAGCAGCCCGGCGTACCATCAACAGCCGCGCTGTTCATTTTGTGCAATAGATGATAGCAAAACTTTAAATAAGTCCCAGAAGACGGAGATTCCATTCCTCTGCAATATTTGTGTGGGGAGAAATGAGAGATTTATGATGTGTACCTTGCATTGATACACACACAACGCTGCATAACCACATGTTAAAAGTAATTCTCGACAACAAAAGCGCTGGTTGATGTTCTCATCTACTGTAATTCCAGGATGTCGGCTACTAAATCACAGCAGAGGCCCCAGGAATAGGAAAATAATGGAGTTTTGTGTCTATTTCATAACAGGTAACAAAATGAGTTGCCGTGGAAGGCCGATGCCGTACGGTTTTTAAATTGCTGTGGGTCTGCTGATCTGAGTCTGTTTACATATACTGCATTTTATTTGATAAATATATTGAATTGCTGCTCTACAGACAAATACAATGTTCGCATGTCTGTTATTAAAGATACATGGCAAATCCCCAGAAGAAGCTATAAAAGCAACGCTTAGGAGTGTATTTATAGAAAATCTGTACAGCTATCAGTCCTATGAAACTGCATGTACATTTATATTGTGTGAATGGGGGCAAAATCAAATGTGATTTGATTCTTTTGTATGTGAGAATTAAGAAAATGCCACATTATGGCCCCTAGATGGAGCTGACGATCACAGTAAAGTAGTTCTCTTTGGCTCCATCTAGTGGCCATAATGCTGTATTTTACTTTCTGCCCGCAGGACCTGAACTTTAGGGCCAGGTTCACACATATGCAGCTGTGGGTTCGGGTTCAGGTGCGCATCAGGTCCGAATTGTTCCCTGAATTCGCATTCTTAATTGGACCCAAGGATGCACAGGACCCTTTTTAAATGTGGACCTGTGTAAACCATTGAGAGACGGTCACACTCACCTGTCATGCGAATTGGAATGTGTGAAAACCTGCATCTAATTCGCATATGTGTGAACCCTGCTTAAAGGGAATTTTAAAGCTGGAGGCATTTCCCGAGCTTCCCGATCATGTGATTACTGTGATTGGCTGTCACAGTGGTCACATGATTGGGAGCCTGTCCTACTGACTCTTGATTGTAGTTAGTGACCTATTTCTGTTGATGGGGGGGGGGGGGGGGCATGTATACAAGTGCATTACCAGCATTCCCATTCCCAAGTACTTCCCAAGCGACGTTGACATATACATATATGTGGCAACTAAGCATTAACCACTTCTGCCAGAAGATTTTCCCCCCTTAATGACCAGGCCATATTTTGCGATTACTTACTTTAACGGACAATTGCGCGGTCGTGCGACGCTGAATCTAAATAAAATTGATGTCCCTTTTTTCCCAAAAATAGAGCTTTCTTTTGGTGGTATTTGATCACCTGTGCGATTTTTATTTTTTGCGCTATAAACAAAAGAGTGACAATTCTGAAAAAAAATATATATTTTTTTTACTTTCTGCTATATAACATTTTCAATAAAAAAATGTAAAAATCTAATTTTTTTCATCATTTTAGGCCAATTTGTTTTCTGCTACATATTTTTGGGAAAAAAAAAATCCCAATAAGCGTATATTGATTGGTTTGCGCAAAAGATATCGCATCTACAAACTAGGGGAAAGATTTATATCATTTTTATTTTTTACTAGTAATGGCGGCAATCTGCGATTTTTAGCGGGACTTCGACATTGCGGCGTACAGATCAGACACCTAACTGACATTTTTGGAGGACCAGTGACATTACTACAGTAATCAGTGCTAAAAATATGCACTTTTACTGTACTAATGACACTGGCAAGAAAGGGGTTTACCCAGGGGCGATCACAGGGTTAAATGTGAGCCTAGGGGGTGTTATCTAACTGTGGGGTGGATGGGCTTGAGAAATCAATACAGAATTGTGTTCCTAAATAGGAGGAACATTTATTATTAACATTTTTAGACAAAAGGTACCATGATTGGCTGGCCATCATCCCAATACATAACGAAAAAATACAAGTAAGGAGAAAGCGGGACTTTATAAAGACCAAAATAGAAGGGATAGTTACAAATTATTCGTAAAAAAGACATCTTTATTAATTCAAAGTAGTAAAACCTTACATATACATGGTAAAACAATAGTAAAGAATTACTCAACGTAGGAGCACCGATACATTAGTACCACTTTGGTAACCGTGGTTTCGGTATGGGCGCAGTCTGACGGTCCCCGGCAAGCCGACACGTTTCACACTAAGGCTTCCTCAGGGCCCAAGAGACCAGAAAGACCGACATTCTTTTGCTAACCCAACAAGGTCAAAGGCAGCTTAAAACAAATATCCCTGGGCAGGCGTCGGGACACTATATGGTAGGGGCAGTAGTGTCATACCAAGGTTATATCCACAACTTGGAGACAACAAGAGACCTAATGACCTCCGTCGTACTGGAAGTTATAGGTATCCAAATAGCAGGGCGACTGCATAAGTACTACAGTACCCTCACAGAATCATGAAGTCTGTGGTTCACGTAAAGATATTATACTTTGGTAAGATAACTGTTGAAGATCATATCTAGGTTTTTATATCCGTAATTCATACAGTCTCCACAGGGCAGATACTAGATCACAATTCCCCGGATTCCCTGGTACCAGGTTGTAGAGGCACAACGAATATCCCTCTAGGATAGGAATAAAAGTGATCACATTTTTTATTTTTTTTTAAAACAGTGTAAAAATAAAAAATAAAAGATAAAATAAATAGGAAAAAAAAAAATTAACCACTTACCGCAAAGTGACGTAGGGGTACGTTGGCAAACTTTGCGGGGGTATACCGGGATGATGAATTTAGCTAGAGGCACCATCCTGGTACCGTGGTTTACAGCCGACGGTCGGCTTTCCGTCAGTAACGACCGATGCGGCTCGGGATTGTCCCCCCCCTCCCGCCACCTTCCGTGACTTTGCTCGGGGCTCCCATCCCACCAGAAGCCCCGAGCACCCAGCCGGCACGTCCGCTGGCTGGATGGAGTCCAGATCAATGCCGGAAACGGCTTCGATCGGGTCTCCGATGACATAACCCGGAGGCGGCGTCCATGACGTCACTTCCGGGTTACTGTGCTGCAAAAGGCGGCAAATTTAAAAAACGGCTGTATGCAAAAACGCAGTTTTCGGCGTTTTGCATACAGGGAAGTGTAGTGGAGGGGTCTAGGGTCTTTTAGACCCTCGATCCCTCCATAAAAAGTACCTGTCACTACATATTGGTGTCACAAGGGATGTTTACATTGCTTGTGACAGCAATAAAAGTGATCAGATTTTTTCTTTTTCAAAAACCTGTAATAAAGTTATAAAAATAAAATAAAATAAATAGAAAAAAAAAAAATTTTAGCCGCCCCCATCACCGTTAGCTCGCGCACAAAAAAAAACGTATATGGAAGTCGAGCGGCGAATGAAATCGCTGTTTAAACCAAACATGTGAGGTATCGCCGCGATCGCCAGAGCATGAGCAATAATTTAAAAAAAAGAGCTACACTCTAACTCTAAACTGGTAACCGTTAAAAAAATTGAAAGCGTCGCCTATTGAGATCTCTATTGACCGTAGTTTGTCGCCATCCCACAGGTGTGCGCAATTTTAAACCGTAACATGTTGGGTATCTATTTACTCGGCTTGACATCATCTTTCACAATATACAAAAAAATGGGCTAACTTTACTGTTTAGTATTTTTTAAATGCAGTGAAATGTGATTTTTCAAAATTTTTCCAAAAAAATGGCGTTTTAAAGACCGCTGCGCAAATACCGCGTGACAAAAAATATTGCAATGACCGACATTTTATTCTCCAGATTCTTTGCTAAAAAAATATACATAATGTTTGGGGGTTCTAAGTAGGTTTCTAGGAAAAAATACTGGTTTTAACTTGTAAACAAAAAGTGTCCGAAATAGGGCTGGGGCTTAAGTGGTTAAAGCGCCCCCTCCCCATTAGCTCACGCGCAGAAGCAAATGCATACGCAAGTCGCGCCCAAATCAGTAAACGGTGTTCAAACCACACATGTGAGGTATCGCCACGATCGTTCGAGCGAGAGCAATAATTTGAGCCCTAGACCTCCTCTGTAACTCTAAACTGGTAACCCGTAGAAATTTTTAAAATGTCGCCTATGGGGATTATTCAGTACCAATGTTTTTTGCCATTCCACGTGCGCAATTTTGAAGCATGACATGTTGGGTATCTATTTACCCCCCAGTAACATCATCTTTCACATTTTAGAAAAAATTGGGCTAACTTTACTGTTTTCTTATTTTCTAATTCAAAAAAGTGAAATTTTTTCAAAACAATTGCGTTTGTAAGACCGCTGCGCAAATACGGTGTGATAAAAAATATTGCAATGATCTCCATTTTATTCTCTAGGGTCTCTGCTAAAAAAAAAGATATAATGTTTGGAGGTTCTAAGCAATTTTCTAGCAGAAAAAACAGGATTTAACTTGTAAACAACAAGTGTCAGAAATAGGCCCGATCCAGACGTGATTAAACAGTGACGAGGCCTAGTACTTTACAGCTATGTCTGTATAAGAAACAGAAATCCCACTGAGGACAGTCTTGTCTATTTCAAGTTGAATTTTCAATTGTACCTGTGTCTTCACTGCTTGTATGCTGTTTATTCTTCATTTTAAATGGACCAACCAGCTATTAATTGTCACAGTCTTGTCAAGGCTCTTGTGTTCACACTAAAAGAGCGAACAATGAAAGACGTTCCTCATATTCAGGCGTACACAAACACAACACTTGTCTGAATAGACCTCCGAGATTAACAACACAGAACCATTTACCGTTCTCAAGCCGTTTTAATATATTCTTTGGTAGCGTGTGCTGTATGCATTTCTGAATTCCTCAATGCGACAAGCGTGTTGCAAATGAAAGCTTCGCCATTTAACGTGTGTCATTCAGTGTGAAAAAAAAAAAACAAGGCTCCAACTTAGAAAAAGTACTTTTTAACATGAAATAGCTTGAATACATTTCCGTCATCATGGAAAAATAATGCTCAAATAATTCAGAGAGAGAACGTGATGCATATATGTGACTGCTAAATTATTATAAGATTTACAAACAGGAGAAGTCATAACATTATTTAATTATTTTTTCATTTCGAGGGTTACTTCAAATCTGATTAAAAATCTGAATCCAAATGTGATTGGCTCCTGCTGTGTCCAATCACAGCGGGAAAGGCCCAGAGCCAAAGAAGAAAATCACATACAGGTACTAGATTTTGCACTTAAGGGCCATAACCCTGGTAGCAGAAAGTGAAAAACATTGTTTTTTTTCAGAATTGTCGCTCTTTTTTTGTTTATAGCGCAAAAAATAAAAATCGCACAGGTGATCAAATACCACCAAAAGAAAGCTCTATTTGTGGGGGGAAAAAATACATCAATTTTATTTAGGTATAGCGTCGCACGACTGCGCAATTGTCGGTTAAAATAACGCAGTGCCGAATCACAAAAAATGGCCTGGTCATTAAGGGGGCAAATCCTTCCGGTCCAGAACTACAGTACCTTGCAAAAGTATTCGGCTCCCTTGAACTTTTCAACTTTTTGCCACATTTAAGGCTTCAAACATAAAGATATAAAACTGTAATTTTTTGTGAAGAATCAACAACAAGTGGGATACAATCATGAAGTGGAATGAAATTTATTGGATATTTCAAACTTTTTTAACAAATAAAAAACTGAAAAATTGGACATGCAAAATTATTCAGCCCCCTTAAGTTAATACTTTGTAGCGCCACCTTTTGCTGTGATTACAGCTGTAAGTCGCTTGGGGTATGTCTCTATCAGTTTTGCACATCGAGAGACTGAAATTTTTGCCCATTCCTCCTTGCAAAACAGCTAGAGCTCAGTGAGGTTGGATGGAGAGCGTTTGTGAACAGCAGTTTTCAGTTTTTTCCACAGATTCTCGATTGGATTCAGGTCTGGACTTTGACTTGGCCATTCTAACACCTGGATATGTTTATTTGTGAACCATTCCATTGTAGATTTTGCTTTATGTTTTGGATCATTGTCTTGTTGGAAGACAAATCTCCGTCCCAGTCTCAGGTCTTTTGCAGACTCCATCAGGTTTTCTTCCAGAATGGTCCTGTATTTGGCTCCATCCATCTTCCCATCAATTTTAACCATCTTCCCTGTCCCTGCTGAAGAAAAGCAGGCCCAAACCATGATGCTGCCACCACCATGTTTGACAGTGGGGATGGTGTGTTCAGGGTGATGAGCTGTGTTGCTTTTACGCCAAACATAACGTTTTGCATTGTTGCCAAAAAGTTCGATTTTGGTTTCATCTGACCAGAGCACCTTCTTCCACATGTTTGGTGTGTCTCCCAGGTGGCTTGTGGCAAACTTTAAACGACACTTTTTATAGATATCTTTAAGAAATGGCTTTCTTCTTGCCACTCTTCCATAAAGGCCAGATTTGTGCAGTATACGACTGATTGTTGTCCTATGGACAGAGTCCCCCACCTCAGCTGTAGATCTCTGCAGTTCATCCAGAGTGATCATGGGCCTCTTGGCTGCATCTCTGATCAGTCTTCTCCTTGTATGAGCTGAAAGTTTAGAGGGACGGCCAGGTCTTCGTAGATTTGCAGTGGTCTGATACTCCTTCCATTTCAATATTATCGCTTGCACAGTGCTCCTTGGGATGTTTAAAGCTTGGGAAATCTTTTTGTATCCAAATCCGGCTTTAAACTTCTCCACAACAGTATCTCGGACATGCCTGGTGTGTTCCTTGTTCTTCATGGTGCTCTCTGCGCTTTAAACGGACCTCTGAGACTATCACAGTGCAGGTGCATTTATACAGAGACTTGATTACACACAGGTGGATTCTATTTATCATCATTAGTCATTTAGGTCAACATTGAATCATTCAGAGATCCTCACTGAACTTCTGGAGAGAGTTTGCTGCACTGTAAAGGGGCTGAATAATTTTGCACGCCCAATTTTTCAGTTTTTTATTTGTTAACAAAGTTTGAAATATCCAATAAATTTCGTTCCACTTCATGATTGTGTCCCACTTGTTGTTGATTCTTCACAAATAATTACAGTTTTATATCTTTAGGTTTGAAGCCTGAAATGTGGCAAAAGGTCGCAAAGTTCAAGGGGGCCGAATACTTTCGCAAGGCACTGTAGTTAAGCGGTTAAAGTATAAATAAAGGTAAAACTTATTTTTTTTAGTTTTGGATAGAGTAGAGAGGGATTTGAACCCCTGTCAGTTTTTATTGCTGACTGTACCCCCCTTAGGGAGATGCACCCTCTCTATTTGTCCTGTTTACCATTATCAGTTAAAGTTAAAGTAAGAGAAATTACCCAAATGTAAAGCGCTGCATGACAGCAAATTTTCCAAAAAAAAACACATCATTAATAATACACTTGTATTAAAATCAATCTTGCTTAGGATTACAGAAATATTAAAGTCATGACCCTAATAAAATTCTCTATCACCCGCTCACAGTAGTTCAACATTAACCGATAATGTGAAATCCAATAAACAACATTCAGAAATTCTCTTTTTATTGATGAGATAAAGCTTAAGGCATTTCCTGGATTTCAAATTTCCGCTTCATCAGGAGAAAAATGGGTCAAAGCTCACATCCATGCAGAGGAGTTCAAAGTCCAGACAAGGATACAAGTGGGGGCTACAGAAGAGGGCCAAATATCACCCCAAAGATATCACACATGGCTTGAATATGATATTATATTCCTCAAAAGAACGACTCAGAAGCACGGAGTAGTGCTAGGACACTTTAGAAGTTGCTGTCAGACACCATATGTCCATATTTGTGCTCAAAGTGCTGTCAGAGTTGCACCATGACATACAGGCGCATCTTATGAAATTAGAATATCATCAAAAAGTTAACTTATTTCAAGTAATTCAATTCAAAAAGTGAAACTCTTATATTTTATATAGATGCGTGATATATTTCAAGCATTTTTTTCTTTTAATTCTCCACTGTGGAAACTTCACACTGGACCTCATGCAACTTGGATTCTGTGCCTCTCCACTCTTCCTCCAGACTCTGGGACCTTGATTTCCAAATGAAATGCAAACTTTTCCACAGTCAGTGATGATTTGGGAAGCCGTGTCATCTGCTGGTGTTGGTCCACTGTGTTTTATCAAGTCCAAAGTCAGCACAGCCCTCTAGCAGGAAATTCTAGAGCACTTCATGCTTCCCTCTGCTGACCAGCGTTATGGAGATGCTGATTTAATTTTCCAGCAGGACTTGGGCAGGTGCCCACACTGCCAAAACTACCAAAACTACCAAAACTACCTGGTTTAATGATCATGGTATCACTGTGCTTGATTGACCAGCAAACTGGCCTGACCTAAACCCAATAGAGAATCTGTGGGGTATTGTCAAGCAGAAGATGAGAGACACCAGACCCAACAATATAGACAAGCTGAAAGCCGCTATGAAAGCAACCTGGGCTTCCATAACACCTCAGCAGTGCCACAGGCTAATGGCCTCCAGGCCATGCTGCATTGATGCAGTACCATATATGATGGCGTATAAGATTACTTTTTAACATTAACACATCCCCCAAAAATCGGGGGGTCGTCTGATACGCGGAGTATAAAATGTGAGGACTACTTTACATAGTTCGTTTGGGCCAAGCTGGCCCAAAACGAACGTCCCTAATCTCTCAACCTACTGAATTTGCAGTAATACCTGTATGTACCGTAGCTTCAGCTACATACAGTATGCCACGCTGAGCCAATCACGGTCAGCGATGTATTCTATTGATGAATACAAAGCCTGCTCGGATTGGCAGAGTCAGAGAGGTGGGCTGATGATGTTACAACCTCTGACTCAGCCAATCTGAGCTGACTTTGTATTTAATAATAGAATACATCGCTCGTCGTGATTGGCTCAGCACAGTATACTGTATGTAGCCGAAGCTACGCTACATACAGTATTACCACACATCCAGCGAGATTAGGGACGTTCGTTTTGGGCTGACAGATTAGTCGGTGTAAACGGCTGCAAAATGGGGTTGCCTCGGAAGGAGGAGGGGGGTAGTCTTATATGGCCATTATAACCCAAAACCTATGTTTTAACTGTAAAATTAGGGGGTCGTCTTATACGGCAGCATATACAGTAATTCATGCAAAAGGAGCCCTGACCATGTATTGAGTGCATACTATACTGTACATGGACATACTTTTCAGTAAGCCAACATTTCTGTATTAAAAATCCTTTTGTTTATTGGTCTTATGTAATATTAAAATTTTCTGAAATACTGAATTTAGGGTTATCACTAGCTGTAAGCCGTAATCATCAAAATTAAAATAAAGAAATGCTTGAAATATATCACTCTGTGTGTAATGCATCTATATAAAATATGAGTTTCACTTTTTGAATTGATGTACTGAAATAAATTAACTTTTTGATGATATTCTAATTTTATGCAATGCAAAGAGAAACTGTCCTGCCACTGCCCAATTTTTACACTGCTGTATCTTCTGTGTAAAATCTTAATGAGAATTTCCCAGAGGCTGGAAAGTTTTGCATTGGCAAAAACAAGTACAGCAAACTTCCAGTCCAATTTTTATCTGCCGTTTAAACGCTGACCTATCACCGCCTGATGGAAAAGCACATGTCATGGCTAAAACTACCTGAAAAATGTTTTGTCTTTACATGAATCCGATTGGGAGTTACTGCAGCCAGACTGATTGTAAAGGAAAAATAAATCAATTCCACATCCACCTATGTGCTGGAAAATATGCAGTTGCTGTCTGTAAAATTGTACTGTTCTGTAACACCAAGCACAGCTTTAGGGGCCATTTCACACATAGTGCAGTGACTGGCGTGTTTCTGCACTAGAAGAACGACAATCACTGCTAGGATACACAGAAAGCGATTGTTTTCTATGATTCCAATTCATAACCCAGAGCTGCGGTGCAGTGATCTGCAATAAAATGCAGACATGTTGCATTTTATCGCACCATTTTGGATGGGATTGCATGTCACTGTACATCAGAGCAGCACACAGCGACATGCATGAAGTGTCACTTTGTACACTTCCAAAAAAGTTGATTAAATTTATTAAAACAAAACAAAAAAAAAAGTAACTGTGTGATGCGCTGAAACATCCATCACATCGCCCCCTAATGCCAGCTCACTGCAACCAGAACAATAAACCGCTGGGGTTTGCAGAAGCTGTGTGTGGCAATCTGAACGAGCCCTAAGGGGCAGTTCACATTATTGCGAGTGTGGCGATCGCATGTAATTCGGAGCGCACTGCTCCTTCATTACATGCGATCGGATGTGCGGATGCGAATTCAGCCATACACTTTGTATGGCTGAATTCGCACTGTATCCGCCCCAAACACGCACAGGACCCTTTTTTCCAGCCGCATCAGGATCGGATCGCACAGTGGTTCACACTTGTGCGATCCGATCCTGTGCAAACTGTCAGATCGCACTGCGATATGTGATCAAACTGGGGGTGTCTTTAACATTTAATTGACACCCCCTGCGTATCGCATATGGCAGTGTGAACTGCCAGATGTGCGGGTGCGATGCGGGAACAGGCTGCGAATTTGCAGCCTTCCCGCATTGCACAAGTGTGACCCGAGACTCAGACATTACCCAAGCCTGCAGTTTAAAGGGTAACTCCACTTTTGTGGGGGAAAAAATTGCAAATAAAGAAAAAACAATATAGCGTATACAACAGCGACACAACTCATATTGTAATTGAATGTTATTAAAAATGACCTTTCCTTTTCAATCTGCAGCTGTTGTAGTTTTCTGTAAAATGCAATGCAATATGGCCGCCTGGAACTGTTCTGTACAGAGAATGTATACTGGCCACACCCCCAGAAATATAATTTCCTGCTTGTGTGATTGGCTCACCAATTTTCCCAGAAGTCTGCACTAAGATACAAGTCAGATTTCTGGCATCCCCTGCAACAAAAATTTCATTTGTGAAATATTCATTGGTGAGACACTCCCAATAGGAACACATCTAAAGGGATGCAGGCCCAGCAGCTTTCCTCATTAGAGCTCTGCAGCTGCACAGCTGATAGATAATTATGAAACCACTCCCATTTGACCAACTCAGCACAGAGGAACAAACAGGGATTTCTTCAGAATAACAAAAGGTAGGAATCTGCAACAAAGTTTGTTAAAATCCTTGTAATGTACAGAGATCACCCAAAGGGGAATGTTTTTTTCTCAACAAAAGTGGAGTTACGCTTTAAAGGTTTTCTGGTTTTTCTATATAGCTCTTTAAGCATATAATGGATTCCCTCCTTACAGTGCAGTATTCTTAAAACATTATTTCAGCATTCGCACATGCCCACCCATGGCAGTTCCTGGCTTCCCATGCCTTTTTTAAATTTTGCAATAATTAGCCTATCCTCCCTAGGCCAAAATTGGCTAAAACTAATTTGCACCCCCCAAACACTTCAGTGGGGTTCAATGATAACATTGGGATCTCCACATATCAAACAGGATTCCTCAACTCCCCAGCAGGTTCACTAATCACTAATAAGGTCTTACCCATTGCCTAGATCTATCCTGAAACGCAGCTTCTGTAACTAGAATTGTGACATTTGGGAGGTATGTTTGTGTCATTTATCTTTGACAAGTGAATCAATTTGGACCATCAGCAAGCTATTGACCTGTGATGGTCAGATGTTGAATTGCTCTCATATCTTATGTTTTCAGATTGAAGTCTAATGCAGTCATTTATCTTTCCCTCATTCACAAGCCATTTCCTAGTAAGGGAAGAGATGTATGTTATTGACAAATCCTAATGACGAGGGCTCCTGATATGCACAGATGTGACTTCTGTTATTGTGCCATTTGATGTGACACAGATGGGATTCTTGGTACCCTATTACATCTCTGCGAATAGACTCGATCAATGTCCATACCGTGCACTTTACAGTACTTTTAGCAGTGGCTATGCGCATATGGATTTCAAAGGTTTCAAAGGTTTCATGTATTGACGTTAAATAGGAAATATTAATGTCCTTTTTTTATACCATCTCTGACCATCACCTGTGTTATCTCCACAGTTATGGAGCATCTCTTGTACCATATCTGCCGTCTCTGACCATCTCCTGTATGAAGTCTGCAGTCTCTGACCATCTCCTGTATGAAGTCTGCAGTCTCTGACCATCTCCTGTATGAAGTCTGCAGTTTCCGACCATCTCTTGTACCATGTCTGCAGTCTCTAACCATCTCCTGTATGAAGTCTGCAGTTTCCGACCATCTCTTGTACCATGTCTGCAGTCTCTGACCCAGGGACGGCCCTACCATGGGTCCCGCTGGGTCTCTGACCATCTCCTGTATGAAGTCTGCAGTCTCTGACCATCTCCTGTATGAAGCCTGCAGTTTCCGACCATCTCTTGTACCATGTCTGCAGTCTCTAACCATCTCCTGTATGAAGTCTGCAGTTTCTGACCATCTCTTGTACCATGTCTGCTGTCTCTGACCCAGGGCCGGCCCTACCATGGGTCTCGCTGGGTCTCTGACCATCTCCTGTATGAAGTCTGCAGTCTCTGACCATCTCCTGTATGAAGTCTGCAGGTTCCGATCCATCTCTTGTACCATGTCTGCAGTCTCTAACCATCTCCTGTATGAAGTCTGCAGTTTCCGCCCATCTCTTGTACCATGTCTGCCGTCTCTGACCCAGGGCCAGCCATACCATGGGTCCCGCTGGGTCTCTGACCATCTCCTGTATGAAGTCTGCAGTCTCTGACCATCTCCTGTATGAAGTCTGCAGGTTCCGACCATCTCTTGTACCATGTCTGCAGTCTCTAACCATCTCCTGTATGAAGTCTGCAGTTTCCGCCCATCTCTTGTACCATGTCTGCCATCTCTGACCCAGGGCCAGCCATACCATGGGTCCCGCTGGGTCTCTGACCATCTCCTGTATGAAGTCTGCAGTCTCTAACCATCTCCTGTATGAAGTCTGCAGTTTCCGCCCATCTCTTGTACCATGTCTGCCGTCTCTGACCCAGGGCCAGCCATACCATGGGTCAGGCTGGGTCCATTGGACCCAGGCAGCACTTGGAGAGGGGCAGCAAATTGACTCCCAGGATTTTTTTTCCAGCAGTTTTGTGTGTCATCAGTTTGTGGCGCATTACGGGCGGCATTTCCCCATCTCATACTGCTGCCCGTAGTGCAGAATGATGAGTATGAGGAGGCGGAGCGTCTCCTCTGTGGAACGTCCCTCACGTGATCGTGGTTTGAGCAATGACGTCAGACGTCACCACATCCCATCTCACGCAGGGCAGGCTTGATCTTTTAGGGCGGTGCTTGCGGCAGACACAGTATTGGCAGGAGGACAGACAGTGGGTGTTTGGTGGACCGTTCCGGTGGTGAGTTATGGAAGAAGATAACAGTATATATAATATTTTCTAAATTTTATATTTATAGAAAATAATGGATGTGGGGGCCTTTTGGTGGGCATGATTTTTTTTTTTGGGGGGGGGGGGCAGCATTTCATTCTTGGACCCAGGCAGCACAATTTCTTGGGCCAGCCCTGCTTTGACCATCTCCTGTATGAAGTCTGCAGTCTCTGACCATCTCTTGTATGAAGTCTGCAGTCTCTGACAATCTCCTGCATGAAGTCTGCAGTCTCTGACCATCTCCTGTATGAAGTCTGCAGTCTCTGACCATCTCCTGTATGAAGTCTGCAGTCTCTGACCATCTCCTGTATCATGTTTGCAGTCTGACCATCTCTTGCATCATGTCTGCGGCCTCTGACCATCTCCTGTGGTATGTCTGCAGCCCCTGACCATCCCCTGTATGATGTCTGCAGTCTCCGACCATCTCTTGTACCATGTCTGCAGCCTCTGACCATCTCCTGTATCATGTTTGCAGTATGACCATCTCTTGCATCATGTCTGCGGTCTCTGACCATCTCCCATGGTATGTCTGCACTGCAGCCTCTGACCATCTCCTGTATCATGTCTGCAGTCTCTGACTATCGCTTGTATTATGTCCATATTTTCGAACCATCTCTTTGACTATATCCTGTTGTGTGTCTGCTGTCTTTGACACTGAATATTCACTGAAGTTTATGTGCGGCCCTTTGGTAGTGTTGAAAGCCACACTTGAGGCCCCCCATATCAAGAAAGTTGGCTACCACTGGCCTTCACCCCTGATGACATCATACCTTATCCTCAATTACCCTATATATCTCTTTTCTTTCCTGGTGCCAATATCAGAATAGGCCATCTCTTATACAATTATCTGCCTCCTTTATCAACCTTCCGCGTTACGAATAGGAACTTGTTCATGATTACTCATCCCTTTGATCTTCCGTAATAATGCGCTGATATCAAGAGCCCTTTTTATGATGAATGGATAATCTTTGATATTAAATCAATCAGCCTCGTAGACCATATTCATTCGCTTGCATTTTTATTTTTTTTTCCTCTTTTACTACTTTCTCATAATTTGCATAACACGTGCGCCCGATCGTCCTCCAGTCCTTCTTGGAGCTCCCATCTTTACATGTGAAATAGTTATTGAAAGCACAGGTGCAAAGCGGCGATAGCTCTCAATTTAATCTTTTTTTTCCCTGGTTATGCTGAAGTGTGGAAGTGTTCATTATATAATCCCATTCAGCGCGACAAGCGAGAAAACCCAAGCATAACATCAGGTTAATATGTGTCGTAAAGGTAAAATAGCATAATGCAAGATGTGAGGAAGGCCACGGACCTTGTGCTATATATAAATTGCATCGTTATTTTATTACAACTCTACCATTGTGTTTCTGGTATGATAATTGAGTTCCAGACCTGCGCTCATAGGCAATGTATTTGTTTGTTGTATAGCTGCAAGCCATATTTTTTTTTTTCATTAATAGGGAATCACAGAGTACAATTAAAAGCTAGGAGGCATGTCTCTGAAATGTCCTAGTTTTGACAGAACAGGCGATGTACTCAGAAAAGTTGAAAAGGATGGGCACCAGGGATACCTGTAATGTTTAATTATGAAGGTTCTGTAGACTTGTATGATTAACTAATTTTGTCTTTTTTTTTTTTAACTGATGTCTGGGAAGGAAGTCGCAGGAAGCATTACCCATCATATATATTCCTAGTGATGGTGGATGACAAGTAGGGATCGACCAATTATCGGCAATGCACATATATCGTGGGGCCAATATGCACTTTCCCCGATATATCGGAATCCACCCCTGAGGTGGCCGATATTGCCGATATTTTGGAAAGTGCATGTACCGGAGTGATGCCTGCAGCTAGAGGATGGTTGGCTGTCTTGTAATGACAACCGATGAGGCTGAGAAGCCGCTCAGCTGTCATTACAAAGAGCAGGAGGGGATGTCTCCCCCCTCCCGCTGCCTTCCGTGGCTCGCCCGGGTCTCCCGTCCCACTGGGAGACCCAAGCAACCAGCCTGCACGCCCGCCGAAGACCCGATCAAAGCCGCATTTGGCTCTGATCGGGTCTCCATGCAAAAACCTGTCTTGACATCACTTCCAGAAGTTCCGGGTACTCTGCGCCAGATTCAAATATATGACAGCATTCAAAACAGCCAAACTTGGCGTTTTGAATGCTTTTAAGTGCAGAAGAGGGGTTTGGGGTCTTTTAGACCCCCAGATCCCTCCACAAGAGTACCTGTAAAGTAAAAAAAAAAAAAAAATTAAATGTACGAAAATATCATCCGATTCCGATAACCGATGACCAAAATATCGTTATTGGCAATGAAAAAACGTTATTGGTAGATCACTAATTAAAACCTGAACCGATCAGCCATAACATTATATCACTGGCAGGTAAAGCAAATATATCATTGATTATCCTGTTACAACTGAAAGTGGGTTGAATATATTAAGCAGCAAGTGAACATGCTGTCCCTGTATTTGATGTGTCAAAAGCAGAAAAAATGGGCAAGCATAAGGATTGGAATGACTTTGAGAAGGGCCAAATTGTAATGTCTACTCAACTGGAACAGAACAATTAAACCCCAAAAAGGACGTAGTGCATCTGGGGAGTTCTCTACAGTTGGAGAACTACAACTAAAGCCATCATTTACCCATCTCGTGAATAAATAGCTGCTGGTTATTAAGGAGCGGGCCGCTGACAGCTAAATAAAAGAAAAAACATTCCCGGAAATACATTTTGGTGTGTGGTTCCCTTTAAAATCAATACCAGACCCAAAGGGTCTGGCATAGATTTGGAAGGGGGGCACACCATTGTTGTCAATTTTGCTGCAGCAGGTTCTATACACGGTACAGATGTGCCACTTTATAGGCAGACTAAGGGGATCCCCCAGGCACTATATTTATAGGAATTTCTCATTTTTATTGTTTCACTTTAACCATCATTAAAATCACGGCTTCTTTAAAAATGATCTTTTTTTTTTAAAAAAAAATTTCCATTGATACATGTCCCCCAGGACAGTACCCAGGCCCCCATACCCTTTTTATGGCCAATAACTTGCATACAAGCCTTCTAAATGGGGACTTTTGATTTTTCGAGTTTCGGGTCCCATAGACTTTAATAGGATTCGCGCTTTAGGTACAAACTTTTTCCATGTTCGAGAGTTCTGGTGTGAACTGAATCGTGTTCAACCCATCACTAGTCACAAACTATCATAAGTGGTTCAAGGAAGGAAAACCAGTGAACCGGCGACAGGGTCATGGGTGGCCAAGGCTCATTGATGCATGGAGGAAGCGAAGGCTGGCCCATGTAGTCCAATCCAATAGAAGAGCTACTGTAGCTCAAATTGCTTAAAAAAATGCTGGCTCTGATAGAAAGCTATCAGAACACATAGTGCACTGCAGTTTATTGTGTTTGGGGGCTACATAACCTCAGACTGGTCAGGGTATCCTTGCAAACCCGTGTCCTCAGCCAAAAGAAACTACAACGGACATGTGAGCATTAGAACTGGACCACAGAGCAATGGAAGAAGGTGGCCTAGTCTGATAAATACCATTTTCTCTTATATCATGTAGATGGCTGAGTGCATGTTCATCGCTTATCTGGGGAAAATATGGCACCAGGATGCAAGGCAAGAAGGCAAGCTGGTGGAGGCAGTGTGATGCTTTGTCTAGAGAAGTTTATGTCTCAACGGGTCAGGGTTCCTAAGGCACCAAAAAGAGGACCTTCTCAATGTTAGATAGGTGATAATACTGTTATGGCTGATCGCTGTATGTTAACTACAATAAAATTGTTGCCTGTGGCCTGTTGGGGAGGTTTCCCCTCACGTCCTGTCCACTAGCACTGATCTCTGGGACAAGACATGGAGGGGAATTTCCCAACCGGCCACAGACACCAGTATAAATCTGACATAGGTTCTAACATTCCCAACTGTCATCAAAAATTGTCTTGTTTTTCAATGTGACCAAAACCCATGGGACCAATATCCAGTAGGACTAAAGCTTCCCAATTAGATCATAGCAATATAAATCTGAAAATGGTTCTAAAAATAATAATAATATCAAAAAGGCATTTTACAATAACGAGAAAATGTGACAGCAGAAACATGGGCTTTGTTAAAGGTACAGGCACTTGATCCTATCTGCAATGCACAATGAGACCACCTTGACCCTGACTGCACATGAGGTCACATTGATCCAGACTGCACTACCTAATAAGTTCATCTTGATTATGGCTGCATTGTCTAATGATGTCACCCAGGTCCTGCCTGCAGTACCCAAAGAGGTCACGTTGGTCCTATCTGCATTATCTAATGAGGTAATCATAAGCTTGCCCGCCTCTGAGGCCACATTGATCATGACTACACTGATAATGATGTCACCCTGGTCTTATCTGCATTGCCTAATGAGGTCACTTTGATCCTGACTGCACTGCCTAATGAGGCCACCTTGGTTCTGTTTGCACTGCCTAACGAGCATACCTCCCAACTTTCTTAGTAGACAAAGAAGGACAACTTTTAGTAGAAAGTAAGTAGGCAAAGCACAAACCCCTGCCACACTTATGTGGGCCATGAAGAATTAATAAACCAGAAAAATTAAACGCACAAGTCCAAGTTTTGCAACCACTGCATTTCTTAACATCAGGCTAAAAACATGGACAACTGAAGTGGAAAAGAAAAAAGGGGGTTTTGGTTCCTAAAGAGAGCGAGTCCCTTCAAATGAGAGAGAGGTGGGAACTTTGCCTAATGAGATCACCTTGATCTTGACATTGTTGCCTAAAGAGGTCACCTTGGTTCTGGCGGCACTGCCTAATGAGGTCACCTTGGTTCTGGCGGCACTGCCTAATGAGGTCACTTTGGTTCTGGCAGCACTGCCTAATGAGGTCACCTTGGTTCTAGCGGCACTGCCTAATGAGGTCACTTTGGTTCTGGCGGCACTAACTAATGAGGTCAACTTGGTTCTGGCTGCACTGCCTAATGAGGTCACCTTGGTTCTGGCGGCACTGCCTAATGAGGTCACCTTGGTTCTAGCGGCACTGCCTAATGAGGTCACTTTGGTTCTGGCGGCACTAACTAATGAGGTCAACTTGGTTCTGGTTGCACTGCCTAATGAGGTCACCTTGGTTCTGGCGGCACTGCCTAATGAGGTCACCTTGGTTCTAGCGGCACTGCCTAATGAGGTCACTTTGGTTCTGGCGGCACTAACTAATGAGGTCAACTTGGTTCTGGCTGCACTGCCTAATGAGGTCACCTTGGTTCTGGTGGCACTGCTAATGAGGTCACCTTGGTTCTGGTGGCACTGCTAATGAGGTCACCTTGGTTCTGGATGCACTGCCTAACAAAGTCGCCTTACTTCTGGGCTGCACTGCCTAATAAAGTCATCTTGTCTCTGGGCTGTACTGCCTATTGAAGTGACCTAGGTCTTGCTTGCACTGCCCAATTAGGTCACTTTAATCCTGTTTGCACTACCTAATGAAGTAACCTAAATTCTGGCTGCACATGATGTCACCTTGGCCCTGGCTGTACTGCTTAGACCCAAGTGAACAGGAAATCCAATTACATACTTTCAGGAATCACTATAGGAAAAACGGTTCAACATAAATTGCATCAATAGATTGGTCTTGTTCTAATTAAATTTGTCACTAATCATCTGCAACATCATTTTCTATATGTATGATCATCATTCTATTCATCTCCACATTACTATATAACTACTCGCTGACCAGTACATCAAGAGTCATTTAGTCAAAAGTCAACTGCATAATTCTTCTTTATAATGAATTCTGCGTGAATATTAGGGGGATATTGAGTAATGTCTATAGTAAATGTTAAAAGCTAAATTATGCAAAATAAAGCAGGAATTGCCCAAGAGAAAGATCTGCAATACTACTGTATGTTATACCAGAGACTGGAAAACCAAGAGCACATCTGATGACATTTACATTTTTCTAAGTTAAACAGTATATACGTATAAAAATGAAAAAAAAAAAAGTAAGTACACCCCATGGAAATTGAAAATATATAAACAGGCAAATATTAGATCTTGATTTCTCCATTCAAGCAGTGCCTACAGATAAAGGTTAACAAATAAGATCGACAAAAAGAGCACCATAAACGTTTACTGCCAATAAAAATGAGACAACTGGAAGATAAAAGGTAGTCAACGCGTTTCAAGGTCAGCACAATCCCCCTCAATCAGGGTCTCCGTGTAGGTGGATTGAGTTGGAGGGTAGTCAGGTGTAAACAGACAGGGGAGTCCATGTCTATGTCTGCTCTGCATAAACTGAGCAGACACAGACCTGCCATTCACCCACTCTGCTTTGATTAGAGGGGGATCAGCGGACAGATCCCCTGCTGAATAAAATGGAAGTCTCCCCTGTGAAAGGGGCCTGACTTTTAAAAACGGGAAAATGTTCCATCTAAAAAAAAGGAGCATTCACAGTCACAGTGGACGTGGGCTCGGGAGACATGTTCGGGGACTCAGGCATGACTAACTTGGGCTCTTTTTGTCAGTCCCATTTGGATTTCTCAAAGGAGACCTATTCTTCTAATTGGGAAAGGGGAGGAGGGGGCTTCTTTAGGTAGGCTCCTTCTTTATGGACAAAAATCTGAACCCGTATTCATCTTTTCTCATATTTGAACAAACAACACATACGATTAACATGGTATATTCATTTTCATGATCTAAAGTAACAAAAATGCAGATGTGTCACATGTAGTAAGAAAGCCCTACCACCACTTCACATCCATAAAAGAATCTGGTGATCCAGGTTAGGTGCCAATGATTAGAACCTCCTCTGGGAGTACATAGGTGAAACCTGTCTTATTTAAACTATAGACAATTTTTTAGTTTAGTTAGTAAATCACAGTGGCTAAGTGGTTAGCACTTCCACCTAACAGCACTAGGGTTACTACCTGACTGGGGTTTGCAAGTTCTTCCCGTTCCTGCGTGGGTTTCCTTCGGATTTTCTTGTATGTGTGAATGTGAGTTAGGGACCTTAGATTGTAAGCTCCTTGAGGGTAGGGACTGATGTGAATGTATAATAAATATGTAAAGCTCTACGTAAATTGATGGTGCTATATAAGTACATATAATAATTATAATGGGCAGATGTTTTGTTTTTCCATCTATGGACCCACTGTACAAACCTTCCTGCATTGGAACTGTGTTAGCTGCATTGCTTTACAAACCTTGTGGGACAATGCTGCATGATGCGGGGGGCAAAAAGCACGCAAAGTCCTAATGCAATAACAGAAATACTTTGAAACAGAGTTCAGCAATACTCAACAGGCCCGGCGTGGAGGCAACCTAACTGGGAACATTCAGAGATGCCAACAGCATCTGCCACCAGGAGCAGAATGCGGCCTGTCCAGTCCATAACCAAAGGGGAAGCTTTCCAGAGGTTTGGAGTGGCCCCCTACCCCTCTGGAACCTTTCCTTGGCTCTAGGTACAGTCCCTATAACGCGGGTGACGTGTCCACACTTTAGCCACTCACAAAATTTGTGCCAAACCCAGGAGTCAGGGTTCTAAATTCAATCTATAAAGGAATTGGCAGCACTCCAGCTTGAGTCAAAATCCAGATTTATTGACTGGACATCCAAATAAGACAATCGTGACAAGGTAGACGCGTTTCACACACTGACTGTGTGCTTAATCATTATGATTAAGCACACAGTCAGTGTGTGAAACGTGTCTACCTTGTCACGATTGTCATATTTGGATGTCCAGTCAATAAATCTGGATTTTGACTCAACCTGGAGTGCTGCCAATTCCTTTTCCTTTATCAAGTTTTCACGGAGGCGAGCCGGGGCATGTCATTAGTCATCAGAGGCAATTACACCACCTTGAGCAGTGAGTTCTTGTCTCTAAATTCACTCTGCCTGACCCAAGATGGCCACAAAAGTCACATGGGGTGCCAGCATCCAATCGGATAGCTGCCTCCCTGTGACCAAGGAAACCATAGAAGAACTAGGTTCCACTCAACTTCCTCCCCATCTGCATTACCGCTGTGGATGAAAACAGACTGCACCTGCCTACAACCTGCTTGGACAGATCCTGGGTGTCCCTCTCTCATGCCAATATCAGTCGAGCCTGTCCCCTTTAGAAAACACATACAGTGAGTACAGAGAAGTATCATCTACTTAAAAATAATCACAATTTGTTGCTTTGCAGCCTGAAAAAATGACAACGTAATAAAAGATAGTGGTGCTGCGCTATCATATGCCCTCAAGTATAAAAATGTGCAAATGTCAGTTAAAGTGCTAAAATTGATACATGTCAGTATATAAACATCTGCAGATAACAATTGCCAAAGTGCATGTGCTGGAAATAGAAATATGTCAGTGAGTACAAAGATAATAAAGGTGCATGAAAATCATACAACATAGTAGAACAGCTGATGACAATATGTTAACCATGCATTGACCAACTTAGGTGGGGATGAGCACACAGTGGTTGGAGGAGAAGAAGGTGAATGTCCTTGCATGGCCTAGTCAGAGCCCAGACTTAAACCCCATTGAAAATCTGTGGAATGACTTGAAGACTGCAGTCCACAAACTGTCACCATCAAATGTAACTGAACTTGTAAGAGTGGACAAATATTGCAAAGTCCAGATGTGCAAAGTTAGTATAAACGTATCCCAACACACTAAAGGCTGTAATTAAAGCAAGATGTGGCTCAACAAAATACTGACATAACGGGGGTGATCCTTTTTCCAAATTAGTGATTCTGTTTTAATTTATTTATTTTTTTCTGACATGTTGGTGTTATCTCTTTCACTTGGATGTTATAAGTTGCACTAGTAAGAACAGCTGGATAAACAAAAACTGTGTCTGTCTTCATTTCAGACTGCAAAGCAACAAAATGTGATTATTTTAAAGGGGGGTGATTATTTTCTATACCCGCTGTATAATATTCAGCACACGTTTTATACAATATACATCTCATTTTTGGTTTGTTGTCTGCATAGAGTAGTGAATGGATAACTCCAGCCCCCATTTTTTTTTTCAAAATCCATTAAAATGACCCGTAGCACATTAGCAAGCTCCCATATGACCAAAAAAGTTGTGCCAATTACCAAAAATAAATACTTAACTGACAATATTTACAAAAATATTATAATGATGTAGCACCCTCCTAGGTAGGTGAAGCCTAGTGTCTCCATCCGCTTATCAGGGGAGCCTGATTAATAGTTCTGCCTGTTACATCTGTCCATGTGTGATTCATCTGGGCTGAGGGAGTGTCCCCACTGTATCCAATAGGGGAGCCTGTTGGACAGTGGAGGAAACCCAGCCAGTGACACACAGGTTTTTGTAGCTATCCCAGTGGGTTGGCCCAAACAGTGGTGCATCCTGGGATATGTTATAAAAGCCAAGGGCACATGTGACAGGGGGTCTTTGGGCGGGAAGCCAGGTCCATGAAGGAGGGTGACAGCTGTCTCTCCTTCTGCTGCTGTATATGGTTGTCACAGGCAGCCGGCCTAGTGAACCAGGAGTGTGGTGCTGAACCAGGAGGTCCAGGAAAGCTGACTGGTGGAGTTGGAGGCAGAGCAACCTTGGGAAAAACAGTGTCTGTGAGTACCGGAAAGCTTGCCGGGGGTCTGCCCAGGAAGGGGACCACTCCAGTGCAGAGTCAGTGGACAAGAATCAGCACACACAGCAAGTGAGAAAGGGGGTGCCAAGTTAGAACCCTGAAGAGTAATTCAAGCAGGAACACATTATCTATCTTCACTTCAGTGGCAGGGTGAAGCAGCGGCCTTGTCGCACACTACAACTAGTTGTCCTCAAGATTTGTGCATAGTTCATAGTTGGAGTATCCCACTCATCGCTTCTCCCATCCCAGTTCCAAATAAAAACACAAAAAACCAACATCCCCTGGACTGATTATTGACTGAGCCAAGGACTTTCAATGCTATTTGTCTGCTATCAGTTGCTAAGGGTAACCCAGGGGAATCCAGAAAGTGTCATTCTCAGCAGTCCTCTAGGGGGCAGTGCTACAATAATATATTAACAACAAAGTCTTGTTTGTTTTGTTCAGAAAGCAGCCACAAAATGTCTAGGTTAGCCTGTCTTCTGCCAGCATACTGTAAAGAAGGCCTTGCTCTCAGAGTAAAATCAGTGGTCTCTCTGCAGAGATGTGATACGCCCCCTGCTGACTGAGACTTATCAATAATCAGCAAAGCTCCTGTTCCCTGCAGAATGTTAGGTCAGACTCAGCAGGAGGCAAGTCAGACCTTTGCAGATAGACCACTGCTTCTACATAGGGACCAAGGGTCCTTCTCTACAGCAGGCTAGCAAGGGATTGGCTTTTCTACTCAGTCTGTGGCTGCTTTCTAAAGAAAATCAACAGTAATAAGGCTTTGCACACCTTTTGTTTTGATGCACCTGGAATATATTTAGCTAATTTAAAATAAAAGTTCAATAGCGTTTTAAGTGTCATTTTCCTAAAATGTGCCGCCTTTAAAAAGCTGGTAAACTGAAATTTAATTAAAAAAATGTTCTGGATTTGTATAGCGCTTTACGTGGTGCACATAATTACTTCTAATAGAAGCCTGTCTATCTTTCTATGTAACAGTCTGCCAGCTTTTTAAGAAAAAAAAAAAAAGGCACGTTTGTTCTCAACTTTTAAACGCCTCTTCTATTTTTGTATATGGGCCAGCCTGTGACACCAAGGAGCCGGAGGATCTACTTACAAGGACACAGACAGATATCAACATAATTCATGTCTAAACCACTGCCAAGTGATGGGATTTACATCAACTTTAATAAAATATAATTATTTTTATGTTAGAACCAAGGTTTCCTTATATGATTCAAATCCCAATGTGTTATTATTATTACTATAGTTATTATTATTTTTTTTTTTTTGCTTTTTTTTTTTGTGTAGGGTCAATGAGTTCTACATGTGCTTTAAACTCACATTCTATTGGTGCCAGACACGGGTTAACAATGTTATTATTATTATTATGATTATTATTATTACTATAGTTATTTATTTGTTCTATTTATTTATTTATTTTTTTTTTTTTTTCCATAATATAATTTGCTTAGGAAAAATACAGTCTGCAAAAACCATAAACGTACATTGAAAATCACAAAACATAGTAGAACTGCTGATGACAATATGTTAACCATGCATTGACCAACTTAGGTGGGGATGATTCCCTCTCCACAGGACGAAGGGAGAACCCGGCGCGTTTGTCAATAAGTGAGTGAAACTTAAAAGCGCGTTATAAATTCCTACATAAAGGTAGATATTTGCGTGGCTTATCAGGTTTTTATATAAATGGTATGGGTAAGATGTAGTCATAGGGGAATATGGGGGATTTCTATGGGTGTTCCCATGTCAGGATGCAAGATTAGAGTTGTCAAAGTTGGCTGTGCGGGGAATATTGGAGTAAGAAGTGATGAAGAAGGAGGGGAAACAGCTACAGCATTTGGGGGCTTTTCCTTTGAAGTCTATTATTTTTTATATTTTAGCTTTATTATTTATTTATTTTTTCTGTTGGATCAATGAGTTTTTCATGTGCTTTAAACTCGCATTGCATTGGTGCCAGACAAGGGTTTACAATGTTATTATAATTATTAATATTACTATAGTCATTATTTTTTCATTTTTAGCTTTATTACTTTTTATTCTGTTGAGTCAATTAGTTTTTCATTTACTCTAAACTCACATTTCATTGATGCCAGACAAGGGTTATCAATGTTATTATTATTATTGTTACTACTATAATTATTTATTTTTAGCTTTATATATATATATATATATATATTTTTTTTTAATATTTTTTCTGTTGAGTCAATGAGTTTTTCATGTGCTTTAAACTTACATTTCATTGGTGCCAGACAAGTGTGAACAATATTATCATTATTATTGTTATTATTATTTTTATAGGTATTTGTTCTTTAGCTTTTTTTTCTGTCGGGTCAATGATTTTTTTTATGTGCTTTAAACTCGCGTTGCATTGGTGCCAGAGAAGGGTTAACAATGTTATTATTATTATTATTATTGTTAATATTACTATAGTTATTACTTTTTGATTTTTAGCTTTATTTTTTTCTGTTGGGTCAATGAGTTTTTCATGTACTCTAAACTCACATTTCATTGGTGCCACCAGACAAGGGTTAACAATGTTATTATTGTTAATATTATTATTACTACTATGGTTATTCATTTTTAGCTTTATTTATTTATTATTTTTTTTTTTCTGTTGTGTCAATGAGTTTTTCATGTGCTTTAAACTCACATTTCATTGGTGCCAGATAAGGGTGAACAATGTTATTATTATTATAGGCATTTTCTTTCTTTTTTTTAGCTTTTGTTTTTTTTTTTTTGTCAGGTCAATGAGTTTTACATGTGCTTTAAACTCGCATTGCATTGGTGCCAGACAAGGGTTAACAATATTATTATTATTAGTAGTAGTAGTAGTATTATTATAGGTATTTGTTTTTTTTAGCTTTTTTTTTTTTTTCTGTCAGGTCAATGAGTTTTTTTATGGGCTTTAACCAGACAAGGGTTAACAATATTATTATTATTATTATTAATAATATTACTATAAGTATAGCTTTTTTAATTTTTAGCTTTATTTTTTTTTTCCGTTGAGTCAATGAGTTTTTCATGTACTCTAAACTCAAATTTCATTGGTGCCACACAAGGGTTAACAATGTTATTATTATTTTTTTTATTATTATTACTACAATAGTTATTAATTTTTAGCTTTATTTATTTATTTATTTATTTTTTCTGTTGAGTCAGAGTTTTTCATGTGCTTTAAACTCAAATTTCATTGGTGCCAGACAAGGGTGAACAATGTTATTGTTATTATTATTATTATTATTATTGTTATTATTATTATAGGTATTTTTTTTTTTTTTTTAGCTTTTTTTTTTTCTGTCGGGTCAATGAGTTTTTTATGGGCTTTTAACTTGCGTTGCATTGGTGCCAGACAAGGGTTAACAATATTATCAATAATATTACTATAAGTATAGTTTTTTTTAATTTTTACCTTTATTTATTTTTTCTGTTGAGTCAATGAGTTTTTCATGTGCTTTAAACTCACATTTCATTGGTGCCAGACAAGGGTGAACAATGTTATTATTATTATTATTATTATTAGTATTATTATAGGTATTTTTTTTTTTTTTTTTTAGCTTTTTTTTTTCTGTCGGGTCAATGAGTTTTTTATGGGCTTTAAACTTGCGTTGCATTGGTGGCAGACAAAGGTTAACAATATTATTATTATTATTATCAATAATATTACTATAAGTATAGTTTTTTTAATTTTTAGCTTTATTTTTTTTTCCGTTGAGTCAATGAGTTTTTCATGTACTCTAAACTCACATTTCATTGGTGCCAGACAAGGGTTAACAATGTTATTATTATTTTTTTTACTACTATAGTTATTAATTTTTAGCTTTATTTTTTTATTTATTTATTTTTTCTGTTGAGTCAGAGTTTTTCATGTGCTTTAAACTCACATTTCATTGGTGCCAAACAAGGGTGAACAATGTTATTATTATTATTATTATTATTATTATTATTATTATTATTATTATTGTTATTATTATTGTAGGTATTGTTTTTTTTTTTTTTTTAGATTTTTTTTTTTTTTTTGTCAGGCCAATGAGTTTTACATGTGCTTTAAACTCACATTTCATTGGTGCCAGACAAGGGTGAACAATGTTGTCATTATTATTATTATTATTATTATTATTGTTATTATAGGTATTTTTTTTTTTTTTAGCTTTTTTTTTTCTCTCGGGTCAATGAGTTTTTCATGTGCTTTAAACACACATTTCAATGGTGTCAGACAAGGGTTAACAATGTTATTATTATTATTATTATTATTGTTATTATTATTATAGGTATTTTTTTTTTTTTTTTTAGCTTTTTTTTTTTCTCTCGGGTCAATGAGTTTTTCATGTGCTTTAAACTCACATTTCAATGGTGTCAGACAAGGGTTAACAATGTTATTATTATTATTATTGTTATTATTATTATAGGTATTTTTTTTTTTTTTAGCTTTTTTTTTTTCTCTCGGGTCAATGAGTTTTTCATGTGCTTTAAACTCACATTTCAATGGTGTCAGACAAGGGTTAACAGCCGCTAGAATAACGCAGCAGTTCCCCCGAGCCCCATCCATGGTATAAAGCGTTTACCGTACTGACTCCAGCTAGGCAGAAGGTAAATGTGCACTGATACATAACTCCTCATCATGGCCAACCAGCGCAGGCAATCAGTGCGTTACACTCAGTCGAGGTGCATGGATTTCCAAATGATTCCATTCAATCGTAACAAAGTTTTATTTCACTAACTTCATCATCTGTATTCTGGTCGTCGGTTCACGGCGCAGTCATATAGCTGCCTTGCTTGGGAGAAAAAAAAAAAAGAAAGATTGCTTATCCTTAAAAATGCTAAACACTAGACGCGCAATCACCCGCACAGCAATTAGAACACTAAACAGCAACTCAAGCATATAATTGCTAAACACATAATACAAAACAAAAAAAAAAAAATCCTAGTGCAGGAAAATTAAAAACAGTTAAATCTGCTTATTAGCCAAAAATGTGAAGGAATGTTCTTCAACTGGACCTAGGGCTAAAAATGTCATTCACAGGAATCAATGGCATACACTAAAAGCATTACCAAATACAATAAATCTAATAAAAGTAAACTAAAGTTATAATCCCAACTAGGCTAAGCATAGAATGAATAGATAGATACCCTATTTTTTTTGGTTAGTTTTTGGTTAGTTTTGGTCTGTTAAATATGCTTTTATTGCCTCATTTGTATGTACATCGGTTGTGTTTACCAGCATGGGGATGCACAGGTGTTCCATGCACCTTGGTGTTCCATGCATCATGGTGCAGGCAGTCCCATTGATGTCTATCGGGAATCGGGACACATTGGCCGCTGCTCCCAATTTGACATTCCCTGCTGGTGCAGGTGCATGGCCCCGAACGCAGACCGTATACACCACATACTGTATGTCAAACACAAGACCTATGGCCCAAATCTGGCCCGCTAGGCCTTGTCATGTGACCCTCCTACCCAGTTTTGTAGCCAGATCATAGGAGGACTCTATTCCGTCTCCTCCCACTCTCACCCCTTCTGTGTTTACAAGGGACAGCTTTGCTTTCAGTGGCTTCCACAGATCCTTCATGGCAGGCCATGGTGGGGACAGCTCTCCTGAATGTGAGAGCCAGAATGATCGCCCTACAAGGCAGCGCCGCCTGCACAGGGAGGTATAGCAGAGCCAGATACATGGGTAGGCAGGGAGAGAGTTGCCTACACAGGATGAGGTAGAAGTGACTAGGAATGCAACAAAATTTTGAGGGGGGTTGAATTTGCACTCTGTGCATAGCACACCCTTAAACCCTGCACTCTGTACACAGCATACACCTGAACTCTGCCCCCTGTATGTAACATACTTCTGAACTCTGCACCCTGTATGTAATGTACTCCTGAACTCTGTAATCTGTACTTAGCACAGCCCTAAACCCTGCACTCTGTATTTAGCGCACTCCTGAACCCTGCACTCTGTACATAGCACACGCCTGAACCCTGTACTCTGTACGTAGCGCACTCCCAAACCCTGCAATCTGTACGTAGCACACCCCTGAATTCTGCACTCTTCATATAGCACATTCATGAACTCTTCACTCTGTACATAGCACACTCCTGAATCCTATACTCTGTACGTAGTGCACTCCTGAACCCTGCACTCTGTACGTAGTGCACTCCTGAACCATGCACTCTGTAGGTAACGCACTCCCGAACTCTGTACATGGTGCACCCCTGAATTCTGCATTCTTTTTGTAGTACACTCCTACACCCTACACTCTGTACGTAGTGCACCACTGAACTCAGGCACACTCCTGTACCCTGCACTCTGTATGTAGTACACTCCTGAATCCTCCACTCTGTACGTAATGCTCTCCTAAAGCCTGAACTCTGTATATAGCACACACCTGAACCCTGCACTCTGTATGTAGTGCACTACTGAATCCTGGACTCTGTATGTAGTGCACTACTGAATCCTGCACTCTGTATGTAGAGCACCCCTGAACTCTGCACTCTGTATGTAGCACACTCCTGAACCCTGCACTCTTTATGTAGCACACTCCTGAACCCTAAACTCTGTACATAGCGCACCCCTGAACTCTGCACTCTGTACATGGCACACTCCTGAACCCTGCACTTTGTATGTAGCACACTCCTGAACTCTGTACATGGCACACTCCTGAACCCTGCACTCTGTATGTAGCACACTCCTGAACCCTGCACTCTGTACGTGTGCACCCCTGAACTGTATTTTAAGTTATTACTAAAACCAGTAATAATCGAACGCAGAGGCAAATATTTAATAAAAGAGTGGATAGATAGCCTTACAGATACAACCAGCCCTTTGAGGGCAACCATACTGTGACCCCCAATGACATTGATTTTGACACCCCAAGTCTACACCATAGGGGTGTATTTATAATTTAAATAAAATGCAGAACTACTCATCCTGTAAAACTCCAAGCTCTCATGTGAACAATCCCTATAGGTGTCCCTATTTGCCATCTCAGAAAGTTGGGAGATATTCTAAAAATAATTCTATATTCTCCCTGTGTAATATGTCGCCATGTTAAAAAAAAAATCCAGGAAGGAAAATAAAAAAATACATCTCATTTCTCTCCTGAAGGACAAACGATTCTTATTTCCTTCAACTTGTTTTATTCCTCTCCATGTCTGACCCATGGCTGTCATTTCTTGCTGCCTTCTCCCCCCCTTTTCTCCTTTTTAATGCAAAATAGCAGCGCATTAAGATACGTTTCCAGACTCACATCGCGCACACACGTGAAGAATTGATTTTGAAAACCCAATTAAGGCAAATGGGCGAGATATCGAATATCATATTCTAGACTTTCTTCCTCCAGGCCTTTTTTCTTCAGAATGAATTATGTCTGGGAGCAGGTACACCTCGGCGCTGAGAAGGTAGAGCCGCGGAGAGGTCTTGGGAAATATTGTCAGACTTAGCGGGCAGGGTGACGGGTGTGTGAGCGGCTTAGCAGAGGAGCTAATGACTCCATTTTCACAAGACATTAAAGACGATGGTGTTTCTTACCAGGCTAAGACATAAAGACGAGGGATGGAATACGGGGTTATTATGAGTGGGGATTGTCCTGAGGCAAGCATAATAATACACGGCATGAGAAGGAGCAAATATCTCCAAAGAGGCTTCATTTTATTGTGCTGCTTCGCTACCACGTGGCATATGGACTGTATACAGGGGCAGACTGGCAAATTTCAGCCCAGGGGGCAAGTACGAACCAGAGGCCCATGGTGCAGCGACTGCCCCCTTCATACTCTTCCCTCTTCCTGTCCTCCTCCTGACCCCCATTTCAGGCTGCAGCCCTGCTCCGGGTGCTCTACTCACCCCCAGGCTGAATCCGGGTTCCCAACCTGGCCAGCAGGGGGCGGCTGGGGGGTGCTGGGACAGCTCAGCTTGGGCTGGCCAGGGGGAGAGAGTCTCAAGTGGGGCATGGAACCGGCCTCTGCTCACACAGTTTACACCATCCATGCTGGGGGGGAGGCCTATGCTCTGTCCTTGTCTTTATCCTGCACTCAGTAGGTCAGCGGCAGAAACTTTGTTTGTTCTCTTTACCAGGAATCCTTTAGGCATGTCTGTGGCAAAAGTGGTGCAGCCTTTTTACAGGACAGCAGAGCGGCCAAGGGGGCAATTGCCCCCCTGCCCCCTGGCCCAGTCCTCCCCTGACTGTATACCTGCATGTAACCATTCCTCTAGGGAAGTGGTCTCCAAACTGTGGCCTGGGGGCCAGATGCGGCCTTTTGATTGCTTTTATCTGGCCCTTGGGGCACTATTTTATTCATTGATACCAATAATGGGGCATCATTTCCCCCGCTGACATCAACGATGGGGCACAATTCCTCCTACTGACACAAACAATGGGACAAAAATCCTCCCAATGACACCAACAACTGGGCCCACTAACACCAGTGAAGGGGCACAATTCCTCCCAATGATCAAATGACACCAACAATAGGCCCAATGACACCAATGATGGGGCAAAATTCCTCACACTGCCATCAACAATGGGACAAAATTCCTCCCAATGACACCAACAACTGGAGGCACTAACACTAGTGAAGGAGCACAATTCCTCCCAAAGACACCAACAAATAGGCCCAGTGACACCAACGATGGGGCACAATTCCTCCCATTGACACCAACAACTGGGCCCACTGACACAAACGATGGGGCACAATTCCTCCCATTGACATCAACGATGGGGCACAAGTCTTCTCACTGACACAAACAATGGGACACAATTTCTCCCAATAACACCAAGAGTTCGGCCACTAACACCAACAATGGTGCACAATTCCTCCCACTGACGCCCACATTGGGACAGAATTCCTTCCACTGACATCAACAATGGCACAATTCCTCCCAATGACACCAACAAATAGGCCCAGTGACACCAATGATGGGGCACAATTCCTCCCACTGACATCAACGATGGGGCACAAGTCTTCTCACTGACACAAACAATGGGACACAATTTCTCCCAATAACACCAAGAGTTCGGCCACTAACACCAACAATGGGGCACAATTCCTCCCACTGACACCAACAATGGGACACAATTCCTTCCACTGACATCAAACAATGGGGTATAATTCCTCCCACTGGCAAAAACAATGGGACAACATTTTTCCCAATGACACCAACAGTTGGGCCCACTGATACCAACGATGGGACACAATTCCTCCCACTGACCCCAACAATTGGGCATAAGGATAGCAATGATGGGGCACAATTCCTCCCAATGACACCAACAATTTGGCCCAATGACACCAATGATGGGACATGAATCCTCCCAATAACACCAACGATGGGGCACAATTACTCCCAACAAAGATGGGGTATTGTATCTGTATACCTGTGTGCTGGGCCATCTTTGCCCAGGTGTTTTATGCATCCCCATGCAGGTAGTCCCATTCATATCTATAGGGGAGCATCAGCTGCATCGCCAATGCTGCATGCTATCTGCATTCAGGGACTAGCGGCTATGTCCATGCAGCCCCTGCATCCCAACAGACATGAATTTGACTGGCTGCTTGCGAATGCGAGTAACACCTGTGGATCTCGTTAGGGCAAAGACGGCCCTTTGCACAGGTGTACGGATAAGTACACTCGTGTGAATGAGCCCTAAAGCTGGTTACACACTAGTACAATTTTTTTTCAAGATTTCTTGTATTAAAAATGTTTGTTCGATAATTGCGACAAAATTGCGGTTGTTTTTGCAGTCATCACACCTTTTTTTCTTTCGGCACAAGGCTGAAAACCTTATATTTGGCCGATTATTTTCACGGGCTGAAATTTCGGTGAATCACTAAAATGAACACAGCTCTGTATTCCTGTATACATTGTGAAACATATTTTTAACCACTTAAGAACCGCCCACCGCAGTTATACTGCGGTAGGCAGCCATTCCTGCGCAAACCGACATAGTTATATGGCGGTCGCATGCCTGCAGCTAGAGGACGACGCGCGCGCCCCCAGCCATCGCCGTCACTGGGACTCCGATGCACGGGTCAGGCAGCTCTGATTGCCATCTGCCACCCGCAATCTCTCCTCGCTAAGAGAGAAGGACGGTCAGCTGTTGTAAACACAGCCGACCGTCCTTCTCTCTGGAATGATCACAGAGCTCCTGTGATCCTTCTATATAGGATCACATGTCTCTATGATCATTTCACAAGCCTCTCCCCCATACAGTTAGAATCACTCCCCTAGGCTCACATTTAACCCTTTGATCACCCCTGGTGTTAACCCCTTCCCTGCCAGTGTTATTATTACAGTTACAGTGCATATGTTTAGCACTGATTACTGTAGTAACGTCACTGGTCCCCTCAAAAGTGTCAAAAATGTCAGTTAGGGGTTCGATCTGTCCGCCGCAATGTCGCACTCCCGCTAAAAATCGCAGATCGCCGCCATTACTAGTAACAAAAAAAAAACAATAAAAATGACATAAATCTTTCCCGTAGTTAGTAGACACAATAACTTTTGTGCAAACCAATCAAAATACACTTATTGTCGATTTTCTTTTACCAAAAATATGTAGCAGAAAACAAATTGGCCTAAAATGTAAAAAAAATTCGATTTTTACATTTTTTTTTTGGGGAATGTTATATAGCAGAAAGTGAAAAATATTGGGTTTTTTTTCAGAATAGTCGCTCTATTTTTTGGTTTGTAGTGCAAAAAGTAAAAATCACACAGGTGATCAAATATCACCAAAAGAAAGCTCTATTTGTGGGAAAAAAAGGACATCAATTTTATTTGGGTACAGCGTTGCACGGCCGCGCAATTGTCCGGTAAATTAACGCAGTGCCGAATCGCAAAAAATGGCCTGGTCATTAAGGGGGCAAATCCTTCCGGTTCAGACGTGGTTAATTGCAAGCAAAGTAATGCCTCGTACACACGCAACGATTATTGGCGACCGATCGTCTGTCTTTTGTCCAGAGTTGTGTTTTGTTGGTTGGAATGTGCCTAGACTGCACACCAATTTTCTCAGCCAACAAAATTCTACTTCAGAAATGATGTTTTACTGGTTTACTTTCCGTGTGTTTTTTCTTCTCTGAGCATGCCCAGTCTTGCTCATCAGATTTTTGTCTGCCGAAATCTGTACTGACTGACGGAAAATCGGCCGTTGTGTTGACGGCCAACAAATATTTTATAGTCTGCACACCAGATATTTTTCAGCCGAAAAGTCGCAGTCGGTTGTCGGAAGCATCATACTAACAAGCCGGAAATCGGCCGATCGGACGTTGGCCAAAAATTCACGGCCAATTATCGACGCGTGTGTACGAGGCATACGTTTCTGAAATTGAATTTGTATCGGTCTCTTGCAGTCCCTGTAGAGCAGAGCTTAGACTGGGGGAGGGTAAAGCAGCACAAGGAGCCAACTGATTGTCCTGCAATGCTCATGTGCTAACAAGGGACATGCTGATAGGAGAGGGAAGAGTGACGGAGAGATGAGTTTGTTGGTCTGCTGCTTCTCCAGGGACAAGACCTGTAAGTGTTGCTGAACTGCAGCAATCGGGTCATTTGCTGTGCCAGGCAGGGCTTGTGCTCTAAGGCAGAGCTGTGTGAAACTCAGGATTGGATGGACACAGGTACAAACTGATTGGCAGGTACAATTCTCCGTACATGTATTTTATCTTTATAGTTTTCTGGAGTGCAGCTTTGAGAGGCGATGCAAAAAGAAAAACAGCCGATTTCCAAGTATTGCAACCGGGAGATTGAGATGCCCTCGATTATGTTACCGAGAGATCTTCTATCCTTTTGTATGGCCGGTGATAACGTGTTTTTTTTTACTCTCCAGGTACCGGACATTTTTCCCAGCATGCTTTTGCAATTCCGTGTCCCATATCTTTTCATTGTGACTCACATGATATTGAAAAAGATTGAAATTTGTTCCCCCCACTGTTTTGCAGCAGGTGCTCAGCGCCACAATTCTGCATAAGGTTATGATGATTTTGCACACCGCAGATGGACCATCAATTATCCCAAATGAGATTAGGCGGGTTTAGGATATCTTAACCCTTCAGCGTGAGACAGCCGTGGCTCAGAGCCACCGGCTTACCTCCACGCTACCATAACTGTTCATCAAGAGCAATGTCTCCCAACCTTTTTTCAGCCAAGGCGCCCTTTTAAATCATAGACAGTCTCGAGGCGCCCCATTCTAAAATGTAAAAACTATTCTGACAGTTTTACATAACGCAGAAACATCAATACGCCTAGGACACCCAACGTTAACCTCTTCCTGCCCACGCTATAGCCGGAAGACAGCTACAGCATGGACCTAAATTGCCAGGAGGGCGTCCATGTATGTCCCCCGTGCACGAGCTGCCTGCGTGCCCCCTGTGGGGTGCGCCCGGCTCACTCTATAGTAAACAGGGATGGTAATCTGCTTTTTTTTCCTCACGCTGACAGCGTGAGAAAAGAAAAAGTTGATCACCGGCTTCTGACATCAGTCCCAAACACAGAGAACCACTGCTGCCTCATCTGTGCCATCTACCAGTGCCCACCAGAGCCATCTACCAGTGCAAATCAGTGCCGCCTATCAGTGCCCACCAGTGCCACCTATCAATGCCCACCAGTGTCACATATCAATGCCCACCAGTGTCACCTATCAATGCCAATCAGTGCCTCATCATCAGTGCTGCCTATCAGTGTCACCTACCAGTGCCCATTAGTGCCACCAATCAGCACCCATCAGTGCCACTTATCAATGACACCTATTAGTGCCCTTCAGTGTCACCTATCAGTGCCCTTCAATGTCACCCCTTAATTGCCCATCAGTGCCACCTATCAGCACCCTTCAGTGCCACTTATCAGTGCCACCTATTAGTGCCCTTCAGTGTCACCTATCAGTGCCCTTCAATGTCTCCCCTTAATTGCCCATCAGTGCCACCTATCAGATCTAACAGATCGGACCCCTAACTGACATTTTTGACACTTTTGGGGGGACCAGTAACATTACTACAGTAATCAGTACTAAATATATGCACTGTTACTGTAATAATGACACTGGCAGGGAATGGGGTTAACACTGTGGGTGATCAAGGGGTTAAATGTAAGCCTAGGGGAGTGTTTCTAACTGTATGGGGGCTGGGCTTTTGAAATGATCACAGAGACATGTGATCCTATATAGAAGGATCACAGGAGCTCTGTGATCATTCCAGAGAGAAGAACGGTCAGCTGTGTTTACAACAGCTGACCATTCTTCTCTCTCAGTGGGGAGTGATCTTGGGTGCCCGGTGGCAATCGGAGCCGCCGGCCCCGTGCACCGGAGTCCCCGCTGCCGAGTGAAGGCAGAAGCGCCGACCTGGCACGCGCTCGCCCCCCTGGCTGCAGGCGCGTGACTGACGTACAGCTACATCGGTTTGCGCAGGAGAGGCAGTAAATCTGCGGCGGGCGGTCCTTAAGTGGTTAAATCACGCTCAATTATTACATTCATATAAAAAAAGAAAAGGAAATAAATAAACTATTATTCCTTTTAATAAAACACAATCTATGTTTAAAACATCTACATTTACAGTTACAATGACTAATTATGAAAGCCATTCTAATGTTAGACTGAACAAGTATCGCTATAAAAGGTCTATTTTTATATAGCCTCCTGCCTCTTGTATTCTCCATTTGTTGCATAAAACCGTTATTTGTTTAGACATCTTTACACTCCACCATGTAACACCAACTTCTATTTAAAATGCACGTTGAGTGGGAGGGTAGAAAGAAACAATAGAAAAATATACAGTAAGACCCGACAGCGATTCCTTTGTGGCTAATAGTAACCTTCGCTATACGTGAACGTTCTTTCCCAGGTAAAGCATCCCAAATCGCTGCGTGGTTGCAACCTACTGATTAGAGTCATGTAAAAATAACAACGTAACGTAGAGTTGGAAAATACTGTAAAACTCTATGGCTAGGTTAGAATTAGGTAAACTTCAAGTACGGGTAATCCCCAAAATATCTCAAGAGTTAAAGGGACTCTATTACCAATTTAAAAATTAAAGAAAAAAAAACGAACTCTGCAAAAAATGAGTATTTATAATTATCTGTTCCACTGCGGCTTTCTCAAATCTTCACCCCAATGCAAAGCCAAGCCAATGACTTCAAGCTGATCTCCAGCTTTTAATGAAGTTTTAGCCCCCGTTCACACTAAGGCGACCTGTGAGGCGACCTGGTCGCCTCACAGGTCGCCGTAGGTCGCCTTCCATAGGGAAGCTGCGGACCCGTTCTAATAGGAGCGACACAAGTCGCTCCGACTTAGAAAAAGGGTCCGGAGCTTCTTTGGGGCGACCCGGAGGCGACCGCCATAGACTTCAATGTTATGAAGTCCGTGGCGGCCGCTCCGAGGTTGCAGCGCGCTGCTCGCACCGCGACCTCGGAGGTCGCCCCTCTAAGTCGGATCGCCCCTATGTGAACGGGGCCTAAATGGTTTGTTTGGACCAAAATGTCCAAACAAACTATGGCCTGAACTAACAGATGTAGACATAGAAGTTCCTCAAAGGTCTGCTGCACACCTTTATGGAGGACAGCGGAATTTTTGTAAAATCTTACCGTAAAATTCCTTTTTCTGAGTCCTCCGACAGTCGCCGCCCACTCATACAGTCTTCACAAATGGGGTATTGACTTCCTCTCCACAGGAGTAGCTATTGGTGAAGACTGTATGAGTGGGCGGCGACTGTCGGAGGACGTAAGAGAAAACTGAATTTTTGTAAAATCTTACTGTAAAATTCCTTTCTCTGAGTCCTCCGACAGTCGCTGCCCCCGCCCCTCTTTTGGGCTTTTCTTGTACACTTACTGCTATGCTACCAAACTGAGTTGGGATGGCTACTGCAGGGGGGTATTGACCAGTGGGACAGCCCCCATGGGTGTGTCTATGTTAAATGCTTTTGTTTTTAACAAGTCTTCTGCCTAGCTACTCCTGTGGAGAGGAAGTCAATACCCCATTGGCGAAGACTGTATGAGTGGGCGGCGACTGTCGGAGGACGTAAGAGAAACATTAGTTTAGCTGTGCTGTCCCAATCCAGCCCATACTGATATTACTACTCAATGTGAGATCTGCCATTCCATAATGGGTTCATAGGTGCAGGACCCTTTTTGCCAGACCTTAGTGCCCCCTGGTGTTTCACTTTTTGGATGCTCCTCTTTACAATTGGCTCTCCTATCCAGTACAACATACATTACCTCTAAGGTTGGGCAGAAAGGCAGAAAGTTCTGAGACTCAATATGGAATGTTCTTTGATACACCAATGAATAACTACAAGGTTACCTCCTACACCCCTGATGAAGGAGCCATTTAGTCTCTGAAACGCGTAAGTTGGAGGATGCCAAATTGTATGATTATCCTTTCAGTTGGCGTATTTTCAGTTGTCCATATCATGTATTCGTGTTCATTTCATGTTTCTTGTCTTTTACTGAAGATTCTTAATATTCCAGGTACTCTGTCTCTAATTGAAACCTCATAGAAACTAGGAGAGAGGAATTTTTACTTTGTCAAAAAAAAATGTTATCTTACTACAGAGGGTTAAAGTGGAACTAAACTGCATCTGAGCAATACAAACTGAAAAAGCTATTTGATTCATTTTTAATATTCAAAGCAAACTCCTCATCCATCCATGTCTCCATGCTTTATCTTCTTGAGAGATCACTTTGAAAACCACCCCTTTACATTTCTATTCCTGGCCATTTTGAGTAAGGGCAGATGATTCATGTAGCATTGACTTGCCGGAATCCATCTGTCCTTAACTTGCAGGCAGGAGGGTGTGCTTAGCTGAGGAAGCCCATCCCCAGGATGAAAGAAAACAAAAGTCCAAGAAGACTCCCCTGCCCCTGAAGGGAGAGAGATAGAGTCTTCTGAATATCTTGTGCACTAAATTCTGGAGTATCCCAAAGCTCCCCTAGACCCCATTCACGTTCAACGAGCATTAGACCTTGAGACACTCACTGCCTGGTCATTGTGTAATGAGACTGTGGGGCTACTGGTGTCAGTGGGAGAAATAGTGCTCCATCATTGGTATCAGTGAGAGGAATAGTGCCCCATCATTGGTATCAGTGAGAGGAATAGTGCTCCATCATTGGTGTCAGTGGGAGGAATAGTGCTCCATCATTGGTGTCAGTGGGAGGAATAGTGCTCCATCATTGGGAAGAGTAGTGCCTCCTTATTGACATCATTGGCAGGAATAGTGCCCCATCATTGGCATCATTGGGAGGACTGGTGCTCCATAATTGGTTTTAGTGTGAGTAATAGTGCCCCATCATTAGTGTCAGTGGTAGAAATAGTGCTCCCTCACTGGTGTCAGTGGGAAGAAAAGTGCTCCAAAATTGTTGTCAATGGGACGAATAGTGCCCCATCGTTGGCGTCAGTGGGAGGAATAGTGTTCCATAATTGGTATTAGTGGTAGGAATAGTGTCCCATCATTGGCGTCAGTAGGAGGAATAGTGCCCAATCATTGTCGTCAGTGGGAGGAATAGTGCCCCATCATTGGCGTCAGTGGGAGGAATAGTGCCCCATCATTGGCGTCAGTGGGAGGAATAGTGCTCCATAATTGGTATTAGTGGGAGGAATAGTGCCCCATCATTGGTGTTAGTGAGAGGAATAGTGCCCCATCATTGGCGTCAGTGGGAGGAATAGTGCCCAATCATTGTCATCAGTGGGAGGAATAGTGCCCCATCATTGTCGTCAGTGGGAGGAATAGTGCCCCATCTGTGTCAGTGGGAGGAATTGTGCCCCACCATTTGTCATTGGGAATAACTGTGGCCTTTGTAGGGGTCAGTGAGAGGAAATTTGCCCCATTGTTGGTGTCAGTAGATGGACTAGTACCCCAAGTACGGATAAAAGAAACCCAAGGGCCAATTCCTGCCCCCGCGCCGCAGTTTCTAGGGAACAGAACCGGGGACAATTCTACAGGGCTGTTTTGGGTCTGTGCTACAGATCTATTTAAGATGGCCCATTTCTATTTCACATCTCTGTTTCAGTATAAACCACGGTGTGTAGCAGAGACGTCCCGCTTCCGGTTCACTTCCACCGATCACCTACCTGACCTCTGTTTCATAGTTGTGGGCAGTGGCGTAACTAGAACCTTCAGGGCCCCGATGCAAGAAACCATATGTGGGTGTTTATTAAATCCCGTGGTTAGCGCTTGTAACCCGATACCATTGGAGTTTACTAACCATTTCCTTTATCCCCCCCTGGAGCATTCCTTTAAGCCAATGGAACTTTTGAACTCAGTCGCCTCTCGTCTTTACAACATCATTTTCTTATACCAACTCCTCAATTTTACCCATATGAAAAGGATTTCCATTTATATAGAAGAATATAGACTCCAATTTCCCTCTGCGTGTATCTGGGAAAGGAAAACACACAATCCTTCCCCTGATTTGTATTCTCCCTATCGGCCTCAACAGCATATGAGATTCAGGAGCGGGACCGCTTAGGTTTTAGATAAAATGGTTTCTCTATTCTTTGCGGCGGAGTAATTTTGTTGCAAACTCGCTGTGTCATTCTTATTTAGGTTCCCTTAAATATTATGCATTTGTCCCGGATGCCGAAAAAAATCTGATGATGTTTCATAAAGGAAGGAAATACAGAATACGTCTCCTGAAATAGCTGATTATCAGCTGTTATTTAGTGACATAGGAACAATTTTCAAGGATGGGTGAGCCTCTGCTGGAGGTGCTTAGATAGGTAAAACTTCACCACTGTTCCTAAACTGGTTGTAAACCTCAGACATGAAATATGAACAAAGCACATCTTTCTATAGTGTGTACTTGTCTCAGTCCAGAGCACTGAGTGTCATTTCTCTCTGCTGCTTCATTCCTCTGCTATAAGCATGAGTCACTTCTGATAAGTTTTCTTGACACCAAGAGATAAAAAGGTGACAGGTGAAGGAGCTCCAGCACACAGCCTATGATTGACAGCATCAGCTCAGTTCCTGTGTGCTGTGTGACAGGGGTGTGTCCTTTCCCTTTCAATCAGCTCTCCTCGCTGAGCTCTGCAGTGTGTAACTTCAGCTCTCTGCCCCCTTTTTTTTCTAAAAAGACAAGCTTTTTAAATCATCTACTTTGAGCAGCTGAAGAGAAGACAGCAGATAAACAGGTAAAACGTATGTAGCATTTGTTCCATCTCTGTGTATCACATGAGGCCAGTCATTTCACTGGGTATATGTAAGGGTTTACAACTGCTTTAAATTATATCTAAACCCACAAACAAATATGTAATATATTGCAGCTTACCAGTCCTTAGATGTGATGGCTGCATTCATTTCCTTTTTTTCTGGCTAAGAATATTTTTTGCAAGTAAAATAAAATACCCGCTGATCCTGCCAGAAATCTTGTGTCTTTGTAATTTCCTGTGTAATAAACTGAAACCCCAAACAATGCTATCCGCCTTTCCAGCTATTCTGTGTAAACTGTTTCCGGGGACAATCCCTGATTTTAGGAAGCAGTCCCCGGGGGAAATAAAAGCCCCCAATTTCATCCTCAGTTAAATAAATGCATCCTTGATTTCTAGACAATAGTGTCCAATATTGGGCACCATATAATATACAATTTTTTAAAATAAAAAATAGAAAATGTATAAATAAATATCCAATTATTCAGCCTCATGCACACTGGATGTTGTTACAGCCGCTGTTTTTGCCTTCAGGCATTTTTTTTCTGCAGGCAGTAAACTCCCCAGCATGTTATCCTATGTGTCCATGCACACACATGACTAAGGTAGTTCAGATCCCACCTGTTTAACCATATTACCTGGATCAGTTCCCAACACCACCCCCCTTTACCTTTAAATGACAACACTAACTCAGTATTGGGATTAAATGGCCGGTTCAGCCTTTTATTAACCACTTAAGCCCCGGAGGATTTTCCTGCTAAAAGACCAGGGGGTATTTTGCGATTCGGCACTGCGTGACTTTAACGGACAATTGCGCGGTCGTGCGACGCTGTACCTAAACTAATTTGGCGTCCTTTTTTCCCCACAAACAGAGCTTTCTTTTGGTGGTATTTGATCACCTGTGCGATTTTTTGATCACGCGCTATAAACAAAAAAAGAGCGTCAATTTTACAAAAATAGCAATATTTTTCACATTTTTTTATATGAAATTCCCCCCAAAAAAAATGTAAAAATCAAAATTTTTTACAATTTTCGGCCAATTTGTTTTATGCTACCTATGTTTGGTAAAAAAAATCGCAAAAAGCGTATTTTGATTGGTTTGCGCAAAAGTTATCGCGTTTACTAACTAAGGGAAAGATTTTTGTCATTTTTGCTGTTTTTTTTTTAACGCGTAATGGCGGCGATCTGCGATTTTTTTTGCGGTACTGCGACATTGCGGCGGACAGATCGGACCCTTGACTGACATTTTTGACACTTTTGGGGTTACCAGTGACATTTCTACTGTAATCAGTGCTATATATATGCACTGTTACTGTAAAAATACACTGGTAGTGAAGGGGTTAACTTTATTTGGGAGGGAGGGGCTGTGTGTGTCCCTAGGGGCGTGCTTTCTACTGTGATTGGCTGTGGCTTGAGCTGTAAGGACACTGATCAACGGATCTACATAGTAGATCCATGTGATCAGTGTCTTTGCAGCGAGGAGAATGACAGGCAGCTTGTTTACACAAGCTGCCTGAAATTCTCCCTCTCCCCCGCCGATCGCCAAGTGGCCGGCGGACATCGGGTCCGCTGGTCACACGCGCGGGGGGGTCCGTGACCGCGCGGGAGCGGGAGCGCGCCTCCGCGGGCGCGCACTCGCTCCCCAGACCCTCCCAGGCTAGTGACGTTAATTAACGTCACTCTGCCTGGCAGGGGCTGACCGCCGCAGTAAATCTACTTGCGGCGGTCGGCAAGCAGTTAAACAAAACCATAAGTAACAGAAAAACATAAAAGTGTTAAACCAATCCAGATCAAAGACTGGTTGCAGATCCCTGACGAAACCATCTCCCACAACTTTGGAGTCTGAGGTACCATTAACTTAGGTTCTGTCCCCAGCTGCCAAAACACCGCCTAGAGGACTATCCTAGCTGACCACAGACCCTTACCACCTTACACTACCCGGTCGTTCTAGACTGAACCAGTGCTATAGTATTGAGGTAATCCCGCACAATGCAAAATAAAGATTTTGTATGTATAAAGCAAGGGAGTTGCTGCCTACCCAGAAGCTTTTCAGCAGTGAGAAGCCAGAGAGAGTGTGGTGTGTTGGTATGGGTAAGTGGCGCTACTCAATATGGTATGTGCAAAAAGGTTGATTCTGTATACAATGTGTTCAAACCTGGTATAAATATAAATATAATAATATTATTAATAATAATAAATATAAAAATAAATATAAATAAAAAGGTGCTGGTGCCCACCCGTGACAAACAATGTTTATATAAACCAGTAAAGTGACATGTGCATCAATGTAAAAAAACTCAGTGCCGTTAAAAAGCATACAATTTATGTAATATACCCATAAAAAATATAACCATAAAAAAATATATATAATGATAAAGAGTGTGCACTAAAGTGCAAAGTGCACAGATTATTCAATATGCCAGAAAGGCAAAACAAAAAACTTTTACAAAGGTGTGCAAAATGTGCTGTAAACCAGAGAAAGGTATATCAATAATGTCTGTAGCAAAGAGAGCCAGGAACAATGCTGGTTGTAGAGAATATCTCTAACAGTGTAGTGAAACCGGTCTTATGAATCACACTTAAAAAAGTGCTTCTGTGCAAGTGGAAATCTGTGAAGTCCCATACAATAAATGTATAGGGGGACTGTGGTGGAGACTAGAAGACGTATCAGATGTGATGTTATACTTTGCCCTTTGCTGTGCTCGGTGCGATATTCCGTGCCCCATAGGAAATGCACTGACCGCAATGTCCTCCCCATAAGTGATAGCCTCTAAGACACTATGCTACCCTTCACTACATGCAGACATTGGCCTGACCAACATTCAAACCAAGGACTCCAGTATGCCAAACCATAAGTGATAGCCTCTAAGACACTATGCTACCCTTCACTACATGCAGATATCGGCTTGGCAAACATTTATACCAAAGACCTGACTATGACAAACTATAAGTGCTAACTACTAAGCCCTTCATTTAGTTCTTAGAGTTCCGGCCTTGGGGGTGAATTTTAGATAAAAATACCCCCGGGACAGTCAGGACTAGTACATTCCATAATGGATAGCCTCTGAACTGTCCCGGGTCGCACTTACCTTTTAGAAGAAATACTTACCTTGAAATGTTCTTCTCCAGCGTTGCCATCTCAGGTGTGGGCAGCTGAAGCCAGCGTGTCCTCTTCTGCCTCCTCTTCGGTGACGTCGGAGTCCCAGAATGCCCTGCACCGGCCCTGCTTGTCACTTCCAGTGCAGGCGCGGCATCCCTGCACAGCTTCTGGGCATGCCCAGAAGTTTTTTAGCAGGGAACGCCGCGCCTGCACCGGAAGTGACGTGCGGGGCCGGTGCAGGCGCATTGACACCTGGGAGCGATGACGTTCAGCTCCCAGGAATCATCGCAAGCCGGAAGTGACGGTGCGGGCCGCGGCCGCAGAGGGAGGAAGTGGAAGGAAGGTGAGTATATTTTCTTTTAAAACAAGGTAAGTGAACAAAAAAAGAAAATCGGGAGCATCCATTTCTTTTTCAGGTGACCCTCAGCAAGCGGATGGCCCAAAATTTTGAGGCCGGAACTCCGCTTTAAGAGTAAAAATGGACATTTTTTCTAAATCCATCCCTTTCCACAATTTTAGTCCAAACGTTTCCACCAGTTTTAGTCCACAGTAGACAAAACCGGGACTTGGGATGAGTTTCGGATTTAGGTCAACCACGATTTTGACTCTTATTCAAAACCAAAACCCAACTTTCAGCTGGAGCTCCACTTTAAAAACTCCAGAGAACTTCTGCAACGTCTGACGCTTGCCCACAACACTGTTATTCCGTCTTCATATGACCCTTTCACAGGCCTACCTGGTCACGAAACTCAGGCCCGTTTTCTGCTAGATCAAAGTTTGTTTGCACAATTAACAACATAAACATAATTTCAATCAGTCGGTACCCGCTGTCGGATGATTCAGGTTACATTTACATTTCAAAGGCGATTTCCAAAAACAGGCTGGAATAAACACCCCGACACGTCCCTGGTTTGCTTAGTTCTTTCCTTACCCTTAACAAAAAAAAAATTTCTATATCAACTGGCATTCATTTTTAATGAAGGGCGCTATCAGTTTGTTGCACTACACGCATTAAAATATTAGCTTTGGGATCAATTAGCTAAAGGATTGCCACTTTGTAGCAGCGAGTGATCTGTAATAGTAGAGAGTCCATGCCTTTTATGCGACTTCGACTGCTATACGTATTGATTTACACAAGTAATTTTATTCATATTTTATAAACCACCAAACTCCCAGAGATAACGCAGCCAAAGTTTATGAGAAACGTTTCCACCAGTCTAGCGGTGTCAGCGGCCGCCGTATTAATATGAGAAGCATTAAAGGTCCTGATGTATGACAGTGCCACCCGTCGCAGACACCGGCCCATATTTATAATGAACTGTAACTTTGTGTGCAATTAAGGAACACATTGGAAAGGCCTAAATTGGAGGTCATGCATATTCATTAGCAACAGCAGATCGAGGCAACAGTTGGACAATCTGTTAATCCTAATTACGCATGAGTAATGGGGACTCTTTGACCACCAGATTGTCGGCTATTGCCCTGGGACAAGCCTTTGTACAAGATAAATTGCATATGTTTATTTTACCGGGGGAAAGAAACAACGTATGTTGTTACATAGAAGTTTAATCAACAATTAAAAAATGATCCTTAAATTAGAATAAGGTTTATACTTTTATAACGCACTCCTCGGTTTTGCGCCAGGGGGCAGTTCCTGTAAGTTATTCTCTGGATAAACAATGTATTCTCACATTGAAGCATACTGTAGTTATAAAGCAGTGAATCTGACATTCACCAAACATTTATTGCAGGTGAATCTTCCATGCGCACGTGTTTAAGCCCCCATTCACACCTGAGCGACTCGTTGCGGGTTTCCCGAAGCGTGGCAAGGCTCAACATGGCCTGTGAACAAAATGGATATACAAGAGATACACCTGCTCCATCTCCATTAGCCTCTGTTCCATGGGAAAGCACTGGTCCTGGGAAAGGTTTCCATAATCAATACCTAGGAATTTATTTAGATAATTCCACACAGTCCAAGGTTCCAAAATGTAATAATCTATACTAAAGCATACAGCTAAAAATCCTCATTGGCTAACGTGTTTCAACCTTAAAAAGGGGTTTTATTCATAATTTTTGCCCGGTTTTACGCCAGGGGCACTTTCTGTAAGGTTTTTTCTGGATAACCAATGTATTCTCACCTTGAAGCATACTGTAGTTATAAAGCAGTGAATCTGACATTCACCAAACATTTATTGCAGGTGAATCTTCCATGCGCACGTGTTTAAGCCCCCATTCACACCTGAGCGACTCGTTGCAGGTTTCCTGAAGCATGGCAAGGCTCAACATGAAGATTTCTATTATATTCAATGGCGCCCATTCACATCTGAGCATTGTGCTCCTGCTTGTTGAATTGAAAAACAAGTTTTTTTGGTTTTTTTAGCAGATTCACACATTTTTGGCCCAACTGTCCTCAATGGCAGCACCCCAAAATGCACAACGCAAGTATTTTAGCATGTATGCCTATCAATTGGTCTCCTCCTAGCAACTTCAGGCCTGTGAACAAAATGAATAGATATAAAGAGATACACCTGCTCCACCTACGTTATCCTCTGTTCTAAGGGAAAGCACTGGTCCTGGGAAAGGTTTCCGTAATCAAAACCTAGGAATTTATTTAGATAATACCACACAGTCCAAGGTTCCAAAATGTAATAATCCATACTAAGGCATACAGCTAAAAATCCTCATTGGCTAACGTGTTTCAACCTTAAAAAGGGGTCTTATTCATAATTTTTGCCCGGTTTTGCGCCAGGGGCACTTTTTGTAAGGTTTTTTTTCTGGATAACCAATGTATTCTCACATTGAAGCATACTGTATTTATAAAGCAGTGAATCTGTCATTCACCAAACATTTTTTGCAGGTGAATCTTCCATGCACACGTGTTTAACCCCCCATTCACACCTGAGCGACTCATTGCGGGTCTCCCGAAGCATGACAAGGCTCAACATGAAGATTTCTATTATATTCAATGGTGCCCATTCACATTTAAGCATTGTGCTCCTGCTTGTTGCATTGAAAAACAAGTTTTTTTGTTTTTTTTTAGAAGATTCACACATTTTTGGCCCAACTGTCCTCAATGGCAGCACCCGAAAATGCACAAAACAAGCATTTTAGCATGTATGCCTATCAATTGGTCTCCTCCTAGCAAGTTCAGGCCTGTGAACAAAATTAATAGATATACAAGAGATACACCTGCTCTATCTCCGTTATCCTCTGTTCTAAGGGAAAGCACTAGTGCTGGGAAAGGTTTCCGGAATCAAAACTTAGGAATTTATTTAGATAATTCCACACAGTCCAAGGTTCCAAAATGTAATAATCTATACTAAGGCATACAGCTAAAAACCTTCATTGGATAACGTGTTTCAACCTTAAAAAAGGTCTTAATCATAATTTTGCCCGGTTTTGCGCCAGGGGCACTTCCTGTAAGTTATTTTCCTGATAAACAATGCATTCTCACATTGACGCATACTGTAGTTATAAAGCAGTGAATCTGACATTCACCAAACATTTATTGCAGGTGAATCTTCCATGCGCACGTGTTTAAGCCCCCATTCACACCTGAGCGACTTGTTGCAGGTTTCCTGAAGCATGGCAAGGCTCAACATGAAGATTTCTATTATATTCAATGGCGCCCATTCACATCTGAGCATTGTGCTCCTGCTTGTTGAATTGAAAAACAAGTTTTTTTGTTTTTTTTTAGCAGATTCACACATTTTTGGCCCAACTGTCCTCAATGGCAGCACCCGAAAATGTACAACACAAGTATTTTAGCACGTATGCCTATCAATTGGTCTCCTCCTAGCAAGTTCAGGCCTGTGAACAAGATGAATAGATATACAAGAGATACACCTGCTCCATCTCCGTTATCCTCTGTTCTAAGGGAAAGCACTGGTGCTGGGAAAGGTTTCCATAATCAAAACTTAGGAATTTATTTAGATAATTCCACACAGTCCAAGGTTCCAAAATGTAATAATTCATACTAAGGCAAACAGCTAAAAATCCTCATTGGATAACGTGTTTCAACCTTAAAAAGGGGTCTTATTCATAATTTTTGCCCGGTTTTGCGCCAGGGGCACTTTCTGTAAGTTTTTTTCTGGATAACCAATGTATCCGTGCGCACATGTTTAAGCCCCCATTCAAACCTGAGCGACTCGTTGCGGGTTTCCCGAAGCATGGCAAGGCTCAACATGAAGATTTCTATTATATTCAATGGCGCCCATTCACATCTGAGCATTCATTGTGCTCCTGCTTGTTACATTAAAAAACACGTTTTTTTGTTTTTTTTTAGCAGATTCACACATTTTTGGCCCAACTGTCCTCAATGGCAGCACCCCAAAATGCACAACACAAGTATTTTAGCACGTATGCCTATCAACTGGTCTCCTCCTTCTAGCAACGCCAGGCCTGTGAACAAAATGAATAGATATACAAGAGATACACCTGCTCCATCTCCGTTATCCTCTGTTATAAGGGAAAGCACTGGTGCTGGGAAAGGTTTCCATAATCAAAACTTAGGAATTTATTTAGATAATACCACACAGTCCAAGGTTCCAAAATGTAATAATCCATACTAAGGCATACAGCTAAAAACCTTCATTGGCTAACGAGTTTCAACCTTAAAAAAGGGTCCTAATCATAATTTTTGCCCGGTTTTGCGCCAGGGGCACTTCCTGTAAGGTTTTTTCTGGATAACCAATGTATTCTCACATTGAAGCATACTGTAGTTATAAAGCAGTGAATCTGACATTCACCAAACATTTATTGCAGATGAATCTTCTATGCGCACATGTTTAAGCCCCCATTCAAACCTGAGAAACTTGTTGCGGGTTTCCCGAAGCATGGCAAGGCTCAACATGAAGATTTCTATTATATTCAATGGCGACCATTCAGATCTGAGCATTGTGCTCCTCATTGTTGTATTGGAAAACAAGTTTTTTTTTTTTTTTTTAGCAGATTCACACATTTTTGGCCCAACTGTCCTCAATGGCAGCACTCGAAAATGCACAACACAAGTATTTTAGCACGTATGCCTATCAACTGGTCTCCTCCTAGCAAGTTCAGGCCTGTGAACAAAATGAATAGATATACAAGAGATACACCTGCTCCATCTCCGTTATCCTCTGTTCTAAGGGAAAGCACTGGTGCTGGGAAAGGTTTCTGTAATACAAATTTTGGAATGTATTTAGATAATACCACACAGTCCAAGGTTCCAAAATGTAATAATCCATACTAAGGCATACAGATAAAAACTTTCATTGGCTAACGTGTTTCAACCTTAAAAAAGGGTTCTAATCATAGTTGTGATTAGGATCTTTTTTTTTCTTTTTGTTTAGGGTCGAACCGCATTAGCAGATTCAGGTTTTTAGCTGTATACCTTGGTATGGATTAATAAATAATTTTGGAATCTTGGACTGTGTGCAGGATCATTTACACTATATTGTCAAAAGTATTGGGACGCCTTTACATACACACAAACTATAATGGCATCCCAGTCTTAGTCCGTAGGGTTAAATATTGAGTTGGCCCACCCTTTTCAGCTATAACAGCTTCCACTCTTCTGGGAAGGCTGTCTAGAAGGTTTTGAAATGTGTCTATAGGAATGTTTGGCCATTCTTCCAGATGAATTTGTGAGGTCAGGCACGAGAAGGCCTGGCTCGCAGTCTGCACTCCAATTCATCTCAATGGTGTTCTATTGGGTTGAGGTCAGGACTGTGCAGGCCAGTCAAGTTCCTCCACCCCAAACTCGCTCATCCATGTCTTTATGGATCTTGCTTTGTGCACTGGTCCAAATAATTTGTTGGAGGGTGGATTATGGTGTGGAATTGTTTTTCAGGGATTGGGCTTGGCCCCTTAGTTCCAGTGAGGGGAACTCTTAAGGCGTCAGCATACCAAGACATTTTGGACAATTTCATGCTCCCAACTTTGTGGGAACAGTTTGGGGATGGCCCCTTCCTGTTCCAACATGACTGCGCTCCAGTGCACAAAGCAAGGTCCACAAAGACATGGGTGAGCAAGTTTGGGGTGGAGGAACTTGTCCTGACCTCAAACCGATAGAACACCTTTGGTAAGAATTAGAGCGGAGACTGTAAGCCAGACCTTCTCTTTAGGTTTGATCTCATATTTTGTGGTTTTGGTAAATCTAAAAGAAAATTGTATAATGTATGGCCAGCCTTAAGAGCTCCAATAACTTGAGACACCACAACAACACACAGAAAAAAAACATAAAGCAGATACAAGGATGTTGACAACAGACATCACAGACAACAGACATCTGAAATCATTAACACTCAAGTGTGATTGGGGGATGAAATGACAGTGATTGATTCACCACCAGAGAATGTTTAGTAAACGTCAGTGTGATGGCATCCTCAAACCCAGGTGTGGCTTACGCGTTTCAAGGGAGGACTTTTTGGCTCTGAGGAAGAGGGTCCTCCCTCGAAAGGCATAAGCCACACCAGAGTTTGAGGAATGAGGACGCCATCACGCTATCCAGTAGTAGAGAAGTTTTCTGGAAGCGAGCGGTTCCCATTTCCTACATGCTTGTACATATCCTACGTTTGTGAGTATATTGTACGCTACCCTTCTTTGATTTTAATAAACATTTTAGTGGTAATGCACAAGGTCGGTGCGCCCTTTTCTTGTCGCTTTCTTGCAATATATGTTGGGCTCAAGGGTTAACATACTATGTATAGGCGGTTCCCGGGTTACAAACATCCGACTTACAAACGACTCCTACTTACAAACGGAGGGAGACAACAGGAGGTGAGGGGAAATATCCCCCTAGGAAGGGAAATTCACTCCTGTAGGAGTTCTTATGGGAAAAAGGTGTCTCCACTGAAGCTTTATCACTAAGCCTTGTCTCCACAACAACCTACATGCTTGTACACATCCTATGTTTGTGAGTATATTGTACGCAACCCTTCTTTGATTTTAATAAACTTTTTAGTGGTAATGCACAAGGTCGGTGCGTCCTCTCTTGTCATTTTCTTGCAGTACTCTTTGGATACCCTTGGTCCTGAGGAGGGCAGCAAGACCACTCCATCTGTGCCAAAAATCACCTAGAATATTTACCTTCCCGCATACCCAGGGCTTTTCTTCTCAGAGAATAGGTGCAGGAACCCCTCCCTTCTGAGTAATTTCTGCCCCCTACCCACCTCTGAGCACCATCCCTTGGTTCCACTCCCTATGCACCGCCATGTACCGCCCCTTTTTGGATAATAAGTATAATTTTGTGCTACTAGGTAATTTGTATGGAATGTAATAGACCCCACCCCAGCAACAATAGATTCCCCCAGCAACAATGGATCCCCAGCAACAAAGTACCACCCCAGCAACAATAGACCTCCAGCAGCAACATCAGATCTCCAAGCAGCCAGCATCAATAAACCCTCCAGCAGTAATAGACCTCTACCTCAACAGTAGATCCCTCCCAGCAACAATTGACCCACCAGTATTCTAAGACCCCCTGCCAGCAAAAATAGATACCCCCCCACACAAAAATAGATCTCTACCAGGGACAATAGATCCCCTAGCAGGCAGCATCATTAGACCCTCCAGCACACCCCAGCACTCCTTGCCATAAAATACATTCAGCTCTGGAGGTGCCGGAACTGCGTTCCCCCGCGTTCCAGCTGAAAAAAAGCCCTGCGCATACCACTTGAGCGCAGGAGAGATACTGTTTTTTGGCCCAACATATATTATTAGTATTAGAGGCCCAGGGTGTAAATGACCCCTCTTCCACCACCTCCAATGGGTTTAGGGGACCTTACTTTTTTTCAGAGGTAGAATATGAATTTTATTGCAGCCTGGAAATGAAATTAGAGCCTAAAAAGTAACAAACTCAACAAAAGTCAAACTTGTAGAAATGTTTGGTACTTTAGGATTCAGTAATGAAGAGAATAGTGTAATGAGCATGCTGCATTATATAATCATCCAATTATAATAAAATATATTTTTGTGTGTTTATTATAGGTGTTTTATTGTGCCTTGTGGTAGTGCTTGTATTTTTTCATCCTGCCCCCACAGAATGTTTGTTCCCTTCTATGGCCATGCTATGTCCGCCACTGCTGTTTTGCTGATTGCAGGTGCAGTGCTGTAAACACTGTTCCATATAATAATGACCGGGGAAACGTCTCGCTTCTAAACACATCCAACAACTTTATCAATCTATTTGCTGCAAATCAAAGATGGCCTTGGTAAATTAAGGCATGAAATAGGTTCTTTTAATAGAATCTGCATAGCTGAAAGCAAGGCCAGCAGGTAAGGAAATGAGGTTGCCAGCTGGGACTGTGCGCGTTAAAATCCTGCACACTGGGCAGCTGGCGCTGAACGGTAATTTCTGGACTGGAGAAACTTTGCTTGATCAAAATGAAAACAAAATCGCATTAAAACTTCAGTTAACCAAAATAATGAAAATAAAAATGAAAATAAAAACAGAAAATGGAGAAAGAATAAATTAAGGGCTAAGTCCACTGTTTGCAAAAAAGTAGTCATTGTGATCAGTGCATTGTGGGGGCAATTAACCACTTAAGCCCCGGAGGATTTGGCTGCTTCAAGACCAGGCCCTATTTTGCGATTCGGCACTGCGTGACTGTAACGGACAATTGCGCGGTCGTGCGACGCTGTACCCAAATGAAATTGACGTCCTTTTTTTTCCACAAACAGAGCTTTCTTTTGGTGGTATTTGATCAACTGTGCAATTTCTACTTTTTGCGCTATAAACAAAAAAAGAGCGAAAATTTTGAAAAAATAGCAATATTTTTCACATTTTTTTATATGAAATTCTCAAAAAAAATGGAACGAGCGGGGGCGGGAGTCCCCTACAGGCTCGTGGGTATGTCTACCTCGCTTTGCCCAGGAGCGGCTGACTGACGCAGTAAATAGTCGTGCAGCTGGTTAACAGGCTCTTGCAGGGTTTTGCCCTGGACTCAGGCCTGTATGGAGGTCCAGACCTTCTGGAGGAGTTGCGACTTGACTGCAAGCGGGTGAGGGAGGAGGGATCACTGTCATGGCTCTGCACAGCCCCTCTTATGTCACTCCTGTCAAGTTTTCTCATGGACCAAGTAGGGTCCCAAAGATAGATGGAGGGGGTTCTCTTTCAGGGGATCAAAGTTTAATATGGACACACCTGGAGGTTTCTGCTATTGAAAGCCCTTGGATGCCCATAGATTGGCTTTGAAAGTAAACTATAACAGTTTATTTTAATTTTACTTTTAGAGCCGGTTCACGACTCCTTACTACTTTGGGGGCGACTTGTGCATTACCATGCACCACGACTTCGGAGCGACTTGCAGGGACTTCACATAATGGAAGTCTATGCAAGTCGCTCCGAGGTAGCCCCGAAGTAGTACAGGACCCTTTTTCTAAGTCGGAGCGACTTGTGTTGCTCCTATTAGAACGGCTCCTGTAGCGGTCAATGGACCGCGAGGGAGCGCGACTTGTCAGGCTGACAAGTGACGCTAGTGTGGACCGGCTCTTACTGTAGACAAACAATGGTTTACAAATAAACCCTAAATAAATGGAAATGAACTCCCAGAGTACTGAGGATTATTTTATAAAAAAAATAGATAAAAAAGATAAGATAAAAAAATGTTGTGCTTAATTGGTAATAAGAAGAGCCAATACTATATAAAGCGTGCTCGAATAATGAAGGTACAATGTAAAAAAAATGGTACAAAATATAAAGTGCCTCCTGAAGTGCATTTCAAACAGTGTCAACAAAGGTAATAAATTCCCTGTACATGACATCAAACATACGATTCCATTTCCAGAAGAGGAAACTTTGCTGGAAGTGGCAGGAGAGGAGGTATCCATATATTTTTAAATTGATCCATCAATTGGGAGAATGATCTGCACATGTTGAATCTTGCCATATCAGATAGCAAGGAGGAGTGAGTCCTATCACATGTCCAGCGGATTCTAGATCTTACTAGTGATTTTATCACACTAGCTTGGTTGACTCCCTCCCTAGTAGTTGAGTCCATTCTTTCCGGTACGGGCAATCTTACTTTCATTGGTGTTGGAGTTTGCACTGGTGGCACTGGGCGCATGAAGAATGAAATATGTGTAATCATCTGCTTGATGTCATATACAGTGACTTTATTACCTTTGTGGACACGGAAATGCACTTTGGGAGGCACTTTATATTTTTGTACCATTTTTTTCACGTTGTACCTTGATTATTTTAGCGTGCCTCACATAGTAATGGCTCTTCTTATTCACAATTTAGGCGCAGCATTTGTTTATCTAAGTATTTGCAGAATTTATGTTAAGTGTGATGCTGGCAGCTGTTCTCTCCATTAGCGCAGTATTTTTCTTCACAGTATATTTTTAAAAATAGCTTTTACTTGAAATACCGTGTGTCACGGTTAAGCTTGCAGTTTCTTTCCTGTGAAATTCTGACCTCCTTGCTGCAGTGGTTCTTCTGGGTCTGTGGTTCTACTCACATGTGCTGCTGGCTTCTGTGTTCAAATATGGGCGATGCCAGCTCTACTATCGCTTTTCTGCCTATTACTTGTATTCTGTGACTGACTTCTCCCGTACCGACCCCAGGTTCGTCTACCGCATTTACCTGTCTACCGCATTCCCTGACTTCAGCTCGTTTCTCAGATTCTCTTCTGTTTCCTACCATCTGTACTATGCACACATGAGTGGTCTTCATATCTTCAGCTGGGCATACCTGGGGGCCTGGTTCCAGTCTCCTGCAAGTCCATCCCCACCATCAGGGGCCCTGGTGAAGAAGCAGACTGGGGCTTAGAACCCCAAGTTGGCTTTCTACAAGGGCTCACTACCATAGGAACCTGACACTGTGTTAGGATATCTCTTCTGGAGTCCCAGAATTGTATGAGAACCCAGTGGGCAACTCAAATCCCGGGTTGGTTAAACTATCATTATTTATTTATTTATTTTTTACTGTTCCTAACTCTAGTTATGAGGCTGGACAGGGCACTCACCCTCTACCCCCATGTCTTATATTTCCCTGCATTCCTCTTGCCACAACTTGTTTTTAGGAAAGAGCTTAGAGTTCATTATGAAGCGGCCGTCTCCTTCCTAGTTGTGTCGTCAAACCGCCCCAAGGAGAGAGGAGGAAACCTCAAAGCCAGGAAGGAGAAGCCAACTTGTGTTGGATCCAAGCATTTTCCCAAGAAAAGCAGCGGCAAGAGGAATTCAGAAGTATAAGAGGCTGACTACTTCCTGGCTGTGCTGCCCCCCTCCCTTCCTTTGTAGCCATCCAACAACACAGCTAGGAAGGAGATGGCTGCTTTATATTGGGCACTTGTCTCAGCTCTGAGCCCTTTCCCGAGACATGTGGGATCAAGAGGAATGCAATGAGCTACGAGACATGGGGGGAAAGGGTGGGCACCTAGTCTGACCTCATAGCTAGGGTTAGGAAGTACCTAGCAACATGGGAAAACGTACTACATGCACTTTTCCCTATGGGGACAGAAAGTGAAAAAAGAAAGTTAATAATGGGTCTTCTTTAACCGCTTGCTGACCGCCTGCTGCAGATATACTGCGGCAGGCTGGCTCAGCTGCGCAAATCGGCGTATGGGTATGTCGGTTTGAGGGAGCAGTCTTGGGGGCGAACGGCGCATGGGTGCCCGCCCCCTCTAGGCAGTGGGAATGCCAATCCACGGGACCGGTGGCACTCATGATCACTCCCCACTGAGAGAGAACGACGGTCAGCTGTTGTAAACACAGCTGACCGTTCTTCTCTCTGAAATGATCACAGAGCGCCTGTGATCCTCCTATATAGAATCACAGGTCTCTGTGTTCATTTCACAAGTCCCTCCCCCCACACAGTTAGAAAACACCCCCTATGCTCACACTTAACACTTTGATCACCCACTGGTTTAACCCCTTCCCTACCAGTGTCATTATTACAGTAACAGTGCATATTTTTAGCACTGATTACTGTAGTAATGTCACTGGTGCCCCCAAAAGTGTCAAAAATGTCAGTTAGGGGTCCGATCTGTCTGCTGCAATGCCGCAATCCCACTAAAAATCGCTGATCGCCGCCATTACTAGTAAAAATAAATAAATAAAAATGACATAAATCTTTCCCCTAGTTTTGTAGATGCGATAACTTTTGCGCAAACCCATCAAAATACGATTATTGCGATTTTTTACCAAAAATATGTAGCAGAAATTCATCTAGAAGGATTAAAAAATTTGATTTTTAAATTTTTTGGGGGGAATTTAACATTCAGAAGGTGAAAAAAAATATTGTTTTTTTTTTTTTTTCCCAAAATTGTCTGTGTTTTTTGTTTATAGCGCAAAAAATAAATACTGCACAGGTGATCGAATGCCACCAAAGGAAAGCTCTATTTGTGGGAAAAAAAGGGCATCAATTTCATTTAGGTACAGTGTCGCATGACCACGCAATTGTCTGTTAAATTAATGCAGTGCTGAATCGCAAAAAATGACCTGGTAATTAAGGGGGAAAATCCTTCCGGTCCAGAAGTGGTTAAAGGTGAACTTCAGGTTTTTTTTAATAAAAAAAAGTAATTTTTTTATTAAAAAATGGGCAGACATTTTGCAAAAAAAAAAAAAAAAAACAGCTCTCTTCTGAGTTGAATAATAACCAGAATTGTTCAACCCACTTCCTGGGACCCCGGGCCACCATGGACATACCCAGTAGTTTTTTTAATCTTCTTTTTTTTAACTGAAGATCTGCCTTAAATCGGAAATAGATTTGAATGTATGAGCAGGAGAATTCCAGCTGCCATTTTATATCACGCAGAACAAATTTAAATGGTAATTTCATCTGACAAGGAGTAGTAATAAAAGACCAATTTTTATCAGCATTATGCAAGTTTATACCAAAAAAATTGTCACATAAACTGTACACCATGTGACAAAAATCGGTACATAAATAATTTCACAAATTTGCAAGCTCCGAGAACAGGATTCATTATCCGGTTTATAAATAATACGTGTGATAAATGTGGATTAATGGCAAGTCCCAAGCAGTTTGTAGCTAAATTTAAAACAAAATATTCTTAGAATCCAGGCTTCATTTGCCCATTATATTGGCTCAATTAGGCGAGGTAGTCAGATTTCAAAGAGGTGGAATAGCCGTTGAAAAGTAGATAATGGGAAAAAAGATTGATTTAAAGTGAGAAATTAAATGTTTCTGGCAGCCCAAAAGCCATTATTAAAAAATACCTCTGTAGATCTAAAAAAAAAGGTTATTTTTCAGTTTTTGGTCTGCTTTCCTGAAGAATGCAGATTTTTTTTTTTTTTTGAGCTCTAAGGTTAGGTGCTTGTCAAATCCCTGTGAACAAAAAAAAGTGAACCATGAAATCACAACACACGAAAAAAGTGCACAAGGGGCCAGTAATGGACCAACCTCCAAAGAGGCAGGGCCTGAACCCCGGTGAACGAGGCTTCTGAGAGAGGTAAGGTACTCTGGTCCACCTAGGCTGAAGGTTGCTCCTTAGGAATCTGGTGCAGCCAGTCCTCCAATTACTTGATGAGGGCTTTCCCCGAAGAGAAACCCCAAAGGGAAAGAGGGAAAAGACCTGAAATCCTGTCCCTGACATTGGAGTAAAGGGGCTGAATAATTTTGCACGCCCAATTTTTCAGTTTTTTATTTGTTAACAAAGTTTGAAATATCCAATAAATTTTGTTTCAATTCATGATTGTGTCCCACTTGTTGATTCTTCACAAAAAATTACAGTTTTATATCTTTATGTTTGAAGCCTGAAATGTGGCAAAAGGTCGCAAAGTTCAAGGGGGCCGAATACTTTTGCAATGCATAAAATAAATCAAAAGTGCCGTAAACAAAAAATTTTAAAATTGCTTCGGACTAGCTATAAGTCCTGCCCAAAAGTCCTGCAAGAAAAGCAACAAAAGACGTGACCAAGTGCCAGCGAAACTCAGTGGAGTCCCGAATTCCTAGTTTTTCTAACCCCCCTGGGATGCCCCTCCTAGGGGGCACATCACTGTGAGCTCCTTGCACCTCAGAGCAGGCTAAAGATATTAAAATAAGGAAGATGGACAATATAGGATGCCAAAAGGTACATTTCTACTGTGCGTCCACTTTGCCGAGAATCCTCAACTTGTAGGGAGGAAGAACAAGAGGTAATGGGGTGTGCTGGAGTGTTTTTTGATGCTGACTGCTGGGGGATCTCTTGTTGCTAGTGGGCCTTTTGTTGCTGAGGGGTTCAGCTGTTGCTTGGAGGGATCAACTGTTGACGGAGGGGTCTCCTAAAGCTGGCTGCTTGGAGATCTATTGTTGCTGGGGGATCTCTTGTTGCTAGTGGGCCTTTTGTTGCTGAGGGGTTCAGCTGTTGCTTGGAGGGATCAACTGTTGACGGAGGGGTCTCCTAAAGCTGGCTGCTTGGAGATCTATTGTTGCTGGTGGAGTCCATTGTTGCTGGCGGGGTCTATTATTGAGGGGTTCAGCTGTTGCTTGGAGGGATCAACTGTTGACGGAGGTCGGAGGGGTCTCCTAAAGCTGGCTACTTGGAGATCAATTGATGCTGGAGGGTCTATTGTTGCTGGCTGCAAGGGATCTACAGCACTTTACTGCTTTTCTCGTATTCATTAATACATTCTATACAAATTACTTTGCATCACAAAATGATACTTGGTTCTGTATTCTCTAAAAAGGATGGCACTGGGAGGTGGGTAGAGGATAGAATGAAGAGGGAGTTTTCGAGGTGGGTAGGCGGTGGAGACAAGTGGTGACTTGGAATAGAGGGTATCGGCACCTAGGGTCAGATTTAGACCTTGGGCACTTCAGGTTGAGGAGTCCCATTATACACAGAGTTGGTTTCCATTCTCAATGACAGTCACATATTTTAAAATGCATGGCACAACGTCATTCTGAGGTCACGTTTGCAGACACATGTGCAGTCATCACACTCTTTGTGTGATTCACTTGAGCCGCCAAATTTCATTTAAAAAAAAAATGATACAATATCCTAGTCCTTAAAAAATAACTTTTACAGATAATGGTTGGCAAAATATTACTTCCCATGATACATTTAATAAAAGAAAGTCATTTATTAACTTATACACTTTATATTATTTTAGTGTTATTTTTTTTTTATTTATTTATATCATTTTTTATATTTTTTTTACATAATTTTTGTATAGAGGAGGGCCCCTTCTGCCCCAATATAAATCCGGCACTGCCTGCAACTATTCTTTGAGAAAAAAAGCCCTCGGAAGAACAGTTCTCAAACAGTGCCGTATCCACCTGTTGTCGGTCATGATAATATTCAGTATATGTGCCAGCATGGAAAGTAAAGATTCCTGGCATGGGGTGAGTTTATTAACATTATTAAGACGAAAGACTTACTTTACCGACCCGTTCTGTAGTCATGGTTACGTTACAAATAAAAAGAATATACCTGAACTAAGTTGTAATATATTTTCTTGATAATTTTTCTTTTCTTGTTACCCATTTGTATTTGTACCTCAAAACTCAAGAAAATGTGTCAGAAAGTAACATGATATCAATTTCTTTCATTCCGTTAAGTTTTCAATGAAAGCATTCATAAACTCTAAATTATTTGAAAAACACATTTTCACACGTCCACTGAGTAAAGACCACACTAATTATATTATAATAAGCATTCTGAATCGATATACAAAATATATTCAGAGGAAATTATAATAAAATGTTTGTTTGAATCTGCACGGCCTCTCAATTAAATAAATATTGTCATGCAGTAGTGATGAATGACCTGTGGGGGCAGTACATTACCATTGATTGGATTTTCTTATGACCCCAACAACAAACCTTTTTTTCTTTTATTTTTTTTTTTTTTTACAAACAGCATAGGGGATATTTTAGTCATAAGGGGTTTTAAAGTGGCATGGAAGAGTGGCACTCAAGCAAGCCTTTCTTCTCAAGTAAACATATATTAAAAGCCTTGTTGCCATTGATTAATGGAGAGCCTCTTAAAGTGGAACTTCCCTCTCTCAATCAACATTAACTATCTTTAATCTTTATGTTTGTTGCTAAGATTAGCAAATAGATAGGAAAGTATATCATATTTAATTGTTTTAAACATTTTTTTTTTTTTTTACATTTCTTCAGTTACTTTCTGGTTTCCAGGCCTAGGCAAATGATGTCATAAATCCCAGGAGTCTTCAGGAGGAGAGGAGGGGTTTTCTTAGCTAAGCACACCTTCCTGCCTGCATTCCTGAACTAACGACAGACAGATTCCAGGAAGTAAATGCTACATGAATCATCTGCCCTTACTCCAGATGTCCATTGCCAGAAATGCTAGGGCAGTGATGGCGAACCTTGGCACCCCAGATGTTTTGGAACTACATTTCCCATGATGCTCAACTATACTGCAGAGTGCATGAGCATCATGAGAAATGTAGTTTCAAATAGGGATGCACCGATCCGACTTTTTTGGTCCCGATCCCGATCTTTTGCTTTGTGAAATCGCCGATCCCGAGTCCGATCCGGAAGTACTGTTTTGTGAGCCTATAACAAAATAATACTTCTGGATCGGTATCGGCAGATACCTTATAACAATTGTGCATTCAAAATCTAAAATGCCATGGGTTTAGTCTTTAAGAGGTTAAACTTCCCTCCTCCGGCAGACGGAACGAAAAGATACATTGTAATCATTGATTACTTAACTGGGAGAGTTGAAAGGCATTTGCAGGAGGTTCTTTTTTTTTTTCTTTGACAGCTGTTCTCTGCTCCCTCACAAGCTTTAAAGAGCAAAAACGGATCAGCCCGTGGATCTGTTAATTTTAGCGATCCCCCGATCCAGCTATTTTGCCCGTATCAGGGCCAATATCCGATCCGATTATCGGATTGGTGCATCCCTAGTTTCAAAACATCTGGGGTGCCATCACTGTGCTAGGGGGTTGTTTTTCAATGTGCATTCTTAGCAAAATAAAGCATGGAGACGTGGGTGGATGGGGGCATTTGCATTGAATAATAAAAATGAATTAAGCAGCGTTTTTGATTTGTGGTGCTCAGAAGCAGTGAAGTTCTGCTTTATGCACTCAATCTTTCCAGAAATCCAGGTAGTCTACTAGGTAAATCACAATTTTCTCAATAAAAGAAGAGGGCCGTTATGTCTTCTATCTCCACAGAACACTGGGGTCTTCCATTACCCTGAGCACCAACTGGAAGTTGCTGAAAGCACAAGGGGCCTCAACTTTTCCATGTTAAAATTGCCTTGGGTTTTGGGGTCCAGGTTTTGCAGTTATTCTGTATAATTTGGATGCTTACAGTGGAAAATGGTTAGTTTTAAACTTAACTTATTCTTAAGTTGTCCCTGCTATATCAACCAAAGCAATACAAGAAGGTACAGTTGTAGAAAAATAAGTTGCCATTTGCTATGATGTTCTAAAGCAGTGGTCCTCAACTCCGGTCCTCGGGGCCAACTAACAGGCCAGGTTTGCAAGATAACTAAATTACATCACAGGTGATCTCATTTGCTGCTCAGTGATTGCAGTATTCTAGTCTGCATCTCCCCAAGGAAATACTTAAAATCTGGCCTGTTAGTGGGCCAGAGGACCGAGTTGAGGACCACTGTTCTAAAGAACAGAAATTGGACTGAGAACAAGCTACAGAGAGGAAATTTTAGGGTAATGCAAAAGTTGAAGACCAGTGACACGTCTCACATACCTTTCTTTCTATGAAATAGCAGTTCTATCTCTCTCCCTTACATAACAGCCATGCCTATTATATCCAATAGTCCTTATACCCAACTTCACATAAAATTGCAATGCAATCAGGACTGTGTTAAAAATACATACATAGGAGAAAAGGAACATCACACGAAATTAGTAGAGTCCAAAAAGAATGTTAGAGTGAGTTAAAAAAAAAGACAAGGAAATGCTTGTGGGAGCATAATGAAGTCTGAGTCCTCCTTCAGCAGAGCTCCAGGGGATTTTTTATATGCAGTAGTGATTAACTGTATAGTGTTTTGCTTTGTATGGCTGCAACCAGCTTACAAAGCCTGTTGAGTTCCAGTGTATAAACAAGTTCCTGAAGATCTCCTGAAAGTAGGATCATGATGCCCCTGAAACAGATTGCCTTGTCTTTTCAACTCACTTGAGGGCTCCATTTGGTGTGGTGATGCTTCTCTTTTAACTATCCTATGGTCTACATCCAAGCAGAGGCGGCTCTCTAATTAGGCAAATTATGCGGCCGCCTAAGGTCTCACGCTCACAGGGGCCCCGCCTAATTTGCCTAGTTAAAGAGCCACCTCTGAGGCTGTCAGAGAAACAGCCATGCTGCAACTGGCGACTCTGCCAGTACTTCCAATGGCCGCAATGGACTCAGGCCATAGACTCATTGTCAGTGAAATGGCTGTGCTGCAAACTGGCAACTTTTCCAGTACTTCCCATGGCCGCAATGGACTCAGGCCATAGACTAATTCACTGGCCTATAAAAGGGCTCTGCTCAGCCCATCAGATTGCTGGATTGTCTTCAGCTCTTCCTGTTTCCTGTGCATTGCTACTTCCTGGATTCCAGTTTGACCCGGCTTGTTCCTGACCTGTCTGCTCTCTCTCCTGGCTTTGACCCTCGGCTTCGTCTGACCATCCCTGCTCCAGTTTGGCTCTCCCGTTATCTGACCTCGGCTTGGCTCACGGACTTGCTTCCTGTCTACCTGCCCTCCAGTACCTGATCTTGGCTTCCCCACGGACTTGTCTGCTTCTGGCTTTCCTAACATACCTTTGGCTTGCACCTGTTGCAGCTTCCTGTGTTTGACCCCCGGCCGGTCTTACACCTACTGCCTGGTTGTTCCTGGTTCCTCCTTGGACTGTCCGGTGTATTCCTGCCCAGCACTCTGCTAGAGACCGCCTGTCTACCATCAGGACCCTGCCGGCAACCAGTGCTTCTGTGGGCGCTACACCCTCTGTCTCAACCCCAGGGGTGTGCCGCACTCAGCCGCAAGGGGAGCCCTCTCTGCATCTCGGCCTCGGATCAGGTACGTGACAGAGGCTGTCAGCAGGGAACTCCCTGCCATCAGCACAGTCTGTAAGCGGTACAATCTGCAACGATTCGGGGCTGTGATCAGCACCAGCTCACCGGGGGATACTACAGCCGCTACACTGACAAATCCCCCTCACCCACAGACCACAGACGGGGGAGGAGAGAGAGTTGCTTCTGCTCCTCCTCCTCCCGCCCTCTCCACCTGTGCTTGACCCGCCCATGCTCCCCGGCAGTTTTCTCCTCAGAGAAGATGATGTGTGGACGGGAAGATTGAAGACCAGCAACCAGAAGAGGATCCATCCCATCCATCGATCACTTCTCTCTTCTGCCTCCTAGTGAGTACTCTGATGTAAGGGGCACACTTCCTTCCTTCATCTCTCTCCTTTCCTTTCTCTTTTTCTTTCTTTCTTTCTTTCTTTCTTTCTTTCTTTCTTTCTTTCTTTCTTTCTTTCTTTCGCTGTCCATTCCTTTCTCTGTCCACTCCTGTTCTTTCTTTCTTTTCCCTTCATGTGAGAACAATGCCTTCTCCTTTTTTTATTACTATACAGACCAGGATCCTCCAGTTCTCCTCTACCCATCCCTCTTTATCTACCCACTCACCCCTTTTTACCCCCTCCTCCTTCTCCCCTAGCCCATGGTTTCCAGTCCCATCCCTCTCCTATTCATCCCATGTGATTGCCTTAGTACACATCCCACCCACACAAGCAGCAGCAGTAATAAGATGCTTGACCTCGGGGTTCTTCCTTAAACCCTGCAAAGGAGGTGAGTGGGGCCTCATGTCTAAATTTTGCCTAAGGCCTCACAAAGCCTAGAACCGCCTCTGCATCCTAGGTTCCTTAAAGAGACCCTTTAGGTACATAGGAACTACCCAAATTGAGGCTACATTCTTCTACAAGCAACCAATTATGTGTCTCCAATTAAAACTTTGAATCCAGCAACTGTAAGCCACACCCTCCCTGGATCTAAAACATACATTTCAGTTTTTGATAAACATTGTCAAGTTGCCACTGGCTTCTGTTACCTTATAAAACTTTGGTGGTATGATCCCACCTTTCCAGTTCTTCACCCAATGCAGTCTCTCTCCTTATGATCCATTCTCCATACAGTAAATGTATTGAAAAGCCAAACAAAGAATGTAAAGCATGAATACCCCAATAAAAGGTTGAAAAAGGCTGGATTGGGGTATGGGTCTGTAGGCAGGTGCAGTCTGGTGTCTCTACTGTGCAGGTGGCGCTCAACCCTAGCGACAATGCAGAGGAAGAAAAGACATCGTTCTTCTATGGTTTTTTGAGTCACTGGGCAGTGATCCAATTTGATGCTGGGCACCCATGTGACTCTGGCGGCCATCTTAGGTGTGGCAGAGTCTATTTAAGACCCTGGCCCCTGGGTTTGGTGTGAATTTGCATGTGGGTAGTGTAGGGACAGTTTACCTGTCTGGTAGGGCTAGTGTTAGTGGCAGGGAAAGGTTCTAATCCAGTAGGGAAAGCTTAGGGCTCTGCATTCTCCTTGGACACCTCCCTGTTTGGGCTCGAGATAGCCAGGCTGCATTTGGCCCCCTCAAGACAGATGCTGCCAGCTTGGCTAAAGCCTGCTCTGCTACGCGCTGTTGGTATCTGTGAGTGTTCTCCTCCCACCCAGTTGATGTGAACTGTTTAAGAAAGAGGTAGGGGGTGGCGCTGTCTAATGGTCCAAGAAAGGGGGGTTATTTGTTAGTGCTATCACTAGTCACGTGTAACAGGTATAGACCCAATATATAAATGAGGTAGCTATTGTGTCAAAGTGCCAAGTATATGTAATTCACCCTTAAGGTGCCTAATGCTGTATATGTAGAAAATGGATGTAAATGACACTTGAATGTCAGGTAAAATATTGCACAAGTGTGATATAACCAATAAATAATCATAAACAATTATAACCGTGCATAAGTGATATATCTATATAAAGTGACAAGTGCTAAAGTGAATGCTGACAATAATAATACAGTATAAGTGTATAAAACTTAATACAACATAATACATATAGATCTATGTGCAATCGTGCTTGGAAAGTAACTCAAATAGTCCCCAATGATTAAAGTGACCTGTGCAAATTAAATAAAATAACGTGACTGGTAAATAGGGGGGAATAATTTAAATAGTGATAATAAAGTGACATGTGCTCAAGACACCCAACATGAGTATCCAATGTCCAAAAAATAGATCAGTCTCTATTTAGTGAAGCAGTGATGGGTGCTCATATTCTAGGAAGCTGTAACAGATTTCTTCGTGTGTCCTGTACACACCAATGGATAACCCCGTGGTGGGTAGTGAGGTGAACCGTGACCCCTATAGTAGGTAACACACTCACCAGAAATACCCACCCCACACAGGGGTATAAGGTGGGTATATGAGATGGATAAATCCTCCCTCCTACTCCAGGTCCTGGGGGGGACAGCTGGGAAGGTCCTGGTGGTCCAAGGGTTAAAGGATATCGACTATGTACTGTATGGGTCTGGTGGAATTTCAGGGGTGTCCACTCCGGGGGTCCGCGGTGTGTATAAAGCAAGGGATCAAACGATAAAGAGGCACATAGTGTGAGACTGTAAATACAGTGCTTTATTCTGATAAGGCAGGGTAAAAGTACTCACAAACGTGGGTGATATATAGGCAGGGAAGTCGAGCGTCCGGAGCGCTATGCAATCCAAGCCTCGATGTGGGAACCGGAAGTGATGCGACTTGCCGATGTGAACTGTTTGCCTTTACTTGAATACAAGTTCTACAATTTTCTCCTGGCCAGTGTGTGTGTTCTTGCTGCCGCATCAGTTTGCACCCACCCACAGGTCAGATATAAAGCTCTTGCAGGCAGTGCAAGTCAGGAACAGAGACCTGTCTATTAGTGACCCATGTGCCCATATAGTTTACCTTTCACACTAAACTTTAGTGCATAGGTGTGAACCAGCCCCATAGGGAATAATGGGGTTTCTACTAGGGATGCACCGATCCGATATTCGGATCGGATATCGGCCCCGATACGGGCAAAATAGCTGGATCGGGGGATCGGCAAAATTAACAGATCCACAGGCCGATCTCGTTTTGCTCTTGATAGCTTGTGAGGGAGCAGAGAACAGGTATCAAAGGAAAAAAAAGAGCCTCCTGCAAATGCCTTTCAACTCTCCCAGTTAAGTAAACACAATGATTACAATGTATCTTTTTGTTCCGTCTGCCGGAGGAGGGAAGTTTAACCTCTTAAAGACTAAACCCATGACATTTTAGATTTTGAATGCACAATGTTATAAGGTATCTGCAGATACCGAAGTATTATTTTGTTATAATCTCACAAAACAGTACTTCCAGACCGGACTCGGGATCGGCGATTTCACAAAGCAAAAGATCGGTATCGGGACCCAAAAAGTCGGATCGGTGCATCCCTAGTTTCTACTTGACATTCATTCTCATGCAGTAAAATGTATGAGTTTTGGTGCATTACAATGAACAGGTGTGAAAGGGCCATACGAATTTCGGAAAGTGCTATCCTGGATGTCCTTGGTGTGGTGGTGCAACTGAAGGTATATTATTCACCCAAGTGACTAATAGGTCTATCTGCTTACTATTGATTGATTAATGTGCCCCATGCTGTGCACACGTTTAACTGAAGTTTCTACTATGTTGAAATGTGTTCCTACATACAGTATATCATATTAGAAGAAAGGATTACATCTGATTGCCATTCACTGGCCACATGCTTTACACAGAGACAAAATAACTACGAAAATTCCATGTGCTTTTTTCAACATTACCAATAAAGTTGCATTCATTCAAAATTTTACTCCGTATTGCTAGAAAAAGAGCAAATAGGGAAACATCACATATAACCAAATTTAAACATCTAAAAATAGGATTTGGGGACGAATCTCATTAAAACTAGGAAATGAATAGAAAAAAGCGACCAAGGAATTCTTTACCATGCGGAGATTTGTAACTTTCACTTTTAGAAGCAAAAGTTGCTTAAAGTATTGATGCACAGCAATAGCAAATAATTACTATTTAAAAACAAGCCACGACATGAAAATATAATACAGCACTGTCAAGGAAATTGGTCTCCTGCAGAAAACTGCTACAAATTACCGGAACATGCAGATTTTTGTAAAAAGTAAATGTTTAAACAAACCCAATACTATTATTTGCCATGCAAATGAAAAATGAGTAGTCACGACGGCTTCTCAGGATCCCGTGGGGAAACAAATGAACAGATCGGCATCAAGAGCACGATATACTTGCATATAGGCGACCATGAGCTCTGCTACTTGTGCACAGAGCTACAAATCCCAACATGTGTCTTTTAAGAGACTCTGTCAGCAACAGTACAAGCAAAGTATTTTAAATGTTTAAAGAGGAAGTAAATTCTAAGCTATAATTTGTACCTTATTATAGGCTTACCTATAGGTACTGTAAATATCTCCTAAACGTGTACAGTTTAGGAGATATTTACATTGCATGCAGCCGATGATGTCATCTGTTCCGTTCCTTCAGATACCTGTGCCGTGAATGACAGTGAGATCCTTGCGGCTCCGGCCTGTCACACAGCCGGAGTCCGCTGACCTGGAAGGAAGACCGGGAGAAGATTACGTTGCATCACTGGAAGCAGTGGCGGCTGGTGCTCCATGGGCCTGGTGGCGGGGGGGGGGCAGATGGACCACACCATACTACCCCCGACCACACCAGCTCGCACGCCATGCTACCCCCCCCCCCCCGTCAACGGCTCGCTCACCCTGGACTGAGGGGAGGGCAGGCAGCGGCTTCCCCTGGCGACTGCGGCGGCTACCCCTGCATCTTCTCCCTCCTCCTCCTTGGCCAAAACCATGGCCTTTCCTTTCGGCCAATCGGGAAACAGGTCTCAGGACCCGTTTCCTGATTGGCTGGGAGGAGAATCAGTGTGATATTAGCGAATATTCGTTCACTATTGTCACACAACTGGGTGGGCTCAGGGCGCAGTGCTCTGCGCCCCAAACCCACCCTTTTTTGAAGCCTATTAAAAGCTTCTGGCTGTAATCACGTGCTTCAAAAAAAAACATTGGAATCCACGCGTCTGGCGCCCTGCATATAGATTAGGGGGCCGGACGCATGGATAGGGGGTGCAGCCCCCACTGACTGGAAGGCTTCGTTTTCAGGTACGTTTTCAGGTATGTTTCACATACATACGTTTCACGTAATGTACTAGTATGCGATGCATACTAGCACATTATGCCTTTACCTTGCAGGTCCAAAAAAAAAAAAATAAAGCAACCAGCAGTTCACAACCGCTTTAATTGCAGTGTTATTCATTTCTATTAAAGCGGTTGTAAAGGCAGGAGTTTATTTTTACCTTACTTCATCCTATGCATTAGCCTTTTGCATGCAGCCCCCCCCCATCCCACAGCCCCCCTAAATATATACCTGACCCCCATCTCGATCCAGCAATGTGCATGACACCAGAGGCCCTCCCAGTTCTCTCACTCTTTATTGGCTTAGATACAGCAGTGTGAGCCAATGGCCAATTAGAGCCAGTGATGAGGGAGCGGGACCGAGCCCAGCTCTGTGTGTCTTATGGACGTACAGAGCAGGGCTCTGGAGCGAGCAGGCACGAATGCCCCCATAGCAAGCAGCTTGCTATGGAGACACTCTGCGGGGGGAGGAGCCTGGGGCTTGCTATGGGGGAACTCAGCGGGGGGAGGAGCCTGGGGCTTGCTATGGGGGCACTCGGTGGTGGGGAGGAGCCTGGGGCTTGCTATGGGGGAACTCAGCGGGGGGAGGAGCCTGGGGCTTGCTATGGGGGCACTCGGCGGTGGGGAGGAGCCTGGGGCTTGCTATGCGGGAAATCAGTGGGGGGAGGAGCCTGGGGGCTTGCTATGGGGGAACTCGGTGGGGGGGAGGAGCCGGAGGAACCGAGAAGTGGAGGATTGAGGCTGCTCTGTGCACAGCCATTACACAGAGCAGGTAAGGATAACATGTTTGTTATTTTTATGTAAAAAAACAAGCTTTACAATACCTTTAGGCTGCATTCACACTTGAGCGTAGCGTTTTTTACCGCGATTTTACCGCGATTTTACCGCGATTTTTACCGCGATTTTTTCAGGCGTTTTTCATTGACATCTATCAAAAACGCTGGTAATCAGCCCAAAAAGAAGCTCATGTACTTTTTTCAGTTACAGGCGTTTTGCAAAACGCTCAGATGTGAACAGGGGCCATTTAAATGAATGGGGTTTTACTTGTTGGGCGTTTTGGAAGCGTTTCTTTTGAGCGTTTTTGGAGCTGAAAACGCCCAGGTGTGAATGGAGCCTTAATGATTTTTATTTACTTGCAGCATACCTAGAACTTGCTAGTACAGATCTCCCCGAGCACAGTTCCCCCTCTCTTTGTATGTCATAGCTCCCTCCCGTACTAGGAGTGTCTAAAAACTGTCTGTGCTGCCCCATCTACTCCTCCCCTCAATTCCCAGCATACCCTTTTTTTGTAGTTGCTGAGGGATAAACGAAGAGGAATACTATCTAAGTCTGGTGGGCTGATGACACCACAACCAAGATATTGGCACCCAGAAATAGGACTCTAAGGGTGTTCTCATGTCTACAAAAGGAAGGCTTTTACAGGTATATGATATGCATTAAATATGATAAATGCACAATTAATCTTATTGGAAGGTTTTTGTTGAAATTAATGGCTTAGCAGTGGGGTCTCCTAAAGTGCACAGTTGGACCTCTAGGACCCCAACAGATAAAGTGATTCTACGTAGTTAAAGGGAAATTCAAAGCAACAATTAAACCAACTGATTAGTTACTAATGGGGTCCAGCAAGCATTGCAGCTATACAAAAACCAGAGAGTTCACTTAATATTATTAAAGCTAATTATATTGCTGGACTATATCTCACATTGCTTTCACTGCCCTTTGCTGTGAGTCACTTCAAGAATATCTACAGCCAAATCTTCCTTGAATGGATTAGGGAATGGTTGAAATTATTGTAACTTTTTTTTTTTTTTTGGTTGCCATCTGTGTCCCATTAGGACAATTTCACTGTAGTCCTCATTCAACCCTTTTCATCTATTTCTGTTTCAATGAAAACCCAAAATTTAGATGTTCCAATCACTTTTCAGTCCTCATGACAGTGGTTGAAATGAATGTAATTTTTTTGTTTGCCATCTGTGCCCCATTTGGAAGATTTCCCTTCCTTCCTATCTTGTAGTCCTCATTGGAACCTTTTCCATCTATTTCTGTTCTGATAAAAACTTAAAGCTTGGATATTCCAATCACTTTTCAGTCCTCATGACAGTGGCCAACAGGACAAATAGTGACAATGAATACACCCAGTGGGGGCACAGACATCAATACCAACCTGATAATGCATTAGACCATGGGTGTCAAACTCAACTTCATTGAGGGCCACATCAGCGTTATAATTGCCCTTAAGGGGGCGGTTGTATCTGTAATACTAGATGTCCAGAGTATGCCACCCCCTTACATCAGATGTCAAGGGTCCTGTCCTACCCTCCCTTACATCAAAGTGCACCCTCCTTACCTTGGGTTGCTCCTGGGATCAAGCTGGGGTCTGACCTGGGAAGCAGAAAGTGCAAGGTCTTGTGGAGGCTCAAAGGAGGGCTGGAGCTCTAGGAGAAGTACGAGGGCCACATGAAATGGTCTGGAGTGGCGGATTTAGCCCGCGGGCCTTGTGTTTGACAGATGTGCATTAGACCATGCTGTATAGATTTCCAGGAAACCCCTGTACGAATTTGGGTGCATGGCTAAATCAAGGTACTATGTAAGCCCAATAACAATAAGAATGCCAGCAAACCAACTTGTAGATCCAAGTGAAGATTTGCTGAAGTCCCATATCAGCAGGCAAAAAATTCCAAAAATATACCAACCAGGCACAGCAGCCCTCTTGATCAAGGTGACATACATGTCACCTTGATCAAGAGGGCCACGATTGTAATTAATACTAACTTGATAGAGTTCTAAACCTTAACTACTCGATCCAATATTGAAAAAAAAATGTTGTGGCTTTATGTACCCTTCAAAGCTGACCAGTCATTGAAAAGAAGAATTGAAATTGAAGAGACACAACAATACTAAGAGGTCCAGATACACCTTTATTCAATTAAAAGTCAGGGGTATACTCCAAAAAAGTGTCCAACGCATTTTTGGGGGTCTAAGCGCCCCTTTCATCATGGCATGACTGGCAACAATGTGGTATGTGAACACAAAAAAGTGCACTTGGGGTATGTCAAATGGTACCCCCCTGAAGAGGAAGGACCCTTCTTTAACCCCCCCCTTTCCCAGGGCACAAGACTCCCGACAGGGGTAAGGCACACTCAGGCCAAAAGGCCTAGCAGACCCCGCTACTAATGATCAGCCAAAGCCGATCAATGAGTACTGGTTGAGGTGCTCTCTCAAAGACAGGAACTGAAAGAGTCTAAGGATCACCGCCGGCAACATCCCCCCCAATCCCCCTAGACTTCAGGGTAGGACCAGAGACTCACACCCTACAATACTTAAGTTCCATGCCCCATCATTGTGTAATCAGTGGCTTCTGCAAATTTTGCAGGCCTACAGTTTCCTTTTATCCCTTTTGTAGATCAGGGTGGAAGGGGTGCTGGTGGCGTTGTATCTGACAGTTGGTCTGCTTTACCCTAATCCTTATTCTCTCAAGGTTAATGTTGTCTTACACCATGTTTAGAGTTGCAGAATGATCGTGCGATTTTCCCCTATTGCTATTATCATGTTTAACAAGACAATTTTTTTCATTTAATACATCCTGGCTGCTTCTTTAATTGTAATTGTTTATTACATTTTTCAAGAGCTGGCCTCTTAATCAGTAGGAATAAGAGTTCTCGGAGGAACTCATTTCAGTCATTACAGTTTATAGGAACACTTTCTTTTGCAATGAAATATCTGATTCATGGAGTGGAAAACATATTAGTAATTTGCATTTTCCATTTAATATATCTGCAATAAACAACACCTCAGCAGAGTATATATTTTTTAAGAAACATTTTATCCATTTTATCTATTTTAAAAATGAGTATTGAGGTTTATTATTTCTCTGAGCAAAAGGAATGTCTTGTCTCATCACAAATAGCCATCAGACCGGTAGAGTGATGGAGGAGAGAAAAACTACATAAAGAGAACCTGTTAGCTTTCCTGCATTCTTTTGCTGTCAAATGCCGTTCCAATCCTGAGAAATCTTCTACTAACGTCCGCCCTAAAACTGACACTTCCAGGAGTGTCAATCTTCTTTTCCCTTGTCAATGGTTCTTCCTGCTAACTTCCACATCAGTGTTGTATTCTGTAATGTTTGGAAGTCATCAGGAGGAAGTGGTGGGAGCTTTGATGTACAAGGAGTTGGACACTCTTGAGTGCGTCTGTTTTAGTTCAGATTTCAGGTGAAGGTTTCTCAGGATCTGAGAACCCTTTGGTGACACAAGAAACCGGAAAGGTGAGTATGTACACTCTTCTATTACAATAAACTAAAGCCATATAATCTTTGCATTCCATTCCCAGTTGATGTCTATTATGGGGAAACGCGTTGGGTGGAGCTGAATTCTGTGATGTCACCAGGTACCAGCCTGTAGATGAGGTCCACGGCTGCATCTTTGCTTTTGCTTTCTAACGTTTATTTCTGTGTAAGTGCAATAATCATTTTTTTAAATAAATGGTAACTTTACATACTGCACTATGAAGTTTCCTTCTTCTTAAACCCCCTATTCTGGAGAACATCTATGGCAGCATGCTCCATGGAGTCCGGGATACAATCCACTTGATTGAAGCTGACACCTTACCAGGAAGTATAGACAAATATGTATACAGTGCTATATAAAATCAAATAAAGTGACAATGTGCATTATATAAATCAATAAACTCACTTACAGTGCAACATATATTCCTCTTCGGTGCAATATATAATGTCCATAAAGTGCATTCAAATTATATATTGCACCGAAGAGGAATATATGTTGCACTGTAAGTGAGTTTATTGATTTATATGATGCACATTGTCACTTTATTTGATTTTATATAGCACTGTATACATATTTGTCTATAGTTCACTTCTCCCATTAGTGAAGGAGGTTCTATATTGCTGCTGAATTTTCTTTATGTGTCCCAAATTATTGGGTCTTAACACTACCATTTTATATTTAATTGCGCTGATTTACCTTTTTGCACAACCTTACCAGGAAGGATTGTTTTTTACAGAGCTTTGGAAGTGGAACACTCCAGCTAATCTACATTGATACAAGCAATTTAGATCCCTAAAATGTGGGATCCAGCCTTTCTGGTAAGAGGTGTGCAGTTGTCTATGTTGGAGAAAGCACCATATGAAGCACCAGTGTTATTGTGAATCACTCTTCACTTTCATAAGAGCACCTTAAAGAGGTTGTAAACTTTTTTTTTTTTACACCCTGCAAAAGAAAGACATAATGAGCTAGTATGCATCGCATATTAGCTCATTATGCAATACTTACCTCAGAACGAGCCCCCGCTGTGCCGCTCACTCACCTCTATGACGGGCGACATGTCTAGTCGCCCGTCTTCCGGGATCGCGGCATCCGGCCATCTGATTGGCCGGAGCCGCGGTGACGTCACTCCCGCGCACGCGCGCGGGAGCCGACAGTCACGGCACGGGGCTCTGAAGGAACGCCACGATCGGCCGTTCCTTCAGAGCGCATGCGCCAGTGACGTCACTGGCGACATGTAAGGTAAATATCTCCTAAACGGTACATGTTTAGGAGATATTTACAGTACCTATAGGTAAGCCTTATCATAGGCTTGCCTATAGGTACAAGTTGTAGAGGAGGGTTTACTTCCTCTTTAATTGGACTTTTCTTTTCATTGGGATATGTGTATATGTTTATATATTTATTGAACATTTAGCATTTATATAGTTTACTTTTTTAGGTTGCGCGCTTATTTTGTTTTATATTTAGTAAGAGGCAAGGCAGATTTTTTGAAATTGTAATTTTTTGTCATAATTCAAGAAATGAATAAAAAAAATCACAATTTTATTTTACATACTGTCACCATTGCAGTACAGCGTCATCATATAACTGGTGTGGCGGTGATCGGGGACACTAGCTAATATGACAAAAAATATATATATATACTGTATATATATATATATATATATATATATATATATATATATATATATATATATATATATATATATATATATATATAATGTTTTTGCATTTTTTTATTTCATGGTTTTTTTTTTTTTACCATTTCTTTTTAACACACTGTGACCAGAGCAATACTATAGTAACACTGTACTACTCTGGGGAAGTGATCAGGATTTTTTTTTTTTTACACAGTATGATTGCTTATAGCAGTGAATTTCATTGTTATAAGCAAGCATTTTACTGAATGAAACTGATTCATTCAGTTTGTTTTGTTGTGATTAGCTGTGATTTGCCAGAGCGAATCGCATGTTACAGATAGGATTGGCCCTGTCTGTACCATGTGATTGGCCCTGTCTGTACCATGTGATCACATTGACCAATCACAGCTAGCAACACAATTGTACATAATGGATGGCATGAAAGGAAGCCATCCATTGTTTACAACTGTCATGTGATTTGCTGTGATTGGTCACAGTGGTAACATGTTACCGGCAGTGATCCGGTACACTGATCAGTCACTGGCTGAGTCTGGTGGTCACAGCCGGTGACAGATCGCACTGCTGCGCGGCCCCGCCTTCTGAGGCGATGTCAACTTAGAAGAAGAAACCACCCGCCTGGCTATCAATCTGTTATAGGGCGGGTGGGAAGGTGTTAAAGCCTCTTCCATTTATAGAACATGTACTATAGCTTCTATGTAAGAAATAGGGATCGACTGATTATCGGCAAAGCCGATATTATGGGGGGCCGATATGCACTTTCCCCGATATAGGGTGGCCGATACTGCCGATATTTCAGGAAAGTGCGTGTATCAGAGTGATGCCTGCAGCTAGAGGCATCACCCTGGTACCGGCGTCCATAGCCGACGGTCGGCTGTCTTATAATGACAACCGATGCGGCTGAGAAGCAGCTCGGAGGTCATTACAAGGAGCTGGAGGGGATGTTCTCGTCCCGGGTCTCCCGCCTCAATGGCCAAAATATCGGTATCGGCGTCGGCAACGAAAAACCGTTATCAGTCGATCACTAGTATGAAACACAATCTATGAATGGAGGACAGGCAGAAGAATGAAAGGGGTGTCTCCTCAATTCATAGATCATTTTTCATCCATAGAAGCTATAAGACATCTTCTATAAATGGGGGAGGGAGGCAGAAAGTAAACTTGATGAGTGAATTTGAAAATTCCTTCTGCTCTGTTGACTGCTCGGCATGGGTGCCATTCACAGATGGCTTTACACTTTCTCAATGAATGAAAACCGTTCTCTCATTGGATGAAGTGGAGAGGTGATGTCATCATGTCAGGGTGTCAACACAGGAGCACAACTGTGCTTTGTTATCGCCCTATATCAGGGAGAACCTGAACAAGGGTCTTCATAGTAGGATCACCAGGGATTATCTCAATAAAAGCCACTGATTTAATAGACTGAAAACAACCTTTGGAAATACATTAACATGTCAAAGCTTATATGAGATTTTAACGATTGGGTTTAATTGGTGTTTGGTTTTTCTTTTGTCTAGAGTTCAGCTTTAAACACACATACAGTAAATCATCCCATTGAAATGTCACTTAGCAGAAATGATTGCTTCTGTGTCGCGGAGAGAACCATCAGCACTTATATGTCAGAACACATCCGCCTTATTCAAAGTGGTACATATGGCTAAAAATGGCAACTCAGAGAGCAGCTTGTAAGCTTGGCTGCTCCTAGATTTGTGGCTGCGAATACCGCCTGCATTTAAACCATCTCATCTAAGCTCCTTGTTGCAATATGTTAATTACTGTGCATACATTGAATTAGGAAGTCTTCTGGATGTGAACCACTCAGCGTTTAATCTCTGGGGGCTTGTTACTCACAGAATTATTTACTTCCCTCTGCGTTTTTTGTTTTTTCTTTCTTAACAATGGATTTTACATACGCTTCAGTCATTTTGTAAACCAGCAATGCTCTACAGACCAACAGCGACTCGGGAAAATTGATGGGCCTCATGGCCCGCCCATCATCGTCTTAACCCCTTCATGTCCAGAGCCACAATTTAGCAGGGTCGGTAAAGTATCTGTGCCTACCTTTATAGATTAAATGTAAGATATATTTATATAAGTTTATATAGATTTACATACGCATTGAAGCTGTCTGTTAAAAAAAAAAAAAAAAAAGTTATAACTGTATGTAAAATAAAAATAAATAAATAAATAAACAGGCTTATAAAAAAAAAAGCAAAATAAAAAAGGTAATATATATATATATATATATATATATATATATATATATATACATGTTCTGATCTGTAGAAGAAGAAGGGCGCTATCGGACAAGCCCGAAACCGTAATTATAGACATTTTCTGACAGACTTTTGTATTATGTCTGTTTGACCAGATCTGATTGGATTTATCCTATAAAGATTTTATGTGCAGCAATCCCCTTTGACTTTATATATATATATATATATATATATATATATATATATATATATATATACATACACATACAGGTATATATATATTTTTTTTTTTTCTATTCATTTAATTATTATTATAACTTTATTTATTTATTAATTTTTTTACTTATTTTTACTGTTATTATTTTACTTATTACTTTTTTTACTTATTTTTATTTTTTTTTACTTATATGGTATATAAGCCTATTTAAGCATGTTTTGATCCATGTTTTTCATAGTAGGATGAGTAAAATGGAAAGAGAAAAAAAATGTAATTTTTCTATTGTTAATTAAAGCTGAACCCCTTCCAGTGTCAGTGTTGCACTGTTGTACAGGGTCCTCTCCTGTACTAAAATTGCTTACTCATAATGTGTGTTTTGGAAGCTGCAGCAAGTGAATTACAATCTAATTTCCTGGCTAAAGGACAAACAGCATCATCTAGCCCTTTCCTTTCCAGCCTTTTTTATCTATGTCCCCCCCCCTTTTTTTTTTCTTCGGATTTCAGTTCTTTCAATCATTGGGGCTCAGCATCACATGTGGGAGTTACCTAGGCCAATCTAGGAATGCCCACCCATCCAGACTGATATCAACCCATCAAGGCATTCAAGATTAGTCAGCCAATCAGAAGAGAGAGGGGGCGGGGGCAGGTCATGGCTCCGTGTCTGAATGGGCACAGGGAGCTGTGACTTGGATAGGGTGCCCCCATAGCTAGCTGCTTGCTGTGGGGGCATTTAACAGGAGGGAGGGGCCAGGAGCACAGAAGAGGGACGCGAGAAGGGGAGGATCCGGGCTGCTCTGTGCAAAACCAACTGCACAGAGGAGGTAAGTGTAACATGATTGTTATTTAAAAAAAAAAAAAAAACAAGACTTTACAATCACTTTGAAGCATCGCCTATGGAAACTTTTGGGTACTGTAGTATTTCACTATTCAAGAGGCGTGCGCAATTTTAAAGCACATTATGTTTGGTATCTATTTACTTGGCACAATAGCATCTTTTATATTTTACCAAACAACTGGGTATCATATTGTGAATGTGTTCATAAAAATTCATTAAAATCTATTATTTTCTGCAAACTTTGCATTTGCTCAAATATCGTGTTATTGCAACAACCACTTTTTTTTTTTTTCTCTTTACTGCAGGGCCTTTACTTTCAGAGAATATATAATGTTTGGGGGTTCTAAGTAATAATTGAGTAAAGAAAAAAAAAGAAAATCAGCTTTTTACATGTATGTGAGAAGTGTCGAAATTTGCTTGGGCAGTAAATAGTTAATTATTGTTGTTCATTTTTATTAACACAGTATAAACCTGATGGCAAATGCCACTGCAGCCTGAATGTGGCATTGTTCTGCTGAGATATTAGTCATATAATCTGGAACTGCTCTGATTGGTTCCTATTTATCAGTGGTGCCTGAATGTTAGTGACAGCTGGGACTGACAGCCACCAGCCGCACAAACTGTCAACTGGTGGCTCTCAAGGGGGGATGTTTCTAAACATTTCTCTAGCAAGGTGCAGCCATCTAGGGCAGGGTTTTTCAGTCAAGGCAACCTTTAAAAATGATGGACAGTCTCGAAGCACCCCATTCTAAAATGTAAAAGTTATTCTAATAGTATTACATAATGCAGCAACATCCACAAGTACAAGTAGGACACCCAACATTAGAGATGACTTATTTTTCCACAGCAAAAATTTTTCTACAAACTGGTACTGACTAGTATACCAGTGTTTCTCTTCTCCCTCAGTTTTTCTCCATTACTCAGCTAATGTGACCACAATGCTGATGAGGAGGGGCAGGGGAGGGCAAAACAATGATGCTATCCACAACTGATGATGCCACTGGTTATTAGGATGCTGGCAGCTAGAAATTTGTAATGGTGCACATTGAAAACCTGGGATTAGTGTAACTATAAAGGCAGCCTTCATCCACACGCCAGCTTGTATACAATTTTGGGTAATTTTTAGGCATTTTGCTATGTACCCCTGAAGAAACCTCAAGGCACCCCAGGGTGCCCTGGTTTAAAAAGGCTGATCTAGGGGATGTTGATTTAAAGACTGAGAGTGGGAAGGGTGATTAACCTCCCTGGCAGTATGATTATGTCAGGAATTATGTACCAAAAGCAGTACAATTTTTTGATATTTATAATTTATAATATATATATATATATATATATTATAAAATATAAATATATTATAAAATATAAAATATATTATAAAATATAAATATTATAATATATATAATATATATTAATAATATCATTTATAATTTACAATTTATAATATTTGATATTTTTCTGATACTAAGGTGATACAGTGTAATCCTCTCAGATTACATTGTATCACCTCCTTTTTATGTGTTTGTGTTTTGTGCAACATTTGAATTTCCCTCCCAGTTCCGCTCCCATGCACCATTGCTGCTGCAGGGAACGGAACCAGGAAATCATCAGAGTGACGGACGAGCGGCAGGGATCTCGGCGGTGATCACAGCAACGGGAGATCATCGCTGGATCGCCAGGAGAAGGTAAGGAACCCCGCTGCAGGCTCTGAACATCTACCCCGAGCGTAGAAGGAGGAGCTTGAAGCTCACCTAAACACAGCAGCTCCTAAACTTTGCTAAAAGCCTATATGTACATGGACACATAGGCTTTTATGGAGATGAGTTTAGAAGCTTTTGGCAAAAAAAAACACCAAAGACTCCTAAACTCAAGCCTGCAAGTGTAGGCTAGTGTACATGAAGCCTTATGAGATGAAGAGAATAAATAACAGATTACGCAAATTCCTTTAAACATTCTACTAGGAATACTAAGATAGAAGGGTGGGTTATAGAGCTATAAGTTACATTCTTAGTAGTGCACCTCATCCGAAAAAAGTGCTGCTACTATCTAGCGTAGGCTTGTTACTCGAGATTAGGGGTCTCCAAACTTTGCTAATCTTTATAAAGGGTGAGTTTATTGTTCTTCAGACTATAGGAGGGCCGGACATTGCCTGGGGCTTGGTGGTCAGTGAAAGTCTAAAAACGATATAGTGCATGCGGTCAGTAAGAGGGAAAGTGCCTCATCATTGGTGTCAATGGGAGAAATAGTGCCTCATCATTGGTGTCAATGGGAGAAATAGTGCCCCATCATTGGTGTCAATGGGAGAAACAGTGCTCCATCCTTGATGTCAGAGGGAGGAATAGTGCCCCATCATTGGTGTCAATGGGAGAAACAGTGCCCCATCCTTGATGTCAGAGGGAGGAATAGTGCCCCACCGGTGGTGTCAGTGAGGGGAAATATGCTGCATCATTGTTGTCAGTGAAAGAAATAGTGCCTCATCTTTGGTGTCAGTGGGAAGAATAGCACCACACTGTTAGTGTCAGTGATAGCAATAGTCTTCCATTGTTGAAGCCAATAGAAGGAATAGTGCCCCAATGCTGGTGTCAGTGGAAGAAATTGTGCCCTATCACTGGTTTTAGTGGGATGAATAGTGCCCTGTTTTTGGGAGGAATAGTGCCCCATGTTTGGTGCCAGTGGAAGGAATAGTGCCCCATCATTGGTCACTGGAAGAAATTGTGCCCTATCACTGGTTTTAGTGGGAGGAATAGTGCCCTGTTTTTGGTGCCAGTGGGAGGAATAGTGCCCCATCTTTGGTGTCAGTAAAAGGAATAGTGCCCATTTGATAGTGTTAGCAGAAGGAATAGTGCCTTATCAATGGTATCAATGGGAGGAATAGCATTCCAATGTATAAATCAGTGGAAGGAAGTATGCCCCATAATTCGTGTCAATGGGAGGAATAGTGCCCTATTGTTGGTGTCATTGGAAGGAAAAGGGCCCCACCATTGGTGTCATTGGAAAGAATAGTGCCTCATTACTGGTGTCAGTAAAAGGAATAATGCCACGTACAGATGATTAAAATACCATGCTCATACTTTGCTTTTATTTACTGGAGAGCTGAGGTATTTATGTGTTGCTAGAAGAAATGTGGAGTCAAGTCATAATGCTTGACTGACATTCCAACCCATGGTGACACCGATAGAACAAATGCTTGGAAATGTCTAGACATACTTCCCTTTGTATTAGAAAAACACTTATTCAAGGAAAATTCATATTCTGTAGCAGTCATACCTCATTCCTATCAAGACTGGTAAATCTCCAAATCCTGCCAATGCTATCTGCACTGAAGGAGGCTTTTCAAATGCTCTCATTCCCCAGAAATGGAAATAAGCAGCTAGATTGGGTGTTCTTCCCACCCTAGTAGATTTTAGAAGTTGTAACATTGTGTGAAAAGGTATCCCTTCAGGGCTGTGTCCATGTCCACTCTGCACAGCAAGCGGACACGGGCCTGTTATTCACCTGCTCAGCAATCCGCAAGCAGAATCCGTAACACGGAGGCACCTGTGTGAAAGGACCCTAACTGAAATGTATATTGGAAGGAAGCTTTTGCATTATTATGAGGGAATTGGGGAGGTTTCCTCTTCTCATGGAGAGATGAAATGTTCTTACCATATACATTCCTTTTGTTCCATTTGTAATAAAAATAAATTTTTAAGAAGAAAGTTTAGTATATTTGCTGAATAAGTGCTTTTATTTTAAGCATAATACTTTTAAATAAACTGCAATTCACCTTCCCAGTGTAACAAAATTACTTTCAATTTGTAAAACTACTCCACACTGTTTTGTTTTTTTGTTTTTTCAAAATGTCAATTTTTTTCCAGGAAAAAAGAAAACAGGGAAAACATTATTTTTTTTTTTCCAATGGCTTCAAAATTTCGGGAATTGTTTCATCTCTAATCAGCTTTATCTTGTCTTAGTCGGTATACTCACTTCATGAATGCTCAGGTGGATATAACAAAGTCTGAGATACGCCCCTTTCACACATACGGTCCGTTTGTCCATTTTTCATCATGAAAAACGGACATCAATGCATCTCTATGTAAAAACAGATGACAGCGGATGATCCTCCGTTAATATCTGTTTTCATCCGCTTCTGTCAATGTCCGTTTTTTGGAACGGATGAATGCCCTATTTTTCATCCGTCAAAAAAACGGATCGGACGAAAAATGGATGTAAACGGACAAATGGTCGTTTTTGCATTGGTAGTGGATGTAAAAAAAAAACGGATGAAAAATGGATGAAAAACGGATGAAAAATGGATGAAAAAATGGATGAAAAACGGATGAAAAATGGATGAAAAAATGGATGAAAAAATGGATGAAAAATGGATGAAAAACGCATGAAAAATGGATGAAAAACGGATGAAAAATGGATGAAAAACGGATGAAAAACGGATGAAAAAGGGATGAAAAATGGATGAAAAATGAATGAAAAAAGGATGAAAAATGGATGAAAAACTGATGAAAAATGGATGAAAAACGGATGAAAACGGATGAAAACGGTAAAAACGGATGAAAAACGGATGAAAAACAGATGAAAAATGGATGAAAAACGGATGAGAAATGGATGAAAAACGGATGAAAAATGGATGAAAAACGGATTAAAAACGGATGAAAAATGGATGAAAAACGGATTAAAAATGGATGAAAAATGGATGAAAAACAGATGAAAAATGGATGAAAATGGATGAAAAACGGATGAAAAAACGTATGAAAAACCGTATGAAAAACGGATGGAAAACTGATACATTTTGACGTGACTGAACTGATCAACTGAACGGACCGTATGTGTGAAAGGGACCATACACCGTTAGCATCCACTGAGATTTCTCAACGTCAATGGAACCGACAAAGGTCACTGACCCCGACTATATCCACCATATTTCTAGGAAATATAATTATCATTTCTTACTGTGCAAGCTACGTGCATCTCATATACCGATCTAATGCAAGATTTGGAAGTTTTCCATTGCAGCAAACCAAAAAGACTCTTGGGTTCTAAAAGTTTTGCGGGTTTATTATGTTTGTGTTTACAATGTTGGGATAAAGTACATCTAATACTAACAATGTGCAAAACAAATACCAGAATCCAATCCAGCACCATGATACGCTGCAGCTGCTCAATATATTGTTGGCTCATTTCCACTGCTTATTGTGAGATAATGCAGACATAATATTTCTGCAAATATTTGTACAACATTTTTACATGAGCTGTTATTGAGTTAGCAATTCACTTAAAGTGGTAATAAACTTAATTTGTTTTAAGTTTCCTGGAGCTGAAGTCCAAGCTGCTGCTTGTCTTTCTTTCAAAGCTTTGCCTTCACCGGTTGGTTCTCTTTTTGCTGTCCTGGGGTCACTTTGCCATAGTAGAGTCCTATGGTGACACTGCAGAGTCTGCCGTAGCAAGCTGGACATGGCACCCATGCTCAGTGGTGCTTGGCATCATGGGACATGTAGTCTAGAGCCTTTTTCAACCCAGGCAACCATGAGTACCTTAAGGTTTCAACAGGAGTGTCTTGATAAAATGCCTAAAAATGAATCAAAAACTGTATACAAGCCAGTTGGTGGATCAAGCCTGTCATTTAGTTAGACAAAGCCACAGGTTTTTATTATGCACCATTACGACTTTCTAGACATCGGCATCCTAACAACCCATGACGTCATCAGCTGATAAGGAGGATGTCTGTTGTCTCCACAGCATCCTTGGCTGATCCTCCTCTGCCTCTCTCCCTCGGCACTGGGGTCACATCAGCTGGCTGATTGAGAAATTGAGGGAGAAGAGAAACATTGGAATACTAGCCAGTACCAGTGTGCAAAAGTCTGTTTGGGTTGAAAAAAAAATAAAAAAGTGACCGCTATTGTTGGGTGTCCTAGGTGTGGATGTTGCTGCATTGTGTACATCTATTTTAGAACTAGAATAGTTTTTTACAATGGGGTGTCTTAAGATTGTCTATAATTTTAAACAACCGTGCCTTGACTGAAAAAAGGTTGAGAAACACTGGTCTAGAGAAGGGGGGTTGGGGCAACTTTCAAATGTGACATATGACCCACTCCAGCTTAGCCCTGCCCCCAACCTGGGCCACAGTAACAAAGCTAGCTAGGGGCTTTCCTCCACATTAAAGTGGTTGTAAACCCTTACATATATACAGTATACCCAGTGAAGTGACTGGCCTCAGGTGGTACACAGAGATTAAACAAATCCTCCTCCATAAGTTGTACCAGTTTATCTGCAGTCTTCTCTTCTCTACATCTGTTCAAAATCCAGAAGGTATACAGCTTGTCTGAGCTTTCAGAAAACAGGGGTGGAGAGCTAAAATTACACACTGCAGAGCTCAGTGAGGAGAACTCTGACAGCAAGGGAATGGGGCAGCAGACAGAAACTACACTTAGGCTGGGTTAACCTATATGAGGCTGTGGTTTTAGAGCGGGAGTCCGGTGCGGTTCTGTTCACCGTTTCTGGTGCAACAGAACTGGAACTAGACTGAAAAATGCACAGGACTATTTTTAAAACCGCTTTTGCAAACCAAATTTGCATATTTATGTGAACAGAGCCTTAGTGCTCTGGATAGAGACAAGTACACACTATAGAGAATATGCTTGTTCAGATCTCATGTCTGAGGTTTACAACCACTTTAGGCTGTGTGGAAACATGAGGTCCAACCCATTGTATGGCCATTTCAGTTGACTCAAAACAATTTAAATTATAGGCCAACACTAAAGCCTACAACTCAGAGGAATTAGTTTAAACTTGCTAAAGCTAGTAAGAAAAGAATCACATTCAGCGGGTATTTGGTCAGTTAAAGCCACCCAAATATGGAACTTCCGCTTTAAGTACTTCTGACCTCCCTTACATGCCACATTTGACATGTTATTATTTTTTTTTGGGAGGGGGGGTAGGGAGCAGGTACCTCGTTTTGACAGATATCCCCTCCCACCTCAGCTCGGGCCTCCTAGGCAGCTTGAGTGGAAGTTCTCCTCTCCCACTCCCTCCCTGCAATCTTCTGGGACACGTCAGATTTCCCAGAAGATTGCTCGGCCATTCAGGAGGCATGCGCAGTGCACAACCGGCTGTGATGCCGCAAGCTGTCACAGCTGGTTGCCCACACTAGTGATGCCGGTGCCGCCGAGAGCAGAGGGAGAGGAGCGAGGCTTCGGGCAGCCACATCACTGAATCGTGGGACAAGTGAGTACAGTTTTTGTAGCTTTTTTTAAACTTGTGAGTAGGTCATGACACAGTGGCTCTGAGGAAGAGGCGAAGCCTCGAAACACGTCAGCCGTCATCCAAACAGGACTATGGACAATTATATGGACTACTCCTGACACTCAAGTATTTGAGTCTGATATGATCATTTTTAACCTCTGTTTGTGAGTAGCCATTTTTATGTTATATTAATCAAGCCAAATATTGAGGATAATGCGCTAGGTCGGTACACCCTTCCTTTTGTTTTTTGTTTGCAGTACTGTTGGACTACCCCAGTCCTTTAGGGCAGCAAGACCTTAGCCATCCAAGACGCCATATGTGAGTCCCGTGGGAAGAGTGGTTGGGGAGCTTGGATTTTGAGCGCAGGAGAAAGGTGTTTTATACACCATATCGTTTTGCAACAGTTTTTGTAGCTGCTGACTTTTAATAAACACAGAAATGTCTGGAACTCAGCTTTAAAGATACTACAAATGTCATCTCAATTCCAACCATGTTCATCGGTAAAGTTTTAGGCAACAAAGGTCTGTGAATTATAGTCAATGCTGTTTCGGCTTTTTCTTTGCTGGATTTAGATTTTGTAAGAGTTCAGATATTCCCCAAACGTTACATTACCTTTAGAGTAACTTAGTCCTCTAATAGCTCTTGCATATATTCCCTCAACCAGGCCCTGGGAAATTCCTTTAAAGCCTTCCATGCCTCAACAGTAAGCCAAAAAAAAAATCCAATCTGCGCTGCTCAACCTTGACCAGTCGGAGAGAAAGAAAATCCGGTGTCCAGGCTTCAGTGTCTCCAAACCTTCACTGCTGCAGCATACATAATATGATAGCCAGCAACTCAGTATCTTCCAAAATATGGCAAATTTTATTAGATACATTGTCAGTAAAGTATAAAACATACTAACATGTTTCGGCTGGCAGGCTTTATCCATAGCCGAAACAGGTTAGGAACATGGGTTAGGAGCTTTCCAGTGTTCACCAAGGAAGAATTCTAATAAGATAACTATAGGTAAGGCAACTGAGAAACTTAGAGAGCAGAACACTTTGCGCACATTACGCTAGGCACAAATTTAACCCCTTGACCGCCCTAGATGTTAACCCCTTCCCAGCTAGTACAGCGACAGTGTATAATATTATCACTGATCACTATATTAAAGCGTAACTCCACTTTTGTTGAGAAAAAAACATTCCCCTCTGGGTGATCTCTGTACATTACAGGGATTTTAACAAACTTTGTTGGAGAGTCCTACCTTTTGTTATTCTGAAGAAATCATTGTTTGTGCCTCTGTGCTGAGTGGGTCAAATGGGAGTGGTTTCATAATTATCTATCAGCTGTGGCAGCTGCAGGGCTCTAATGAGGGAAGCTGCTGGGCCTGCATCCCTTTAGACGTGTTCCTTTTGGGAGTATCTCACCAAAAATGACATTTATGTTGCAGGGGATGCCAGAAATCTGACTTGTATCTTAGTGCAGACTTCTGGGAAAATTGGCGAGCCAATCACACAAGCAGGAAATGATGTTTCTGGGGTGTGGTCAGTATACATTCTGTGTACAGAAAAGCTCCAGGTAGCCATATTGCATTGCCAGAAAATTACAACAGCTGCAGATTGAAAAGGAAAGGTAATTTTTAATAACATTTAATTACAATATGATTTGTGTCACAATTGTATACACTATATTGTTTTTTCTTTATTTACCATTTTTTTTCCCTACAAAAGTGGAGTTACCATTTAATGTCACTGGTGATGTCCGTGGCAGTTAGCCAGTATCCTCCAGCGTCAGTAAGTGTCAGATTGGCCGCTGCATTATCGCTGTTCTATTATTAGTCGTTGGTCGCTGCCATTAATAGTATTAAAAAATAAATTGATAAAAATTCCAGTATACTGTATATACCAAAGTTTGTAGATGCCATAACTTTCACACAAACCAACCAATATACACTTATTGGGAATTTCTTTTTTTTTTTTTTTTAGCACAGATGGAGCAGAATACATTTTTGGCAAAAATTATGAAGAAATTAGATTTGTTTTATTTTTTTACTGAATATATTCGGTAGCAGAAAGTAAAAAATAATGTTTTTTTTTTCAAAATTTCTTTTCTCATTTTTTTGTCTTTTTTCGTTTATATTGCAAAAAAAAAAAAAAAAGCGGTGAACAAATACCACCAAAAGAAAGGTCTAGTTGTGTGAAAAAAAAAAATTATATCAATTTTGTTTGGGTACAGTGTTGCATGACAACGCAATTACCAGTTAAATTAGCGCAGTGCCGAATAGGAAAAAATGACCTGGCCCGTGAAGCAGCTCTCTCAGTTTTGTAAATTCCATCGCTTCCCCAATTAGAGGGCAGTCACTCTCGGTATTGCCGTATGGATGGCTTCCTGCCACATCTATGTCCTGAGAGTATTTAGGTATTCTCTAGGTAACGTTTAATCACTCCTCGATGCTTGCACAGGTGAATTTAGAGGTACAATTAGAAGTCTTTCATAGTTGCATGTGCAGATGTGCTAACTTCAAACATTCAGTGGTCAGCATTTTTATCTCGCGGCACGTACTACAGGATGACAGCTTATTAACATCTCTGGAGGCGTCACTTCAGGAGTCGAGCCATAAATTTGCTGTGAAGTGACAGTCGGCCCAGTGGTATATTCCTTAATGGAGCTGATCCATATTAATATATAGGAATCCTAATTGTAAAAAAAATTGGTACAATGTCTGAACTGTCATGACGCTTTCCTCATTACAACTCTGTCTTAAAGCAAACGTTCACCTTACTAGGACAAAAACTGAATTTTTACTTTACAAAAATAGCTCAGAAATACAAAATATTACTGTTAGATATTGATTACAAAGTAAAAAAAAAAAAATATATATATATATTTTTTTGCATATTTGTGTAAGCAGCAAATCACTGTAGTAGTTGCAGCTACTACAGTGGTAGCAGCAGTCTACTGTGTCCAGTGCCGAGCAGCTGCCCTTCTGCATTGTAACCACAAGGGGTCAACGCCTTTCAGAGAAAGCCTTGTATTTTTATTTTTAAGGAAAACAAGACATTCTCTGATTGGACAAGGTGGAAAGGTGGGGCAGTGATGTCACAATTTGCACTTTCCCCAATCAGAGAACGCCTAGGATTCATTAAAAAAAAAAATCAAAGCATTCTCTGGATAGCGGGGGTGTGGTAGGGCTGACTGCTACAGTGATTTCCAGCTTACAGAGGGATTGGTCAGGTATGAAAAATTGCATATAAAGCACTATTGGAAAAGAGTCCATTTGTGCTAGATTGGGCCAAGTGTCTCCCTTCCCTCCCCTGGTTAGATCGGATACCCGGCTTTGGGCGGTTTTCACCTGTTTTGGGTTTGGACATACACCACCCCACCCCTGGGAACATTGGGAGACCAGCTGACTGCCTGAAGTGGATGTCCATATTCCCTCTGAGATTATATTCAGCTATTCACCCAGTTCAACCCTATTTATTAAGTACCACTGAGGAAGCCAGAAAGGCGAAACACGTAGGGAGGAGTCTGCTGCCCTCCCTCACTTACACTGGTCATACTGTATGATACAGCAGATCTGTGGAAGGATTTTAACCTTTATAAATCGAGGGTGGTGAATTTTTGTATTTGTTTTATCACGTGTGATACCATTCCTGGTTAAAGGATTTTATTTGTGATCTATAACAAAATATTTTTTATTGGAAATGAATAAAGCAATCATTTTTCTGAATTGTGTATTTTGAATTTCTCTAAATGGGGAAGTCAGTACTGTGAAAGTCCAGTTTTCTCTTTTCTTTTTTGTGTTCAATTTATGAAATATGCATTGGTCCAAACTTCAAAATATGTTACAATTTCTACCATTTTATTTTTATTTTTTGATTTTATATGGGTGGAAATTATCAAAAATAAACCTATGTTAAAGCTAAACTCTGGGATAAGCAAATATTGTCTAAATACATTGTCATGTATATTCTTGAATCTTGGTGAGCTTTGTGTATTTCTTCCAGATCTGTGCAGTAATCCAGTGTGAGACTTTCCCTCTGTGCATGAGCTTCCTGTAATAAAGACCGCTCACTGCTGCTCTCTCTCCTTGTGCAGGGTGACTGGTCTTGTCTCCGCCCCTCCTGTCGTTTTCTTCAGGCAGCCTGTAGTTGGTGGAGTCTACTGGGTCCCTCCCACTGGTCACTGCTGCTCTCTCCCTTGTATCTTTATAACTGGTCTTTTCTCCGCCCCTTCTGTAGTTTTCCGCAAGCAGCCTGTAGTGGGTGGAGTCTGCCCGGCCCCTTTCACAGCTCTGCTCTCTGCATAGGCTATGTACATGCATGTATACGCACCGTGACGATGCCACTGCTACTTCTACAATGTAATATTTGGATTTGTAAAGCATGCAAAGTGGATTTATATCCTTTGTGTCTATTGAGGAATTTATTTAAATGGAAGTGTTCTTTTCCCAGAGTTTAACACCCTGCTGTTCATGGTCACATGTCTGTGGAATTGTAAGCAGGTCTGACAGTACCCTTCCAAACTAGATTTTTAGATTTACATATTGAGCATTCTGGGTCTAAGAAGCTATGTTTGGACTAGTGATGCACTGATCTGACTTTTTTGGTCCCGATCCCGATCTTTGGCTTTGTGAAAGCGCCGATCCCGAAACCGATCTGGAAGTACTGTTTTGTGAGCTTATAATAAAATAATACTTCCGGATCGGCAGATACCTTATAAAAAAACTTACTAAACTGTAAATTTACCACTGCAGATATGTCAGTGCCATCCCCTTTCGCTGATGTCACTCTTCTAAACCCTGCTTCTGGACATCCAATAGGAAATGTCTACATTACACAGCCAGTGATGTAGATACCGAAAGTAAGACGACCCCCCCCCCCTATAAACAGAAGAAGAATGCCTGCAACTGTAGAATTAGATGATTAAAAGCTTTTTTTTCTCCTATTAAAGTGAATGAGGGAGGGTCAGAAGCCTGGAGATATAGGGGGTGAGATTGACACCAGCGCTATGGAGCTTCAGTACATTGATTGGACTAGGATTAGCTTAAGAAATGTGATGTAAGCTGCCACCAACCTACCTCTGAGGTAGTGTGAAGTGCTACCACATATAAAATATTGAAGATAAAAGATGTGTATGGTGTGCGTATTAGTGAAAATAAAATATATATATAAAAACCATACGTTTTATGAAAGTGCATATAGCGCGTTTGGTAAAACCTTATAGTGTCGCCACTTAAATGCAAAGTGCTTGGTGCTGATATCCATAAAAATCCATCAATAAAAGTGCATAAAATGTGCTTAGTAAAACCATATAATATCGCCACTTAAATACAAAGTGCTTAGTGCTGTTTGTACACCTGATTGCACCAAGTGCTCAATTGCGTGCCTTTAAATGATAGAACTTGCGCCTGTGGATCTCCACCGGGTGCAAACAATGCTTACCGCACGCTTGTGGCAGATGACTCAGGTCCCATCAGTTGCTGAAACACAAAATAGCCTCCATTGCGTAGTATATGGTATTCAAATTGAAGCAAGTTAGCATCCACTCACAGTTAGGGAGTTCACTTTCAGTATGCAGTGTCCGCCGGGCTGCTTCCGCGTTCCACCGGTCTGAACCACCGTTACCGAATGTGACGTACTGCTGTAATAAGCCACTCCCTACGTGTTTCGTCACTACGACGTCATCTGGAGCGTCGAGAGAAGGCTGGAGAGTAGCATTAACATGTAACATAGTAGCTACGCTCCGGATCGGCCCGAAGGTCTGCTACATTTTACCGATCCAGCTATTTTGCCAGTATCGGGCCGATATACGATCAGAATATCGGATCAGTGCATCCCTAGTTTAAACACTGAAGGATATGTAATTTTTCGGGGGGATTATACACACGGAGGTATTGGACCATATATCGTTAAATATGGCCGTAGTTTGGTGCCCAGGAGCTATAGGTTGCACACAGCTGCCTGCACAAACAAATTACAGGATTCAGCTGTACGAAGGTATAGGCAGTTCTGGGCATAAACACGCATACGTGAATAGACATACACCTCTGGAAGCAGCAAGTGTGGGGTGTCCAGGGGTGTAATCCATATGCATGCATGTGTTTAGGTACTGGCTCATCCTGTAGTTCATTTGTACAGATAGCTGTACGCAACACCTCTGGCTCCCAAACACTGAAATGCGGCCATATTTTTAGGCTATATGGCCCAATACGTTTGTGAGCATGAATTCTTATGGTTAACTCACTTTGATAGCTTTAAAAAATGTTCTCCTAAATCATAAATCTTCTTTTATTATCCACAGAAATAAATCTGAATATTACTAAGTGTTTATGTAAAGGCCTGAGTTAAGGATGTAAGTCTCATCTAGGGAAAAACAACGCCTGGAAACAGTAGTATTTCACAATTACGGAGCACGGCGATGTGTGCCGAGACAAATGATCATCTCTCTAGAACCATCATAGATGACAATCTGCAGCCATTCCATCTGATGGACTCAGGGTACTGCCTGTAGATGCTGCAAATCACTCCAGAGCATAACTGAATTAAGACCAAGAAAATGCATTTATCCAGCATCCTCCTTGCTCACCCAAAAGTCATGGGATTGTGCATGAGAATTGTGCATGGGCAGTTTAGAAATGGTGTGAAATGTCACTAAGAGCTGAGCTCAGCCTCAACCTATTGTTCAGTTGTAAGTGGATAAAGGTGGATTAGGCAGACTTGTACATAAGCCTGAAGTTCCCCATGCTGCTTCCATGTACAGAAAAATCAGCTGGATCCTGCAGAAATGTCCATCAGAGTTTGCCTGGTCAATGTTTAGGCCAGTGGTGGCGAACCTTGGCACCCCAGACGTTTTGGAACTACATTTCCCATGATGCTCAAGCATTCTGCAGTGTGCCTGAGTATCATGGGAAATGTAGTTCCAAAACATCTGGTGTGCCAAGGTTCGCCATCACTGGTTTAGGCATTGCCCGAATATTCACCTCAAACTTCCCACTCCCTCCTCTAGACCAGTGGTTCCCAACCAACGGGCTAAGGCCTCCCTCCTCTTGGACATGCAGCCAGCTAAAGATCCCCAACCTTCCACAGTGCCTATAGGCCCCTTGAGAGCCCTCAGCCCCCAAAGTCCCCCTAGCCCCCTACAGTGCTCCAAGCTTGCTGCAGAGCCTCCAGCACTCCACAGTTGCCCCAGCCTTCTACATTGTCCCCCAACCTCCTACAATGCTCCCCAGTGACAGCAGTCTAGTCTCCCAAAGTGCCAATAAGCCCCTTATGAGACCCTTGCCCCTGCAGTGCCCCGAACTTGCAGCAGAGCCTCCAGCTTCCCATAGTGCCCTCAAACTTTAAGAGTCTTTCACAGTGCCCATTGGCAGCTTGAGAGCCCTCAGCCCCCAAAGTGGTTCAAGCCCCCTGCAGTACTCCCTAGCTTGCTACAGATCATCCAGCTCTCCACGGTGATGCCCCCAACCTTCAACGGTGTCTCACAGTGCTCCGCAATCTCTGACAGTGCACCCCAGTCCCAGAAGTGTTTACCAGTCTTCCACAGCACCCATGCAAATCCCCCAGCCTCTTAGAGAGACCCCAAGCCCCCACATTTATCAGCCCTCTCCAAAAACTCTTCTCTCACAAGGCCACCAAGTCTTTTGCAGAGTCCCCGAACCCCTTCCAGATCCCCCCCAACAAGTGACAACAAGCCCCATCCATAACCTCAAAGCATTTCAGTAAATACAGTATTTTATATTCCCATACTTACTGTATATTGTATGTAAACTTTTATTTGTTTTTACTGTCGGGCATTGAGTGTTTTGGAAGAATTTAAAAAGCTCTGGTCTCAATAAGGTCTAGAGCACATCCCAGTACTATTTATTCTTCTTTTGTTCCTGTAGTAAAACAAAATCTTTTATTCTGCCCTGTGACATTGCCACCAGATCTGTAAAAATGTTGAAGGGGCAGGAAGTTATTTCTTACTGATCTAGGCACACCTTCAAAACTACATCTCCCAAGACCCCTTTCACAGTGTGGGCAGGTTCTTGGAAGGCATGGGTTTGCTGAGAAGGAGATCAATGTATTAATGTGGACAGGTACAGAAAGGGACAGGGGATAGGCAGGGTTCTGTAGTCCAGCAGGTAGAGCTGACAATGCGGGTTGGGATTCCATTGCCACAAAAGCACAGTGTTGTCAGCCCAAACAGGAAGTTGGGACCTGGCAGATCCACAGGTATTTCTCTGTATTTGTAGAGTTTAAGGGATATACCTACGTCTCTTTGCCTGTAAGAGCCAGACTGCCGCAGTAAAAATATACTGTAGGCAGTCGGCAACTGGTTAAGCTGCTTTATAAGTAATTACTAAATGTTATGTTCTTTATTTTGGTCAATTATTAACAGTCGATTCTACTTGCTGGTAAATTCATTGTGAGGAGGATCATTATTTATATACATTTATTTTTATAGTTTTTCTATATATAATTTTTTTTATCTATAATTTTTGTAACTTTTATTGTTTAGATGGTTTCAGATTGTTGTTTTATTCAATTGATTTCATGACCATTTTTAAATTTGAGGTATACTTAGGATTGCAGCAGTACAGTAATAGGTGATAACTCCTATATTGGCAGTCGATGTAGGTAGTTTATTTGATGTAATACTTGCTGTAATCATTGTATGTATTCTATGTGGTATTGTATGTATGGTGTAAGCTATGCGTATCATGGCCACGGGGACACCATAAACGCTTGCGCAATGATCTATCATTAGCATATGGAGGCGTATATAAGCATGGTTGCCGTGCCATGCAGCCAATCCCAGGACAAAGTCATGATGACGAAACGCGTCAAGGGCATGCATTGCAGAAACATACTGGGTAAATATGTTTTATTTTTTTTACCCTTGACATACACTTTAAAGGGCAGCTGTACCTTAAATAAAGACTACAGTAACCCACCTTGCTAAGCCCTCCTGAACGAATCTACCCTAACAACCCAACTTCTACTTACCCCAGTAGGACAGCTAAGGCCCACTCCTTGCTTTTAACCTCTACTTGGGAATCATCTTCACTGCTGGCTGCACCTGCATAGCATGCCATCACAGACTTATAGGGCCATCTTGCAATCATCATGAGTCTCTATGGCAAGGTTTCTCAACCGGGGTTCTATGGAACTCTAGGGTTACTCCAGAGGTTTCTAGGGGTTCCTTAAGCAACGATCAATTTCTGCCTCCCAGATAAGTTCCCATTGACACCCTTGATCTTTTCAGCTATCTGTAAGGGGATTATTCTTTTCAATGGCGACAAAAGAAAGGAATATTCTTCCCACTGACCTTCGCACTAATGTACCATGAGTTGTAGATATAGTCATTTTTGGAAGGGGTTCCCTAAGGCAGGAAAGTTATTTTAAGGGTTCCCCGGTGTTAAAAAGATTGAGAAAGGCTGGTCTAGTCTATGGGAGCTAAATGTACAGGTCCAGCTAGCCCTGCAGAGAATTTCCACCCGGACAGAATAAAAACAGAGTTATTCTACTATGGAAGGTAAGCGGTTGGGATGGGGGTTGTTAGTGTTCATTCGTTTAGAAGGGCTGGGTGGGATGATGTAGTGTTTATTAAAGGTATAGCTTTAATTTAAAGCAGAACTCCAGGCAAACAGCTAAATAAACTTGTTTACAGTGTCTGTGAAGGTTCCCAAATACCCAGGTCATGGTATATCTAGTGGTAGTTAATCACTGTCTACTGGACTTGTTAAGGACATTTCATAACTGATTCATGCTTTCTGGTTTCTGGCCCCCAAGTGCATTACTTTACATTTTTCAACATTAAACCTCATCTGTCATGTAGTTGCCCACCCCATAATTTTGTTCAGGTCCGTGAAACAGTAGTGATCTCCTACAACCTCATGTAGTAGGTCTCCAGTCTATGGCTGTCTCCCGAAGCATGTCCCCAGTATCCAACAACTCCTATGAAATATTTGCAGCCTCTAAAAGTCTCCTGTATTATGTCCAGTCTCTTACCATCTCCTGAATTATGTCCACAGTCTCTGACCATCTCTTGTACCATGTCCGCAATCTCTGACCATCTCTTATATCATGCAAATAGTCTTTGACTATATCCTGTTATTTGTCTGCTAATGAATTTTCAATGAATTTTATGTGTGGCTCTTTGGTGATATTGGGGGCTGCACTTGAGGCCCCCCATCATGAAGGTTGTCCACCAGTTTATCTATCTATCTATCTATCTATCTATCTATCTATCTATCTATCTATCTATCTATCTATCTATCTATCTATCTATCTATCTATCTATCTATCTATCTATCCATTTTATTAGGTATCTCTGATGGTTAACGTAGATACAGTGCATTGCAAAAGTATTTGACCCCCTTCAACTTTTCGACCTTTTGCCACATTTCAGGCTTCAAACATAAAGATATAAAACTGTATTTTTTTTTGAAGAATCAACAACAAGTGGGACACAATCATGAAGTGGAATGAAATTCATTGGATATTTCAAACTTTTTTTAACAAATAAAAAACTGAAAAATTGGGCGTGCAAAATTATTCAGCCCCTTTACTTTCAGTGCAGCAAACTCTCTCCAGAAGTTCAGTGAGGATCTCTGAATGATCCAATGTTGACCTAAATGACTAATGATGATAAATAGAATCCACCTATGTGTAATCAAGTCTCCGTATAAATGCACCTGCACTGTGATAGTCTCAGAGGTCCGTTTAAAGTGCAGAGAGCATCATGAAGAACAACTTGTTGTTGATTCTTCAAAAAAAATTAGTTTTATATCTTTATGCTTGAAGCCTGAAATGTAGCAAAAGGTTGAAAAGTTCAAGGGGGCCGAATACTTTCGCAATGCACTATATCCATGCAAATCAACACAGAAAGCATGCAGACATGGTATGTCAATGGAAGAGGTTATGCTACCAAATTTGTTGATGTGTCAACTCTGACCTCCTGGATTTTCACACATTCAGCTTCTAGCTTCAACCTGTTTAGTTATGCTTTGAAAATGAAAACTAGAAGCTGATTGGCTGCCATTGACAGCTTCTCCAGACTTAGTAAATAACTCTCGCTTAGTAGTGCACCACAACGATTGTACTTTACTGCTCCCCCTACCTCCACAGCAGTCTATAGACTTTCATTGAAAACAATGTCCTCCCTTGGTGGCTTATCGTGCCCGGCAGCCTGTCATGTACCAGCCTGTGTAATAAATGAGACCATAAACCAAGGCACAGCAAGCAAGGAGAAGTGTGAAAAGCCACATCAAAAAGCTATTTCCATAAAACGGCAAATAATTCAAAATGAACACTCGCTAAAAATACAATTCCACTTAATAAACATCCACAGGCAAAGACATCCCACAAACACGAGTCAATGTGAAGCCGCAGGGGATCAAGGAGATCAACCTGACCTGGATTCAACATATGGCTAGGTTTGGGATCTGGAGGATTTTCCCTTCCATAAATCCTATACACTTTTGCCACCTCCTGTAGAGCCTGTCTGCGTTTAGATGATTCTCTGCGCCTCTGCTAAATCTTTCGCTGTTGTCTTTGCTGAATGCACACTTCACTGCCTCCGAACCCCCCCAAATCCCACTTCCGAGTGTTAACCCAACCTGGACCCGGCACGTCACTGGGTGTGCTAAAATCACTCCTGTACTCAAGGGGTTAATGCAGTGGCTGCCTTCACATGTATGTCAGCACAGAGAAAGCAGATTAATTCATATAGAAAGATAATGATACAAATCTATAAAGAGAGAGAATGGAGAAAAGATAGACAGATGGACAAATAGATAAGAAGGATTGAAAGATGGGAGAGGCAGGCAGATACAGAAAGGGACAATGGATAGATAGATAGATAGATAGATAGATAGATAGATAGATAGATAGATAGATAGATAGATAGATAGATAGATATATAGATAGATAGATAGATAGATAGATAGATAGATAGATAGATAGATAGATAGATAGATAGATAGATAGATAGATAGATAGATAGATAGATAGATAGATATGTAGCATCCTCCTAGTTAGGTGCTAGTTAAGGAGGATAAGTTTGCTCTGCCTGCTTAACAGGGGAGCAGCAGGTAAACCATAGTCTGCTCCATCTGCTTATCAGGGGAGCCTGGTCAGTAGTTAGGCCTGCTTCATGTGTCCATGTGTGATTCATCTGGGCTGAGGGAGTGTCCCCACTGTATCCAATAGGGGAGCCTGTTGGACAGTGGAGGAAACCCAGCCAGTGACACACAGGCTTTGTAACTATCCCAGTGGGTTGGTACAGACAGTGGTGCATCCTGGGATATGCTTTAAAAGCCAAGGGCACATGTGACAGGGTGGTCTTTGGGTGGGAAGCCAGGTCCCAGGAGGAGGGTAACGGCTGTCTCTCCTCCTGTCAGTGTGGAAGGTGTCACAGACGGTCGGCCTAGTGAGCCAGGAGTGTGGTGCTGAGGCAGGAGATCCAGGAAAGCTGACAAGTGGAGTTGGAGGCAGAGCAACCTTGGGAAAAACAGTGTCTGTGAGTACCGGGAAGCTTGCCAGGGGTCTGCCCAGGAAGGGGACCACTCCAGAGGAGAGTCAGTGGACAGGAGCCAGCACACACGGCAAGTGAGAAAGGAGGTGCCAAGTTAGGACCCTGAAGAGAAATTATAACAGGATCATATTCTTTATCTTCACTTGGTAAGGTGAAGCAGCGGCCTTGCTGCACACTACAGATAGTTGTCCTCAGATCTGTGCATAGCTCATATTTGGAGTATCCCACTCATCCCTTCTCCTATCCCAGTTCCAAATAAAACACAAAAATCAAATCCCCTGTATTGTTTATTGTCTGAGCCAAGCATCTAAAGTGATACGTTTCCACGGACTGTTGCTACGGGTAACCCAGGGGAATCCAGAAAGTGCAATTCTCAGCAGTCCTCTAGGAGGCAGTGTTACAGATGGGTGGGTAGATAGATAGATAGATAGATAGATAGATAGATAGATAGATAGATAGATAGATAGATAGATAGATAGATAGATAGATAGATAGATAGATATTTAAACCATTGAGTAGATCATGTCACAGTGGCTCTGAGGAAGAGGCATATGCCTCGAAACGCGTCAGCCGTCATCCTAATAAGACTATGGACACCTGTATGGACTACTTCTGATACTCAAGTCTATGAGTCTGATGTGATTGATTTTCACCTGCATTTGTGAGTAGCCATTTTTATGTTTTAATATTAAAAGCCTATATTGAGGATAATGCGCCCTTCTTTTGTGTTTTTGTTTATAGATAGATAGATAGATAGATAGATAGATAGATAGATAGATAGATAGATAGATAGATAGATAGATAGATAGATAGATAGATAGATAGATATGAAAACAATTACTGATGCCAGGGCTCCGGTTCACATTAGTGCAATGACAGACATCGCATGTGATTCGGAGCGCACTGCTCTGAAAATCACATGCGATGTCTGTGCAAGGCGCATTCAGCCATACAGATTGTATGGCTAAATTTGCATCAGCTTCAGACACAACTCGCACAGGACCCTTTTTTGGATCTGCAGCAGAATCGGATCACATAGTGGCTCACACCTATGCCATCCGATTCATGTCCAAACTAAAAGTTCACACTGCGATATTCAAACCGATCTGGGGGTGTCGTTAATTTTGTATTGACAACCCCCCAGCGATTTGCATATGGCAGCGTGAACTGCCTGCGATTTGAATGCGATGCAGGAACCCGCAGTGGATTTGCAGGGTTCCCGCATGGTATATATGTGAACCGGCACTTAAAGAGGTTGTAAACTCATTAAAATAATTTTTTTTTCCAACCTGAAAGAGAAACACATAATGAGCTAGTATGCATCGCATACTAGCTCATTATGAAATACTTACCTTAGAACGAGCCCCCGCTGTGCCACTCGCTTACCTGTATGACGGGCGACTTATTCAGTCGCCCGTCTTCCAGGATCACGGCATCCGGCCATCTGATTGGCCAGACCCGCGATTACGTCACTCCCGCGCATGCGCGCGGGAGCCGACGGTCACGGCACGGGGCTCTGAAGGAGCGGCCGTTCCTTCAGAGCGCATGCGCCAGTGATGTCACTGGCTGCATTTAAGGTAAATATCTCCGAAACGGTACATGTTTAAGAGATATATACAGTACCTATAGGTAAGTCTTATCATAGGCTTACCTATAGGTAAATGTTGCAGAGGAGGGTTTACTTCCTCTTTAAAGAGAGAGGAAAAAGAATCTAAATTTGCAAAGAGTAAAAAAAAAAAACTTTCAGAATCCGATTTTTACTGACATACAGTGGGTACGGAAAGTATTTAGACCCCCTTAAATTTTTCACTCTTTGTTATATTGCAGCCATTTGCCAAAATCATTTAAGTTCATTCTTCTTCCTCATGAATGTACACATAGCACCCCATACTGACAGAAAAACACAGAATTGTTGACATTGTTGCAGATTTATTAAAAAAGAAAAACTGAAATATCACATGGTCCTAAGTATTCAGACCCTTTGCTGTGACACTCATATATTTAACTCAGGTGCTTTCCATTTCTTCTGATCATCCTTGAGATGGTTCTACACCTTCATTTGAGTCCAGCTGTGTTTGATTATACTGATTGGACTTGATTAGGAAAGCCACACACCTGTCTATATAAGACCTTCCAGATCACAATGCATGTCAGAGCAAATGAGAATCATGAGGTCAAAGGAACTGCCTGAAGAGCTCAGAGACAGAATTGTGGCAAGGCACAGATCTGGCCAAGGTTACAAAAAGATTTCTGCTGCACTTAAGGTTCCTAAGAGCACAGTGGCCTCCATAATCCTCAAATGGAAGACGTTTGGGACGACCAGAACCCTTCCTAGAGCTGGCCGTCAGGCCAAACTGAGCTATCGGGGGAGAAGAGCCTTGGTGAGAGAGGTAAAGAAGAACCCAAAGATCACTGTGGCTGAGCTCCAGAGATGCAGTCAGGAGATGGGAGAAAGTTGTAGAAAGTCAACCATCACTGCAGCCCTCCACCAGTCGGGGCTTTATGGCAGAGTGGCCCGACGGAAGCCTCTCCTCAGTGTAAGACACATGAAAGCCCGCATGGAGTTTGCTAAAAAACACCTAAAGGACTCCAAGATGGTGAGTAATAAGATTCTCTGGTCTGATGAGACCAAAATAGAACTTTTTGGCCTTAATTCTAAGCGGTATGTGTGGAGAAAACCAGGCACTGCTCATCACCTGTCCAATACAGTCCCAACAGTGAAGCATGGTGGTGGCAGTATCATGCTGTGGGGGTGTTTTTCAGCTGCAGGGACAGGACGACTGGTTGCAATCGAGGGAAAGATGAATGCGGCCAAGTACAGGGATATCCTGGACAAAAAACTCTCCAGAGTGCTCTGGACCTCAGACTGGGCCGAAGGTTTACCTTCCAACAAGACAATGACCCTAAGCACACAGCTAAAATAACGAAGGAGTGGCTTCACAACAACTCCGTGACTGTTCTTGAATGGCCCAGCCAGAGCCCTGACTTAAACCCAATTGAGCATCTCTGGAGAGACCTAAAAAATTGGCGATCCACCAATGTTTACCATCCAACCTGAGAACTGGAGAGGATCTGCAAGGAGGAATGGCAGAGGATCCCCAAATCCAGGTGTGAAAGACTTGTTGCATCTTTCCCAAAAAGACTCCTGGCTGTATTAGATCAAAAGGGGGCTTCTACTAAATACTGAGCAAAGGGTCTGAATACTTAGGACCATGTGATATTTCAGTTTTTCTTTTTTAATAAATCTGCAACAATGTCAACAATTCTGTGTTTTTCTGTCAGTATGGGGTGCTATGTGTACATTCATGAGGAAGAAGAATGAACTTAAATGATTTTAGCAAATGGCTGCAATATAACAAAGAGTGAATAATTTAAGGGGGTCTGAATACTTTCCGTACCCACTGTATATAATCTGATAACAATCAATCCTTCTCTATCCTCAGTATAAACACGGCATTACATATTTACAAACAATGATGTTTCAATCATCCTAAACACACAGAAAACAAGGACAGCCGCGTCCCCCATGGCAGGCAAGGACTACACCGACATCGCTGGTGGCGAAAAACCCGTCAGATCAAAGTAAGTGTAAGGATAGATAAACACGTTCGTGTCCACAGCGATGAGAAAGGACAGATGCTGTAATAGGCAGGAGAGAAGCGAGCCAGGGATGGTAAACTCTCCGACGGTCATTGGCCAAGCCTTTCCAAATGCAACGTTTATAATCAAAATGTTTCGGTAGTAAGCCGAAATGACCAGTGCGGGGGCATAGAGAGCCGGGGGTGCCTTCGCTACAGCACCATATGGGAGAACACCATTCATTAAGGCAAGACATCACGAAGGATGAGCACATAATCTCTCTCTTCTCTAATGACTTACAACGTAGGGTGAGGATGGCGTTTGCAGCAAAAGATCGTTAAAGGGTTATTAAATCTGAGAGCAAATTACATTATTATGCATTATTACCTTATCATAAAAGCAATGTATATTTATATTTATAAGAGAGATAGAGAGAGAAAGATAAAGGGAAGAAGAAAAAAAAGGAGATTGAGAGAGCGTGGATCACATCCGTGCTACAAATACAAGTTTATTACAATTTGTATGTTCTTGTGTACATATAAAGCCAATTTATACAAAAGTAGGCGTTTTTACACAGCAATAAAATATTGACCTGAAAAAAAAAAACTAGATTTTTGCCAGCATTGGCCAATCAGAGCATTGCTAGTGACATTTTGGTGGAGGATGCGGGCAGACGTAATTGTAGGGTGGCCTCAGATGTTTACTGAAAGGTGGAAGGGATGGTTGAGATGTGTTTTTTCCATAAGAAATATTATTACTTTATTCACTGTATACATTCCAAGCCTAACATGGCACAAAGTCGCAGCAAAAGTCGCAGCCCTGGGGAGGTTCTTCGCAGGCCAGACGTTATCAGTCGTCAACCAATGACATCTGCCCATCTGCAGCAGCCTGAGTCACTAATGGGTTAAGTAAACACCAAGGCTCCTGTTGACACATATCTTCACTGTAGCAGTCAATGCTAGCTAAAGGCGACACAATGTAGCACTAAGAATGCAACAGCACAGGCACAGGATGCATCCAACGCACTTATTTATTTTATAAGGAGGTTTTATATTCTGGGAGCCCAGGGGAATTCTTCGGCTACCTGGACTAATAAATGGAGATCTAATCTCATCAGTGATGTTAAATCCTGCAAGCTAATGATCATCATAGCTTTATGTCGTCTCATTAAAGTCTGGAGAAGACCAGCTCAAGCTAAGAAGGCTTTAACACTCTTAGCAAGCAACACCACCTTCCAGAGTTACTTGTGCAACACCACCTTGACCAGAGAGGTTGCTGCATGACACAACTGCCAGCAAAGGGGGACAGGTTCCACAATTCAGTGTAGACGAAAGATTCCAAAATTCTGTATATACAATTCATTACATGCAATTTAGTATAGCAAACCACTGTATGCAATTCAGTATATGCAACCCAGTAGATGCTATTCAGTATATGCAATTTAGTACAGCAACCCAGTACATGCAATTCAGTATATGCAACCCAGTATATGCCATTCAGTGTATGCATTTTAGTATATGCAACCCAGTAGATGCAATTCAGCATATTCAACCCAGTAAATGAGATTTAGTATATGCAACCCAGTATAAGCAATTCAGTATATTAAATTTGGTATATACAACCCAGTATATGCAATTCAGTATATGCAATTCAGCATATGCAACCCAGTATATTCAATTCAGTATATGCAATTTATTATATGCAATCCAGTATATGCAATTAGGCATATGCAACCCAGTAAATGTTATTTAGCATATGCAACCCAGTATATTCAATTCAGTATATGCAATTTAGTATATGCAATACTGTATATGCAATTCAGTATATGCAATCCAGTATATGCAATTAGGCATATGCAACCCAGTAAATGAGATTTAGTATATGCAACCCAGTATAAGCAACTCAGTATATTAAATTTAGTATATGCAACCCAGTATATGCAATTCAGCATATGCAACCCAGTATATCCAATTCAGTATATGCAATTTAGTATATGCAATCCAGTTTATGCAATTAGGCATATGCAACCCAGTAAATGAGATTTAGTTTATGCAACCCAGTATAAGCAATCCAGTATATTACATTTAGTAGTATATCCAATTCAGTATATGTAATTTTGTATATGCAATCCAGTATATGCAATTCAGCATATGCAACCCAGTAAATGAGATTTAGTATATGCAACCCTATATATCCAATTCAGTATATGCAATTTAGTATATGCAACCCAGTATAGTCAATTCAGTATATGCAACCCAGAATAGGCAATCCAGTACATGCAATTGAGCATAGCAACCCAGTAAATGTGATTCAGTATATGTAACCCAGTATATGCATTTCAGTATATGCAACCCAGTATATGCATTTCAGTGTAGGCAACCCAGTATATGCATTTCAGTGTAGGCAACCCAGTCCAATTCAGCCAGTAAAGTTCTATCCCTGTTAAAGAACACCGGCTTCCTATGGCACATAAGCTGCGTGTTTTGAATTCAGAATTTTGTCAGTTTTATTTTTTTGGCACAAGCACCCCCTAATGACTTTGTCACACAAGAGGAGAGCCTAGCCCAGTGCTGGCCAGAGGATGCACAAACAGCCTTTAAACTCCATATGTGATCATGTAAGCAAAGGGGGTGCAGAAGGAGGACTGGGGGGGGGGGGGGTGAGGGGAGTGGGCATGCTAACACAGAACATTCGCAGCGAAAGGTGTGGACGCTGTCACCATGGCTAAGCATTAACCCTTTCAGCAACCTAAAAACTGACACAGCAACAAGGCAGCCCCAAGGACAGGCGTGCCATCGCAGCCAATCCAACTGCAGCTTTTATTAGCGTGCAGCAGTCAGGGCGATGCAATAAGGGCTGCAGAGTGGTCACAGTGGGCTACAGACCCTCGCTAAATCAGCAGGGGCACACAAAGTATTGCGTTAGCAAAGCTGAGCCGACTTCGCCAAACCGACGTGGGTGTGCGTGTTTTGCACATCCTGGGTAGCCCTTTTGCGCCTACCACCAAGCCAATTAGCCATTAGTAGGAGTGCTCATTAACCCTTTGCACGCCTTGGTTTTTGACATAGTTAAAAAAAAAGAAGAACATAGACCCAAATCCTGCTAAGGGATGCGCAAAATGCGTTAGCATGTAGCAGCCAACCCCAACTATTCCGATTGCACCAAACCGCTGTGAGCATGAACATTTTGGAATTCCTTGGTAGCCCTTTGCACCCATCAGGTCAACTGGCCAGCCATGGGCATGCTCTTTAACCCTTTGCATGGCTTGGTTTTTTTGGCAGTGCTCCTTAACAGTTAAGGAAAAAAGTGACAGAGGATGACCAAATGCCAAAGTGCGGCAGCACGTAGCCACACACCTGAACTGATTCAAACCGCTGCGTGGGCACGTTTTGCATGCCCTCAGTAACCCTTTGCGCCCATCGGATCATCCAGCATGCACCTTAATCCTTTGCATTGCCTTAGCTTTTAGTATCACCCGTAGTTATTGTTAGACACATGCCCATGGAGGGTGCTAAAACCCTGCTAAGGGGGCAGGCGAGGGCATGCAAAGTGTGTTAGCGCGTCGCGGCTTGCCCCAACTGATCTGACGTCCATCCCTGGTAGCCCATTATGCCTACTGCCTCAACCGGCCAACTTTGGGCATGCTCATTAACCCTTTGCACCCTGTGTGGTATTTTTTTGCCAGCAACCATTCACAGTCAAAAAAAAAAGAAGATGGTGGGCGCCCAAACCCTACTCGGGCGTGGGCATTCAAAGTGCGTCAGCGAATAGCGGTGCGCCCCAACTGATCCGATGCCCATTCCGGTAGCCCTTTGTGCCTACCGTTTCAACCGGCCAGCCATGACCATGCTCATTAACCCTTTGCACACCTTGTTTTTTGACAGCACCCATTCTTATTTGAAAAAAAAACCCAATACAGTGGGTGCCCAAAACCCTATTTAGGGGCAGGGGCGAAGGCATGCAAAGTGCATCAGCGCATAGTGGCGCACCCCAACTGATCCGATGCCCATCCCTGGTAGCCCTTTGTGCCTATTGCCTCAACTGGCCAGCCATGACCATGCTCATTAACCCTTTGCATGCTTGTTTTTTTTTTTCACAGCACCCATATGTAGTAAAAAAAGGGGCAGGTGGGGGTGTGCAAAAGGTGTCAGCGCACCCCAACTGAGCCAACACACGTCCTCAGGTGCCCTTTGCGCCCACTGCCTCGACCAGCCAGTCATGGGCATGCTCATTAACCCTTTGCATGCTTGTTTTGTTTTTTTTTTCACAGCACCCATCTGTAGTAAAAAAAGGGGCAGGGGAGGGGCGTGCAAAAGGTGTCAGCGCACCCCAACTGAGCCAACACACGTCCTCAGGTGCCCTTTGCGCCCACTGCCTCGACCAGCCAGTCATGGGCATGCTCATTAACCCTTAGCACGCTTGTTTTTTGTTTTTTTTTACAGCATCCATCTGTAGTAAAAAAGGGGCAGGGGAGGGGCGTGCAAAAGGTGTCAGCGTGTAGCGGCGCGCCCCGACTAAGCCAACACACGTCCTCAGGTGCCCTTTGTGCCCCCCGTCTCCACCGGCCAGCAATGGGCATGCTCATTACATGCCTTGGTGGTTGAAAAAAAGACCATAATGGGTGCCCAAAGGGGGCATGTAAAGTGTGTCAGCAGGTGCACCCCAACTAATCTGATGCACATTCCTGGTAGCCCTTTGCCCCCATTGCCTCTACCGGCCAGCCATGGGCATGCTCATTAACCCTTTGCATGCCTTTTTTTTTTACAGCATCCATTGGTGGTTGAAAAAAGACCATAATGGAAGCCCAAAGGGGGCATGTAAAGTGTGTCAGCAGGTGCACCCCAACTAATCATTTCTGGTAGCCCTTTGCACCCATTGCCTTCACCGGCCAGCCATGGGCATGCTCATTAACCCTTTGCATGCCTTGTTTTTTTTTTACAGTATCCATTGGTAGTTGAAAAAAATACCATAATGGGTGCCCAAAGGGGGCATGTAAAGTGTGTCAGCAGGTGCACCCCAACTAATCTGACGCACATTCCTGGTAGCCCTTTGCACCCATTGCCATGGGCATGCTCATTAACCCTTTGCAAGCCTTGGTCTTTTTGCCAGCATAAAAAGAAGACCATGGAGGGCACCCAAACCCTGCCCCAGGGTGCACCCCCCTGTACCCCCCTCCATCCTCAGCTCCCCAGCCTGGTTTGCAAGCTGTGAGCTTCTCAGCCTCAGTTACACAACTTGCACTCTTTTCCCATCCACACAGCTCCCCCTATCTCCATGCACAGACATGTCCATGATAAACAAACCTGAAGCATCCACTGAGCTCAACACAGAGAAGGAGGAAAAAAAAAAGTAGCAGTAGTGTGACTGTGCGGAACAGCAGAGTGCAAAGAGCCCCCCCAAATTCCAAAAGACTGGGTGCAGAAAGGAGTGCCAAGAGCTCCCAATCCCAAAAGTGTCGCAAATGTGGCGCAGCTTCCTCTCAAGTGCAAAAAAACCCAAAAAAACAATCATAATGAAAAGGATGAAGACTGACATAGAAAATAAGAAGACACACATAGACAGACAAGACAGCATGAGCTGGGCTCACAGGGCTCCTACCTAAGCATGGCTGTCTCTCCTTGCCTGACGACCAGGTTGTTGTCCACTGCGGGCCAGGAGTAGTCCATGCCCTGTCCGGCGGGCAGGCAGGAGGGCAGCAGACAGCACACACTGAGGATGACAGCGGCCAGCCACTGGTTTGAGCAGCAAGCAGCACCCTGCACCAACATCATCATGTCCATCACTGCTGGGGCTGCCCCTGTCAGCCTGGGATCCCTGGCAGAGCAAGGAGGAGGAAGGAAGGGAGGAGGAGGAGGAGTGCAGGACGGAGCTGCTGCTGCTGCTTGCTGGAGAATGAGCGAGGCTAGGCAGCTGCGGCAGCACACACGGCCCCCAGGCTCTCAGCCGGTTGCCATGCGGCCGTTTCCTTAGCAACCACAACCAGGGAGTGATGCTGCTGCTGCTGCTGGAGCAGAGAGATAGTGCAACACCCAGCAGCGGAGGCACCCTCTTCACCCTCAGCACCGGGCACCCCTCCTCTCTGCCTGCCTGCTGCCACACACACTGACACTGACACTGGCAGCAGACTCACCAAGGGGCTGGGAAGGGTTAATGGCAGAGGGAGAGTGAGAGAACTTTTAATTAGTCAGAGACAGACAATTATTCAAGGAAAGGAAGATCTCCTCTCACTTATTTCTCCTCCTTTCTCATGTCTCTCCATCTTCTCTATATGGTTCTATTTCTGTCTTCTATCCCTCTCTCTTTCTTTATTCCTTCTCTTTTTTCTCTCTCTCTTCTCCCTCACCTTCCCTCTATCATTCCCCTCTTCCCCCTATCTACTCCCACCTCTATCCCTCCTTCTTCTATCTCTTCTATCTTTACTTCTTTACTCCTTATTTTATCTTTCCTCTTCTCCCTCACCTCCCTCTATCATTCACCGTCTTCTATCTCTTCTTCCCTCCTCTATCCCTCCTATCTTTACTTCTTTACTCCTTCCTTTACCTCTTCTCTTCTATCTCCCTCACCTTCCCTCTATCATTCCCTTTCTTCTATCCCCTCTTCCCCTATCTACTTCCACCTCTATCCTTCCTTCTTCTATCTCTTCTAGCTTTACTCCTTCTTTTATCTCTCCTCTTCTCCCTCACCTTCCCTTTATCATTCCCTTTCTTCTATCCCCTCTTCCCCCTATCAACTCCCACCTCTATCCCTCCTTCTTCTATCCCTTCTATCTTTACTTCTTTTCTCCTTCTTTTATCTCTCCTCTTCCCCCTCACCTCCCTCTATCATTCACCGTCTTCTATCCCCTCTTCCCCTATCTATTCCCACCTCTATCCCTCCTTCTTCTATCTTTACTCCTTTTATCTCTCCTCTTCTCCCTCACCTTCCCTCTATCATTCCCTTTCTTCTATCCCCTCTTCCCCCTATCTACTCCCACCTCTATCCCTCCTTCTATTTTTTCTATCTATACTTCTTTACTTCTTCTTCTATCTCTCCCTTCTCCCTCACCTCCCTCTATCATTCCCTTTCGTCTATCCCCTCTTCCCCCTATCTATACCCACCTCTATCCCTCCTTCTTCTATCTCTTCTATCCCTACTTCTTTACTCCTCTTATCTCTTCTATCTCTCCCCTCTCCCTCACCTCCTCCCTCTATCATTCACATTCTTCTATCCCCTACTCCCTCCTCTATCCCTCCTTCTTCTAGCTTTACTTCTTTACTCCTTCCTTTACCTCTTCTCTTCTATCTCCCTCTTCTCCCTCACCTCCCTCTATCATTCACCTTCTTCTATCTCCTCTTCCCCTATCTACTTCCACCTCTATCCCTCCTTCTTCTATATCTTCTATCTTTACTTCTTTACTCCTTCTTTTATCTATTCTCTTCTATCTCCCTCTTCTCCCTCACCTCCCTCTATCATTCCCTTTCTTCTTTCCCCTCTTCCCCCTATCTACTCCCACCTCTATCCCTCCTTCTTCTATCTCTTCTATCCCTACTTCTTTACTCCTTCTTTTAGCTCTCCTCTTCTCCCTCACCTTCCCTCTATCATTCCCTTTCTTCTATCCCCTCTTCCCCCTATCTACTCCCACCTCTATCCCCCCCTTCTTCTATCTCTTCTGTCCCCTCTTCCCACTATCTACACCCACCTCTATCCCTCCTTCTATTTCTTCTATCTATACTTCTTTACTCCTTTTATCTCTCCCTTCTCCCTCACCTCCCTCTATCATTCACCTTCTTCTATCCCTACTTCTTTACTCCTTCCCTTATCTCTTCTCTTCTATCTCTCCCTTCTCCCTCACCTCCCTCTATCATTCACCTTCTTCTATCACCTCTTCCCCCTATCTACTCCCACCTCTATACCTCCTTCCTCTATCTCTACTTCTTTACTCCTTCCTTTATCTCTCCCTCACCTCCCTCTATCATTTACCTTCTTCTATCCCCTCTTCCCTCCTCTATTCCCTACTCCCTCCTCTATCCCTCCTTCTTCTATCTTTACTCCTTCCTTTACCTCTTCTCTTCTATCTCCCTCTTCTCCCTCACCTCCCTCTACCATTCACCTTCTTCTATCCCCTTGTCCCCCTATCTAATCCCACCTCTATCCCTCCTTCTATCTCTACTTCTTTACTCCTTCTCGTATCTCTTCTCTTCTATCTCTCTTCTCCCTCACTTCCCTCTATCATTCCATTTCTTCTATCCCCTCTTCCCCCTATCTACCCCCACCTCTATCCCTCCTTCTTCTATCTCTTCTATCTCTAATTCATACTCCTTCCTTTATCTCTTCTATCTCTCTCTTCTCCCTCACTTCCCTCTATCATTCACCTTCTTCTATCCCCTCTTCCCCCTATCAACACCCACCTGTATCCCTCCTTCTTCTATTTCTTCTATCCCTCACTCTTTACTCCTTCTTTACCTCTTCTCTTCTATCTCTTTCTTCTCCCTCACTTCCCTCTATCATTCACCTTCTTCTATCCCATCTTCCCCCATCTACTCCCACCTCTATCCCTCCTTCTTCTATCCCTCTCTCTTTCTTTACTCCTTCCTTTATCTCTCCTCTTCTATCTCTCTCTTCTCCCTCACTTTCCTCTATCATTCCCATTCTTCTATTCCCTCTTCTCCCTATCCACTTCCCCTCTATCCCTCCTTCTTCTATTTCTTCTATCCCTCTCTCTTTCTTTACTCCTTCCTTTACCTCTTCTCTTCTATCTTCTCCCTCACCTGGCTCTATAATTCCCTTTCTTCTATCCCTTGTTCTTCCCTCTTCTCCATATCTACTCCCAACTCTATCCCTCCTTCTCCTATCTCTTCTATCTCTATTTCTTTACTCCTTCCTTTATCTCTTCTATCTCTCTCTTCTCCCTCACTTCCCTCTATCATTCACCTTCTTCTATCCCCTCTTCCCCCTATCAACACCCACCTCTATCCCTCCTTCTTCTATTTCTTCTATCCCTCACTCTTTACTCCTTCTTTACCTCTTCTCTTCTATCTCTTTCTTCTCCCTCAATTCCCTCTATCATTCACCTTCTTCTATCCCATCTTCCCCATCTACTCCCACCTCTATCCCTCCTTCTTCTATCCCTCTCTCTTTCTTTACTCCTTCCTTTACCTCTTCTCTTCTATCTCTCTCTTACTCCTCACTTCCCTCTATCATTCACCTTCTTCTATCCCATCTTCCCCCATCTACTCCCACCTGTATCCCTCCTTCTTCTATCCCTCTCTCTTTCTTTACTCCTTCCTTTACCTCTTCTCTTCTATCTCTCTCTTACTCCTCACTTCCCTCTATCATTCATCTTCTTCTATCCCCCCCCCCTATCTACTCCCACCTATATTCCTCCTTCTTCTATTTCTCGCTCTCTTTCTTTACTCCTTCCTTTATCTCTCCTCTTCTATCTCTCTCTTCTCCCTCACTTTCCTCTATCATTCCCATTCTTCTATTCCCTCTTCTCCCTATCCACTCCCCCTCTATCCCTCCTTCTTCTATTTCTTCTATCCCTCTCTCTTTCTTTACTCCTTCCTTTACCTCTTCTCTTCTATCTTCTCCCTCACCTGGCTCTATAATTCCCTTTCTTCTATCCCTTGTTCTTCCCTCTTCTCCATATCTACTCCCAACTCTATCCCTCCTTCTCCTATCTCTTCTATCTCTATTTCTTTACTCCTTCCTTTATCTCCCCTCTTCTCTCTCTAGCGTTCTCTTTCTTCTATCCCTTGGTATTCTCTCTTCCTCCAAAATATCCCTCTATTCTATTCTCCTATCTCCCTTGTTCTCTCTATTCACTCCATTCTCTATCCTTTCTTCTTACTCCTCTTTTATCCTTCTCTCTCTTTCTTTACTTTCTCCTTTACCTCTACTCTTCCCAGTCTATCTCTCCAGCACTTCTATGCCTTCTTTCCTCCTATCTCCCTTCTTCTCTCTATCTACTCCTTCCTTTATACCCCCCATTCTTTATTGGCTTCTATCTCTCTCCTTTTCTTTGCTCCTCCCTTTGTCTCTCCTCTTCTTAATCTATTTCTCACTTCTATCTCTATTTCCTCTCTCAACCCCCTCTCTCAATCCCTCTCTTCTATCCTCCTTTCTCCCCTGCTGTCTCCATTTACTCCCTCCTTTATCCCTCCTTCTTCTATCTCTGCTGTTTCTCTCTCTTTCTCTGTTCCTTCCTCTCACCTCCCTCCTATATTTTCTTCCTTCTGTCCTGGTATCACCCTTCTTATCTCTATCTACTCATTCATCTCTCCCTCCTTCTCTCCTCTTCCTAATCTATCTCTCACTTCTATCTCTCTCTCTCAACCCTCCCACCTCCTGCCAATTCCTCTCTTCTATCCTCATGTCTCCCTTGTTCTCTCTATCTGTTCATTCCTCTATCCCTCCTTCTCTCTCTTCTACCACTCTCTTTTTTTTTCTTTGCTCCTTCCTTTATCTCTACTCTTCCCAATCTATCTCTCTGTCACTTCTATCTCCCTCTTCTTTCTCAATCCCTCTCTTCTATCCTTCCATCTCCCTTTCGTCTCCCTATCTACTCCTTCTTCTATCCATCCTTCTTTATTTATTTCTCTTATATTCCTTTCTCTTGCTTTGTTCTTCCTTTATCTCTCCCTATTCACAATCAATCTCATTTATCTCCCTCTTCTCTCTCACCCCCCCCCCCATCTCCCCTGTTTTCTCCATCTACTCCCCCTCTATCCCTTCGTCTCTCTTTTTTTTGTTCCTTCCTCTATTTCTCCCCTTCTCTATCTCTTTTACTTCTTTCTTCTATTTTTCCCTCTCTCCTCTCTCTGTTATCCCTTCTGTTCTTCTCTCTCCCCTGTTCTCTCAGTTTAGTCTTTCCTCTATCCCTCTTCTTCTCTTTCCTCTATTCACCTCATGTTGTCTTCATCTCTTCTGTTCTCAATCCCTTTATTCTATCCTCTCCACCCCCCCCCTTCTCTATATCCATTTCTCCTCTCACTTCTATCTATCTCTCTTCCGCTATTTTTTTTATTGCTTCTTCCTGTATTTCTCATCTTCTTAATCTATCTCTAACTTCTCTCCCTCTCTTGTCTCTCACCTCCCTCCTCTATCACTCCTGTTTTCAATCCCTTTCTTCTACCCCCCCCCCCCTTATCTACGCCTCTCTCTATCTGTCCTTCTCTCTCTTCTATCCCCCTCTCATCTTCTATTTTTTCCTTTGCTCTTTCATTGCTTTATCTCTCACGTCTATCTCTCTTCTTTCTCACACCCTTTTCATTCCCTCTCTTCTATCTTTATATTTTCCCCTTGTTCCCTCTATCTATTCCTTCCTCTATCCCTCCTTCTTTTCTCTCTTCTATCTCTCTCTCTTGCTCTATTCTTTCTTTGCTGCTTCCTGTATCTCTTCTCTTCTTAATCTATCTCTCTCTTGACTTTCTCACTTCTATTCTTCTTTCTTCCTTCGAACCTTCCTCCTCCATCTCTTCTGTTCTTAATCCCTTTCTTCTATTTATTTTCTTTCCCCTGATCTCTCTATCCATCCTGTCTCCCTTTCTCTCTCCTATCCATTTATTTTCCTTTATTTTTTTTTTCTTTGTTTTTTTCCTGTATCTGTCCTTTCTTTAATAACTTGCTTGAATCTCTCACTTTTCTTCTGATTTTTTTCTCTTCTTCCTTCTCATTTCCCTCTACTATTCCTTCTGTTCTAAGTCCCTTACTTTTATCCTTCTCTCTCCTCTGTTCTCTCTCTCCACTCTCTCCTCCATCTTTTCTTCTTTTTCCTCTTCTTCTTTCATCCATCCTTTATCTCTCTCTCACTTCTATCCCCCCTTCTCTCACCTCCTTCCCCTATCACTCTATTTGTTCTTTATTCCTTTCTGTATCTATCCTCTTCTCAATCTCTCTCTCACTTCTATCCCTCCCTTCTCTCACTTTCCTCTATCACTTTATTACCTGCATCTATCCTCTTCTCAATCTCTCTCTCACTTCTATCCCTCCCTTCTCTCACACCTCCTTCCTCTATCATTCCTTTCCGTATCTATCCTCTTCTCAATCTATCTGTCACTTCTATCGCTCTCTCTTCTCTCTCACCCTCCCTCAATCCCTCTCTTCTATCTATCTCCTATCTTCCTTGTTCACTCTATCTATTCTCTCCTCTGTCTTTCATTCTGTTCCCTCTTCTATCCCCTATATCTTCCTCTATTTTTTATTTTTTTTTGCTACTTCCTTTATCTTTCCTCTTCTTAAAGAGGAGCTCCACCCAAAAGGGGAAGTTCCGCTTTAAGCACTCCTCTCCCCCAAATATGCCACATTTGGCAAGTCATACTTTGGGGGAGGAGGAGGACAGGCACCTGTTCCCACTTAGGCTCAAGCAGAAGTTTTCCTCTCCCCCTCCCTCCTTGCAATCTTCTGGGACACGTCAGAGGTCCCAGAAGATTGCCCGACCAATGGGGAGGCGCTGCGGGGACCGCGCATGCGCAGTGTGCACCTGGCTGTGAAGCTGCAAGCTGTCACAGCTGGGTGCCTACAATGCCGACACCACAGAGAGGAGAGGGAGAGGAGTGAGGCTTCGGGCGGACGCATCGCTGGACCATGGAACAGGTGGGTGTGTGTTTAATAAAGGTCAGCAGATACAATTTTTGTAGCTGCTGACTTTTATCAAACACATAAATGAGTGGAACTCCACTTTAATCTCTCTTGACTTTCTTCTATGCTTCTTTCTTCCCCTTTTTTCACTCACCTCCCTCATCGATTGCTTTTGTTTTCTTTTAGCCTTCTTTGTCCCCTGTTCTCTTTATCCAGTCCATCCTCTATTCTGCCTTTTTTTCTCTCTTCTGTCCTTCTCTCCCTCTATCCTTTCTTTGCTCCTTCCACCATCTCTTCTCTTCTCTTCTCTTCTCTTCTCTTCTCTTCTCTTCTCTTCTCTTCTCTTCTCTTCTCTTCTCTTCTCTTCTCTTCTCTTCTCTTCTCTTCTCTTCTCTTCTCTTCTCTTCTCTTCTCTTCTCTTCTCTTCTCTTCTCTTCTCTTCTCTTCTCTTTCTCTCTCATTTGTATCCCTCTCCTCTCTCTCACTTCCTTCCTCTATCACTTTAGTTTTCAGTCCCTCTCTTCTATTCTTCACCTCTCCTTATCTCTACTCCTTCCTCCATCCCTCCTTCTTCTCTGTCTTCTATCCTTTACTTTTCCTCTATAATTTTTTTTTTTTTCCTTCCTGTATCTCCACTGCTCAATCTTTCTCTCTTCTGTCTTCTTTTTTTCTCTCTTTGTTCTATCCTTCTTCCATTACTCTCTTTCCTTTCCCCCAGAGAAGTAACTAGAACCTTCAGGGTACCGGTGCAAGAAACCACGAAGGGCCCCTCGGACCCCTGGCCGGGGCTCTTCCCTTTAAGACTGGAGCTCATCCCATTGATCCTGGGGCCCTTTTCTCCCATTGCGGGGCCCTTTATTACGGTCCCGCAGCGGGACCCTTTCACAATTTCTGTAGTGGGCCCCCTTACTGCCATCTTGGGGCCTCCCCACGGTGGTGGAATGCCAGGGCCCAGGCAGAAGTGAGACCTTTGCGATCCTGGAAGTTCACCCACTGGTGTCAGAAGCTTTTATTTTTTGGTATTTTTTATCAGTTTATTTTATTTTTTTACAATGTCACTGACTATGACTCTGTTCATTCAGAAAAGGAAGGAGCTGGTAAATTACATATTTACCGTCCCTTCCTGGTTCTCTATTGTGACACATCCCCTGCAGCAGCCGGCAGGAGAGGGGAGGGAGCACAGTGGGGGGAGCAGCACAGTAAAGGGGGGGGGGGCAGGGGAGCACACAGGGACCCAGAGACAGCAGAACACAAGTGGGGGGCAGCATACAGAGGAACCAATCTCCTCCATCTTCCTCCTGCAGCTAGACGAGGAAAAAGGAGGACAGTGATTTCTCTACATGCTGCCTCCACCAACCCTCCTATCCAGGTGTACAGAGAAGTTGCACAGGCCCCTGGAGCATGGGGCCCGGTTGCAATTGCAACCCCTGCAACCCCTGTAGATTCGCCCATGCCTTTCCCTCTTCTATCTCTTCAGTTTTCAATCCCTCCTTTCTACCATCCTATCTCCTCTGTTCTCTTCATTTATTCCCTCTTCTATCCCTCCTTTTCTCTTTTTGTGTCTCTTTCTTCTTTTATTTTTGCTTTGCTTCCTCTTGTATCTCTCCGGTTCTTTGTACCTTGTCCTCTAACTGCTCATTTCCTTACTCCTTTCCTCTGCTATTCTATCTCTCTATTTCTTTAACTCTTTCTCTTTTTTTCTTTTTTTTTAATCTCTCTCTCTCTTTTATCCTTTCTCCCCGGTTCTCTTTACCTACTGTTTTCTCTATCAGTCCACTCTTCTCTCTCTTCTATCGCTATCTCTCTCCAATGTTCTCTAGCTACTCCTTTCTCTTTCTCTCTTTCTCATTCTTTCTTTTCTTCACTCTCTACGGCTATTCTTTTTCTATTTCTTCCCCTGTGTCTCTCTTATTTTGCTTTCTCTCTCCGCTGTTTTCTGTGCTGTTTCTTCTATCCCATACCATCTCTTTCTCATTCTTTCTCTTCAACCACTCCCCCCCCCCCAACCTCTCTTCTTTTTCTTTCTCTTATCTTCAGCCCTGGTTCAAACTGATGTGATGCAGGAAACACACAAGATACGCTGCGTTTCCCCGCATCGCATTGCACTGCTTGGCAATCGCACAGTGTCCATGCGATCTGCTGTGGTTGTCAATGTTAGATTAATGACACCCCAAAATAGATTGCAAATGCAGTGCATTTGAAGAAGTGTTCACACCCATGCAATCCGGTTCAGGAACGGAGAAAAAAAGGGTCCTCCACCATTTTGGTGTGGATGCGGTGCGATTTGAGCCATACAAATCGCATGCGATGTCACAGGAATGTGGTGCGAGTCCTGTGTGAATTACATGCAGTGATTTCTATGCACCAGTGTGAACCTAGGCTCACTCTCTCTTATCTATTCTCTCTGCTACATCCTCTATCCCCCCTTTTCTCTCTCTTTTTCTTACTTTCCCATCTCTCTGATTATCTCCTTTTTTTTCCTCTCATTTTTCTCCTCCTCTCCCGTGCACTATTTCTACTTGTTTTGTTCACTCCTCTCCTAATGTCTCTCCTATTTTTATCTCTCTCCCCTCCTCTCTCCTCCCCTCCTCCTCTCCTCTCCCCACTCCTCTTCTCTCCTCTTCTCTCTCCTCCCCTCCTCTCTCCTCTTCTCACTCCTCTTCTCCTCCCCTCCTCTCTCCTCTCCTCTCCTTTCCCCACTCCTCTTCTCTCCTCCCCCTCCCCACTCCTCTCCTCCTCTCTCCCCACTCCTCTCCTCTTCTCTCCTCTCCCCACTCCTCTCCTCTCCCCACTCCTTTCCTCTCTCTCCTCTCCTCTTCCCACTCCTTTCCTCTCCCTCTTCTCTCTCTCTCCCTCTCCTTTCCTCCCCTCCCCACTCCTCCCCACTCCTCTCCTCTCTCTCCTGTCCCCACTCCTCTCCTCTCTCTCCTCTTCCCACTCCTTTCCTCTCTCTCCTCTCCCCACTCCTCTCCTCTCTCTCCTCTCCCTACTCCTTTCCTCTCTCTCCTCTACTCTTCCCACTCCTTTCCTTTCCCTCTTCTCTCTCTCTCCCTCTCCTCTCCTCCCCTCCCCACTCCTCTCCTCTTCTCTCCCCACTCCTCTCCTCTCTCTCCTCTCCCCACTCCTCTCCTCTCTCCTCCCCTCCCCTCCCCACTCCTCTCCTCCTCTCTCCCCACTCCTCTCCTCTTCTCTCCCCACTCCTCTCCTCTCTCTCCTCTCCCCACTCCTCTCCTCTCTCCTCCCCTCCCCACTCCTCTCCTCCTCTCTCCCCACTCCTCTCCTCTTCTCTCCTCTCCTCTCCCCACTCCTTTCCTCTATCTCCTCTCCTCTTCCCACTCCTCTCCTCTTCTCTCTCTCTCTCTCTCCCTCTCCTCTCCTCTCCTCTCTCTCTCTCTCTCTCTCCCTCTCCCTCTCTCTCTCCCTCTCCTCTCTCTTTCCCTCTCCCTCTCCTCTCTCTCCCCCTCTCCTCTCTCTCTCTCTCCTCTCTCTCTCTCCCTCTCCTCTCCTCTCTCTCTCTCTCTCTCCCTCTCTCTCCCTCTCCTCTCTCTCTCCTCTCTCTCTCTCTCCTCTCCACTCCTCTCCCCTTCTCTCCTCTCCTCTTCTCTCCCCTCCCCACTCCTCTCCTCTCCCCCCTTTCTTGCTCTGTCCACTTCTTTCTATCTCAAGTTGTTTTCTCCTTTCTCGTTTGCTCCTTCTTTCTCTCCTTCTCTCTCCCCGATTTCCCTTTTCTCTCTTCCTTCTCTTCGCTGTCACTTTGTTTCAATAAATGCTGCTGTCAGTCAGCTCATGTCTCCGAGTCACACAGTGTCCCCAGCTGACACTTCTAATGTACCTCTGTATACCCCATGCCTAGTGCAGGAGACTGCGTCTATCTCCTGTCACTCATTGCAGTATCCCATCCACTGTCACTCACAGAAGGCTTCTGGCTCCAGGCTACAGGATTTGTGTGTTAGTGCATGTACCTCGCTTCTTCTCAAGCAAGCTTAGTAAGTAAAATACAAAGTATATATTTCTGAATGGTATGTTTGCTTCTTAAAGTGGCTGTAAACCTCAATCATGAAATATGAACAAAGCATTTCCCTCTATAGTGTGTACTTGTCTCAATTAAACGCACTAAGTGTCATTCCTGTCTGCTGCTTCGTTCCTCTGCTATCAGCATGAGCCACTTCTGACACCAAGAGAATGGGGATCCCCATGACTAAGCTCCGGGGGGACGGAGTGAAACACATTAAGGAGGGGGGGACCTGGTGGGAGCACATGCTGAGGCTGTCTCTCTCATACCACCATAGGACTCCGTGGCTGTGCGACACCAGGGATCTTTCCTCTCTTGCTTCCTCCTCACTGGCTTTGATTGAAAGCTGTGGGAGCCAATGGCTCCTGCTGCTGTCTCTGTGCTTATGAGGAGGGAGAGAGCAGAGAGAAGGGCTGCTCTCGTGTACATTGTGGATCGAGATTGGGCTCAGGTCAATATGGGGGGGGCTGGGGGGAGATACATTTTTTCAGCCCAATGCAGAGAATGTATTAAAGCCTTTAGAACCACTTTAAGTGTCCATTCACACTGGTACGACTTGTCAGGCGACTTGGTCAGCCTGACAAGTCATGCACCGTCGCTCCCACTGTGTAGTACAGGAGCCATTCTAATAGGAGCGACACAAGTCGCTCCGACTTAGGAAAAGGGTCCTGTACTACTTCGGGGCGACCTGGAGGCGACTTGCATTGACTTCCATTATATGAAGTCCGTGCAAGTCGCGCCGAAGTCGTGCTGCACGTGACTTCACAGGTCGCCCCCTAAGTCGGAGCGACCTAATGTGAACGGGGTCTAAAGGAAAAGAGGCTTTTACATTGTTAATGCTTGTCCCTCCATATTTATTTTTAGTATTTAAAGCTGACCTCCAGCCTTCCCATCATTCTTGCGCAGTTGTACAGGCTCCTCTTCTGTACTGAAATTGCTTACTCTGATTTTTTGTAAAAAAAAAAAAAAGTTTGCCTTTACATATACAGTACCTATAATGCCTCATACACATGATCAGATAATCGAATGGCTTACCGTTCACATTTTGTTGCATGATACTAGTATCGAATTCAACAATGCGTACTAAACGTATGACTTTGTTCGTACGATTCTGGAAAAGCTTCCTGGTTGCGTAGCTATGTATCAGATGATGCAAAACAAAAACAATGGCAGCCAGGCTTTTTCCAGGTTATTTTCGTGTTTGTGATCATGAGTGGTCTTTGTCTTTTTCTATGGGGAATCCTCTTTTGTAGTGTTGGCGGATACTTGGATGCATGTGGATTTCTCTTTTTTATTTCTATTTTATTTTTTTCTCATTTTGTGGGTTTTCCATTTCTTTTTTGATTTTGTGTTCTTTCAATGTATAAGTCTTAATCGTTTGTGTATATATATTTTTTTGTTCAGATAGTTGGAAGACATTGCACATTTCCTGAAGAAGCCTATATCGGCGAAACATGTTGAAATAAGATCACGTAAAATCTTTAAACAACTTTCCAGCTCTAGAATGTTGTGTCGCGACACAATGATGTGTTTTTGATTTTATAGAATTGTGTATTCTGTATATTTTTTTAATGCAATAAACATGAGATATTTATTTATTTATTTAGAGTTCACTATTTGATAGATATCAGCACCTTTAAATTTACACATCTCCTCTTACCTTTGTCGTGGTCTTTTTCTATCGATTTTTAACAAATGCACAAACGCATACTGTACTGATTAAACGATTGTCATTCACTAGACTATCGTATGACAAAAGTTTTCGTTTTTGTCCCTTCGGATTTTGTTGGACGAAATGTCGTGATCGGCTGTGGAAAGCTGTGTACTAACGATCAGATTATCGTACGATTAATTCTAAAGCGATTTTTTTTTCATACGATTATCTGATCGTGTGTACAAGGCATAAGGACGTTTTCCCACAATGTTCTCCTACTCTTTTTGCAGGTCTTCTAACAGTCTCATGGAAGTCTATAGGGCTGAACTGCACGTGCACATGCATCAGATCAAGAAGTAATTGGAGGAATCAAAACAATAGTGCAGGTCTAATTTATACCTTTTTTTCCACTTCTTTTTTTAATTTCACATTTTTTTCTTTATGGGGTGTGGCAATATCATTCATGTAATGTAAGCAGCTGGAAAATGGAGTGGTGACAAGCTCCCAACATCTCCTCCACATAACAAAATCTGTGCCCGGGGCAGGTGACTCTCCCGTCCCCATCTTGTCCCGACCTGGGTGAAGGTACATGGAGGAGTGCCTGTGTATGGGCTAGAAGTGTCATGGAAGGGGCTTTTTGTGTGTCCCCCCTCGTTTTTCTCTTCATCTAAACTAAGTACAATTGAAGACGTTCCGGTGTGTTTTTAAATGTGTTTTGCTGCCTTCCATATGTGTTCCATACAAAAAAAAAAAAAATCGTATACTATTGATGACTGCACTAAAATGCTTTGCACTGGTGTGAACTAGGGCCATTGGCATACGTTTTAAACACGATCTATGTGTTTTTGATGCATAATCAAAACGCACTGGACTGCATCTGGTCTAAACCAGCCCTAAAGGAACTTTTCATGGCACTACAATAGTATAACAGACAACATAACAACAGAGCCGGCACTGGAGGAACCAAATGCTGGACACCCTGAAGAAAGGTACGCACCAGGGAGTGTGTGGCTAAAGGTCATTGGAAGAAGAAAACTGACACCTGGCCCTTGAATTTCTATTCAACCCCCTGTTGAAGGAAGGTCAAGATCCGAGTCAGTGAGAAGGAATAACCCCAGAGAAGCAATGTACGTCTTCCACGTACGATGGTAGATCTTCCTAGAGGTAGATTTCCTAGCTTTAAACAGTGTAGGAATCACCGACTTAGATAAACCCCTATCCTTTAGCACCTGGCATTCAACAGCCAAGCCGTCAAAGCCAGAGACTGTAAAGCAGGATGGAAGATCGGTCTTAGGGACAGCAGATCCTCCTTGAGAGGAAGTTGCAAAGGAACGTCGGCGACCAGCCGCACCAGATCAGCGTACCAAGCCTGGCGAGGCCAGTCAGGAGCCACTAAGATGACCAGAATCCCTTCTGCTTTGATCCTTCGTAGAAGTCTTGGCAGAAACTTGAGAGGAGGGAAGGCGTAAATCAGACGATAATGACCCCATGGGGCCATGTGTATGTGGCACCTGCCAGAGGATCCCTTGACTGAGCCACAAACCTTTGCACCTTTCTGTTGAGCCGAGACACCAACAGATTCACCTTGGAGGTGCCCCACTGTAGGCACAGCTGATGAAACACCTCCGGATGAAGGGACCACCCCGTGGTCCAACGCCTGCCGACTGAGGTAATCTGCCTGGCAATTTTCCACCCCAGGAATATATACGGCGGAGTTGGGCTGGAATGAATCATTCTGCCTACCTTAGAATGCCAGCTACGTCCCGAGCCGCCAGGACACTTCTTGTGCCCCCATGGTGATTGACATAACCCATGGCCGTGGCATTGTCCGATTGAATGCCCACTTGACAACCCTGAATACGATCTGTCCAATGATCCAGACACAGTCTGATCACTCGGAGTTCCAAGACATTGAACGAGAGTCTTCCAGCGTCCAGATCCCCTGAACAGAATTCTTGCAGCGGGCGCCTCCCCAGCCGGACAGGTTGGCATCTGTGGTGGCCACTGTCCAATACAAGGGGAGGAAGGAATTTTCCAGCCGAAGCGCCAGAGAAAGAAGCCACCATATCAGAGACAACTTCGTGCCCCGACTCAGCCGGATCCCTGACATGAGTGAGGGCACACCTTCATGCAGAAGGAGCCTTGTCCCCGGGTCTTGAGAAGCCCAATCTTGGCTTGCCAGAACAGGTTTGTTTGGATCCTTCTTGAAGAGACCCTGAAAGGCTTTGAGCCCTTGTCAGTCGACCCTGAGGGACGAAAAACCTTCTTATGAGCTGGGAAGGAAGGCTCACGCCTACGACGAGGTTCCTTACCCTTAGTAGCCTGCGGAAGAAAGGTACTCTTCCTCCTTGTGAGACCTTTAATGAGGCGATCTCCTTGAAAATGAAGATCAGTCAAGGCCTTTTTGGAAGTCTGATCCGCAGACCAGCACTTGAGCCAAAAAACATGTAGAAGGACCACTGCCAAAACAGAGAGGCGAGCCGCATCCAAAGAGGCATCATAGATAAACTGCAGCCCCTGGACCAGCTGGTCCACCAGCTCGGAAAAGGTAGACGGGAGCTGTTCCCCCTCCAGGTCAGGATGTAGGAGCTTAGCTCACTCGGTCAGAGTTTTCGATACTAGGGCAATGGTGAATACCACATTGCCGAACCAGCCAGAATGTACATAGTGTGGGCCACAGCCTCCGCCTTCCGGTCAGCCGGATCCTTAAAGGCCAGGGACTCTTCAACCAAAATCATGGTTGCCTTGTTTAATCTGGAAACCGGAGGATCCACCACCGGTGGCACAGTCCACTTCTTAAGAAGGGACTCCTCATATGGGTAACGAGTAGTAAAGTGCTTAGGGTCATCCCCACTCTTTAGCGACAATTCTGTCAAAACGACAGGGAAAGGAAACACTAAAATCACTAATTGCCACCATTACTAGTAAAAAAAAAAAAAAACAATTACAAAATGATTGCATCGTTTGTAGACGCTATGACATTTGTGCATACCAATCAGTATATACTTATTGGGATTTTTTTTTACCAGAAATATGTAGCAGAATACATATTGATCTAAATTGATGAAAAAATTGGATTTTTGTCATACCATAAAATCTTTTCTCTGATGTTCATTGACAGACACAGCTCCAGAATCTTCTTGACCATTGGGTTATGCTGCCCCCTACAGGAGTAGGACACTAGGCAGGAAAAAGCTTTACCATGCCTATGTAACAGTACCATGGGGTATACTCCCGCTTCCTGCTATAGACATTCATTTTTGTTGCAAGCAGTATCAGAAGAAAAATAACTCAACTCAATAGAGGCGGTGGGTGCTGTGTCCGTCAATGAACATCAGAGAAAAGGATTTTAAGGTAAGACAAAAATCCAAATTTCAGTGCCACACAGCAGAAAAACACAGCAGAAAACATTCCCAAAGGCAAAAACTAGCCAACCAGGTAACATGAAGCTCAACCAGGAGTTCACCTGAAAAAAAACAATACACCCTCAAAGAGGACCAAGTCCTCTGAAAAAGCGGCCTGCAAAACCTTGCAGCCAAAAGCAATATCCGCAGATGCCAACATATCTACTTTGTAGAATTTTGTGAAAGTATGCACAGACGACCAGATGGCCACCTTGCAAACCTGCATCACTGACGCCTGATGATGAAAGGCCCAGGAAGCACTTAGCACTCGCGTAGAATGCGCCTTAACAGGGAAAGGGGGAACCTGACCCTTGATCGAATAGGCCTGCACTACTGTTTGGAAATGGTTGTGGCTGACGTGGCCAACCCTTTGCGAGGTCCATCTATAAGGACAAAAAGTGAGTCTGATTTCCTAACTTACTTGGTTGCCGCCAGGTACACCCTGATCTCCCAAACCACATTCAGAGAATGCAAGGCAAGCTCCTTAGAATGCTTAGGCTTAGGAATGGCAACACAATGTCTTCATTCAGATGGAAACCAGAGACAACCTTAGGAAGGAACGACTGACAAGGGCCAAGCGCCACTTAATCTCTGTGAACCACCAGAGAAGGTGAATGACAAGACAAGGCTGCCAGCTCAGACATCCTGCATGCGGAAGTAATTGCCCCCAAGAAGGCTACCTTCTGGGACAATGTGAGCAGAGGAATTTTGCAAATATATTCAAAACTCTGTTTCTGAGTAACTGACAGTACCAAACTGAGATCCTATGGAGGCAACGGAGACCGCACAGGTGGAGCCAAGTGGCGAACCCACTGAACAAAGGTGCGAACCAAGGAATGCGTAGCCAAAGGACGTTGAAAGAAAATTGCCAAGGCCGAAACCTGGCCCTTGATGGTACCCAGGGACAGGCGCTGTTCCACACCTCTTTGGAAGAACGCCAAAAAGCGAGCCACCGAAAAAGAACGGGGAGAAACCCCCAGAGACTCACACCAAGCAATGCATGCTTTCCAAACGCGATAGTAAATCTTCCTAGAGGTAGATTTCCTAGCCTTTAACAGCATGGGAATCACAGAGTTTGACAACCCCCTACCCTTCAGCACCTTTGGGACCACAAGAATGACCGGAATTCCTTCTGCCTCAATCCTCCGTAGAAGTCTCGGCAGAAGTTTGAATCCGCAAAGAAGGGAAGACGTCCCCCCCACCTCAGACATGGGTGAGGGTGACCATTCGGGCAGGAGAGGGCTTGTCTGCAGGTCTGGAAGAACCCGCTCTCTGTGACGAGACTTCTTGCCTCTGGCAGCAAGGGGAAAAAGAGTACTCTTCCCCCCTGTAAGAACCTTAAGGATATCATCCAGTAAGATCCAAACAGGCGATCCCCCAGAAAGGGGAGAACAGATAAGGCCGTTTTGAAAGACTGGTCCGCAGACCAGCATTTCAGCCATATCAGGCACAGAAGGACCACTGCTGTCACGGACAGCCTAGAAACCAAGGGAGCCGCATTCAGAGAGGCACCTCAGACAAAACTGCAACCTTTAGACCAACTGATCCGCCAGCTTGCAAGGGCAGGGGGAAGCTGTTCCCCTTCTAGATCCTGGCGCAAAAGCTTTGTCCACTCCATTAAAGTCTGGGACACCAATGCTACGGTGAACACCGGCCTAGGGACCAAAACGCCCACAGGAAACATGTGGCGGACCAAAGTCTCAGCTCTCCCGTCAAAAGGGTCTTTTAAAGCTGGAGATTCCTCCACCGGAATTAAAGTGGAGTTATTCGGCCTGAATCCCTGAGAATCCACTGCAGGTGGGACTGTCCACTTTTTTCAAACAGGGACTCTTCAAAGGGATACTGTCTAGCAAAAACGCTTAGGCACCGACATAATGTGTTCAGGTCACTGAATCATGACAATTTTGTCAAGTAGGCAGAAAAAAGGGGACAACTTTTGCCGCTTTTGGGGAGCTGCAGGTACCAAAGGAGACCGGCACCTCCGACACAGCAGCAGCTGCATCCTCCAATTTTAAAGTTGCCCGCCCCTATACAATCATGCGTGGCTACAGTAGATGAGGAAACATCCTCGCTATCAGAGCACACGAAGTGAGTGGACGCAGACCCAGTAGGGTCACAACATACTAAGCTCACCCTGAAACATAACATTCAGGATTGTTGCATAGACACAAAACAGGCACGTGAAGGTCACCGATTGTGTTCCCGCAAGGGGACACTGACCCAGGGCCCATAAATGGACCACCTACTGGACCCCTTGAAAGAAACAAAAAAGGGGGTTGCCCTCTGAGCCACTTCATAGAGGCCCTTGAAAATAAATCAGCCCCTTAAAGGGGGCCTTGCGCTATGATGTGGACAAACAGGCAAAGTACCCAGGGGGTCCACAGCGCTAAAAGGGGGGTGCCTTACGCAAAATGGCGGCATGCTGTCATCAAACAAGGGTGACCACCCCCACAGCGCCCCCCCGCAGGGAAGGCTTTAAGCTGGCCGCATGGCCTAGTAGGCCGCAGCCTACATTTTTGGAGGAGAAAAGTCACACAGATCCCATCCCAGGGGAGGCAGGTGGCCACATAACACTCTCCGGGGGCTGCCCACTCAGCGTCTGGCTGGCCGGCCGCACAGCTACGGCCTAAATTTTCGGGCAGGCTTTGCCGCGTACAGCACGGACCCATGGATGTGAAGCCATCCACTCCCCCAGCCCATCACAACAGCCGGAAGCCCTTACGACCCCCCTGCCAAGGTCACTAACTCCCCAGGGTGACAAAGGACCCTGTGGCAACCCCAGTGTGTGCCCAGAGAAATCGGTCAGCAGCAGTCCCAAAGAAAGCCCCCCTTCAGAGCATATGGCAAAAGCCAGCTCAGAACCTCCAGGAAGGGGGGGGGGGGTTATGGAAGACCCACGGTGACCCTAGATGGGCTGGGGATAAGGAGGGGAACCTGGGGGGTCCCACCATACTAGGGCGGGGCCCATGTCCACCCCAAAACCCGCAAAGGGGAGAGGGGGGCAGACCACCGCACCATCACAATGGGGGTGCTGCGGGCCAGAGGCATGCTGAGACTCAGGCCGTGACCTGGTTGTGTGCATCCTCGTGATACGTTTAACTCGCCGGCCAGCTTCCGTCCAGTGGGGCTATGTCGCGACCGACCAGCGCGGAGCTGAGGTAGGGTCGCGATCGCTGGTCGGACTAGGAGACCATAAGGATCTAGAATATCCAGTGCGTTGCCAAGTATGGCAATTGATTGCAGTTCTCACAGGAACAGAAAATAATAAAAGTGGAAAAAAATCAGTTTAAAAGGGAAAAAATGCTAGGACCAGAGATCCCAGCAAGGAACTAGGTTCTTACTCCTGACTAGGCAGAAAAATCTGAATGTCTATAGCAGGAAGTGGGAGTATACCCCCTGGGACTGCCCTATAGGCATAGTCAAGCTTTTTCCTGCCTAGTGTCCTACTACTGTAGGGGGCAGCATAACCCAACAGTCAAGAAGATAAAGAGTTGTGTCCGTCAAAGAACGAAAAAGATATTTATTTTTCTTTTTTCATTTTCCAAAACAAACGAGAGCTGCAAAATACTCACAATACCTCTTAGCAAATACCTTGGGGTATCCTACTCCTGTAGAGGGCAGCAAAACCCAATGGTCAAGAAGATTCTGGAACTGTGTCCGTCAATGAACAAAAGAGAAAGTTTGTTTTTAAAAACATTTTTATTGGCTGTTTTTTTTTAGCAGAAAGTAAAAAATATTGTTTTTTTTTTTTCAGAATTGTCCCTCTTTTTTTGTTTATAGCGCAAAAAATAACCGCAGAGGTGATCAATTATCACCAATGGAAAGCTCTATTTGTGGGAAAAAAAGGACATCAATTTTTTTTGGGTACAGCGTTGCACAACCGCACAATTGTCAGTTAAAATAACTCAGTGCCATATCGCAAAAAATGGTCTGGTCATAAAGAGGGTAAAACCTTGGTTAACCACTTATCGACCGTCCGCCACAGTTTTACGTTGGTTCTTTGACGCTAAATACCGGGGTTATGGCTTCAGATAGCTGCCATAACCCCATAATTTTTGAAAATGGCAGGCAATCAGCTTTCGGGTAAGGGTAGTCCCAGCGGCGGATTCGCCAGCAGCGGGGCAAACAATCCAGTCCCAGATCCTCTGAGACAGGAAGTCAAGTGAGGGCATGATGGCCCTCACTCGACTCTATGGTCTTGGAGGAACGGAGCTACGTCAAATGTCGTTGCCTATCAACCTATTTAAAGGGACGATTTTTTTTTCAACTTTTTTTTTTTTTTAGTGTAGTTTTGAGGTCTGAGGTCTTTTTGACCCCAGATCTCGCAATAAAGAGGACCTGTCATGCCTATTTCTATTACAAGGGATGTTTACATTCCTTGTAAGACTCCATTCACACTAGCGCGACTTGTCAGGCGACTTGGTCGCCTTACAAGTCGCGGTCGGTCGCCCGCCATTGAATAGTACAGGACCGTTCTAATAGGAGCGACACAAGTCACTCCGACTTAGAAAAAGGGTCCTGTACTACTTTGGGGCGACCTGGAGGCAACTTGCATTGACTTCAATTATATGAAGTCCATGCAAGTCGCGCCGATGTCGCTGTGCACCGCGACTTCACAGGTCGCCCCAGCAAGTCGTGTCGCCCCTGTCTGAACGGGGTCTAATAGGAATGAAAATTATCAATTTTTTTTTTAAACATGTGTAAAACTAAAAATAAATAAATAAAATAAATAGGGGGAAAAAAAAATGAAAGTGCCCTGTCCCCGTTAGCTCACGCGCAGAAGCGAACGCATATGGAAGTCCCGCCCACATATGTAAACGGTGTTCAAACCACACATGTGAGGTATCGCCGTGATCGTTAGATCGCCTCCTCTGTAACTCTAAGCTGGTAACCTGTAGAAATTTTTAAAGTGTCGCCTATGGGAATGTTAAGTACCAAAGTTTGTCACCATTCCGCGAGCGTGCGCAATTTTGAAGCATGACATGTTGGGTATCTATTTACTCAGCGTAACATTATCTTTCACATTACGGAAAACAATTGAGCTAACTTTACTGTTTTCTTATTTTTTAATTTAAAAAAATTTGAATGTTTTCCAAAATAATTGCAACAATCTCCATTTTATTCTCTAGGGTCTCTGCTAAAAAAAAATAATATATATATATATATATATATATATAATGTTTGGGGGTTCTAAGTAGTGTTCTAGCAAAAAAAAAAAAAAAAAACTGATTTTAGCTTGTAAACACCAAGTGTCAAAAATAGGCCTAGTCTTAAAGTGGTTAAACAGTACATGGTTTGAATAGAGAGGGTACAAAAGGAATATATCAATATTTTGAAGAGTGGATAAAATTTTCAATAATTGAATAGGACATAAAAAAAAAATGATAACAATAATTAAAAAAAAAAAAAAAAGGGGGTCAGGGGAGAAAGTAAAAAAAGGGGAGGTCAAAAATACAATGGATGCCTTTCTGGTGGGGGTCAGATCATGCCTGCGCGTCCGAACGTCTTCTTGAGTCTATGGCATTTCATTGAGTCTCTAGGATTGCTTTTCTTTTCTCTCTCTCTTCACTCCAGTTTCTATCTCTCTCTTCTTCCCTTCTATGGACCCTCCAGCTGCCACTTCCCAATCCACCTGTCACTTTCGTCTTGACTGACTGGTTCAGTGTCTCCCTCTCACTCTCCCCGCTCCCCAATTGCTGCCTTTCTAATTCTGTCACCTCTCGCTGTCACTATCCATCATCCACACTGCCGCCGTTCGCCAACACCCCTCTGCACGCTGTGTGTGTGTGCTTACCATGCAATGCATTCTATTATTTAGCACCTTCTTACGCACTCATTAACCGGATTGCTCAAGGCACAAATGTGTCTTCTCTCTGGATTTTTTTTTAAAAACCATTTTCCCATATGTGAAGCTAAGTGGCGGCGAGCAACATTTGGGCATGCTAACAAGGTCGTCGGCAGCTCCCACCCCCCGTCTCAGATATTTGACAAGGAGTGAACGCGATGTGGAGATTCCTGCACCCTTCCCCAATGCTTTCCTAACTGCTTATTTCAGGATTATTGGGGGGGAAGACGGAATATCTTTACGTTTGGAATAACACCTCTCTACAATGCTTTCATTTACTGCTTCTATGTCCCATCTCTGTTCGCTACTTTTTTGCTTTTATCCGCTTTCGGACCGGCCGCCGCAGTTTTACTCCGGCAGGCAGCCCCTCCTGCATGAACCGGCATAGGTCTACATGGGTCACACGCCTGCAGCTAGGGGGCAAGGGCGCGCCGCCGCCGGCACGCTCCCACCCCCACTCGGCAGCTGGGACTCGGATGCACGGGGCAGGCAGCTCCGATTGCCACCTGACACCCGCGATCGTCCCCCCGCTGAGAGAGAAGAATGGTTGGCTGTTGTAAACACAGCTGACCGTTCTTCTCTCTGGAATGATCACAGAGCGCCTGTGATCCTTCTATATAGCAACACAGGTCTCTATGGTCATTTCACAAGCCCAACCCCCATACAGTTAGAATCACTCCCCTAGGCTCACATTTAACCCCTTGATCACCCACAGTGTTAACCCCTTCCCTGCCAGTGTCATTAGTACAGTAACAGTGCATATTTTTAGCACTGATTTCTCTAGTAATGTCACTGATTCCACCAAAAGTGTCAAAAATGTCAGTTAGGGGTCCGATCTGTCTGCTGCAATGTCGCAGTCCCGCTAAAAATCGCAGATCGCCGCCATTACTAGTAAAAAAAAAAAAAAATAATAATAAAAATGACATAAATCTTTCCCGTAGTTAGTAGACGCGATAACTTTTGCGCAACCCAATCAAAATACGCTTATTGTAATTTTTTTTACCAAAAATATGTAGCAGAAAACAAATTGGCCTAAAATGTTAAAAACTTTTTATTTTTATTTTTTTTATTTTTTTTTAGAATGTCATATAGCAGAATGTGAAAATTATTGTTTTTTTTTTTTTTTTTCAGAATGATCGCTGTTTTTCTGTTTATAGCACAACAAATAAAAATCGCAGAGGTGATCAAATACCACCAAAAGAAATCTCTATTTGTGGGAAAAAAAAGGACTTCAATTTTATTTGGGTACAGCGTCGCACGCCCATGCAATTGTCCATTAAAGTAACGCAGTGCCGAATCGCAAAAAATGGCCTGGTCATTAAGGGGGTAAATCCTTCTGGTCCAGAAGTGGTTAAAGCTAACTTTTTTTTCATTTACAGTATATTTAATTTAATATTTTAAGTACAAAAGAGAGAGAGCAGGATCTACCAGAGAGCAGGATCTGTGATTTAAGTCTGCTCATTGTGCTCCGTGTGTGATTTTTTTGGGTCTAGACAGTGTTTTCACACTTGTCCAATAGGGAGGCATGTTGGACAGTGGGAGGAAACCTGACCAATGGGTGCACAGGCTTTGATACAGTCCCAGTGATTGGTATAGACCGGCTGTCACAGTGCATTATGGGATACTGTATAAAAGCCAGGAGTGCATGTGCTGCGGTATCTTTGGCTGATAAGCAGAGTCCCGGAGGGAGTGTGGCGGCTGCCTCCTCCTCTATAGTGGTGCCATGTGGTCACAGGCGGTCGGCCTGGGGACCAGAGGAAGGGAGCTGAACCTAAAGGTCCAGGACTGGAGGGGTAGAGACACTGGAGAACCTCGAAAAACAGTATCATGAGTACAGGGGATCGTGTCTAGGGGCCTGACCTGAGGGGGGGTCACCCCGGTGTAGGATAGTCAGAGGATGGGTGTCAGTCTGTTGAGTGAAAGGGGATACTAGGAGTGTATCCTGAAGATAATCTACCTAAACAAGTCATTTATACAGAGACTTAACCCAAATTAATCTAGTGGCAAGGGGAATCTGCAGCCTGACTGCATCATCAGTGAGAGTCCTCATCCATTGTGAATAGTTTAATTTGGAATATCCCACTCTTCCCTTCTCCCATCCCTAATTAAATAAAACAACAAAAAACCAACTACATCCCCTAGACTGTTCATTGACTGAGCCAAGGAGTAAAGTGTTAAATTGTGCATGCTGCAGTTGCTAATGGTAACCCAGGGGGATCCGAAGGTGAAGAATTCAGCAGTCCTGAAGGGGGCAGTGCTATACGCGGTCATACAACACTGTATCCAAGTTACATTTTTAACATTTTTTTCACACAGATAGAGCTTTCTTTTGGTGGTATTTAATCACCTCTGGTTTTTTCATTTTTGCTAAACAAACAAAAAAAAAATTGAAAAAAAAAAATAAAATAAATTGTTTTCATATTTTTTATAAAAATTTTCAAACAGGTAATTTTTCTCCTTCACTGATGTGCACTAATAGGCTGCACTGATGGGCACTGATAAGACGGCACTGAAGGGCACTGATAGGCGGCACTGATGGGCACTGATAGGTGGCACTAATGAGCACTGATGAGGCGGCACTAATGGGTACTGATACGGAGGCACTGATGGGTGGCACTGATGGGCAATGATAGGTGGCACTGATAGGTGGCACTGATGGGCTATGACAGGTGGCACTGATGGGCACTGATAGCCAATTGTAGGCCGCACTGATAGGCAGCACTGATAAGTGACACTGATGATGAGGCACTGATGGGAACTGATAGGTGGCACTGGTAAGCACTGATTAGCAGTACTGCAAGGCACTGATTAGCAGCTCTGATGTACACTGTGTGGGACCAATATCCCTCAAACAGAAGACGGGTTAACGGCTTTCTTCTTTTCTTCACACTGACAATGTGAGGGGGAAAAAAGTGGATACCCGGCTTCTGTTTACTTCTGTGATCAGCTGTCATTGGCTTTCAGTTGGCCCACCCTTTGCAGCTTCAACTCTTCTGGGAAGGCTGTCCACAAGTTTTAGGAGTGTGTCTATGGGAATGTTTGACCATTCTTCCAGAAGCGCATTTGTGAGGTCAGGCACTGATGTTGGACGAGAAAGCTTGGCTCGCAGTCTCCACTCTAATTCATTCCAAAGGTGTTCTATCGGGTTGACCTCACACATTTGCTTCTGGAAGAATGGTCAAACATTCCCATAGACACACTCCTAAACCTTGTGGACAGCCTTCCCAGAAGAGCTGAAGCTGTTATAGCTGCAAAGGGTGGTCCAACTCAATATTGAACCCTACGGACTAAGACTGGGATGTCATTAAAGCTCATGTGTGTGTAAAGGCAGATGTCCCAATAATTCTGGCAATATGTACTGTATCTATGTTATAAAAAAATAACCAATATATCCATAGCAACACATGCAGATTGAAAAGGAAAGGTCATTTTTTAATAACATTCAATTACAATATGACTTGTGTAGCAATTGTATACGCTATATTATTTTATTTTTTATTTTATTTTTTTTTCCCCAAAAAATGAAGTAAGGGCTCTTTCACACGGGCGTTCCGTATGTCCGTTTTTCATCCCTTCCGATTGCGGATGAAAAACGGACATAATGCAAGTCAATGGGATTGCGGATGTCGGCGGATGTACATCCGCTAACATCCGTTTATCGTCCGGTCCGCTCATGTCCTTTTTTTTGGACTGAAGAGAACCCTATTTTTCCTCCGTAAAAAAAACGGAACGGACACAAAACGGATGTTAGCGCTGACATCCGCTCCGATCATATCCTTTTTTTTTTTTTTTCCAATAAAATACAGTATAATATGTAAACTTTGACCCAGGTAGTGGTCTAGTGGTCTAGGAAGTGACAACAACCACCAGTTACCACACCCCAAGTACCACACCCAATACAAGCAGCAGTCATGGCCCGTGATGTGTCCCACGAACGTCTGATCCAGCTAGTACATGCCAGGCCTGGCATTTGGGACAAACATTGTACCGAGTATAGTGACCGGATCACCAAATCCAGGCTGTGGGAGGAAATTTTCAAGGACGTGACCCCCAACTGGACCTCCTTGAGTGATAGGCAACGTCGCATACGTGGTAAGTGTATCTTTTGGGGGGATGTGAGGGTGGGGTTGTCATGCTGAGACTTGTGGTCCACCTAATTGTGACATATGGGTGGACTACATGTCTCAGCATGCTAAAAGAGACAGATAGGTGAAATGTAAAGTTATATTACCGTATCTTTCACTGTTCGCTTGCTGAGACTTGTGGTCCACCTAATTGTGACATATGGGTGGACTACAAGTCTCAGCATGCTAAAAGAGACAGATAGGTGAAATGTAAAGTTATATTACCGTATCTTTCACTGTTCGCTTGCTGAGACTTGTGGTCCACCTAATTGTGACATATGGGTGGACTACAATTCTCAGCATGCTAAAAGAGACAGATAGGTGAAATGTAAAGTTATATTACCGTATCTTTCACTGTTCGCTTGCTGAGACTTGTGGTCCACCTAATTGTGACATATGGGTGGACTACAAGTCTCAGCATGCTAAAAGAGACAGATAGGTGAAATGTAAAGTTATATTACCGTATCTTTCACTGTTCGCTTGCTGAGACTTGTGGTCCACCTAATTGTGACATATGGGTGGACTACAAGTCTCAGCATGCTAAAAGAGACAGATAGGTGAAATGTAAAGTTATATTACCGTATCTTTCACTGTTCGCTTGCTGAGACTTGTGGTCCACCTAATTGTGACATATGGGTGGACTACAAGTCTCAGCATGCTAAAAGAGACAGATAGGTGAAATGTAAAGTTATATTACCGTATCTTTCACTGTTCGCTTGCTGAGACTTGTGGTCCACCTAATTGTGACATATGGGTGGACTACAAGTCTCAGCATGCTAAAAGAGACAGATAGGTGAAATGTAAAGTTATGTTACCGTATCTTTCACTGTTCGCTTGCTGAGACTTGTGGTCCACCTAATTGTGACATCTGTCATGTAATTAAGTTCATATTATCCATTTTTCATAGGCAAAAAAATCATCACGAGATGGAGGTCACAAAGGGACCGCTACAGGAGGGAACTGAACGATGAGGCTGAGGAGAGCAGAAGTGGGGCAGGAGTCAGCCAGAGGAGGAGAAGTCCTTTTTTTGAAATGCTGTCATTCCTGCGTAATGTTATGGACTTAAGACCGTGAGTACAAAGCTGTCATTCTACGTAAAATTTAATCAATTTGAAAAGTAGGACAAATAATTTATCAATGTATTGTATTACAGCACCAGCTCCAACATTACAGAAACAGAAGAGGAGGGGGAAGAGGTCACCGAAGCAGAGGCTGACACAAGTGACCATGAATCACAGCCTCAAACTTCTGCACAGGTGTCTCCTCAACATGCTCAAGTCCGCACGCCAAGACAACATGTAAGTAAATTTTACCAAACCTAAGCCCCTATTGTAAACATTTAGTAAAGACAAATTTCCCTACTGTACAGGTTCCCAGAGCTTCTAGAGGGTCACAAAGAAGAGGTGCTGCACCAACACCAATGGACACTGCCATGATGAGGTTCATGGAGGATATGAGGGCCATGCGTAGGTCTGAATCCATGGACCCCTTCCAAGACTCAAACAATTATGATGCTGCATTCCTCCGCAGCCTATATCATCATTTGGTCCAGACCCCTAATAATAAAAAAATGGAGGTACAAATGCAGATATCTCATGTAACCATCACATGTATAAAAGCTGCAATAGCTGGGGAACCCATACCAGAATATCATTTGTATCAAAGGCCAGTCCAGCATCCAATGATGCCAAGTACATCACCTGGTCATTATGGTTATAATCCATCCTACCCCCCTAACCCAACCCTGCCATATAATAGGATGCCAACCCATACCCTCCCACCATGTGGACCCCCATCCCATGCACCACCATTTACCCAGTCAAAGCCCACCAGCAGCCAGCAAACGTCAAGCTCTCAGGACTCCTACATGTCCCAAACGTCTGCATCTTCCTCATCAACGCATTTCGGGAATGCTCCAAGTCCCTATTATCAGGACTTATAAGGTTGACTTTGGATTTTGAATTGTCTTTTATTTCATATTAAAATCACAGAGGTTGTTATGTGTGATGCTGTTTAAATAAAAAAAAATTTCTGACAAAGAATTTGTTTTTATTCTTTTATTGAACAAATGGAAACTATTATATTAATGAACAAAAGGAAAATAAGTGCAGTTACAATCTTTAAAAAGATTACATATGGGCATACTGCCATGGAACCTCTCCTTCAGGGGTCATGAAATAATCTGCGAATTTATCTCGTAGAGCAAGAGCTGAATGGTTCGGGCGCAGTCCACCATATTGCACAGAGGGCAAATGTGTTTCATCTTCATCATCCATGCTCAAGCCTTCTTTATCACGTACGATATTGTGCAACACACAACATGCTTTGATCACTTCTTCGGCATTATCCACTTTAAGTTGAATGGCACTATGGAAAATGCGCCACTTGTTTGTTAAGATTCCAAATGTGCACTCAACAAACCTTCTTGCTCTACTCAGTCTGTAGTTAAAAATCCTTTTTTGGCTTGTTAGATTATGTTTGGCGTATGGCCTTAAAAGGTGACGTGAGAGGGCAAATGCTTCATCAGCCACTAAAACGTGAGGTATAGCTGGTCCATTTGTTCCTGGCAGTGGCTTGTCAGCAGGTAGGTTCAGACGTCCATCTAACAGCCTTCTACCCATAGCGGATGTCCTGAAGACACGGGAGTCAGCAGAGCTACCATATGCACCAATGTCCACCATAATAAATTTATAGTTGCTATCACAGATAGCCATCAGCACCAATGAAAAAATTTTTTTGTAATTGAAATAACTGGAGCCTGATCCAGGAGGCATTCTAATCCGCATATGTTTCCCGTCAAGGGCACCAAGGCAGTTGGGAAATTGGGTCTTCATCAGGAATCCCTCAGCTATTTGCAACCACACATTTTCATCAGGGACAGGCATTGCAATCGGTGTTAGCTCCTCCCATATGGCCTTGCAGGTGTCATGAACGATCATTGATATTGTAGAGATCCCCAATAGAAAATAATGGTTCAGACACGTAAATGTCTGCCCGGATGCAAGAAACCTAGGCATAAGGAAATTAGACAAGAATTAACGGAAAAGTACATTTTAGTTGGTAATTTCATGTTATCTGACATTTGCCCCTAGCATATAGCATGACATATAGCATGACAACAGCATATAAAGCATGACAACAGCAGCTGACTTACCTGAGAGTCACTAGCAGACGCTCCGCTGGCGGCACACTGCGTCTCATATTGGTGTCCATCCGCTGAAGACGTGGTAACAATTTCTCCAAGACAAAATCAAATGTCGTTACGTTCATTCTGGTGAAATTGAAAAATTTAACCGGATACCGTCTTAAATCCGCATAGTGTAGGGACAGAAATCCCTCAGAGGGCCTCTTTAGCATCATCGGATGAACCCAATAGGTGCGACGTTTTCGCTGAACAGTCTTCCTCCTCCGGCTCTCCACTCCCCTCACATAATACAGTAGCATAAGACATGTGACATCATTCCAAAATCGGGAAGGGACCATTGCTCGCTTTGATATAAATCACAAGAAATGAGACACAGGAACACACAGGCAGACACACTGTATGCACACTGGGACCACAAAGCAGCATGGGAAACCCAATGCATGCTGGGTTAAGAGCAAAGTGACATGGGAAATTATGAGTCATAAAAAAAAAGGATGAAAAACTGATATGAAACTGATGTAAAACGGATGGAAAATGTATAGAAAAATGATAAAAAAAAGCATGTCAGCGGATGTAAAACGGACGTCGGCGGACAAAAAACGGACATCGGCGGACAAAAAACGGACGTCGGCGGACAAAAAACGGACGTCGGCGGATGGAAAAACGGACGTCCGCGGATGTCAAACTGATGTAAAAATTGTCATCAGTGTCCGTTTCATAACAAAAAAAAAGTGACGGAACTGAAGATAAAAACGGAACGCCCGTGTGAAAGAGCCCTTAATCTTTAAATGTATTATTTATTTTATTTTTTTATATTTATGCTTATATTTATATTTAAACTCCAGGAATTATCTGCAGTGCATACTTGCAGCCTAGCATAATGCAGATCTCATACCTGAGGGAAGCTGAATTCTCTGTAGTAGTCGGTGCTACTACAGTGGTTGCCATAATCTTTCCGGTATTGCGTGGCTTCCCCTCCTCACAATGACCACAGGGGGGTAATACCTTGGCACCGCCACCATTCACAGAACACCTTGTAGTTTTTTTTTCAGTGAATACAAGATATTCTCTGGTTGGAAAAGGTGGAGTTTGTGATGTCACTGTCCCTCCTCTCACTGAATAAAATACAAGGCGTTCTATGGATGGCGGCAGTGCCGAGTGAGGGACCCCCTGTAGGCAGTAAGTATAGGGGATGCCGCTGGGGCAACAACTGGAAGATCTCGACAAGGCCTCAGGGCCCGGCCAGTGCACCATGCACGGCCACTTATTTATTTAATTAATTTTTCTCCCATGTTCGTCATCTTTCACTTTTGTATGTGCTTTTCTCACGGATGGAGGGTGTGAGTCCTCGGGCTTGCCCTGACGTCTAGGGGGAGGATGTGTAACATTCTGGTTCCTTCCTCCCCTGCCTCTGAGGGGGTCTCTCTTTGGGAGACCCCCCCCCGACCAAGTATGCGGTGGTGGCTTTGGCTGCCCAGAAGAACAGGGTCTGCCAGGCCTTCTGGCTAGGCGAGCCATGTAAATCCTTTGTCCCTGTCAGGAGCCTTGCGCCCTGAGGGATCCGGTTAGAAATCCTACTCCTTTGGGGGTTGGACTAAGAGCACACCCTTAATTGCACTTTTTTGTGTTTGTTCACATGCACGTTTTTTGTTCACTTACGGGTTTTTTTCGTTGTAGATTTTGCACCAAAAAAAACTGGAATATCTCGATAATCACTGTAGTAGCACCAACTACTACAGTGATTGTCAGCTTCTCCTCTCCAGCGGCCCATTGGGTACTTGTTTACATAGGCAGACTGCCGTTTTGCCTGCCTCTGGAACGATCGCATGTGGCCAGGGGAAATTGGGTCCGCTGGACCCACTGATTGACTCCCCCTCTCTACAATCAGCGCGCGATTGGGTCTCCAGCGGCGGTGCGCGTGTCACCTAGAGGCTTTGCACAAAATGACGTACAAGTACATGAGATTACGCAATAGAGCTGACCTGCTGCAGTAAATGTACGTTACACCGTCGGCAAGTGGTTAATAAAAAAAATATGTTGTATTTACCTGCTCTGTGCAATTGTTTTGCACAGAGCAGCCCCAATCCTCCTCTTCTGGGGTCCCCCTTCGGCGCTCCAGACCCCTTCTCTTTATCGAGTGCCCCCACGGAAAGCCGCTTTCCATGGGAGCACTAGTGCGGACTCGCTCCCGAGTTCCGCTGCTGCGTCCATTGACACAGACAGTGGGATTTAGCCCCGCCCCCCACTCCCATGTCATTGGATTTGGTTGACAGCAGCAGGAGCCAATGGCTCCTGTTGCTATCGATCTGTCTAATGAGGAGAGAGACACTGGAGCCCCTGCACTCTTGCACATCGCTGGATTAGATTGGGCTCAGGTAAGAAAAAGGGGGGTCTGGGGGAAGCTGCAGCATGGAGGGTTTTTCATTTTAATGCATAGAAAGCATAAGGTGGAAAATCCTGAGGCTTTACAACCACTTTGAAGTAGAAATAAAGGCAAAACTTTTTTTTTCATTTTGGATAGAACAAGGCAGGTTATAACTCTGGTCAGATATTTTCTTTTTTTGTCCTCTGTGTCCCATTGGGGAGATTTCCCTTCACTTCCCTTGACATATGTTCTTCCATTTTGTATGTTCTTACACTCTGTTCTATTACTGCATCCATTTTGAATACACACTTTGTCTAAGATAGTTTTAACTCAATTTCAGACAGATAATATCACACATATTCTACATTTAACACATTTTCTGAATATACACATGCGCTTCCTGTAGACATTGTACCCCTAGTTCCTCTTTTAGAACTTGAGATCAGTATTGCTTAACTTTCATGTTTAACCATTTATTTTCACACATAACCTACCCTAGACACCCCCCCCCCTTTTACTGTGCATCCTGTATTCTTTGTATAAGATCCCTGGGATTAAATAATTATTCTAGGATCATTGATGAGATCATGGAAAATAATTCAGATGATATTAAATTGCTAAATCTTGAACAAAGGGCCATTGGGAAGAAGTTAGAATTACATGATCTAGCTATAGAGAGCATGAGTGCAGCACTGACTGGTCTCTGTGAGCATACTGAAGACTATGAGTGTTGCACTTGGATACACAATACCACTTTGGAAGTGCCAAATTACTATGATATAATTGCCCAACACAGAAAGGAGGTGAATAAATTGCAAGAAGAGGCCCGCAACATTGCTCAAAACTGGGACCCCTTTGCAAGTATGGGGGGCTTTGGGTTTGGATGAATGTTTTCCTGGTTAAAGGACATTGCTATGATGATTATGATGATTTTACTTTTTCTATTATTTTTATATGCATGCTTTAAACTCATTATGTGCTTAATTGCTAAAACCATAAAAAAATCCAGACTCAAGTAGCAGAGGAGGATCTTATGTAAGCTTGTATTTTAAGAGAGATACTGAGACTGTTAACACATTTTTAACAACTGAACAAGGTGTGCTGTTACAACAGACTCAAACCCCTCTTGATTATCAGGAATATATAAAGTTCTATAAAGACAAGCCCCTTTCCAGGGAGACCATGTGTCCTCTGATGACACCATAAACATGATAGGAAAAAATCCTGTAAATAAGATTATGATTATTTAGAGGGGATTGAAGAGGCATGACATTGACATATGTTCTTCCATTTTGTATGTTCTTACACTCTGTTCTATTACTGCATCCATTTTGAATACACACTTTGTCTAAGATAGTTTTAACTCAATTTCAGACAGATAATATCACACATATTCTACATTTAACACATTTTCTGGATATACAGACATTGTAGACATTGTACCCCTAGTTCCTCTTTTAGAACTTGAGATCAGTATTGCTTAACTTTCATGTTTAACCATTTATTTGCACACATAACCTACCCTAGACACCCCCCTTTTACTGTGCATCCTGTATTCTTTGTATAAGATCTCTGGATATGTATTAAACAGACGAGAATTCCTTTGACCTGCACACAGACTACTTGTGTTTATTCCAGTGGCAAAGGACACTCCCGGAGGCTCCGCTCTTACATAGAACAGATTAGACTTAACTATAGTGAGGATGGGATTGACCCAATCACTAACAGGAAGTGAGAGGAAATCCCTGCAAATTAACCAGTTCTGGACCGGAAGGGTTTTCCCCCTTAATGACCAGGCTATTTTTTGCGATACGACACTGCGTTACTTTAACTGAGACACTGTAGCCAAATAAAATTGATGTATTCCCCCCCCCCCCCCCACACAAATAGAGCTTTCTTTTGTTGGTATTTTATCACCTCTGTGATTTTTATTTTTTGAGCTATAAACAAAAAAAGAGCGACAACTCTGAAAAAAAAATGTATTTTCTGCTATATAACATTCCCAATAAAACAAATTTAAAAATCAACATTTTTCATCATTTTAGGCCAATTTGTATTCTGCTACATATTTTTGATAAAAAAAAAAAAATCGCAATAAGCGTATTTTGATTGTCGGTTAAAGTAACCCAGTGCCAAATTGCAAAATAGGGCCTGGTCAGAAAGGGGGTAAAATCTTCTGGTCTTAAAGTGGTTAAAAATGTATCACAAAATTAGCCATATCAATAAAGTGCTTGTGACAAAATGTATGTGAAATGAAATATATATCCCAATAGATAACTAAAACATATACATATACTGTATATATATGTCCAAAAGGTGCTGACGTGCAATTTTCATATATAGTGAATCAATAAAGATAAACATAAAAGTCCATAATCAAGTTCATGTGCAAAAAGTGCAAATAAACAGCAGCAAATGATAGTGATCTGTGTGACGTGATGTACACTCAATTCCAAGGGTGTCACCGATGTGTACAATTTCCCAGAGTGAATCCAACACTAGGTGCAATGGCTGCTCACCCCTATGATGGTAGTATTAAGCGTGGTATGGAGACTTAATCTCCTATGTGGCTCCTACTAGGGTGGCAGGAAGGTGGATGGTTCTAATTAGTCACTCTCCCTCATAGGAATATAATGAAAAGGGGCCTCATGGTGTAGTAGTTTTAAACGTTTATTAAAGAAAATAGTAGTAACTTACATATAAAATGGAACAGTTGCTCTCCGCAATCGTGGTAACAGGTAAAAGACAAACTTCTGGTCACGGTCGTAGATCAGGAAGTGACGTCACCCGACTCCTCCCGACGCGTTGCGTCACACCACCTCTTGACTTTCTCAAGGATATGAGCAAGGGTGACATTCACCTGGTTTTATCCTCCCACAGTAATCATGGGAACCAGAACACCTCGCTCACAAAAGCTAAATCGGCCATATTGATTGCTGGAAACATAGCGGTTTATATGCCAGTCTCATGGGCCACATAATAGATAACTAAGATCCAAATAATTGGTAAATGAATAACGATGGTAAATGTTTCAGCCAAATAACGGGTTGGATCGAATAAAAGTATATGGAGACTGGAAATGGCATAAGATAGTAAAATAATAAGAAGATATAAATGGCCAAACGTACAAAAATAAGGAAATGGATAGCGCGGCTGTCATGGGAACCATGCGTGTGAGGTTACATATTTTATATTCAATAAAAATACACAAATACAAATATGGATCTCACATAAATAAAAACAATATAAATGGCATGAAATACTGGTGATAGTGCACAGATAAAAATATAATCTCACATGAATGAAAGTGATATAAATTATTATAGTTATGAATAATAAGTTATGACTTTAATGGATGACAAGTGATAATTCCATTAAATATAATTCCATTTATCATTGAGTCCGAATGATTATAAACGGGAGTAAATATTTGAATGGGAATAAACAACTATTTATGTATATATATATATATATATATATATATATATATATATATATAAATAAATATACTGTATATATATATATAGAACAAGTGGAAAAAACACAAATAGTATAAATATATATATATATATATATATATATATATATGAAATATAATATAAAAGGAGGAGATAAAAATAAATACGGGTTAAAATACATTAATAATTTGATATAAAACAATTAAGGTCAAACTCAAATATTTAGACTTTGGGGTGTGAGGGTCTGCATATTGAAAATCCAGCGAGACTCAGCTTGGCTGAGGGTTTTAATTGTATTGCTTCCCCTCCAGTGCAATCTATATTTTTCTACACCCCAAAAAAACAATGAGGAGGGGTCCCTTTGGTGAACCTCAGCATAGTATCTGGAAACACTGTGCTTCACAAAGCCTTTTTGTATATTTTGCACATGTTCCCTAAATCATTTCAAGAGGGGCCTTTTTGTTCTTCCCATGTACTGGAAATGGCACGGACACTCCAGCACGTAGACGGCTCCCTCCGTTCTGCATGAAATAAAATCTTTAATTTTAAAATGTTTCCCCATGCTGGTGGATATAAAATCATCTTTTTTCTTTTTATTGAATAATGTGCGTTTACATGCAAAACACTTTTTGCATGGATAAAATTGAATCCCTTCAATGAATCCCTTCAAAGAAGCTAAAATTACTTTTTATGGGTACTTCAACTACAATTTTTTGCCACAATGTCGCGGAGGGTCGGTGCCCTTCTGTATGTGAATCTTGGATGTTGGGGTAAAAACTCAGCAAAACATCTGTATGAGAATCTTGGATGTTGGGGCAAAAACTTAGCAATCAGCAAGCAGAATTTTCCAATGTTTTCTTATAATTGATTCTACTTTTTTATGTTGGACATTAAAATCAAAGATAAGGGAGGGTATTCTCTGTGATGGTTCATTATCTTGCCGCGATTTCCGCACAGCATTTGGGGTGCCATTGCAAATCACGGGCAACGCACAGGCATCCCGCGATTTGCAATGATTTCCGGATCGCGGGCAGAATCGCGGTGATTCTACCCACGATCCGCTACGCCCACATGTGAACGTAGCCTTAAGGTTTCTCCCTGCACTCCTGTCCCTTTTTTGATGGCAATTTCCATAAAAAAACTCTGGTTCTTAGTAATGTACTGACTATACCTAAAGTGATTGTAAACCACTAAAATGTAAAATGAACAAAGCATATACCTCTATACTGTGTACTTGTGTCAATCCAAAGCACTTAGGGCCAGTTCACACCATAGAAATGCAGTCTAGATGCATTCCAGATGCTTTTCTGCATGTGCGTTCCAGATGCAATCCGTGCATTTTTCCCCCACTTTTTTCTCGACCTTAACCTCCCTGGCGTTCTGATTATGTCAGGATTTCTGTGCTAATAGCGGTACATTGTTTTGCATGAAAATCTGTTGTTTTATATTTTAAAACTCACCTTCCCCTGCAATCCCCCGCCATCCTCCCGCCGTCCTCCCGCCGTCCTCCCGCCGTCCTCCCGCCGTCCTCCCGCTGTGTGCTCGGCCGATGCCGGCACCTGTCTTCTGGTTCCCTTCCCTGCAAGCGTTGCGACGCAAGGGGGTGGACCTGGCGGCAATTTCAAAAGTGTAAATACACCAAATGGCATGATAGAAAGCTGTGATCCTAACAAATTACACTGTATCATGCCATTTCACCACAGGATTCCACCTGGTGACTTTTCCAGTGCCCTGCCTGTGCTTTTCCAGTTCTTTGTGCCTGGAAAATAGAGAACGACCATGGCGTCCAAAAAGTATTCTTTTTGCGAAAAAGCGTTTTTATACGAACTGGAAAACAGCGACAGCGAAACTGAGTCACTTGAAGAACTGAGCGATAACGATTCGTGGGAAAATTTGTCATCAGGTACGGAAAGAGACGACAGCGACGATTCTGATGTCTCTGGCACATCGCTCTGTGGGAAATTCTGAAGAATCATTTGATATTCTTCCCAAATTCCACATCTATTTGCCAGAAAGAGACATCAAGTTATAGTGAATAGATCAACATATAAAAAGAAATCTGTATATATGGTCAGGAAACCAACTGTGTGTCAGAGACTCCAAGAGATCCTAAATGGATTACAGCCATGGTTCCCAAAACCGCACAAGGGATAAAGGAGCAAATAGGCAACAGGGTCTCAATTTCTGGAATTAGACCATACTTGAGGTGATTGTAGCCGTATTAGTGAACTTGCGACAGAGACAATTGAGTACTGTCCATGATACTTTTTTTATTTGCACTAACAAACAATTTTTCAGTACAAGCTTTCGGGGTATGTCCCATCCTTCAAGATTCAAGCAGTACTCTCGTGTATGTTAGTGCAAATAAAAAAAGTATCATGGACAGTACTCAATTGTCTCTGTAATTAGACCACATAGCGGAAGTGAGTCTTGCCCTAGTAGGGAAAGACTGTGAACAAATATATATGTTGATCTATTCACTATAACTGTGTAAAGTGGACTTCTACCCCCAGAAGAAGACTTCAGTGTCCACTACTTTCCACATCTGTATTTGTATCTATGTCAGGGGCCTTCCCATGTATATACATTAATGTCCTCTTGTATGCTTTCATGGTTTTTCATCTTACCCAACAATGATCTTTCATTGATGTATTTTACTGCATTTTGTATGAATACAAATCTTTTTTAGAATATTAATTTCCAATATTTGCATTTCTATTCTCCATTACATTTTTATTTAGATGGTATTGCATAGTCCCAATTCCCCCTTTGTCACTCTGTGGACTTTTCACAAGGGCAAATTATTCTTATAGCATTTACTTCCTGGAATCCATCTGCTCTTAGCTAAAGCATGCAGGCAGGAAGGTGAAAACCCCTCCTCATTTCCTGAAGACTCCTGGGATATATGACATAATTTGCCAAGGCAAGAAACCAGGAAGTAACTGAAAAAAAGGTAAAAAAAAAAATTAAAGCAAGAAAATATGATATACTTTCCTATATACTGTATTTAATAATGCTAATATCATGAAGATTAAAAATAATCAATGTTGATTGCGAAGTTCGACTTTAATACTCTCTTGCTACTTGGCCTCACTTTAGACGTGCTTGTAGCCACCCTGCCATAAGCAGCAATCTCTCTTTAAATCTAGATTTGCTAGGCTGTAGTCAGCTTCAGCCTTATTCCTAGTTCAGCTTTCTTGGTTATTTCCTAAGCTCTGGTTATTGTTTGCTTCTGCCTGTTTCTGGGAGGGTCCCTGACAATTATGTGGGAGGCTGCAAAAGTCAGAGTTGTGAATATTTATATCTACCTGGTCAACCAATCTTGCTAGTGGTGCAGGATGGGAGGGGGTATGAAAATTCTGGGGTGACGTTGGGAATACAGTCTTCCTCTAGGCCTCTTGTCTGAGAGGTGAAATGCAGTTCTATGCCTGCAGCCCAAGGAGTGTGGCCATGTGATTGGACTGAGGCCTAACTCTGAGGCGTAACTCTGAGGCCTAGTATGTCAATTAAAGCAGAGCTAGCCCCAAAAGGGGAAACACCACTTGTTTGCCTCCCCCCCCCCCTCTGCTACCACATTTGGCACCTTTCGGGGGGGTAACTGGTTTTGAAGTTTGCACCCCCCCCCTCCTCCTTCCCCCGTCGCCGGGCCAGTCACAAAGCGCAGCACGCTTTGCACATGCGCAGTAGGGAACCAGCTGTGAAGCCGCAAAGCTTCAATCAGCACCCAAGAGCTGATTGAAAAATCGGGTGGATTTGTGGACAGGTAAGTGTTCTAATATAAAAAGTCAGCAGCTACAGTATTTGTAGCTGCTGACTTTTAATTTTTTTTCTGAAGGAGCCTGGAGCTTCACTTTAAGGGGATTGAAGTACCATGGAAGAACTTCAACCTAGAAGCTGGGCAGAAACTTGTGCAGTGGCCTCTCCCCATGGAGTCAGTAGCTGAACCATTCCAGGCTATAAGTATTTTTGTCCCTCTACTGGAGTCTGCCAAGTCCATAGGTGTCCTGAACCCTAATCCTTTCCTCCAGGAGTTTGGGGGGGAGTCAATAAACTCAGTGTTTTTTCTGAAAAGTGGCTGGTGCCCATCTGTTCACATTGCTCCACTACCTGCCAAGAACTAGACCCTGAGGTGAAATGTTGGCACACCCTGCCTTGAAGGTTCCTCGTTTGTCTTTGGAGGTCAGGGGGCTGCCACATTCTGTACCTACAGATCAATTACAGCATTGCAACTATCTTACTCTCTCCATTATCACCATCCTTCCCTCCCTTCCTCTTTTTTCTTCCCCCACCCTCCCTCACTTTCTTTCCACCTTCCTTCCTTCCCTCCCTTTTCTACCCATCTTACTGTGCCAATCATCGTACCCTCCTTATTTATTTTCTTTCTTCTTCCTTTCGTCTCACCTCACTTTATATATCGTTGTTATCCTTCCTTCCCTATTATCGCCCACCTTCCTTTTTTCCCTTTCTAACACCTACCTCTCTTATTTCCTTCCTTCTTTCTTACTTCCCCTTTCCTTACAACTCCTCCCTTTTTTCCTTTCTTCCTCACTTTCCTTCCATCTTCCTTCCTTCCATTATCCTCCTTCTTTCCTTCCCTACACCTACCTTCTTTCCTGTATTCCTTCTGCCTTTCTTCTTTCCCGTTACCTACCTTCCATCCTTACCCCCCCCCCCCCCCACACTGTATTTGCCTTCACTTTACCTGCCTTCCATCCCTTCCCCTCCTTTCCTGTGTTTCTTTCTTTCCTTCTAATTTCTTTTTCTATTATTCCTCCCATCCTTCCTCCAAAAAATTCTTCCCCTCATTCCTCCAGCTCTTCCATCCATCCATCCATCCATCCATCCATCCATCCATCCATCCTTTTCTCCTTCCACCTGTCTTTCCTCTTTTCCTTCTTCGTCATTCTAATTCCATTAATCCTTTCTTCCCTTCCATCCTCTCTTCTATCCATCCATAAATCCATCCATCCCTCCCCCTGACTGTTCTCCTTTTTTTCCTCTCTATTCTTCTTCCATTATTTCTCCCATCATTGCTTCCCTTCCATTCTTTCTTACATCTGTACTTTCCTCTCTCCATCCCTCCCTCACTCCCCCTGTCTCCCCCCCCCCTCCTTCTGCTCTATTCTTCTTCCATTATTCCTCCTATCTTTCCTTCCATTCTATCCTCTCTTCCATACATCCATCCTTAGTTCAACCCTCGTCTTTTCTCATTACTTTCTTATCCATTCTTCTACCATTATTCCTCCCATTCCATATATCCCCCAACTTTCCTCCTTTTTATTCCTCCCTCTCCATTCCTCTTCCCATCCTTCCTTCCATTTCATCCTTTCCTCAACCCCCATCTTTCCTCCTTTCATTTCTCTCCATTCTTTCATCATTATTCCTCCCATCCTTTCTTATATTATATCCTCTCTTCAATCCATTCATTTATTCCCCCATCTTTCCTCTTTTCTTCCTTCCTCCCCATTCTTCTTCCAATCCATCCTTCCATTCCATCCATCCATGCATCCATCTGCCCCTCTTTCCTCCTTTATTTCCTTCCTCTCCATTCTTCCTCTCCCTTCTTCTTCCAATCCTTCCTTCCATTCCACCCTCCGTTCCTTCCATCCATCCCTCCCACCATCCACCCCTCTTTCCTCCTTTCTTTCCTTCCTCTCCATTCTTTTTCCAATCTTTCCTTCCATTCCACCCTCTCTTCCTTCCATCCATCCATCCCTCCAACCATCTGCCCCTCTTTCCTCCTTTTTTTACTTCCTCTCCATTCTCCTTACCATCCTTCTATCCTTTCTTCCATCTATCCATTTTCCCTTCCTCTCCATTCTTCTTCCAATCCATTCTCTTTTCCATCCATTCATCCGCCCCTCTTTCCTCCTTTCTTTCCTTCCTCTCCATTCTTCTTCCAATCCTTCCTTCCATTCCATCCTCTCTTCCTTCCATCCATCCATCCATCCATCCATCCATCCCTCCCTTCCACCATCCGCCCCTCTTTCCTCCTTTATTTCCTTCCTCTCCATTCTCCTTACCATCCTTCTATCCTCTCTTTCATCCATCCATCCATCCTTCCATCCCTCCCTCCCTCCCTCCCTCCCTCCCTCCCTCCCTCCCTCCCTCCCACCATCCGCCCCTCTTTCCTCCTTTCTTTCCTTCCTCTCCATTCTCCTTACCATCCTTCTATCCTCTCTTCCATCCATCCCTCCCTTCCACCATCCGCCCCTCTTTCCTCCTTTATTTCCTTCCTCTCCATTCTCCTTACCATCCTTCTATCCTCTCTTCCATCCATCCATCCATCCATCCATCCATCCATCCATCCATCCTTCCATCCCTCCCACCATGTGCCCCTCTTTCCTCCTTTCTTTCCTTCCTCTCCATTCTCCTTACTATTCTTCTATCCTCTCTTCCATCCATCCATCCTTCCATCCCTCCCTCCCCAGTCTATGTGTGTCTGGCTCAGTCCCTGCTGCATTGCTGTCAGTCTTCACGTTCTCTCCCTGTCAAACAATCTATTATCCTGTTATTCCTTCCTGCACTCTTCCTATTATCATTCCTTTGCCTGTCAAGCGCTTTCCCTCTGCCATATCTTCTACGCAGGTTTATGCAGAGATTAGTGGAACGATTGCTTGGAATTAATCCGTAGAACTATTGTTTCCTCCTGGGGTCCGGGGTGGAGAGATTCTGGGTAATAATAACAGCCGGCTCCGGTTATTTACCTCTACAATACCGAAAATAAACCAAACTGATTCTAAAAACTGTTATCTGGGCATTTCGGTAATCTGCATTATTTCATACAAGGAACAGCCGCCTGAGCTGTGCTGAATGGAGGTTTTATAGGACACATCTGGGGAATAAGTCATTGTTAACGGAGGGACTCACATCTTGAAAAACCAAACTCCATCCAAAATTGACTTGATAGAAACATGGTAGGTGCCATTGTCTGGGTGTCGCCTCCAGGTTGTCATCTAGTGAGTTGATGACCTTGAAATATACAGGATAGGACTTCACTGGCCACATGCTGGTGTCTGTCCCTCTCCTCTAAATAATTCAATCAAGAAGGACAGATCCTGCACATGCTGATATACAACAAGTACAAAGAGGAGTACTTCACCAGCCCATGGCGCTGTCCATGTATTCACCTCCTTTGTTTGTATGTTTTATAGCTGAAATGTCCTGGTTGCTGCTGCTCCTCTCTCACTCCACTGGGGGGGGGGCGGATCAAAACAATTCAAATCTGTAAAGAAAAGCGCACGCAACCTCGGGCAATAACGCTTTAATAAAGGACAACAACACAGTACATTGGAATTGCACTCACACTTTTCCTTTAAGACAATCGCTTTACAGCATTCCAACAGGAGCTACTCACTCCTCCCGTCCCTCCAGATGGTGACTCTGCGGTCTCCTCATTCGCGGCTGCCGCCGCTGTTTCCCCGCTCTCCTTCACTCCCTGTGTTGCCTGGTCACCGGATGCCGGTTCTAGTGCGCCTGCGCACTATACCAACGTAATCTACGGCGCCTCAGGAGAGCCTCAGCCAAAGCCGGAGCCACAAGTTGTACGGAGCTGCGAGGTGGGAGATTCAAGACACGGGTGCACTGCCTCTGCTGTTACTACGGACAACGCGTTTCGGAGGCGGAGCCTCCTTCCTCAGGTCCCACCCAACGTAATCTACGGCGCCTCAGGAGAGCCTCAGCCAAAGCCGGAGCCACAAGTTGTACGGAGCTGCGAGGTGGGAGATTCAAGACACGGGTGCACTTCCTCTGCTGTTACTACGGACAACGCGTTTCGGAGGCGGAGCCTCCTTCCTCAGGTCCCACCTGACCTGAGGAAGGAGGCTCCGCCTCCGAAACGCGTTGTCCGTAGTAACAGCAGAGGCAGTGCACCCGTGTGCGTGTACGTTGGTATAGTGCGCAGGCGCACTAGAACCGGCATCCGGTGACCAGGCAACACAGGAAGTGAAGGAGAGCGGGGAAACAGCGGCGGCAGCCGCGAATGAGGAGACCGCAGAGTCACCATCTGGAGGGACGGGAGGAGCGAGTAGCTCCTGTTGGAATGCTGTAAAGCGATTGTCTTAAAGGAAAAGTGTGAGTGCAATTCCAATGTACTGTGTTGTTGTCCTTTATTAAAGCGTTATTGCCCGAGGTTGCGTGCGCTTTTCTTTACAGATTTGAATTGTCTAAATAATTCAAAATGTTTATTTGAAGGCTATATTCTGTTATAGGAGATCAATATTTATGAAGACCAGTATAACAGGATAATGCAAGTCATTAACCACTTCAGCCCCGGAAGGTTTTACCCCCCTTAACCTCCCTGGCGGTATGATTCTTTCGGATTTTAGGTACTGAAAGCGGTAGAATTATTTTGCATGTAATTCTTAAGAATGAGCAGCCCAAACCAACTATTTACATATGATTTTTTTTTTACTGTGCGTTCTTCTTTATAACATCTCGGGTATGATAAAGTTTGAAACAAAAAAATCATAAATTATAATATAATAAAAAAACTATAAATAATTCATAGTATTTATGTATATATATATGTATATATACACGTACGTACGTACAGACGTGTATATATACATATATATATATATATATATATATATATATATATAAGTACAGTGAAACTGCGGGAAAGGGCACTGGGGGGGGGGGGGCAAACTAATGCGAATTTATTTTATTTTGCATTGTATCAGTGTGTTTGGTGTGTTTTACATTTGAATTTGTCGCCGGTTACACCCCCCTGTGAACGTCACGTCGCAGGAGACGGAAGCTGGGGCTCACAGAGGCAAAAAATCTAAAAACCACAGAGGTGATCAAATACCACCAAAAGAAATCTCTATTTGTGGGGAAAAAAAGGACATCAATTGTGTTTAGGTACACTAAACATAAACTAAAATAACGCAGTGCCGAATCGCAAAAAATGGCCTGGTTATTAAGGGGGTAAAACCTTCCGGGGCTGAAGTTGGTAAGACCACCGATGTCTCACTTGCCTTCCATTGAAGCTAATAGAGTTCTGATTGTGTTCTATTAGTTTCTTCTCTGGCCACAAGGATCAGGGAAAGTGACAACAGAGACCAGGAGTGATGTTTTGCACAGGTTTATTTTAGCTAGTGACTGGATGTTGGCTGATCTCACTCCCCTCCACCCAGGGACACTTGCTAGGAGGGTCCTGGGCCCGCAGGGTAGACAGCAGACCCCAGGAGGCATGGTGGGGGAGGAGCTGTGCCCATCATTAAAAAGAGGGGATGTCATCGTTGTGCTGCAGGTAGGAGGAAGCATTACTTCCCCAGTAATCTAAATGAGCATCCTAACTGGAGCAAGCCAGAAATACCATTCTTTGTCTTTATTCTGACCTTTGCCATGTTTAAAATTCTTACTATTTGGAGTCTTTCCTATAGATATTCCAGAGAACATGTCATTGTATTGTCTGTTCTCTTGGGTCTCAAAGGAAGCCTGAACTGAGATAAGCATGAAGACCGCCGCTTCTGACCTGATTTTGAAAATTCTAGTTGCCTGGCCACCTCTTTTAGGCCCCTTTCACATGGGCGGTGCGCCCGACGGAGTCCGTTCTGCTTAGCGGGGAATCGATCCGACGATCCCCGCTGAGCAGGCGGATGACAGCTCCATCTCCGCTCTGCGTGCAGAGACAGAGCTGTCAGATCCCCGCTCTCCTCTATGGGGGAATTGGATGAGAACGGACCGCCTGTCCATTCTCATCCGATCCCATCTGATCCGCTCCTCCAGACGGATGGAAAATAGGGTTTCCATCTGTCCGGATTTCACGGACAGGATCGGAATCGGATTGCAGGGGGTGTCACCCACTGCCCCATAGGGATGCATGGAGCATCCGATCAGGTCTGCAGATCACGATTTCATAGGTAACACTGTGGGCCAGACAGCACTGGCTATGTGCAGCTGATCAGTTTAACCACTTCAATACCGGGCACCTTCCCTTCCTTTCCGCCAAGGCTAATTTTCAGCTTTCAGTGCTGTCGCATTTTGAATGGCAATTGCGCGGTCAGGCTACACTGTACCCATATCTATTTTTTTGCATTTTTTTAGATAGATAAGAATTGCTTTCTTTTGGTGGTATTTAATCACCACTGGGCTTTTATGTTTTGCTAAACAAACAAAAAAAAAAAAGACCATAAATGTAGTTTCTGTTATAAAATTTTCCAAATAAGTCATTTTTTTCCTTCACTGATGTGTGCTGATGATGCTGCACTGATGGACACTGATGAGGAGGCACTGATGGACACTGATAAGGCAACACTGATGAGGCAACACTGATGGACACTGATAAGGCAGCACTGATGGACACTGATAAGGCAGCACTGATGGACACTGATGAGGCAGCACTGATGGACACTGATGAGGCAACACTGATGGACACTGATGAGGCAACACTGATGGACACTGATAAGGCAGCACTGATGTACACTGATAAGGCAGCACTGATGGACACTAATGAGGCAGCGCTGATGGACACTGATAAGGCAGCACTGATGGACACTGATGAGGCAGCACTCATGGACACTGATGAGGCAACACTGATGGACACTGATAAGGCAGCACTGATGGACACTGATAAGGCAGCACTGATAGACACTGATGAGGCAGCACTGATGGACACTAATAGGGCAGCACTGATGGACACTGATAAGGCAACACTGATGGACACTGATAAGGCAACACTGATGGACACTGATAAGGCAGCACTGATGGACACTGAGGAGGCAGCACTGATGGACACTAATAGGGCAGCACTGATGGACACTGATAAGGCAACACTGATGGACACTGATGAGGCAGCACTGATGGACACTGATAAGGCAACACTGATGGACACTGATAAGGCAGCACTGATGAAGCTGCACTGATATGCGGCACTGGTAGGCACTGATAGGCAGCACTTATGGACACTGATGAGGCAGCACTGATGGACACTGATAGGCAGCACTGATGAAGCTGCACTGATATGTGGCACTGGTAGGCACTGATAGGCAGCACTGATGGGCACTAATAGGCAGCACTGAAGGCACCACTGATGAACACTGATAGGTGGCACTGATGAGGAGGCACTGATAATCAGGACACTGATGTATTTAACCACTTAAGCCCCGGAGGATTTGGCTGCTAAACGACCAGGGGGTATTTTGCGATTCGGCACTGCGTGACTTTAACGGACAATTGCGCGGTTGTGCGACACTGTACCTAAACGAATTTGATGTCCTTTTTTTCCCACAAACAGAGCTTTCTTTTGGTGGTATTTGATCACCTGTGCGATTTTTTGATCATGCGCTATAAACAAAAAAAGAGCGTAAATTTTGCAAAAATAGCAATATTTTTCACTTTTTTTATATGAAATTCCCCCCCAAAAAAATGTAAAAATCAAAATTTTTTAACATTTTCGGCCAATTTGTTTTCTGCTACCTATGTTTGGTAAAAAAAATCGCAAAAAGAGTATTTTGATTGGTTTGCGCAAAAGTTATCGCGTTTACTAACAAAGGGAAAGATTTTTGTCATTTTTGTTGTTTTTTTTTTTAACGCGTAATGGCGGCGATCTGCGATTTTTTTTTGCGGTACTGCGACATTGCGGCGGACAGATCGGACCCTTGACTGACATTTTTGACACTTTTGGGGTTACCAGTGACATTACTACAGTAATCAGTGCTATAAATATGCACTGTTACTGTAAAAATACACTGGCAGTGAAGGGGTTAACTTTATTTGAGAGGGAGGGGCTGTGTGTGTCCCTAGGGGCGTGCTTTCTACTGTGATTGGCTGTGGCTTCAGCTGTATGAACGGTGATCAACGGTTCTACATAGTAGAACCGTATGATCATCTCTCATACAGAGGGGAGAATGACAGGTGGCTTGTTTACACAAGCCGCCTGCCTTTCTCCCTCTCCCCCGCCGATCGCAGAGTGGCCGGCGGACATCGGGTCCGCCGGTCACATGCGCGGGGGGGTCCGTGACCACGCGGGAGCGGGAGCGCGCCTCCGGGGGCGCGCGCTCGCTCCCTAGACCCTCACAAGCAAGCGACGTAGACCTACGTCAGTTTGCCTGTGAGGGGCTGACCGCCGACGTAGATAGTCGTGCGGCGGTCGGCAAGTGGTTAAATAACATTTGCTTGTCCTGGAGTTCAGCTTTAAATATAATATAGAACTTGCACAGCATTTTATTATAAACATGATGAAAATATGAGCACTGAAGTGTAAGAAATGTAATATGAGGACACTGACCATCAACCCAGCTGCTGTTATTTCGGGGTAATAAACAATGTTGTGTATAAACAATGTCATACAGTGTCAAAAGGAGAAATGTGAAAACTTGTAAATTAATACAACATCAAAGCGACATCTGGCCCCAAGAGAAATCCAGCCTGTAAACAGAGCAGACATTTGATCTTCACTAATAGATTTACTACTTACAAGCCCAACTGGTTAAAAAGCAACATAATCGTTATTACAATTAAAGTGGTATTAAACCAAAAAGCAAACATTTATTACCAATTCTTAGATGTGATGGCTGCATTAGTTTCCTTTTTTAGACTTTCTTTCTTCTAGTTTCATCTGGTAATCCAGCCAAAAAGGCTGTTGTTTTTTCAAAAGCACAAGCTCTCAAGCAGAATGTATCAGTTTGCAAGAATGAGACAAACCACTTAACACTGACTTGGGTGATAAAAATGATCCGATTTTAGGTTTTCATGCAAAATCTTTATCCCAAAAGGAAAAAAAAAAAAAAACACATTTGCTGTGAGACGTCTCCCATACTTGTGCGACTTGTGCTGCGACATGGGACTGCAAAGTCGCATGACAAATTGTACCCCATGATTTCCAATGAGCACAGTTCATATCTGTGCGACTTTAGGTCGCAGCGACTTAAAAGTAGTTTCAGCACTACTTAAGCCTAGTACACAGGCAACGATTATCGGCCAACCGATCGTCCGTCTTTTGTCCAGAGTTGTGTTTTGTTGGTTGGAATGTGCCTAGACTGCACACGAATTTTCTCGGCCAACAAAATTCTACTTCAGAAGTGATGTCATGTGTTGGTTGCTTTCTTTGTGTTCTTTCTTCTCTGAGCATGCCCAGACTTGCTCATTAGATTTTTCCCTGTCGAAATCTGTACTGACTGCACGAAAATCGGCCGTTGGGTTGACGGCCAACAAAAATTTTATAGCCTGCACACCAGATTTTTTCAGTCGAAAAGTCGGAGTCGGTTGTCGGAAGCATCATACTAACAAGCCAAAAATCGGCAGATCGGTCGTCGGACGAAAATTCCCTGCCGATTTTCGACGCGTGTGTACGAGGCTTAAGGTCTGACTTTGATGCAACTTGAGGTCCATAGATCTCAAGATTGCACAGGCATTGCTTCAAGTCCAAAGTCGCGTCAAAGTTGCTGCAACAAAATTGCGAAAAGTGTGAAAGGGGCCTAACTGTTTATAAAGTGTGAGATGGAGTTTGGCTTCAATTTGTTAGTATATTTAAATCTGCTAATTCATTTACCCCCAACCCCCCCTCTCTCCCCACAGACTGACAATGCTGCTGCCCAAAGGTGCCCCCTGTGCTCCTTCATCCAGAGTGGGGGCGCTCTAATACAGGAGGCGTGTTACTGGCCAGACAACCAGGTGAAAACAGAAAGAAAAAGCCAAGGAAAAGAAAACAAATGCAGCTACCACATCTAATGATTGGTAAGCTGCACTATATTCCATTTTTAGTTTTGGGTTTAACCACTTGCCGACCAGGCCATGTTCTGACATTTGTTGTTTACAAGTAAAAATCAGTATTTTTTTGCTAGAAAATTACTGATACCCCCAAACACCTATTTATATATCTATATGCATATGTGTGTGTGTATGTATGTATATATATATATATATATATATATAGTATCTCACAAAAGTGAGTACACCCCTCTCATTTTTTAAATATGTTATTATATCTTTTCATGTGACAACACTGAAGAAATGACACTTTGCTACAATGTAAAGTAGTGAGTGTACAGCTTGTATAACAGTGTCAATTTGCTGTTCTCTCAAAACTGCGTACACCCCTAAGTTAAAATGTCCAAGTTGGGCCCAATTAGCCATTTTCCCTCCCCGGTGACATGTGACTTGTTAGTGTTACAAGGTCTCAGGTTTGAATGGGGAGCAGGTGGGTTAAATTTGGTGTTATCACTCTCACTCTCTCATACTGGTCGGTCACTGGAAGTTCAACATGGCACCTCATGGTAAAAAACTTTCTGAGGATCTGAAAAAAAGAATTGTTGCTCTACACAAAGATAGCCTAGGCTATAAGAAGAATGCCAAGACCCTGAAACTGAGCTGCAGCACGGTGTCCAAGACCATACAGCGGTTTAACAGGACAGGTTCCACTCAGAACAGGCCTCGCCATGGTCGACCAAAGAGGTTGAGTGCACGTACTCAGCATCATATCCAGAGATTGTCTTTGGGAAACAGACATATGAGTGCTGCCAGCATTGCTGCAGAGGTTGAAGGGGTGGGGGGGGTCAGCCTGTCAGTGCTCAGACCATACGCCGCACACTGCATCAAATTGGTCTGCATGGCCGTCGTCCCAGAAGGAAGCCTCTTCTAAAGATGATGCACAAGAAAGCCTGCAAACAGTTTGCTGAAGACAAGCAGACTAAGGACATGGATTACTGGAACTATGTCCTGTGGTCTAATGAGACCAAGATAAACTTATTTGGTTCAGATGGTGTCAAGTGCGGGTGGCGGCAACCAGGTGAGGAGTACAAAGACAAGTGTGTCTTGCCTACAGTCAAGCATGGTGCTGGGAGTGTCATGGTCTGGGGCTGCCTGAGTGCTGCCGGCACTGGAGAGCTACAGTTCATTGAGGGAACCATGAATGCCAACATGTACTGTGACATACTGAAGCAGAGCATGATCCCCTTCCTTCAGAGACTGGGCTGCAGAGCAGTATTCCAACATGATAACGACCCCAAACACACCTCCAAGATGACCACTGCCTTGCTAAAGAAGCTGAGGGTAAAGGTGATTGACTGGCCAAGCATGTCTCCAGACCTAAACCCTATTGACCATCTGTGGGGCATCCTCAAATGGAAGGTGGAGGAGCGCAAGGTCTCTAACATCCTCCAGCTCTGTGATGTCATGGAGGAGTGGAAGAGGATTCCTGTGACAACCTGTGAAGCTCTGGTGAACTCCATACCCAATTGGGTCAAGGCAGTGCTGGAAAATAATGATGGCCACACAAAATATTGACACTTTGGGCCCAATCTGGACATTTCCCCTTAGGGGTGTACTCACTTTTGTTGCCAGCAGTTTAGGCATTAATGGCTGTGTGTTGAGGTATTTTGAGGGGACAGCAAATTTACACTGTTATACAAGCTGTACACTCACTACTTTACATTGTAGCAAAGTGTCATTTCTTCAGAGTTGTCACATGAAAAGATAGAATAAAATATTTACAAAAATGTGAGGGGTGTACTCACTTTTGTGAGATACTGTATATCTAATATAATAATATATATTTGTAGCTGCTGACTTTTAATTTTTTCATGGGGGGAAAAACTCCTCTTTAAGTGCACAGTTGGGAGACAGGGGTAGATTGTCACCCTTATTGGGGACAGCAGATGTTCAGTACAGATGCTAACTGTACTGTCTAGCACAGAAATAGCCACAAGAGGGAGACATTTGTATGAATTATGATCTGGCAAGCACCCCCCCCCCCCCCAAAGACAATTATTGTTGGGGTGTTTTCCATTTTTGTACTCTATGAAACAATATTCATCTCTGATCTTATATCCAGGATTCTTCTCCTCTCACATTCTCAGGTTGCCATTGAGCCGCCGCTCTGATTGTTCTGGTTGTATGTTCAGCGGTTATGAAGCGTCTTACCCTTCCACTCGGTTATTGAAGAGACCCCCTAGGAGTCTTCCCGGCTCCATTATCTGGGCTCAGGTACACGCACTGACTGACATTATCAAATCCGTGTAAACAGCACCTGGTGTATCCTCAGTAAACAAGAAACATGATTATCTTGAAAGAATAAAATATACAGAAATCTCAGAAATGACATTTCTAGGGAAGAATAGAGAGCTCAGAAATGAAATATCCTGCCAGTCAATAGATATTACCGGGTTTCCTCCTGCCTGGAAGGAGTATTTATTACGAATATCTGACCCCTTTTCTTCAATTAAATACATTCTGTGTGGCTCGGCGTCTAACGGCGCTGCGGGTTTTACTGCCGGAAGAGAATTAATAGTGTAAATCTACTAGGAAACCGCAGATGTAGGAGATGTAAATGCTAACTTACATGGCTGAGAGATCTATACTCAGACAGAAAAGTTAACAAAAACAAAAAAAAAAAATACAAAAACATATCAATTAAAATAAAAAAAAAAAAGAGGGCAGACTTGTAGGAACACTTGGTAAATCCACTATGAAACCACAGATTTAGGAGAAGATGTAAATGCCAACTTACACAACATTTAGAGATCTATACGCAGACAAAAAATTTAACAAAAAGACAACAAACAAACAAAACAATACAAAAAACATAAATAATAATAAAAAAAACAACAGGGCAGACTTGTTGGAACACTTGGTAAATCCACAATGAAACCAAAGATTTAGGAGAAGATGAAATGCTAACTTACACGAGATCTATACGCAGACAAAAAAGTTAACAAAAAAAACAAAAAACAAACAAACAAAACAATACAAAAACATAAATTTAAAGCGGAGTTCCGGGCACAGATGTCATTTTTCAATAAGCATACCCCCGGGACAGTCAGGGCTAGCACATTCCACAATGGCTAGCCTCTGATCTGTCCCGGTTCGCACTTACCTGCAAGAAGAAATACTTACTTATAAAATTTCTTCCACAGCGTTTCCATCTCTCTTGTGGGCAGCTGAAGCCGGCGCGGTCCTCTTCTGCGTCTTCTTCCGCGTCTTCTTCTCCCAGAATGCGCAGCACCGGCCCCTCTCGTCACTTCCGGTGCGGCGCCGCATTCCTAAACAGCTTCTGGGCATGCCCAGAAGCTGTTTAGCAGGGGAATGCAGCGTTGCCCGGAAATGACGTGCGGGGCCGGTGCCGTCACATTGATTCCTGGGAGCGATGACGTTCAGCTCCCAGGAATCATCGCGAGGCAGGAAGTGACGGGGTGAGCCGCGGCTCCGAGGGAGGAAGTACCCTGAGGTGAGTATTTACGATCTACAATTACAAGGTGAGTTTTAAAAAAAAAAAAACTTAACTATCCAATTCCTTCTCAGGTTATCCAGAACTAGCAGACGGGCACAAAAAAAAAAAACATAGATTTTGTGCCCGGAACTCCGCTTTAAAAAAAAAAAAAAAAAAAAGAGGGCAGACTTGTTGGAACACTACCGTAAATCCACTATGAAACCACAGATTTAGGAGAAGATGTAAATGCTAACCTACACAACATTTAGAGATCTATACGCAGACAAAAAAAGTTAACAAAAAATCAAACAAACAAGCAAACAAAAAAAAAAAATAAAAATAAAACAACAAACAAGCAAACAAGCAAACAAAAAAAAAAAAAAAAGAGGGCAGACTTGCTGGAATACCCTGTCTTTTTTTCTGCTGCTATCACCTTTCTATGTCTGCTAAAGCACAGTGATCAACAATTTCCATTAAAAAATAAATAAATAAATAAATATATATATATTTTTTTTTACCTGTTTTTTAGTCTTTGTTGCATCTCAGTGCTGCAGATCTCCTGGAGCCTCTTTTCAACCATTTTCCATCTACATGCACTCATGAAACCACAGATGTAGGAGACAGACATGGGAGTTAAGCCCCGTACACACGTACTGATCGTCGGCCGAACGATCGGCCGTCTTTTGTCCAGGGCTGTTGTGTCTGTTGAAAACTGCAAAAGACTGCACACGAATTTTGTCGGCCAACAACAGCCGACTGCAGAAGTGATATCATGTAATGGTTAACTTTCCTTGTCTTTTTTCTTTTCTGAGCATGCCCAGTCTTGCTAATCTGCTGTCTGTCGGCCGAATTCTGTACTGACTGGCGAACAATCGGCCGTTCTGGTGTTGGCCAACAAAAATTTTAATGCCTGCACACCCGATTCTGTTCGGCTGAAAATGCGCTGTCGGCTGTCGGAAGCATCATACTAACAAGCCGACAACCGGCCGATCGGTCGTCGGCCGAATATTTACGGCCGACGATCAGTACGTGTGTACGGGGCATAAGTCACACATGTGCAAGTCACAAGCAAGTCTCAAGTCTTAACCTTCAAGTCTCAAGCAAGTCCCAAGTTACTGTGGCGAAAAGCAAGCAAGTCAAGTCCCTGCTAGAAGTCAAGTCATTTATTTTGGTCAAGTCACAAATCAAGTCAAAATACTGATCTACCCCAATTTTCACCTTTAAATCAGTTAAAAGTCAGTGGTCAGGAAAGGTTTTGTTTTATTTTCAACATTAACAAAACTACTTTTTTCTTGGCATATTAAAGAACAGCTCAAAATCCTTTGTCCGGTCATGTTTCAACACCACAGTCACTAAAAACATGTTTCCATTGTTAAACAGCCAGTGTCCTAAAAATCAGAACACATTGAGGTGTTTTAAGTGACTGTGGTGTCAGAAACATAACAGGCACATTCATTTTGCTTTAACACATCTTGAGAAAATGCAAATATTTAATAACTTAAAAAAGTAAAGTCATTTCGAGTCGTATGTCTCAAGTCAAAGTCAAGTCTCAAGTCATGAATACCAAGTCAAAGTCAAGTCGAGTCTTTTATTAATTTTAGTCAAGCAAGTCTCAAGTCCTCAAACTGGTGACTTAAGTCTGACTTAAGTCAAGTCATGTGACTCGAGTGAGATGTAAATGATAACCACATGACATTTAGAGAGCGATACTCAGACAAAAATAGTTGACAAAATTAAAAAAAAAACAAAAAAAACTTATAAATTGAAGTAAAAAGAAAAGCCGGCAGACTTGTTGGAACACTTGGTGAAACCACAAATGTAGGAGGAGATGTAAATGTTCTCTTCATGACATTAAGAGCCCATTCACACTGCCGCGACTTATGAGGTGACTTGTGTGCCCTCAAGTCGCCCCAAGTCGCTTGACATAACAAAAGCAATGTTAATCAATCAGTGCCGTCTTAATTGGCACTACTGAAGTCGCTCCGACTTCTGAAAAGGGTCCTGTACTACTTTGAGGTGACTTGTGATCCAACTTGTCCCATAGACTTCAATGGGAGTCGCCTCCTTATCTTATTTGAAGCGACTTGTGATCCGACTTTCCATTAAAATGGTCCTGAACAAGAAAAAAAGATAATTTTTCTTATAATCATTAATAGAGCAGGGTAGTGGCTTCTCTCCACCTTGCCTTTTTTGCTGGCATTTATCAGGCATTTTTTGGGCGTCTTTGGAGGCAGGCCTGCCTCCAAAGACGCCCAAAAAATGCCCGATAAATGCCAACAAAACAAAAAAAACGCCCAGGTGGAGAGAAGCCACTACCCCGCTCTATTAATAATTATAAGAAAAATTATCTTTTTTTTATGGTTCTGGACATGCTACAGAGCAGAAACTTCACAGGTTCACTTTTTAGACCCCCCAGACACTAAATCCAAAGAAATCTCATTTTTTTTTTTTTCAATAATTTTTTTTCAATAATTGTCTCTCTATCAAAAACGACAATTTTTAAGAACTTTTTTTTGTGTGATTGAGCATGACCCAGAACCATCATATTCTGATTGGCCAAATACAAAGTCGTACAAAGTCGTCTATCATACAAGTTGCGCTGAAGTCGCGCTAAAAGTCGCGCTAAAAGTCGCGCTAACAAGTCGCCCCTTATGAGGCGACTTAGAGGTCACGGCAGTGTGAACCGGCTCTGAGAGATCTGTACTCAGAAAAGGTTAAAAAAAAAACAAGCAAACAAACAAAAATAAAATAAAAAAATAAAAAAAATAAAATACAAAAGCATAAAAAGAAAAAAAAAAAATAGGCAGACTTGTTAGAACACTTGCTCTTTTTTTCTGCTATCGCTTTCCTGTTTTTCAGGCACCTGAATAATTTTGCACGCCCAATTTTTCAGTTTTTTTATTTGTTAACAAAGTTTGAAATATCCAATAAATTTCGTTCCACTTCATGATTGTGTCCCACTTGTTGTTGATTCTTCACAAAAAATGACAGTTTTATATCTTTATGTTTGAAGCCTGAAATGTGGCAAAAGGTCGCAAAGTTCAAGGGGGCCGAATACTTTCGCAAAGCACTGTCCAGTTCACCAGCGTGGAGGGGGTGAGGACACGGGGAACACCCCAGACCCCCTTGTTTTACATGCGCTAAATGTTTTTAAGCTCTGTGAGTGCAATTATGTTGAGTTTATTATTAATAAATATCTAAGTATAAACCATATTGCACAAGTGGGATTATTTTTCTTCTTCTTGTATATACATGGGAGAGGAGAAGCTTTGCTTTAGTGAGCAATCCAAGGAGGATTCCTGAGCATAACAGTGATTTAAACTGCGCTTGTAGCCCTGACCATGAAAATGAGGGGCAACTTTATGGGGTGAGTTGCCAGCTGATGGAGGTGGAATCACAGAGGTGGTGGATTTAAGTGGTGACCCTTAATTCAGCACGGAACTTTATTATCACCAATCACTAATTGAGCACATTGGATTTAATGTGGACTTTATATTGCACTTCTGTGTTTTTTGTGCACGATTGAATTAATCCTCGTTCATCAATTGTCACTTTAATTGATTTTGCTGATTTATTTATACAGTTATTTTATTAATTTATTCACCTATTTAATCACCTATTTATTTAAGGGTGTTTTACGCAGCTTGTGGGAATATATTTCCGCTTTTAGATAAATGTTTAATTTTTAATATGTTCATTTTTAATATTTAACACTTTGCAAAACACCCCCCTGGCATTTCAGGCAGTGGCTTTTTTGAGTAAGGGTAGAAGATTCATGTAGCATTTACTGCCTGGAATCCATCTGCTCTTGGCCCAGGCATCCAGGCAGAAAGGTGTACTTAGCTAAGAAAACCCCTCCTCCCCTCCTGAAAACTCCTGGGATTTAGAACAGAAACCAGGAAGTAACTAAAGAAATTTAAAAGAAGAGAAAATATAAAAGTAAATATGATATACCTCCCTATCTATTTACAAATGCCAGCAGCATAAGGATTAAAAATAGTCAACGTGAAGTTCCACTTTAACCAGAAGGTTCAGCGGGTTACAAGGAGACACTGGAATGGTAAGAGCTGTTGGTTCGATTTCTCAGCTTAGGGTGAGCTCCTCTAAGTTGCATTCTTTTTTGAAACTTTGCAGATTAATAATGGTTCTTTTATATGTTTACTTTGTAGAAACAGGGAAAGACACAAAGGTATGCTGACTCAAAGAAAAATGGGGTTCCATAAAAAAGAATAAACAATAATGAAGCCGTGTATAATGTGATCTGTTCACCTAGCAGCAAGAGGGTCGCTGGTTCGAATCCCAACCACGACACTACCTGCCTGGAGTTTGCATGTTCTCCCTGTGCCTGCGGGTACTCTGATTTCCTCCCACACTCCAAAGACATGCTGGTAGGTTAATTGGATCCTGTATAAAAAAAAATTGGCCCTACTATGTATGTATGAATGTGAGTTAGGGACCTTAGATTGTAAGCTCCTTGAGGGCAGGGACTGATGTGAATGTGTAATGTATATGTAAAGCGCTGCGTAAATTGACAGCGCTATATAAGTACCTGAAATAAATTAATAAATTAATAAATAAATAATTATCCTTATAAATGGAAGGGAGCAGGGTCAAACATCACAGTGTGCCAGCAGGATTGTAATAGTGCTTGACAGGTGGAGAATCTACAGTAGTGTAGCAGATTTTCCAGGCATTCGGCCTGATGTGTGTCTGCCATTGTTACCGGTGACACCTTCAGCCGATTTAAGCTGAATACCCAAGTGTGAGATTGGAGATAAAGACCATTGTGGCATCTTTGGTTTGTTTTGTTTATTTTCTATTGGGGATGGGAGAAGGGAATGAGTGGGATACTCCTCTGGCTCAACTAGGTAAAACTGGGACAGTTAGTAGAAAAATGCCTGTTAGCGATGTCTTGACGCCAGTTGAATGCCGACCAACGCTTGCTGGCAATTGAAGACTGCTGTCTTGCTGAACTGTGCTAGAACTTGGCTTTTAACACTACTGGTTAACTCAAAAGATCCTGGATTGTAGTAAGACTTGACTCTTGACACTCTGTTTAGCTCAAAAGTCCTGTAAACAGCTCCCTCCAGCCCTTCACTGACTGAGGTAGCTCCTTGTAACTGCTTGTGCTGCTGCAACTCTCAACTCTGTACACTGCACACTGCATGCTGTACACATCAACTCTTCAGGGCCCAACCGCTGGTGCACCTTTTACACTTCGGGGTCCTCTCACTAGGAACCCCCTCTAACACTTCAGGGTCCTCTCACTAGGCACCCCCTCTTACACTTCAGGGTCCTCTCACTAGGCACCCCCTCTGACACTTCAGGGTCCTCTCACTAGGCACCCCCTCTTTACTGCTAGCTAGCTCCTGGTTCCCTTGGACCTTCCCCGGAGTGGTACCCTCTTGCTAGGCAGACCCCCAGGGGCAGTTTACAGTACTCACAAACTTAGAATGCTTTCCTGAAACTGGACCCCCTCTACTCCACTGGTCCTTGGCACACCAGATCCTCTCTGCAGCTCAGCTCAGCCCAGCTCTTTGTCCCCTCATTCAAGCCGCCTGGGACATCCGATCCTTCTGACAGGAGGAGAGACAGCCGTACTCTCCCTCCTGGGACTCTGCTTCCCGCCAAAGACGCTGCGTCATGCGCTCCCTTCAAACTTATACCCACTCCCAGAATGCTGTGCGGCAGAATCTGCCTTTCTGGGGTAGATACAAGCCTAAATGTGCCACTGATTGGGTTTCCTCCACTGCCCAATGAGAACCCTCTAATGGAGCCAGTGGGGAGACTCCCCATTCTCAATAGCAACACTTGGGAGACATGACAGCCAGATGAAAATCATGGCCCTGCTGTTAGGCAGCCAAGGCCCACTATACATTTGCCTAGCACCTACCTTGTAGGGTGCTACAATAGCTACAGCACAGACCTGTTGCTCAATGGAGGATCCAATGAGAGCGAAGGGGTGTGAAAGTGAGAGTGGACATCTTTAGTGTGGAGCATGGTGCCATTCCTGGATCTGTGTGTAGGCAAGTGCAGTTAGCTAATCTGCCACTAGGTGGCTCTGTTCAAGGACAGTGCCTGGTTGCGAGAGATAGTGTTATCAGGTGCTGAACCCCTTGTAGTAAGAGCCAGTGCTTTAAGTGGGCCGGTATGCACTTGTACTCAGTACCGCCACTTCCAAATATGGCTCTTGAGCATACCGCCACCTCTCCGTGTGCCTTAGCGTACCAGTACGCCAATTTTGGACATCTGCGCCCTCAATTGCCCCCCCCCCCAAGAATATTTCCGACTCCAGAGCCAGACCAGTCACCACCAGTGAGTCCTCCAGCTCCGGAGTCCCAGCCCAGGCCAGGGAGTTGCTCTGTGGGGACCCTGATGTGGGGTGGGGGGCGACAACATTTATAGGCTATAATAGAGTACCGGCACCTCTTTTGGGCCACTTAAAGCACTGGTTAGAGCCCTCCTGTAGTAATGTCATTGGTAAGTCAGGACCTAGATATAAGCTAGGTTGGGGGGAGCCCTTGAGCAGTTGGGGTGTGGGAGCCGATCACCCCACACCAGTACAGATGTAGCCAGCATGAGGAGGCCCTGGACAGGAATGGAGTCCTTGGGTGAATACTGTCCTAAATGTTGGTACCACTCGGTGCTTCATCCATCCAGCAGCAGGTTATTGTTTCTAGAAGAGTTTTACAGGCTGCCGACAGGGGCTGGGTGGTGCACAAGGGATAGGCTCAGGTGTGTTTGGATCGTAGTCCCAACCCACCTGAGAAATCCCACCAAGAAGCCGACACTGCAGTGCACACAGCCAATCATAGGCAGTGTATGTGCAACTGCGGGCTGGGAAATGCCTATGATTGGCCATGTCCAGTATCGACTTCCTGGCGGGATTTCTCAGGTGTGTTGGGACTATGATCCGAATATGCCTGAGCCCGTCCTTACGGTGCACCTGTGCCTTCCACCTGGGACAAAATGTAGGTGGTCTCATGCACCAGGGCTAAACACCCATTGTGCATGAGGCCTTAGAAGTCTGCTTCAGTTTGTTCATCGTTTCAAAAAACAGCTAAGATTTCTCTTAGCTGATTTTTTTTTTTTTTTTTAACCTCCAAGCTACAGGTTTAAGAAATGACCATCAGCCTGAAATGAGGTTTACACTTCACAATGTCTATGATCAATGGTGAGAAGTGTACTGAGCCTCGTACGGGCCTCCTGGTGTTCTCCTATGAATTGGAAAGCATATGTGGGTCACGCGAGAAGACTGCTAGACCTACATTTCCCAAGCGCTGTTCTCTTCCCGAGGTTGAGCAATTCGGAGGAGAGACTCAGCCTTTGAGATTAAAATAAATGGTATGTAATTTTAAATCTGGGCACTGGAGATTTTGTGTCAGTCAGGGGAAGAAAGGCAGCTAAATGTAGTCCTTGCAATTTCTCTCAGACAAAGTCTCGCTACATTGGGCTCTGGGCAGAAGACTAGCCATTACATACGAGGTGCGCTCACCCAGCGGTGGTCCCTTGACCATTATTAAAACTATTCATAGCCTGACACTCACAAATGATGGGACTGATACAAACATCGCTTGCAGTTATTGGGTCGTTTATAAGCCAACATCTTATTCCCAGTGCCAGAAACCGCTGTTATCTCACACAAATGTAAAAGTAGCAAAACATTGCTTCATAAACAGTAGGATTTTCTCAACAGCAATAGGACAAGGAGGCAGAGTTATACAAATCCAGTAATTCCAGGTACATTCACCATATTGAATTCATCAACAGCAAACGGCTGATGGATGAAGTGTAGAGATTGGGTGGTGATGTTATTGTCTTCACCTTGTCCAATCGGTGAACGCTTTGCATTAATTTATTTTTTTTTTAATCCGTGGTGTATAAAAAAAGTGCACTTAAGGGTGTGTCTCTTGTCCACCCCCCGAAGGAGCAGGACCTTACCTTGACCCCTGGGGCACAAGGCTTTTGACAGGGGCAAGGCTCGAATAAGGTCCACCTTGCCAAAATGCCTGGCAGACCCAGGCCAAAGGAAGCTGACCACTGAGTATTAGGTAAGTGCCTCTCCCGAAGAGTCCCCCCGATTCAGGGGAGGAAGGAACCTAATGGTCACACATCATCTCACTACACTTCACGGTAGGCCTGAGGACCCACAACCTCCATCCAAAAAAACAAACAAAAGTGCAAAGTGACAAAGCAGTAGGGAAAAATAAATAGTGCCAGTACTGGTGCATTGGCTAGGCCTTGCGGCTGGGTAGCGACAATTGCCCCTGTGCCATGTGCCTTTTCACACTGTGGGATCCCTAAACCCAAGTGCTACTTAGAGCTAACTCCCAGGGGACACAGACACTCCGGATTCTCTACCTTCCTAGCCCAGGGCCAAACAAGGAAGACCCATGAAAATCAGGAGGCACTTGGCCCCATTATTCCCAGGGGATTTACTTTCGTGCCCCACATCCCATGGCGGCACCCCGATTTCTGTTCCATCTGGTATTAGCCTTCAGAATCCACATGACACCAGCAGGGATACCAAACAGCTGGCCATTCCTACTAAAAGGAAAGAATGATGGCAGAGCCCCCCTACTAGACAACTGATAAGAACAGATACTTCACTAGATCTTAGCAAAAAAGGCCGAGAAGCGATAATGCAAAACTTTCTCTGAATGGCGCCCTCCTGAATGTGTTCAGTAAGCAGCAGGGCAGCTGTTTAGCATGGGACCTGGAAGCATATGGAGATCACTGAAGTAGCGGTGCCTAATATAGTGTTTTCCAGCTTCAGGGATGGGCTAGGAATGGTATATGCATAGTTACTTTGGCCCAAGCTGGACCGATATAACCTTGTGAAATTGATGTAAAAAGTAAATGGAACTAATCTTTAACGAGATGCAATAATAGTTTTGGGATAACTGTATTTTTTAAATGAACCTGTCCTTTAAAAGGGCAAAACAACATGTCGGCTTTTAATACCCCCCCAAGAGGGTGGTCATAAGGTCCTAAATCTGGCCTGATTTTTCAGTGGTTGATGGCAGGGCTCTCCCTAAGTTCTAATGCCTTCCTAATATTATTGCAGCTGCATTTGCCTGGCCTAGGGCTGGGAGACGCAAGGAGCTCCCAGTGATGTGCCCCCTGTGGGTGGCATCCAAGGGTGTGCCAGAAAATCACTTTTGGGATACACTTCTCACAAAAGGTTTGCTGTGTATTACACTTATGCCTCATTTCCACTAAGTGGTACGGTACGGTTCGGTTCAGTACGGTACGGTTTGGAACGGTACACCTTGCGTTTCCACCACCAATAGTACCCTTTCATGATAGGCGTGGTGTAGCAGGAAAGCTGTGATAGACGATTCTCTGTCAACCAATCAAAGTTCTGCACCCTGTTGGTACGGTACTAATGTGCTTGGTACCCCAACGAAAGGGTCCCAAAAAAGTGGTACGGTACGGTTCGGAATTAGGGTACCATTCACAATGGAAATGGCAAAAATTGCGTACCGTACCGAACCGTACTGTACCGCTCAGTGGAAACGAGCTTTTACAGTGCATGTGTGCTATGTCTTTTTTTTTCACAGATACAGTATATAGGGTGCAGGTCAACGGTGGGCCCGCCCTAATGTCGGGGAGAGGTACTATGGCCTTTAGGTCTTTTGCCTCTCCTCATCTAGAGAGGTCTGTCTTCAGGAAGGCCCCTCACCAAATACTTGGTGGACCATCCTCGGTTGGTCTCTAAGGGGTGGGGTCCATCTGGCTTCAGCCATGGCGTTCCATGGTGTTAGGAGCCTTACGCCCTAGAAGGGTCAGGGTTAGAGGGTCTTCCTCTTCAGATTAGTCATACTGTACCCTCAGTGCACTTTTCTGTGTCCTGTGAATTCACAATTCACTTTTTTTGTTCACAGGAGTTTTCACAAAGCGCTTTACCGAGGAGCTTCAAAGAGAAAAAAAATGACTAGAGCAGAAAGCGATCAAATAGAGGGTAAGTATGTACAGAGTAGGAGGGGGAATTAGACTACAGAATTCTGCGTTGGCAAAGTACAGATTTCCTTTAAGTTTATAAGTATTTTTGATTTTTTAAATATTTTTTATTGTTTATAAAAAATATCTATGTTTTACATACAGTGGGGAAAATACTTAATTGTTTTGTGTTTTTTTTCTGGATTTTTGGTTGATATTCTGTCTCTATCATTTAAAACACACCTATGACAACAATTATAGGTCCTTCATTTCTTTGTAAGTGGGAAAACTTTCAAAATCTGCAGGGGATCAAATAAATGTTTTTTTTTTTCCACTATATGGGCAGCAGCACCGACCACCCCCTGCAAAAACTTTTCGCTGTGGATCACTTTTCAGAGATTGGTGAAGCAGCTGCTGCCAGGCATTTAGGAGCCGATCCTGCTGATTTCTAAATGTCTACTTTTTGTTTTTTAATTCCAAGGAGAATTTGGTATTAAAATACCACACCATAACTACAAGCCAAGCGTTTGGCATGCTGTTGTGGCCTGCTCCCATTGACCTCAATGGGTAAGTTTCCCAAGCGGTGCAAGTTGAGGGAAAATCCTCTCAGCTTTAAAGCAAAGCATTGTTGCCATGGCATGTGTTCAGCCCCGTCCGGCTGTAATTTTAGAATTCAGGCCGGTGAGCTTTAAAATTGTGGCTCAGCCACCTGTTTTTAAAGCCCTCTGACCTCTTCTGTAAAAGAGCCCCTAGATAGTAAGCTCTTGTGAGCTTTGCCCTTCTAACCTTCTTGTCTTTAATTTTATAGTAACTGTAATGTCTCCCTTTATTTTGTAAAGAGCAGTTGGCGCTATATAAATCCTAATAACCAAATGGGAAAAAGAGAACCCCAATCAAAGAGTCTGGAGTAGGGGGATGTTTGTTGTGTTATATAATACACAAAATACTAAATATATAAAATGTTACAAAATCTTTATGATAAAAAAATTATATATATACTGTATATACACACACAGTTATATATATATATATATATATATATATATATAAATACACACACACACACACACACACACACACACAGTATATATATATCTATATCTATCTATCTATCTATCTATCTATCTATCTATCTATCTATCTATCTATCTATCTATCTATCTATCTATCTATCTATCTATCTATCTATCTATCTATCTATCTATCTATCTATCTATATATATATTTATATATATATATATATATATATATATACTGTATATTATGGAATAGGTTTGTAAATTACACATTTTTATGTAGAGCCCAGTGGACCAACGCATTTCGCATAAATCCAGTGCTTCTTCTGGATCCACAAGCTCTGTATATCAAAAATATGGGTGCAATGTCTACAATAAAGAGCACAATAATTCCAAAGTTGTACATTACATTTTTAATACATTGCATTTATGCCTGCAAATTACACTTGCGGATACAGTGTGAGCCCAAAGTGGAGACAAGAGAAGGAGTAAAAAAAAAAAAAAATATATATATATATATACTGTATATATATATATATATATATTTGTATATTTGTATTTTTTTTTTTTTTATTCTCATCTACAATTTTTTTTTATCAGAATTGTATATTTTTTACTCTAATAACGTTTTTTGTAAAACATTTTGTATATTTGCTTTTTTGTGTATTATATGACATACCAAACCTCCCCCAACTCTAGGCTCCTTGATTGGGGACTTGGGGTTCTCTTTTTCCCTTTTTGCTTTTATGATATAATGGGGGGTGGTGTCAGGATTTTTTTTATTTGATTGTGACAGAGTCTCTCCCCTCACATAAATATTTTCTATATAAATCCTGTTTGTAATATATTATTATTATTTGATTATGTGAGTTATGGCGCTTTTCCACTGCATGGAACCGAATGGTTCGGCTCGCTTTTGTGCTTTTCCACTGCTGGTACCGCATGGTATGGTGTAGGAACGTTTCGGTACGGTACGGTACGGCGGCGCTTTTCCACTGCATGGAACCGAACGGTACGGCTCTCAAAAACAGTACCGCCTCGATTGTGGTTCCAAGAGGTACCATACCCGGTACCATATCCCAAAATCTTTTGCATGCAGTCACTACTAGCCACTGATTGGTCAGAGAATCCCACCCACCCCGCTCTTATCCCATCCACTTAACTTTAGTACTACTTTAGTGGAAAAGCAAACCATACCGTACCGTACCAAACCGTTCCAACACCGTACCATGCGGTACCAGCAGTGGAAAAACAAACCGGGCCAAGCAGGGCCGAGTAGAGCCGAGCCGGTACTTGCAGTGGAAAAGTGCCATTAGTGAAGCCTTTTCATTAGCTTGGACTGGTCTGGCCATTCTCCTCTGACCTTTGTCTTGAACAAGACATTTCCTATTTTTTTCCGCAATTCAGGCGTTTGACGTGAACATTACCTGGCGCATCGTCCCCGTAGCTACATGACTGTCGGCATTGGGCTGCTCCAACATGAGTTGCTGATTGGGCAACATAATGAATATGCAAGTATACAGATATTCCTAAAAATTACTTGGTGAGTATATAATATATATGTATGTAATGTACTTTTTTTTTTGACTTACGTGTTATAAAAGTTATCCTTAAACAGGAATATGAACAATCAGGTGATTAAATAATAAAAATTATTTACACAATTATTTGAAAAAGTCCTAAAAAAAAGGGACAATCCTGGAGTACAGAAGGATATAGGTGTACAAATCTGTCCCTCCAAAGCAAGGACGCCTGAGAGCTCAGTCCCAGCCTGCCTGACAACCATCACACAAAGAAGATATTATTACCTTATTCCCTCAATACAATATCAAGCGGGCTATCTGGGTTTATATTGTATTGAGAAAATATTGCAATAACACCCTTTGATACAAACTGGAGAGATTTCACTCACTGAGCGAAATTGAAGATGGATGCCAGAAGAATTTCAGAGCATTATCTATAAAAGGGGGCCCTCATCGGCTCGGAATCCGATGACGCACCCCCACGAAGCCTCACTTCTCGGTCACGAGGAAAGGTCAGAGCCATGGTGACTGGAGATTTATTGAAGTAAAGAAGAATAAAACGCTTTTACATCTTCAGACGTCAGTGAATTGCTCTTTTTTTCGTTCCGTGCTGCGAAGGTATCAGCGAGTGCCGATCGTGTATCATTTCCATCTACCCCTAGATCTAGCTGCAGAAATGGGTTTGTGTGTGGAATCAGAGAGGGGATTCTGGTTTGAAGTGCGGACCGCCAGGTTTTTTTTTTTTTTTCTTGCGAGTTATACCAATCAATCATCATGAAAAGGGATACTGTAGAGTTTTTTTCTTTTTTTTTTTTTTTTTTTTTTTTTAGGAATTTACACTATAATGTCAAAAGTATTGGGACCTTACATGCACAAGAACTTTAACCACTTTAAGGCTAAGTTCACATGTAGGCGTTTTTGGGGAGTTTTTCTGCTCTAGGATCAGCTCAAAAAACGCCCCAACAAGACAAATCCTATTAATTTCAATGGCCCCTGTTCACATCTGAGCGTTTTGACGTTTTAAGCAAAACGCCCAACACTCAAAAAAATACATGAGCTTCTTTTTGGGCAGATTACAGGCGTTTTTATTTTTTCCATTGGTTACTAGTCAACCTAAAAACACCTGCACAAAAACGCCTGTAAAAACGCTTGTAAAACGCCTGAAAAACGCCCATAAAAACACCCATAAAAACACCTGTAAATAGCAACGCCAAGATGTGAACGTAGCCAAAGACCGGAAAGGATTTGCCCCCTTAATGAGGAGTTCCGGCCTATTTTGCAACTTTAGTGATTTCTGGAGTTCTCGCTATGCTGATCAATAATTGGGCATTTTCAATTTTTTCGGGGGTCCCTTACCTTATTTTCAGGGCATGTTTGATTGTACTTCCTCCTTCTCCCCCCTCTGTGGCCACAGCCATCGACATCACTTCCGCCTTTGCATTGCATCCTGGGAGCTGTTTGTCATCACTCCCAGGAGGCTGGAATCAGGAAGAACTCCCAGAACACTCCCTGGAATAAGGAAGAAGGACACAGAAGAATACACTGCAGCTTCAGATGCCCACGTCTAAGATGGCTGCGCCCAGACAGCCTTTTTAAAAGTAAGATTTTGACTAAAATCCAATACTGTACACCTTGTAAGTATGAGAATAGCAGTTCTGTAAAGGGCGATGAATTCGTATTATAGGGGTATTTTTAGTTAAAAAATGTATTTGAGGCCTGAATTCCGCTTTAAGTGATGAGAAGGGGACCGAGAACTTTCATGTAAAAAGGAGGGTTCTGATGTGACAGGGGACCTGATTTTAGACTGGAATGCTTCAGGATTTTCATACTTTCAAAGAGTGCCATGACTGGAAAAAGGTTGAGAAACATTGAGCTAAAAGAGAGTTTTTTAAAAATGGGGCAGGGCTGTCTTTAACGCTAGTAAAGGGGGCAGTTGCGCCAGGCTCAATCATTGTTGAGGGGCCCAAAGCAGCTGCCCCTTGAGCCCACGTCAGAGGATGAAGCAGTGGCTTACAGGTGATGGCAGTTGCTTGGCCTCAATGATCCTGAGGGAAGAGGGTGGTGCTGCGCACAGGATGAGAGCTTCCGAGAGCAGGCCAGGAGGTATCATCAGGTGGTAGCAAGGCAATCGTGGTCTTACCTGACACAGAAGAATCCAGAGGCACAGGTTTTTTGTTTGTTTTTTTTTTTGGTAAGAGGAAAAGGCAATTTGTCTGTTAAGTGGGACACAGGCTGCACTTCTGCAGACAATTTTACTACTGAACTGACCTGACAACAAGAGTGAGCTCTTTTTATTACAGGTCATTGCAGTTTGCTTGTCTTGTAATCCGGTGGAGGATCCGTCTGCTGATTCCCGCTGAGCAGTTGGAGGACAGGTCCGTGTCTGCTTCGCATATGCAGAGCAGATGCGGACACAGCCCTGTTCTCGTCTATGGGCGGTCAGATGTAAACAGACCACCTGTCCAATTACACCCGACTGCCATTCAATCTGATCTACCAGATGGATGGGGAACGGATCGCCATCTGTCTGTTTTTTGGCTGATTGGATTGGATGTAGGTGGGTGTAAACAAACATGTGTCCGTTTACACCCGCCACTCAATAGAGGAAAATGGAGGGTCCAAAAACAGACAGGCAGACCCAATCTTACCACTAGTGTGAAAGGGGCCTTAGTCTAATTTTTTTCATACTAGCACCAGCAACCAATGGGTGAGCGGTAATGATGTGTAGTAACCTCCAGCAACCAATCAGTAATCAGTAAAAATATGCAGTAACCGCTAGCAATCAATCAGTGAGCGGTAATGATGTGTAGTAACCTGTAGCAACCAATGACTGAGCGGTAAGGATGTGTAGTAACCTCTAGGAACCAATCAGTGAGCAGTAAGGATGTGCAGTGACCTCTAGCAACCAGTCACAGAGTGGTAAGGACAGGGCTGGCGCTCCCAGTAGGCGATCCATGCAGCCGCCTAGGGCACACTTCTGCCTAGGGGGCCCAGCCATGGCGGCTGACTTCCCCACTAGCCTGGTCGGGAAACATGAGGGGCTGAAAAATGCCACCCTACACAAGGCTGGGGTGCTGACTGACTCTCCAGAGAAAACAGCAGCCATGGAGGACATCTGTCACGGCTACTGTGAAGGTCAGCAGGAGCTCAGCCTGTGAAGAGGGCAACAGCTAGGAAGCTGACGAGTCAGGCACAGCTAGGGAGGCGGAGGAGGACAGTAGGGAGGTGGAGGATGAGGGCACGAGGACGGTAGAGGAGGCAGGCATGAGGATAGCTGGGGAGGCGGAGTAGGCACCATCAGGTCTCCGGACGAAGGAAAAATGCTGCTTCTAATGCCCCGGTAAGTCCGCTCGCTCTGTTGTAGTTATCTGCGCCCTAGGCAAGAGACACCAAATAGGGGTGTGGGGATGTTACTTGTTAGTCCTTGCCTAGGGCACGAAATAGTCAAGCACCGGCTCTGGGTAAGGATGTGCTGTAACTACTAGCAACCAATCAGTGAGTGGGAAGGATGTGCACTAACCTCTAGCAACCAATCAGTGAGCAGTAATGAGGTGGAGGAACCACTAGCAACCAATTGGTGAGCGGTAGGGATGTGCTGTAATTACTAGCAACCAATCAATGAGGAGTAATGACGTGCAATAACCTCTAGTATGCAATCAGCAAGCAGAAATTATGTTCTGTAACCTCTAGCAACTAATCAGTAAGCTGTAATATGTGCTGTAACCTCTAGCAACCAGTCAGTGAGCGGTAATGATCTGCCATAACTTTTTTGACTTTTGAGTCTAGCTGCTATTACTTGTATGTTTCAGAGTCCAATCAATATTAAAGATGGCCCTGAAATGGGGTACTGCGTAGGGGCGGGTGGAAGGTGTTTTATGTATGTCTGGAGATGGGCTTTAATAATTTGTCTTTAATGCTTTGATCCAGAATATGTGCGACTAAGGCCAAGACAAAAGTCCTGAATATTAGCTCCCATTTTTCCTTCTGGTTGGGTTTCTTTTATCCTGAGAAAAAAGCGGAAGGCTTTTGCACAGATTTATTGAGTGTGGAAGAAAGGCGCTGTCTCATATTGTGCTGTTTATTTCCAGGAGTTCAGGGCTCTGCTTAATTACCTCTAATAAGTGACATTGCCCCGGGCTCTACCCTCCTTGTAGATAATAAATGCAGTTGATCTTTATTTTCTTTATCACAGTTAAGAATGGTGTCACTTGCGATGTGCTATATAAACTGAAGATCACTCCATGTAATTAATGCTCGGCTTCTAAAACCCATGACAAAGAGTTTACAAAGGAGATTGTGATGAGTCAGGCAAACACTATAGTTAATATAAACTACATTCAAAGACGCGGACCAGTAAGATCATCAATTTCACAAAGAATATTTATCAGCTTTGTCCTCTTCTTTTAATGTTAGCTTACTTATGTAGAGAAAAAAAACAAAAAACAAAACACCATTTGTGCAAGATATGTGCTTAATGCTAAAAGCTTTCATTTACGATGGCCACACAACTTAAAATCTGATTGCACTGTCTTTGTATTATACATTAGCTTATAGAAGGAGAGGTGCAGTTAATATTTTTCAGCATTTGGCTACCAGTTCTTAGATCAGCCATGGCCAGAGGAGAGCCCATCCACCACTCAGGATACTGAGACTCTGATGGCCATGTGCCTGGTGAAGGAAGAGCCTGCTGAGGCATGTGTAAAGACTACTGGGAGCAGCCTATATCCCACTATGGGGGTTGTAGTTCCTACTAGACAGTCTCTATTAAGCAAAGTACCGAATAGGACTACAAGTTCCAGGAGGGGTGGTGTGCTTTAGAAAGGAGGAAAAGGAAGAAGAAGCCTAAACTGGAGGAGTCTCAAGTGGAGAGTGATAGGGGATGGTTGGCATGCTGCTTGTTACCAGAGTTTGCTGCTGTGCTGCAGTGGGACTATGCTGCTGTGCTCATCTGAAGGCTGCTGTCGTTGGAGGGACCCAAAAAGCTGGTTCACTGTTTTCTGAGAGACCTACTCTACAGCGTCCAAAATTGCTGCTAACACCATGGATTCCGGACACCGGAGAACAGGAGATGGTTTCACAACAGACTGCACATTGGAGAAAGGTCACTAGGTGCAAGCTAATTACCCTCCACTTGAAGGAATGATACCACCCTAACCTGGACTTTAGTATGGGGACTTACACCCTTTGCAGTGGGAAATTTACCCAAGGACTCTAATGTTCCGCCTTCGGATCGCATGTCAGAGCGTGCCCTTAGACCAAGGGTGAGGAACCTTTTTTCTGCTAAGGGCCATTTGGGTATTTATAAAATCATTCGGGGGCCGTATAAAATTATCAACTTAAAAATGTGCCTGTTATATTTGGTCAAACATTTAATTAACTCATCCCTAATGCAATGGCTGCAACTGCTTCTCTTTGGTGAGGTGTGTGATGTTAGCTGGTATTGATAATGATGCTACTCGCAACTGGTTTTCCATGTTTGCGTCGGTCAGTCTGGAGCGCATTCGACTCTTTGTGGTGGTAAGTTTTGAAAAGAACTGCTGGTGGGTACAGCTGGCTGGTACTGCTGGTGGGTACTGCTGGCTCAGGCTAGTACTGCTGACACAGGCTGGTACTGTGCTGTAGCTAATGCTGGCTGGTACTGCTGGCTTAGGCTGGTACTGTGCTATGGGTACTGCTGGCTGGTATTGATGGCTAGTACTGCAGGCTGGTACTGCTGGCTGGTATTGCTGTGGGTACTGCTGGCTCAGGCTTGTACTGTGCTGTAGGTACTGCTGGCTGGTACTGCTGTGGGTACTGTTGGCTGGTACTGTTGTGGGTACTGCTGGCTGGTACTGTTGTGGGTACTGCTGACTCTGGCTGGTACTGCTGTGAGTACTGCTGGCTCTGGCTGGTACTGCTGGCTCTGGCTGGTACTGCTGGTTCTGGCTGGTACTGCTGTGATTACTGCTGATTCTGGCTGGTACGGCTGGCTCTGGCTGGTACTGCTGGTTCTGGCTGGTACTGCTGGCTCTGGCTGTTACTGCTGGTTCTGGCTGGTACTGCTGTGTGTGCTGCTGGCGGGAAATGCTGGCTAGCAGCGGCGCCGAGCTGGAGGAAGAGGCGATGTTTCCTGAATTGGTCACAGGCGGAGTTAATTTGATGTCACTCTGCTGTGCCTCACTCAGACTGTCAGAACAGAGCCGGAACTATACAGGAAGCATCGGCTCCATTCTGACAGATCAGCTGAGAGACTCAGCTGCATGGGGGGGGGGCCGGACCAAATGACTTCGAGGGCCGCATACGGCCCTGGGGCCTTAGGTTCCCCACCCCTGCCTTAGACCCTTGTCTGTAAGTAAAACAAAATCAATTTTTTTTTATTAAAAAATAGTTTTTTTCTTCCTTTGTTCACATTTTTTTCTCCCTGCACTGTGCACATTCTGTAGAATTGTTAAAGGAACTTCCTGTGGAGGTGTGTGCCGCTCGGCATCAACTGAATCTCGCAGTCTTTGCTCAGTGAATGCGGTGAAACGCGTGGCGCTCTGTGCACTGGCACACACCTGCCTGCGGCCCAGCTCAGCATTCAGCAGGAAATGATGACAAAAAATTACAAAGAAGATTAATGAAATTAATAAAGGTAATATACGGTCTTCTCTGGAACCAATCGTCTTGTGTAATTACTAATGGAATTATTGTTTTCACAAACATGATGTTATATTTATTATTAATGCGGCAAAAAGGATTATATTAGGATACTTGAAGTCCCCGGATAGTCCATCTATTACAGAAAGGCTGCAGGAAATTTCCAATATTTATGCTTCAGAGAGGATACAGATTAAGGGATGACAACGCCGCCGCTAAACTGAGTAATGGCGGCCATGCATGCTTCAATTTCATCATCTGATCGATGTGCAATTAGATCAAATGATCAAATTGTATTCATTATTTCGGTTCCACTCGATTTTGATTGGATTCTGTTCTGTCCCATTTATATGTATTTTTTCTGTGTCGTATTGAACTGCATCAGGTTATTATTGTTTGACAGTATACTGACATCTAGTGGTGGTTTTAAACCACCAATTCTTGTTTACTTATGTGATTTGGTATCTCCCTTTGTCCTCCCCTCCTGTTTAGAGCTTTCTAATTCAATCCTAGCTATGCTGCCCTGTTTCTTCTTATTTGTCCCCCAGTCAGTGTGTAGGTGGGGCCTAGGCTCACACAGGGACTGGTTGAAGCAGACACGGCCACCCCGGACCGGAACACGTACACCATAGCTCCCAACTGTCCCTGATTGCGAGGGACTGTCCCTGATTTGGAACAAAGTCCCTCTGTCCCTCTTCCCTCCTCATTTATCCCTCATTTTGGTCTGATCAAAACATTTTTTTTTTTACGTTAAAAAAAAAAGTTTAGTAATGCACCGAAATTTCAGTTGTGGAAAATTATCGACCAAAAATAGGTCATCATAGGTACGCTTCATTTTGCCTAAATCAAAATAGATACCGATAATAGCTGCCGAAAACACCCATGATTTTTCCACAATTTCGCCGTGCTTATGGTGTGTTTTTTTCATAGGTCATGTGACTCAACAAATGCATCAAAAACACATAACTGGTGCATTTGTGATGCGAGATCTTTCAATGCATTTCAATGGGGGAGGTGCTGACCAAATATGCACCAAAAATGCAGCAAGCAGGATTTTTAACACCACTTCAAAAAGGTGCAGATAGTAGCCGACAACAAATTCATTTTCATTTCAATTCATGATATTAATTAAAAAGTCGAATATAATACAATTATTTATGTAGCACTACTCCCAAGGGAGCTGCTGAGTGTGGGTCCCCCTGGGTTACCACTAGCAACAACAGTACCTTTAACCACTTTACCACTAGAGGATTTTGTGTCTTACGTCTGGGTCACTTTTTGCGATTCGGCCCTGTGCGAATTTAACTGACAATTGCGCGGTCGTGCGACGCCAAACCCAAACAAAATTTACGTCCTTTTTTTCCCACAAACAGAGCTTTCTTTTGGTGGTATTTGATCAACTGTGCGATTTTTACTTTTTGCGCTATAAACAAAAAAAGAGCGTAAATTTTGAAAAAACAACAATATTTTTCACATTTTTTTATATGAAATTCCCCCCCAAAAAATGTAAAAATCAAATTTTTTTAAAATTTTTGGCCAATGTGTTTTCTGCTACCTATGTTTGGTAAAAAAATTTACAATAAGCGTATTTTGATTGGTTTGCGCAAAAGTTATTGCGTTTACTAACAAAGGGAAAGATTTCTGTCATTTTTGGTGTTTTTTTTTTAATGTGTAATGGCGGCGATCTGCGATTTTTTTTGCGGCACTGTGACATTGCGGCGGACAGATCGGACCCTTGACTAACATTTTTGACACTTTTGGGGGTACCAGTGACATTACTGCAGTAATCAGTGTTATATATATGCACTGTTACTGTAAAAATGACACTGGCAGGGAAGGGGTTAATTTTATTGGAGAGGGAGGGGTTAATGTATGCCTGGTGCTTACTGACGTGTGGGGGGGGGGGGGGGTGACTGAGTGACACAGGGACAGATCCAGGGTTCAGCTATGCTATGCAATCTGACCCTGCCTGTCACTTGGGAGATCCACCCGCTTGTGTTTACACAAGCAGGCGGATCTCCACACTAGATCCCCGACGATTGGGGAAGAGCAGCGGCGATCGCCGCTGCTCCTCCCCTGGCCCGACTCCCGCTGTGACTGAATACAGCGGAAGCGAGCCTCCGGCGGCGCGCACGCGCCGCCGAGGAAGGGGAGTGTCTGACGACGTAGTACAGACGATAACGAGCCACTTTGCCGCAGTAGTACTACAGTACTCAGTCGGCAAGTGGTTAAGCATATTTTTCAAGTGTGAGCACCTCAGACAAGGACCAGTGAAGATCCTTTGGTTTTTAGGGTTTATTTGAGAACGTGGATGGGAGATGGGAGAAGTGGGATACTGAACTATGCACAAATAGGCAGAGACACTGAAAACTGCTGCTTGACGCTGATTAATGCTTCACTGACGCTGGTTAACGCTGACTGATGCTGGCCTCAGCTGGGCCAGTTACTAGAACTTCACCTCTGACTGTGGAAAAGTCCTTTTGAGCTCCCCAAAGTACCCCTTACTGAGGTAGCTGACTTTAATGCAAACTGTATTGGCTAGGTTTCCTCCACTGTCCAACAAGATCCCTCATTGGATACAATTGGGAGACTCCCCAGACTCAACAGGCCACACCTGGAAGCATGTGACAGGCTAACTAACAGATCCAGCCCCCCTGATAAGCAGACAGGGCCAATATATGCTTTTTTCCTAGCACCTATCTAGGAGGGTGCTACATTTATAAAAAAAAAAATATATATATTTTTTTAAAAACATCAATATCGTTAGACCACTAAAATAGTTGTATATAAAATGCACTTTTTTATCTTTCAAAAAGTGTTTCCCAGTGCTAATTCTTTCATCCAATTTCTTGATTGCTGCATTTGTAAATTTCAAAAGCCAATATAAAGTAATACTAGTGGTAAAAAAAATGCACTTGTGGGTTTAACTAATCATTTATTTTGTACAATTCCCCTTTAAGGGGGCGTGACATGGGGTGTGTCCTATGCCAAGGTACTCTTACTAATAGGTGTCCCTCATTCCCATCTCATTGTGAGATATGCTTACAATCAGGGCTGTTGTTAGAAATCACAGGGCCCCATACAGCCTACCTGACAGGGCCCCCCATCCCGGCCCGAAGTGATTGAAGACAAACTGTAAATTTATCAGTCGCTTTCTTTGCAGCCTCAGCTGCACAGATGAAGGAATAGGAAACATTCAGAAGCGTCCTGCTCATTCAGAAACTGAAGCATAGTAAACACAGGTTGCTATGCTTCGGTGATGAATGGACACAGAAGTGATTGGTCCCGATCGTTCACTGTGTTCATTCAAGAAAGGAAAGGGCTAGTAAATAACATATTTACTGGCCCCTTTTCCTATTCTCCACCCTGAAACATCCCCCTGTGCGCCCATAGCAGCTGCCAGCAGGAGAGGAGGGAAGCTGGCAGTGCTGTGGGGGAAAGGGGCACATGGGGGGCCCGGACAGCAGATGGAAGGGGCACATGTTCTTGGACCAATCCCCCTGCAGTGCAGCTGGAGGGAGAAAGAGGAGGGAAAGCTGGCAGTGCTGCAGGGGGAGGCAGAAGAGAATTGATATCTGCAATAAAACAGTATAGCCCTCCTGCTCTGCAGCTGCCTGGGCTCCCCTTTTGAACTGATAGGGCCTGGGCCCAGTACAGGAGGGCTGGCAATAAGACAGTACAGCCCTCCTGCTCGGCAGCTGCCTGGGCTCCCCTTTTGAACTGATGGGGCCTGGGCCAAGTACAGGAGGGCTGGCAATAAGACAGTACAACCCTCCTGCTCGGCAGCTGCCCGGGCTCCCCTTTTGAACTGATGGGACCGGGGCCCAATACAGGAGGGCTGGCTGTACTCCCTTATCGGCGGCCCTGCTTACAATGAAATAGGCAGGAATACGATGCACACTGGAGTCATCTGACAGCATCCAGCAGGGGAGGCGGCTGTAAGACAAACCGGCAACCGGGCCCCAAAACAGGAAGGCTGCTAATAGTACACAGCAACAGTCCCTGCACTGTCCCACCTCCACAGGAACCTGACCCTACACTACTCCAACTGTCCTTAGCCAGTAGGAGATCTGTCCCTGTCCTACTCACTACACTGAGTGCATACCAACCCGGAGGAGACATTGGTTTTTATAAGCACTGCCCATCTTAAAGATGGCAGCCAGGTCAAGCAGGGCAGCAGGGTCTTTTCATACTGCTGCTTCCCTGATGAGACCTACAGAGGCCTCAGAGGAACCTGATTCCCCCCTGTCCTCCACCCTTTCTCCATGCGGTTGCTGAACAGCGCCACCCTTCTTGGGAGGCTAAACTGCACCTGCCTACAAGTGTTAGTAAAGACAAGGCTTAGGTAAGCTATTGTCACCTTACACTTTAACCACTTCAGCTCCGGAAGGTTTTACCCTCTTAATGACAGGCCATTTTTTTGCGATTCGGCACTGCATTACTTTAACTAAGAATTGCGCGGTCATGTGACGCTGTACCCAAATACAATTGATGTACTTTTTTCCCACAAATAGAGCTTTCTTTTGGTGGTAATTGATCACCTCTGCGGTGTATAGATTTGGCGCTATAAGCAAAAAAAGTGTGACAATTTTGAAAAAAACGCCATATTTTTTACTTTCTGCTATTAAACATTCCCAAAACAAAAATTTAAAAATCTAATTTTTTTTGTTATCAGTTTAGGCCAATTTGTATTCTGCTACATATTTTTGGTGAAAAAAATCCCAAAAACCGTATTTTCTTTGGTTTACACAAAAATTATAGCGTTTACAAACTACAGGATAGATTTTTGGAATTTTTATGTATTTATTTTGTTTTTATTAGTTGTGCCAGAGATCAGCGTTTTTTAGCGGGACTTCGACATTGCGGCGGACAGATAGGACCCCTAACTGACATTTTGAAACTTTTTGGGGACCAGTGACATTACTACAGTAATCAGTGCTAAATAATATGCACTGTCACTGTGTAAATGACACTGGCAGGGAAGGGGTTTAACACTGGGGGTGATCAAAGGGGTTAATGTGTGCCTAAATATGCTTGCTGACTGTGTGGGGGGGTGGGTTCTGTGACAGGCACAGAGAGATTGAGGTTGTAGCTTTGCTGAAACTCCTGATCTCTCCCTGCCTGTCTGACAGAAGACTCGCCTGCTTTGTTTACATAAGAAGGCGGGTCTTCTGTCAGTTTATTTGACGATTGCGAGAGGCCAGCGGCAATCGCCGCCGCTCCTCCGCGGCCCGCCTCCCACTGTGTCTAAACAAAGCGCGCGCTGCCGAGACCCTGTGCACGAAATCATGTCGTACTACGTGATTTTGCGCAGCCGAGCCGCCCTGCCGCAGTAATTCTAGGGTGGGCGGTCGGCAAGAGGTTAAAGGACTGGAAATGCATCCTCTGTACTGCCAATAGCTGAGCTAAAATTGTGTTGGATTCAACTTCTGCATCTTATTGAAGAGTTATATTGCCTGTGGATGGTGCAGGTGACCCTACTGCAATTAATAGCGTATGGCCATATCTTCCAATTATCGGTCAGAATTCACTTTCCTGTGTGTGTCATATTGATCAAACGGACATTCATTTACAGTTTGATTATTTCTACTGGGAGAGGGGAGAGATCGATCAGAAAAGAAATGGATCGTTTATCGAAGAGCTTATGGCAACCATAATTATTGTTAACCTAGAAATGCAAGTGTGAGAATACCTTGCTGGTATGAGTTATGTCCTGAAAGCAAAAAGTTGCATGCACGTGGGTGGTTTGGCCTGTCAGCATCAAATTGTTTGACATTGGGGAGCAGAGGATCGGGTAAGTAGAAGTGTTTCTACCTTCTCCTAGAGCACGTGTCTCAAACACAAGGCCAAGGGCCAAATCTAGCCCACCAGGCCATTTCATGTGACCCTCGCACCTCACCTGCAGCTGCTACACCCCTCTCCGCCAGACCTGCACTTCAATGTGTAGCCGCGGAGAGGCTCGTCTCTGCCCCCCCCCCCTTCTCAGCAGTTTGCAGCAGGTAGGAGGTCAGAACTCCTCCTCCAGACCCTGCACTTTCCGCTTCCCAGCTCAGCCCTCCCAGCTTCTTCCCAGCAGCAGCACAAAGTATGGGGGGGGGCGGGGGGGGGTGGATGCACTGTGATGCAAGGGAGGGTGGGGGACTCCTGACTTTTGATGTTGGGGGGGGGGGCTCTTGACATTTGATGTAAGGGAGGATGGTTGACAGATACAACCCTACCAGGGTTACCAGGGGAACTATAATGCTGATGCGGCCCATGACTAAAATCAAGTTTGACACCCCTGCCCTAGAGTAAGCAAGCATTTACCCCGTGCACTGTGGTCATAACCTGCAAGGGAAGACTTTTACTTTTCTTTGATTTGGGTTTTAATGTCTCTGCAAAGGACAAAGAGGCACTTTGTGTCTAGAAAAAAAAAGGTTTAACCTCCACATATGGAAAGCTTCTTCACAGTAACAGCTGTGAAAATGTGAAATAAACTTCCTTGGAAGTGTAGCACTACTCCCTTGGGAGCTGCTGGTGACGGGTTCCCCTGGGTTACCCATAGCAACAGCACAATAGTTTAGCGACTTCAAAGTGCATTTAAGAAACAGTCCAGGGGTTTTGGTTTTTGTGGTTTTATTGAGAACTTGGATAGGAGAAGGGAATGAGTGGGATACTCCAACTTGAATAAACTATGCACAATTTGCTGGGACGTCTAGAGGTAACTGAGTGCGGCAAGGCCGCTGCTTCACCTTGTCACTAGCATTGAAGAACTTAATGGACTTGTATTACTCTGCGAATCGCTCTTCAGGGCCCAACAAGGCACCCCGTTTATCCCTATTCCTCAGGGTTCTACACGGCACCCCCTTTACTATAATTTTCTGTGTGAGCTAGCTCCTTGATCCCCTGACTGCACTGGAGTGGCCCCCTTCCTGGGACAGACCCTTTGGCAGGTCCCTGAGTACTCACAGACACTGTTTTTCCCAAGAGACGCTGCCAGCAGCTCCACCGTTAGCTACACTGGATCCTCTGTAGCTCAGCTCTACACCTGGTTCACTAGGCCGACTGCCTATGACCACTTTCCTCATACAGCAGGAGGAGAGACAGCCGTCAGCCTCCTCCTGGAACTCTGCTTCCTGCCAAAGATGCCCTGTCACATGTCCCCTCCACTTTTATGAGCAATCCCAGGATGCATTGCAAGAATGCTGTCCCACTGGAACTCCCATAAAAGCTAATGTGTCACTGGCTGGGTTTCCTCCACTGTCCAACAAACTCCCTCATTGGATACAGTGGGGACACTCCCTCAGACCCAGAGAATCACACCTGGAGACATGCAACAGGCAACCTAACAGATCAGGCTCCCCTGATAAGCAGAAGGCGCAATAAATGCTTTTACCTAGCACCTACCTAGGAGGGTGCTACAGACGGACGTGCCAGGATAAGGTCACCTAGAGCCCAGGGCGAACATGCCAAATTGTGCCCCCCCCCAAGATGGATGAGCATTAGGTGTCAGCAAAAATCCCCCCCCCCCCTCTCCTAAAGAAAAAAAAAAGAAAATCAAGCACTAATCTGCATGCTTACCACCTAAGCATTAATTCCCCCTCCTCTCAATACAAATCTGCCCCTGCTGAAATCCCCTTCCCAGCATGAATCTATGCCCCCCCTCCCAACCCCCCACAGCTCTAATCCTCTCATTCCCCATATGCCCCACTGAAATAACCCACCCTCCTAGTACAAATCCTTTATCCCTCCAATTCCCCTCAGAGCACAAATCCTCTCCCCCCACTCCAATTCTCTCCCTCCCACTACAAGTTCTCCCCAGTCCACCATCCTAGTACAAATCCCCCCTCCCCAAATTTCCCCTTCTAGCACAAATAGCCCCAATCATTCCTGCTAGCACAACCCCCCCCCCCCCCACCACCTAAAAAAAAAAAATCCCCTACTAGCACAAATCCCCCCCCCCCCCCTTACCATATTACTTTTTCTAGCACAAACCCCCTAAAATTCCTCATCCTAGCACAATTCTTCTTCCCTCATCCCCCCTCCAAACACATATCCCCTCAAATTACCACTCCTAGCACACCTCCCCAAATGTCCCCACCTAGAATAATTTTTATTCCCTGCCACCCCCCAAATTCCCTGTCCCCCCAACCTCCTTGGGGTGCCCCCCCAACTCACATGATACCACTGTGCCCAGGGCAGCCTCCCCTCCTGCCCACCCCTTGTCCCGGCCCTGGCTACAGAAGCAATTTCTGGCCAGCTCAGTTGATGGTTTTAATAAAAGAAAGCTGGATATACAGTATTTTAAAGGCACAGAATATAAGTTGCTAATAACAACAATAACATTATTGATCTGGGGAATATCCATTTGCCTTAGGGCAATCTTTCTCAACTTTTTCAACGCAGAGGAACCCTTGAAACACATTTCCGGTTTCAGAGAACCCCTGCTAAAAATGCTTTATCTGCAACTCATGATACATTAGTGTGATGGTCAGCGGGAAGAATGTTCCTTACTCTTGTGGACATTGGGAAGACTTATCTACAGATAGCTAAAAACAGGGCTTTTTTTCTCATAAAAAAGGTGCAGGAACTCAACCACAACCCCCCCCCCCTCCCCCAAAACCCCCTCCCAAAACTGGTCAAAATTTCACTAACTGTGTTAGGTTCTTAAAGGGAGATCAAATACCAGGGATGAATTATGTACAGAGTGTAGAGTTCAGCGGGGATACACATAGAGTGCAGAGTTCAGGGGTGTGCTACATGCAAAGTTCGGGAGTGTGCTACGTATAGTGCAGAGTTCAGGGGTGTGCTACATGCAAAGTTCGGGAGTGTGCTACGTATAGTGCAGAGTTCAGTGGTGTGCTACATGCAAAGTTCGGGAGTGTGCTACGTATAGTGCAGAGTTCAGGGGTGTGCTACATGCAAAGTTCGGGAGTGTGCTACGTATAGTGCAGAGTTCAGGGGTGTGCAACATGAAAAGTTCGGGGGTGTGTGCTACGTATAGTGCAGAGTTCAGGGGTGTGCTACATGCAAAGTTTGGGAGTGTGCTACGTATAGTGCAGAGTTCAGGGGTGTGCAACATGCAAAGTTCGGGAGTGTGCTACGTATAGTGCAGAGTTCAGGGGTGTGCTACATGCAAAGTTCGGGAGTGTGCTACGTATAGTGCAGAGTTCAGGGGTGTGCTACATGCAAAGTTCGGGAGTGTGCTACGTATAGCGCAGAGTTCAGGGGTGTGCTACATGCAAAGTTCGGGAGTGTGCTACGTATAGTGCAGAGTTCAGGGGTGCGCTATACACAGAGTGCAGAGTTGATCCTTCTTCCACAGCTGCTTAGTTCTGCATCCCCCATCCACATCTCACTTTTATCTCTCTTCTTCTCTAGTACCTCCCCTCACACTGTAGATGGCTTTGCTTCTCTTACTTGCAGGGAGATCATCCAGTGGGGGTGTCAGCATTCGCACTTCACCCCAGGCACCGGCATCTCCTTTGTCCTCATACTGCACTTGGAAAACGCAGGAAGCCAGACTTTTGTGTTTATGAGTGATAATGATTAGCAGGGAGCCGAGGGCCTTGGCCAAAGGTGGTGGAACTGAGTTCCACCATGTTCCAGCTGAAAAAAGCTCTGGCTAAAAGAATGAACAGGGGTGTAACTACAGGGGTTGCAATTGCAACCGGGCCCCATGCAGCTCCCCTGTACATCTGGATAGGAGGGGCGGCGGGGGCAGCATGTAGAGAAATCACTGTCCTCCTTTTTCCTCCTGTAGCTGCAGGAGAAAAATGGAGGAGATTGGTTCCTCTGTATGCCGCCCCCGCCACTCCTCCTATCCAGTTCACTGGTGTTCTGCTTTCTCTGGGCCCCTGCGTTCTCCCCTGCCCCCCCCCCACCCCATGGTCACAATAGAGACCCAGGAAGGGGTCAGTAAATGTGTAATTTACCAGCTCCTTCCTTTTCTGAATGGACTGAGTCATAGTCAGTGACACAGTAAAAAAATAAAATAAAATGATAAAAAATAATACAATTAAATTCCAAAAAATAAAAACGACTGACACCAGTGAGTGGGTGAATTTCCAGGATCCCAAAGGTCACACTTGCGATCGGGCCCCTGGCATTCCACCACCGTCCCCAAGATGGCAGGAAGGGGGCCCACTGCAGAGTTTGTGAAAGGGTCCTGCTGCAGGACCGTAATAAAGGGCCCCGCAACGAGTGTAAAGGGCCCCAGGATCAGTGGGACCCAGGCTTGAAGGGAAGGGCCCCGGCCAGGGGTCCGGGGGGCCCTTCATGGTTTCTTCCACCGAGGCCCTGAAGGTTCTAGTTACGCCTCTGACGATGAATGGTGTCAGTGGGAAGTTATTTGAGAGGCAGAAATTGCTCAATGCTGAAGGAACCCCTAGCAACCTCTGGAGGAACCCTTGTTGAGAAACCCTGCCTCAGGGTATCGGGAAGGATTTTTTTGCCTTGTTGAAGCAATTTCGATAATGCTGCATTATGTTTTTTTTTTTTTGCCTTCCCCTGAATAAACTATGCATATAAGGTCCTGTATATGAAGTTTTTCTTTTTTTCTATTGGTTGAACATGATGGATCGTCTTTCTTTACCCTTCTTATGCCAATGACTTTTTGCCATGACCTCCTCATTCCTTACCCCAATGATGAGTTATTTCCCCTTTCTAAGCCCTCTAGGTTAGCAGCTAAGAACCCAACTCCCTATCAGAAGATTTTGTTTTCACTTTTTCTTTGCGATTTTACCAAGCGGCAGAACTAAAGAGGCATTGTCATAGCATTTAGCGCTGTCATGTGGTTGCGTGCATCACCTGACACCCAGCCTCCAAAGCTGTGAAAATCAAGGCTGGCGTGAACTGAGGAATTGAGTCGCGTAGGCCGGCCGGCGCTCGCTGAATCGCGATCTGTTTAAATATAAATTCCAGCCATTTGTTGATAAGCAAAACATTTTCATCCTGTCATATTATCAGTTTAGGAGACAAACTGCAGACATTTAGGAAGTGAAATACCAAATGTCCTAATAAACATTTTGTCTTGTAAGCAATTGTTTGCTGCTGTTTTGTCATTTACTGCCTGCACGGAGGCAGCGGAAAAGATATCGCTGAATATATTTCATAAGGAGGCGACTGCAATGATGGTTTTTTTCTGATTTATTTAGTGGCACTTCAGAGGAACACAAGAATTAAAGGGGTAGTCCAGCTTGTGACAGTTTTTTGTTTTTGTAGTGGATCTCCAGCAGGACACAACGCTCACTCCTAGCCCTCAATGGCCATCAATCATACCAGAAGACTAGTGACATCTAGTGGTAGAAAACATTTACTGCAGGGGTACAACCCTGCATTGAAGGTGAGTATTTCTGCAAAAAAAAAAAAAAAAAAACACTTTCTCATTTTCACTTTAAAGAGTAACTCCACTTTCATGGGGAAATAAACAAAAAAATAATATAGCGTACACAATTGTGACACAAATTATATTGTAATTGAATGTTATTAACCACTTAAGCCCCGGAATATTTTACCCCCTTCCTGACCAGGGGTTTTTTTGCGATTTTTTACTGCGTGACTTTAACGGACAATTGCGTGGTCGTGCGACGCTGTACCTAAATGAATTTGACGTCCTTTTTTTCCCACAAACAGAGCTTTCTTTTGGTGGTATTTGATCACCTGTGCGATTTTTACTTTTTGCGCTATAAACAAAAAAAGAGCGTAAATTTTGAAAAAATAACAATATTTTTCACATTTTTTTTATATGAAATTCCCCCCCCAAAAAATGTAAAAATCTAAATTTTTTATCATTTTTGGCCAATTTGTTTTCTGCTACATATTTTTGGTAAAAAAAAATTGCAATAAGCGTATTTTGATTGGTTTATTGCGTTTACTAACAAAGGGAAAGATTTCTGTCATTTTTGGTGTTTTTTTTTTTTTAACGCATAATGGCGGCGATCTGCGTTTTGTTTTGCGGGACTGCGACATTGCCACGAACAGATCGGACCCTTGACTGACATTTTTGACACTTTTGGGGTTACCAGTGACATTACTACAGTAATCAGTGCTATACATATGCACTGTTACTTTAAAATTACACTGGCAGTGAAGGGGTTAACTTTTTTTTGAGAGGGAGGGGTGGTGTGTGTTCCTAGGGGCGTGAGTCTAACTGTGATTGGCTGTGGCTTGAGCTGTAGGAACAATGATCAACGGTCCTACATAGTAGAACCGTATGATCAGTGTTTCCACACAGGGGAGAATGACAGGCGGCTTGTTTACATCAGCCGCCTGCCTTTCTCCCTCTGCACCGACGATCGCCAAGTGACCGGCGGACATCGGGTCCGCCGGTCAAACGCGCGGGGGGGTCCGTGACCACGCGGGAGCGCGCCTCCGGCAGGAGCGCGCTCGCTCCCCAGAGCCTCACAGGCTAGTGACGTATATATACGTCACTTTGCCTGTGAGGGGCTGACCGCCGCAAGTACATATACTGCAAGTGGTTAAAAATGACCCTTCCTTTTCAATCTGCAGCTGTTGTAATTTTCTGTAAAATGCAATATGGCTACCTAGAGCTGTTCTGTACACAGAATGTATACTGACCACACCCCTGAAACATCATTTCCTGCTTGTGTGATTGGCTCACCGATTTTCCCAGAAGTCTGCACTAAGATACAAGTCGGATTTCTGGCATCCCCTGCAACAACAATGTCATTTTTGGTGAGATACTCTCAATAGGAACATGTCTAAAGGGATGCAGGCCCAACAGCTTTCCTCATTAGAGCTCTGAAGTTCCAAAGCTGATTGATAATTATGAAACCACTCCCATTAGACCCACTCAGCACAGAGGAACAAACAATGATTTCTTCAGAATAACAAAAGGTAGGAATCTGCAACAAAGTTTGTTATAGTCATTGCAATGTACAGAGATCACCCAGAGGGGAATGTTTTTTTCTCAACAAAAGTGGAGTTACGCTTTAAGGCTGAATTCACAGATAAAAAGAAAACGAGCCCCCATCCGAAGGGCAGCCCTGTACAGTGGGCCTTCACCTTCATCTTCCTTTATAAAGACTTTCACATGGACTTATCGTTTGCACTTTCAGTGCAGTTTCACGCATAGATCCACATGTACTAGCTCCTAACCATTTACATTTTTTTTGTTGTCACTGAATTGACAGATAAGCTGAGCATCTGTGGTCATTTTGCAGGCTTTTATATTAGCATTTTTGCAGGCATCTGAGGCTTCAGCTGTTTTTTTTTTTTTTTTATTATTTTTCGCCACCGTATAACACATACACTATATCGTCTAAAGTATTGGGACACTTACCTTTACACATGAACTTTAATGGCATCCCAGTCTTAGTCTGTAGGGTTCAATATTGAGTTGGCCCACCATTTGCCGCTATAACAGCTTCAACTCTTCTGGGAAGGCTGTCCACAAGGTTTAGGAGTGTCTATGGGAATGTTTGACTATTCTTCCAGAAGGGCATTTGTGAGGTCAGGCACTGATGTAGGAGAGAAGGCCTGGCTCACAGTCTGCACTCTAATTCATCCCAAAGGTGTTCTATTGGATTGAGGTCAGGACTCTGTGCAGGCCAGTAAAGTTCCTCCACCCCAAACTCACTCATCCATGTCTTTATGGACTTTGCTTTGTGCACTGTTGCGCATTCATGTTGAAACAGGAAGGGGCCATCCCCAAACTGTTCCCACAAGGCTGGGAGAATGAAATTGTCCAAAATGTCTTGGTACGCTGACGCCTTAAGAGTTCCCTTCACTGGAGCTAAGGGGCCAAGCCCAACCCCTGAAAAACAACCCCACACCATAATGCCACCTCCACCAAATATTTTGGACCAGTGCACAAAGCAAGGCCCATAAAGACACGGGTGAGCGAGTTTGGAGTGAAGAAACCTGACTGGCCAGCACAGAGTCCTGACCTCAATCTGATAGAACATCTTTGGGATGAATTAGTGTGGAGACTGCAAGCCAGGCCTTCTTGTCCAACATCAGTGTCTGACCTCACAAATGTGCTTCTGGAAGAATGGTCAAACTTTCCCATAGACACACTCCTAAACCTTGTGGACATCCTTCACAGAAGAGTTGAAGCTGTTATAGCTGCAAAGGGTGGGCCAACTCAATATTGAACCCTACGGACTAAGATTGGGATGCCATTAAAGTTCATGTGCGTGTAAAGGCAGGCGTCCCAATACTTTTGACAATTTTGTGTACAACTCTACATGGCGCATAAGAGATGATGACCCTTCAGCCCAATGGTAATAAGAACAAGATGCACAATAGTAAATAATTAAAAAACCAGACGGGACAAATGGTTGGGAAACCATCCAAATAAGGTACTTAGAAACAATTGGTTGTAGCAAAGTCCTAATGGAGTTCATATGGAGAGTGTTAGCAGTTCTTAAAGTTGCTCCCATGGAGATAGAAGCTATCTCTAAAATGGCAAGAGAGGTAGAGAGGGGGCGCCAACTAAGTGCAACATTCAAAAGATACATTTATTCAGAAAGACAATTGGCAACTCACTGGACATGTAAAAAACAGGCACATTTTTAGGAGAGAACACATGGGTCCCCAGTGCTGTGCTTCTGGGCTCTTTATAATAACGCTGGCCACAAACCAGGGAGTTTCCAGAACCACCCTGAGACACAGTTGCGGCAGTGGTTTGACAAAAGGAGCAGGAAGCTCCCAAATGCAGTGCCACGCCCAATACCTTCCAGGCTGTCCCCTGATGATGTCACTTCCTCCCCTGCTGATGTCACTTCCTCCCCTGCTGATGTCACTTCCTCCCCTTCTGATGTCACTTCCGCTCCTGCACAGCAATTGCATTCCAGGGTGGCTTATTTTTCTCGTTCAGCTTGCTTGCTAAAAAAAAAAAAAAAAAAAATATTACCCATTCTTGGCCAGCTTTACTGTTTTATCTGAGTTTCCAACTATGGGACACACATTGGGGGTCTTTAACTGTCTCTTGAGATGTTGGGCTTGTTGCTGTACATTTAGGGTTGGTCCACACCAGAATTCGGTGCAGGAAAGGTGCGTTCCACACATCGCATTCAAATCGCACTGGCTTTGCGATCTTCTGTGGGTGCCCATTCATTGTTAATTGCACTCCAAATGCAGATCACAGACGAAGTGCATTTGCTAGCACCAGATGGCATTGCACCACATGACCATGTGATTTGGTGCTGAGCATTTATCAAAATTAGTGCATGCATTACTTTAATATGATTTGCAGCCCATTTCAATGAATGGGCTGCCAAATTGCCCTGCAGGGGAATGCACGGAAACTGATTAGGAACTTGGTCCTCATTCCTGTGTGATTCTGGTGTGAATCAGCCCCTAAGGAGGAGGGGGATTCCCAACAGGTAAGCCTCCTCCCAAGGCATGCATTGCTATTTACAGTATGTCTTATAGTCCCATAGGGAATTCAGTACGTTTAGAGTTAGAGACAGAACTTTACAGAGGGGCCTTGGTGCAGCAGTGTGGTTTCCATGTATTTGCAAACGCATGTTGTATACTGTATATATGCTATATATATATATATATATATACACAAACTATATTACCAAAGGTATAAAAGTATTTGATGGCATCCCAGTCTTAGTCTGTAGGGTTCAATATTGAGTTGGCCCACCCTTTGCAGCTATAACAGCTTCAACTCTTCTGGGAAGGCTGTGCACGAGGTTTAGGAGTGTGTCTATGGGAAGGTTTGACCATTCTTTCAGAAGCGCATTTGTAAGGTCAAGCACTTATGTTGGACGAGAAGGCCTGGCTCAACGTCTGCACTCTAATTCATCCCAAAGGTGTTCTATCGGGTTAAGGTCAGGACTCTGTGCAGGCCAGTCAAGTTCCTCCACCCCAAACTCGCTCATCCATGTCTTTATGGACCTTGCTTTGTGCACTGGTGCGCAGTCATGTTGGAACAGGAAGGGGCCATCCCCAAACTGTTCTCACAATGTTGGGAACATGAAGTTGTCCAAAATGTCTTGGTATGCTGACGCCTTAGGAGTTCCCTTCACTAGAAATACAGGGCCAAGCCCAGCCCCTAAAAAACTACCCCACACCATAAAACCCCCCTCCACCAAATGATTTGGACCAGTGCACATAGTAAAGTATATAAAGATATGGATGAGTGAGTTTGGGGTGGAGGAACTTGACTGGCCTACACAGAGTCCTGACCTCAACCTGATAGAACACCTTTTGGATGAATTAGAGTGCAGAGCCAGGCCTTCTCGTTCACATCAGTGCCTGACCTCACAAATGTGCTTCTGGAAGAATGGTCAAACATTCCCATAGACACACTCCTAAACCTTGTGGACAGCCTTCTCAGAAGAGTTGAAGCTGTTATAGCTGCAAAGGGTGGGCCAACTCAATATTGAACCCTACGGACTAAGACTGGGAGGCCATTAAAGATCATGTACGAGTAAAGGCAGGCTTCCCAATACTTTTGATAATATAGTTTATATATATAATGTGTATATATATACAGTATCTCACAAAAGTGAGTACACTCCTCACATTTCTGTAAATATTTTATTCTATCTTTTCATGTGACAGCACTGAAGAAATGACACTTTGCTACAATGTAAAGTAGTGAGTGTACAGCTTGTATAACAGTGTAAATTTGCTGTCCCCTCAAAATACCTCAACACACAGCCATTAATGTCTAAACCGCTGGCAACAAAAGTGAGTATATCCCTAAGTTAAAATTTCCAAATTTGGCCCAAAGTGTCAATATTTTGCGTGGCCACCATTATTTTCCAGCACTGCCTTAACCCTCTTGGCCATGGAGTTCACCAGAGCTTCACAGATTGCCACTGGAGTCCTCTTCCACTCCTCCATGAAGACATCATGGAGCTGGTGGATGTTAGAGACCTTGCGCTCCTCCACCTTCCATTTGAGGATGCCCCACAGATGCTCAATAGGGTTTAGGTCGGGAGACATGCTTGGCCAGTCCATCACCTTTATCCTCAGCTTCTTTAGCAAGACAGTGGTTGCCTTGGAGGTGCATTTGGGGTCGGTATCATGTTGGAATACTACCCTGCGGCCCAGTCTCTGAAGGGAGGGGATGATGCTCTGCCTTATTATGTCTAAGTACATGTTGGCATTCATGGTTCCCTCAATGAACTGTAGCTCCCCGGTGTCGGTAGCACTGATGCAGCCCCAGACCATGACACTCCCACCACCATGCTTGACTGTAGGCAAGACCCACTTGTCTTTGTACTCCTCACCTGGTTGCCGCCACACATGCTTGACATCATCTGAACCAAATAAGTTTATCTTGGTCTCATCAGACCACAGGACTTGGTTCCAGTAATCCATGTCCTTAGTCTGCTTGTTTTCAGCAAACTCTTTGTGGGCTCTCTTGTGCATCATCTTTAGAAGAGGCTTCCTTCTGGGATGACAGCCATGTAGACCAATTTTATGCAGTGTGTGGCGTATGGTCTGAGCACTGACAGGCTGACTCCCCTACCCTTCAATCTCTGCTGCAATGCTGGCAGCACTCATACATTTATTTCCGAAAGACAACCTCTGGATATGACGCTGAGCATGTGCACCCAAGAGTGGAACCTCTCCTGTTAAACCGCTGTATGGTCTTGGCCACCGTGCTGCAGCTCAGTTTCAGGGTCTTGGCAATCTTCTTAAAGCCTAGGCCAGTGATGGCGAACCTTGACACCCCAGATGTTTTGGAACTATATTTCCCATGATGCTCAACTACACTGCAGAGTACATGAGCATCATGGGAAATGTAATTCCAAAAAATCTGGGGTGCCAAGGTTTGCCATCACTGGCCCAGGCCATCTTTATGTAGAGCAACACTTTTTTTTTTCAGATCCTCAGAGAGTTCTTTGCCATGAGGTGCCATGTTGAACTTCCAGTGACCAGTATGAGAGAGTGAGAGCGATAACACCAAATTTAACACTCCTGCTCCCCATTCACTCCTGAGACCTTGTAACACTAACAAATCACATGACAACGGGGGAGGGAATATGGCTGATTGGGCCCAATTTGGACATTTTGACTTAGGGGTGTGCTCACTTTTGTTGCCAGCGGTTTAGACATTATTGGCTGTGTGTTGAGTTATTTTGAGGGGACAGCAAATTGACACTGTTATACAAGCTGTACACTCACTACTTTGTAAGAAAGTGTCATTTCTTCAGTGTTGTCACATTAAAAGTTATAATAAAATATTTACAAAAATGTAAGGGGTGTACTCACTTTTGTGAGATACTGTATAAATATATATATATATATATATATATATATATATATATATATATATATATATATATATATACAGTGGGTACGGAAAGTATTCAGACCCCCTTAAATTTTTCACTCTTTGTTATATTGCAGCCATTTGCTAAAATCATTTAAGTTCATTCTTCTTCCTCATGAATGTACACATAGCACCCCATACTGACAGAAAAACACAGAATTGTTGACATTGTTGCAGATTTAGTAAAAAAGAAAAACTGAAATATCACATGGTCCTAAGTATTCAGACCCTTTGATGTGACACTCATATATTTAACTCAGGTGCTTTCCATTTCTTCTGATCATCCTTGAGATGGTTCTACACCTTCATTTGAGTCCAGCTGTGTTTGATTATACTGATTGGACTTGATTAGGAAAGCCACACACCTGTCTATATAAGACCTTCCAGATCACAATGCATGTCAGAGCAAATGAGAATCATGAGGTCAAAGGAACTGCCTGAAGAGCTCAGAGACAGAATTGTGGCAAGGCACAGATCTGGCCAAGGTTACAAAAATATTTCTGCTGCACTTAAGGTTCCTAAGAGCACAGTGGCCTCAATAATCCTCAAATGGAAGACGTTTGGGACGACCAGAACCCTTCCTAGAGCTGGCCGTCCGGCCAAACTGAGCTATCGGGGGAGAAGAGCCTTGGTGAGGGAGGTAAAGAAGAACCCAAAGATCACTGTGGCTGAGCTCCAGAGATGCAGTCAGGAGATGGGAGAACGTTGTAGAAAGTCAACCATCACTGCAGCCCTCCACCAGTCGGGGCTTTATGGCGAGTGGCCCAACGGAAGCCTCTCCTCAGTGTAAGACACATGAAAGCCTGCATGGAGTTTGCTAAAAAACACCTGAAGGACTCTAAGATGGTGAGAAATAAGATTCTCTGGTCTGATGAGACCAAAATAGAACTTTTTGGCCTTAATTCTAAGCGGTATGTGTGGATAAAACCAGGCACTGCTCATCACCTGTCCAATACAGTCCCAACAGTGAAGCATGGTGGTGGCAGCATCATGCTGTGGGGGTGTTTTTCAGCTGCAGGGACAGGATGACTGGTTGTAATCGAGGGAAAGATGAATGCGGCCAAGTACAGGGATATCCTGGGCAAAAACCTTCTCCAGAGTGCTCTGGACCTCAGACTGGGCCGAAGGTTTACCTTCCAACAAGACAATGACCCTAAGCACACAGCTAAAATAACGAAGGAGTGGCTTCACAACAACTCCGTGACTGTTCTTGAATGGCCCAGCCAGAGCCCTGACTTAAACCCAATTGAGCATCTCTGGAGAGACCTAAAAATGGCTGTCCACCATCGTTTACCATCCAACCTGACAGAACTGGAGAGGATCTGCAAGGAGGAATGGCAGAGGATCCCCAAATCCAGGTGTGAAAGACTTGTTGCATCTTTCCCAAAAAGACTCCTGGCTGTATTAGATCAAAAGGGGGCTTCTACTAAATACTGAGCAAAGGGTCTGAATACTTAGGACCATGTGATATTTCAGTTTTTCTTTTTTAATAAATCTGCAACAATGTCAACAATTCTGTGTTTTTCTGTCAGTATGGGGTGCTATGTGTACATTCATGAGGAAGAAGAATGAACTTAAATGATTTTAGCAAATGGCTGCAATATAACAAAGAGTGAAACATTTAAGGGGGTCTGAATACTTTCCGTACCCACTGTATATATACACAAAGTATATATATATATATATATATATATATATATATATATACACATACAGTATATATTGCCCATATATCGCCCAAATTGTCCTCTCCGCTCCTCCCAAGACCTCCTACTCTCTAGCTCCCTGTTACCTCCTCCCTTGCTGGCCTCCAGGGCTTTTCCAGAGCCTCTCCCATTCTCTCAAACCCCCTGCCCCAGTATGTCCAGGCATCCCCTACCCTGTCCGTCTTTAGGCAATCCCTGAGAACTAACTTAATCAGGGAAGTTTACCCCACCTCCACCTAAGAACTGTACCCGAGTCACCTCCATCAGATCATCCCCGCAGCTATTACCTTTTGTACCACCTTTTCCTCCCTATAGAATAGGAGCTTCATGAGCAGGCCCTCCTATTCCTTCTGTATTGAAATGTATTGTAAATCGCTGCGTAAACTGTTGGCACTATGTAAATCCTGTATTATAATAATGATTTTATATATATATATGTGGTGCGTGTACATAGTAGCACCATTTTAATGTTATCTGTTAGAAGAACTTGGTACAAAAGATGGATGTGATATAATGGAATATATATATACACACACACAGAATGTGTATGGTGACATGAAAGAGTGGGAGCACACATGTGCTGGTGATGAATGTGGTGGTACAGAGGGCAGCAGATAATTGATGTGTGCACGATGCTTGATTATACGGAAGAGGACAGATGAGCAGAAAATGTAGTGGCAGATGATGATAGATGCAGAAACGGTGACAGAGGTGACATGGGGTGCTTTAGAAGAAGGAGCTCCATGCTGACTTGAAAAGGAACGGCGAGGAGAAATATATACATACTGAAAGTGACTTCTGACTCTTGTTCGATTCATTATCTCTTTTCTAAAAATGGAATTTATTTCCACTAATCGTCTTCTTACTGTTTCTTTGTAAATCAGAATTTTTGGAAATTTAACAAATGTGTAATTATCATTTAAAATGTAAATTCAAACACTAATGTAGCACCCTCCTAGGTAGGCGCTAGTGAGAAAGTATAGTTTTGAGCTCTGTCTGCTTACGAAAGGGGCTGCAGGTAAATCTATATTGTTCTCTGCCAACCATAGAGCAGGATCTGTTAATGAGGTCTGTTCATTGTGCTCAGGTGCAGCTCAGTCTGTCTGCAGAATATTTCACACTGGTCCAATAGGGAGGCATATTGGACAGTGGGAGGAAAACTGACAGGCATTTAGTACAGCCCTGGTGAATTGGCAGAGGAAAGTGCCTTGATGCATGCTGGGATGCTGTATAAATGCCAGGAGCACATGTGCTTGGGGGTCTTTCATCTGGATAGCGGAGTCCCGGAGGGAAGGGGGTGGTTGCCTCCTCATCTGTAGAGGTGCCATGCTGCCTCAGGAAAGAGGGGAAAAAATAAATAAATAAATAAATGAACAGAGGAAAAAAAAATTTAATTCTGCATCAATTAAGTTCATTAATCAAAATTAAAGTATAAACAAAGGCAAAACATTTTTTTTTTTTTTAGTTTTGGATAGAGGGGAGATGGATTAGAACCCCTGTCATTTTTTATTGTTGCCTGTGCCCCCCTTCACCTTCTCTATTTGTCCTGTTTATCATTATCATTGAAAGTGAAAGTAAAAGAAAATCCCAAATTGTGGGTTGTACCTAGAAAAGAGGGGAAATCTTTCAATGGGGACACTAGTTCTGGAGACCTGGGGGTCCCCAAGGGATTCCCTTAATTTACAGCGATTACCTCTCACTTCCTGTTCGGCTCTGGGACAGGAAGTGACGGGAAATGTCCCCAATGAGACACAGATGACAAAAAGATAATCATTTGCAGCCAAAAATCCTTTTTTTTTTTTTTGTGTAATAGGGTATTCTGTGCAAAGTGAATTTTCATTCACTTTCATTCATTCATTCATTAAGCTTTGCAAGGGAATTTTTACTCAGCTTACTGAATTTACTTTGTAGAGAACACTCTATTACCTGCAAGGAAAAGGAATAAAAAGAGGACTCTGGCTTGCACATGATTGAATGAAGGAATTCCCACATTCAATAAAGTGTTATTAAAGGTAGAAGTTTTTTTTTTTTAAATTAAAATTAAACAAACACGTTGCATTTACCTGTTCTGTGTAATGGTTTCTCACAGAGCAGCCCCAATCCTCCTCTTCTTAGGTCCCCCACTGGCGCTCCTGGCCCCCTCCCTCCCGCCAATTGCCCCCAAAGCAAACATCTTGCTGTGGGGGCTCCCAAGCAGGCTGGCTCCTGAGCCACTGCTCTGCTTTTTTTTATTCAATGTCCTTGCCCCCTCTCTCTTGTCATTGGCTCACTGGCTGTGATTAACAACAGCGGGAGCCAATGGCGCTGCTGTCTGAGCCAATGAGGAGGGAGAGCCGAGGCTCTCATGCACAGCACTGGATCAAGATGGAACTTAGGGAAGTATTGGAAGGTGGGGGGGGGGGCGCCGCACAGAAATTTTTTTTTTTTACCTTTATGCATAGAATGAATAAAGATAAAAAAAACCTTGATCCTTTACAACCACTTTAAACTAAGGGAAAACTCCCCTGCAGTGTGAACATGTGCCATTCCTTTAGTAAATCCGGCTCAGTGTTCTAGCAAAGCCTGGGGTTTGTTAACAGGTTATTGCACAAACTTTAATAATCCGCTGTCCATGGTGCTGAAATCCAGCATTGTGTTTCCACTCTGATTTAATACAAAAAAAAAAAGGAAGGTTAAAGTATAACTAAAGGCAAAAACGTTGTTTTCATTTTGGATAGAGTGGAGAGGTATTAGAACCCCTGTCAGTTTTTATTGCTGTCTGTGCCCCTTTGGGGAGATTGACCCTCTCTATTTCTCCTGTTTACCATTTTATCATTGAAAGTGAAAGTAAAAAAGAATTCCCAATTTTTACTCCCCAGAAAAGTAATAGAGGGCAAATCTTCCAATGGGGACACTAATTCTGTTGACCTGGGGGGTCCCCAAGAAAAACCTTAATTTGCGAGGATTTCCTCTCACTTCCTGTTTGGCTATGGGACAGCAAGTGAAGGGAGACCCTGCCAGAAAGAGACATCAGAATCGTCGCTGTCGTCACTTTCCGTACCTGATGACGAATTCTCCCACGAATCGTTATCACTCAGTTCTTCAAGTAACTCTGTTTCGCTGTTGCTGTTTTCCAGTTCATCTAAAATCGCTTTTGCGCAAAAAGAACGCTTTTTGGACGCCATGGTCGTTCTTTATTTTCCAGGCACAAAGAACTGGAAAAGCACAGGCAGGACACTGGAAAAGTCATCTGGCATGTCTCTGGAGCGCTCCAGTAGACGTCCAATGACGAAACGTGTAGGGAGGTACTTTGCGTCACCGTCACTTGCTGTCTGCAGCCGTCCGTGGTTGGAACGCAGAAGCTCCCCGGCGCTGCAAATTGCACTCTGAATCGATCGGCTACTACTTCACTGTGAGTTGCTACTATCTATCTTGTAATTTATCTAGTATATACTGCACTATGGGGTTCCTGTGTTTAAACACCCAGATGGGATCCGCTTGTCTGTGAGGATTTTCAGGATACAAATCTGGGAGTTTGCTACGGACCTCTCTTGTGGATATCCCTACAGCCACTATTGGTATCTCCGTTGAAGGGTGAGTGCGACCCCTAGTGGACAATCAGAATACAAGCACTTGAGGTTTTACCACAACCACTTTTTCAGTCATTTTTCAAGCACAGCTGTCTTTGAGTTATTTTATTCAACTTTGTACCAATAATTATTGATTTTATTACTATTATTATATTATGTCACTTCACATTAAATACTTTCACCTGCATTTTGTGTTTTTTTTAACTTATCCAGCCATAAGTTTACCTGCACGGTTTTATTGATTCAATACACCTTTGCACTGGCACTTTAATTTGCACATTTTTATAGAGTGACACTCCATGGTCTGGACATACCACTGTTTTACCATATATTTATCAGGTAGCGCCGATTCCAACTACTCCCCCTCAGTGTGCTGCTGCTTCTCCTTCCCCTAAGTCAGGGGTCTCAAACTGGTGGCCCTCCAGCTGTTGCAGAACTACAATTCCCATGAGGCATTTTTCGGCTGACAGTCACAAGTGTGACTCCCAGAGCCGGGACAAGGGGTGGGAGGGACGGTTTCCCTGGGCGTAATGGTTTATTGCAGGGATGGGGGGCGCCTTGACCCTAAACCTAAGTGAAGGGGGGGGGGGCGCACAGTTGTGCATCCTTGCTCTGGGTGCTGGATGACCTTGTCTCGGCACTGATGACTCCCATAGGCAGAGGCATGATGGGACTTGTAGTTCTGCAACAGCCAGTTTGAGACCCCTGCCCTAAGCTCCTATACAGCTGAGAACAGATGGAACTTTATTATTTATAAAAAAAAGAGAAAAAAGGTTATAATTTTTTTTTTTTATATATCTATACAATAATGTTTAGCCTTTCATTTCTATTTTTAACTGAATGGGTTGCTTTAAAAGATGAGTGTTTACAATCACTTAAATAAAAGTCAGCAGCTACAGTATTTTTATTTATTTAATTTTTTTCAAACAGGGCGAAGAACCACTTTAAGTGCAGGCACACTGTGCCATGGATCTGTAGGTCTGAATGTCCCCAAAAAAAAAAAAAAAATTTAAATTCAGATTTGATATGGCTTAATGTTTTTCTTCCCCTGCTATGAGGACATGGGAGATGGTGGCATGAAAGGATATTTTCATCTATTGGAAAAAGTCAAAGTGCCATGGGCAGAGTCAGCAATTTTCATCTGTGCCTATTCATCGCGCTCCCAGTGTAAGAATGACACGGGGTGACAGTGGTGTGCGGGCGCTCATTTACATCTTACAATCTGATTTAGCGATGAACATGATTTTCTGACATTTTCCCAGAACAGCCACTTTTATACGCATTACAGAAAGAAAAGAAAAAAAAAAATCACTATGTTCTAAATCGGGTACATTGTATAACCGTATCGCCATGGCCTAAATAGAGCGCATTGTGTAGCTGTTAATTATAGATAGGCTGCCAACATCTACCATTAAAGCTAATTTTGCCAACTTTCTTAAGATGATTTGAATTGTTGAAGAGAGGACATTATAGAAGCGTGAAATGGATGGAGTCTGTTTAGGAAGAGAATATGGACAAAGCAACAATAAATCTAAAGTACAAGTTCACATTTGCAGCTTTACAAAGAGAAAAAAGAAAAAAGAAGAACCGATACATCAAATGTACGGAGACAATTCATGGATGTATGCAGAGCTCTTCCACTGTCGCAGCCATTTTTTTTTTTTTTCATTTTTCTCACACGTGCTGAAACAAATAATTTTACATACAAATGGCCTTAAAGTGATACTAAACACAAGAAGTGTTAATTGCCATCATTCATTGACATAAATCATATACAGTATATCAAAGGCACTGCATTTTTTTAATTCCTCCGAGTCCCTTATTTCTGCAGAGGTATTCAGTGACATAGTGGGGGGGGGGGGGGGGCAGTTGGTCATCTCACCCCTGGCGCGACATTTAGGGGGGCACAAAATTAATTTCTCCTCTGTCCCGAGGCTTTTGGCCTCCTACACCTCCGATAAGGCATTCGGCATTCCTCTACATAGCACCCTATTTCAGCTTCCCCCGCCCCTGGACTCCTTTGGTCCAGCCTGTCCCTCTGGTGTGGACTGTGTGTGAGAACAGTGGAGGCAGCAGATGGGAGAGGTGAAGTGGCTGTTAGGTGACCTCCTGGTGGAGGACACCAAGGAGCAACTGGATGTTGGGGACTCCTAAACAATACTAGTCGCTCCCGGGTCTGCCCAGCAGGTTCTCCGCCAACAGGTGGAACGATCACTGATTTGCTCTGACTCTCCCCGGCACTCTCCATGTTGCTCCTCCACACACGTGTCTCCCTCTCAGCCACTCCCGAAGGTGGAAGTAATTTATGGACTTCCCTTCTTACTTCTGATTGGCTGGGCGTGAGCAACGTCTCCACCCACATTTCCTTTCTGGCGGTGGCTCCTCCTGCTAGGCAGAACTATTCAGTAGAGATGTATAGTAACTAAGTAGAACTACTTCACTACTGTACTTATGTACGGAAAGGCGGTATCTGTACTTTCCTAAAGTAGAATTTTTATCTCCTACTTCCACTTTTACTTCACTACATTTTTTCAATGATTTCAATACTTCTACTCCGATATTTTTTTTTTTGTGCTGCATAGTTACTCGTTACAATTCTAGAAATTACCACTGCCAGAACAGTAGATGGCAGGTTTCATGAAGTTCAAAAAAATGTGTATAATGTCATGTGTAAATCAGCGCATACGAAAATAAATGCTACTGTATGTATAAATAAAAGGGTCTACATATCTGCTGTTAAGGGGAAAGAGAACCTCCCCCAACCAAGGAGAGTCACAAGCGTACATAGACCTTTTTCTGGTAAGAGGCTGATTTTGCTTTTTTCACTGGAAGTTGAGAGCACAGGTTTTGCAGTTTTGTTTCACTGGAAGAGTCTATTTGGATATTATTTTGCACTTACCTTCATCCGCCGGGTAAGGGGGAAATCCACAAGGTGGTGGGAGTCTGCACCTATTATTTGGAATAGCACCTGTTTGATTCCTGCACCTTTGAAAATATATTCATCTTGTTTTGTCACATATATATGGTATTTTGGCATTATATATACAGTATATGGACTTTTTATTGACTTTCATTTCATGCACTCTTCCTTTATTTCATTATTGGAATATATTGTTGTATATCACATTGGTTTATACATATATGATTTTGCGCACCAATAAGCTGTGGAGAAAAAAAAACATGCAGGAAAGAGAAGGAGGGATGCTTTAAAGGGGAAAGGGAGGGACATAATTTATCTGTTTTTGTTTACAAAAAGTTACAGTCAAAGGAATTATGATTGTTCTTTAGGTTAATCATTTGAAATAATAAAAAACAATATGATGTTCAAAGTTTTGACTTCTTTCTTTAATAACTACATAACACAGTACTTGTACTTTTACTTTCAGTACTTGAGTAGCAAAATTAGAAAAAAAACTACTTGCAATACTTAAGTACAAAAAATGTTGAATACTTTAGTACTTCTACTCAAGTCACTTTTTGATCGAGCACTTCCACTTCTACTCAAGTCACTTTTTGATCGAGCACTTGTACTTTTACTCAAGTATGGTTTTCGAGTACTTTATACAAGTGTGCTATTCAGCGTATGCTTTCCCGCGCGGTGCAGTAACCCCTCAATGCCGCTCTCTCTCAACTCAGTCGACATGGAAGTTACTGCAAAGCGGACCGTGCCCCTCACCAGACACGCATCCATTCTTCTTGCTTGTAGCAGGGCTCCAGCTGCGTTTCCATCACCTTGAGCCACCTGACCCTCTTTGCCAGTCCAGAGAGTTGTCCTGCTGTCGTATGCATGGTCAACAGTCCTCCCAGCACATGTACAAGCAAGGCCCACCATACTGTATCCGAAAAATGTCCAACTGTAATCAACTGCATAGCTGACAAGATTTCTTCACAGTATCCACACTGCCACTGTACAGAAAGAATGTCCCGCTGTCGTATGCACGGTCAACACTTTTCCATATAGTCTTGGCACACACACGGCCACCGGCACAGCGATCAACGCGCCTCTGGCCGCCATTTTCTCCGTTCACACTTGCACCTTTCACTGTTAAGCAGACACAGTCCATTTTCACAGAAAAATGAATTTCTCTCACCCCCTGGTACTTCACGGGAGTGTACAACTTATAGCTCAGACGGAAGCTTTCTGACATTTGTAAGTGCAGATTGTGATTCCGACAGGAATCTTCTGGTTGCCCTGAGCAACCATTATTGTGCAATTTTTGTCTTCCTCCCACTCTCCCTATCTCCTGTAGAGCAGGCCTCACACTTATATTGAGCATTAGAACACAGTCTCTGAAGCAGAAATTACGTTTTTGAAAATTTTCTTCGGCCATTAGCGAACCCGGCCAGTAACCCAGGGTGACATCCCGGATGAACCCCCAAATGTAGCACTACTGCCATGGGAGCTGCTGGTTACCGGTTTCCCTGGGTTGCCCATAGCAACAACATCACAATTTAGCATTTTCAAAGTGCTTGGCTTAGTCAGAAAACAGTCTAGGAGTTTTGTTTTTTGTGGTTTTATTTGAGAACTCGGATAGGAGAAAGCATACTCCAACTTGAATAACTATGCACAATTTGCTGGGACTGCTGAATAACTGAATGCGGCAAGGCCGCTACTTTACCTTGACTATGCAGTGAAGAAGTATTAGATAAGCTGTACTGTACTGTAGAACACTCTTCCAGTGCTGTATCCTGGCCTAGGCCAACAAGGCCCAGGCCTAGGGCGGCACTTTGCAGGGGGGCAGCAAAAAAAACTGCTCCCCGCAAGAAAAAAAAAAAAGCCTCCTCCTGGCTCCCACACAAAAAGGGTCCCCGCCGGCTTGGGCTACACTTTTATTATAGTGCCAGTATTATAGGGTGAATTGGGCCAGAGGGCAGGGTCCAGAAGGCAAATCAGCCTGGTACCCCCATAAAGCGGTCACACTGCTAACTGCCGGTAGGAAAATACTGGCGGTTGAGAACATGTGGACAGACCACAGGCCGCCGACCACACTTAATACAACTGGCCCAACGGCCGCCAATGCTAATAAGTGTGGCACTGCAGCCTAATGCTCCGCCTACCCTGCTCCGCTCCCAGGTTTGGCAGGCATCATGTCAATAATATCATTTCATTTCTTTAAACATCCTTGTCCTTGAGCGAGCATATTGATTTGCATCATATACAATTAAGACTTTTATTGTATATGATGACAAAAATATTTTGGACCTGCTCACCTCATATGTGCTATCACAATATGTCACTGGATTAGTAACATTACTCCAATCTTATAACATATTTGGATGTTTGCTGCCACTGATTATTTCACTTATTTGTATAATGACTATGGACTTCCTATTTATTATACAAATAAGTGAAATAATCCTATGATTACAATCAGTGGCAGAAAACACAAGTCCAAATATCTTAAAAGAAAGGAGTAATCTTACTAATCCTGTGACATAAGGCTGTACTAATGGGCACTGATGGGGCCACACGAATATGCTGCATTGATGGGCAGTAATGAGGCAGCACTGATGAGGCTAAACTTATGGGAACTGATGAAGCTACGCTGATGGGCACTGATAGACTGTGGTTGTGGTCTGTGGTTTACAGATGACAGGGTGGGTTATAAACAGGAAGGTGTGTGGCCTTTACAGGAAGGGGTGGGTCATATTTAAATTAGGGGGTGCACAAGTTTAGTCAGGCCTAGGGCAGCACAAAACCTAAATACACCACTGCACTCTTCAGGGCCCTTCCTGGTACCCCCTTTGTCCCTATTCTTCAGGGTTCTCTACACAGCACCCCCTTTACTACCACTCTCTGTGTGAGCTGGCTCCTAGATCCCCTGACTTCATTGGAGTGGTCCACCTTCCTGGGCAGACCCTTCGGAAAATCTCCTGGTACTCACGGACACTGTTTTTCCCGAGAGACTCTGCCAGCAGCTCCACCGTCAGCCTCACTGGATCCTCTGCAGCTCAGCTCCACACCTGGTTCACTAGGCCGACTGCCTGAAACCACCTTCCTCATACTCAGCAAGAGGAGAGACAGCCATCAGCCTCCTCCTGGGACTCTTCTTCCCGCCAAAGACACTCTGTCACATGTCCCCCTGGCTTGTATGAGCAATCCCAGGATACATTACAAGAATGCCCTCCTACTGGGATTCCCACAAAAGCCAATGTGTCACTGGCTGGGTTTCCTCCACTGTCCAACAAGCTCCCTCATTGGATACAGTGGGGACACTCCCTCAGACCCAGTGAATCACACCTGGAAACATGTAACAGGCAACCTAACAGATCAGCAGGAGCAATAGATGCTTTTACCTAACACCTACCTAGGAGGGTGCTATACTTCTATTGTCCAATTTTAGTGAGCCTGTGCGAATTGTAGCCTCAGATTTCTGTTCTTAGCTGATAGGAGTGGCACCCAGTGTGCTGCTATAGCCCATCTACTTGAAGGTTTGATGTGTTGTGCATTCAGAGATGGTATTCTGCATACCTTGGTTGTAAGATAACTTGGTTAGTTGAGTTACTGTTGCCTTTCTGTCATCTCAAACCAGTCTGCCTATTCCCCTCTGACCTCTGATATCAACAAGGCATTTCCGTCCACACAACCGCCACTTTTGGACCATTTTTTGTAAATCCGAAAGATGGTTGTGTGTAAAAATCCCAGTAGATCAGCAGTTTTTGAATTACTGGGAGCAGCCTGTCAGGCCCCAACAACCATGCCACGGTCAAAGTCACCTAAATTCCCTTTCTTTCCCATTCTGATGCTCGGTTTGAGCTTCAACAAGTCAGCTTTACCACGTCTAGATGCCTAAATGCATTGAGTTTTTTTTTTTTCTAGTCTGGGTATATTGACGCTTTAAAACCCCAATCTTTTTATTTACATTATAAAATATTTTTTATTTTGCACTTGTTCACTCAACTTGCAATGTGATAGTCTTTTTTGTGTGGCAGGCACTCAGAACAGAGACATCAGAAGTTTCTAACCGAGCCCTGGACAGCAGTCAAATTTGATAGGCGTTCTCATCATTTCTCCAATATCTAAAACTAAAAATAAAATAGGTTAGGCATACACTTTAGAGGATTTCAGCAGCCATATTGATCTGCTCACATTAAGGTTCATGTGTGTACAAATCACTCAAGGAAAAGAGCAAAGTTTTATATAGGGAGGGCTGAAAGAATTTTAAAGGAAGAATTAAAGCGGTATTAGGCTCCTTTCACACACTCCGTCCGTTGGACGGAGTCTGTTTTTCTCAGCTGGGGGATCGAGCCGCCGATCCCCCGTTGAGCAGGAGGATGACAGCTGTGTCTCCGCGCTGTGTGCAGAGACACAGCTGTCAGTTCCCCATGCATCTCTATGGGGGAAATCGGATGGGAACAGACCGCCGGTCCGTTCTCATCTGATGCCATCCGATCCGATCCGCTGGACGGATGGAAAATAGGGTTTCCATCCGTCCAGATTTGACGGATCGGGTCGGATGTCAGCGGACATGTCTCCGCTGACATCCGATGCCCCATAGGAATGCATGGGGGGATTGTTCAGATCCGCCAAAAAAACAGACAGGCGGATCTGAACGGTCCGCCTGTGTGAAAGGGGCCTAAACCACTTAAGGACCAGGCCTATTTCTGACACTTGTTGCTTACAAATTAAGATCATTAACTCCCAAACATTTGGGTTTAGCGGAAGATGTGGTTTGGGGGTTTATTATGATCTTTTAATCCTACCCATATTGGACCTTTTGGGTCTTATATGGTATGAAATTACTTGTTTATTGTCTGTAATACCTTTTGAGTTTTAATTAGTGATTGACCGATATCGGTTTTTCGTTGCCGATACTGATATTTGGCCAATGCATATCGGTATCGGCCGATATGCGCCAATATTTTTATACATTTAAAAAAAAAATTTTCTTGACAGGTACTCTTGTGGAGGGATCAGATTTTTTTATTTAAAAGAAAACCTCTAATAAAGTTAAAAAAAAAAATAAAATAAATAGGAAAAAAATTAAATAATTTAGCCGCCCCCGTCACCGTTAGCTCACGCACGAAAAAAAACGTATACAGAAGTCGAGCCGCGAATGAAATCGCTGTTCAAACCACACATGTGAGGTATCGCCGCGATCGCCAGAGTGTGAGCAATAATTAAAAAAAAAGAGCTACACTCTAACTCTAAACTGGTAACCGTTAAAAAAATTTAAAGTGTCGCCGATTGAGATCTCTATTGACCGTAGTTTGTCGCCATCCCACGGGTGTGCGCAATTTTAAACCGTAACATGTTGGGTATCTATTTATTTGGCGTGACATCATCTTTCACAATATACAAAAAAAATGGGCTAACTTTACAGTTTAGTATTTTTTAAATGCAGGGAAATGTGATTTTTCAAAATGTTTCCAAAAAAATGGAAAGACCGCTGCGCAAATACCGCGTGACAAAAAATATTGCAATGACCGACATTTTATTCTCCAGAGTCTTTGCTAAAAAAAATATATATATATAATGTTTGGGGGTTCTAAGTAGTTTTCTAGGAAAAAATACTGATTTTAACTTGTAAACAAAAAGTGTCCGAAATAGGGCTGGGGCTTAAGTGGTTAACAGTTAAGAGTTACAGATGAGAACTGGGGCTTGAATTATTGTTCTCGCTCTAACGATTGCGACAATACCACACATGTGTGGTTTGAACAACGTTTACATATGTGGGCGCGACTTGCGTATGCCTTCGCTTCTGCGCACAAGGGACAGGGCACTTTACATTTTCTTTTTTTTTGTTATTTATTGCTGTCCTTTTATTATCTGATCTCCCATAGAGGAGAGCGGGACTCTGATAGGTCCGTCTTTGCACAGTAAGCAGAGACGGACCTGTCATCCGCCTGCTTATCCGGAATCAACAGAGCGATCCCCGCTGAGCAAGCGGAGTCCGCCTGAGCAGATCCACCCTGTGAGAAAGGCGCCCAAATGAAACAAAATAAAACCAGAACGAAATGAAGTTAGTAACTTACCGAATAGATCTAAAACAAAACAATTTTTTTTGTTCTGCACATGTCTACTGAACAGGCCAGAATAATCAACACAGCTACAGGGATTACAGTGAGCTCAACTAAATTTGCCTAACAACAAAACAGCAGCTCCACAGGATACAATAAGCCAGAACTAAATGTACCTAAGGCCCCTTTCACACAGGCTTTCCGATCCGTTCCACCTCTCAGTTCTTCAGGTGGACCTGATCGGACGCTCCATGCACCCCTATGGAGCAGCGGATGTCAGCGGTGACATGTCCAGTGACACCCGCTGCTCTCCGATCCTATGTAGTCCAGACGGATGGAAACCCTATTTTGGAGTCTGGAGGATCGGAATCAGATAAGATCTGATTAAAACGGACAGGCGGTCTGATTTAATCCGATCTCCCATAGAGGAGAGCGGGGATCTGACAGCTCTGTCTCTGCAAAGTAAGTGGAGATGGAGCTGTCATCCGCCTGCTTAGCAGGGATCAGCGGATCAATCCTCACTGAGCAAAACGGAGTCCACCGGGCGTAAAGCCCGTGTGAAAGGATCCTAATCCTTTCTCCTTTCACCTATTTAGAAGGGTGCTACACCTGTATTAGAGTGCCTCCACTCTGAATGAAGGGGCACGGGGCCATAGAAGACAGCGACATTGTCAGATTTGGGGGAGGGGAGTGTTAGATGTACTAGGAGTGTTAGGAGTACTATGAGATGTATTAGTAGAACCAATCCCACTGTTGTAGCCAGGGGTCACAGGTGATGATCTCTAGTTTTCCCGCCACCTCTGCATTTGGAGACAGGACAGCAGGGCCATCTTACTGAATGGGCACACTGGGCAGTTGCCCTGGGGCCCCACTTGCCCAGGGGGCCCTACCTGCCCAGCTACCCAGCCCCAGCCAAGCATTAGTCCCAATTCCCTTGTGCATCCAGCCGCCGAACTTAGCAGATGGCAAGCACCTGTCGGCCCTGCGCTGTTGTCAGGCCACTTGGGTCGTGAAGGGGGAGCCCAATACTGAAGGAATGCCTGTCCGCCTCCACGGGAACAGGCACACACAGGACAGTTGAGTCTGACTCCCGTCCGTGTGTGTGTTCACCTGACCCAGCCACCCAACTTGGAAGCTGTCATTACCCTGGCACTGCTGTAACAATAAATGTCGCCTTATCGATAATTTGCATTTTTATTCTCGTGGGTGATTGGGTAGGCGGGGCCCCAGTACACTGCATTGCCCGGGGGCCTTTAACGCTCTTAAGATGGCACTGCAGGACAGGAGTAGCAGCGGGAGATCTGTGTGTGTTTTAGCATCCAACCAGCTGGATTAGGACGGCATGGCTATCGTTCTGCACTCTGGGAAGATGTAGTTTGCAAGGCTAATGTTTGTTTTGCTGTGCAAGGGACAGTAACTACAGGTCTCTATGGGCCATAGGGCTGAGGAAGAGAAAACGTTTGGGCTTTTATTGTTCTGTCTGGGAAAGTCAGGGGCTTTTTAATGCTGAGAGACAGAGAGGGAGGACCTGTGTGCATTGGCTCCTGCTCACTGGGAGTTTGTGAGACCCAGTTTCGGTGACTGTGAGTCAAGAGTGTATGATGGAGCAACAGCTTCACGCACGTCCTCCACCACTGAACCGCTGACTCTAGGAGGCTGAAGCACGAAGCTCTACTGCTGATGGGTACCACTTCTGCTCACTGGAAGCCTGAGGGAGTGACTTATACTGGTAGTAAACCGCAGTTGGAGAAAAAAAAAATTCCTGCAAGGCAATGTCATAATGTGCTAGTATCCATAGTATACTAGCACATTATGAGAGACTCGCCTTAAAACGAAGCCCTCCAGTGCCACGCTGTCACCGCTGAGAGGGCTTCCTTCTTCCCCTAGCCTACCTTCGGGGTTCGCACCCTCTGGCTTCATGAGTGACCAGGGGTGTGATGATGACATTCCCGCACGTGCGCGCAGGAGCCGCCATTTACATCACAGGCTCTGAAGGTCTGGCACTGTATGCCGGACCCTCCAAGCGCATGCACTGGTGACATCACCGGCTGCATGCGCTCTGAATATCTCCTAAACAGTGCAAGTTTAGGAGATATTCACATGTAGCACTGCCCCCTAGAGGACTGCTGAGAATGACACTTTCTGGATTCCCCTGGGTTAACCGTAGCAACTGATAGCAGACAAATAGCATTGAAAGTCCTTGGCTCAGTCAATAATCAATCCAGGGGATGTTGGTTTTTTGTGTTTTTACTTGGAACTGGGATGGGAGAAAGGATGAGTGGGATACTCCAACTATGAACTATGCAAAATCTTGAGGACAGCTAGCTGTAGTGTGTGGCAAGGGCGCCCATTGAAGTGAAGATAGATAATGTGTTCCTGTTTGAATTACTCTTCAGGGTTCATGCACCCCCTTTCTCACTTGCTGAGTGTGCTGACACCTGTCCACTGACTCTCCACTGGAGTGGTTCCCTTCCTGGGCAGAACCCTGCCAAGCTTCCCGGTACTCACGGACACTGTTTTTCCCAAGGTTGCTCTTCCTCCAACTCCACTAGTCAGCTCTCCTTGACTTCCTAAATCAGCTCCAAACTCCTGGCTCACAAGGCCGACCGCCTGTGACCACCATCCACTGCAGCAGAAGGAGAGACAAAAGTCCCCCTCCTTCTGGGACCTGGCTTCCCGCCCAAAGACCCCCTGCCACATGTGCCCTTGGCTTTTATGACCTATCCCAGGATGCACCACTCGTGTGCCAACCCACTGGGATAGTTACAAAAGCCTGTGTGTCACTGGCTGGGTTTCCTCCACTGTTCAACAGGCTCCCATATTGGATACAGTGGGGACACTGCCTCAGCCCAGATCAATCAGCTGGCGGCGCGCGGTCACCCCCTAGCCTCCTGAGAGCGAGTGACGTATACCTACTTCACTTTGCACAGGAGAGGCTGGCTGCCGCAGTATATCTGCGGTGGGCTGTCATAAAGTGGTTAAAGTGAAAGTCTTCCGCTCTCCTGCCCCCCCCCTCCTGTTAAGTGACTCTACAGCAAGCATCTTGCTAGGGGGGCATCTGGGCCATGTCCCAGCTCCCTGTGTCCATTCAGACACGGATACGCCACCCACCCCAGCCCCCTCTTTCTCCTGATTGGCTGAATGATTTTGATTGACAGCAGCAGGAGCCAATCACACCGCACTGCTGTCTCAGCCAATAAGGAGGGGAGTTCCAGGCATCTTAGACACTCCTGCAACATCGATGGATAACAATGGGCTCAGGTATTAGGGGGGCTGAAGGGGGGGGGGGGTGTGCTGCACACAGAAGGTTTTTTTTTTTTACCTTAATGCATAGAATGCATTAAGATAAAAAAAAAACTTTTGCCTTTACATTAACCACTTTGCCGCTGCTCACTAGAGCTCTACTGCGGCAAAGTGGCTCGATAACGTCTGGCGACGTAGACTTACGTCGCCAGACATTCCCCTCTCTCGGCGGCGCGCGCGTGCCGCCGGACGCTCGCTCCCGCTGTATTCAGTCACAGTGGGAGTCGGGCCAGGGGAGGAGCGGCGGCGATCACCGCTGCTCTTCCCCGATCGTCGGGGAATCGAGTGTGGAGATCCGCTTGCTTGTGTAAACAGAGCGGGTGGATCTCCTAAGTGACAGGCAGGGTCAGATTGCAGGGTTCAGCGTAGCTGAACCTGCGATCTGTGCCTGTGTCACATAGTCCCCTCCCCCCACACACATGAGTAAGCACCAGGCATACATTAACCCCTTGATCACCAATAAAAATTAACCCCTTCCCTGCCAGTGTCATTTTTTACAGTAACAGTGCATATTTATAGCACTGATTACTGTAGTAATGTCACTGGTACCCCCAAAAGTGTAAACAATGTCAGTCAAGGGTCCGATCTGTCCGCCGCAATGTCGCAGTCCCGCAAAAAAAAAAATCACAGTTCGCCGCCATTACTCGTTAAAAAAAAAAAACACCAAAACGACAGAAATCTTTCCCTTAGTTAGTAAACGCAATAACTTGCGCAAACCAATCAAAATACGCTTATTGCAATTTTTTTACCAACAATATGTAGCAGAAAACAAATTGGCCTAAAATGATAAAAAATTTTGATTTTTACATTTTTTTGGGTGGAATTTCATATAAAAAAATGTGAAAAATAATTGTTATTTTTTCAAAATTTTCGCTCTTTTTTTGTTTATAGCGCAAAAAGTAAAAATCGCACAGGTGATCAAATACCACCAAATGAAAGCTCTGTTTGTGGGAAAAAAAGGACGTAAATATCGTTTGGGTATGGCGTTGCATGACCGCGCAATTGTCAGTTAAAGTTACACAGTGCCGAATCGCAAAAAGTGGCCCAGACGTAAGACAGCAAAATCCTCCGGTGGTAAAGTGGTTAATATAGGCAGTTTTCCCCTTTTGAAAAATGAAATAGAAAGAAGTTTTGGAGGGCTGGTTATATCTACTTTTGATTGGGTGCATTTATTTATTTTACAAAAGGTGGAATAAGCCTTTAATTGACGTGTTTGTGCATTATATAGTGTGACTACTCCTGTACACATGTTCAGAAGGTTTGAACTCTCACCTAAGTTCAGCTCCTGCCAACCACAAGCCTTCCCGCTTATCCTAACAGCTAAATACAGATCACGCTCAATGCTGTTCTTACATTTTTCATTTTCTGAATATTATTGTGCAATCAATATCATAATTATATTACACAAAGTAGCGAATAACAGCCACATTACATGATAGGGCCTAATTGCATGTTAGACTGAGCATAAGTATCTGATAAGACATTTACTACACACATAGCTAAATTATACCCCATCCTTACAATATACACATAATAAACCCTTATTAATACCAAAAAAAGCTTTCCAGCATTTCTGAGAGGTCAAGTTAGCTTCGTATTTATGCATCTGAAGCCCCGTTCCACCAGGCTCAGGTTAATGACGCATTTTTCTTCAGAAAGGAGAGGAGACATCTGAAAAGAGCATTAATTAAGTGTACAGTACTTTTCAGCTTAATAATAGTTGCTGTTGGCCAGGAAGATGACGTAAATGGGTTCGTCTGTCTTCTAACAATTATATTTTTTAAGAAATGCAAATTATTTTTTTTTATAAATATAAAAAGTTAATATCTACATTTAGAAGAAAATGACATTATTATCAATTACATTTGTATGTTCTGGGAACAAAATAATAAATGTTGATTTTTCAGAGTTAGTTCTCAACGCGCCAATTATATTTTTCATTTCTGAAAAAAATAAAAAAAAACAATTCTAATGCACTTTGCTAAGTGAGTCATTGTTCCTTTTCTTCATCATTACCTCTGAGCTGCTGTCAACTCTCACTAATTATCTCAACTGAATGTCTGTACAAGCTGACCCATGGAATCCTACTGCTTCAAGACACGAAAATAATAGTTTATGGAGATGGAGCAAAATAAGAGGCTGTGGGCAACTGTTTTTTTTTTAATTAGTTCCGCTATGTCTTCAGGGTTCTGCGATATCATCTTAATAAAAACTGAAAACAAAATTCTGTCAGTGACCTCGAAGACCCTTATATTCAGGCTGTTGAATGGACACCTTCAGGCCTTTAATAACATGCAAACCAAGACAGCCCGTTGGTTAATTAGGGACCACCATGATGTCCGAAATATGAGGCCATAAAACTGCAGTCCAGGCAAACAGCTAACAAGATCGGCCTTTAACTCAATAAGTTGAAGAAAGCTCTCAATTAGAGAATAAGTAATGTGACATATCCAGTATATTTGACATCCAAGACAGATAATTTTGTTACCAACCCCCTACAAAATTATTTCCAGGAATATTCTCAAAATAACTAATAACTGTAGGAAATAAAGACTGACAGTAAAAATTGTGGTGTCCTCTGACATAAGTGGTCAATGTTAGAAGTGACCCTATAAATTTTGGTTAGTGGAAAATTGTCCCCTTGCATTGGTGGTCAGGTGGGAGAACAATTTACCATTACTCACTAGACCACACAAGTCCAGAACTGGATTGTCATCCAAGCTAGGGTCGAGTCGAAAAGTGGGTAGTTTGCCGATGCCGGGTCGTCTGCCGAAGCCGGGTCGTTTGCCGATGTGGGGTCGAGAGCCAGGAGAGTCATCAGCCTAGCCAGGTCATATGTGTGTATATATACCCCTATACAGAAGTTCAGATGTTATGCCTGCCTCCAAAGACGCCAAAAAAATGCCCAAAAAAAACGCCAACAACAAAAATGCCCAGGTGTGTTGTTGCAGGCGTTTTTTTGGGCATTTTTTGGGCGTCTTTGGAGGCAGGCATAACATCTGAACTTCTGTATAGGGGTATATATACACACACACTTATATGTATTTATACACATACACACATATAGGTGTGATAGAAACGAAGTCCTATGCCTGCAAATAATTTCATTAGCGCAGGCATAGGGTTCTGCTACTTTCACACCTATATGTGTGTATGTGTATATATACATATATGTGTGTGTGTATATATACCCCTACACAGAAGTTCAGATGTCATGCCTGCCTCCAAAGACGTCCACAAAAAAGCCCAATAAACGCCTGCAACAAAAACGGCTGGGTGTGAAAATAGCGGAGCCACTATCCTGCTCTACTGCAATTCTAATACAAACAATCTTTTTTTTCTGGTTCTGGACATGCTACAGAGCTGAAACTTCACAGCTACACTTTTTGACCCCCCCAGACACTAAATCCAAAGAAATCTTGAGGCCATAAAACTGCAGTCCAGGCAAACAGCTAACAAGATCGGCCTTTAACTCAATAAGTTAAAGAAAGCTCTCAATTAGAGAATAAGTAATGTGACGTATCTAGCATATTTGACATCCAAGACAGATAATTTTGTTACCAACCACCTACAAAATTATTTCCAGGAATATTCTCAAAATAACTAATAACTGTAGGAAATAAAGACCGACAGTAAAAATTGTGGTGTCCTCTGACATAAGTGGTCAATGTTAGAAGTGACCCTATAAATTTTGGTTTGGTTAAAATTGTCCCCTTGCATTGGTGGTCAGGTGGGAGAACAATTTACCATTACTCTCTAGACTGGCCTTTCTCAATCTTTTTACCCCTAGAAACTCTCTAAATAAATTTCCACATACTAAAAATAATTACATCTATAGCTCATGTTACAGTAGTCTGATCAATAGGGTAAAGTGGTTATCAACCCAAAACCTCAAAACACCATTCTTTTGCACAGTTTAGTAGATAATGTTGTTATACCCTAATTCACATTGTGTGTACCTCTCAAAAAGTCATTTGGTTGTAGCTCTCAGAAGCCTGCTGAACTGTGGGTGTGACAAAGCACCAAAGCTTGGGGGGTGGAGACCTAACATAAAACTATTCCCCTTCCACCTATACACAGAGTCTCTCTGTCAGGGTGCCAGGAAACCAGAGGGTGCCAGGGTGTCAGGGTGCCAGGAACTCGGGATGCAGTTAAAATGGTAAGCAGGTAAGCAGTTTATTGGAGCAAACAACAATAAATGCACAGCAAGAGTGAGGAAGTGAGCGCAGGAACAAGCCGGGATTAAGTCCAGAACTGGATTGTCATCCAAGCCAGGATCGAGTCGAGAAGTGGGTAGTCTGCCGATGCTGGGTCGTCTGCGGATGCGGGGTCGAGAGCCAGGAGAGTCGTCAGCCTAGCCAGGTCATACACGGAGGAACACAGAGAACAGAAGACTGCTAGCAGAGATGCACCTTGGAGCACAAATGCAAGGGCAAGGACTGCAACCCATCAGGTGATAGATATAGTCAGGTATGCAGCATCATCACTGTGTGACACCCAGGCAGCAGCCAAGTGATGATTCAATCAGAGTTTATAAGAGGCAGCAATCTGCACATGTCCAAGATGACTGCCAACAGGAGGTCAAGGTAAGACCTTGACACTCTCTCTGTATTCTCTGATGTCTCTCTCTCTCTCACACTGATGTCTCTCTCTCTCTGGCTGATGTCTCTCTCTCTAAAATCTTTCTCTGAATTTTCTCTCTGATGTCTCTCTCTAAACTCTCTCTCTCTCTCTCTGATGTCTCTCTCTCCCTGAAGACTCTCTGATGCCTCTCTCTCTCCCCGAAAACTCTCTCTGATGTCTCTCTAAAGTCTCTCTCTCTCTCTCTGATGTCTCACACGCTCTCTCTGATGTACAAAGAACAAATGACTCCTGCGCTTGAGGGGTGGCCTTGCGGCTGGTATCCTGAAAATGTGATTCAGGTCAAATTGCAGTAAATTCAGGCTGTGCTGCCACTCTCAACGGGTTGTGGTAACCCAAAGCAGATACTGGAAAAGAGAAATGGACAGAGGGCGCACCAGCCTAGCACATTATCTTTAAAACAATTTATTGCAATAGACATGTATACACTTTATACTCACAAAACATTTATGAAAAACGAGCAATAAGCAATGAGGGGCCACCAGGGGTCTCCACTGGGCATCCTCAGCTGCCGCAGGCCGTGGAAGGATGTAGACCTCCAAAAAACCGCTTACGCGTTTCGGGGTGTTCCCCCTTCATCAGAGCTCTCTCTGATGTCTCTCTCACTCACAGTGAGCTTTTTACCTGGATCTCCAGAGGAGAGGAGAGAGGAAAAAGAAAGTAAACACGACTTTGATCTCTGTCACAGCGAGGTACAGAGCAGCAGGAGGAGAAATGCCCCTTCACACAGGTTCATGCATGTGTCTCATTACACAGGCTGTCAATCAAAAGAAAAGAGGCGTGATGCCACCATTTTTTTGTGGTGTTGGGTTTTTGTTAATCAGTACAGTGGGGAGGATTACAGATAACAGGTTGTTCTTCTACCAGCCATACTATGCACAAATTATTTGTGCCATTGTTCTTTATTAGATTCTGTTCACATTATGGCGACACGACTCTGTACTACTTCGGGGGCGACTTGTGAAGTCCAGTGCACCGCGACTTCGGCGCGACTTGCACGGACTTCATATAATGAATGTCTATGCAAGTCGCTCCGAGGTCGCCCCAAAGTAGTACAGGACCCTTTTTATAAGTCGGAGCGACATGTGTCGCTCCTATTAGAACGGGTCCTGTAGCAGTCAATGGACAGTGAGGGACCGCGACTCATCAGGCTGACAAGTCGCCTGACAAGTCGCGCTGGTGTGAATCGAGTCTAAGTGTTCTGTTGGTATTTGACTTTCCAGTTTTACAATCACTTTAAAGAAAGTTTTCAATAAGAAAATAAGTAATGTGCTGTACCTAGTATATTTGACATCCAGGGCAGATCATTTTGTAACCAACCTCCTACAAAACTATTTTCAGGAATATTTTTTAGATAAATAATAACTGGATGATAGAAAAACAAATAGAGAGTAAAATTCATGGCGTCTTTTCACATTAGTGGTCAGTGTAAAAGTGACCACCTTAGATTGGTGGTTAGAGGAAAATTGTCCCATTGCATTGGTGGTCAGCTTGGAGATTAATTCACCATTGTCCATTAGAATGGCCTTTCTCAACTTTTTCCCCCTAAGGAACCCTTGAAATAAATGTCCCCATGCTCCAGCTCATTGTACATTAATATGATCAATAAGTTAAAAAAAAATTTGAATTTTAGAAAAAGTAATGGGGCATACCTAGGATATTTGACATCCATTGCAGACAGTTTTATTACCAACCTCCAAAAAAAATATTTCCAGGAATATTTTTGAAACAAAAAATAACTGTAGGAAATAAAGACGGACAGACAGTAAAAATTGGGGCGTCCTCTGACACTAGTGGTCAGTGTAGAAGTGAACCCTTCGATTTGTGGTTAGTTGAAAATGGGTCCCTTGCATTAGTAGTCAGATGGGCGACCAAATCCACTATTGCTCACCACTCAAGGAACCCCTTGTAAGTTCATTGCATTGGTGGTCAGCTGGGGGGTTAATTCACTACTGCTCACTAGACAAGCCTTTCTCAAACATTTTACTTCTAAGGAACCCTTAAAATAAATGTTCCCACACTAAAAATAATTACATCTACAGCTCACGGTACATTAACATGATCAATAGGTTAAAGAAAGTTTTGAACAAGAGAATAGGTAACGTGGCGTACCTAGCATATTTCTGATCCAAGGCAGATAATTTTGCTACCAACCCCCTACAAAATAATTTTCAAGGATATTGTAGAGTGTAAAATACTCAAGGAAATCAATATTGACATTAATGGTCAGCATAGAAGTAACCCCGTAGATTGGTGATTAGTGATAAATTGTCCCCTTGCATTGATCATCTGCTGGGAGATCAATCCACCATTGCTTGCCACTCAAGGGACCCCTAGCAACTTCAAGAGGAACCTTGGTTACAAAACACTGAATTCGACAGTTGAACTACATATATGAGAGCTGTTTTACCTGTCAAAAAGTGTGTACATTTTTTTCAGGCAGTCCAAAGATTTACACAGCTCTTTTGCTCCATTGCTGCTCAGCAACTGCTGTTGAGTTGTTCCTCCATGGGGGAAATTCAATACTGGTTCTAATATAGCCCTGATGAAGGGGGAGTGGTGTTGCCCCCAAAACACATTGGCTGATATAATTTGACTTTTTACCAACAGTTATAATGATCTTGGATTCTTTTATCTGATTTTGGTCTGGTGCTCCATTCTGTATTTCCATGACTTAAGACTGTAGGTATAGGCTGATGAATTGACTTACCTCTAGTGCAGTTTAGCAATACAGCTAAGTCACCTTTTTCCCCCCAACCTAGTTAGTGATGTGATGTAACATCATAGCCTTTATTTGGTATTAGCCAAAAAGTAAGAAAAGGATAGGTGTGTAGAACGCGGGTTCGTTAGTAAGGACCCTGATAGGGTGTCTCATCTGGTGCAAAATGTTTCTTTCAGGCTTCTCTCCTGAGAACAGGGTCAGCTTTTATCTCAGGAAAACTGGAGGCTATGAAGTAAAGTACCACAATCTGTGTTTTCGGTTTAGAAACGTTTTCTATTTGGAGTTATGTGTATACAAAAAAGAAGCCCAATGCATTTTGGATGTTCCCAGCCATATTGTGTGTTCCAAACCATAGTAAGCAACTATAGGTATCAGCGCACGAGCGCTATAGTTCCTTTGATAGTCACAGCAGCCGAAAACACTCTGCCACCCCAGCAGAAGAAAAAAACAATGTAATAAGACTAGCGTTTATAGACCAATGTGCCTCTTAAGTGAGTCCATGGTGTGTTCCCATCAAGGTCAAAATTCTTCTGCTCCTCCAATATTCAGATTCCCCTATGAAAATATATCATAAAAGGATCCCTAGTGCAGCAATTTCTATACAATTGAATCCATTTATTAAAATGCCAATTTACTTACAAACATTTGTAAAAGCATGTGTTCCTCACTCAAGATGGCCACTGTGGCACTTCAGGAGTACGCGATGATGTCACTTCCGGGATCTGACATCGTTTCCGATGCGTTTCATCCAATGGACTTCTTCCTGGGATGTGACAGCCAGCCTGCAACAAACCAAATTAACCCTGTCTAACAGTTCAGGTCAAACGAGTGGCTTAGTTTGCACACATTTGCAAATATATAGGTACGTTGCAAGTCATGGCACCCCAGTGTACTGCAGTCCTAACTCTATAAATTTTCTGCAAATTTAACCACTTTACCACTAGAGGATTTTGCTGTCTTACGTCTGGGCCACTTTTTGAGATTCGGCACTGTGCGACGTTAACGGACAATTGTGCGGTCGCGCGACGCTGTACCCAAACAAAATTTACGTCCTTTTTTTCCCACAAAGAGAGCTTTCTTTTGGTGGTATTTGATCACCTGTGCGATTTTAACTTTTTGCGCTATAAACAAAAAAAAAGCGTTTATTTTGAAAAAATAACAATATTTTTCAAATTTTTTTATATGAAATTCCCCCCCAAAAAAATGTAAAAATCATTTTTTTTTTACATTTTTGGCCAATTTGTTTTCTGCTACCTATGTTTGGTAAAAAAAATCACAATATGCGTATTTTGATTGGTTTGCGCAAAAGTTATTGCGTTTACTAACTAAGGGTAAGATTTCTGTCATTTTTGGTGTTTTTTTTTTAACGCGTAATGGCGGCGATCTGCAATTTTTTTTGCGGGACTGCGACATTGCGGCGGACAGATCGGACCCCTGACTGACATTCTTGACACTTTGGGGGTACCAGTGACATTACTACAGTAATCAGTGCTATACATATGCACTGTTACTGTAAAAATGACACTGGCAGGCAAGGGGTTAATTTTATTGGAGAGGGAGGGGTTAATGTATGCCTGGGGCTTACTGACGTGTGTGGGGGGGGGGAGGTGACTGTGTGACACAAGGACAGATCGAGGGTTCAACTATGCTGAACCCTGCAATCTGACCCTGCCTGTCACTTCAGAGATCCGCCCGCTTGTGTTTACACAGGCGGGCGGATCTCCACACTAGATTCCCAGACGATCGGGGAAGAGCAGCGGCGATCGCTGCTGCTCCTCCCCTGGCCCGACTCCTGCTGTGACTGAATACAGCGGGAGCGAGCCTCCGGCGGCGCGCGGCGCTGAGAAAGGGGAGTGTCTGACGACGTAGGTCTACGTCGTCAGACGATAACGAACCACTTTGCTGCAGTAGGCTCAACGTGAGCAGACGGCAAGTGGTTAAAGAGTTAGGACTGCAGTACAGGAGGGTTTATAATTCTAAGTGTTTTGATTTTTGAATTTACAGTATCTCCTTGGAACTGAGTGGGAGGCATATTGCTCAGAAGGTATTAAATGGATATGTGCATGAATTTTTGAAATGTAGTAAGGTGCATGGAGTGAGTGGGTGGAACACATCACATGTGGTGGAATCCAGATTGGGCTTAAAGTAATATGCCCATTGTGGGTTAACTCTATGTGAGTAGTATTCCTTCTTTTTTAAGGAGTTTTTTTTTATGTTGTGGTATAACACTATATAAGCATTTTTGTTTTTGGGAACCTTCAACATCCACTTTGGAGCAAGTGAGTGGGTTTTCTTAAAGAAGGACACAATACATAGAGGCTGGTGAAAACTAAAAAAAGATTCAGCAGTTGTGTTTAGAAGGCTCACATTTAGAGTTGGAGGGTAACAGTCAGGGCCGGTGCTAGACTATTTTACACCCTAGGCAAGACCAACTACTTGCGCCCCCCGCCCCCAAAAAAATAAAATAAAAAGGGAAGGCTCCTCTATGTTATGCTGTCATACACAGTGACCCCCATATTCCTCCATGTCACACCTGGGGACCGTAATGTCCCTCTATGCTACACCAAGGGACACCTGATGTTCCTCCATGTCATACCCAGAGACCCTGATGTTTTTCCATGTCACACCTGGGGACCCTGATGTTCCTCCATTGCACACCGGGGGACCTCAATCCCCCATGGCACACCCAGGGACCCCAATTCCTTATGGCACACCTGGTGACCCCGAAACCCTGTTACACCCGGTGACCCCTATCCCCCATGGCACACCTGGTGACCCTGATTCCCTTTCACACCAGGCAACCTCTGTGTCACACCCAGGGACCCTGATCCCCTGTTCTGAGGACACTCACTGGGCGGTATGAAGAGAGTGGCCCGCACTCTGCCCTCCTTCACTGGGATCCTGCTTATTCCTTTTCCTAGGATGCTCCTCTTCTGGAACACAGTGCTCACCACAGCTCCAACCGGATCCTGGTGAAGGGAGAAGCAGCAGTCAGAGAACTCCGCACGTCCCTAATCCCCAACCTCCTCAGACCATTCCGGTGCCTCGTCGTTTCTGCTCCAGTAAAGGTGCCGTCCTCCAGTGCCAAGCTTGGAGTCAGGTTCAGCTCTCCTCCGCTCCTTGCTTAATACCAACCCAGGGAAATTAACGACTGCCCACCAGCTCAGTGCAGAGAGTCACTTCCTGCCCAGGGTTTACACCACTCAGCTCCAGCCAAAGAGGATCATCATGCAGGCAGCACTCCTGTGGGTTCCCTTCCTGCCTCTTGGGCCCCCCCCCCCCAACAGTGGTGGAAAGCCAGAGCCTGGTAGTTCAGCCACTGCCCCCAGACACCTAGCATCTTCCTCTGTCCATTCTTCCTCCCCCACTGCCGCCCCCTCCCCTCAGCTCACAAGGATCATTCATGATGGACAGAGAGTGCCGACTCATGACTGCGCCCCTAGGTTGCAATGCGCCCTAGACGGCTGCCTAGTTTGCCTAGTGGAAGCACCGGCCCTGGTAACAGTATATAAAGGGCCATTTGAGCAGACAATAAGGGAGTTGTTACATACATTTAGTGATATTTTGAGCACAAATACTTTGAAGAAGAGCATACTACACTATATAGTTTTTGTTTTCTTTTCTTTTTTTGATCAATCTGCTGACTGGATTTCCATCAAAGACTCAAGGAAATAAGAGATATTTATGTCTTGAAATCAGATTAAAATGATGGGGAGAGATATCCACTGACATTAAAGTATTAAGGATAGGACTACATTGCACAAAAACTGGTCTTAACAAATGGACCACGGATTTCCCCCATCTATCTACTGACACTTCTCTAAAAACACTACAATTGTCTTGGGGCATGATTAAAGCTACAATCTACTGCAAAATGATGCTTAGGCTCGTCCACCATTCTTACATATCTTCACAATCATTGCTCTCACCTTTTTGGCTGAAGCTCCTTATCTTGCTGCCAGAGTGTGGTCATCCAAATGCAGATTTGCTGCATTCTTTCTGACAACGCCGCAAGGTTAAACCTTTTTGGCACTCAGTGGTGTTTTACACCACCACACATTTAGTGAACTACCTATCTCTAACCAATGAATGGGGACTTTTTGGCCTAATTGATATCCCAGGTACTAGGATCTCAAGAGCCTGCAAATAACTCCTCACTATTATATCCCTTGCAACATGGAAAACAATCCTTTATAAGTGGATCCATCGGAAACCTCACACTATTTATTTTAAAGTGAAACTATCTTTTGTTTTCTGCATGGACTGGGTGGAGGCCTCTTTAAGCAAAGAATCATGGGTCAAAAATGTTTTTACGTTTGGGAATCCTTTGTCCAAACCCTACCAGTTAGTACCCAAAAGTCTAAAGTATAATAAAGTGTTTCCAATATACCCAGTGGTATCAAACTAGATTGCTAATTAAAGACCTTCCAATTGATTCTGTATCCTCCGCTTAAATGGAAATATCCCTTAAAATCTGGTAATTAAGGCCTCCCCACTTTCCATCTTCACCTATCAATTTTTAACCAACTGCTGTCCATCCTGGTGCTTGCTAGAAGAAGGGAGAGCGCCTCTGAGTGTAATGAAGGTTTAATATGACAATAAAAATGTAGTAACTCACATAGAGGTTAAAAGAGTAGCGTATATCTGAGACATCTATGGCTCCGGGGTGGTAGTACAGCAGTCAGCGGTGCTCAACGGTGCCCAGGATGTCTGGGATGTCCAGGGAGACTAGGGAGAGAGCCGGCTCTGTTGTCTTCTGGGCGGACAGGCGGGATGTGGTGCTTACTGTGACTGCTTTCTAGACCCTATTCTACTAGTTTACTTTTAAACCATTTTTGAAGAAATTTATATTGTCCTTTTTAATTATTTATTTGTCCAAATGTTTTGGTCCCTAACATTCTTAAATGCATTGTCACCTAAAATATAAATTAGTAGCTATAGCAGTAAAGAGGCTCCCAATGACCAGCTGGATAAGTGCAGCAGCAAGCAGAGGTGGGGACTCGAGTCACATGACTTGACTTAAGTCAGACTTAAGTCACCAGTTTGAGGACTTGAGACTTGCTTGACTTAAATTAATAAAATACTTGACTTGACTTTGAGTTAGTATTCATGGCTTGAGACTTGACTTTGACTTGAGACATATGACTCCAAATTACTTTACTTTTCTAAGGTTTTAAATATTTGCATTTTCTCAAGATGTGTTAAAGCAAAATTAATGTGCCTGTTATGTTTCTGACACCACAATCCCTTAAAACAGCTCAGTGTATTCTGATTTCTAGGACACTGGCTGTTTAACAATTGAAATACTTAACATGTTTTTAGTAACTGTGGTGTTGAAACATGACCGGACGAAGGATTTTGAGCTGTTTGGGCATTCAAAGTGTTTCTTTAATATGCCAAGAAAAAAGCACTAAGCAGTTTTGTTAATGTTGAAAATAAAACAAAACCTTTCCTGACCACTGACTTTTAACTGATTTAAAGGTGAAAATTGGGGTAGATCAGTATTTTGACTTGATTTGTGACTTGACCAAAATAAATGACTTGACTTGACTTGCTTGACTTCTAGCAGGGACTCAACATGACTTGCTAGCTTTTCGCCACAGTAACTTGGGACTTGCTTGAGACTTGAAGGTTAAGACTTGAGGCTTGCTTGTGACTTGCATGTCCCATGTCTGGCAGCAAGTCACCCTGGTGGATGACATGGGCTCAACCATGGTGTGGGGTCTAAGCACTAACTGGTATTCACCAGAGCTTCTGATGGTGGAGATAGGTTTTTCTGTGAGTTAGTACCAGGTCACGGTCCTTAAGATCGCTCCACGAGGAGGTAAACAACAGCAGGTAGGGATCAAGCAGAAGTGTAGTCAGTAAACAAGCCAAAGGTCAGTAACAAACTTCGCAGGTTAGGATCAAGCAGAAGCATAGTAGAGAAACAAGCCAAAGGTCAGTAACAAACTTTGCAGGTTAGGATCAAGCAGAAGCATAGTAGAGAAACAAGCCAAAGGTCAGTAACAAACTTTGCAGGTTAGGATCAAGCAGAAGCATAGTAGAGAAACAGGTCAAAGGTCAGTAACAAACTTTGCAGGTTAGGATCAAGCAGAAGCATAGTAGAGAAACAAGCCAAAGGTCAGTAACAAACTTTGCAGGTTAGGATCAAGCAGAAGCATAGTAGAGAAACAGGTCAAAGGTCAGTAACAAACAGAAACTTTATATCAGGATATTTCTAGGTACATACAGTAGTTGTGTTTAAAAAAAGAATAAGAAATATATTTGTTTTTTTTTAACAAACGCACACCTGAATAAATAAGCGACCTTACATTTTCCTGTAATTCAGCATTAACCAATGACCTTAAATAAACCTGCCTTTGGTTTTTGTTGTCTACATGATAATTTCCTTATATACATATGTATTTGAGTTATAATAGGCACTAAAAACAGATACAATAACAGCACCAAGCTCGTTTAAGTCCAAACTGTGCTCTACTCTTTTTGCAACAAGCGATAATGTGTTATCTTTATTTGTAAATCTTCAGCAAAATAATTGAACGCGAGAAAGGAGAGGAAATCCTCCTAATCTCCGCCAAGTTCGTCTTCCAGAAGCATTGAAGCAAGCCCTTCCATTTTCGGAACAATGCATAGCAAGATAACTTGAAATTATGTTTTTGTTACAAATGATTCCTATAAAAAAATTTAACTTCTGATCCGTTGCTTAAGAATGCACAAAACTCTCTATGGTAATTTTGCATCATGAAAAAGTAAAAAAAAAAAAAACAAGCTGCAAATATAAAAGTAACTCTTTTGTTGCATCTTTCAAATATGGGTGATAGGAAATCCAAACAAAACCCCAAATTAATGAAACATAAAAAAAAATAAAACAGCCCCACACCTTTAAAAAAAAAAAAAAAACTTTTGCTGCAATACTTATCCTCAGTCCGGTGTTAGTCTCCACGGTAATTCCCTTTTGCTTCTAGTTGCCGCCAGTCTTCTGGATTGAATGACAGCCAATGTCATTCAGCCATTTCCTCTAAACCCAGGTTGCCATGATGTCATAGACATGCCCTCTTGGGGGTGCATCATCATGCTGGCTTGGGCTTACATTGCTACTGTACTTGAGTGCAAGAGTAAGGGCTGCTCATCGATTATTATATATATTTCAACTTAACACAGCAGTTTTATTTTTGCCAGTAACACAGTGTTTTTTTCCTATAGATCCTGCCAGTAGATCTGTTATTTTTCCACTTCCTTTAATAGGGTGACAGCAATGTTTCTGTTGCACTGAAATACGTCACATTGTTGTTGTCCTGTGGACAGAGTAGACTTGGGATATTTTTAAAAAGGGATAAACAAATGAAAATCCAACACTTCTAAATTTTTACAGCAACATTACAACATTACAGCAAACCATAGGAATAAAAGCTGACTCTCATGAGCACCCCCAACAGTGCTGTCGGATTTGTCTCTATTGCCTTCTTTTGCCTGGTAAAACTGAGTGAATTTTCCAATTTTAGCCCATTTGCTGTATTTAGCGAATGGTATTAGTAATTTTATTTAAAATTCTTGGCTCATATTAAACTCATCTATTGGGAAAAAGCAATGGAATAACTTATTGACAGAGAATGACTCTCCGGGCTCCTCTGGCAACTAAATTCATGACTAGTAACAAAGGATAAAATTGGTGCAAAGGCAGAGTTATTGATGGATCAGATCTTCGAGAATGTCAGGTCTTTTCAAGTCCCCTGGGGCAAGAATCATGTGACCATTTCCATTGCTTGAATCCCAGATGCCTGAAGGATGAAGTCCAGATCTATTCAGGAGAAGGTGTTTTTTAGCCTTATCAACCTTATAAACTGATTGGTTGACTGCTTAAATTGGTTGAACTGGATGGACTTGTGTCTTTTTCCAACCTGACTAACTATGTAACTATGAATTGCATACCTTCAAGCCCCTTTGGTAGAGACTATGAGAGGTGTGTCATGCACTTGGTAGAGGCCAGGCTGACAAGTGCACTTCTCTTATACCTCCTGTCCAATACCCCCTGGAATCAGTAACAGGGTGTAGCAGGATGAGGAGTAGCACAGGTGCCTGCGGTGAATCCAGACACAGTGGATGATCTGAGGGCAGGCTGGATACTGTTGGGATGCTGTATAAGTGCAGACTGAATCTGGAGCAAAATATTAACACACGTGGAGGACAGGAACACACAGATGCAGGAAGCAAGCTGTAGTGAAGATGAACCGGAATCATCAACAGTTGGGTAGCAGTGATACCAATTTGGAAGACAGGAGCAGGGACAAAAGCTATGATAGGGTCAGTATCTGGTAGGCAACAGAGGTTCTGAATCAGCAGGCCGAAGATGAAGTCAGGGCACAAGCCAGAGTCAGCAAAGGAGATCAGGATCCAACAGAATCAGGAATCAAGCAGGATCAAGCACAGAGCAGCAGAATGTAGGTCAGGTTGACGCCAATGCCCGTCAGAAGTGCATGCTTGTTCACACTAACGTTCATTAGCATGAGCACATGCATGTATGTGTGCCCATTTGTATGCGTGTTTATAGGCCAAACAAATTATTGGAGCACAGTTTGTAATACGCGCACATGCAGATATTGGGGCACCGCTACACACTCGATTCTCCTGACTTGTTGATTTACTAAAGGCAAACAAGCTGTTCACCCTGTGTTGGAATTTTCTCTTTTCTTGGCTAATGAGGTGAAGCTCTGCTCACTTTTATCATTTAATCATGTACAAGCAAAAAATACAGTTTTTTTCCATTGCACGTGCTTGGGTATTCCTTTTATAGTGATTTTTCACCACATTCACTAAGGTAAGGGAAAAGCCACTTGCAAAGTAATAATTTGGCTTTAGTAATTTAACCCCAATGTTACCAATTCCATGGCATGATCCATGTGACCAGCTTTCTGAGGTAATCCAGAGCACTGATCCATGCAGGTAAGGCCTCAAACCGGTCATAGATGATACAATTTTCTTTCCTGCAACCACGGGGAGCTGTCCCTGCTGGGAAACCACAGTGATTATTGCTAGTGGCTATAGAAGCTGGCAATATTTACATTCTAAAAATGTGACATGCTGGTTGTACCCAAGTCAAGCGCTGGATCGACGTGGGTACAATCAGCCTGCCCATACATGATTTATGAGCAGTGGCGGCCGGTGTACTGAGGGCGCAGGGGCGCCACCCCCCCCATCCAATGCGTCCGGCCCCCTAATCTGCATGCAGGGGCGCCGAACGCATTGAGTTCAATGGGGCTTTTTTTTACATCACCTGATTAGAGCCAGAGGCTCTAATAGGGCGATGCAAAGGGTGGACCCGGGGCGCAGAGCAGTGCGTCCCGAGCCCACCCATTGTGTGACAATAGCGAATGAAAATTCGCTATTGTCACACCGATCCATCTCCTGGCCAATCAGGAAGCGCATCCTTATAGTAAGGGGGCACGCAAGCTGATCTCTGCATCGGGGGAATGTATGCTGGTCACTGCATTGAAGGGGGCACGCACGCTGATCTCTGCATTGGGGGCATGTATGCTGGTCACTGCATTGAAGGGGGCACGCATGCTGGTCACTGCATTGGGGGCATGTATGCTGGTCACTGCATTGGGGGAATGTATGCTGGTCACTGCATTGGGGGCATGTATGCTGGTCACTGCATTGGGGGAATGTATGCTGGTCACTGCATTGAAGGGGGCATGTATGCTGGTCTCTGCATTGAAGGGGGCATGTACGCTGGTCACTGCATTGAAAGGGGGCATGTACGCTGGTCACTGCATTGAAGGGGGCATGTACGCTGGTCACTGCATTGAAGGGGGCTATGTATGCTGGTCACTGCATTGAAAGGGGGCACGCTGGTCACTGTGCATTGAAGGGGGCATGTACGCTGGTCACTGTGCATTGAAAGGGGGCACGCTGGTCACTGTGCATTGAAAGGGGGCACGCTGGTCACTGTGCATTGAAAGGGGGCACGCTGGTCTCTCTGCATTGAAAGGGGGCACGCTGGTCTCTCTGCATTGAAAGGGGGCACACTATACCTTAATTACTGAAGGCCCCTTTCACACTTTTGTGACCTCAAAGTCACGCAATTTTTTACAGCGTTTTTTGCCGCAAAGCAATGCCTATTACATTTTTCTGTTTGCGCCCCCCCCCCAAAAATTTTTGAGCACCAGCCGCCATTGTTTGTGAGTCAATATTTTTATTGAGATTCATCAAAAAGAAAAAGAAACAGATGATATAACAGAGATAGCAAGCATAATGAAGTGACATAAGTATTTCAAAGAGCTAGAATAGAAGGTGGAGGGCATTATCTTCCTCCATTAGACACCCCATCAGTCAACATACTGTGCCTTGAGACAACTAGGGATGATCAAACGGTTCGGGTCGACCATCGGTTCGACCCGAACATTGGGTGTTCGAAATTCGGCCGAATTCCAAACTTATTGCTGAAAATGTTTGGAATTTGGCAACCAGAACCGACCAAAATGCAATGGGACAGGAACTGGGCTTTAAAAGCCCGTGATTGGACCATAACCATCAGTAAAAGCCAATTGAGGGGGCAGGAGAATGCTAGGAATGTGATTGGAGGGACTAGGGGGTCCAGAGGCCAATCATTAATGAATACGCCCCCCAGTATATAAGATAGCCCCGCCAAATTCCTAGCATTGTAATACAGGGACATGGAAGAGAGTGGAAGCAGTTCTGTTACTTCTGCTTCAAAAGTGTCATTTAGCAATTATTAGTGTGAGGAAAGGGATATCTAGTGTAGTTAAGGTGCTATTTTCCACTTTAGTTAGATTCAAAAATCTAGTTTCTGTAGGGAAAGTGTTAAGTGCCAGGGTGACCGTAGTGTAGTGTAGGGTGAACTGACACTGACTGCTATGGCAGGGTGACCAAACCCTTCCATTTCAGGGTGACCGCTATAGAGAAAAGATCGTTTCTCTTAGGTGACTTATAGAACAGCGATTTGGCTTCTCGCCTGTCAGCCTGCTTTTTGCTGCAGGCGTTTATAGGGTTTTTTTAAGGACATGTTTGGAGTCAGGCATGACATCTAAACTTCTGTATAGGGGTATATATACACACACATGTATGTATATATACACCTACACATATATAGGTGTGAAAGTAGCAGAACACTATGCTTGCGCTAATTAAATAATTAACAGGCATATGGCTCCGCTCCTATCACACCTATATGTGTGTATGTGTATAAATACATATAAGTGTGTGTGTATATATACCCCTATACAGAAGTTCAGATGTTTTGCCTGCCTCCAAAGACCCCAAAAAAATGCCCAAAAAAACGCCTGCTGCAAAAACACACCTGGGCGTTTTTGTAGCTGGCGTTTTTTTGGGTGTCTTTGGAGGCAGGCAAAACATTTGAACTTCTGTATAGGGGTATATATACACACACACTTATATGTATATATACACATACACATATATAGGTGTGAAAGTAGCAGAACACTATGCTTGCGCTAATGAAATAATTAACAGGCATATGTTTCTGCTCCTATCACACCTATATATGTGTATGTGTATAAATACATATAAGTGTGTGTGTGTATATATACCCCTATACAGAAGTTCAGATGTTTTGTCTGCCTCCAAAGACCCCCAAAAAATGCCCAAAAAAATGCCTGCGCCAAAAAAAAAACGCCCAGGTATGTTATTGCAGGCGTTTTTTTGGAACATTTTTTTGGGGTCTTTGGAGGCAGGCAAAACATCTGAACTTCTGTATAGGGGTATATATACACACACACTTATATGTATTTATACACATACACACATATAGGTGTGAAAGGAGAGAAGCCATATGGGTGTTAATTATTTCATTAGCGCAAGTATAGTGTTCTGCTACTTTCCCACCTATATATGTGTATGTGTATATATACATATAAGTGTGTGTGTATATATATATATACCCCTACACAGAAGTTCTGATGTTATGCCTGCCTCCAATAACCCCCAAAAAATGCTACAAAACCGGCAAGGTGTGAAAATAGCGGAGCCATATCCCTGTTCTATAAGTGTTCTAATACAAATGATCTTTTTTTTTCTGGTCCTGGACATGCTACAGAGCTGAAACTTCACAGGTACACTTTTTAGACCCCCAGACACTAAATCCAAAGAAATATCATTTTTTTTTTCAATATTTTTTTCAATAATTGGCTCTCTATCAAAAATTACAATTTTTAAGAACTTTATTTTGTGTGATTAATAGTCTCTGGGGCATGACCCAGAACCCTAGGCACTTTTTAGGGGCATTTATTGGGTTTTAGGGCTTCAAAATGGGGTTTTTTGATTACCGAAGTTCGGGTCCCATTGATTTCAATGGGGTTCTGAAATCCAGGCCGATCTTTCTGGAAGTTCTGGTGTTCTGGTCGAACCAAACTTTTGAAAAGTTCGATCATCCCTAGAGACAACACAACCAACCTTTATGGTTCAGTGTTCTTCATTGAAGGTTTACACATGTGAGAGATACAGGTAAAGGAAAAGGGTAAACAGGGGCCTAAGCGGCCCCATAGGAATAAGGGATGGAAATTACATACCTAGTGAAAACGGTTACAATCAGTTACCAGCAATGTGCTTTATATTGACTCAAACTGTATAATTTTACAGGGGAAAGTTAGAGTTAAGAAATCAGTAGGTGATACATCTGCGGCTATGAGGAAATATGACTTTTGGGATAATTAGGTGTTATATCTTGGAAGAACATGGGTGTGCTAGCCATTGGTCCCATAATGAATTAAACTTTGTTAAGGAATCATTCTTCATAGGGAACGTCCGTTCGAGAGAGCAGCATCACCAGAGAATCCAAATCTATTCAGGACAGCTTCCAGAAATCCCCAGTGCACACGACTGAATGCTTTCTCGGGATCTAATGTCCAGAAGAGCGCAGGAGTTTTTTGTATTTCAGCAATTTTAGGCATGTTTAAAATTGTCCTTGTGGCATCAGGGGCTTGACACCCTTTAATGAATCCTACTTGGTCTGGCTCAATTAAAGAGGGTAGAATATCCAGTAGTCTGAGATCTAATGCTTTTGCATAACTTTTTATGTCCGAATTGAGGAGTGAGATAGGTCTGTAAATGCTAGGGAGGGAGGTGTCTTTATCTGGTTTAGGTATAGTGGTGATCACTGTCTGAAGCAGTTCTTTAGCGAAATGACCTTTGGTCATTGCTAAAGCCCATGCATGATTTAAACTGTCAATGGTTGGCTTTACACAGCCTTGTCTATCATTGGATGATCACCAGGACCACTGGGACTTATGCCATTGGAACAAAAATCTGCCCACTCATTGGAAACCCATGTGCTACCTACATGCAACAGCTGCAATGCCATACCGCCTGGAACTGATTGCCACCCATCTGAAAAGTACTTCAGCAGTTAAGTCAAGCAGAACTGTCAGGATCTTGAAGATTATCATTTGATTATAATATCCTTTATAGAAAGATAGAAAAAAAAGTAGAATTGTTTCCCATTCTATTAGCAAAAAATAACAAATTTTTCAGAATTTCAAAAGTGCAGACAGAAAAAAAAATAAAGAAAGTATTTTTTTTCTCTATGACAGCTCTTGATTCATATCACTAAAGGTTTTAATGAAGCTTGAAGAATTGTCATAGAACAGTGTTACTCCTTGTCCCATGCGTAAATTATAAATGCTAAGCCCTATTAAATTTACCTGCAGGCTGACTTTCCAGAAGCATGAAACAGCTCTTACACTTTTTTCAGTAGAAGCAAAATTTACAGCTTTCACAGGCTCAAATTCTTTTGTAGGACAATGAAGAGTGCTAAAAAGAACGCATAATGCATTTTTTAATTCAGACTATTATTTGTGAGTCATCCTACCTTGCAAATGCAAAATGCTTGTACTGGAGAAAAGAAAGAGAGGTGGAGGAAAAAAGATGTTCAAATGGGTTTACATTTATGAAAAGTTTCAGGCACTTCTATAACAAATAAAAGCCATAATTGGCTAAAAAAATAAAATATAAATATTCATGTCAGTAGCAGCAATGAGACAGCCAATTGTGATATGTATTATGTTATGCAAACACAAAAATCAGAAATTGTAAAGGTGTTTAGAGGACGCTGGCTATAATTTAACATATATTCAGTATGAAATGCAAGGCTGGCGAATGAAAGGGTTCCAGTAAAAGGATGATAATACATGGAATTCTCAAGAAAAAAAAAGCCCATTTCAAGCTTGGACAAAACACACAAGTAAATTAAATCTCCAGATGCTCTTAAAATTTTATAACAAGCGCTCTGGATGTTATACTTTTTTTAATATGTTCATTTTCAGTTTTCATTTTTAAGTGCAAAAATCAAGAGAAAATAATTGGCTATGCATAGCCAAAAGTAAATTGTGATACCCAACATGTGTGTGTGGGATGTAAGTACACCTTACATCCCACACACACTTTCACACTTGGCTCTCCCCTCGAAACAAGGGCACAACCAAAGCCATTAAATAGAATACAGAAACCAGCCTATGTGTATTGAAGGTAGCAGATTAATTTTTGTATACCAGGAGATAAACAGTCAGTTGGTTGACCATGGTTGCCAGATCTTTTTAGTGCAGGCTCTACCTATGTATTATGACGGTGTTCACCGTCACTGGAATTTAAGGACAGATGGGTGATGGTTTGGATTGCTTCATATTTGTCAGCAATGTCTCCATGTAGAAAAATTGAGATTTGTTCCCATTTGCCATGAGGTCTGTGATTTCTGAGTGCTGTATGTGTTACATATCTTTCAGTGTCAGAGAGGCTTTCCTTTTGTTTGTGTATTGGGAGGGAATGTGGATTGCCCTGTCTCATGCTGAGTGCTGATGACCTCCCATTGTTCCGTGTCTGGCTATTGTGTACCTTGATTGCCCCCTGGGGGCTTCTGTCTCATTACACATAACAGTCCTTCTACTCAAGCTATCGGACCAATCCCTGCTGACTCATTTTCAAGTCCTCATTTGCATGGCTAAGGAGGACCTGAAGGAAAACTGCATGTACTTTGCAATTGACCAATGGGAAAGCGGTTGTTGGGGGAGGGATGTTCCAAATTCTGTATAAAAGTGTGTTGTGTACTTCCAATAAAGGTCTTCCTGTTTGAATTTACATACAGCCTGCCTGGTGTTTGTTCTAATGGATTCCGAACGGCACATAGTTGTAGTTCGGATCCCGGAGCCTTGGTTGACCGAACCATCATACGTTGTGATCTGCAAACTGACTCACTAGAAGCCGAGGAGTGTCGGGAGAGTGAAAGCGAGCGAGCAAGGGTCTCGTCACATGTATATTATCTTATGTTTAGCCCAGCCAGATTTTAGGGGGTTATAGCCCCCTATTAGCTGACTCTGGGTTACAGAAGTATGCAATTAATGTACTCCTGTGACCCATTAGAAAAGCATGGCCAAAAATGCTCTGGCCATACTTCTCTTTTAACCTTCTTTTTGTGAGCTCATGGCATAAAGACTGCATTACCTCACCATAAACTCAAAGGAGAAGTCTGCAAAGATGGTGCAATGCCATTACTGCTGTCTGTGCCCCCCCTATCTGGGGAGATTTAGTGCTCTATTTGTCCCGGTGATCATTGTCACTGAGACGGAAAGTGAGGGAAAATCCTCCAACGGGGACACCTGGTTTTGACATAATTTTCTCTAAGGTGGAAATTCTGTTTTGGTATATCCTGTTGTGTTTCCAGGACAGGAAGTAAAGGTCATTTCCTAAGTAGGGCACAGGCAGGAAAAAAAAGACCCTACTTTTTTTAAATAAAAAAGAAACTTTTGGCCTTACATGCACTTTTAAATGGTTGTAAAGGCTGAAGATTTTTTATCTAAATGCATTCTATGCATGAAGGTAAAAAAACCTTCAGTGAGCAGCCCCCCCCCCCCCCAAGCCATCTCCTACCCCCAATACTTACCTAAGTCTGATCTTGATCTGGCCCTCCTGGGTCTCTCCCTCCTGATTGGCTGAGATGCGGCGGCAAGAGTCATTGGTGTCAATCCCAGTCAGTGAGTCAAGAGCGGGCAGCAGGGCTGATATGCGATCTCTGGGGTTGATTTACTAAAGGCACATAGACAGTGCAATTTGCAAAGTGCAATTGAACTCTGCAAGTGCAGTTGCTCCAGAGCTTAGTAAATGAGTAAAACTTCACTTTGCAAAGAATATCCAATCATGTGCAAGAAAAAAACAAACAAACAGAATTTTTGCTTGCAGATGATTGGATGATGGAAGTCAGCAGTGCTTCTGCTCATTCACTAAGCTCTGGAGCAACTGCATTTGCAGAGGGAAACTGCACTTTGCAAAGTGCACAGTCTGTCTTTAGTAAATCAACCTCTCTGTGTCAGAGGCGTAACTAGAACCTTCAGGGCCTCGGTGCAAGAAACCATGAAGAGCCCCCTGGGGCTCTTCCCACTGATCCTGGGGCCCTTTACTCTCATTGTGGGCCCTTTACTATGATCCCGCAGGGATCTGCAGTGGGCCCCCTTCCTGCCATCTTGGGGCCTCCCCACGGTGGTGGAATGCCAGGGCCCTGTTGCAAGTGTGACCTTTGCAACCCTGGAAGTTCACCCACTGGTGTCAGCAGTTTTTATTTTTTGTATTGTTTTTATATAATTTTATTTTATTTTATTACAATGTCACTGACTTTGAGTCTGTCCATTCAGAAAAGGAAGGAGCCGGTAAATTACATATTTACGACCCCTTCCTGGATCTCTATTGTGACACATCCCCTGCAGCAGTTGGCAGGAGAGGGGAGGGAGCACGGGGGGGGGAGGGAACCAGGGGGGCACACAAGCGGTTTGCTATGGGGCACTCAGCAAGGGGAGGGGCCCAGAGTTCTGGCAGGGAACCCGAGAAGAGGAGGTTTGGGGCTGCTCTGCACAGAGTAGGTAAGTATAACATATTTTTTTTTTTAAATTAAAATAAATTTCCTTTAGCCCCCGTTCACACTGGGGTGACCTGTCAGGCGACCTGGTCGCCTGACAGGTCGCCTGGCATAGAGAAGCTGTGGACCCGTTCTAATAGGAGCGACACAAGTCGCTCCGACTTAGAAAAAGGGTCCGGAGCTTCTTTGGGGCGACCCGGAGCGACCTGCATAGACTTCAATGAAATGAAGTCCATGCCGGCCACTCCGAGGTTGCGGTGCGAGCAGCGCGCCGCGACCTGTGAGGTCGCCCCAAGAAGTAGCTGCTGAACGGGGCCTTACAATCACTTTAAATGTGTGGCCAGGCTACGGACATTCAACAATTTACATATTCTTTAACAAGTAATTCTAAATGCTTTAAAACAAGCCCTCGCTGACCTCAGTTTGCCGGGGTGTTAAATCCTGGACCTCCTCCAAGCTTCCTCGTCTGTTGCAAAGACATACAGTAGAAGTGTTAATTGGTTGTATTTTGTAATTGTAATAATCTTTCTTTGTAAAACACTTAGAAGTTCCTCTTTAAAATTGTGAACTTATTTTATTATAGGGGGGAAACATTTTTCTGTGGCTTTTTATCTTTATAGTGTGTGAATGTTCCAGTCTAACCCTTTGTGTTTCATAAATTGTATTTCTTATAGGGTTCCTTTTTGTCATCTCTCAGAGTGAGACTTTAATAAAGCAATAACGGGATGTAAATCCATTATATATCCCTCAAGGAAGGTCAAAGAGTTCCCAAATACAGACTGAGGTTTAAGTTATTGCAGAGACTGAGCTACATTTTAATATTGGATGGCTTCACCCATCTGATTTATTTCGCGTCAGATTATGGAAACTCCTCAAATCTTCTCTTTCAAACTTTAATATAAACTCACATAAATTAATACCTGTCCATTGGAAGAACTCAGTTCAGCTACAATGGATAAAATGTCCCCATTCATTATGCTGCATGTAACACATTTTGGAAAGGTTGAAAAACGTTCTGAGCTCATTTAATAAAACAGATATATGGATGCAAAGAGGCTCATGGGAGGGGTCTAGTGTCTGTGTATGGGAAGTATGGGTCTAAGATATGAATGGCTGAATGTGTCCCCCTGTAAGAGACAGAACTGGCCTTGGTGGGAAACTTAAAGCTCAACTTGAAGGCAGGTGGATGGGGCAGCCACTGCTGCAACCAAGGACGGTGAGTCAGCAGCATCCGGAAGTAATACATCAATCCTACAATCACTAAATCAATTTCCTCTGTCCATTTCACATAATCACTACTTACTCAAGTGGCGGGGAGAAGACATCATAGGTCTAAGTTGTCCTCTGCTCTCAACTAGGGGTGCAATATTGAGGAAGCCTATGTCATAAGATGACACAGGATTCTTCAGAGATGCGGAGGCCATATTGGGCTTTCAGGAAAACTAATAATAGTTTTCCTGCATCATCTCAGGGCTTTTTAATGGAATTTTTAAGCAGGGACAAGACCCCAGGGTCGTTTGTTAAAGCGGGGGTTGAGAGCCAGGCAGACTTGTATAAAGTACTCGAAACCCATACTTGAGTAAAAGTACAAGTGCTCGATCAATAAATGACTTGAGTAGAAGTGGAAGTGCTCTATCAAAAAGTGACTTGAGTAAAAGTGGAAGTGCTCTATCAAAAATTGACTTGAGTAGAAGTACTAAAATATTCAACATTTTTTGTACTTAAGTATTGCAAGTAGTTTTTTTTTTTAATTTTGCTACTCAAGTACTGAAAGTAAAAGTACAAGTACTGTGTTATGTAGTTATTAAAGAAATAAGTCAAAAGTTTGAACATCATAACATGTTTTTTATTATTTCATTTCAAATGATTAACCTAAGGCTCCGTTCACATGTCAGCGTATGGATCGCGGGCAGAACCGTCGCGATCTGGAGATTATTGCAAATTGCGGGACGCCTGTGCGTGGCCCGATGATTTGCAATAGCCCCCCAAACGCTGAGCGATGTTGCCGCGATTTCCGCCTGCCGAATCGCGGTAACATCGCGCAAACAAAAATCGCGGGACGCATTACGCCCAAAAAAGTACAAGAGCTTCTTTGGAGCGTATTGCGTCCCGCGATTTTTTTTGCTCGATGTTACCGCGATTCGGCAGGCGGAAATCGCGGCAACATCGCTCAGCGTTTGGGGGGCTATTGCAAATCACGGGCAACACACAGGCGTCCCGCGATTTGCAATAATTTCCGGATCGCGGGCGGAACCACGGCGGTTCTGCCCGCGATCCATACGCTGACATGTGAACGGAGCCTTAAGGACAATCACAATTCCTTTGGCTGTAACTTTTTGTAAACAAAAACAGATAAAGTATGTCCCTCCCTTTCCCCTTTAAAGCATCCCTCCTTCTCTTCCCTGCATGTTTTTTTTTTTCTCCACAGCTTATTGGTGCGCAAAATCATATATAAACCAATGTGATATACAACAATATATTCCAATAATGAAATAAAGGAAGAGTGTATGAAATCAAAGTCAATAAAAAGTCCAAAATATTGTAAATATATATATATATATGTGACAAAACAAGATGAATATATTTTCAATGGTGCGGGAATCAAACAGGTGCTATTCCAAATAATAGGTGCAGACTTCCACCACAAGTTTTTGAACTTCATGAAACCTGCCATCTACTGTTCTGGCAGTGGTAATTTTTATAATTGTAACGAGTAACTATGCAGCACAAAAAAAAAATATCGGAGTAGAAGTATTGAAATCATCGAAAAAATGTAGTGAAGTAAAAGTGGAAGTAGGAGAAAAAAATTATACTCCAGGAAAGTACAGATACCGCCTATCGGTACTTAAGTACAGTAGTGAAGTAGTTCTACTTAGTTACTATACATCTCTGGAGCCAGGAGAGTCGTCAACCAAGCCATGTCATAAACGGAGGAACACGAAGAACAGAAGACTGCTAGCCAAGATGCACCTTGGAGCAACAAGGGCAATGACTGCAACTCATCAGATGATAGATACAGTATAGTCAGGTGTGCATCATCATCACTGTGCGACACCCAGGCTGCAGGCAAGTGATGATGCAATCCGAGTTTATAAGAGGCAGCAGTCTGCACAAGTTGAAGATGGCTGCCAACAGGAGGGCAAGGTAAGACCTTGACACCCTGTGCCTTGTTTCTGGTAAACCGTGAACTCTGTGCTCCTCCCATGCACTTCCTTTTTTAGCCATATCTTTGCACTTCCTGTTTGCCAGATTATTGTGCTCTCTCTAGTCAAGATTTTGTTCTTGTCATTGCTTCTGACGTCCAGATCTACTCTACCACCCTTTACTGACCTTTGGCATGTTCCTTGCCTATGCTTCTGCTTGATTCCAACCTGCAACTATGAGTTACCAACCTTTGCCTTGTTTACTGACTATGCTTCTGCCTAATTCTTACCTGCTTTATCTGACACTGGACCCCGGATTGCTCACTTTCTGGTGCAGTGATCCTGAGGACCGCAACCTGCTACTAACACACAGCAAAACTCATCTCCACCATCAAGAGTTCTTGTGAACACCGGTTAGTGCTTAGACCCCGCACCTCAGGTGAGCTCCTGTCACCTGCCAGAGTGACCTGCTTGTTCACTTATCCTGCAGGTCGGTGGGAGCCTCTCCTGAGAATGGCCCCTGACCATGACAGAGTCTCTTAAGCTGTTGTCTCCTGGTTCAGGTGAAATCTTCTTTCTCCGATGACCCCCTCCCCCACCCGTGCCACAGTCATTTTCTGGTGCAGCAGTGGTTTTATCAATAAAACAAGATCTATTATTGGAGAAGGTGGACTTTTCATTCATCTGCCTGTCCTCCATTCATGATCATCTGAAGTAGGGCATCTTTAAATGGAAGAAGTGGTGGAAAGGGTGGGCATAGTCAGGAACTTTTGATGAGTACCTATCACAGCTCCCCCCATTCTATTAACCCCCATCGCACTGGAATATTACAGGCAGTGGAGGGAAGGGGCAAGGCAAAAACGTACTTTGTGCTAATTTTTAAAAAAAGTTCAACTAAACTTAGGCTGTGACTGCAGAATAATAAAATCAGCCTACCCGGCCAGGCAGAGCTGCGATGTGTTGCACAGCTGAAAAAAATCTCAGAACTGGATGGACAATAATACAAACCGTTTGGCAAATAAAACAGCTCCCATATATCTATTCCATCTGTGTATTTAGCTTTTTGCTTTGAGTTACGTTTTAGCACACTGTTAAGGCCATAATTGTTGCTTCAAGCAATTTTCACACGTGTATTTATATATATATATATATGTATATAAAAAATAAAAAAGACTTTCATTTAATGAAGGCCTTAGGATAAACATCTGTGTTCTCTGCTGGACCAAACTCCTCTTCGTTGTAGGTATCAATTTTTAGTGTCACCTGTAAACATATGCGCAAAATATATTTACACTAAGCTCCACTTCTCAGAGAACAGTCTGTCTGCCTAATAATTCTTCATTTCAAAGATCAGCTTGTGGTGTTTTTGTAGTTTGCCAAAGGATTACCTTAACTTTTTTCTAGTATTATCTCTAAGAAAAACACCCTGGCGGAAAACACGTTTTGGCTGTGTACTTTATTAGCGTGATTGTAGATGGATAGACGCCGCTTTCACATTGTGCGTAAAGATCAAAGTGTGCCTGTGCTACAAACTAGTTGCACATAGTGAGAGGTGTTACTTTTTAATCATAAACATACAAGCCTAGAGATAACTGTGCTGGTGGCTTCAACACAAATACCTTGACTGAGCTAAATGCAAGCTAAATGCAAAAGAAAATCAGCATTCCGATGAATGGCACGGAAAACAAGGGAAAATCTAATGGTGTAATTGCTGGGGTGCGCAGACTATTGCATTAGGGTGTTTACCCCAAAGCTCAAACACACATGCGTGTGTGTGTGTGTATGTGTATATATATATATATATATATATATATATATATATATATATACACACACACACTATATTACCAAAAGTATTGGGATGCCTGCCTTTACACACACATCAACTTTAATGGCATCCCATTCTTAGTCCGTAGGTTTCAATATTGAGTTGACCCACCCTGTGCAGATATAACAGCTTCAACTCTTCTGGGAAAGCTGTCCACAAGGTTTAGGGCTGTGTCTATGGGAACGTTTGATCATTCTTCCAGAAGCGCATTTTTGAGGTTAGGCACTGATTTTAAACGAGAAGGCCTGGCTCGCAGTCTCCGCTCTAATTCATCCCAAAGGTGTTCTATCGGGTTGAGGCCAGGACTGTGCAGGCCAGTCAAGTTCCTCCACCCCAGATTTGCTCATCCATGTCTTTATGGACCTTGCTTTGTGCACTGGTGTGCAGTCATGTTGGAACAGGAAGGGGCCATCCCCAAACTGTTCCCACAAAGTTGAAAAATGAATAGCCAATTAAAAGATAAAATAACAAACCAAGTTATGCTGCAATATTCAACTTCAATCTAGATGTAACACCCTCTTAGTATGCTGCTACATAGCCTGGGTAAATTTAGTTTTTTGGCTCCTCTGTAATCATTGGAGCAGCTTGTGAGTGCTTGGGACTATTCTAGGATTTACTGACTGTGGATTAGAATGCTTCCCCCTGCCTTCTGGATGATTCTAGAATGTAGTGGGCTGGAAGAGGCAGACCCACAGCCAGAATATTTATGTTGTCTAAGCCAATCCCAGGGGGAGGGTGCCCAGTAGGTGGCTAAAGAGTGCACAAATAGTCTGGAGCTTGAGGCAGTCTGGTTCTTGTCTAGGAGGAGAAGTTCCCAGCTTGAAGGGCAGCCCAGCTGAAGTTCTACATGTGCTTATCAAGGTCCTAACTATGCTAAAGCTAAGAGGTCTAGTTACCAAAAGTCTATGAAATTAATGAAGGGATTCTACTGAGGATCTGGTCTGGAGAGTTCACTAGAGTAATGCCTGGCTGATATTGGAAGGAGGCATCCAAATATCCAAGGACATTGTGAGTACAGACCTGAGTGTAGGATCCTGTTGACTGTTGCTGTTGCTATCCCTTGTGTATCTGTACTAGTGCTTGCCCGGCCTGGGGTATTCTTGATGATGTCTCAGTGCTGTCCATTTTCTGGGCCATTACCAAACAGTCTGTCCCAAGAAGTAGTGACAAAGTGAAGAATGTCCTCTCATTACTGTTTAATGCTAATGGAGTATCCCACAGCTCCTTATGCACAGTCTAAGTTTGTTCAGCAATAAATATAAAAAAAGGCAACCCCTAGAGTGTTCATTGAGTCAGAAGAGTGACTGTTGCTGTTTTCCTGGCTGCTGTTTCACTAATCTGGAAAAGGAACCTGTGACAAAACAGTGGCCCTTGTAGGGCTAAGCGCTACATAGAATCCTTTAGTAGTTCTGCCACTAGATGTCCTCAGCCTGATGGCAAGACATTTTTTTCCATTTTCTTTGACCCAAGTCGTCCTTGACCCATGCCCTGCTTGTGATGGCACAGTGAAAGGAAAAGCAGCTTAGTGATGAGATCATTACTATTAAGGGCTTCAAGGAGTTAAAAAGGGGATCTTCGAAGAGCACAGCACGTGTGACTGAGCCCTACATATGGATATCAGACGCTGCTAGGTGCAGTCGGAATCACCTATAATCAGTCTCTGCAGAGCAACATGGGACCCCTCAAATTCCAGAAGTATGTTCTGTATGCCTGTTTTAGAGTTAACGGCCCTGAGGGAGGCCCTGACGCATTCCCAAATGCAGTGTGGGCAGGTTGTTGTGGCCCAGCGTATTTTTTTGAGCCTTTTAAAAATTCAGTATGTATGTTCTGCCAGAGTCTGCCGAGTTGTGGAGTCTATAGGGAGAAATTTAACATTGGATTTTCAAAAGTATACTAATCACTACCTGACAGTACCTAATTTTGCCCTATTCTGGTTGTCACCTTTTGGGGGGAGGGGCAGCAGCGCTATCCCACGGTACATAGTCTACAATGTAACTCAGACAGGCCTGATGGAAAACCTTGAAATGTTTATTTATAAAAAATATATATAGTGATGATTAAAACATAATAGAATGTGTTCCAAACCAGATCTGTGGCGTTGCTGGGGGTCAAAGGATGACCGAGCCGCTGGGTGAGCCGGAACTGTGTAGATGACCACAACAGGGAACCAGGCAGGAGGGAGAAGGATCTTATGTGCCAAAAGCAGACCGGACCAGCGGGTAGGTTGGCGTGGCTTCCTCCCACCCGATAGTGTGGCTGCTCGCACCGAAGTAGTGTAGACGTGCCGCGGAGCCACCAACCAGAGGTATCCACAGCGGAGGCCGCTACTCGGAAGCGGCGTCAGCAAGCGTCGGGACCCGGCCTGGAAAGCATCAGGGTTGCCGTGACGACATGTTTCGCACTGCTGTGCTTTGTCAAAGTCCTTTGAGGTTTGGTGTGTATTGCTAGAGAGTTTTTTTTTTTTTTTTTTGGGGAGGGTGCATGTGAATCATAAACTGTCCAGACAAAGGGTCAGGGGTCCTGCAGCCTCATAAAACAGTCAGAGTAGAATAAAAACACCTCCTACATGCTTTAACCAGACACTGATAGAAGTCACAAGACTGTTATATACTGCTGATGAGAAAAGGCATTTAGCAGTTTATATTTAATAAAATAATTGCATTTCCATGTTCTGTGGAAGACCAGATATAGTGATTGCAGGCTCCTGAGTTAAGTCCCACTTTAAAGCCCCGTACACACGTACCGATGGTCGGCTTACAAATGTTCCTCTTTTCTCCCCGGGATGTCGGTGTCTGCTGAAAAGTGCAAAGACAGCACAAGGACAGCACAAGAATTTTGTCCGCCGACTGCAGAAGTGATGTCATGTAATGGTTAACTTTCCCTGTGTTTTCTATTTTCTGAGCATGCCCAGTCTTGCAAATCTGCGGTCTGTCGGCCGAATTGTGTACTGACAGGCGAACAATCGTCCGTTCTGGTGTCGGCATACAAATATTTTCATGTTTGCACGAAAGACTTTTGTCCGCGGATTGTGCGCAGACATCTGTCGGAGGCACCATACTAACACGCGTACAATCGGCAGATCCTTCGTCCACCGACGTTTGTATGCCGACGATCGGTACGTGTGTACGGGCCTTAAAGTATGATTAGACATTACTTTTGTCTTCCATGCTTCTGTCTACTCACTTTATGACCAGCCGGTCTTTAATATTGTCTTGATGCTGCCTATCCAGTGCTGGTCCTTGGCTAGTCTTTGATTATGTCTTGGTGATATCTGCTATTTACTAACCTCTCGCTAGTCTTTGTCTTGCTTGGCCTACCCATTGCTGACCTTTGTATAACCTTTAACCACTTGCCGACCAGTCACGTTGACTGTACTGCGGCAAAGTGGCTCATTATCGTCTGGCGACGTAGACCTACGTCACTGGACTCCTCCCCTTGTGGGCGCCGCGCGCGCGCCGTCGGAGGCTCGCACCCGCTGTATTCAGTCACAGAGGAAGTCGGGCCAGGGGAGGAGCAGCGGTGATCTCCGCCACTCTTCCCCGATCGTCGGGGATCGAGTGTGGAGATCCGCCCGCTTGTGTAAACAAAGCAGGCGGATCTCCTAAGTGACAGACAGGGTCAGATTGCAGGGTTCAGCATAGCTGAACCTGCGATCTGTCCCTGTGTCACTTAGTCACCTCCCCCCACACACGTTAGTAAGCACCAGGCATACATTAACCCCTTGATCACCAATAAAAATTAACCCCTTCCCTGCCAGTGTCATTTTTACAGTAACAGTGCATATTTATAGCACTGATTACTGTAGTAATGTCAATGGTACCCCCAAAAGTGTCAAAAATGTCAGTCAAGGGTCCGATCTGTGCGCCGCAATGTCGCAGTCCTGCAAAAAAAATTGCAGATCGCCGCCATTACTCGTTAAAAAAAAAAAAAAAACGACAGAAATCTTTCACTTAGTTAGTAAACGCAATAACTTTTGCGCAAACCAATCAAAATACGTTTTTTGCATTTTTTTTTTTACCAAAAATATGTAGCAGAAAACAAATTGGCCTAAAATGATAAAAAAATTTGATTTTTACATTTTTTTGCGGGGAATTTCATATAAAAAAATATGAAAAATATTGTTATTTTTTCAAAATTGCCGCTCTTTTTTTGTTTATAGCGCAAAAAGTAAAAATCGTACAGGTGATAAAATACCACCAAAAGAAAGCTCTGTTAGTGGGAAAAAAAGGACATAAATTTTGTTTGGGTACGGCGTTGTATGACCGCGCAATTGTCAGTTAAAGTCGCACAGTGCCGAATCGCAAAAAGTGGCCTGGACGTAAGACAGCAAAATCCTCCGGTGGTAAAGTGGTTAACTTTGTCTTCTCGGTTAAATTTTGATTCTTGATCCTATCCTGCTTACGCTGATTTATGGCCCTGATCTGTTTCTGCTCTCTTATCCTGGTGGCCTGCGTCCTACTTGGCTTGCTCTATTGTACTGACTCAACTAGTTGCCTGGCTCTCTACATCAGGACCTTCCAAGTTTAGCCATCGTGAACACAGCATTTGCTGTTGGGAAGGCCCACAGAGTGTTCTAATGAATGTTCTATGCAGCTAAACATCCATAATATGGATCTGGAGAAGACTGCATTTGACTGAACGATGTACCTTGCACCAATCATTAAGCTTGTAGTTCAGCAATGTATTAATGTGAGAACCACAAAGAAGCCCAAATGTCATACATCCTTCAACTTCAGCAGTCAATTGTCTAAGTGTATGGCATTCCTTTCTAGAATACAGCACTCAATGCCATCAAGAATCTTCCTAGTTACAGCATCCCTAAGTCGGATGTCTCTAGCAAGCAAAATGGACTATGAAGATGTATTTTATGTTATTATTGCAGCCGCTCATATAAAAGTCCTTAAATGTGGACAATTAGAAAGTCATTTAAATGTTCTTACCAGCATCGTGTTGGCAGATATGTGTAGTCACATTGGCTTAATACTAATTATCATTAGCTATGAATCAAATGTGTGTTTATGAACAATTTACATGAATTATAGATCAGTTGTTTTTAAAGTTTAGGACTGATGATAAGAGTAGATCGATTATACCAGGGTATCACAATATTATAGTCAATGCTGGTGCTTTTAATATTTTATATGTGTCTTCTAGTCGTAAAATATGTTTTTTTAATCAACCAATTAATTAAAAGCAACAAGCCTGCACATAGCCTGTACATTATCCGAGGCAAGGAGACCATCTGTAATAATTGGAGTTCTTCAAGTCTGTTTCGGAATCAAGGATAAGCATAGTAGACGCAGCTCTCCAAATGTAGACACAATGGCCAACTTTGGGTGTTAACCGGTTGCCGACCGCCGCACGACTATATACTGCGGCGGTCAGCCCCGGCCAGGCAAAGTGACGTATATATACGTCACTTGCCTGTCACTTCCTTGTGAGCCATTAGCGGGTGAGCGCGTTCACAGGGAAGTCAGTGCGTGTGACCGGCGGACCCGATGTCCGCCGGTCACTCACCGATCGTCGGTGCAGAGGGAGAAAGTCAGGCGGCTGATGTAAACAAGCCGCCTGTCATTCTCCCCTGTGTAGAAACAGTGATCATACGGTTCTACAATGTAGGACCGTTGATCACTGTTCCTACACTAGTAACCACAGCCAATCACAGTTAGAATCACGCCCCTAGGGACACACACAGCCCCTCCCTCTCAAATAAAGTTAACCCCTTCACTACCAGTGTCATTTTACAGTAACAGTGCATATGTATAGCACTGATTACTGCAGTAATTTCACTGGTAACCCCAAAAGTGTCAAAAATGTCAGTCAAGGGTCCGATCTTTCCACCGCAATGTCGCAGTACCGCAAAACAAATCGCAGATCGCCGCCATTACGCGTTAAAAAAAAACACACCAAAAATGACAGAAATATTTCCCTTAGTTAGTAAACGCAATAACTTTTGCGCAAACCAAACAAAATATGCTTTTTGTGATTTTTTTTTACCAAACATATGTAGCAGAAAACAAATTGGCCAAAAATTTAAAAAAATTTTGATTTTTACATTTTTTTGGGGGGAATTTCATATAAAAAAATGTGAAAGATATTGTTATTTTTGCAAAATTTACGCTCTTTTTTTTGTTTATAGCGCAAAAAGTAAAAATCGCACAGGTGATCAAATACCACCAAAAGAAAGCTCTGTTTGTGGGAAAAAAAGGACGTCAAATTAGTTTAGGTACAGTGTCGCACGACCGTGCAATTGTCCGTTAAAGTCACGCAGTAAAAAAATCGCAAAAAAAACCCTGGTCAGGAAGGGGGTAAAATCTTCCGGGGCTTAAGTGGTTTTTAAGAGCACCAGTGTGTCAGAAGTAGGGATAAGCTGATTTTTCTGTCTAAACTAAAATTCCGAATGCTGAACATTTAGGGTGTTCAGCAAGGACCAACATGACAGCTTCTGGTTGTCAATGATTGAAAAGGAAGCATTGGATGCTTGCACCCACTGCATCCTTACCAACCACTGACGTCACTGGCGCATGATTGCGGTTCACTATGCGGTCTGGCCCTCGTTTTCATCTCCGCTCCACGGAAGCCGGCCGGTGCATTCACAGGGGAAGCTAGAGTGAAACGGACTACCGGATCTGCAGCAGGTGCAAGAACTTTACTGCCCAGGGCGCCATAGAGGGACTGATTGCCCCACCATTTTCAGGCTCTTGATCTCTTGGAACATGTGAGTGCTTTACTACGTGTTGTGTTAAATAAATTGTCTACATTTAGAGGTGCCTTGTTGTCTTTTCTTTCATTACATATCTGGAAAATCGCTTCAGTCTTTTCCCCCATCTGCCAATGGCTGCCCAGAAACTTGTGGACTCTTCTTCTTATGGTGTCCCAAAATTCCATAGGACACCGTAAGTTCCATCATGGACTTGATAACATTCAGAATTAATGCCGATCCATTTTTTTATTGTCACTGATGTCACCCTGCCCATACACTTGCATAGCTGGGAATCCCTGGCCATATCAGCAAATGAGTGGGAGTTTGGAGGAGGTAACATCATTGCCAAAATATGTCCACTTGGCCATATTTCGACAGTGATGTTACCACCATCTCTGTCCCTTCCCTTATATTACTGATGACAACTCAGGGAGCTGTTCGGCTATGGGTAGGGTTGGGATTGGTCATGGGTACCAGGTCGTCTGTTTTTTGTTTTTTTTGTCAGCAATTGAAACATTTGTCTTTCTCTGTAAAATGCCTGTGCTGCTGCTAAACTTTCTCTACATCACAGTGATGCCCCCTCCAACAGACAGAAATAGGGCACACCCAGGACCGGCGCATAACTATTTTGCACCCTAGGCAAGACTAATACCCCCGCAACCTCCTCCCCGCCCGCCTGGGGAAGAGTCCCCCCTCCCCTCGCCTGCCCACCTGCGGGGGGCTGGGGGGTTCGGCCAGGGTGTCGTTAGTCTTGCCTAGAGACATGCAGGTGGCAGGATAAGAGAGCAGACTAACCGGACTCCGCAGCTATGTTCAGAGTCCCACCTCCTCCGCTGACCTCATGCCCGCCTCCACTGACCCAACTGTGCCTGCCTATTCTGCCTCCTTCGCTGGCCTCATGCCCACCTCCTCCACTGACCCAGCTGTGCCCGCCTACTCTGCCTCCTCCGCTGGCCACATGCCCGCCTCCTCCACTGACCCAGCTGTGCCCGTCTACTCTGCCTCCTCCACTGGCCACATGCCCGCCTCCTCCATTGACCCGGCTGTGCCCGCCTACTCTGCCTCCTCACAGTCTGAGCTGCTGCTGACCTCCTATGCAACAGCCATGACAGGCCTCCACGGCTGCTGCTTTCTGTGCAGTCAGTCAGCGCCATAGCCCTGTGTAGGGCCCCTCGTTTTTCCCGGCCAGGCTAACGAGGAAGTCAGCAGGCTATGGCTGCGCTCCTAGGACCCTAGGCAGTGCCTAGTTTGCCTAACTGGAGCGTCGGCCCTGGGCACACCATAGACATGCTATTTAAAGGAATTGGTCATTTAGGCATTTTTAAAAAAATGCTGCTCTAGGCAGAATGGATTTTTTTAAAGATTTTTTTTTTCCATTGGTAAATTTTCCCTAGGGCAGTGACCACCCCATGCTATTTTTTTTTGTTTAATACCCCTTTGTCTTTTAGCTCAGAAAACTTGCATTTTGTATGCATTCTTTATGTAAAGTGAGTTTTTGACAAATACCAAAGATATAAAACAGTACAGTTAAGGCATAAACAGGGAGGCACAGCCTATTGCAAATATTCAACACAAAGGCAGACAATAAATAGACACAAAAAGCCACAGATATCTGTTTTTGGAAAGATCCACAATCAAGGATGTTAGTAATAAGCAATGAAAATCGTTGATGGCAGCATTTTGACATTGTTGACTAGACCAGTATCAACCCCTGCTCAGGGCATTACCTGAGGAGGTACCAAAATGTGGTATATACATAAGGTGAATGAAGAAAAAGGAGAAAGTATGAGGAGATATGGAGAAACAGAAAAGTCGTAGAGAGAAGTCAGGAAAAAGAGAAGAAAAAAAGAGGGAATGAGAAAAAGCCAAAGGGGGCATGGGTACACCATTAGAGGAAATAGGCATGGAACATTACAACATAGGAGTCCAAAGGACTTTAGCATGGAATTTAAAGACAATGGTGCATGTTGAGATGTTACTCAACGAATAAAGATTTGAAATCTTCTGTACAAGAAAATTCAATCCAATAGAAACAGGTAGACGCAAATTGTGCAGATGTTTTCTTGAAAGAGCTAGTGGTACCCTCCATCACCCTGATATCCTCTACCGTTCTAATTGTAGCACCCTCCTAGGTAGGTGCTAGTGAGAAAGTATAGTTTTGAGCTCTGTCTGCTTACCAGAAGAGCTGCAGATAAATCTATATTGCTCTCTGTTAGTCAGCTGTCTGCTCATTGTGCTCAGAGTGCAACTTATTCTGTCTAGAGAGTGTTTCACACTGGTACAATAGGGAGGCATGTTGGGCAGTGGGAGGAAACCTGACAAATGGGTGCATGGGCTTTTGATACAGTCCTGACGAATGGCAGAGGGAAAGTTGCCTCAGTGCATGTTGGGATACTGTATAAAAGCCAGGAACACATGTGCTCCAGGTCTTTTGGTGGGGAGCGGAGTCCCGGAGGGAGGGGGCGGCTGCCTCCTCCTCTGTAGAGGCGTCATGCAGCCTCAGAGGGTCGTCCTGAGGGTCGGAAGAGTAGCTGTGAGGAGCTGAAACCAGAGGTCCAGGGAAAGTGACTGAAAGGGGAGACACTAGAGAATCTGCATTACAGCGAGTACAGAAAGTCGTTTCAAGGGGCCTGACCTGATGGGGGCCACCATGGTTCCTAGGATAGTCAGTGGATGGGTGTCAGTGGGAAGAGGATGCTAGAGAGAGTATCCTGAAGATAGATTATCGTCCATCAAGTTGTCTTGTTAGAGAGCAAAGAGAACAAGAGACTGCACCCCATTCACTCTAGTGGCAGGGTGGATTAACAGCCTGGCTGTTCGATATTTTCCAATTAGAACCCGGAAGATAGAAGTCCTCAAATAATGTGAATAGTTCAATTGGAGTATCCCACTATTCCCTTCTCCTATCCCAAATTACTAATAAATAACACCCCAAGACTGTTATTTCATGTGCAGAGCCATTGGGAACAAGGAGGGATTCAGAGTCTTGCTAAAGTAAATATGTGCTGGTAACCAGGGGAGCCCGTCAAGACATTATTCAGCAGCCCCTGCGGGGGGGGGGGGGGGCAATGCAACATATTCCACTCTCAAATAGTAGAGGGAGGGGGCAGAGATTTCCACAGTGCTGAGATGCACGAGCAGGCAGCATAAACTAGGTGTCTAAGTAAAATGAAGTTCGCCAAACCCTGCTCGAACAGAACCCAGAGAAATTCAGCTCATCCCTAGTCAGAAGGAACTTTAAGAGTCCAAATGCCCCCTTCTTCAGAGTTGATAGTAATGTAGCTGGTTAGAGCAGGGATGACATGTTAAGCAGGATACTGGACACACCAAGATCAAAGTGTAGCATTGTGGGTGGACTGCAGATGTGATTGCACATGCAGAAGATAGGATTGCTTGGAATGATAAGTCACAAAGTACGGGCACTCAGTACATTGACATCAAAAGGAGCTGCAGAGGTTGAAGCTCTGACATCTTATGAGGGTCAGTAGGGAGGCAGGGCCAGCAGTAGGGATAGGCTGATATATCGAGGGCCGATATTGACTTTTGCCGATATTCCATCACCTCGGAACTGGCCGATATTGACGATATTCCAATTATTGCTCATGTAAGGGTAAAATGATGTCACATAGCATAACTCCGTTTACAAATGTTATTAGCAGATCTGCTAATGTGGAATTGCTTATATCATTAATTTGTACATATGTGAGTGGCATATTCAATAACATTTGTAAACTGAATTATGCTATGTGACATCATTTTACCCTTACATGAGCATCACCACCAAATGGTTGGAGGAGGAGAAAACTAGTCTCGGACCCTGACATAGGATGTACAAAATATAAGCCCGTATTGGCCGATACCGATATGCGATGGCCAAAATATCGGATCGGCAACGAAAAACCGATATCAGTCGATCCCTAGCCAGCAGGGATTGGATTGTGGAAGGGCATGGTAAAGCTCCAGTTGTTGACAATGTACTTAAAGCGGAGTTCCACCCTGGGAAAGTTTTTTTTTAATAAAAATACCCCCGGGTTGCACTTACCTTTTAGAAGAAATACTTACCTTGAAAATGTATTGTCCAGCGCTGCCATCTCAGGTGTGGGCAGCTGAAGCCAACGCGATCCTCTTCTGTGTCCTCTTCCGTCTTCTTCGGTCCCACGATGCACTGCACTGGCCCCGCCGTCACTTCCGGTGCCGCAGCGTCATCCCTGCACAGCTTCTGGGCATGCCCAGAAGCTGTTTAGCAAGGTATGACGGCGCCTGCACCGGAACTGACGCCAGGGCCGGTGCAGGCGCATTGATTCCTGGGAGCGATGACGTTCAGCTCCCAGGAATCATTGCAAGCCAGGAAGTGACGACTCGCTGTGGCCGCCGAGGGGAGGAAGAGGAAGTAAGGTAAGTATATTTTCTTCTAAACATGGTAAGTAAAAAAAAAAAAATTGCGATTATCCATTTGTTTTTCAGGTGACCCGGAGCAAGAAGATGGAGGTAAGTATAATTTTAGGGTGGAACTCCGCTTTAATATGGCTGATTTACTAAAGGAAAATAGGCTGTTCACTTTTGCAAGAAAAGTTTCTCTTTGCAAGGGAAATTTCCCCAGAGCTGAAGGTGAATCTCTGCTGACTTCCATCATCCAATCATGTGCAGGAAAAAAAAGTTGTTTTTTATTTTCCTTGCACAGGATTGGGCATTCTTTGCAAAGTGAAATGTTGCCACATTTATTACACTCTGGGAAAAATTCCCTTGCAAAGTGCAACTTCCCTTGCAATGTTAACAGCCTTTTCTCCTTTAGTAAATTGGCCCCAATGCATTTGGGTGCGGGCACAAAGAAAATGTTTCTTTTACAAGTAAATTTGTGTGAAGACATCTTTACTTGCTCTTTTTTGGATATGCTAGTTTTACACTTTTGGAGAGGTGACAGGTTTGTTTTTAACACTTTTTCCCACCCTTAGGGAAGATCTCGCTTTAATTTGAGTTGTGTCGCTGTGTTTTCAGCTGTGTTCCCTTATCTCCCCAATACTCAGAAGGCAGACATACTCATGAGTTGTTGTGCTCTGGAAGCCCCAAAGGTGAACAAGCTCATAAACCTAACAGTCCCCTTCTAGCACCTTCACCGTGTAATGCTTCACACAAAGTTATCTACAAGACTGGAGCTCCAATGGATCTGTAAGTGCAAGAAAACATTTAACTATATTTGAAATTGGAACCGCAGAGAAAAATATATACTTTACAACCAAGGAGGTGGATAAAAGAGACGCTAGCACTGCACACTTCCCATGTATATACAAAAATGAAACTCCGGGGACTGGTCTAAGAGATTTTATTGGAAGATGTATGTTCTAATTAAAAAGCAGGATATTGCTTTAAAACGAGGAGCGGTTGAAATTGCTAATTAAAACCAATTAACATGTCTACCTTCATTACTTGGAAAAAAGATCTGGAAGTAGGCAAACTAGGATCTCAAACCTTCATGCACACTGGATGTTATCAAAAGGTCCATAGAAAGCTGTAGCTGACTGTAGAAGGAGTTTCAGCATTTTTGCAGTAGCGTTTTTCAGTATTTTTTAGCTTTTTCCAGCTGCAGCGTTTTTTTAGCATTTTTTTTTTTTTTTTAGCAAAACTATATTTCCACAAAAGCTTATGGTTTAAAAACATTGACAGCTGTGTTTTTTGGCGATTTTCAGCGTTGTTAACCACTTCTGAAACCGGAAGGATTTGCCTCCTTAATGACCAGGCCATTTTTTGCGATTCAGCGCTGCGTTATTTAAACTGACAATTGCGCGGTCATGCGATGCTGCACCCTAATAAAATTGATCCTTTTTTTCCCACAAATAGAGCTTTCTTTTGGTGGTATTTGATCACCTGTGCGATTTTTATTTTTTGCGCTTTAAACAAAAAAGACCAACAATTCTGAAAAAAAAATAAAAAAATATATATATATATATATTTCACTTTCTGCTATATAATTTTCCCCCCCAAAAAAATTAAAATCAATTTTTCATGATTCTAGGCCAATTTGTATTCTGCTACATATTTTTGTTTAAAAAAATCCCAATAAACTTATTTTGATTGATTTGCGCAAAAGTTATCGCGTCTATAATCTAGGGGAAAGATTTATGTAATTTTTAAAATTTTTTTTACTTGTAATGGTGGTGATCTGCGATTTTTAGCGGGACTGCGACAATGTGGCGGACAGATCGGACCCCCAACTGACATTTTTGACATTTTTGGGGGGACCAGTGACATTACTACAGTAATTAGTGCTAAAAATATGCACTGTTATTATACTAATGACACTGGCAGGGAAGGGGTTAACCCAGGGGTGAACAAAGGGTTAAGTGTGAGCCTAGGGGAGTGTTTTCTAACTGTATGGGGGAGGGACTTGTGGAATGATCATAGAGACCTGTGTTCCTATATAGAAGGATCACAGGCGCTCTGTCATAATTTCAGAGAGAACAAATTTAAAAATCAAATTTTTTTTAACATTTTAGGCCAATTTGTTTTCTGCTACATATTTTTGGTAAAAAAAATTGAAATAAGCGTATTTTGATTGGTTTGCACAAACGTTATCACATCTACTAACTACGGGAAAGATTTATGTCATTTTTATTGTTTTTTTTTTTACTAGTAATGGCAGCCATCTGTGATTTTTAGCGGGACTGCGGCATTGTGGCGGACAGATTGGACCCCTAACTGACATTTTTGACACTTTTGGGGGTACCAGTGACATTACTACAGTAATCAGTGCTAAAAATATGCACTGTTACTGTAATAATGACACTGACAGGGAAGGGGTTAACATTGTGGGTGATCAAGGGGTTAAATGTGTACCTAGGGGCGTGTTTCTAACTGTGGGGGGCGTGGCTTGTGGAATGACCATAGAGACATGTGATCCTATATAGAAGGATCACAGGAGCTCTGTGATCATTCCAGGGAGAAAAACGGTCAGCTGTGTATACAACAGCCGACCGTCCTTCTCTCTCGGCAGGGATCGATCATGGGTGTCAGGTGGCAATCGGAGCCGCCGGCCCCATGCATCGGCTTCTGGGACAAAGATGCCTGGGACAAAGACGCCCTGTCACATGTCCCCTCAGCTTTTATGAGCAATCCCAGGATGCACTGCAAGAGTGCCCTCCCACTGGGACTCCCACAAAAGCCAATGTGTCACTGGCCAGATTTCCTCCACTGTCCAACTTGCTCCCCTATTTGATGTAGCAGGGACACTCCCTCAGACCCAGTGAATCACACCTGGAAACATGCAACAGGCAACCTAATAGATCAGGCTACCCTGATAAGCAGATGGAGCATAAAATGCTTTGAACCTAGCACCTAACTAGGAGGGTGCTACACAGTGGCGGCTGGTTCGTAGGGGGCGCAGGGGCGCCGCCCCCCCAATCTGTTCCAAAGAAAATAAATAAATAAAAAGAAAAAAAATTAACATTTGCAGCCCACTAGGGGCACTGGACCTACTACAGTCTATGGGGGGGGTTTTGCACCCCACGTGCGCCAGACAGAGGCGCCGATTGGCAGCCTTCTGGGGGTCATCGGGGCACAGAGCAATGTGCCCCTAAACTCCCCACTGTAGTGCTGTCCTGGCTGTGATTTGTCCAAACTCCAGCCTGGACCAATCATACAGGAGGACATCCCGGGTGACGTTGCGTGGGGCGGTGCGTGCGTCACGTCATCATCTTCCCGCCCGCCGTCAGACGGACTCAGAGAGGAGGAGCAGCGGGCTGGCGCGTGTGATCGAGGAGGAAGAAGAGGAGAAGAGGTCGCTCGTCTTGTCTCCAGAGTAGTCCCGGCCATCAGCATCAGCAGCACGTCGCCAGGCACCAGGCAGTGTGAGTCGACTCGGTCCGGTCGTGACGGAGGTAAGTGAAGTGATGCCTCAGACTCAGTGCGCTCATGTACGCTGGTCACTGCATTGAAAGGGGGCATGTACGCTGGTCATTGCATTGAAAGGGGGCATGTACGCTGGTCACTGCATTGAAAGGCACATGTACGCTGGTCACTGCATTGAAAGGGGGCATGTACGCTGGTCACTGCATTGAAAGGGGGCATGTATGCTGGTCATTGCATTGAAAGGGGGCATGTACGCTGGTCACTGCATTGAAAGGGGCATGTACGCTGGTCACTGCATTGAAAGGGGGCATGCACGCTAGTCACTGCATTGAAAGGGGCATGTATGCTGGTCACTGCATTGAAGGGGGCATGTACGCTGGTCACTGCATTGAAAGAGGACATGTACGCTTGTCACTGCATTGAAAGAGGGCATGTACGCTGGTCATTGCATTGAAAGGGGGCATGTACGCTGGTCACTGCATTGAAGGGGGCACGCTGGTCACTGTTTTGAAGGGGGCACGCTGGTCACTGTTTTGAAGGGGGCACGCTGGTAACTGTGCATTGAAAGGGGGCATGCTGGTCACTGTGCATTGAAAGGGGGGTCACTGTGCATTGAAAGGGGGCACGCTGGTCTCTCTGCATTGAAAGGGGGCACGCTGGTCTCTCTGCATTGAAATGGGGCACGCTGGTGTCTCTGCATTGAAAGAGGGCACACTATACCTTAATTACTGAAGGCCCCTTTCACACTTTTGCGACCTCAAAGTCACGCAATTTTTACAGCGTTTTTTGCCGCAAAGCAATGACTATTACATTTTTCTGTTTGTGCCCCCCCAAAAATTTTGAGCACCAGCCGCCACTGGTGCTACACATCTCCTGCTTGTTTTACTGGCTTCCAGCCGCCAGTATAAAAGACACCCCTGTACCCAGGGCTGCTGTTAGAAATCGCGGGGCCCCGTACAGACTACCTGGCAGGGCCCCCCTAAGAAGTATTAAAGATATATTTAGCTAAAATTCCAACAAAATCACTATTATCAGACACAAATATAACATAACTCGCATAATTCCTGCTAAATCTTAAAAAAAAAACGATGTTAAATAAAAAAGAAGAAGATGAGATGAGAAAAATATACAGACTGGGCAGTTGGAGCTCAGTGCTCAGAGAGACAGAGAGAGAGAAACAAAGTTACAATTTACAAATAAACTCCTGAGCAGAGATAACATTAGAGCCAGTGCTGGGAGGGGGGCCCACACAGGGAGGGGGATTAGTGAGGGACAACTGTCTCTTTCTCAACAGATAAAAGCTGATAGCAGGGAGAGGGACAGATCAGATTCAGGTGCTGGGGGAAGATTTCTGTATTTGTTGTCCATCACTAATCCCCCTCTCTGTGTGGGCCCCCCTGTGTGCTCGGGCCCCCTACAACAGGGCTGGGGTCCCCCCTATCAGTGGCCCTGCCTGTACCACCATTGGGTATACTTGACAAAGGAGGTGAGGCTTCTGAAACACGTTGTATACGCCCCCTCACACCCTCGTAGCTTGCTGCCTTGTCCTAAGGAGACGCCACTGTTGTCTTCAACTACCCTCATTTGTTCTGGTGCCCCGTTCATGACAGCTGGTCCTGTCAGAAGGCTGTGCTGACTACAGCTCTCTTACTTAGGGTAGCATAGGTGTACCTAGATTTACATGTTTATTATTATTTCAATAAAAGATTTTATGCTCCCATTGATGCTTGCGTTTTGTTAGCTAATAATGTACTGGTGAACTTTCACATTTCACATTTGCACCTTTCTGTCTCCTTGAGGATCTTCCCTGATCTGACAAGCACTGCTGCATCACAATTCGAGCCTGGGCCCATCCATCCATCCATCCCAGATTACATCCATTCCTTTGCTTCATCCTGCATTCATCCACATCAAGGCTAATGTCCATTGCATGTTATCCTGGCTCGCTCCACTTCAATTCAGACCCCTTTAGGAGTACCGGTTTGTGAGCTTCTCCTATAGATCCAAGCACTTTCATTTAACACTTCCCTACAATATTGTTTTATGTGCCTGAACTGTTGAGCGTAGCCAAACTTGTTTTTTTTTTCATTCTAGAGAAAATTCTGCTCTGTTTCCTTCAGTGCTGACCTCAGTCATCCGCCCTAGGCAAGAGGCACTCTGAATTAGTCCGTAGAAGGAAATCAGGATTTATTATGCAAGTGTGGCCAGGGCACTGAAGACTCGTGGTGCAGGATGTAAGCAAGCCATTAATGGGATGGCCATTGGATCACAGCAAGCATACATCTGGGGAGAAGCAGTGGTGTATTTTGGTTTTGTGCTGCCCTAGGCAAGACTAAAATTGGGCGCCCCCCTCCCCTCCAAAGTAAATTTTCCCCACTCCTTCCTTTTTAACGGATGTGACTCCCTCCAAAATTAAAGGACTACAAGTCCCAGCATGAACCCCTGAGATCTCACAAAAGGGGGGGATGAGGGAGGAAGAGAGAGAGGGGGGTGAGAGAGAGAGGGGGGTGAGAGAGAGAGGGGGTGAGAGAGAGAGAGAGAGAGGGGGGTGAGTGAGAGAGGGGGATGTGAGAGAGAGAGAAAGGGGATGAGAGTGAGTGAGAGAGAGGGGGGGTGAGTGAAAGAGAGAGAGAGGGGGGTGATAGAGAGAGAAGGGGGGTGAGAGAGGTGGCTCTAGCAACCAGTGGCCAATAGAGTCTCTGGTGGAGGGAGGGGTCGGCTTTGCTGCTGCCCCCTGCAAAGTGCCTCCCTAGGCCTAGGCCTTGTTGGCCTAGGCCAAAATACACACACTGGGGAGAAGGGTGAGCTAGATTCGTTGAGTCGTTCGTAGAGTCGTTGAAGGGGACAAAAAAAAGATAAGTGCACTTAGTTTTAAAGATTATAAAAAAAATTGACTGAACGTAACGAAGTTTAACGTCCTTACATAGAACCTCTAATTTATATTTTAAAACCTTTTACCTTTCAAATGCTGCAGTTACTGCCACAGTCTGGGTTATATGCACCCCCTAAATGGGTAAGAAATTCAGGCAGCAGTCCAAATCCATTCACTCATCTCTAATTACTAACCTTGGTTTGTATTTTGCATGAGTGCATTGCAAAGCAAAGTAATTTAAAACCCCCTAAATGTAATTATTTCAGAACTCTTCTCTGAAACACCTGAACATGTAGACGGATTTGTCTAATTGACTTAATTATTATTTTGTGTGATAGACGCAGAGCCACAGCACGGCTCGTGAAGCTGCTACATTGCCCCATATTACAAAGATTGAAGTCCTCCATCTCTAATACAGCAGGCGAAATACAGTCAAAAGTCAATGAATCATGAAGGTTGTCTGCAGTGTTTATTGGAAAGTCTTCTACCTATCCCTTCTTTTTTTCTGGAATGAAAGCTGATTTTCATTCCAACCAGTTCATGTAGTTACAGTCAGGACTGTATTTTGACGTCACACTGGCCAAGGCATACTTGAAAGATAGTGCCATGCCCGTGGATGGACGGGAACCTATAGCAACCAATATGTTTAATGCTAAAGTGCAGGAAAGGGATCCTGACTTATCCTCAGATGTATTTGAGTTGAGAAGCTTGGTGGAGGGGCCAGTTGATTGGTACCCAAGATGGAGTAAAGTGAAGAAAGAAAAGTGTCACCGGTATTATTTGGTTAAATAGAAGTAACAAATACATGTGGTGGGCAGCAGCAAAGTTCTTGGTTGACAGCCCCAAGACAGTACGGCATAAGAGTCTTAGTAATACAGGCAGTTTGGGTCCAACAGCTCTTGGCAGCATTAGCGGTTCCAGCACTTGAGGTTTCACTTTACCATTGCTTACAATATTGGGCTGCTTTTGAATGAAGAGGATGGCTGATAGGTAGAGCAGCTGACCAACCAAAGGTTCTTTGTCCCAGCTCTAAAGTCCCAGAACAGCTTAACCAGCAGCGGTATCCTTGTTCTGTTCCTCCTTGGCCGGGTCCTCTCCCTAGCACTAAGTACACTGTCCCTAACCAGTGGAGATCCTGTCCTTACCCTATCCACTTTGCAAATGTGTGCCAACTGTAGTGAGACAGCTCTATTTATTTGCATTGCCCTCACTAAAGATGGCCACGATGGTCATCCAGTATTTCAGCATCCAATTGGACAGATGCTCTCCTGATGACACCTACTGAGGCTTCAGAGGAGCAAAGTTCCTCTCATCTGCAATTCCTTTGTACAGTAGCCAGCAAAACAGCAGCACCCACAGAGGGGAGAAGAAACTGCCCATGCCTACAAGCCTGAACAAAATCAGGTGATATAAATCAGTGGTCCTCAACCCTGGTCCTCAGGGCCCACTAACAGGCCAGGTTTGCAAGATAACTGAAATACATCCCAGGTGATATAACTTGCTGCTCAGTGATTGCAGTACTCTAGTCTGCATCTTCTCAAGGTAATACTTCAAATCTGCCCTGTTAGTGGGCCCTGAGGGCCGGAGTTGAGGACCACTGATATAAATGATTAGGCTAAAAAGATTTGTGCAGGGTTTGAAAAAACAAACAGTCATACTCACCTATTTAGATGCAGCATCGTTCCGATGCTGCATCTGTCCCCTGCTACCTCGAAGAGCAAGAACTGAGTGATCAAAGAATGCTAATCGCTCAGTTCTCCTTCTTCGGTGAGCAGAAAGCCAGTGATTGTCTGTGTTCTTCCCCTCCAGCAATGAATGGAGCGTTGGGCTGTGCAGGGGGTAGGAAAGGCTGAGCCAGCTGCCGCTCAGGAATCTGGGTGCATCCTGGCATTAAAGTCTGGATCCCTTCAGATTTTGGAATGACTGAGTGACATTCAACCGACAGTGGACTTTAGCCCGCTGTCAGCTGAACGCAAGCCACAGGAGTACAGAACTAAGAAAAAAGAGCTTTGACCCTACTTCTCCTTTCATCAAGTTTGGAATGTGCTGCTCTCAAGCCTGGATGAAAGAGATCAAGTGCATAAACCATGATGGGCTTGTCCTTTGCCCCATCCTATGAATAATCCCAGGTTAGTGGGTGAAACATATCAGAGGAGTAGGGCCCAGGGGATTACTCTCTGTTTGTTTTGTTCGGATCAAAAAAGATCGCCAGCGTTTAAATCTTTCAAAATGGAACCAGCTTTCTTCGAGATTTCCAATAACTAGAGATCATTAACACTGTCCTAATTGATCATTGTGCCTAATTCATTGCTCATGGCCTGTTATTCTGCTTTTAAGACATTTAGGTAAAATACATGAATCCCAGTGCTAAACCTTTCCTCCGGTTTCTAAATGTCTACATTGGTAAATTTCAAAAGCCAATATAAAGGGAAAGTAGTGGAAAAAAAAGCACCTGTGGCTTTAACTAATCAACTTTTTCTATAATTCTCCTTTAGGGGGTGTAGCAGGGGGTGTGTCCTATGCCTACATATTTTTGTTAATAGGTGTCCCTCATTTCTATCACAAAAAGTTTGGAGGTATGTATCTGTGTAGCACCCTCCTAGGTAGGGGCTAGAGAGTGAGTGTAGTTTTGACTCTGTCTGCCTATCAGAGTAACAGCACGAAAATTGGATATTGCTTTCTGCTTAACAGGGACCAGGATCTGTGAGTTAGGTCTGCTCATGGTGCTCAGTGTGTGATTCATCTGGTCTTAGGGAGTGTTTCACACTGGTCCAATAGGGAGGCATATTGGACAGTGGAGGAAGCCTGACCAATGGGTACACAGGCTTTGATAAAGCCCCAGTGATTGGCACAGACTGCTGTCTCGGTGCATTGTGGGGTGTGGTATAAAAGCCAGGAGCACATGTGCTCGGGGTCCTTGGCTGGTGAGCAGAGTCCTGGAAGGAGGGTGGCGGCTGCCTCCTATTCTGCAGCAGTTGGTGTACAGTCCCAGGCAGTTGGCCTGGTGAGCCAGAAGTAAGGAGCTGAACCCAGAAGTCCAGGAGAGCTGACGGGAGGGGTTGAGACACTGGAGAACCTGGAAAAACAGTATCGTGAGTATAGGGGATTGAGTCTAAGGGCCTGACCAGGAAGGGGGCCGCCCCAGAGTAGAGTAGTCAGAGGACGGGTGTCATCTGGTGGAGAGAAAGGGGGTGCTAGGTGAGTACCCTGAAGATAAGTGCTAAGCAAGTGTCTATTCTGGAACTTTACCTCAGATTCATCTAGTGGCAAGGTAAAACTGCGGCCTAGCCGCATCCTCAGATAGGAGTCCTCAACATTGTGAATAGTTCAAGTTTTGGAGTATCCCACTCCATTCCTTCTCCCATCCCCATATAAAATAAAAACAACGAAAAAAACAACAACCCCTAGAGTGTTCACTGATTGAGCCGGAAAGTAAAGTGTTAAATTTCTGCATGCAGTTGCTACCGGTAACCCAGAGGGACCCCGAAAAGGTGAGAAATTCAGCCACCCTCAAGGGGGCAGTGCTGCATCTGGGTGGGAAAAGAATCCAAAAGACGACTTTACTGGTTCACTAGGTGGATTGGAATTGGCAATCCTCAGGAGACTTCTGATTGCTGCTAACAAAGAACTGAACCTGACTATATTAAGGATGGTACATGTTTATGCTCTTGTAAGCATGTCATGGTCTAGTTTTTGTCATGAAACAGGTTCTCCTGGGTTATTGAGAAAAAATGCGGGGTTGCATGGGAAAATAATAGAATGTGTTAAGGGCACTTTCACACCGAATGCAGTTGGATGTATTTTGAACTGCACTCCAACTGCATAGAAAGCCCAAAATCAAGGTAATCCTATGGGCATAGTTCACATCATTGCAGTGCAGTTCAGTGCAGTTAAAGATAATAGAGCATGTTGCATTTTTCTGCACCACAAACGCAAGTAACGCCCTACAAATGCCCTACAAACGCGCTTCAAATGCACTGCACCATGCCTCTTTAAGCCAAGACAAAAAATCGCAAAAGGCATGCAAAGCGCACGTCAAGCATGCTTCAAATGCATGTAAACATGCAGTAAAAACCACGCAGGCCTTTTGTTGCAATTTGGCACTGCATTATTTTAACAAAAAATTGTGCGGTCCTGCGACACTGTACCGAAATAGAATTCATTTCTTATTTTTCCCACAAATAGAGCTTTCTTTTGGTGATATTTGATCATTGCTGCGATTTTTATTAATTGCGCTATAAACAAAAAAAGAGCTACACTTCAGAAAAAAACAAAAAAACAAAATTTTTCACATTCTGCTATATAACATTCCCCCCCCCCCCCAAAAAAAAAAATGTAAAAATCTAAATTTTTAATCCTTTTAGGCCAATTTGTATTCTGCTACATATTTTTGATAAACATAATACGTGTATTTTGATTGGTTTGCGCAAAAGTTATCATGTCTACAAATTAGGGGAAAGATTTGTGTCATTTTTACTTATTTATTTATTTTTACTAGTAATGGCGGCAATCTGCGATTTTTAGTGGGACCTCGACATTGCGGCGGACAGATCGTACCCCTAACTGACATTTTTGACACTTTTGGGGTACCAGTGACATTACTACAGTAATCAGTGCTATACATATGCACTGTTACTGTAAAAATGACACTGGCATGGAAGGGGTTAATGTATGCCTGGTGCTTACTGACGTGTGTGGGGGGAGGGGACTGAGTGAGTCAGGGACAGATCGCAGGTTCAGCTATGCTGAACACTGCCATCTGTCACTCCCTGTCACTTAGGAGATCCACCCGCTCTGTTTACACAGGCAGGCGGATCTCCAAACTAGATTCCCCGATGATCGGGGAAGAGCAGCGGCGATCGCCACCGCTCCTCCCCTGGCCCAACTACAGGGGGAGGAGTCTAGCGACGTAGTACTGCGTCGCTAGACGATAACGAGCCACATTGCTGCAGTAGTCAGGCTAGTAGTAGGCTAAAAATATGCACTGTTACTGTACTAATGGCACTGGCAGGGAAGGGGTTAACCTAGGGGTGATCAAAGGGTTAAGTGTGAGCCTAGGGGGTATTTTCTAACTTTGGGGCAGGGACTATAGAGACATGTGATCCTTTAGAGAAGGACCACAGGAGCTCTGCGATCATTTCAGATAGAAGAACGGTCAGCTGTGTTTACAACAGCTGACCGCCCTTGTCTTTCAGTGGGTGCCCGGCAGCAATCGCAGCCGCCGGTCCCATAGATTGGCTTTCCTGCTGCCTAATGAGGGTGGGAGCGCGCCGACTGTGGCACGTGGTTGCACCCCAGCACCACACGCGCAACTAACGTAGGGGTACGTCGTTTCGCGCAGCCGAGCCATAGACGGCCTTAGACGGCCATAGATGGTGGTTAGCCATAGACGACATTTGGTGAGGATTGGATGGATATCGACATGACACATTTAAGTTGAAAACTGTATATCTTTATTAACATTGTCAATGAAAACAATTAAGCAATTGATTCTACAGCACAGAAATGTGTAGGGATGTGAACTCAAATAAGTATTTGGTAACAACAGTATGCTAATACATCCTGAGGGGTAGAGCCCCCATGTTCCCCCATATAAGGGTACACAATGTCAGGTTATAATTATTTGGCATAAAGGGGCCTCAATGAAAAACCCAAACATTAAACACATCATAAAGAAGAGTAATGATTAGGGAGAAATCAAATGGAAAAAGAGGAGAAAAAGGGAAGAGAGAAGAGAGGATGGAGCTGGGTACCCCAAAGATTCACTAAGAACTCCCACTGGAAAGGCAAGGCGAGATCCAAGATCCAAAAAGACGAGGTAGTAGATCCAAAATTGAAATGGCAAATTTAAAATTTCTTAGATAAACTCATCTATAATTTTTTTCTAACAACTGAGAAAAACTTCCACCATTCACGATTGGTTTCCTGCTCCCTCTTTCTTTATGGGTGACTACATTCCCTTGATACCCAAACGTCACACCTTCACTCCACTGGAGAGATCATTCCACCCTTTCTGAGAGAGTACCATTACCTTTAGAGGTGTTAAATTTCAGGACTGAAGGATTCGTACTCAAGGATTCTCCACTACACTGGAGAGATAATTCCACCCTTTTTGAGAGAGTATCACTACCTTTGAAAGTGTTGAATTTCAAGACTGAATAGTTCCTCAATAACGGGGTCATTACCAAAATGGACATAAAGTGATATTAAAGGAAGGATTTAAAAAAAAAAAAAATACCAAATATGTTATACGTACCTGCTTTGTGCAATGGCAGACCCGATCCTCCTTTTCTCGGGTCCCCTGCCAGTGCTCCTGGCCCCTCCCTCCTACAGTTTCTAATTGGTTCACTGGCCTTTATTGACCCAATGGCTCCCACTGCTTTCTCAGCCAATGAAGAGGAAGAGACCCAGGAGAGCTGCTTCTCTTGTGCACATCGCTGGATTGAGATGGGGCTCAGGTATGCATTAGGGGGGCTGCTGCAAGTTGTTTTACCTTTATGCATAGAATGTATGAAGGTAAAAAAACCTTGAGCCTTTACAACTAGGGTTGAGCGGACACCTAGATGTCCGTGTTCGACGGGTTCGGCCGAACTTTAAAAAAAAGTCCGGGTCCGTGTCCCGGACTTTTACCGAACTTTTCCCGGACACCGAACCCCATTGAAGTCAATGGGGACCCGAACTTTAAGGCACTAAAATGGCTCTAAAACACCAAAGGAAAGGGCTAGAGTGCTGCAAATGGCAGCAAAACGTAATTAAGAGCATGGCAAGTGCTCTGCAAACAAATGTGGATAGGGAAATAACTTAAAACAACAAAAAAAAACAGAAAAATAAAACAATGTTCTTCTTCATCTCTGAAGGACGAGGCCCATATGGAGTAGGAGGGAGGTTGAGGTGGTGGTGGATGTGGCGGTGACATAGGCGTGCGCACAGGGTGTGCTGGGTGTGCCTGGGCACACCCTAATCACCTAGGGCACATAGCATTGCCAGTGAGGAGATGGGAAAGATCTCCCTGGGACCTGCTCTGCTCTATTTCTCCTTGCCTACAGGTACATGGCCCCGATACATTACTCTCCCTGCTGGCAAACACATGCATGTGTATTTCAACTTTGGGGTGCACACCTTAATGCAATAGGCTGCGCACACCTATGGGCGGTGTAGGTGGAAGCGGCGGTGGAGGAGGACCAGGGCCGGATTAACAGCATCATGGGCTTGGTGCTGAGGATTTTGAAGGGCCTTAGGGCCGTGCCTTGCCATGCACCCAGAGGAGGAAGGGTGCAGCCATGCATGCCTAATTCAACATGGGATGCTGTCTCTGAAGCCCATAAACACATCCATGCATCGCCAACTGTCCCTCCTTGTCCGGCCTTCACGCTGTGTGGGGAGGTTCTGAGGGTGCTGCCTGGGGAAGCGAGCATAGAAGCCAGACTTCTGTGTTTACAAGTGACAGAAGAGCGGTAACAGTGAATATGGCCAACCCGGGGCCTATATAAAAGGTAGGGGCCTGGAGCTGCAGCTCCAATAGCCCCTACATTAATCTGGCCCTGAGGAGGAGGACGAGGTAGCCAACACTGCTTCTTTTCACAAATTTTAAATGAGGGTACACCCCAAAAGAGTGAGAAAGAGCAAAAATGGAACAATGGGTGGGTAAGGTCGGTATCCATTGCTATTCTGCATAAGGTACGGAAAAGTCCCGTGGGATCCATGCCTGGTTCATTTTAATGAACGTGAGCTTGTCCACATTGTCTCTGGACAGGCGGCTGCGCTTGTCTGTTATAACGCCCCCAGCCGTGCTAAATACCCGTTCAGATAATACACTGGCTGCAGGGCACGCCAGCACCTCCAAGGCGTAAAGGGCAAGCTCAGGCCATGTGCCCAATTTGGAGACCCAGAAGTTGAAGGGGGCAGACCCGTCATTCACTACATGTAGGCGTGTGCACACATACTGCTCCACCATGTTGGTAAAATGCTGCCTCCTGCTAAGACGTTCCATCTGAGCTGCTGGTGCTGCTGTTTGTTGTGGCGTGCTGACAAAGCTTTTCCACATTTCGGCCATGCTAACCCTGCCTTCTGAGGTGCTGGCGGTGCCCTGGTTGCGTTGGCGACCTCCTCCTCCTCCTCCTCTGCCTTGTGCTTCCACTGTGGCCCCGCTGTCAGATGGGAATGCCAGCAGCATGGCGTCTACCAGCGTGCGCTTGTACTCGCGCATCTTGCGATCGCGCTCCAGTGAGTGAATTAAGGACGGTACGTTGTCCTTGTAACGGGGATCCAGCAGCGTGGCCACCCAGTAATCAGCACAAGTTAGAATGTGGGCAACTCGGCGGTCGTTGTGGAGACACTGCAGCATGTAATCGCTCATGTGTGCCAGGCTGCCCAGAGGCAACGAAAGGCTGTCCTCTGTGGGAGGTGTATGGTCCGTGTCCTCTGTATCCCCCCAGCCACGCACCAGTGATGGCCATGAGCTGGCCTGGGTGCCACCCTGCTGTGAACATGGTTCCATCTCCTCCTCCAGCTCCTCCTCCTCCTCATCCTCCTCATCCTCCAGAACTGTGCCCCTGCTGGACAATTGCGTCCCTGGCGTTTGCGTGTGCAGGAACCCACCCTCGGAGCCCCTTGCGAATGACTGCCCTGAAAGCCTTGGAAATGTTACCTCTTCATCCTCCTCCTCCTCCTCATCCTGTGCCACATCCTCTTCCATCATCGCCCGAATTGTTTTTTCAAGGAGGCATAGAAGTGGGATAGTTAAGCTGAGAACGGCGTCATTGCCACTGGCCATGTTGGTGGAGTACTCAAAACAGCGCAACAAGGCACACAGGTCTCGCATGGAGGCCCAGTTATTGGTGGTGAAGTGGTGCTGTTCCGCAGAGCGACTCACGCGTGCGTGCTGCAGCTGAAACTCCACTATGGCCTGCTGCTGCTCGCACAGTCTTTCCAGCATGTGCAAGGTGGAGTTCCACCTTGTGGGCACGTCACATATGAGGCGGTGAGCGGGAAGGCCGAAGTTACGCTGCAGCGCTGCCAGGCGAGCAGCAGCAGGGTGAGAACGCCGAAAGTGCGCACAAACGGCCCGCACTTTCTGCAGCAGCTCTGACATATCGGGGTAGTTTTTAAGGAACCTCTGCACCACCAAATTCAGCACATGCGCCAGGCAAGGGATGTGCGTCAAACCGGCTAGGCCCAGAGCTGCTATGAGATTTCGCCCGTTATCGCACACCACCAGGCCGGGCTTGAGGCTCGCTGGCAGCAACCACTCATTTGTCTGCTGTTCCATGCTCCTCCACAACTCCTGCGCGGTGTGTGGTTTGTCCCCCAAACAGGCAAGTTGTAAAACTGCCTGCTGTCGTTTACCCCTGGCCGTGCTGAAGTTGGTGGTGAAGGTGTTACGCTGTCCGGATGAGGAGGCGGTAGAGGATGAGGAAGCGGAGTAGGAGGAGTTAGGAACAGGAGGCAAACTGAAGCGCCCTGCAATCCTCGGTGGTGGAAGGACATGCGCCAAATTGCTATCCGCCTCAGGCCCATCCGCCACTGCATTTACCCAGTGTGCCGTTAGGGAGATATAACGCCCCTGACCGTGCTTACTGGTCCACGTATCCGTAGTTAGGTGGACCTTGGCACAGATGGCGTTGCGCAGTGCACACCTGATTTTTTCCCCCACTTGGTTGTGCAGGGAAGGGATGGCTTGCCTGGAAAAGTAGTGGCGGCTGGGCACGACGTACTGTGGGACAGCCACCGACATAAGGTTTTTAAAACTGTGCGTCTCCACCAGACGGAATGACAGCATTTCAAAGGCCAATAATTTTGAAATGCTGGCATTCAGGGCCAGGGATCGCGGGTGGGTAGGGGGGTACTTCCTCTTCCTCTCAAGTGTTTGGGAGATGGAAAGCTGAACGCTTCCACGGGACATTGTGGAGATGGTTGTTGGTGACCCAGGTGGTGGTGTTGCTGACAGATCGTCTGTTTGCGGGGTGGCAGGTGCCGGTATCACTACAGATGTGGCTGGAGCGGCCGAGACTGCAGCAGAAGAGGAAGCAGGATGAGCCAGAGACGTTTCTTGGTTTTGAAGGTGTGTACTCCACTGCAGCTCGTGCTTTGCACTTAGATGCCTGATCATGCAGGTTGTGCTCAGGTTGAGAAGGTTCATGCCTCGCTTCAAGCTCTGATTGCACAGGGTGCAAACCACTCGTGTCCTGTCATCAGCACATTTTCTAAAGAACTTCCACGCTAGAGAACTCCTTTGAGCTGACTTTGGTGCGCTCGTTCCCTTGCTGCGTTGGGCAGTAGCGGGCGTAGTGTCTAGGGCACGGCCGCTCCGCTTCTGCACCCTGCTCCCTCTTCTGCTGTGCTGGTGGCTCTGTGCGACCACCGCCTCTTCCTCCAAACTACTCAGTTCACCTGCATGAAGTTCATTCCATGTGGGGTCGAGGACCTCATCGTCCTCCACATCATCTTCCACCCAGTCTTCACCCCTGCCCTCCTTGTCGGTCTCCACAATGCTGAACGCCGCAGCAGTTGGCACCTGCGTTTCGTCATCATCGGAGACGTGCTGCGATGATCCTTGCATGTACTCATCTTGAGAAATAAGTGGTTGGGCATCGCTGCACTCAATCTCTTCCACTTCTGGGGCAGGGCTAGGTGGATGGCCCTGGGAAACCCTGCTGACAGAGTCCTCAAAAAGAATAAGAGACTGCTGTATGGCTTGGGGCTCAGACTGCTGGCCTGATTTGCAAGGGGGTGAGGTGAAAGACGGTTGGACATTGGCTGCAGGTGCCAACTCTGACCTTTCTGCAGTAGACTGGGTGGGAGACAATGTGAAGGAACTGGAGGCACTGTCAGCAGCAAACCAATCTACTATCGCCTCAACTTGTTCTGGCCTCATCACTTCTAGGGGCGTTTGATGCCCTACCAAATACTGATGCAGGTTCTGTCGCCTACTCACACTTGAGGAAGGTGTTTCACTTGTGCGTGTAGCTGGCACAGATCGACCATGTCCTCTCCTTGCAACAGGAGCTCTACCAGCAGCACCACGACCCAGGCCACGGCCCTTATTTGACGGTCTCCTCATATTTCTGTAATTTAAGATCTTGCCCTAGAAAGGTTTTTATTGAATAGCGGAATAGAAAATATGATCCAAAAAAAGTGTATGTATATCACACGTACACAACCACACTAGGCCCCAATTACTATTGTTTGTACCCCTAAAAGGCTAGATGAGGAGTAGGGGGAGTATGGAACAGGCAGCACCCTCAAACCTTCAGAAGTATGAGATGAACCCCAACAACTTGGAAAGGTGGATCTCTCTCACACGTACCGACACAGACTATCCCGCAATTCAATTGATCCTCAAAGGTTTTTATTGAATAGCGGAATAGGAAATATGATCAAAAAAAGTGTATGTATCTCGCACGTACACAACCACACTAGGCCCCAATTACTATTGTTTGTACCCCTAAAAGGCTAGATGAGGAGTAGGGGGGGTATGGAACAGGCAGCACCCTCAAACCTTCAGAAGTATGAGATGAACCCCAACAACTTGGAAAGGTGGATCTCTCTCACACGTACCGACACAGACTATCCCGCAATTCAATTGATCCTCAAAGGTTTTTATTGAATAGCGGAATAGGAAATATGATCAAAAAAAGTGTATGTATCTCGCACGTACACAACCACACTAGGCCCCAATTACTATTGTTTGTACCCCTAAAAGGCTAGATGAGGAGTAGGGGGGGTATGGAACAGGCAGCACCCTCAAACCTTCAGAAGTATGAGATGAACCCCAACAACTTGGAAAGGTGGATCTCTCTCACACGTACCAACACAGACTATCCCCCAATTTAACTGATCCCCAAAGGTTTTTGATTAAATAGCGGAATAGAAAATATGATCCCAAAAAAGTGTATGTATATCACACGTACACAACCACACTAGGCCCCAATTACTATTGTTTGTACCCCTAAAAGGCTAGGAGTAGGGGGAGTATGGAACAGGCAGCACCCTCAAACCTTCAGAAGTATGAGATGAACCCCAACAACTTGGAAAGGTGGATCTCTCTCACACGTACCAACACAGACTATCCCCCAATTTAACTGATCCCCAAAGGTTTTTGATTAAATAGCGGAATAGAAAATATGATCCCAAAAAAGTGTATGTATATCACACGTACACAACCACACTAGGCCCCAATTACTATTGTTTGTACCCCTAAAAGGCTAGGAGTAGGGGGAGTATGGAACAGGCAGCACCCTCAAACCTTCAGAAGTATGAGATGAACCCCAACAACTTGGAAAGGTGGATCTCTCTCACACGTACCAACACAGACTATCCCCCAATTTAACTGATCCCCAGAGGTTTTTGATTAAATAGCGGAATAGAAAATATGATCCCAAAAAAGTGTATGTATATCACACGTACACAACCACACTAGGCCCCAATTACTATTGTTTGTACCCCTAAAAGGCTAGGAGTAGGGGGAGTATGGAACAGGCAGCACCCTCAAACCTTCAGAAGTATGAGATGAACCCCAACAACTTGGAAAGGTGGATCTCTCTCACACGTACCAACACAGACTATCCCCCAATTTAACTGATCCCCAAAGGTTTTTGATTAAATAGCGGAATAGAAAATATGATCCCAAAAAAGTGTATGTATATCACACGTACACAACCACACTAGGCCCCAATTACTATTGTTTGTACCCCTAAAAGGCTAGGAGTAGGGGGAGTATGGAACAGGCAGCACCCTCAAACCTTCAGAAGTATGAGATGAACCCCAACAACTTGGAAAGGTGGATCTCTCTCACACGTACCAACACAGACTATCCCCCAATTTAACTGATCCCCAAAGGTTTTTGATTAAATAGCGGAATAGAAAATATGATCCCAAAAAAGTGTATGTATATCACACGTACACAACCACACTAGGCCCCAATTACTATTGTTTGTACCCCTAAAAGGCTAGGAGTAGGGGGAGTATGGAACAGGCAGCACCCTCAAACCTTCAGAAGTATGAGATGAACCCCAACAACTTGGAAAGGTGGATCTCTCTCACACGTACCAACACAGACTATCCCCCAATTTAACTGATCCCCAGAGGTTTTTGATTAAATAGCGGAATAGAAAATATGATCCCAAAAAAGTGTATGTATATCACACGTACACAACCACACTAGGCCCCAATTACTATTGTTTGTACCCCTAAAAGGCTAGGAGTAGGGGGAGTATGGAACAGGCAGCACCCTCAAACCTTCAGAAGTATGAGATGAACCCCAACAACTTGGAAAGGTGGATCTCTCTCACACGTACCAACACAGACTATCCCCCAATTTAACTGATCCCCAAAGGTTTTTGATTAAATAGCGGAATAGAAAATATGATCCCAAAAAAGTGTATGTATATCACACGTACACAACCACACTAGGCCCCAATTACTATTGTTTGTACCCCTAAAAGGCTAGGAGTAGGGGGAGTATGGAACAGGCAGCACCCTCAAACCTTCAGAAGTATGAGATGAACCCCAACAACTTGGAAAGGTGGATCTCTCTCACACGTACCAACACAGACTATCCCCCAATTTAACTGATCCCCAAAGGTTTTTGATTAAATAGCGGAATAGAAAATATGATCCCAAAAAAGTGTATGTATATCACACGTACACAACCACACTAGGCCCCAATTACTATTGTTTGTACCCCTAAAAGGCTAGGAGTAGGGGGAGTATGGAACAGGCAGCACCCTCAAACCTTCAGAAGTATGAGATGAACCCCAACAACTTGGAAAGGTGGATCTCTCTCACACGTACCAACACAGACTATCCCCCAATTTAACTGATCCCCAAAGGTTTTTGATTAAATAGCGGAATAGAAAATATGATCCCAAAAAAGTGTATGTATATCACACGTACACAACCACACTAGGCCCCAATTACTATTGTTTGTACCCCTAAAAGGCTAGGAGTAGGGGGAGTATGGAACAGGCAGCACCCTCAAACCTTCAGAAGTATGAGATGAACCCCAACAACTTGGAAAGGTGGATCTCTCTCACACGTACCAACACAGACTATCCCCCAATTTAACTGATCCCCAGAGGTTTTTGATTAAATAGCGGAATAGAAAATATGATCCCAAAAAAGTGTATGTATATCACACGTACACAACCACACTAGGCCCCAATTACTATTGTTTGTACCCCTAAAAGGCTAGGAGTAGGGGGAGTATGGAACAGGCAGCACCCTCAAACCTTCAGAAGTATGAGATGAACCCCAACAACTTGGAAAGGTGGATCTCTCTCACACGTACCAACACAGACTATCCCCCAATTTAACTGATCCCCAAAGGTTTTTGATTAAATAGCGGAATAGAAAATATGATCCCAAAAAAGTGTATGTATATCACACGTACACAACCACACTAGGCCCCAATTACTATTGTTTGTACCCCTAAAAGGCTAGGAGTAGGGGGAGTATGGAACAGGCAGCACCCTCAAACCTTCAGAAGTATGAGATGAACCCCAACAACTTGGAAAGGTGGATCTCTCTCACACGTACCAACACAGACTATCCCCCAATTTAACTGATCCCCAAAGGTTTTTGATTAAATAGCGGAATAGAAAATATGATCCCAAAAAAGTGTATGTATATCACACGTACACAACCACACTAGGCCCCAATTACTATTGTTTGTACCCCTAAAAGGCTAGGAGTAGGGGGAGTATGGAACAGGCAGCACCCTCAAACCTTCAGAAGTATGAGATGAACCCCAACAACTTGGAAAGGTGGATCTCTCTCACACGTACCAACACAGACTATCCCCCAATTTAACTGATCCCCAAAGGTTTTTGATTAAATAGCGGAATAGAAAATATGATCCCAAAAAAGTGTATGTATATCACACGTACACAACCACACTAGGCCCCAATTACTATTGTTTGTACCCCTAAAAGGCTAGGAGTAGGGGGAGTATGGAACAGGCAGCACCCTCAAACCTTCAGAAGTATGAGATGAACCCCAACAACTTGGAAAGGTGGATCTCTCTCACACGTACCAACACAGACTATCCCCCAATTTAACTGATCCCCAGAGGTTTTTGATTAAATAGCGGAATAGAAAATATGATCCCAAAAAAGTGTATGTATATCACACGTACACAACCACACTAGGCCCCAATTACTATTGTTTGTACCCCTAAAAGGCTAGGAGTAGGGGGAGTATGGAACAGGCAGCACCCTCAAACCTTCAGAAGTATGAGATGAACCCCAACAACTTGGAAAGGTGGATCTCTCTCACACGTACCAACACAGACTATCCCCCAATTTAACTGATCCCCAAAGGTTTTTGATTAAATAGCGGAATAGAAAATATGATCCCAAAAAAGTGTATGTATATCACACGTACACAACCACACTAGGCCCCAATTACTATTGTTTGTACCCCTAAAAGGCTAGGAGTAGGGGGAGTATGGAACAGGCAGCACCCTCAAACCTTCAGAAGTATGAGATGAACCCCAACAACTTGGAAAGGTGGATCTCTCTCACACGTACCAACACAGACTATCCCCCAATTTAACTGATCCCCAAAGGTTTTTGATTAAATAGCGGAATAGAAAATATGATCCCAAAAAAGTGTATGTATATCACACGTACACAACCACACTAGGCCCCAATTACTATTGTTTGTACCCCTAAAAGGCTAGGAGTAGGGGGAGTATGGAACAGGCAGCACCCTCAAACCTTCAGAAGTATGAGATGAACCCCAACAACTTGGAAAGGTGGATCTCTCTCACACGTACCAACACAGACTATCCCCCAATTTAACTGATCCCCAGAGGTTTTTGATTAAATAGCGGAATAGAAAATATGATCCCAAAAAAGTGTATGTATATCACACGTACACAACCACACTAGGCCCCAATTACTATTGTTTGTACCCCTAAAAGGCTAGGAGTAGGGGGAGTATGGAACAGGCAGCACCCTCAAACCTTCAGAAGTATGAGATGAACCCCAACAACTTGGAAAGGTGGATCTCTCTCACACGTACCAACACAGACTATCCCCCAATTTAACTGATCCCCAAAGGTTTTTGATTAAATAGCGGAATAGAAAATATGATCCCAAAAAAGTGTATGTATATCACACGTACACAACCACACTAGGCCCCAATTACTATTGTTTGTACCCCTAAAAGGCTAGGAGTAGGGGGAGTATGGAACAGGCAGCACCCTCAAACCTTCAGAAGTATGAGATGAACCCCAACAACTTGGAAAGGTGGATCTCTCTCACACGTACCAACACAGACTATCCCCCAATTTAACTGATCCCCAAAGGTTTTTGATTAAATAGCGGAATAGAAAATATGATCCCAAAAAAGTGTATGTATATCACACGTACACAACCACACTAGGCCCCAATTACTATTGTTTGTACCCCTAAAAGGCTAGGAGTAGGGGGAGTATGGAACAGGCAGCACCCTCAAACCTTCAGAAGTATGAGATGAACCCCAACAACTTGGAAAGGTGGATCTCTCTCACACGTACCAACACAGACTATCCCCCAATTTAACTGATCCCCAGAGGTTTTTGATTAAATAGCGGAATAGAAAATATGATCCCAAAAAAGTGTATGTATATCACACGTACACAACCACACTAGGCCCCAATTACTATTGTTTGTACCCCTAAAAGGCTAGGAGTAGGGGGAGTATGGAACAGGCAGCACCCTCAAACCTTCAGAAGTATGAGATGAACCCCAACAACTTGGAAAGGTGGATCTCTCTCACACGTACCAACACAGACTATCCCCCAATTTAACTGATCCCCAAAGGTTTTTGATTAAATAGCGGAATAGAAAATATGATCCCAAAAAAGTGTATGTATATCACACGTACACAACCACACTAGGCCCCAATTACTATTGTTTGTACCCCTAAAAGGCTAGGAGTAGGGGGAGTATGGAACAGGCAGCACCCTCAAACCTTCAGAAGTATGAGATGAACCCCAACAACTTGGAAAGGTGGATCTCTCTCACACGTACCAACACAGACTATCCCCCAATTTAACTGATCCCCAAAGGTTTTTGATTAAATAGCGGAATAGAAAATATGATCCCAAAAAAGTGTATGTATATCACACGTACACAACCACACTAGGCCCCAATTACTATTGTTTGTACCCCTAAAAGGCTAGGAGTAGGGGGAGTATGGAACAGGCAGCACCCTCAAACCTTCAGAAGTATGAGATGAACCCCAACAACTTGGAAAGGTGGATCTCTCTCACACGTACCAACACAGACTATCCCCCAATTTAACTGATCCCCAAAGGTTTTTGATTAAATAGCGGAATAGAAAATATGATCCCAAAAAAGTGTATGTATATCACACGTACACAACCACACTAGGCCCCAATTACTATTGTTTGTACCCCTAAAAGGCTAGATGAGGAGTAGGGGGAGTATGGAACAGGCAGCACCCTCAAACCTTCAGTATGAGATTGTGTTCACTGTACCCCACAAAGATTGAGTTCACTGCACCCCACAATGATTGTGTTCACTGCACCCCACAAAGATTGTGTTCACTGCACCTCACAAAGATTGTGTTCACTGTACCCCCCAAAGATTGTGTTCACTGCACCCCACAAAGATTCTGTTCACTGTACCCCACAAAGATTGTGTTCACTGCACCCCAAAAAGATTGTGTTCACTGCACCCCAAAAAGGATGTTGTTCACTGCACCCCAAAAAGGATGTTGTTCACTCCACCCCAAAAAGATTGTGTTCACTGCACCCCACAAAGATTGTGTTCACTGCACCCCAAAAAGATTGTGTTCACTGCACCCCAAAAATGATTTTGTTCACTGCACCCCAAAAAGGATTTTGTTCACTGCACCCCAAAAAGGATGTTGTTCACTCCACCCCAAAAAGATTGTGTTCACTGCACCCCAAAAAGATTGTGTTCACTGCACCCCACAAAGGATTTTGTTCACTGCACCCCAAAAAGATTGTGTTCACTGCACCCCAAAAAGGATGTTGTTCACTGCACCCCAAAAAGGATTTTGTTCACTGCACCCCAAAAAGATTGTGTTCACTACACCCCACAAAGGATTTTGTTCACTGCACCCCACAAAGATTGTGTTCACTGCACACCAAAAAGGATTGTGTTCACTGCACCCCAAAAAGATTTTGTTCACTGCACCCCAAAAAGATTGTGTTCACTGCAGCCCAAAAAGATTGTGTTCACTGCAGCCCAAAAAGATTGTGTTCACTGCAGCCCAAAAAGATTGTGTTCACTGCAGCCCAAAAAGATTGTGTTCACTGCAGCTCACACACAGAAAAATGGATGTGGATCACTGACACCTGCCTATCTCCAATCCCACACCACACAGCAATATCGATTGTAGTTTGTAGAACACAGTTTCCCTAAAATTCAGCAGACTCTGTCCCTAACAGGATTGAGAAGAGATCGTAGATCAGGATTGAGTGCAGACCCCACCCCCCACACAGCAATATCGATTGTAGTTTGTAGAAGACACTGACCCTATATAATTCAGCAGACTCTATCCCTAAAATGCCTACAACTCGCCCTGCCTAAACACTCCGACCTGTCCCTCAATTCTATCCGGACACAAATGGTTTTTTCCTGCCTATCTTTCCCTAATCAGCAGCCAGCACGTTGATGTGTGCTCTGTCCCTGAATCTAAGCAGCATAATGACGCCGCTGCGGCTGCCTCGAACTTATAAAGACTTGGTCACATGCTTCAGACGGCCAATCACAGCTACTGAGACATTTGCAGGCATGGCTGGGATGGCTTAAGGCACACCAGTTAAACGATTGTTGATTGGCTGTTGAAAGCCCGCCATGAAAAGAGCGCCAAAGCATGCAAAACCCGGAAATAAAACGACCGAACACGGATTTTTACCCGAACATACAGTAAAGTGTCCGTGTCCGTGTTCGGGTACAAAAAATCCAATTATTCGGTACGAACACGAATAATACAGTCCGTGTTCGCTCAACACTATTTACAACCACTTTATTTGGCCACAAAAGCCTATTTTTAAAACATTAAACTAAATAACCAAAAATGTTATACAAATGCGTAAGCTACAGAGCCCCGTCAAGACACCCCAATATTTTCTGTAGTCCTAACTCTAAATTTGAGAGCCTCCACAGTAGAGGCACATGCACTATAATGGATAGGCAGAGGGCAGGTGTGTCTGGAGGGAGCCCACCCCCACAAAGGTACAGGGGTGCACTGGATACCCAGCATATAGCACAATGGTGGCAAGGGTGTCCAGTACCTCCCCTCATCAATATTTCAACACTACAAACAAATGGCCACTGTCCTCACTTATAACTGGCCTTTGACGCAAGGAGCACATGGAAGGGCAACGCATGCAAAACAAAACCAAAGAAATTCCCTGCTCAACTTACCAACCAAAAAAAAAACAATATCTCTCCTGCGCTCAAGTGGTATGCGGGAAGGTGAATCTTCTAGGCGGTTTTATGGCACAAATGAATTGGTCTTGCTGCCCCCCTCAGGACCAAGGGTATCCAAAAGGCACTACAAGAAAACAACAAGAGAAGGGCGCACCGACCTTGTGCATTACCACTTAAAAGTTTATTAAAATCAAAGAAGGGTAGCGTACAATATACTCACAAACGTAGCATATGAACAAGCATATAGGAAATGGGCAACGCTCGCTTCCAGGACACTTCTCTACTGCTGGATAGCGTGATGGCGTCCTCAAAACCTGATGTGACTTACGCGTTTCGTTTCCTATATGCTTGTTCATATGCTACGTTTGTGAGTATATTGTACGCTACCCTTCTTTGATTTTAATAAACTTTTAAGTGGTAATGCACAAGGTCGGTGCGCCCTTCTCTTGTTGTCAACTTACCAACCAGCCTGCTAATAAACTGAATTGTCCTGTCTAACAGTATGTGTTAAAAGCAGTGGTTTAGTTTGCACACATTTACAAATACATGCGTAATCTACAGAGCCCCGTCAAGGCACCCCAACGTTTTTGGTAGTCCTAACTCTAAATTTGAGAGCCTCCACAGTGGAAGCACATGCATTATAATGGATAGTTGGATGGTACTGTTGGTGGGTACTGCCTGGAGGGAGCCCACACCTCCTTAAAGGCACAGGGGCACACTGGACACACAGCATATAGCACAATGGCAGCAAGGGTGTCCAGTATGTCCCCTCACCTCAAATATCACCTATCCATATGGCTGCCATGACAAATGACCTTAAAAAAACCTTTGGGAGGATGAGACAACTTTTTGTGGAATTGCCATTCCTTGCCACACCCTTTGGAAGCATCTCCTAAGACTCCTCTCTACCTAAACTGACTACCTTTTAGAGATAAGCCTTTTTCGACACAACTCTTAACCCCTTCCTAGACGCTAATTCCTCCCACTGTCACGTAGTCCTCTAATAAGCTCTGCTTTCTCTGGGACTAACTTTACTGAACCTTCACACACAGTGGTAAACCAACAAAGGCAAGCTCGCGCTTACAGTCTAGAAAGACAACTTCATGTGGAAAAATCAGATAGCTAAATAGCTTGTGTACGTGAGCAATTTTTCATATTTGTACTGATGAGTCTAAAGGTCAAACAGCCTGTCTGTCAGGAAGATTTTTGGGCATGCCCCTCTCACCCGTAAGTGCTGCAGCGTCCGTTTTGAAGTGTGCTTGATAATACCAATAGCGTGAAGCCTGTATTAAGGGCCACTCATTTGCCTGTCATCTCCTTTTTCTGTGATTAATGCTCAGGTGGGCTTTGACCTGCCTGGTCTACGTGAATGTCATGGTAATTGTTGTGTTTTTCTGTATTTACTTGGAATTGCATTATGTAACTGGGGGAAAGGAAGGGGGGGGGGGGTGGCAAGCTGGCTTCTGAAGACCTCAGCTATTTAACGCAAGTGGAGGGTACATACTAATAGTACATGCAGCAAATTAGAAAGACAGCCTGAGCAAAAATAATGAAACACAGCATTAATAGGCTAAGGATCAATTGCAGCAGAGAGAGAAAGAAGGAGAGAGAGAGAGAGAGGAAGAAAAAAATAAAAAAAGAAGCTGAACGTATAATTTGAAGAGCATTCAAAATCTGAACTTGTGGGTTATGCAAAAGCCCAGGAGAAGCAATTAAAATTATTTATACAAATGCAAGAGAGATTGGTGAATAAAACAAATGAACTTGGAAAGGGAAAACACGGTCATTGCTGGAAAGTAAGGGACTGCTATGGATTAATGCCAGCATTGCAAAAGAAAGGCAAGCAAATATTTGGCATTGCGTCATGTGTGGGCACTGTTGATACTATCCAGGTAATCTTGGAGTGAATGATAGTAAAAATAATTTTAGAACCAAGGTCAAAACTGGAGCCATTGTAATTGATAAGAATGCTATGACCTTTAAATGGTATCCTGTGGCTATAAAAAAAAGTTTAATTCTTTATAATATTGTATAGAGGGTGCACTATTTTCCTTGGGCTATCTCAAAATAAATTTGAGATAACAACTCGAGACAGCTTACTAAGCCGGGATTGCTGAGGCTGTATTTCCACCTACTGGTGAATAGGAATGAGCGAAGTGAATTTATTCATTTTGACGTCAGTGGAATTTCGCCATGGCAGAAACTCTCCGTTTCGCTCACTGAGTAGGGGTTGGTTTCCTAAGAACTGGAGCTTGTAAAAGATGTGAATTGTAGCTAATCAGCTTCTAAATTCAGCTTGTTCAATTAAGCTTTGACAGCAAAACCTGGAAGCTGATTTGTGTCTATGCAAACCTGCACCAGATTTTGCACCCGTTTTAGTAAATCAAGCCCAATATGTGGGTAAAAATAAACATACTGTATATATATCTATATATGCTAGTACCCACCAACGTTACCAGGCAGAAGTACCCGTCAGCAGTACCCATCAACAGAACCAGCTAGCAGTACCTGCCAGCAGTACCCACCAGCAGTACCTACCAACAGTACCAGCCAGCAGTACCCTCCAGCAGTACCCGCCAACAGTACCCACTAGCAGTACCCACCAACAGTACCTGCCAGCAGTACCCACCAGCAGTACCTACCAACAGTACCAGCCAGCAGTACCCTCCAGCAGTACCCGCCAACAGTACCCACTAGCAGTACCCACCAACAGTACCAGCCAGCAGTACCCACCAGCAGAACCCACCAACAGTACCAGCCAGCAGTACCCTCCAGCAGTACCCACCAACAGTACCCACCAACAGTACCAGCCGGCAGTACCCACCAGCAGTACCCACCAACAGTACCAGTCAGCAGTATTCATCAGCAATACCAGCTAGCAGTACCCACCAGCAGTACCCACCAACAGTACCAGCCAGCAGTACCCGCCAACAGTACCAGCCAGAAGTACCCTTCAGCAATACCAGCCAGCAGTACCCGCCAGCAGTATCCACTAGCAGTAACTGCCAGCAGTACCAGCCTACAGTACCAGCCAGCAGTACCCACCAGCAGTACCCACCAACAGTACCTGCCAGCAGTACCCACCAACAGTACCAACCAGAAGTACCCGCCAGCAGTACCTGCAAGCAGTACCAGCAAGCAGTACCCGCCAGCAGTACCCACCAGTTGTACCAGCCAGCAGTAACCGCCAGCTGTACCCACCAGCAGTACCAGCCAGCAGTACCCGCCAGCAGCACGTGTCAGCAGTACTCACCAGCAGTACAAGCCAGCAGTACCAGCCCTGAAGGACAGCAGCCACCAGCTATACCCACCTGGGGGACAGCAGCAGCCAGCGATACCTGCAGGAATCCTAAAGGAAGAAGTGAAGATTGAGGTCAGTTGAGGTGCAGGTAAACCTAATCGGAACGGTCTCCTCCCAGAGAGGGTGGATGTCTCCATTAGAGAAAGCATCTGGGAGCATGGCTGCTGATCCCTGAAAACTTGGATACCAACGTTTTATTCCAGAAAGGACAGTTACCTTTGAACAAGGACTTTAAAGGACTAAACTTTTTTGTATCATAACCGGCTGGATGTATGGATAAGGAGGAGTGGAGCCTGCCATTTCTGAGAGTACTGTACCCTAAGTGGGATCCATCGTGTAGGCATCCTTTCTTGTATGGGAAGGGATTGAGCCACCACTGCAGAGACTCCTTGACTTTATGTGGGACTGTGATTATCCTGTCCAATGATCGTGGATTTCCATTCCACTGGGCTAGTAGGTCGTTTTGTATGGCATTTTTTGTGTAACTGTGCCCAAATAATGTCTGGTTTTAAGAAAGTCATAAAAACCAGAGTTCTCTTCCCTTAAGATGACAGAGTTGGAACAATCTAGCGACACAATTTTTTCTATGATTTTCAGCACCTTGACTTCAGTTAAATAGATTTTCGTTGCTTTAGCATCTATCATGTAGCTCAGATGAACCCCCGTTTGACTGGGAACTAGGTGGGATTTTTGTTCCTATATAATCTACCCTAACTGCTTCAAGTAACTGATGCTTGACTGAAGGTTGCCTTTCAGGGTCTCTTCGGTGTTGGCCAAGAATAGGAGGTCGCCCAAACATGGAATAATTCTTATTTAAAGAATTAAAAACTCCCATATTCTCTCATCTTTACAGGTGGATCTCCTTGAAAAGAGCTTCCATTAACCCCCGTGTAGCTGTTTAAATTTGCAACTATCCTAATTTTTCATGCTCTAATGCTTTTCATCAAGAGAATGAAATCTTGCCAAAATCAACAGATTGTTGCCAAAATATAAAAGAAATGAAATCTCTCAAGTTTCTTGTCTCTACAGGTAGACTTACTTGTCTGCAGGATGATTAAATACTGTGACCTTTTCAGGGATATAGCTTGTGCTTACATATACAGTAACTGCCCATTCAACTGTAGATTATCTGCAAAGAAATGCTCTAAGGTCAGAGCACCTAGGCAGGGCTGCTGTTCGAAATCACGGGGTCCCGTACAGCCTATCTGTATTCATATTCATGGGCTGCAGCTATACAATGAGTAGATGGAGCCGTGTGAAAGTGCCTTGAGTCCGGACGGGAAGAGAGCAGAGCAGGCAGGTATGCAATGAGGCCGGAGTGGTGAAGCGCCTGCAGGCCTGCGAGTGATGGAGGTGAGTATAGGCCCTGAGAAAATGGCAGCCGGCCGCTGAAGGCCTCAGAAGCGGATGTGAGAGGCAGCTCCCTTGGGCCCCCGGGTGTCAGGGGGGAAGGCGATCATGTCTGTCAGGGCACAGGGAGCGGATGGCAGGTCTCCTTACCGGGCGGTGATTGCCAAGGCCCTCAGATGCTCAGCATACGAGCCGGAGGCAGTACCGCGTGTAGGCTGCGGGGTCTGTAGCGTGGCAATCCGGTCACCCATAGACGAAATGAGGGTAGCGGTCAAAGTGAACCGTGGATGGGTGCAGAAATCTCCTTGGCATCGAGCACAGCTACGCAGATGGCAGTGGCGTACCTAGAGCATTTGGCACCCGGGGCGGATCCTATATCTGGCACCCGCCAACTTTAAATGTAAAAACACCCACAAAAATTTGTAATGTTTTCAGGAATATTTATTGCACAAATTTCACAGCCCCCCATCACAGTGCCCCTTGCAGTGGCCCTCCGTCTCTCTAATCAGTGCCCCCTTTTACACTCTCTGCCTCCCCTGCACAGTCCTACCTTCAGCATAAATAGCTAATATTATTAGCAATGTGTTTAAGTTTGAGTAAGAGATTGGAGACTTGCTAAAGGAGATGGTCAGAGACTGCGGACATGATACAGGAGATGGTCAGAGACTGCAGACATGATACAGGAGATGGTCAGAGACTGCAGACATGATACAGGAGATGGTCAGAGACTGCAGACATGATACAGAAGATGGTCAGAGAACAGTTTGTAGAAGGATTGGCACATCTGCAAATGCCCAGCAAATCCAAAGATTGGCACATCGAAATTTGCCGATGCTAATGCACTTGTGCACACGGGCAGGATCCATGCACCAATGTTCATGCAATGTGTGAGAGATGCTGGTGCCCACTGGCTGCTGCCCCATCCCCCTCCCAGCATACACACTTGGGCACTTACTTACCTTCTTCCCGCCGAGGCTCCGCCCCTCCTTCCAGCCGAGGCTCCGCCCCCCTTCGGCCCGTCGTGGCTCCGCCCCTTCTTCCTGCCGCGGCTCCGCCCCCCGCTAGCCGTGCGGACTGAAGGAGCTGCCAGCCTGCCACTGCAGCTGCCTTCACACTGCATACGGGATAACCAAAACACGCCGGGCAAGACGCCGGCTGACACCCCCCAGTGCGTTGCACCCGGGGCTGGCCGCACCCCCGCCCCCCCCGTTGGTACACCACTGATTGAGTGGTAGACGCGGCGGAGCTCTGGGACTACACATCCAGGGCAGCTCAGGTCCGGACACGCCCCCCTTTATTAAAGATTTGTCTGCGAGCCAGATGCAGCCATCAAAAGAGCCGCGCCTGGGTCGCGAGCCATAGGTTCCCTAACCCTGCCATAGCAGTTTACCAGAAGTTCAGGCCCCAAACAATAGGAGGTCTCTTAAGGCTCAATGACACAAAATGGTAATCGAGAGATAAAGTACACTGTATCTTTAATCCAAGGATAAGGTACACTGTATCTTAGCTTCTCTCCACTCTACTGGACCAGTGGCATGCCCCTTGACAAAGACAGTTGTGACGAAATGCATTGGATGGAGCTTAGCGGTGATGTGCGGTTGCTTGTTTCATTACTGTGCTGTTTCTTATGCTTTGTTTTCTAAATAAATGATTCATATATATATATATATATATATATATATATATATATATATATATATATATATGGAACACTATGGACTTCCTCTGCTTGTATAACAATGTAAATTTTCTGTCCCCTCAAAATAACTCAATACACAGCCATTATTGTCTAAACCGCTGGCAACAAAAGTGAGTACAACCTTAAGTGAAAATGTCAAAATTGGTGGATGTTAGAGACCTTGCGCTCCTCCACCTTCCATTTGAGGATGCCCCACATATGCTAAATAGGGTTTAGGTCTGGAGTAGTGATGGGCCAAAACCCCCCCACCCCCCCCCCCCCCCCCGTTCGGTTTGCAACAGAACATCTGGAACAGGGAAAAAGTTCTGGCGAACATGCAAAAACTCTATTAAAGTCTATGGCACACTAACATGAAAAATCAAAAGTCCTCATTTTAAGGGCTTATGTGCAAGTTATTGCCATAAAAAGGGTATGGGGACCCGGGGACTGCCCTGGGGGACATGTATCAATGCAAAAAAATTGTTTAATGTTTTTTACAGGAGCAGTGATTTTAATAATGCTTAAAGTGAAACAATAAAAATCAAAGAATTCTTTAAATATCGTGCCTGGAGGGAAGCCTTAATGTACCTGCAAAGTGGCACATCTGTACGATGTATGTAGCCAGCTGTAGCAATACTGACATTTCTAAAGGAAAATACCAGTCCATACCAGGCACTTCTGGCCCACCACTGAAAAGGGGAATATACAATGACCTCCATGTAAGGGGGATTTACACTGACAACCATTGTTGAGGAGATTTATACTTACCACCAATGTAAGGTGACACTTCTACACCGACCACCAATATTAGGGGGGGATTTACACTGACGACCAATGTAGGGGGGACCTTCACACTGGCCACTAGTGTGGATGAAAGGATTGTACACCAAGCCCCAATATAATGAGAAGATTTACACTGACCACCAATGTAACTGAGACATTTAGCCTGCATTCACATTTCTTGTGTCAGAAATGCATTCAAAATCGCTTTCTTGAAACCACAGAAACGTGCTGCCCTTTAGCAGATACACAGCAGTGGCATTAATTGTTAATGACACCCTCACGCATCTGCTTCACATCCTCCAAAATTCATGGTGCTGTGCCACCATGGTATTTTGAAAAAAGGTTCCACCTCCAATTTGCTTACCTTTGCAGAACAGGCTGATGGTATGCTTAATGACCACAGTTGTAGGCAGGACATTCAAGCACGCCCCTTTACCCCCCCAATGGGCTGCATTCAGCAGAAGTGAAGGTGGCTATGACCTCAGGGGGTCATGATATACATATGAATTCTGCCATCATTTACATAACATTGCAGCTGGTCTATGGCTATTTACATAATAATGCCACATGATTTACGTATTATTGCAGGGTATTTACAGTACATGTAAACAGGGGTCACGGGTCAGCAGGTGAGTCATCTGTACACGGCAATAGGGCAGAGCTGGGCAGCATTAGTAACAGAACTTCACACTGAGATATTGGGACACAGCATGGGACTAAAACTTCAAGGGACAAGGGAATTTAAACTAGGATAGTTGTAAAGTATGGGGCAGCTGCTTTGGGCCCCACAACAATGATGGGGGCCAGGAAATCTGCCCCTTTTGCCTTGCCCATATGTGTGCGCAGCCTATTGCATTAGGGTGTGCACCCCAAAGCTCAAGTACACAGCCTATTGCATGTGTGTGCCTACATGTATATGGCCCTGGTACATTACTCTATCTGCTGGCACAGTGTAAGAGAAGTGCATAGGCACTTCTTCTATGGCAGAGCAGGTAAGAGAGAGATCTTTCCCATTTCCTCACTGGCAAACAGAGCGATAATGCTAATGTGCACTAGGTGATTAGGGTGTGCCCAGGCGCATTCGGTACACCCTGTGCGCACGCCTATGGCCTTGCCTTAAAGATTGACTGACTGCACTAAAAAAACTCAACACACTATCCACTAACTACCTGCCTAATCTCTATTGTCACAAACTATACACGGCTGCCGTGTAAGCAGCAACCTTATATGGTGTGGGGCGTGGACTTAGTCCCTGAGCCATGATTGGCTAAAGGCACCCTGCCTTTGGCCAATCATGGCTCTGACAGAACAATGTGTTTGGCCAAAGCATATAGGTCAGGTGCTTGCTTTGGCCAATCACAAACACTTAATGCATTGGAATCGCGCAGTGCATTATGGAGTGCCCATCCATAACTCGAACATCAAGCCCATCACTAGTCTGGAGACATGCTTGACCAGTCCATCACCTTTACCCTCAGCTTCTTTAGCAAGGCAGTGGTTGTCTTGCAGGTGTGTTTGAGGTCATTATCATGTTGGAATACTGCTGTGTGGCCCAGTCTCTGAAAGGAGGGGATCATGCTCTGCTTCAGTATGTCACAGTACATGTTGGCATTCATGGTTCCCTCAATGAACTGTTGCTCCACAGTGTTGGTAGCACTCATGCAGCCCCAGACCATGACACTCCCACCACCATGTTTGACTGTAGGCAAGATACACTTGTCTTTGTACTCCTCACCTGGATGCTGCCACATATGCCTGACACCATCTGAACCAAATAAGTTTATTTTGGTCTCCTCAGAGCACAGGACATGGTTCCAGTAATCCATGTCCTTAGTCTGCTTGTCTTCAGCAAACTGTTTGTGGGCTTTCTTGTGCATCAACTTTAGAAGAGGCTTCCTTCTGGGATGACAGCCATGCAGACCAATTTGATGCAGTGTGCGGTGTATGGTCTGAGCACTGACAGGCTGACCCCCCACCCCTTCAACCTCTGCAGCAATGCTGGCAGCACTCATACATCTATTTCCCAAAGACAACCTCTGGATATGACGCCGAGCACGTGCACTCAACTCCTTTGGTCAACCATGGCGAGGCCTGTTCTGAGTGGAACCTGTCCTGTTAAACAGCTGTATGGTCTTTGCCACCATGCTGCAGCTCAGTTGCAGGGTCTTGGCAATCTTCTTATAGCCTAGGCCATCTTTATGTAGAGCAACAATTCTTTTTTTCAGATCCTCAGAGAGTTCTTTGCCATGAGGTGCCATGTTGAACTTCCAGTGACCAGTATGAGAGAGTGAGAGCGATAACACCAAATTTAACACACTTGCTCCCCATTCACACCTGAGACCTTGTAACACAAACAAGTCACATGACACTGGGGAGGGAAAATGGCTAATTGGGCCCAATTTGGACACTTTCACTTAGGGGTGTACTCACTTATGTTTAGACATTAATGGCTGTGTGTTAAATTTTTTTGAGGGGACAGCAAATTTACACTGTTATACAATCTGTACACACACTACTTTACTACTACTTTTGTAGCAAAGTGTAATTTCTTCAGTGTTGTCACATGAAAAGATATAATAAAATATTTACAAAAATGTGAGAGGTGTACTCACTTTTGAGAGATACTGTGTATATATATATATATATATATATAAAAATAATTATTTATTTTCTTTCTCCATTGGCTATTATATGTTAGCTAGTAGCCTAGCCTAGAGTCTACCTTTAACATTAAAAATGCCTTTGTGTTTTTTGCATTTCTCTACTTGCAATCCTTGGAGTTCATTCGAGCTGTGTGTCTAACAATAAAATCCGCCCCGTAGTATTCTAGGAGCAGTTCTTTTTTCTTTTTCTTCTTCTTTTTTTTTTTTTTTTTGTTTTGAATTCAGAGCATGCCATTTTATCAAGAACAAAAGAGCTGATACGGATCAAAATCCAGCATGTGTACAACATCTTAGCAATCTAGCTTTTCAGCATTAAGTGTCTGCTGGGTTACCCAACATGTCTTTGGACAGCGGGCCCGGTTTTTTATCTTGCCATGCCGAGAATTGTTCCTCTATTTTTATCTCCCCGTTCTGCTGGAAATTTCATTCTGCTGTGACACTTTTTTGCTGTTTTGCTTTTATCAAAAATAAATAAAACGGTAGACTATAAAAAGAGGGTCACATTGAAAAGAAAAAAAAAGAAAAAAGAAAAAAAAAACAATAAAAACTACTTCAACAAATGCAAACTTGTTTGAACAGTAGGCATTATTTTTAATTGACTATTGTAGAAGAGACAAAGTAACATTGAAGACAATGAATATACATGGCATTGACATGAATAGTGCCTGAGGCTTCAGGGGAAAAAATAGATTTTTGGTTCAATTGTAAATTCTATTTTTGAGGCTGCTGCTAATATTTGGATGTTTTCCGAATTTAAACTGAACTCTTCGCAGATATAAGTCCCAAATTAATGCAGCTCTGTAATCATTATTTTATCATATTTTTTTTTTTTTCTAATATAAACAATGTAAGTACCTGACATTTATCTAGTATCAGCGTTTTTCAGTCCATTGTATTAATTTTAGCAGCAAATTTTGATTTCGTTTTAGTCATAGTCTTGACTAAAAAGCATTTTAGTTTTAGTCATATTTTAGTCTTTTGACTAAAATGCTATTTTAGTTTTAGTCGTATTTTAACCATCTCAGTTGTTTTAGTTTTGGTCATATTTTAGTCGACTAAAATCTCCAGTACATTTTAATCCACTAAAATCACATACATTTTAGTCAACTACAAATCGAATATGTTTAGGTAAACTGTAATGCATTAATTAAACATTTCTCTAAAATTTCCAAACTAATTATATACTAATTATATATATTATTATTATTATTCTTATTATATTACATCATTATTATTAATATACTAATTATAATTTTTTTATATATATATATATATTATTATTATTATTATACAGGATTTATATAGCGCCAACAGTTTGCACAGCTCTTTACAATGTGAGGGAAGACAATACAGTTACAATCCAATTCAAAACAGGAGGAACCAGAGGGCCCTGCTCGTTAGAGCTTACAATCTAGAACATATATATATATATATATATATATATATATATATATATATATATATATATATATATATATATATATATACCGTGTTTCCCCGAAAATAAGACCGGGTCTTATATTAATTGTGCCTACAAAAAACACACTAGGGCTTATTTTCAGGGGATGTCTTATTTATTTACAGCATACAATAATTTACATTTATTCAAAAGCAGTCATATTCCCATGACGATCTTAAAGTGGTTGTAACCCTAACAAAAAAAAATTCGGATTCTTTAAGGCATGATAGACAGCACAGTGCTTGTATTGTGTCATTTACCCCTCTCTTTTTTTCTAAAAAACCTGGAATAAAACAATAAAATGTTTTTAAAAAAGTTCATGAGTCCCCGGTCTTCTCTTAGGACATTCGGTAATCCCAAAAATAAACCTTGATTAAAGGCATTATGAAATTATATACCGGTAATCAGTTTTGTAAAAAGATTATAGAGTGTGCAGTGTGTTTTTTTTTGTAACTTTATAGTAGAAAATACCTTATTTACAGTGCCATTGGGTGCTCACATGACCCACCGGTGCTCTTCCTCCCCGCTTTCAGCACTGCAGAGTGAGGGGCCGCTGACGTAAACCGCGAGGAGAGGAGATCTACCTCAGGTCACGTGAGCGCCCAGCGCGCTGTAAATAATCTATTTTCCACAATAAAGTTACAAAAGGAGACACACTGAATATTATATAATCTTTTTACAAAATGGATGAAATGTTTTTAGAACGACTTTAACTAGGGCTTATTTTTGGGGTAGGGCTTATATTGCAGCCATCCCCAAAATTAATGCTAGGTCTTATTTTCAGGGCAGGGCTTATTTTCAGGGAAACAGGGTATATATATATATATATATACTCCTGGAGTTAAAAACTAATAACATGTTATTATTTATGGTATTAGGGTTCAGGACTGCAGCGACGCTACTTCGCACCGCGACCTCCGAGGTCGCGGTGCGAGCAGCGCGCCGCTACCTCGGAGCGGCCGCCACGGACTTCATAACATTGAAGTCTATGCCGGTCGCCTCCGGGTCGCCCCAAAGAAGCTCCGGACCCTTTTTCTAGGTCGGAGCGACTTGTGTCGCTCCTATTAGAACGGGTCCGCAGCTTCCATATGGGAGGCGACCTGCGGCGACCTGTGAGGCGACCAGGTCGCCTCACAGGTCGCCCTAGTGTGAACCGGTGTTCCGTGAAAAAACCATACCCGTGAGAAAACCATACCCTCGTCACTTCCGGAGGGTATGGATTTCTCACGGTACTTTAACTTGCGGCGGCTACATTATAACAGCTCCTCTGCATCATGGCTCATCTCCGCTCCTTCCCCTGTCACTTCCCCGATCTCCGTTAATAAATATAAAAGCGGATCACGGAGCACAGATACACCCGCCGCCGCTTTCATATTTATTAGGGGAGATCAGGGAAGTGACAGGGAGAGGAGAGGAGATGATTGATGTTGCAGCAGAACTGTTTTAATGTTACCGCCGCAAGTATTCGTGCCGTTAACATATCATACCCTCCGAGCATGCGCACTTGTTCACTTCTTTCTTGTTCAATCACGTCTCCGGGGCTCTGAGCATGCGCTCTGCTGCGCTGCTCTGCTGTTTCAGACCGGAAGTGACGAGGGGTATGGTTTCTTCACGGGGTATGGTTTCTTAACGTTACACCGGCACTTAGCCATTGTGATATATAACGTCTTTATAAATAAACAAACAAAAATATTGCTTTTTGACAAACAGAAGAACAACTTTAAAATACAAAAAAAAACAAAAACTGTAAACTCTGTTAGCTGTAATGTCATTGCACATATTATCTGAATATTTTACCAGCATTAAATATTAAGAAAAAAATATAAGAAAAGCTTTTTTCTTAATTTTTTCTCTTTCAGCAGCTTAGTAGACGTCCCCTACTTATGCGGTGGTGCAATACATGTTTAAACTTTAATGTGCTATTATTACAGGCTCTGAATGCAATTGTGCTGCCGATTTAGAAATGGCCAGCAGAGGAGTGTAACCGTGATGTCAATTTTCGATTTCGTTTTAGGCCTAGTCTCATGACTAAAATGCCATTTCAGTTTTAGTTGTATTTTAGTCTTTTTTGACTAAAATGTCATTTTAGTTTTAGTCATATTTTAGTCATCTGAATTGATTTAGTTTTAGTCATATTTTAGTTGACTAAAATCTCCAGTACATTTTAGTCGACTAAAATCACATACATTTTAGTCAACTACAAATCGAAGGTTTAGGTAAATTGTAATGCATTATTTAAACATTTCTCCTAAATTTCCAAACTAATTATATACTCCTGGAGTAAAAATCTAATAACATGTTATTATGTATGGTATTAAGGTTTGAACATGCACTACAGACACAGATTTAGCTATTTGTTATATATAACATCTTTATGAATAAAACTACGTTTCATAAACAAACAGAAAAATTGCTTTTTGACAAACCGAAGTGCAACTTTACCCACTTTAGCCCCGGAAGATTTTGCTGCTCAATGACCAGGCCACTTTTTTCAACTTGGCACTGGGCGCCTTTAACTGACAATTGCGCGGTCATGCAATGCTGTACCCAAATGATATTTATGTCCTATTTTTCCCATAAACAAAGCTTTCTTTTGGTGGTATTTGATCACCTCTGCGCTTTTTATTTTTTTTGATAATAATAAAAAAAAGCGAAAATTTTACGAAAAATTGACATTTTCTACTTTGACTGTTAAAAAATATCCAATATATTCAATTTTTGTCATATATTTAGGCCAACATGTCTTTGTAAAAAAATTCTCAATGAGCGTATTTTTATCCACTTTAAGACGGGAAGATTTTACTCCCTTCCTGACCAGGCCATATTTTGCGATTCGGCACTACGTTACTTTAACGGACAATTGCGTGGTCGTGCAACGCTGTACCCAAATGAATTTTATGTCCTTTTTTTCCCCCACTCCTAAACCTTGTGGACAGCCTTCCCAGAAGAGTTGAAGCTGTTATAGCTGCAAAGAGTGGGCCAACTCAATATTAGACCCTACAGACTAAGACTGGGATGCCATTAAAGATCATGTGTGTGTAAAGGCAGGCGTCCTAATACTTTCTACAATATAGTGTGTTTGTGTGTGTGTGTAGATAGATAGATAGATAGATAGATAGATAGATAGATAGATAGATAGATAGATAGATAGATAGATAGATAGATAGATAGATAGATAGATAGATAGATAGATAGATAGATAGATAGATAGATAGATAGATAGATAGATAGATAGATAGATAGATAGATAGATAGATAGATAGATATACAGTATCTCACAAAAGTGAGTACACCCCTCACATTTTTGTAAATATTTTATTATATCTTTACCTAAGTTAAAATGTCCAAATTGGGCCCAAAGTGTCAATATTTTGTATAACCACCATTTTTTTCCAGCACTGCCTTAACCCTCTTGTGCATGGAGTTCACCAGAGCTTCACAGGTTGCCACTGGAGTCCTCTTCCACTCCTCCAACAACATCATGGAGCTGGTGGATGTTAGAGATCTTGCACTCCTCCACCTTCCATTTGAGGATGCCCCACATATGCTCAATAGGGTTTAGGTCTGGAGACATGCTTGGCCAGTCCATCACCTTTACCCTCAGCTTCTTTACCCTCAGTGGTGAGCATCTTGAAGGTGTGTTTGGGGTCGCTATCATGTTGAAATACTGCCCTGTGGCCAAGTCTCTGAAAGGAGGGGTTCATGCTCTGCTTCAGTCTGTCACAGTACATGTTGGCATTCATGGTTCCCTCAATTAACTCTAGCTCCCCAGTGCCGGCAGCACTCATGCAGACCCAGACCATGACACTCCCACCACCATGCTAGACTATAGGCAAAACACACTTGTCTTTGTACTCCTCACCTTGTTGCTGATACACACGCTTGACACCATCTGAACCAAATACATTTATCTTGGTCTCATGGTTCCAGCAATCCATGTCCTTAGTCTGCTTGTCTTCAGAAAACTGTCTGCATGGCTTTCTTGTGCATCAACTTTAGAAGAGGCTTCCTTCTGGGACAACAGCCATGCAGACCAATTTGATGCAGTGTGCAGCGTATGGTCTGAGCACTGACAGGCTGACCCCCCACCCCTTCAACCTCTGCAGCAATGCTGGCAGCACTCATATGTCTATTTCCCAAAGTCATCCCCTGGATTTAATGATGAACACGTGCATTCAAACTTCTTTGGTCGACCATGGCGAGGCCTGTTCTGAATGGAACCTGTCTTGTTAAACTGCTGTATGATCTTGGCCACCGTGCTGCAGATCAGTTTCAGGGTCTCGGCAATCTTCTTATAGCCTAGGCCATCTTTATGTAGAGCAACAATTCTTTTTTCAGATCCTCGGATTGTCCTTTGCCGCGTATGGTCTGAGCATTGACAGGCTGACCCCCAACCCTTCAACCTCTGCAACAATGCTGGCAGCATTCCTTTGTCTATTTCCCAATACATCCTCTCAATATGACGCTGAGTACGTGCACTCAACTTCTTTGGTTAGCCATGACGAGGCCTGTTCTGAGTGGATATCGATGGTCTGTGATTCCCTGCCTGAACTGACCCCCTATAATCAAGGGGTCTGCTACATCTGGTAAGCCTCTAGTGTGCACCGGGTGTCTTTTTGTTATCTGGTGGAGGTGCTTGGGGATCCACATCAAGAGTTGGTTCCCTTTGCATTGTTATTAATAATCCATAATACCCGGTATTGGATTATATTCCATGGACTGAATCACTATTACCTGTGGACTGTCTTATTTATTCACATTCACTGTGGATTACACATGTGTATAAGTCACATATACACACCTTGATTGTCATTTTTTTTTTTTTTTATTTAATACTTTTATTGTGGATCACATATTAGCATAAGTCACATATACTGTATGTATTTGCACTTGTATTTGCAATTTTGTTATATTTAATTCACTTATGCACTTTATATTTATTATATTATTATTTATTTATTTATTGTAATTTGGTTGAGCGCAACTTTATTTTTAGCAATATTTATTTTTATCTGTTCTGAGTGGAACCTGTCCTGTTAAACTGCTGTATGGTCTTGGCCACCGTGCTGCAGCTCAGTTTCAGGGTCTTGGCCACATCTTTATGTAGAGCAACCATTCTTTTTTTCAGATCCTCCGAGAGTTCTTTGCCATGAGGTGCCATGTTGAACTTCCAGTGACCAGTATGAGAGAGTGAGAGCGATAACACCAAATTTAGTACACCTGCTCCCCATTCACACCTGAGACCTTGTAACATTAAAGAGTCACATAACACTGGGGAGGGAAAATGGCTAATTTGGCCCCATTTGGACATTTTCGCTTAGGGGTGTACTCACTTTTGTTGCCAGCGGTTTAGACATTAATGACCGTGTGTTGAGTTTTTTGGAGGGGACAGAAAATGTACATTGTTATACAAACTGTACACTCACTACTTTACATTGTAGGAAAGTGTCATTTCTTCAGTGTTGTCACATGAAAAGATATAATAAAACATTTACAGAAATGTGAGGGGTGTACTCACTTTTGTGAGATACTATATATATATCTGTATATACAGGCATACCCCGTTTTAAGTACACTCACTTTACGTACACTCGCGAGTATGGACACAGCCTGGTCAGCTTGGCATGGCATTACTCCCAGTTTTTAACATTGGCGTCTATGGGAAATCTTGGTCAGCTTGACATGGCTCCTCCCAAACCATAAGTGACAGGGATACCAAACTTAGGGAGCAATGTGAGGGGACCCAGGACTACAACATATCCTATTTGTAGCCAGCCAGCTTGCCTAGGAAATGAAAAAAAGGTATTGCTTCACTTTAAGTACATTTTCGTTTTACATACATGCTCTGGTCCCATTGTGTACTTAAAAGCGGGGTATGCCTGTATATATATACTGTATATATATATATAGCCAAGAAAAAGTATGTAAATCCCCTTTTCTCCATTAATCTGCTTTAAAATTGTGGAGTTGATTTACTAGAATTGGATGGTGCAAAATCTGGTACTGCTTTGCAATGAAACCATTTTTAACCGCTTGCCGACCACCGCAAGTAGATTTACTGTCAGCGGTAAACGGTCAGCCCCTGCCAGGCAGAGTGACGTTAATTAACGTCACTAGCCTGGGAGGGTCTGGGGAGCGAGCGCGCGCCCGCGCGGTCACGGACCCCCCCCGCGCGTGTGACCAGTGGACCCGATGTCCGCCGGTCACTCGGCGATCATCGGGGGAGAGGGAGAATGTCAGGCAGCTTGTGTAAACAAGCCACCTGTCATTCTCCTCGGTGTAAAGACACTGATCACACGGATCTACTATGTAGATCCGTTGATCAGTGTCCTTACAGCTCAAGCCACAGCCAATCACAGTAGAAAGCACGCCCCTAGGGACACACACAGCCCCTCCCTCCCAAATAAAGTTAACCCCTTCACTACCAGTGTATTTTTACAGTAACAGTGCATATATATAGCACTGATTACTGTAGAAATGTCACTGGTAACCCCAAAAGTGTCAAAAATGTCAGTCAAGGGTCCGATCTGTCCGCCGCAATGTCGCAGTACCGCAAAAAAAATCGCAGATCGCCGCCATTACGCGTTAAAAAAAAAACAACAAAAATGACAAAAATCTTTCCCTTTGTTAGTAAACGCGATAACTTTTGCGCAAACCAATAAAAATACGCTTTTTGCGATTTTTTTTTACCAAACATAGGTAGGTTAAAACAAATTGGCCGAAAATGTTAAAAAATTTAGATTTTTACATTTTTTTGGGGGGAATTTCATATAAAAAAATGTGAAAAATATTGCTATTTTTGCAAAATTGTCGCTCTTTTTTTGTTTATAGCGCGTGATCAAAAAATCGCTCAGGTGATCAAATACCACCAAAAGAAAGCTCTGTTTGTGGGAAAAAAAGGACGTCAAATTCGTTTAGGTACAGCGTCGCACGACCGCGCAATTGTCCATTAAAGTCACGCAGTGCCGAATCGCAAAATACCCCCTGGTCTTTTAGCAGGAAAATCCTCCGGGGCTTAAGTGGTTAAACAAGCTGAAGGTGGGAGCTGATTGGCCATCAAGCACATCTGCACCAGATTTTGCACTCTCCAGTGCTATTTTGCGTTTGTTTATTGTGACTTAGTTGAGGATCAGATCACATTTTAAGGCAAATTACTGCAAAAAACTGTTAATTTAAAGGGGTTCACATACTTTTCCTTGACATTGTGTATATAAATATATATAAATTATCCTCTCAAAATTTTCAGTGCTATATAAATTATTTTAATAATACACATTAATACATACTTATTTATTTAATTATGACTAGGAACACAACAGTGTTTTTCTTCCCACTCTGTATTCACTGTTCACGTTGGTGCTGGAACAGTTGAACTTGTCTCTTTTCATTCATTAATAAATGCGTAGCCCTCTAAACAATGCCTTACAGTCTTGCATTAAACTCAAGTGGTTGAATAGTAACATTGCAGCCTGGAACAAAGGCACAAGTGCCTAAAAGCATATAAGCACACCTTTACAAAATTCAGAAAAAAAAAAAATGGATGCAGAGCGGGAACAATCAAAACACTTTTCGAGGCTATTCTTTTGTTGAGAGCCATTACCGGGCAACATTTAGCAGTATGCAATGTGACTTTTATTACAATGATTAAATCCCTTCATACGCTGTGCACTAAATATGATTGGTTTCTTTTACAATGTTTCACTTTTTTTTTTTTTTTTAAAGAGTTAAAAAAGCATTTGCTTTGCATATGTTTTTTTATACCTTTATTGAGTCATTACAGCTTGTTAGTTATCGGTATACGTGATTATAGAGCACAACAAAAGAAATCAATGTACAGTGGTAAATTAAAATTTTAATCACAAATAAAGAACCTTGCCTAGGTAATGTATGTCTCATTTACTTTTCAGTATTGTGTTTAGTATTCAGGTAAATACAGTGCCTTGAAAAAGTATTCAAATCCTTGAAATTTTCCACACTTTGTCATGTTACAATTAACCGCTTGCCGACGGCCGCGCGACTATTTACGTCGGCAGTCAGCCCCTCACAGGCAAAGCGACGTAGGTCTACATCGCTAGCCTGTGAGGGTCTAGGGAGCGAGCGCGCGCCGTTGGAGGCGCGCTCCCGCGCGGTCACGGACCCCCCCCCCGCGCGTGTGCCCGGCGGACCCAATGTCCGCCGGTCACTCGCTATCGTCCGTTAGAGCGGGAGAAAGGCAGACGGCTAATGTAAACAAGCCGCCTGTCATTCTCCCCTGTGTATGAACAGTGATCATACGGTTCTACTATGTAGGACCGTTGATCAGTGTAACTATACCTCAAGCCACAGCCAATCACAGTTAGAATCACGCCCCTAGGGACACACATAACCCCTCCCTCTCAAAAAAGTTAACCCCTTCACTGCCAGTGTCATTTTACAGTAACAGTGCATATGTATAGCACTGATTAATGTAGTAATGTCACTGGTAACCCCAAAAGTGTCAAAAATGTCAGTCAAGGGTCTGATCTGTCCGCTGCAATGTCGCAGTACCGCAAAAAAAATCGCAGATCGCCGCCATTACGCGTTAAAAAAAAGACAAAAATCTTTCCCTTAGTTAGTAAACGCAATAACTTTTGCGCAAACCAATCAAAATACGCTTTTTGCAATTTTTTTTACCAAACATATGTAGCATAAAACAAATTGGCCTAAAATGTTACATTTTGATTTTTACATTTTTTTTGGGAATTTCATATAAAAAAATTTGAAAAATATTGTTATTTTTGCAAAATTGACGCTCTTTTTTTGATTATAGCGCATGATCAAAAAATCGCACAGGTGATCAAATACCACCAAAAGAAAGCTCTGTTTGTGGGGAAAAAAAAGGACGCCAAATTTGTTTAGGTACAGCATCGCACGACCGTGCAACTGTCCGTTAAAGTCACGCATCGCAAAATAGGCCCTGGTCAGGAAGGGGGTAAAGTGGTTAAAAAAGGCAAATGTATTTTATTGGGATTTTTTGTGATAGACCAACACAAAGTGGTAAATAATTGTGAAGTGGAAGGGAAATGATAAATGGTTTTCATTTTTTTTTTTACAAAGAAATATCTGAAAAGTGTTACAAGCATTTGTATTCAGCCCCCTTTACTCTGATACTCCTAACTAAAATCTAGTGGAACCAATGGCCTTAAAAAGTCACCTGTGTGTATTTTCATCTCAGTATAAATACAGCTGTTCTTTGAAGCCCTCAGAGGTTTGTTAGAGAACTTTAGCATCATGAAGGCCATGGAACACACCAGACCAGTCAGGGAAAACGTTTTGAAGAAGTTTAAAGCAGGATTAGGTTATAAAAAATATCCCAAGCTTTGAACATCTCATGGAGCACTGTTCAATCCATCATCCGAAAATGGGAAGAGTATGACACAACTACAAACCTACCAAGACATGGCCGTCCACCTAAACTGACAGCCCGGGCAAAGAGAGCATTAATCAAAGAAGTAGCCAAGAGGCCCATGGTAACTCTTGTGGAGCTGAAAAGATCCACAGCTCAGGTGGGAGAATCTGTCCACAGGACAACTATTAGTTGTGCACTCCACAAATCTGGCCTTTATGGAAGAGTGTCAAGAAGAAAGCCATCGTTGAAAGAAAGCCATAAGAAGTCCTGTTTGCAGTTTGTGAGAAGCCATGTGGGGGACACAGCAAACATGTGGAAGAAGGTTCTCTGGTCAGATGAGACCAAAACTGAAATTTTTAGCCTAAAAGAAAAACGCTATGTGAGGCGGAAAACGAACACTGCATATCACCCTGAACACACTTGAGACTGGGTTGTTGTCCCATTCGAGCAGGACAACAACCCTAAGCATACAGCCAGAACTACAATGGAATGGTTTAGATCAAAGCATATTCATGTGTTAGAATGGCCCAGTCAAGGTCCAGACGTAAAACCAATTGAGAATCTGTGGCAAGACTTGAAAATTGCTGTTCACAGACGCTCTCCAATCAATGTGACAGAGCTTGAGTCATTTTGCAAAGAAGAATGGGAAAAATGTTCACTCTCTAGATGTGCAAAGCTGGTAGAGACATCCCCAAAAATACTTGCAGCTGTAATTGCAGGGAAAGAGGGTTCTACAAAGTTCTAACTAGGGGAGGGGGGGGGGTGAATACAAATGCACGACACACTTTTCACATATTTATATGTTGAAAAAATGTTGAAAACTTTTATAATTTTCCTTCCAATTCACAATTTTTTTTGTTACAAGTTTTTGGTTGTAACATGCCTAAAAGTGGAAAATGTCAAGGGGTATGAATACTTTTTCAAGGCACTGTAAGTCATTTTATCTACAAACCCAAATCCAAAAAAGTTGGGACACTGTACAAATTGTGAGTAAAAAAGGAAAGGACTAATTTACAAATCTCATAAACTTATATTTTATTCACAATATAATATAAATAACATATCAAATGTTGAAAGTAAGACATTTTGAAATGTCATGCCAAATATTGGCTCATTTTGGATTTCATGAGAGCTACACATTCCAAAAAAGTTGGGACAGGTAGCAATAAGAGGCCAGAAAAGTTAAATGTACATATAAGGAACAGCTGGAGGACCAATTTGCAACTTATTAGGTCAATTGGCAACATGATTGGGTATAAAAAGAGCCTCTCAGAGTGGCAGTGTCTCTCAGAAGTCAAGATGTGCAGAGGATCACCAATTCCCCCAATGCTGCGGCGAAAAATAGTGGAGCAATATCAGAAAGGAGTTTCTCAGAGAAAAATTGCAAAGAGTTTGAAGTTATCATCATCTACAGTGCATAATATCATCCAAAGATTCAGAGAATCTGGAACAATCTCTGTGCGTATGGGTCAAGGCCAGAAAACCATACTGGGTGCCGGTGATCTTCAGGCCCTTAGACGGCACTGCATCACATACAGGAATGCTACTGTAATGGAAATCACAACATGGGCTCAGGAATACTTCAAGAAAACATTGTCGGTGAACACAGTCCACTGTGCCATTCGCCATTGCCAGCTAAAACTCTATAGGCCAAAAAAGAAGCCAAATCCAAACATGATCCAGAAGCGCAGGCGTTTTCTCTGGGCCAAGGCTCATTTACAATGGTCTGTGGCAAAGTGGAAAACTGTTCTTTGGTCAGACAAATCAAAATTTGAAGTTCTTTTTTGTTAAACTGGGACGCCATGTCATCCGGACTAAAGAGGACAAGGACAACCCAAGTTGTTATCAGCGCTCAGTTCAGAAGCCTGCATCTCTGATGGTATGGGGTTGCATGAGTGCGTGTGGCATGGGCAGCTTACACATCTGGAAAGGCACCATCAATGCTGAAAGGTATATCCAAGTTCTAGAACAACATATGCTCCCATCCAGACGTTGTCTCTTTCAGGGAAGACCTTGCATTTTCCAACATGACAATGCCAGACCACATACTGCATTATATACAGTGGCGGTTGGTGCTCAAAATTTGGGGGGGGGGGGGCACAAACAGAAAAATGTAATAGGCATTGCTTTGCTGCAAAAAACGCTGTAAAAAATTGCGGGACTTTAAGGTCGCAAAAGTGTGAAAGGTGCCTTCAGTAATTAAGGTATAGTGTGCCCCCTTTCAATGCAGAGAGACCAGCGTGCCCCCTTTCAATGCAGAGAGACCAGTGTGCCCCCTTTCAATGCAGAGAGACCAGCGTGCCCCCTTTCAATGCAGAGAGACCAGCGTGCCCCCTTTCAATGCACATTGACCAGCGTGCCCCCTTTCAATGCACAGTGACCAGCGTACATGCCCCCTTCAATGCAGAGATCAGCGTACATGCCCCCAATGCAGAGACCAGCATACATGCCCCCAATGCAGTGACCAGCGTACATGCCCCCTTCAATGCAGAGATCAGTGTACATGCCCCCAATGCAGTGACCAGCGTACATGCCCCCAATGCAGTGACCAGCATACATGCCCCCAATGCAGGGACCAGCGTACATGCCCCCAATGCAGTGACCAGCATACATGCCCCCAATGCAGTGACCAGTATACATGTCCCCAATGTAGAGATCAGCGTGCGTGCCTCCAATGCAGTGACCAGTATACATGTCCCCAATGCAGAGAAAGCGTGCGTGCCTCCAATGCAGTGACAAGTATACATGTCCCCAATGCAGAGATCAGCATGCGTGCCTCCAATGCAGTGACCAGCAATGGATGGAGGATGGTGCTGAATGGATGGTAGAGTGCTGCGGGAGGTGCATGCATGGCTGCACTGTGTGCTGTGATAGGGAGAGCTGAGTTGGGCCTTGGGCCTCGGATGGGACTATAGTATATATTTTATGTGGCCCGAAAAAAAATTTCTACACTCAATGTGGCCCAGAGAAGCCAAAAGGTTGGACACCCATGCCCTAGACTGTTCATTTGAGCCAGTAAAATAAAGGAAAATGTTCTGTGCATGGCTGTGTGTGCCCTAAGTGGGTTAACAGGACCATTCAAAACCAGCAGGTCTTATGAGGATGCACTACACTTTCTAGATTTTTTTTCTTTAATATTTTTAAAATATTTGTACAAACTCTATTTTTCATTTGCTTGTTAAAGCCATTTTTTCTCAGGAGGAGCATAAGTGAGTAATGTGGACCTTCAATTTTCAGAAATATTTGCCTTTAAGAATCAGGACCAACAATGATGTATTATTAGGTGCAAACAATGAATTTCCAGCTTAATTATATGTCCTTATTTCAGGATAGAATTGATAGAAAAAAAAAAAAAAGATGCCGCTAAATCTTCCTATAAATGCTTTGTCATCTACCGCAACAATTTTCCAGTAAAATGATATTATTACTTGCATAAATATTTTCTACGTGAATTACAGACTTCATTCTCTTATAATTACATGCTACGTGTTGGCGATAATAATCTTTCAGGAAAACAATATTCTTCAGCGGCTTTTTTTTTATATCAAAGAGAAGTTCACTTAACAACAAACAAAAAGCAATTTATAAGGGTATTAGACGCCATGGGGAGTTAAAGAGCAACTCCAGTTTTGTGAGAAAGGAAAGATTTGAGGGCATTGCTGCTTTGCCACTGACTGCAGATGGAGCTATAGATACCTACTGCTGGTATAAATAGTCTTATATATGTTGTCAATATGTGTTCTTTTTCCTTATGTGAGATTCCAATTGTTTTAAAATGTCATCCCTTCATTTTCTAAGTTTCAGTCATTAAAAAAAATTCAATATTTTTACTCATGAGATAAGCGCTACAACCATCCTCTATTCCAGGGTTTCTCAACCAGGATTCCATGTAACCCTAGGGTTCCACCAGAGGTCGCTAGGAGTTCCATGAACTATTGTTGCTAGCAGGGCCGGATTAAGAGCATCATGGGCTTGGTGCTGAGGATTTTGAAGGGCCTTAAGGGCCGTGCCTTGGCATGCACCCAGAGGAGGAAGGGTGCAGCCATGCATGCCTAATTCAACATGGGATGCTGTCTCTGAAGCCCATAAACACATCCATGCATCGGCAACTGTCCCTCCTTGTCCGGCCTTCGTGCTGTGTGGGGAGGTTCTGAGGGAGCTGCCTGGGGAAGCGAGCATAGAAGCCAGACTTCTGTGTTTACAAGTGATAGAAGAGCGGTAACAGTGAATATGGCCAACCCGGGGCCTATATAAAGGTAGGGGCCTGGAGCTGCAGCTCCAATAGCCCCTACGTTAATCTGGCCCTGGTTGCTAGGAGTTCCATGAATAATTTCTGCCTCTCAGATTTCTCAGAAGGTCCTGCTGAAACCATTGTTCTTTTTAGCTATCTGTAAGGTCTGTAAGGGGGTAATTCTTCCCAATTACCATAAGCATAATCCTTCCCACTGATCATCACACTAATGTATCATGAGTTGTAGATATAGTCGTTTCTAGCAGGGGTTCCCTGAGATCAGACAGTTAATTTAAGGGTTCCCCTAAGGAATTTTTTTGCCAGCTGTCTGCATCTATGCTAAATTTGATTTTATATATATATATATATACACACACACACATACTGTATATATATATATATACACTGGGCTTTTTTTCTCAGGAAATCAACCACGACCCCGCAACCACCCCCCCCCCACACACACGCTTCCTCAAAGTCGCATCATATAGTGGCTGTGGTCAAATTTACCAACAGTGAGCGGGTCTTAAAGGGGATTTAAATACCAGGAAGGCATTACATACATAGTGCGGAGTTCAGGGGTGCGCTACATGCAGAGTTAGGGGATGCATTGTGTTCAGAATGCAGAGCTCAGGGGTGCACTACACACAGAGTGCAGAGTTCAGCCTTCTTCCACAGCTGCTTATCTTTGCATTCCCTAACCACATCTCACGTTCACCCCTCTTCAGCTCTGACCTCGGCATGCAACCCCCCTCCCTAAAATCTCCACCATCTTCCACCTTACTTTTGTTGTTGCATTAGGCTGAAAGGAGTTGTAAAGTCAGAAGGTTTTTTTTATCTTAATGCATTTTATTCGTTAGGATAAAAAACCTTCTGTGTGCAGCAGCCCCCCTAACACTTACCTGAGGTGCCTCCCTGTCCAGCAGTGTCCACGAGTGTCACTCCGAGATCTCCATCCGAGATTCTCCCTCTTAATTGAATGAGACAGAGCAGCGGCACCATTGGCTGCCGCTGCTGTCAATCAAAGTCAGCTAGCCGATCAGGAGAGAGAGGAGGCGGGCCGGGTCAGGGCTCTGTGTCTGAATGGACACATGGAGCTATGACTCCACTCAGGTGCCCCCATAGCAAGCTACTTGCTGTGGAGGCACTGAACAGGAGGGAGGGGCCAGGATCACAGAAGAGGGACCTGAGAAGAGGAGTATCCAGACAACTCTGTGCAAATCCACTGCAACAGAGCAGGTACAGTAAGTAAAACATGTTTGTTATTTTTATAGGAAAAAAAACGAGATTACAATCGCTTGAAGCACTCAGCTGACTCTTGTACCTTCCCGCACACTGGAGGTGGCTCCACCTCTCTCACTTGCAGGGAGATTATCCAGTGGGGGTGTCTGTATTCGCACCACAGGCACCTGAACCTCCCGTCCCCATCCTGCACTTAGTGGGAGCCACTCAGGAGATCAGATCTATGGGAGCTGTTGGGAGACAAGCTGTCACTTGGATTCCTGTGTTTACAAGTGATAGTGGTGAGGAGCAGGGAGCAGAGAGCCTGAGCCAGAGGTGGTGGAACTGAGTTCCGCCAAGTTCCAGCTGAAAAACAGCTCTGTGTGTGTGTGTGTGTGTGTGTATATATATATATATATATATATATATATATATTTTTTTTTTTTATATATTTATATGTATTAGTCCACAAAGTGAAACATTCTAGTTGTTTATTTCTGGGAAATATTGCCTTTAACAGTACTGTTGATATGGTGGTAGCAACATTCACACTGAGTTTTTACAAACTTACAAACGAGACAAAATATTACAAAAGGATCATTGTCTCAACGCGTTTCATGAATGCTCATTTGTTTAATCAGGAATGGATTCTACTGACAAGGTATTATTTAGCTTCTATTATGAATTAAAACCCCAAAAAACTCTGGATGGTATCTTTACAGGGTGTCTACCTTGGGAACTGTGCAAAAAGGGCACATAGGACCCAAAGAAGGAACAGTGGGGCTTCCAGTGTGCGCAGGTGAACGTTCCAAGCAAGATCTTAGGTTTGCAACCTTCACCAGCGCACACTGGTTCACACGTTCTTTTGCTATGTGGGACAATGGTTTGTGCTGCACTTGCTTTTTCGTGTTTTCCACATCTTTTGCGATCCTTAAAAATCTGCACCCGGGAGCCCTCTTTTGGATCCTTAAATGTGCCCTTTTCTTGCACTTCCCTAGGAAGACACCCTGTGAGGTTACCATACAGAGGTGTTTGAGTTTTAATTCACATTGGAAGCTGATAAATACCGTGTCAGTAGCATCCACTCCTGATAAAGTGAATGAGTATTTACGAAACGTGTTGAGATTATTGATGCTTTTGTAATATGCTGTCCTATTTTTAATGTTTGTTTGGGCTCCCGGGTGCAGATTTTTAAGGATCGCAAAAGATGTGGAAAACACGAAAAAGCAAGTGCAGCACAAACCATTGTACCACATAGCAAAAGAACGTGTGAACCAGTGTGCGCTGGTGAAGGTTGCAAACTTAAGATCTTGCTTGGAACGTTCACCTGCGCACACTGGAAGCCCCACTGTTGCTTCTTTGGGTCCTATGTGCCCTTTTTGCACAGTTACCAAGGTAGACACCCTGTAAAGATACCATTTTTAATGTTTGTAATAACTCAGCGTGAATGTTGTTACAAAACACCAGACCATGTATTAATGATGCTAAGTAGACTGACAACAAAAAAAATCTGATTTCCTTCTTTTTTTTTTTTTTAGACTTTTTTTTTTTTTATTTTGTAAGCAAAATATGTTTCTTTGGATAAAATAAAGAATTGCTTTATATAATTATTTTTTGAAGGTTTGATATACCTCATTAAAGTCCAGTGGGCACTTCAGGAGTTTTGTTCTAGATCCCTGGATCCTTTCTACCCCTAGGTCCAAGAACTGGAGAGAGACAAGCTATGAAATGTCTTCACTTCAGTATTACAGAACAGGTCTAGTTGAATGTGATTACCTATGAATAAATATATAGTACCATGATCTGGATAAATGAGAACCTTTACAGGCATCTTTTACAATGGTGACATTCTTGAAGCCTATGAATAGAGATTTCGTTATGGTCAAAATATAAATTCAGACAAATTTTTGGTTATTCGGATGTATCCGAATGTCTGAATGAAATAGTAATGCATTTTGTTGAAATTCTTTAATTTCGTTTTGTATATTCGGCCAGGAAAAAGGGGGGGGGGGGGAGAGAAGCGAGCGCCCACCCTCCTGAACAATACCAGGCCACATGCTCTAAACATGGGGGGGGGGGTGCTTTGGAGCAGGGGAACTCTGCTCTCCCACCCCACAGCACCTTGTCTCTATGTTCCCGCTGTCTGACAAATCTTTAATAGCTAAGGGGCGGGCCACCCGGTTACATCATCGGGTGGTCCCGCCTTATTGTGACATAATTACCTGGGGCATGCTGGGTTGGTGATGTCACAAGGGGCGGGATCACCTGATGACGTCATGTCAGGTGGCAGAGCAGGCAGACGGCGGGAGCCTTCGACAAGATCGGAGGTTTTTTCTTTTGGGAGCTCTAACGGTGCAGCGGGCATCGTGACTGACGCTGAATCTACACCAGGGGACATTTATGTTTTATTTATTAATAAGGGACTTGTCAAAAACTTGTGTTGTGTCTTTACTCACTTTTTACACTTTTTTGGTGAATGGGTGCCACATACTCATTCACAGAGGGGGGCGGAATCTGGGGGCCCACAGACCCCCACAACCACCAGCCAGGGTTGTGGGGAAGAGGCCTTTGCCCCCTCCAACATTATTATTATACAAGATGTATATAGCACCAACAGTTTACCTAGAGCGTTATAATGAAGAAGGGGGACAGTATAATTACAACACAGTACAATAGAATAGGAAGGCCCTGCTTGTGGAGCTTACAATCTAAAGGGAGGGGGAGGTGGTATGAAAGGCTAAAGCTGCGGGGGATGATCTGATGGAGGTGACTGTTTTTTTCTGAATTTTTCATCACAGCTGATAAATCATTGGTTGTTAAGGACGCGGTGGCTGGCTTCCCAGCCCTCTCCTTAACAACCAGCTATTCTTTATACAGCATTTGAATCGGTTGATCATTTTTAGACTGATCTAAATTCAAAACGTTCTGAATTTGGAATTCATTAGAAAATTATTAAACAAAATGAAATTAAATGAAAGAATTTCAGAACGAATCAATGAAACAAAATTAGTAACATAACAGTGTTTCTCTTCTTCCTCAGTTTTTCTCTATCGCCCAGCTAATGTGACCTCAGCGCTGATGGAGAGAGGCAGGGGAGAATCAAAAAAGGATGCTGTGCAGACAACCAACATCCCCTTATCAACCGATGATGTCATTGGTTGTTAGGATGCCGGCAGCTAGAAGGTCATAATGGTGCACAATAAAAACGTGTGGTTTTGTGTAACTAAAAGATATGCTTTGATATGATTTTTGGGCAATTTTTAGGCATTTTGTCAAGGCACCCCTGAAGAAACCTCAAGGCACCCTGGTTTTAAAAAGGCTGGTCTAGGCTTTTAAACATTCTTAACACAGAATGATAACTCTCTAGCACACATGTGTCAAACACAAAGCCTGCGGGCCGAATCCGGCCCTCCAGCTCATTTCATGTGGCCCTCACACCTCTCCTGCATCTCCACCCCCAGCTTCTTCCCAGCAGCAGCACAAGGTAAGGGGGTTGCGTTGTCATGTATGGGAGGGAAGGAGACTCTTGACTTCTGATGTAAGGGGGGTGAGGTGCTCTGAACATCTGCTTAAAATGATTTTAAGGAATGATACAATTGTATGCCAGTTGAAAAAGACGATCGCACACCACTGGTATCATCCACAAGAAACGTTATTGGAGAATGCTCAGACAGAACACCATGGCAGAACCAAGTTCTGTTTGAGCAATCTCAAATAAAGTTTCTTGTGGATGAAACCAGCGTTTTGCATCATCTGCTACAGGACTGTGAGTGGGCTCCGTGAGGGTCTGCACATGCCCTTCACAGCTTAAGTCTTAAAGTATAACTCCACTTTTGTTGAGAAAAAAACATTCCCCTCTGGGTGATCTCTGTACATTACAAGGATTTTAACAAACCTTATTGCAGATTCCTACCTCTTGTTATTCTGAACAAATCATTGTTTGTTCCTCTGTGCCTCTGTGCTGAGTGGGTCTAATGGGAGTGGTTTCATAATTATTTATCAGCTGTGGCAGCTGCAGGGCTCTTAGTAGGAAAGCTGCAGGGCCTGCCTCCCTTTAGACGTGTTCTTATTGGGAGTATCTCACCAAAATTGACACTTTTGTTGCAGGAGATGCCAGAAATCTGACTTGTAGCTTAGTGCTGACTTCTGGGAAAATTGGTGAGCCAATCACAAAAGCAGGAAATGATGTTTCTGGGGGTGTGGTCAGTATACATTCTGTATATATTGCATTGTATTTTCAGAAAATTACAACAGCTGCAGATTGAAAAGAAAAGGAAAGGTAATTTTTAATAACATTAAATAACAATATGACTTGTGTCCCAATTATATACGCTATATTGTTTTTTCTTTATTTGCTAATGTTTTTCCCCACAAAAGTGGAGTTAACCTTTAAGTTGTTACTAAAACCAGTAATAATCAAATGCAGAGGCAATTATTTAATATGATTGAGTAGATACATTTATATAGTCCTTCAGAAACAACCGACCCTTTGAGGGCAGCCATAATGCTGATGCGGCCCGCGATAACATGGGGTTTGCCTTTCGGCCAATCAGGAAGTGGGAGGACCCGCTCCCTGATTGGCCAGGAGGAGGATCAGTGTGACAATAGCGAATTTTCATTCGCTATTGTCACACAATGGGCGGGCTCGGGGGGGGGGGGAGCAATGCTCTGCGCCTCGGCTGCCACAGTGAAATTATTCAAAGTTCCTCGGGCGGCCCGGTACCATTTGATCAACGGGCCGGTACTGGTCCGTGGCCCGGTGGTTGGGGAACACTGTCATGCCGCCCCCCACGTGTCATGAAAAAATGCTGCCCCGTTCGCCCATGCCTAAAACCGCCACTGGCTCCATGCATCCCTATGGGGCAGCGGGTGTCAGCGGAGACATCTCTGCTGACACCCGCTGCTATCCGATCCAATCTTGTCCGTGAAATCCACACACATGGAAACCCTATTTTCCATCCGTCTGGAGGATCGGATTGGATGGGATCAGATGAGAATGGACAGGCGGTCCATTCTCATCCGATCTCCCCATAGAGGAGAGCGGGGATCTGACAGCTCTGTCTCTGCACACAGAGCGGAGACGGAGCTCTCATCCGCCTGCTCAGCGGGGATCGGCGGATCGTTCCCCCGCTGAGCAGAACGGACTCCGTCGGGCGGTGCGTCATGTGCGTCATACACTCTATGCTTAGAAATCACTCCTGCAGAGTGCTTGCTACATAATCACAAAAATATGCAAAAAATTAACAATAATACTACATCACTTAAAAAAGGTTGTATTTAAAAATATATTACATGGCTTTTGGGTGCAGAGATAAAACTTAGTCATTGAGCCATTTTCTAGAAGACCTATCTGCAATTTTATGAAGAGATAGAAGGTCCTTAACAATCCATCCAGGCTCGGATGTGGAAATAGCCTATAAACCTGAACTGGAGGTGACACTCCGCTCCTATCAAATCTTTAATAAGCGCCACTGCTAACAGAGATCTCATTTCTGTCAGTGTTGATTTATTTCATTGCTGTGAAGGGAATTCACGAGAGTATTCTAATCAAACAAAGAAATGTACATCTTTATATAGAAAAACAGAAGGTTTACATCATAAAACACTGAAAACAACATTGACTGTCAGTTACACATAACATAATATAAACTGATAAATGTTATCCGTGAGGGTGTGAAATAAATAACACCTATACCGATATTAGGGAACAAATCTGTATAAGGAAAGTGTTTTTGGATGATAGCAAAATAAAGACGTGTTAATAATACCAGTATAAAAGAACACACGATTCACAAACCCATACAGTGCATGTTCAACAAGGGGAAATGATATTGATAATGAGATGCCTTCTATACCAAATTACACTAAGCCAGTTTTTTCTTCATCTTTTTTCAGTCAAGGGCAAGGCACCCTTTAAATTTTGCACAATCTCCAGGCACCCCATTCTAACATGTAAAAACATAAAATAAAATAATAGTGTAGCACTGCCCTCGTAAGGACTGCTTGATATTCAATCTGTGGGTTCCACCTGGCTACCAGCACACGGCCATAAACAAAGACAACTCCTTAAAGCGGAGTTCCAGCCACCAAAATAAATTTTCAATGAAAATCCCCCCCCCCCCCCCCCCGGGACAGTCAGGGCTAGTACATTCCACAATGGCTAGCCTCTGATCTGTCCCGGTTCGCACTTATCTTTTAGAAGAAATTCTTACCTTGAAAATTTTTTCTCCAGCGCTGCCATCTCAGGTGTGGGCAGCTTGAAGCCAGCGCGATCCTCTTCTGCGTCCTATTCCGTCCTCTTCGGTCCCACAATGCACTGCACCGGCCCCGCCGTCACTTCCGGGGCTGCAGCGTCATCCCTGCACAGCTTCTGGGCATGTCCAGAAGCTGTTTAGCAAGGTATGACACGCCTGCACCGGAACTGACGTTAGGGCCGGTGCAGGCGCATTGATTTCTGGGAGCGATGACGTTCAGCTCCCAGGAATCATTGCAAAACGGAAGTGACGGCGCGGGCCGCGGCCGCAGAGGGAGGAAGTGGAAGGAAGGTGAGTATATTTTTCTGCAATTACAAGGTAAGTAAAAAAAATAAAAAATCGTAACTATCCATTTCTTTTTCAGGTGACCTAGAAGCAAGCGGATGGCCCAAAATCGACTATGTCGATTTTGAGGCCGGAAGTCCGCTTTAATTCTCCTTGGCTCACACTCCAGTAATCAGTCCAGAGGTATTTGGTTGTTTTTGTTGTTTATTGTAGAATCCAAGAACAGGGGCGCACCGGACCCCTGCTGTCAGCTGCATCCATATTAGGTGCATATTAGGTGCAAACCCCCAAAAAATAGGCAAATTTCTATGTCTGTACTCCTCATCAACCGATGACATCATTGGTTGTTAAGACACTAGAGACTAGAATGTTAAAATGTTGTGCAATGAAAACCTGTGGCTTTGTTTAACTAAAACTGGCTATAGTTGGTGCAATTTTCTTTTCCTGCAACAAGAACATTTCTTGATCCTCCCATCAGCACAATCATTGTTGATGAGGCAATCCCTCCTGCAGAGCTATTGTGTTCTCTCGGCAAGGGGAGCCGTCCCTGCTGAGAGAACACGCAGTAATTATTGCTAGCGGCTATAGCCCCTGGTAATAATCGCTTGAAAAATCAAACAGGCTAGTTGTACCCAAGTTGATTGATCAATCAACTTGGGTACAATCAGTCTGCCCATACATGGTTTGAATCTCAGCCATTCCCTGCTGAACCTGCCGTGAGAACACACAGTGATTATTCCTAGTGGCTATAGCCACTGGCAATAATCGCATGAAAAATCTGACAGGCTGGTTGTACCCAAGTTGATCAATTGATCAACTTGAGTACAATGAGCCTGCCCATACATGGATAGAATCTCTGCCAGTCCCTGCTGAACCAGTCCAAATTCAACCATCTATGGCCGACTTAAAAGGCAGGCTTGATCCATCTACTGGCTTGTATATCATTTTTGGGCAATTCTTAGGCATTTTGCCAAGGCACCCCTGAAGAAACCTGAGGGCACCCCAGGATGTCTGGGCACCCTGATAGAAAAAGGCTGCACAAAACCTCCAAAAATATTATTAATAAAGCTCTCATTTTGGTAATATACTATATACATTATATAGTATAGTATAGTATAGTGGTATTATAGCAATGACACAGTAAAATTGGCCATAATAGCAAGTCATTGGGTAAATGACAAAAATAGTCTAGAAGAAAGATGGAGGGGAGAAAAAGCTATTTATGGTGGGTGTATACATGACATTGGGGGCTAATTTACTAAAGCAGGAGGCATGTTTGAATTTTACTTAGCTTAGCTTAAATTAGCACGCAAAACCTTTTACACATACATTTTTGCATGTGAAAAACCAATATAAAGGCATCAGAGAAAAAATGTTTTTGAGAATCACTGGAATAAAAAGTGAAAACATCCCCAAAAAAAAAAGATATTTAAGCTTTACTTTAGTTCATCAAGCTGAAAGAGAAGGTTGGTGGGTGTAGACTTCAGGAAACACCCTATCTTTGTGACATTTTGCTGAAATGGCCAGCACAAAATTCAGACTTGAGTAAATTGAGAGTTTTTTCTGTCTTAAAGTGTACCTAAACCCATACATTTTATAAATTGCAGCTTACCAGTTATTAGATAAGATGGTTGCTTCAGTTTCCTTCTTTCAAACTTTTCCTCTGAGTTTGGGTTCAGCTGAACCCAGAAGTCAGCTGTCAGTCCCATGCCAGTGAACTGTGGATAGTGGATTCTTGTGACACCATTGACCTAATATGGCCACTTGACCATAATAGGTCACTTTTATTGACCATATTTGACCACTTGACCTTATTAAGTCAATGTCATTGACCCATGTGGCCATATTATATCAATGATACTGGAACCCCTTTGTGTATGTGCAGCTGTTGGGCGACAAATACCCCATCTACAACTCATTGGTCAAGGAATGTCAACTGCCTTCTGGCCTCAACTGAACTCAAACTCATCACTTTCTGCTAGTATTACGCTTTCTTTCCTAGGGTGACAATGCTCGCTTTTCCACTGTACTTGGGGAGGAATCCATGGTTGTCACTGAGAATGCAGCAAGTGCATTAAACAAGCGCTCAATGCAGCAATACAAGCTGAAAGATGGCATGGGTGACGTCAAGCACAGCTCCTCCCCCGTGCACGTTACGTCCTTGTGGACATAACGTGTCCAGAATGGACTACAAACAGGACCGGGACAAGAGGGGAGGAGTGGGCAGGAGGGGTGGCTGCCCTGGGCACTGTGACATTATGTGAAATGGGGGGGGGGCACCATGAGGAGATTAGGGGGGGTAAGTGTGTGCTGTGTTGGAAGGGGGAATTTGGGGTGGGAGTGGCTGGGGTTAAGAATTGTACTAGGAGGGAAAATCTGGGGAATGGTGATTTGGGGGGATTCATGTTAGGAGGGGGATGAGGAAGAGGATTTGCTGGGCTGGAAAGGGGGATATCAGTGTGGGGGGGGGGATTTGAGATAGGGGCATATAGGGAGAGGGGGGGGGGCAGAGATTTGTGCTGGGAAGTGGCATATCAACGGGGGGGGGGGGGGATTTAAGCTTGGGGTTAGCATGCAGATTGGTGTTCAATTTTTTTTATTTTTCGGGGGGGGGGGGGGTTTGCTGACACATAATGCTCATACATCTTGGGGGACGCAGTTTGGCATGTTCGCCTTGGGCTTTAGATAATCTTGTCCCAACACTGACTACAAACATGTCTGTTAATCTCCATTATATTGGGAATGAGATGAGAATTATTAGTCACTTACAAAGGAAATATAGATTGTTTTACCTTAAGTTCAGCTCACAGGAAGTGTCAAGGACACCGCATTTTTGGCAGGATCTAAATATATATATTTTTTTCTTGCTGAAAATGTTCTTAGTATGAAAAAAGGAAACCAATGCAGCCTCTACAGCTAAAGACTGGAAAGCTGCAATATATTACATTTTTATTGTTGGATATTCACTGGTTGGTTTTACTTGTTTTCCAGAATTGATTTCAAAGCCCAGTGGTGGTTAATTAAAGACGACCTGTCAAAAATGCAGGATAATATATTATTGTGTAGTTTACCAGCTGCCAATACAAGATGTGTCATATTTTCCACCAATTTTCCTTCAGATCAGGTAGAAGGCACATCTGTCTGAATTGTCTTTCACCATTAAGTCATTTATTTTCATTATCTTGTAGGATGGAGGAGACAAAGTTCCCAATAGTTCTTTTTCCTTTACAACTTCCAGAATGTTACAACGCCGGGTGATTAATATGTTTGTGGCTCGGTCCATAAAAAAAAGCTTTCACTGATCAATACTTCCAGGAATCTTTATTATTGTACAGCGAGTTGCAATGTTAACAAGGCCCATTTCTCCTATATGGCAAGCATTTTGCTCTCCAATAGCCAAGCAGGTGGTATGGATCCATCCTATCCTCCTCTAAACATCCACTGAAACTCTTCAGATAAAAAATAATTATAGGAAAAAACTAGGATGTAAAAAAAAATAATAATAATAATTTATTCCTTGAATTAAAGTTGACTTTCATGCAAACAGCTAAAAATACAGATAAAATGTATATAAAGGAGATGTTTAACCTGTCTTGTATTTCTGCCCATCCCCTCCTGAGATTTACATAGCTCTGACACACAGCACAGCCCAGTCTGAAAGGCCAGGAGACCTGATGTTTCTTTACTGCAGTTACCCACAACAGTAAAATCAGTCTGTATATGCAGTAAAGGATGCTTGCTATACTCACTAAGGAACCTAAGAGGTTAATCCTCTTAATTGTGTAAAAAGGCTGTTTGATCCTGTCTTCTCAGATCCTCCCCTTTTTCCACACTCCTTAAACCATCTCCTAATAGAACAGAGGCTTGGGGGCACTCTGCACATGCTCAGTTTGGTGTGTATTACTAGAGAATTAATTTTTCTTGGGAGAGTGCATGTGATCAGCACAGGGCCAATCAGTACTGTCCAGACAGAGGGTCAGGGGTCCTGCATCCTCATAGGATAGGACAATCAGGGAAGAATGAAAACTCCTCCTACAAACTTTAACCAGACACTGATAGAAGTCACAAGATTGCTATATACTGCTGATGAGAAAAGGTATTTAGCAGTTTATATTTACTAAAATAATTGCATTTCCATGTTCTGTGTACTGTGGGAGGACAGATATACTGAGTCCTGGGTTTAGTAACACTTCAAAAATAATATTTGCACTTTATTTATTGGATACTTTTTGAATATTTATTTGGAATCATTGTCATTTTTTATTTTCAGTTATTTTATTGTATTTAATATTTTGTCACTGTTTTTGTGATTAGCGCAACACCTATATGTTTTTTTCTGTTCATTTGATTATCACAAATTTGTGCCAGCTTCTGATTTTAGGACTCCGAGCGCAGTAATACATTTATTTATTTATATTTAAAAAAAAAAACAATTTATTGAGAAAAGAAAATGCGTATATACAGAGTCCTTATGAAATATACATCCAGGAACGGTATATGAGAACTTACATATGCATATAAAGGTAGGTCATCATTGGATTTAAGTGATTAAATAAAACAGTAACTATGGTGAATACAGACAATAAATATAAAATGCAAGCGCTTAGGAAAATAGTAAATATAATGAATAAATAACTAGACGGCTGCTGCTGATAAAAAGGGGGGGTTGCCTTTTAAATAATGAGTAAAATTGAGTATCAGCACTGCTCAATGTGCTAAAATTCTTAAAGTAAACAATGGTGAATACAGACAGTGGCAGGTAGCTTCTTGCTACGCTCCCAGTGGAGAAACTTGTCCAAGTAGCACGTGGATAATCAGTGGTCTGGTGATAAAAAAATTGAGTGTTTAGTACATTTATTTTATAAATAGAACCATTATGGTCTTGAGAAATATTGTATAAAAACCCTGAAAATTTTGTTTAATTGCCAAGTCATTTTTTTGGGGTTCAATGTTTGATTTTGGGATGGGCAATACAAGTCCTTGGATTTTCACCGTCACTACGATAAACAATTAATAATTTGATTCCCTTAACTTTTAGAAAATTAAAGTAGTTGCCAAGGCTAAAGGTTTTTTACCTTCATGCATTCAGTGTGCAGCTCCCCCCGCCCCTAATACTTACCTGATCCAGCAATGTGCACGAGACCCGAGGCTCTCCCGAGTTTCTCTTCCTCTCGATTGGCTGAGATGCAGCAGCAGCGCTATTGGCTCCCACTGCTGTCATTTACAGCCAGTGAGGCGGGAGGGGGCGGGGCTAAGCAGCGCACTTTTGGCGCTTTTCCACTGCATGGAACCTAACGGTTCGGCTCGCTTTTGTGCTTTACCGCATGGTACGGTGTAGGAACGGTTCGGTACGGTACGGCGGCGCTTTTCCACTGCATGGAACTGAACGGTACGGCTCTCAAAAACAGTACCACCTTGATTGTGGTTCCAAGAGGTACCATACCCGGTACCATATCCCACAATCCTTTACATGCAGTCACTACTAGCCACTGATTGGTCAGAGAATCCCACCCACCCCGTTGTTATCCCACCCACTTAACTTTAGTACTACTTTAGTGGAAAAGAAAACCATACCGTACTGAACCGTTCCAACACCGTACCATGCGGTACCAGCAGTGGAAAAGCAAACCGGGCCGAGTAGAGCCGAGCCGGTACTTGCAGTGGAAAAGTGCCATTTGTGTCTTATGGACACATAGAGCCACCTCGGGAGTGAGCACGCACGAGTGCCCCTACAGCAAGCGGGTTGCTATGGGGGCACTCGACAAGGGGAAGGGGCCCAGAGCGCCTGCGGTGGACCTGAGAAGAGGAGGATCAGGGCTGCTCTGTTTAAAACCATTACACAGAGCAGGTAACTATAACACATTTGTTATTTTTTTTAAATACATTTTTTTACTTTCCAATCACTTTAAGCAAACGTTCTAAAACATTTTTTTTTAACTAAATTTGACTGGTGTATGGCCAGCTTAAAGTAAAGGCTTAGGATGATATTCCATGCTAAAAAAATAGCAGAAAATACTGGCAAAGTGAATGGTAGGAGTAGATTGGAGAAATTGGCATAGAAGAGCATTTTGATTATTTTGTTCATCTTCCTGAACCGAAATATGAGTTTTTGGGGTCAGAACATATAATTTTGCAAAACAAATTGAGATATATTTTCCTTTCAGTAACCATCTCTTCCTTTCCTTGGCTTTTTTTAGCGTGCGGGGAAAAACAGAACATGTAATAGCTGTTTTATGCGTACCCTTCTGTGGAAATGATATACATTATATTACCCATTAACATAATATTCTCTCACTGATATGAATGTCCAGCCCCGGGCTAAATTTAGCATAGGCAGTGATTTACTTACATAGATAATCTTAAAAAAAAAAAAATGATTTCCCATTTTTCAATATGCTGATGACAGTGTTAATTGTCATCTGTGGCATTATGGTGTGATATCCGTAATGACGGATTATTTTTGGTTGCAGGAAATCTTGAAAGAGAAAGAAATGTTTTGATAAGTAGGGTTCAGCCACATAGAGTGCACTTTATATTCAGTACTGTCATCATATGCAATGTGTATGATCGACTTGGATGTATCATGCTGTTTTAAATATATACAAGCAAAGGATGCTTTTATTGCAAAGTCTATTCAAGTGCAAATATGACACTGAACAACTCATTGTTGCGACATGAAGTCATTATTTTAGCTTATATCATTTTCAGGGAGAATTTAGTCTGGCAGGATTGCTAGCATCCTGGAGGCGATTTGCTGCGCTTTTAATGGAGGCATGGACTAAGAGAAATATGTAGGCAGCTTTTCTGTTCTCTGTCCAGAAATACTAATTGCTTGGCTTTCTTTGGCTTAGAAAGGATGTCAAGGCACCACAATAACGATATAACTCCCTTACAAAAAATCCCTTACAAAAATGATGTGTCAGAAGTTCATAATTTTATTCAGGCCACATGATATAGCTGTCCTGCCTATTTCAAAAGAGGCAGCCTAGGAGGAGGGATAGTTGTAGTTGGAGAGAAATGTTAGTAATATATCATGTAGTTAAGGTACAGCGCCACTAAATTCGAATTCTAAATATAAAGAAAGTAAACCAGAGTCCATAAAGTCCATCTAGGAAAATTGTTTCAGGTGTAGAAAAGTATATTTATATATTCCACCACCTTTGACAACGCCTCAGCAGGACGAAACGCGCCAGGCACGCCAGCCCCCATGCAGACACGCCTAACAGCCGCGGCCATCATCTTTACTTCATACATGCCTGTATCAAGCAGTATCATGTGAGTGTTTTTACCATTTTCTTTTTAATAAACCTGTACATACTTCACTATGTGCGCCCCCATTTGTATTCTTGGAGGAACACCTATGTCTTACACCTGGGGTTTATGAGGTTGACCGAATCCATGGTCCTGTCCGGATATCCTGCGGAGGATTGGAGGAAGATTGGGTGCGTTTTTTGTTCCTGGTGACCGCTTACATCGCATGCCTGGTGGACCTTCCTTAACAGGAGGTCTAAGTTTCTGGTAAGGAGACAACCATTTATTGCTTTTTTACGTGGTGACCGCCAGGAACCTTCTTTGCACGATTGGTGGTGGAATATATGAATATACTTTTCTACACCTGAATCAATTTTCCTAGATGGACTTTATGGACTCTGGTTTACTTTCTTTATATTTAGAATTCGAATTTAGTGGCGCTGTACCTTAACTACATTACTTTATGGTCTGATACACTACTGTACTGGCCGCCTCCCTATTTAGTTGATGTTTTTGAGCGCAGCTTTCTCCTTCTTGTTTTTAGTAATATATCATGCACACTATAGAGCCAAAAGTATGTGGAGATCCCTCCAAATGATTCAGTTTAGGTGCACAAATTCAGGTCAATAAAAACATTGTTTGGTTATGTAGGAACTTAAAGCGGAGTTCCACCCAAAAGTGGAACTTCTGCTTTAGGTAGTGCTAACCCCCTGACATGCCATTTTTTTTTTTTTGACAGGTACCCGCTCCCACTTCCGCTGAGCAGAAGTTCTCCTCTCCCCTTCCCTCCCTGCAATCTTCTGGGACATGTCAGAGGTCCCAGAAGATTGCCGGCCAATCACGACGCGTAGCGCAACTCGCGCATGCGCAGTGCGTACCCGGCTGTGAAGCCGCAAACTGTCACAGCCGGGTGCCCACACCAGTTATGCCGGTGCCGGAGAGCAGAGAGGGAGAAGAGCGAGGCTTCGGGCGGCCGTATCGCTGGACCGTTGGACAGGTGAGTGTGTTAGGCTGGAACTCCGCTTTAAGTGGCCCACACAGAACCATGGTCAGTAAAGACATGGCTGCATGAATTTGGTGTGGAAGAACTTGAGTGGCCTGCTCAGAGGCCTGGTCGATAAAGACATGTTTGATGAGTTTGGTGTGGAGGAATGTAATAAGCCGGCGCAGAGCACTGGTTATTAACCACTTAAGCCCCGGAAGATTTTACCCCCTTCCTGACCAGGGTTTTTTTTGCGATTTTTTACTGCGTGACTTTAACAGACAATTGCGCGGTCATGCGACGCTGTACCTAAACGAATTTCACATCCTTTTTTTCCCACAAACAGAGCTTTCTTTTGGTGGTATTTGATCACCTGTGCGATTTTTTGATCATGCGCTATAAACAAAAAAGTGCGTAAATTTTGCAAAAATAACAATATTTTTCACATTTTTTTATATGAAATTCCCCAAAAAAAATGTAAAAATCAAAATTTTTTAACATTTTCGGTCAATTTGTTTTATGCTACATATGTTTGGTAAAAAAAATTGCAAAAAGCGTATTTTGATTGGTTTGCGCAAAAGTTATTGCGTTTACTAACAAAGGGAAAGATTTTTGGCAATTTTTGTTGTTTTTTTTTTAACGCGTAATGGCGATTTTTTTGCGGTACTGCGACATTGCGGCGGACAGATCGGACCATTGACTGACATTTTTGACACTTTTGGGGTTAAAAGTGACATTTCTACAGTAATCAGTGCTATACATATGCACTGTTACTGTAAAATTACACTGGCAGTGAAGGGGTTAACTTTTTTTGAGAGGGAGGGGTTATGTGTGTCCCTAGGGGCATGATTCTAACTGTGATTGGCAGTGGCTTGAGGTGTAGGAACAGTGATCAACGGTCCTACATAGTAGAACCGTATGATCACTATTCCTACACAGGGGAGAATGACAGGCGGCTTGTTTACATTAGCCACCTGCCTTTCTCCCTCTGCACCGATGATTGCCGAGTGACCGGCGGACATCGGGTCCACCGGTCACACGCGCAGGGGGGTCCGTGACCGCGCAGGAGCGTGCCTCCGGGGGTGCGCGCTTGCTCTCTAGACCCTCACAGGCTAGCGACGTAGTCCTACGTCGTTTTGCCTGTGAGGGGCTGACCGCCGCAGTAAATAGTCGTGCGGCGGTCGGCAAGCGGTTAAAGACATGGTTTGATAAGTTTGGTATTGCGAAATGCGAGCGGCCGGCTTGTAGACCTGGTCATTAAAGACATGGTTTGATAAGTTTGGTGTGGAGGAACTTGAGTGGCTTGAGAGTCTTGAGATAGTCCCAACCTCAACCCTACTGAATATCTTTGGTATGAGTTGGAACACCAGGTGTGCCTGTCCAACACCTGACCTCACAAATTATCTTTTGGCTGAATGGGCACAAATTCCCACAGACATTCCCACGGACACACTCCAAAATCGTTTGGAGACCATTAAAGTCACAAAGGGGTTGGATAGGGGGATCTCAATATTAATGAACATGGTTTTGGAATAGACTGTCCAACATGCCCATATGATAGTGATAATCAGGTGTCTACTAACAGGGTAGTCAGAAGAAGATGGGAGAATATTTGCTTTACAGACCATTCAGTAGGCATGGCAATGGGAAGTACTATGCTGTTGCTCAGCCTTTGCGGGCAGATATGGAGAGAGCAGCTGATGTCACTTGAGTGTTCCACAACCAAGGCACACTCTAAGCCACCGCCCATAGGAACTGTAAGCTAGATATGGACGAAGATTTATAGCCTGAATTATCAATAATGTTGGCAATCAAGCAGTGGTGTAAAAGGTCAGGCACATTGATCAGCTTTGATTAACTTCCACGATATTGACTCTAAGTCAATGCCCTGGAACAAATTCAGCTTGTTCAATTAAGCTTTGACAATAAAACCTGGAAGCTGATGGGTTTCTATGCAGAGCTGCACCAGATTTTGCACTCTCTAGTTTTAGTAAACCAACCCCATTTTCTTTGCGCTCAGCGAAAGATGGGTCATATTGTTTGGTTGTTGTTAGCTGGTGAAGGTTCAAGCTCGGTAATGCTGGTGGTGACCAAACAAGCCCACTTTCTTTCAGGGGAAGACATTATCTCTTCAGGATTATCCAGCTTAGTGGAAGATCATCTTCCAGGTGAGGACAGGCTAAGGACCTTTATGGCACTTTTCCACCGCAAGTACCGGCTCGGCTCTACTCGGCCCTGCTTGGCCCTGCTTGGCCCGGTTTGCTTTTCCACTGCTGGTACCGCATGGTACGGTGTTGGAACGGTTCGGTTCGGTACGGTACAGTATAGGTTTGCTTTTCCACTAAAGTAGTACTAACTTTAAGTGGGTGGGATAACAACGGGGTGGGTGGGATTCTCTGACCAATCAGTGGCTAGTAGTGACTGCATGCAAAGGATTGTGGGATATGGTACCAGTTTGGTACCTGTTGGAACCACAATCGAGTAGGTACTGTTTTTTCAGAGCCGTACCGTACCGTTCGGTTCCATGCAGTGGAAAAGCGCTGCCGTACCGTACCGTACCGAACCGTTCCGACACTATACCATGCGGTACCAGCAGTGGAAAAGCACAAAAGCGAGCCGAACCGTTCGGTTCCATGCAGTGGAAAAGCGCCATAAGTTCTGTACAGAAACATTCCTATAGTTTCTAATGTCAGAACTCTCAAAGAGAAGGTTTATTGCATTTCTAGAGTTAAATATTGCATTGCTTTTCCTAAAGTATTTTTTCATGTGCTTTTCCCCCTAATAAATGGCAGCTCTGGCAATATTTTTGACAGTAAATTGACTATAGGAAGCCTCATGAAGCCTCCCCACAAGGCAAAAAAAATAGAGAGTACAGAACCCAACACTTAGAAAAAATCTAATGCTGTCTCCTTTCTACCACTAAATGTCCTTGGTCTCCTGAGCTGAATGACGGCCAGCATCATTCAACCCACATGCTCAGAGCCCAGGCTGTCATCAACATTCCTACTTGCGGCCTGCCATCATGTTGGTCTGGGCTCAGAGTGGACACTCCCGCCTCATTACATGAGCGCTGTTTAGTGCAGGAGTAAGAACCATCACCGCTGCTGGGGTGTAAGATCCATGACATCACTGGATCAACAAAAATATTCTGCCCTGAGCTACCAATGCCAGCCTCCCATCACTAAATTCCTCTGATCATCAGACGCTCCTTTTAGGAATTTTCCAAAATGTGTAGGACAGTTAGAGTCTTTAAAACCCTAGAAAGGGGCTTGTTTTTTTCACAGCAAGGGTTGCAGTTTTTCTTAAATGTATATGCATAAATAATAGGTGCGGCACTTCCTACGTACACTTCTTCATTTTAAATACATGTTGCACTACTCACATGGGAGCTGCCCATTACAGGTTCCCCTGGGTTACCCATAGCAACAACATCACAATTTAACATTTTCAAAGTGCTTGGATCAGTCAGAAAACAGGGGTTTTGGTTTTTTGTAGTTTTATTTGAGAACTTGGATAGGAGAAGGGATGAGTGGGATACTCCAACTTGAACAACTATGCACAATTTGCTGGGACGTCTGGATATAGCTGAATGCAGCAAGGCCGCTGCTTCACCTTGTTACTGCAGTGAAGAAGAACTTGATGAACTGTACTACTCTGTGAATCGCTCTTCAGGGCCCTACTTGGCACCCCCTTTTGTCCCTATTCTTCAGGGTTCTACACGGCACCCCCTTTACTGTAACACTCTGTGTGAGCTGGCTCCCTGATCCCTTGACTTCATTGGAGTGGCCCCCCTTCCTGGGCAGACCCTTAGGCAAATCCCCTGGTACTCACGGACACTGTTTTTCCCGAGAGGCTCTGCCAGCAGCTCCACCGTCAGCTCCACTGGATCCTCTGCAGCTCAGCTCCACACATGGTTCACTAGGCCGACTGCCTAAGACCACCTTCCTCATACACAGCAGGAGGAGAGACAGCCATCTGCCTCCTCCTGGGACACTGCTTCCCGCCAAAGACCCCCTGTCACATGTCCCCCCAGCTTTCATGGGCCATCCCAGGATGCATTGCAAGAATGCTCTCCCACTGGGACTAAAAAATCCAATGTGTCACTGGCTGGGTTTCCTCCACTGTCCAACAAACTCCCTCATTGGATACAGTGGGGACACTGCCTCAGACCCAGTGAATCACACCTTGAGACATGTAACAGGCAACCTAATAGTTCCGGCTCCCCTGATAAGCAGAAGAAGCATTAGATGATTTTGCCTAGCACCTACTTACCTAGGAGGGTGCTACATCTCATTAATAATATCAGTAATTCACAAAGAGTTTCATATAAACAACAAAATCAATATTATGCAGTTGCAGTTAGTATGCAGTTAGTAAAATCTCTGAATAGTACAAATTGTATTTAAAAATTAATACTTAAAATAAATCCTTCCACCTACTGTATATGTGTAATCTAGGCTTCATTTGTGTTTTTAAACCTCTGGACCATTAAATCCCTTCCTCAACAGATTTCCCTCTATTATTCCACAAGCTCTCTCTGCCGGCCCAATTAAATAAAGAAAAAAAGTTATTAGTCATAATGCAATATTTTTTATTGAAGAAGAATTTCAGGTATGACTTTTTTTAATATATTACATTAATCCAGCTTGGACCAATGTAACTATGTATATAACATAAATTGTGAAAGGAAATACTTAATTAATGATAAAAGATTAATTAAAAAATTAAAGACAATTCGCAATACTCAATAAGAACAAAAACAAATATTGTGGCGCTGGTACAAGATAACACTAAATGACACTACTGAGGATAAAACATAACAAATCAATAAAGTGCAATAAACATATTGTTATAAAGTGCATATATGTGAAAAACTGTCACCCAAACAGGTCTGATAAAGAGCATCAATATGGTGTTAAACATATTATAAACTGCATATTGTAAATATAAAGTGCATCAAATTTGATAAATTAATAAAACAGTCTCTGTGGTTTTAGGGGAAACCACCAAAGTGCAAAAAGTGCAGAAAATTCCTCTTGCATGAAGTGTCTTCACCATTATCAACATGTGTATACCTCTACCAATATGTGAAACAAGGGGGGTGTTTACCAGACGAATAGGACCCAATAGAGCTTACACTCTTTAGGTCACTTGAGCATATATGTATAAATGGCAGTCATATCACTGGTGCTGGAAGGGATTTAGTATTTTTCAGCATCCACCAAACATCTTATATCAAAGCATGTAAACCGATGAGTATCCTCTTATGATAGCAACACAGACCGGATATTATCCTCCTCGTGAGCTCAACAAAAACAGACGACTCCATATAGTGTGCACCCGTATAAAAAGATATTTTAATCTAAAATAGGAACACTTACATATATCCAATATAAATGTGCTTATGTAGTACATAAAAGCATCCAGACAGAATCACAGCAACACCTGTAGCAGATCCGACGTGACGTTTCGTCTCATAAGACGTCCTCTGGGGTGTCATACTGTCGGTGTGGCTGTGTGTTTATTGCACTTTATTGATTTTTTATGTTTTATCCTCGATAGTGTCATTTAATGTTATCTTATACCAGCGCCGCAATATTTGTTTTTGTTCTTATGTATATACCGTACCTGTAGGATTTCCCTGGAACCTGGAAATTACTGTAGTACACACCACTAGTCCAGCAATCCCCACTAGCTTCCGGGTCCCATGCCAAGTTGTTGCCCTGATACATTGTGAACATGAGAGGTCAGCTGCTGTGCATGGGCGCCATTCAGAGAATGTTGTGCACTCATTGAGAAAATGTGAAGCATTCTCTAAATGGTTCCCATGCCCAGCGACTGACCTCCTGTGTTCACAATGTATCAGGACAGCCTTTTGGCATGGGATCCAAAAGCTAGTGGAGATCACTGGATTTCCAGTTTTTAGAGGGATCTCACAGGTATGGTGTATGCATAGTTACAATCGTCCAAGCTGAGCCAAGGTAACAATGAAAAAAAATGCTATATCTGGGCTTCGTCTTTAAAATCATATAATATGGTTGGACTGTTGTCTTTATTTAACCTCAACTACTATATCACAGTAAGGCATGCACACTGCACTGTTGTGAATGCATATTAGACATGTGTGTGATGAAAAAATTTGTTTCATTTAATTTAGATTAATTAATCTAGTTATTTCGTTTTGTTAAATTCGGTTGATTCATTCAATTCGTGTTTAGGATTAGTATTCGGAATTCGTTTTTATGTCTTTTTCAAATTTTCTTTGAATTTACTGCTTTTTTAAAATCAGACGAATCGAAAATTTTAGATGGCAGAGTGAACAAACAAACAATAATCTTCATCAAATGATTACAATGACTCTTTAAACCACATTTGGACTAACAAAAACAACATTATTTTGAAATGGTACTCTAATAACACACAGTCTTTGATTTCAGAATTATGTTTACAGTTCGAATTTGACTGGAATTCGATGTAAAATTCAATTCAACCCATATGGAAGAAAAATATATTTCCAATATATTTAGAGAAATTGTTTTAGAAATATATTGAACATGGCCAAAATTGTAGCATTTCAAATATATTTCCAATATATTTGTGAAAAATAAATTAAAAATAAATATAAAATAAATTGAAAAATATATTTTTCTTCCATGTAGGAAATTTCAACTTGAATTTCCGAAATTCGGACAAATTTTGTTTCGTTATCCGGAGCATTCGGGAAAACGTAGTTTATACTGTAAGTTGGGTATTCAGATATATCCGAATCTCCGAATAACGAAGAATCAGTCTGAATAATTTTTCAGAACGGAACTAACCGCACATGTCTAATGCATATCTCATTGACAATGTTGGTCTTAGCATACAGCTGTAAATAGTTGGGTCCCTATCTCTGCTTCAGACAGTTATGATGCAAACTAGGGATCGACCGATTATCGGCAAAGCCGATATATCAAGGGCCGATATTCACTTTTCCCGAAATATCGGAATCAGCCACCAAGGTGGCCGATATTACCGATATTTCGGGAAAGTGCTTGTACCGGAGTGATGCCTGCAGCTAGAGGCATCACCCCGGTACCGGCGTCCATAGCCGACGGTCGGCTGTCTTGCAATGACAACCGATGCACCGCCTTCCGTGGCTCGCCCACCGGGAGATCCGGGCAACCAGCCTGCACGGCCGCCGAAGCCCCGATTAAAAAGCCGCATTCAGCTCTGATCGGGTCTCCATGTAAAAACCCGGAAGTGATGTCACTTCCGGGTATTCGGTGCCAGATTAAAAAAAATGACAGCATTCAAAACAGCCAAACTTGGCGTTTTGAATGCTTTTAAGTGCAGAGGAGGGTTTTGGGGTCTTTTAGACCCCCAGATCCCTCCACAAGAGTACCTGTCAAGTGATAAAACTAAAAAATAATTATTTTTTTAAATGTACGAAAATATCGGCCAATATCGGCCGATACCGATATGCAATGGACAAAATATCGGTATCGACAACGAAAAACCGATATTGGTCGATCACTAATGCAAAATGTCCTTACCAAAGGACAACTAACCCTAATAACAAAAATGTAGTAGTATTGCAGCTCAACAGTCCTTATAGGTTTTGTCTATAATAATTTTCAAGTTTCAGGTTAAGAACATTTTCAACAAGTACAAAAGAATGTTATAAACCAAAATTAAGCAGCGCTAGCATTGGTGATAGTGTACATCATGTGAAATAAATATTTACCAATATTAAAATATTAACAATTCATCAGAGAAAACTAAAATTGTGAATAAATATTGTGAATAAAAGCCCTTAATCGTGATCCAAATAAAGTGCTCAGGTGCTGAAGGTTATACAAAGTGCTTCAAAGTGATAGGTGACCCCTCTCGGTTCCCCACTCACCAAATTGCCAGAATTTTTGAGCCTTGGAATTAAATTGCACATAAGCCCTCTTTGCCAGGATCTCAAGGGTGTTACTCCATATAGCCTTGGAGAAGGGTATGTGTAGATCCGCCTTGGTATCCACCGTTAAAATATAGAAAGGCCATACATGGTGAAGTATGTTTAAACCATTTTTATTGTGCTTCATAAGCCAAAAATATACTTACAAACGTAATGTAATATAAGCGCATATACAAATTGCCTCGTGTAGGCAGCGCTTGTGTGTGTTCCACGACCAGGAAGTGCCTGACCGGAAGTGACGTTCCGTCTCGTCCGTAACCGGAAAATACGTCAACGCGTTTTGCCGTCCTCCACGGCGCTTTCAAAGACGAAAAGAATGTTGTTGATCTGCTAAAAACTCCATGTCCTTGTCACTTTCTGTCAAATGCACTGAAAAACAATGGGGTTGATTTACCAAAGACAAACAGACTGTGCGCTTTGCAAAGTGCAATTGCCCTCTGCAAGTGCAGCTGCTCCAGAGCTTGGTAAATGAGGTGAAGCTTCACTTTGCAAAGATTACCCAATCATATGCAAGGAAAATACAAAAAAAAAACAGCATTTTTGCTTGCACATGATTGGATAATGAAAGTCAGTGGAGCTATAGAGTTTATTAAGCTCTGGAGAAACTACACCTGCAGAGGGCAACTGTACTTTGCAAAGTCCACAGTCTATTTGCCTTTAGTAAATTAATCCAAATTGTACCTTTACATCCATGAACTACTAATCCCACCAGCCCCCAAGTAATGGCGATAAAGAGAAGATATATTTGAAGTCCAACCTGGATGGCAACCATGGCTTCCTCCAAAGATACAATGGAGGAGTGAGTGTAGCCTCCCAGAGACAGAAGATATATTTTTGTTGAGTCTCCAGGTAAAAAAAAAAAAAGGAAAAAAGCCCATAAAATGTGTATATCTTGTCTAAGATCTGCAATATATTAATCTTCTTGGGTTAATTTATGCTTTAACAAAGAGATCATATAGGCTACTGAGCATATCCTCAGAATGTTTACTTCAGTGGAGACAACAAAATGGCACATCTCTGGAAACAGAATAAATAGGAAAGGCATGAACCATAAGGAAGGTGCTATCTACAATAGAGCAAATTCGTTAAGTGATATAATTATCACTTCCTTCTCTTCTTGTTATAATTCCTAATTATCACAGCATAAGCAGTTATAGCTTATCACAACATATTTCATCTGTCACTGAATTTCATTTTCAATGTGCAATTGAGCGTAACAATACTATAAAGTACAGTATGTATGGGATTCAAATATTAGGAGATTGATGCAAAATAAAGTATAACTTACAATATAATTAAAAAGTGCGTCCAGGCAAAAGTGATATTTTATTATTAGGTGAAGCCTGGTAAGATGGAATCTCCCTCTTCGCTTCTTAGATGTCTTGGATACTTTACCACTGAGATCTCTGTGTCCCATTTCCAGGGGTTATTTGGGAAAGGGGAGTACCTACACCTATTCTCTGAGAAAAAAAAACTCTGAGTAGGTCTCAACCAAAAAGAGAACTCCATTCTGTTGAAGTATTTATTTAGCACCAAGGATGTGCAATTTTACCTATATATTGCACATTCATATCAGTGCCTGCCATCAAGGAACTTACAACCTAAGCTCCCTATAGCACATATACACTATAGCCAATTAAGGCAGGAGCCAATTAAAGAGGAACATCGGTTTCTTATTTCTTTTTTCAAAGGCAGCAGCTACAAATACTGTCAATTTTATTTTTAGAAGTACTTACCAGTGGCAGAGGTCCAACATTGTCTTCCTGCAGCTGGTTCTTATTACTGCTGCAGGTACCCAGCACTACCATCTTGCATACGGGAGTCGGCTGTGGCTTCCTGAGGAACCAACCTTTGTGAATGGTCATGCAGCCTCCTAGCACATGTGATGTGTCCCAGAAGGCCGTGGGAGGGGGGCAGGGCAAGGGATGCCATCCTCACCTGGTAGAGGATGGTGAAAGTGGAAAACAAGTACTCGCTCGCCAATAGTGGTAGACTGCTCCAGGAAGCTGGCAGACCTGTAATGGAAACCTACTCTTTCCTACCTCATCAGGTACCTCTCCATATCGCTGCTCTCACTATCTCCCTAACCAGCAAGGCTATGTCCCTAACCTCCCAAACTGCGAGTGTACTGAATCATGCAGAGCCTTCTATTTAGGAAATTCTGTGTCTCTGTGGTTGCCAAAATCTGGTGGGATTTCGGCATCTGATCAGAGATGTGGTCTTCCCCACAATAGACATCCAGAGCCCATAGCAGGGGAAAATGTAGTCCTCAATTGTCTCCTGCCAGCCTAAGGCTGGCCATAGACAGTTTAAATCTCATCTAGTTTAGCAGGAACCAGCTGAGATTCAAACCATGTATGGGCAGGCTGAATGTTGCAAGTTAAGCCCCGTACACATGTACCGATCGTCGGCCGAACGATCGGCCGTCTTTTGTCCAGGGCTGTCGTGTCTGTTGAAAAGTGCAAAAGACTACACAAGAATTTTGGCCGCCGACTACAGCCGACTGCAGAAGTGATGTCATGTAATGGTTAACTTTCCCTGTGTTTTTTCTTTTCTGAGCATGCTCAGTCTTGCAAATCTGCTGTCTGTCGGCCGAATTCTGTACTGACTGGCGAACAATCGGCCGCTCTGGTGTCGGCATACAAAAATGTTAATGCTTGCATGACAGATTCTTTTCGGCCGAATGTGCGCTGTCGGCTGTCGGAGGCATCATACTAACAAGCCGACAATCGGCCCGATCGGTACGTGTGTACGGGCCTTTAATCAGTCGATGAACTTGGTTACAACCAGCCTGCTGGATTTTAAATGCGATTATGGCTAGCAGCTGGTATAGCCGTTGGCAATAATCACTATCTTCTCCCAGTGGCAATGGCTTTCCTTGCCCCCCAGCCAGGAGACTTTGATGGCTCAGCAGGAGGAGGGATTCCCCTATCAACATTGTCCCTGTTGATGGGGGAATCTAGGTGGTTGTAGGAAAAAAATCTGCCCTGTGTATGGTCTGCGTAAAGAAATGGCCCAGTGCACCTTCAGGTCAGTGGGTGTATTGCAGCTCAACACCCACCTTCTAATAGGTCCTTGATCTAGTCCAGTGATGGCAAACCTTGGTACTCCAGATGTTTTGGAACTACATTTCCCAAGATGCTTAACTACACTGCAGAGTGCATGAGCATCATGGGAAATGTAGTTCCAAAACATTGGTCTAGTCATATAAAATCTTAGGGTCTTTTTCTTGCGGGGGACGGGCCATGAATGCTACAGAGACTAGCAGCATGTAGTGGCATGGACACTCTGCAGCACTCTCCTGTGAGCCCAAGGTGGTCCTGATGACTCACCCCCCAAGGGACCGGTCTTTGATGCAAGGAATAGAAATATACAGTGGGTACGGAAAGTATTCAGACCCCCTTAAATTTTTCACTCTTTGTTATATTGCAGCCATTTGCTAAAATCATTTAGGTTCATTCTTCTTCCTCATGAATGTACACATAGAACCCCATACTGACAGAAAAACACAGAATTGTTGACATTGTTGCAGATTTATTAAAAAAGAAAAACTGAAATATCACATGGTCCTAAGTATTCAGACCCTTTGCTCAGTATTTAGTAGAAGCCCCCTTTTGATCTAATACAGCCAGGAGTCTTTTTGGGAAAGATGCAACAAGTCTTTCACACCTGGATTTGGGGATCCTCTGCCATTCCTCCTTGCAGATCCTCTCCAGTTCTGTCAGGTTGGATGGTAAACGTTGGTGGACAGCCATTTTTAGGTCTCTCCAGAGATGCTCAATTGGGTTTAAGTCAGGGCTCTGGCTGGGCCATTCAAGAACAGTCACGGAGTTGTTGTGAAGCCACTCCTTCGTTATTTTAGCTGTGTGCTTAGGGTCATTGTCTTGTTGGAAGGTAAACCTTCGGCCCAGTCTGAGGTCCAGAGCACTCTGGAGAAGGTTTTTGTCCAGGATATCCCTGTACTTGGCCGCATTCATCTTTCCCTCAATTGCAACCGTCCTGTCCCTGCAGCTGAAAAACACCCGCACAGCATGATGCTGCCACCACCATGCTTCACTGTTGGGACTGTATTGGACAGGTGATGAGCAGTGCCTGGTTTTCTCCACACATACCGCTTAGAATTAAGGCCAAAAAGTTCTATTTTGGTCTCATCAGACCAGAGAATCTTATTTTTCACCATCTTGGAGTCCTTCAGGTGTTTTTAGCAAACTCCATGCGGGCTTTCATGTGTCTTACACTGAGGAGAGGCTTCCGTCGGGCCACTCTGCCATAAAGCCCCGACTGGTGGAGGGCTGCAGTGATGGTTGACTTTCTACAACTTTCTCCCATCTCCTGACTGCATCTCTGGAGCTCAGTCACAGTGATCTTTGGGTTCTTCTTTACCTCTCTCACCAAGGCTCTTCTCCCCCGATAGCTCAGTTTGGCCGGACGGCCAGCTCTAGGAAGGGTTCTGGTCGTCCCAAACGTCTTCCATTTGAGGATTATGGAGGCCACTGTGCTCTTAGGAACCTTAAGTGCAGCAGAAATCTTTTTGTAACCTTGGCCAGATCTGTGCCTTGCCACAATTCTGTCTCTGAGCTCTTCAGGCAGTTCCTTTGACCTCATGATTCTCATTTGCTCTGACATGCATTGTGATCTGGAAGGTCTTATATAGACAGGTGTGTGGCTTTCCTAATCAAGTCCAATCAGTATAATCAAACACAACTGGACTCAAATGAAGGTGTAGAACCATCTCAAGGATGATCAGAAGAAATGGAAAGCACCTGAGTTAAATATGAGTGTCACAGCAAAGGGTCTGAATACTTAGGACCATGTGATATTTCAGTTTTTCTTTTTTAATAAATCTGCAACAATGTCAACAATTCTGTGTTTTTCTGTCAGTATGGGGTGCTATGTGTACATTCATGAGGAAGAAGAATGAACTTAAATGCTTTTAGCAAATGGCTGCAATATAACAAAGAGTGAAAAATTTAAGAGGGTCTGAATACTTTCCATACCCGCTGTAGTTAGAAATGGAAGGCAGTTGGAAAAAAAAAGGATTTTGGCTTGAACTGCTCTTGTATTGCAAATGCAGTTAGCAGAAGTGTTGGTTATACTGTGTTTAGCAGTTTTAAATGCTAGTCATTTAAACACAAAAAGGTCAATTCACAATGCTAAAATGCATGCATAATGTGCCTAATTTGCCAAAATGATTATTAATTAAACCTAATATTTGCGGTAAATAATGATCTTATTAGCAAATGATGCATGTGTTACAGCTTTGTTAAATAACCCTTATATCATGCTTTTATTAATTGGACCAGAATTTTGTGTAATTTTAGCACGTAACAATAATTACGTTCCAACCCTTAACCCCATTTGTTTATTGTGCTTAGTGTATATATAACTTGCCAGACAACTTTCTTTATAATGTAATGGAGCTGCATAAAAGAAAAATGGTTCCCCTTGCTACTGGCCTTGATAGGTGGGCAGAGCTGGGAACTCAGAGGCAGAAATATCACCACTATAATGCGTTTCGGGGTTCAAGCATAAAAAATATTATCAGAGCGCCACCCCAATGCTCGTAGTGTGCAAGAGGATGTTTAATTGCTCCACAATTGAGTAACAAAGGATAAAACAGCTGTTCTGAATCGAGGAAGCCCGCTTTTTAACCCACGGTTGACTGGGTAGGTTGAGAAAAATGGTCTGCTTAAGGTTCTAGCTCAAGGATTCCCACTATGTCCCTTGTAAAGGGGACACCCTGAGAAAGACCAAACATGGCATCAGGGCTTTTTCTTCTCCCCAAAATAGATCCCCACCAGCAACAAAAGACCACTGCTGGAAACAAAAGATCCCCCAGTAACCATCATCAATACACCCTCCCCCTTAATAGTAGTTCCCCTCCAAAGGAAACCCCAGAGCAAAACATCCCCCACCACCAACAATAAATCCCTCTACAATGGTAGATCCTCCCAGCAACAATCCCCCAGGAACACTACAATCCCCTACAGTAGATCCCCAGCAGTCAGCACCAATAGACCCTCCAGCACACCCCATCCCCCTTTGCCAATACATACATTCTGTGCCGGAACTGCATTCCCCTGCGTTTCCATTGAAAAAAAACCCCGCCTGGTGTAACCATTAGGGCCCTCTTTCAACTGGCTACTAGCCTTGCTAGCAACATAACCCACTGTAACCCCAGTGCATAGGCCCATTCAAAGAGACACTCCCTTAAGACTAGAATCAGCAAACAGTCCACACAAGATATTGCTTTTTACACATTTGCTCATTTCAATGAATAGAACATAAAACTTCAGCCTCCCAGAGGGCTTTGGCATTACCAAAAAAATCACAGAGGTTTTGTAGCAGCAAAGAGAGAGTAATGAGATGAGAGATATAGTCAAGGTAGCTATGCAAAGACAGGTGTCCCAGTGGGGTTGCCACTTTTTCTTCTAGCCAAACCCGAACATTTTAGCGGCGCACAGCAACATTTTTTATTTATTTATTTAGTATATACTATAGCAGTGGCGGCCCATCCATCGGGGGCACAGGGGTGCTACCCCCCCATCCTTGCGTCCGGGCCCCCTAATCTACATGTAGGGCCTTGGACTCATGGATTCTAATGGGTTTTTTTTTTAAGCATGTGATGAGAGCCAAAGGATCTAATAGGCTTCAAAAAAGGGTGGGCTCGGGGCGCAGAGCGCTGTGTGCACTGAACCCATCCAGTTGTGTGACAATAGCAAATGAATATTCACTATTATCACACTGATTCTCCTCCCAGCCAATCAGGAAGTGGGTCCCCGATTTCCTGTTACCCGATTGGCTGAAAGGAGAAGCCAAGCTATTGGCTAAGGAGGAGGAGGGAGGAGACTCAGGGGAAGCCGCCGCCACCTCCGCCGCTGTCTTCCGTCTTCCCTCCACGTCAGTCTCGGGTGAGTGAGCTGGCGACGGGGGGGGGGGGGGGAGGTGTTGTTGGTATGGTGTGCGGGCTGGAGCTGGTGTGGTCTGGGGGAGGGGGTATGGTGTGGTCCGTCTGCCGCCCCCCCCGACCCATGGAGCACCAGCCGCCCCTACACTATAGGATAACAGACCTGGGACAACTTCAGGTGCTCCTAAGAGAATAGTAAGGCACACATAGTGCCCTCTCACGCTCCAGTAAAGCCCTGTTCCGAGCCACATTCCTGTCTGAATAATGTGTCCTGGTTTCAGGCAGACTGAAACCTGGACCCTTAATTGAAAACCCGGACTTTCCGGGTGAATCCTGGACAGGTGGCAACCCTATGTCCCAGAGTTCCCCTATGTCCCAGGGTCCCTGCATCCCCTCAGGGAAAATGCAAATAGTACCATTTGATAAAGTCCTCCAACTACCTCCTAAGGGGAAGCTATATGGCGCTGACACCTCCCACCTACATGACGCTACATGCTACTCCTTGTTACTACTCCCTGGCCTCTTGCCTTCCTATTATAAATGCTCCCCCCAGGGTGCACCCTCACTAAGCAGGGACAAAGCTACCACATCTCCCAGACGGTTCCCACTCCCATTCTAAGCCAATTCCATCTACCCTTTAATAGGAAAGATTTCTATACTTACCTTTTCACTCTGGTCCAGTCACATGAATCCTCCAGCTCCGGCTTCATTGTAGAGGAGAAACCAGCAACAACAGCTGCAGAGCCTATGGGGCACCTGTTGTCGACTATCCCTCCTCTACACTGAAGATGGCTCTGGGACCCGGACAGAGTGACTTCAGAATAGGTAAATATAGACATCTTTCTTTTTACAGGGTAGATAGAATAGGTTTAGAATGGGGGGGGGGGGGTGGGAGTAGATGTTAGTAGTTAGGTTTTGACTTGCCTTCCGTTTTAATGCTGAGGCTCACATATTGGCGGTGGTGACATCTTGTGGCCAAAATCAGGAACTACACCTGGTGCCTTATCCTACACAGCCAACATGTTTCAGGGACTCAGGCTCTCCCCCTTCCTCAGGGCTCTGTGAACTTGTATTGTGTCACTCAATGCAATTTGTCAACGGAATAAAGATTGGAACTCTTCTAGTTTAAGAGCTTCAATAGGTGTCAATATCAATGAGACCATTTTACACCTTTGCAATGAAAATAAAAATGCCTATATGTTCAGTGCTCTTCCTAATCATGTAATCAAATACCTAGGCAATAATCGTGTGATATCAGTGTTACTACTAAACCCAGGAGCCTGCATTCACTATATCTGGTCTCCCACAGTATACAGAACATGAAAATGCAATTGTTTTAGTAAATATAAAATACTAAATACCTTTTCTCGTCAGCAGTTACAGCAGTCTTGTGACTTCTATCAGTGCCTGGTTAAAGCTTGAAGGAGGAATTTTAATTTTTCCCTGATTGTCCTATGAGGCTGCAGGACCCCTGACCTCTGTCTGGACAATGCTGATTGGCCCTGTGCTGATCACATGCACTATCCCAAGAAAACTTAAAAAAACTCTCTAGCAATACACACCAAACTGAGCATGTGTAGCTTGTGCCCTAGCCTTTGTTCCATCAGGAGATGGTTTGGGTATAGTGGAAGAAGGGGAGGAACAGAGAAGACAGTATCAAACAGCCTTTTTACACAATGCAGAGGATTATCCCCTTAGTTTACACAGTGAGTATAACAAGTATGCTTTACCACATATACAGATTGATTTTACTGTTGTGGGTTTAGAGACATTTTAAGGGGGCTTAGGGACTGATGTTCAGTTGGATCTGAGGAATCAATAGTATCCCTAGAGGTTACACTAGTTTTGGGTAAAGTGTGCTTTCTCAGCCTATGGGAGGGTGCAGCGTGGTGTAGTAGCAGTAACTCACCCTGTCTAGTCGCAAATAGAAATAACTTGTTTTGTTGTCAAAATATAACAATTTACAACAAGCCCTGCAGACCACAACCCAACCTGGAACACTGACAAGTGGACAGAAGAGTGTAGCAGAGCAGATCTCAGCCAAGAGATGCGAGAATTTGGCCTGGCCAGTCCAAGCCCAAGGGGAAGGTTTCCAGGAGAAGTAGCATATCCCTAGTCTTCCCCTACTCATCCGGGACCTCTCCCTGCCACTTTTACTGTGTTCCTGACAGACTTTTGACCTTTCCCTACAGTACCCATATGCTAAATGCACACCAAACTCAGGAGCCAGTGTCTTAAATAGACTCTGCCTGACCCAAGATGGCCATCGGAATCACATGGGCTGTCGGCATCCAACTGGATCACTGCCCCAGTGACCCAGGAAACCATAGAGGAACCATGTTCCTCTTGACTTCCTCTCTCTCTGCACTGTGGTTGAGCGCCACCTGCATTGGAGAAAGTAGACTCCACATATCTACAAGCATCCTGCACAGTAATGAGTCTACCCCAGAACTAGCACCAGTTCCAAGATTATGCAATGTTCACCTTCAGTGCTGCATTTGAATCTTGGCTGTGGTAGGTGTAGCACTTTTTAGGCCACGCTCTGATTACCTGCAGACAGTTGCTGGGGTTTTTCACATATCCTTCCCTATTCCCGTTTACTTGTTACTCAATAAACAGTCCAGGGCAGGGGCGGACTGAGAACCCTCAGGGCCCCCGGGCAAAATAAATTAAGGGCCCCCTTCCAGGCCCCACTCACGTTCCGCCTCCAGCCAACCCTTGCCACACCCACATTTCGCCTCCAGCCACACCCACACCCCGCCTCCAGAAGAAGGGGAGGAGAGCAGACGTGTGTCTGCTCTTCTCTCTCCCCTCTATCTGGCGGTACCTGCTATGCCAGGCCCAGAAGCAGGAGATGGGCAAGCAGCACTCAGGATACATAGTTGAGGGAGGGGGCACTATAATGGGGTGCAGTGTTGCCAACCCCCCTGAGTGAAATTTACTGAGAGGGTGTCCAAAATGTACAAGACAGAGTCACTTGAAATTTACTAACAGAGCCACATTTTTTACAGACAATTTAAAAAATTACATAAAATGGCTAATTTCAGTGCAAAACAGGGCAAATTTCAATATTTAGGCTATATATTGTTTTAATCGCACATGTTACTAGTGTGAATAGCAATGTGTTTTAGGTATAACAAAAGGCCAAAAACATATTTCTCCATTTATATGAAGGTCAGGTTAATAAAACCCAACACAGGGTTTTTCTTTACAGTGTAAGTGGGAAAGGAGAACTCTAAGGACTCTGATGTAAGAGGCTTTGCTGTGGACTCTGGTGTAAAGAGAAACTCAGATGTAAAAGAGTCTCTGGTCACCACACTCACCTTTACACAAGAGTCCATAGAGCTCCCCTTTACATTACTGTCCACAGAGACTGCATACACTGCACAAGAGATGGTCAGAGACTGCAGACATGGCACAAGAGATGTTCAGAGACGGCATATATGGCAGACGAGACGATCAGAGACTGCATACATGGCACAACAGATGATCAGAGACTGCAGACATGGCACAAGGGATGGTCAGTGACTGCATACAAGGCACAAGGGATGGTCAGTGACTGCATACATGGAACAAGGGACGGTCAAAAACTGCGGGCATGGCACAAGGGACCGTCCTAGACTGTGGGAATGGCACAAGGGGCAGTAAGAGACTGTAGGCATGGCACAAGGTGCGGTCAGAGACTGTTGACATAGCACAAGGGGCAGTTAGAGACTGAGGGTATGGCACAGTGGGTAGTCAGGAACTGCGGACATGGCGCAAGGCACGGTCAGAGACTGCGGGCATGGCACAAGGGGTGGTCAGAAACTGCAGGCATGGCACAAGGGGTTTTTAGAAATTGTGGGCATGGCACAAGGGGTGGTCAGACTGCGGGCATGGCACAAGGGGCGATCAAAGACTGTGGGCATGGTACAAGGGGCAGTCATAGACTATGGGCATGGCACAAGGGGCAGTTAGAGACTACGGGCATGGCACAAGGGGCAGTCAGAGACCAGGGGCATGGCACAAGGGGCAGTCAGAGACTACGGGCATGGCACAAGGGGCAGTCAGAGACTACGGGCATGGAACAAAGGGCAGTCAGAGACTGAGGGCATGGAACAAGGGGCGTCAGGTTCACAGCCAGATTCTGACAGCATAAAGATAAAAGCAGGCTGTATGCCCTACCTTCCAGAGATGGTATGGAGAAATCATCTATGGGGGTATCAGTGCCACTGCGCCCCTCCCCCCTGGTCTCACTTGTATCCAGGCTCCTCCCCCTTGTCTCACCCGACTCCTCCCCCTGGTCTCACGCGGCTCCCCCCCCCTTGTCTCACGCGGCTTCAGGCTCTTCCCCGGACTCCTCATCTCACATGCCCTCCAGTTCAGCGCTGATGGTCTGTGTGTGCTGCTGAACTGGAGGCGTTCCTGTGCCACTCTGTGCTACCGCCCAGATGGAAGGAGGGATTTTTTTTTTCAGGGTCCAGTGATCCATGCCTTGATGGCTAAAGAGAGGGGGGGGGTCTTCTAGCTGAGGCTGCCTCTCTGCCTTGCATCTGGCGCAGGAGTGAAGTAGGCAGCGCCGGGCCCCTCCTCCCACCATAGTAGCGCGACTGCCGGGCCCCTCCCCTCTTCCCACTTACGTAGCCCCGATAGCCCGATGTTGTCTCTTAGAGACAACATTGGGTGAATAATTCTGTACTGGGCGGCGGGCCCCTAACCGGCCGGGCCCTCGGACCACATCCGAAGTGCCCGACCGCTCAGTCCGCCCCTGGTCCAGGGTATTTGGGTTTTTGTATTTATTGTGCCACTTGGATGGGAGAAGGGAAGAGTGGGATACTCCAACTGAACTATTTACAGTAGATAAGGACAACACTCACTTGGCCTCACCAGATTACTTGCGGGAGCAGACACACTGCTTTTACCATACTATCACTTGTATGGAAAAATTAAGTCTTCTTACTCTCTCTAGCAGCAGACTTGATGCAACTATTTTATCTTCAGGACACTCTCTAGCATCCCCTGGACTGACACCCGACCACTGACTCTTCTAGGACCCTGCTCTCCAGCTGAAGACCCCGATCACATGTGCCCTTGGCATTTATACAGTCACCCAGCATGCACCGAAGCATTTTCCTCTGCCAATCACCAGGGCTGTATCATTGCCTGTGCCCTCACTTGTTTCCTCTCACTGTCCAGATGCCTCCCTATTGGACCAGTGTGAAATATTCAGACAAGCTGACCCGCACGTGAGCACCATGATCAGACCCTACTAATAGATCCTGCTCCCTGGTAAGCAGAGAGCACCACAAATGTATCTCATAATCTTTCTGGTAAACAGAAAGACCCAAAAACCAAACTCTCTTCTAGCACCTACCTAGGAGGGTGCTACACAGGCAAGAGCTGTGCTGGCAGTGGAGGTGGGCTTTAACCACTTTACCACCGGAGGATTTTGCTGTCTTACGTCCAGGCCACTTTTTGCGATTTGGCACTGTGCGATTTTAACTGACAATTGCGCGGTCGTGCGACGCCATACCCAAACGAAATTTACGTCCTTTTTTTCCCACAAATAGAGCTTTCTTTTGGTGGTATTTGATCACCTGTGCGATTTTTACTTTTTGTGTTATAAACAAAAAAAGAGTGTAAATTTTGAAAAAATAACTATTTTTCAAATTTTTTTATATGAAATTCCCCCCAAAAAATGTAAAAATCAAAATGTTTTTACATTTTTGGCCAATTTGTTTTCTGCTACCTATGATTGGTAAAAAAAAATCACAATAAGCGTATTTTGATTGGTTTGCGCAAAAGTTATTGCGTTTACTAACTAAGGGAAAGATTTCTGTCATTTTTGATGGGTTTTTTTTTAACGAGTAATGGCGGCGATCTGCGATTTTTTTTTTTGCGGGACTGCGACATTGCGGCGGACAGATAGGACTCTTGACTGACATTTTTGACACTTTTGGGGGTGCCAGTGATATTACTACAGTAATCAGTGCTATACATATGCACTGTTACTGTAAAAATGACACTGGCAGGGAAGGGGTTAATTTTATTGGAGAGGGAGGGGTTAATGTATGCCTGGTGCTTACTGACGTGTGTGGGGGGAGGTGACTGAGTGACACAGGGACAGATCGCATGTTCAGCTATGCTGAACCCTGCAATCTGACCCTGCCTGTCACTTAGGAGATCCGCCCGCTTTGTTTACACAAGCGGGCGGATCTACAGACTCGATTCCCCGACGATCGGGGAAGAGCGGCGGTGATCACCGCCGCTCCTCCCCTGGCCCGACTCCCGCTGTGACTGAAAACAGCGGGAGCGAGCCTCCGGGGGCGCGCACGCGCCGCCCACAAGGGGAGGAGTCCAGCGACGTAGGTCTACGTCGCTGGACAGGAATGAGCCACTTTGCCGCAGTACGGTCAGCGTGACCGGTCGGCAAGTGGTTAAGTTGGCATAGCAGTGCACTCCCAGCATTCTAACTGAATTCTTTTACATCATTTTGCATAAAACCTGTAAAATTCACCATGCAAAGGTTAAATAACAAGTCGAAACGTGTTAAACAGTAAATATGTTCCATTTTAAAACTAATGAGCAAACCACTAAAAAAACATGACATACATATGTATAACGCCTACTACAGGGGAATTGTACAGAAAGTGTGACCGTTCACCAGGATAATTCATTACCGTGTAGCAAGTTAGAGCGTCTTCTGGATTTAAATATGCTTGATGTGAACATGTGAATTGTATGAAATCTATACAGTCAAGTCTTTTTCCTGAGGAATCCCATTATGAAAATGGACCAAAATGGCAGCAGTCCTCTTTAGCTGTCTTTCCATTTGCATATCTGGAAAACAGCTTGCCACCTATAGACAGCGGAGGCGTCTATCATGTTGATTTAACTTAAAATTCAGACTATAAGGTGATTAGATAACATCAGTGTTGCCTGGCTGCAATTGTAGTGTGAGTTACGTCAGGTCTGATTCGAAGGTCTAGTCAAAACAGAATAATAAAGTGGAAAAGAAAACATAGAATCCTGCTATATATTAACCTCTTGCTGGGCATGTAATGCACATGTTTGTTGGCACAAAAGGTCGCTTTTAGCGCCCACACACCACACACGGGGCTGCTGATAAGGCAGTACAGATGGCCCTTCTGCACTGGGCCCGGGCCCCATCAGTTTAAAGCAGGGTGGATAGAAATCAATAATAAAAATAATAAAAAAAAATCAGAATTTTTTTATTTAAATCTAATTATTTTTTAATTTAAATAAAATTTTTTATCAAATTTATTTTAATAAAATGCTTTTGGAGTAAAACTCTATCCAAAGATAATTTTCTATTTAAGATACATTAAAAATGTAGTTTATTCAGCGTAAAATGGAGCTTATTTATGTAGCATGAGGCTGTATGTTCTGTGCATATATGTATATTCTGCAATATTTACATTTTTGTGTAGCAGGTTTTCCGGGCATTGAGCCTGATGTGGGTCTGCCATTGTTACCGGTTACCTCTCCAGCCCATGTGAGCTGCGACCCTGGGTGTGAGCACTGAGACAGTGACAATTCCGACATCTTTGTTTGGTTGTTTTATTGTATTTTAGGGGATGGGAGAAGGGAATGAGTGGGATATTCCTCTGGCTCAGCTAGGTACACTGTTGGGACTCTTTAGCAAAAACAAGCCGACGCTAGCCAACGCTTCCTGGTGCTTGAAAGTGATGCAACACTGAAAACTGTGCTGGAACCTCGACCTTAGTCCAGAAGATCCAGGACTGTAGAATATTGGACTTCTTACACTGCTTTACTCAAAAGTCACTGACTGGCTCCCTCTGGCCCTACGCTGGCTTGAGGTAGCTCTTTGTGAATTCCTGTGCTGCTGCAACTCTCCACTGGTACACTCCACACTGTATACTGACTCTTCAGGGCCAAAACTGCAGGTGCCCCCTTTAACACTTCAGGGCCCTCTAACTAGGTACCCCCTCTAACTTCAGGGTCCTCTGACCAGGCACCCCCTTAACTGCTAGCTGACACTTGGATCCCAGAACCTTCTCCAGAGTGGTCCCCTCTAATACTATTGTGGTATTTGTGGTGCCTCAAGTCAGAGTGGGATTTTAAGGGCAGGAGTAAAGGGGGTAAGCGGTAGTAATGTAATAGATAAAATTTATTAGTATAAATGATATTAAAATTTATACAAACTTTCAAGGTGAAAAAATGGGTAAAGGTCCATTGTGCCAGTGAGAGAGGAAAGATTCAGTTGTGATAACAAGTGACATTTAAGTGACTTGAATGATTATAGGTGGTCCTGCTCTGCTGATTCTCGTGTCAAGCGACCGGAATAATTGCAGAGGAGGTATCCAATCGGTTAATCCGACATGTTTCGGCCAACTGCGGCCTTTATCAAGGATCTGTCACCGATTCTAAAATAATCAAAAAAATAAATATATATAGTATCAAATAGTAGCAATTCAAAAGAACCATAATTGTGGTGTCGAAAACGCACAATATATAAATTACATACATGTTTTATATGTCCACTTCCTAAGATTGAGCCTTCCCGAAAATTTCTCCAGGAGCTGCGGGAACAGTATGCTGTGAGGGTGAGATAGGTATGTAGCTGAGTATATAGAGAGGGGGGATCACTGGTTAACTTGTGAATATAGTAAAAGATGATTACTTGCTGGGCAGAATTTTCTGATCCAGGAATCCAATGTGAGATTGGATATACATCAAAACTTCCACATGGTTAAGGGTAGTTCAGAGATCTGGTGGGATACAACATATATAAAGTTGCCTAGGGGGTATGTAAATTTATTAGTATGATATGCAGTTACATAGAGTGCATATGACCGTAATGATAATTCGGACTAACGTTTCCAGAATAGTCCTTGGGGACTTGGTAGGAGAGATCTCAGGAATCTTTCCTCCAAGTCTAACTTACATTTAGAAGTATCGGTAGTGGAATCACAGCGTAGGAGCTCCAGGTCCGTCTTCTCCCTCGATCAGAGAGAGACTGACAGGCTCAGAGTGTTCCCCCGGCCTATAAAGGCAGTCACGCATGCGCAGTAGTGCGCTGCGTGACGCCGTCTGGTATCATCCATGGCACAGCGTGGAGAGCGCTTGCATGCAGCAAAGGCGCATCCCCAGAGACCGTGCGGACGTGCCAGTGGGGCCGCCGACACAGTGTGAGAAGCCGAATCATCCCCGAAGGGATGGAGGAAGGTGCAAGACCGACCATACGGATTCAAATGCCCCGATCCACAGGGAATCGGGGCTTACTGTGCCGGGAGTTCATGGAGTTAGGGGTTGAGGCTAAAGGAAGTGGATGTAATATTAACAATAACGAAGGTACAGGTGATAAAATGAACAACCAAATTGGTCTTGAAAAATAAGTGAACATAACCAGTAATGAAATAAACAACAATTGTTGAATTTAGCAGCATTCTATTTACAGAGGAATTCCTGTGAGAGAGAGAGGAATGGGGGCAGGGGGGAGATGCAGTCAGGCATCAGTGAATAGTCAAATAGGGAAGATTTGGGGGTCTTTGATAAGAGGTCCAAACAATAAGGTTAAGTCACAATCAGTAAGTATGTTGAATCAGGAAATGTAGGATTTATACAATCTGATTGGGTCAAGATTGTACAATCAAATTGAATCGGACAAAAAAAGGGGGGGGGAATGGAAAAAAGGGGGGAGAAAGGTAAATGTATATATAGTAATCTACATAGTGTAAAGGTGGGGAGTTTTTTAGTCGGTCTTGCCGGAGGAAAAGCCTGGGAGGAATGGGCGGAAGCTTTGTGCTTCGTTTAATCCCGGTGGTGTAGTAGCTTTAAGTCTTGTAATCCAGCGCATTTCCAACTGTAAGAGGGTCTTGTTCCAGTCACCGCCGCGAAGCGGCACATGGATCCTGTCCAGAGCCATAAAATTTATTCTGGGCATTTTGTAGTTGTGATGGTAGGCTCTATGTCTACCCAAAGGGACATAGTAATTGCCGACATGCATGGCTTGCAGATGTTGGCTAACACGTTTTCCGAATTCTTGTCGGGTCTTCCCTATATAGAAGGACCCACATTCACATGTCATCATGTATATCACACCCTTAGTTTTGCAATTACAAAAATGTTTAGGCTGGAAAAGTTCTCCATTTGGTAAAGTAGTATTTATAGTTTGGCGGATCACATGACATTGGGCGCAATTCCCACAGGGGAAGGTCCCCTTAGTTCTACAGGGATCTTTCTTGGATCCTTCTTTGTATTCGCTGGATACTAATTTTTGTTGTAGGGAGCCAGCCTTCCTAAAGGTAATTGGTGGGTATTGAGGTAAAAGTTTGGATGTGCTGGGTTCTTCCATAAGAATCGACCAGTTTTTTGTAAGGATATTCCTGATTTGTTGGTGTTCGTTGGAAAATCTGATGATTATTCGGGTGTCAGGTTCAGTTTTGGTTGCTTCTTTGTTTTTAAAGAGAAGTGTTTCTCTGTCCATCTGGTTGGCTCGATTAAAGGCCTTACGTAGTGAAGTTTTGGTATAACCTCTCTGTAATAGTCTGGTGGTTATAACGTTGGCCGCAAGTTGGAACTTGGCGGGGTCTGTGCAGTTCCTTTTTAGCCTTAGGTATTGGCTGTACGGTATAGAGTTGATGAGCGGTTGAGGGTGGAAGCTGGAGGCATGGAGAATAGAATTGCCCGCTGTGTCCTTTCTGTATAAGGTAGTAGCAATTTTTCCTGTAGAGTCTTTGTAAATAAGGGTGTCAAGGAAGGATACTTGTTGTTTATTGTATGTCATTGTAAAGAACATGTTATACTCGTTTTGGTTCATCCTGGTTAGTAGTTCTGTGATCATAGTCTCAGGGCCGTTCCACACGATAAGTATATCGTCAATATACCTTTGCCATATGAGTATATTATCAGCATAGATTGTATTCTCTTCATTGGAGAGGAATTCCTGCTCCCAAGCGCCCAAATAGATATTGGCGTACGATGGGGCACAACTTGTCCCCATCGCAACCCCACAAGTTTGGAGATAGTAGTTGCCCCCGAATGTGAAGACGTTATGGTTTAGTATGAATTGTAACATCTCAGTAATGAAGTTATTAAATTTGAAATCATGTTCACTCGTTCACTCGTAGTATTCTCTCAACTGTCTGTACTCCTTTCTTGTGAGGGATATTGTTGTACAATGATTCAACGTCAATGGTGACTAGATAAGTTTCTTCTGGTATGCTGATGTCGTTAAGTATCCTGAGAAGATGGAGGGTGTCTTGGGTGTATGAGGGTAATTCCTTTACACGAGGGCGTAGATATCTATCTATCACTTTGCTCATTGACTCGGAGATGCAACCGTTGCCCGAGATGATTGGCCTCCCGGGTGGGTTGTCCATGTTTTTATGTAATTTCGGTAACGCATACATTGTAGGTGTTTTTGGATGTGGTGTCCTGATATATTCCCATAAGGTCTGGGATATGGTACCGTCTCTGAAGGCATTATCTACTTTCAAGTAGAATAGTTGATGGTATGTTTGAGTCATTATAGGAAGAATCTTTTTGTAGCATTGTTGGTTCGAAAGTATATTGAGACACATGTTTTTGTATTTTTCTTTACACATGACTACTACGTTACCTCCCTTATCTGAGGGTTTAATGATGATATTGTCGTTATCTCTAAGTTCCTTGAGGGCTTGTTTTTGTTTGTTTGTTAAGTTGGATTGATGTCTTTTTTCTTTAATCGATTCAATGTCTTTGGTAGTTTGTCGCACAAACAGTGCGATGGCAGGATTAATATTCAGGGATGGAAATTTATTGGATCTCTTTTTGAAAGTCGGTTGGTCAGGGGTTGTGTCTTGGTCATCATTATCAGGTTCTTTACCAGGTTCTATTGGATCGTCCCAATCTTCTAGGTCGCTTTCTTGGAGTAATAAATTGAGATCACGAATGGCTCTGAATTCGGCTGCCGTTAATGTGGGTGTTGCTTGAGTTGCTTGGGTTTGTTTTTGGTAAAAGGTTTTTAACAATAAATTTCTAGCAAAAAGATTGACATCCTTGATGGTTTCAAACCTATCAATGCTGGTATTGGGACAAAAGGAAAGTCCCAGAGATAAGACTTCCTTTTGATCGTCCGTAAGTGTGTGTGGTGATAGATTTATGACCGTTTTTCTTCCTCCGGTTTCTTCTCCGGTGGGTTCTGTTTTTTTGGAGGTTTGGTGTTCGTTTTCCCTAAAAAAATTCCCTGTTGTTTGGGGTTGGTTTGTGATCTTGTGAAAATATGATGCGGCCTAAGGGGTGGATTAGTTTCCCCTGAGTGTGTATCCTGTGCATTAGGTGTCTGATTGGTATCTTGAGATTGTGTTTCTTTGATGTTTCCCTCATCTGTTGTAGGTTGAGGGTCCTGTTGTTTAGAGATGCCTCTTCTTCTGCTCTTGTGCTGTTCCGTACCCGAAGTGTGTGAGGAGGAGTCTGAGGAGTAGTAGGGTTGTCCCGTTCTATCATTGGGTCTTCCATATTGGTTTCGACGATTGGGGCGTTGATTGGACCATTTGTAGGCAGACCCCCTGGGGCAATCCGCAGTACTCAGGACCTTTGTAGGGTTTCCTGGCACTGGACCCCTCTCTCTCTCCGCTGGTTCTCAGCACACCGGATTCCCTTCAGCTCAACTCAGCACCCATTGCATTCTCAGGCAGCACCCAGAGACATCCACTTTCTCTAACAGGAGGAGAGACAGCCGTACTCTCCCTCCTGGGACTCTGCTTCCCGCCAAAGACGCCGAGTCATGCACTCCCCTCATACTTATACCCACTCCCAGAATCCTCTGCGGCAGAATCTGCCCTCTGGGGTAGTTACAAGCCTGAATGTGTCTCTGATTGGGTTTCCTCCACTGCCCAATAAAAAGCCTCTCACAGGGCTAGTGGGGAGACTCCCCTCTCAGCAGACACAAGTGGGAGCCATGACAACCTACCTGACCAAAAGAAATCATGGCTCTGCTGTTAGGCAGACAAAGCACACTATATTTTACCTAACACCTACCTGTAGGGTGCTACATCTGGTAAACTCATTCAATGAATCCAAGCTCTGCAAGCTGAGATAACATGCACTGCATTGATGCATTCACAAAATTTTACACTATCTACCAGCAAAAATGAGTACTTACATTTAAGGAGCACCTGTCATTTCAGATCCATCATGGCAGTGCCTGTTAGCGGGCATCCACTCACCTGCTGCCGCCACGTCCCTCACCTTGTTTTGTCACTGCTGCATTACCAGCCATCCCATTAAAGTGAACAGGACTGTCAGTGAGTCAACAGCGGGTCAGAGGAGGAGTCGCTGTGGGACAGAGATGACAGTTGCTCTATGGTTTATATCGAGTTAATTTAAATCAGGCCTTTTTACTAGTGATTTAAATCATGATTTAAAACATGATTTAAATCGACTTGATTTAAATCAAACACACCCCAGTTCAAAGCGGTGGCACAGGCAACTGCCGGGTAAAGGGGCCGGCTATACTTCCTTATTGCTGAGACTTGTGACTCTTATGGATCCCCCTGCAGTGCTGCCAGCTTCTGCACTGCAGGGGGATTGGTTCTAGGTTCTGTGCCCCTTTCTCCGAGTTGATTTAAATCAAGCCTTTTTACTAGTGATTTAAATTGTGATTTAAATCAACTGGATTTAAATCAAATCCAACCTGGATATACCCACCCAGCAACAATAGATCCCCACAGCAACAACAGATACCCCACACAACATTTTAATACCCCCTCCCCCAACAACAATTGACTATCTGTTACAAAAGACCACCCCAGTGACAATAGATCCAGCTCAACAACAATAGATTCACCCCTGCAACAACACACCACCAGCAACAACAACAGATTTCCCAGCAGCCAGCATCAATAGACCCTCCATCAGTCAATAACAATAGACCTCTCCCTCAACAATTGATCCCCCCCTCTCCCCAACAACAATAGACCTCCCCAGAAACTATAGACCCCCACACAAAAATAGATTCCTGCCAGCATCAATAGATCCTCCAGCATACCCCAGTACCCCTTGCTATTACATCGATTCAGTGCTGGAGGTGCCGGAACTGCTTTCCCCCACGTTCCCGAATAAAAAAAAGCCCTGGTAATTTGTGCTCTACCCATTGATGTTGCACCAAACTGGTTCATCTTGGCCACCATTTCTAAGCCTTCTTCCTGACTGACAACTCAATGTTGGATATAATAAAAAATGATGGTGGGCAAGTTTTTTAATATAGAGGGTCTCAAGTGTCGCCCCTGATATCACCAATCACCCACACATAATATGTAAGAAAAGCAATACTACAGGAAAATGTCAGAGACTGCAGATATGCTACAGGGGATGGTCAGAGCGTAGTTGTTAAAGACTAAGGACATGCTTAGCCCCGGTTCACACTAAGGACATGCTTAGCCCCGGATCACACTATAGTGATGACAGACTTTGCATGTAAATCGGAGCGCACTTCTCTGAAAATCACATGCAAAGTCTGTTTGATGCAAATTTAGCCATACAGATTGTATGGCTGACTTCGCATCAAATTCAGACACAACACGCACAGGACCCTTTTTTGGGTCCGCAGCAGAATCGGATCGCATGATGGTTTACACCTATGCGATCCGATTCATGTCCGAACTGACAGTTCGCACAGCGATATGCAAACTGATCTGGGGATGTCGTTAACTTTGTATTGACACCCCCAGCGATTCGCATATGGCAGTGTGAACTGCCTGCGAGTTGAATGCGATGCGGGAACCCGCAGTGGATTCGCAGGGTTCCCACATCGCATATATGTGAACCGGCACTTAAAGCGGAGTTCCACCCAAAAGTGGAACTTCCGCTCTTTTGCTTCCTCCCCACTTCCAGTGCCACATTTGGCACCTTTCAGGGGGGAGGGGGAACGGGGTAATGGGTACCTGTTTTGGCCTGTTTTTTCCCCCACTTCTGGGATACGGCGCCGTCCCTCGCAAGTTTGGCCCCCTCCTCCTTCCCCCGCCGCCGAGCCAATAGGAATGCGCAACGCGCTTCGCGCATGCGCAGTAGGGACCCGCCCGTGAAGCCATAATGCTTCACTGCCGGGTTCCCTTACCGACATTAGTGGCAGCAGCACGCGACAGCCAATGGAAACATCGGCTGCGGTGCCGACATCGCTGGACTCCAGGACAGGTAAGTGTCCTAATATTAAAAGTCAGCAGCTACAGTATGTGTACAGTATGTGTAGCTGCTGACTTTTAATTTTTGGAGGGGGTGGAGGGGAAGGCGGAACTCCGCTTTAAAGTGTTACTAAACCCAGAACCTGCATTCCCTATATCTGGTCTCCCACACTGCACAGAACATGGAAATGCAATTATTTTAGTAAATATAAACTGCTAAATACTTTTTCTCATCAGCAGTATATAGCAGTCCTGTGACTTCTATCAGTGTCTGGTTGAAGTTTTAGGAGGGGTTTTCATTCTACTCTGACTATCCTATGCGGCTGCAGGACCTCTGACCCTCTGTCTGTAGAGTGCTGATTGGCCCTGTGCCAGAGATGTATAGTAACGAAGTAGAACTACTTAAGTACTGTACTTAAGTACCGAAATGCGGTATCTGTACTTTCCTAGAGTAGAATTTTTTTCTCCTACTTCTACTTTTACTTCACTACATTTTTTTGATGATTTCGATACTTCTACTCAAGTATTTTTTTTTTTTGTGCTGCATAGTTACTCGTTACTTTTAAAAAAATTACCACTGCCAGAACAGTAGATGGCAGGTTGCATAAAGCTCAAAAAAATGTGTATAATGTCATTTGTAAATCAGCGCATAGGAAAATAAAGGCTGTGTATAATAAAAGCTGCTATACCAAATCTTTCCAATAAAAAAGAAAATATGAAACAAACAAATAAATGGTGCTACAGCGCTTAAAGTGCATCAAGAAACTACTAACAAACACAACTTGGCTGTGCGAATAAAGTGCCTGTGCAATCGATATAATATCATCGTTGCCCCCAGTGCCCTGCCCACACTCCACACAGTATCAAAAATAAAGTGACATGAATGTGCTAAAGCCTAAATGCAATGAAAATAATTATTCCCACAATGTAACAGTAAATTCAATTCATATAAAATATGACAATAAATCACAATAAAATAAGTTATGAAATAAGTTAGGTCAGGTGCGTGCAACAAGTTGAAGTGTGTAAACCTATCTATAACGAAAAGTCCATAAATGAATTCCAGTGTGCAAATCTAAAGTGTCACTTCACTTGTCAGATGCTTCCACCTCCTTCAGTGCTCGAGTGACCGACCAACACACTTAATGGTGGTGGCACTGGTGGATAGCGCCTGGGTGGCACTGTGGCACTGACTGCACTGGTTCTAAAAGCCATATATATTTAATTATTTCAATTCTCAATCTCATTGGTCCTCTCCTCATAAGATATTAACTTATGATTAGTTGATGAACTTCTTGGCGGCCCTGGCAGGATGACGGGGACACCCGCCACTTCTGGAGCCGAGCCGCTGTGATTCCCCAACATGTGACAAAGTGACAGCCAGGAGATCTAGTGGCTAGTAGTGCTCAAAAATAGCGCTTTTATATATAAAAATGAAATAAAATATACTGACTCACAATTTAGTAGTAGGTAGCGTGTAGCAGTAGGCAGCACAACTCAATTCAATCAATCCCACAGCCTCGCTCGCGCCGCGGCCCGCGGAATCACTGTCATGGTCATCAAGTTAAGACCGCACAGGAGGAGCCATGCTGCCGTCTTCCCGCTCGAGGTCTCTGCCTCTAAACGTGTTGTGTGTCACTCAGACTCCACCCCTTAGGGCCCTTACTGAGAGGAGTTGTGACACGGGCGGCGGGACGCGGGAGCAGAACTCGGAGCATTTTCTTCGTTATCTCATCTTCTTCTCTCTGTGAGTGAGGTGGACCGTGGAGAGGGCCTAATCCTTGCCATGGCAAATGTGCCATTTGAGAATCAAATAATCAATATAAAATAATAATATATTATATACACACGGGTCATGGGTGGCTTTTTTGAACCAAGAAGAGTGAGACTGACGGCTATGATGATTATCCGACCATCCATGGTCCATAAGTGTTGTGTTGGTGGTGCCTGTGCTTCCAGCGGCCTGCCTCTGCCTGTGCGGCTGTGCCTGCACTGCAGTGGCCACTGGCAGTGGCACTTGACTTGAGCAAAGCAAATGAGCACTACTAGTGTGAAGGACAGGTGGTGGAAGCATGTTCTGACAAGTTCTTATAATGAAAATAATATAGACAGCTTTTTGAACCAGTGCAGTGCCAGTGCTACTAAGGTGAGAGGCAGAGAGAGACAGAGAGAGAGGCTATCCAGTCCACCACTTTACTGAGCAGATCACAGAAGAAAGGTGGAAGCATCTGACAGCAAGTGACAGCACTTCTTAGATTGCACACTGGAATTCAGTTATGGACTTTTCCTTATAAAGTTTAGTTTACACACTTAAACTTGCACCTAACTTATTCACAATCACAACTTGTTTTATTGTGGTATTGTCATATATATTTTATATGAATTAAATTTACATTGTGGGAATAATTTGCACTGCATTTAGCACAGACATGTCACTTTATTTTTGATACTGTGGGCGATGATTTTGAATACAAGAAGAATATATATAATTGCAGGCACTTTATTAGCATTTTTAGCACAGCCACTTTGTTAGTAGTTTTTGATGCATTTTTCACTTTAAGCGTTGTAGGTTTGATGAAGCTGGCCTGGCACATCATCATCAATTGAGCAAATCAAATCAAACCGCGATTAAGAAGACTGCGCATGCTCCTGTTCTGCCTTTTGATCAGCTGAAAAGATGGACGAACCAAAAACACCACCTTCCACCCCTGGCCCTTCAACTTCAAGTGATCTGCCTGGCTGTGAGAGTGAGGAAGCTCAGGAAGGAGACCACCCCTGGCTTTAAAAGGTGGATGCTTTAAAAGGGGAAGGGAGGGACTTTATCTGTTTTTTGTTTACAAAAAGTTACAGCCTAAGGAATTGTGATTGTCCTTTAGGTTAATCATTTGAATAAATCATTTGAAATAATAAAAAACAATATGATGTTCAAACTTTTGACTTCTTTCTTTAATAACTACATAACACAGTACTTGTACTTCTACTTTCAGTACTTGAGTAGAATTTTTTTTTCAAAACTACTGGTACTTTTCACTTTTAGTACTTAAGTAGCAAATTTTTTGAAAAAACTACTTGCAATACTTAAGTAAAAAAAATGTTGAATACTTTAGTACTTCTACTTAAGTAACTTTTTCTGCGAGCACTTCCACTTCTACTTAAGTCACTTTTTGATCGAGCACTTGTACTTTTACTCAAGTAGAAATTTTGAGTACTTTATACAAGTCTGCCCTGTGCTGATCACATGCACCCTCCCAAGAAAAAAACAAAACATCTCTAGCAATACACACCAAACTGAGCATGTGCAGAGTGCACCCAAGGCTCGCTACTATCAGCAGATGAATTGGGGACTGTGTAAGAAGGGGAGAATAAGAGAAGACAGGATCAAACAGCCTTTTTACACAATGCAGAGGATGAACCCCCTTAAGCTCCATAGTATTACAAGCATGCTTTCCTGCATATACAGGCTGATTATACTGTTGTGGATTTAGTAACACTTTATGGAGACAGTCATTGAATACATGAGGCTGCTAGAAATCACTGCTAATGCCGGCACTTTACAAATCAATGCTCCCTACAGTCCCATTAAAAATTACTTGTGCCACATTTGATTTTTCTTTTAGCAAGATCCACAATAAAAGATCAGAGGGAAAAAAAAAAGGATTAAAAAGAAAAAGTAGTGGACGGCGTAGAAAAAGTAAGATAGTGTGGAAGAGCCAGAGGATGGCACAATAAGTGCAAAAGGGCTGCATGTGACCCCCGTGCTGCAGGCTGGGTGCCAGGGTTTTACCCTGACTGTACTGCTGCCCTTCCAGCACAGTTTCCGGATCGCTTTACCGGAGAAGTGTAATTAACACAAACTGACCCCCCACTGTCCATTCATGGTATAATTCCTGGATCATTTAATTAAAATCATTTCTATTTATGATTAAAAGAATTTTCTATAAATGTATTCTAATATTAAATTCCATGATTTCTCTGCTTGGCAGCTATGGAGCTAAGTATGGTGAGTGGCAACACTGCCAACCAATCAGCCAGCTGCAGAAGCTTTCAAATTGCCCATGCCATGTATTGTGGTGTGGTGCACTGCATGTAACCTCCGGCGGAATGATTCTTTTGGATTTTAGGTGCTGAAAGCGGTACCATTATTTTGCATGTAATTCTTGTGAATGAGCAGCCCAAACCAACTGTATACATTTATTATATATATTATATATATATATATATATATACATAAAAAGTACAGTAAAACTGCAGGAAAGGGCACTGGGGGGAAAACTAATGTGATTTTTTTTTTTTTATTTTGAATGGTATCAGTGTGTTTGGTGTGTTTTTACATTTGATTTGTCGCCGGTTCCACCCCCCTGCGAACGTCACGTCGCAGGAGACGGAAGCCGGGGCACGGAGACGATCGGGAGGAAGAACCGCCGCGAGACACCGCCGAGATACATCGCTAACGCGAATGACTTGCCTTAAAGTGTTACAAAACCCAGGAGCCTGTATTCACTATATCTGGTCTCCCACAGTACACAGAACATGGATATGCAATTATTTTATTTATTTTTTTAAATAATTTTTTAATAATTTATATAAATAAAAATGTAGTTATTTATATTTTAGTAAATATAAACTGCTAAATACCTTTTCTCATCAGCAGTATATAGCAGTCTTGTGACTTCTATCAGTGTCTGGTTAAAGCTTGTAGGAGGAGTTTTCATTCTACTCTGACTGTCCTATGAAGCTTCAGGACCCCTGACCCTCTGTCTGGACAGTGCTGATTGGCCCTGTGATGATCACATGCACTATCCCATGAGAAAAAAAAAAACTGTCTAGCATTAAACAACAAACTGAGCATGTGAAGAGTGATTCCAAAGGCTTTGTCTTATCAGGAGATGGAAGAAGGGGAGGATCAGAGAAAACAGAGAAGACAGGATCAAACAGCCTTTTTACACAATTAACTCCTTAGGTTCCACAGTGAGTATAACAAGCATGCTTTACTGCATATACACACTGACTTTACTGTAGTGGTTTAGTAACACTTTAATGCAATGGTAATACACCACAACAGACGCTCGCCTGGGAAAATACGTCATTATTTTGACATTTATTACCAGGGTTATGGCCGCAGCTAGATGCCATACCTCCGGTATTATTTTATCCCTTAGCCACCGTTCTTTTCTGATGAAAATGGTTCGAGTGGCACATTCGCAGCTCGAGCACTTTTAGAAGCGATGGGAAAGGTCGCCCCCCCCCCCTTGCCTCTTTTCAGTGGTTCTCGGGCTTACCTGGCTGATCAGGAAGCCAGAGAACCGATCCTGTGATGACAGTGGCTGGGCACAGAGATGAGCGAAGGAAAGATAGCCTCTGCTCATCTCTATAGCATACAAGGACCGGAGCAATGTCATGATATCATTTACGGTTCCGACCCCATGTAAAAAAGGCCCCCTTTCTTTTTTTTTTTTTTTTTAAAGCAATAGAATTTTTTTTTATTTTGCTTTTAAGGGTAGAGGAGAGATTTGGGGTCTTTTAGAACCCAGATCTCTCCATAAAGAGGACCTGTCGTGCTGTATTGTTATCGCAAGATATTTTTAAATTCCTTGAGATAGCAAAAAAAGTGATTAAAAATGTTTTTTTTTTTTTTTTTATAAAAGGGACAATGTAAAAATTAAGAAAATTGAATAAAATACATCTATTATTTTTTTTTTGGAGTCCAGGGGTACTGTCGTCTCAATGGCAACACTCCCACGATTAGTACTAACCTACTTATTATCCTATGCTAATTATTTCAATCTACTGTGGGAGAGTTGTCTCCTGTCCTCAGCTTAAAGCAGACCAGAAGCATCATGGTGGTGGGAGTGTCATGGTCTGGGGCTGCATGAGTGCTGCTGGCACTGGGGAGCTACAGTTCATTGAGGGAACCATGAATGCCAACATGTACTGTGACATACTGAAGCAGAGCATGATCCCCCTCCCTTCGGAGACTGGGCTGCAGAGCAGTATTCCAACATGATAACGACCCCAAACACAACTCCAGGATGACTACTGCCTTCCTAAAGAAGCTGAGGGTAAAGGTGATGGACTGGCCAAGCATGTCTCCAGACCTAAACCCTATTGAGCATCTGTGGGGCATCCTCAAATGGAAAATGGATGAGCGCAAGGTCTCTAACATCCACCAGCTCCGTGATGTCGTCATGGAGGAGTAGAAGAGGACTCCAGTGGCAACCTGTGAAGCTCTGGTGAACTTCATGCCCTAGAGCAGTGATGGCTAACCTTGGCACTCCAGAGGTTTTAGAACTACATTTCCCATGATGCTCAACTATACTGCAGAGTGCATGAGCATCATGAGAAATGTAGTTCCAAAACATCTGGAGTGCCACGGTTCGCCATCACTGCCCTAGAGGGTTAAGGCAGTGCTGGAAAATAATGGTGGCCATTATTGGCACTTTTTAGGCTCAATTTGGACATTTTCACTTAGGGGTGTACTCACTTTTGTTGCAAGCGGTTTGGACATTAATGGCTGTATGTTGAATTACTTTGAGGGGACAGCAAATTTACACTGTTATACAAGCTGTACACTCACTACTTTACATTGTAGCAAAGTCTCATTTCTTCAGTGTTGTCACATGAAAAGATATAAAAAAATATTCACACAAATAAGAGGAGTGTACTCACTTTTGTGAGATACTGTATCTATATATATCTATATATATATATATCTATATATATATAGATATATATATATATACACACACACACACAGTGTTGTATACATATCTCATATATGTAAAAATATAAGTGTTAGTGTGAATATTCCAATCCTCCGGATCCTTTTTGCAGCGATGGTTTCTGATAAAAGGTTATCAGTAATGACCAAATTCGTCACTGTTAAGAATATCTTAAAGGTCACGATGAGAGCTTTTCTGCTTCTTTCAAACAAACCTCTGTGTTTTAAAAAAATAAATATGTTCTACTTTCATCTCATGAAAATATCAAATGTGTTTGCATTGTAATTTACTTCCTGACATTTACAATGCCGGACGTCTTAGAAGAGTACTTACTGAAGACGCTATAAAAGATCTGTGCTCTGCTAGGAAAAAAAATCGTCAGTTTACAAATGATTTACTTGTACAATGCTAAAAACTCAGATATTACATTGCAACATTTACAATTGACCTTTTTTTTTTTTTTTTGGGTTTATATATTTTTTTAATGAAAAAGGCACCCAAGCCAAATGGACAAACATTTCCTTGAAACTCATACATAGTAATGTGACCAAATGTGACAATGTAGAAAACAATATATTATTCCAGAGGACATCAAAACACTATTTTGTGTTATCATGTATTGTTATTTTGTTAAAAAAAAAAACACATATACATGGGGGCTAAGAATAGTCATGCATCGTACATACTAGGGGGCGTACAACTGGGGGTCAGTGGTGGAGAAGGATCTGGGTGTTCAGGTAGATCATAAGCTTAAGAATGACATGCAGGGGCAGACTGGCAACTTTCGGCCCAGGGGGCAAGTACAAACCAGAGGCCCATTGTACAGTGACCCCGCCCCCTCCCACTCTCCCTCTTCCTGTCCTCCTCCTGATCCCCATCCCAAGCTGAAGCCCAGCTCCAGATACTCTTTACTTACTGGTTGAATCCGGGTTCCCACTGGCCAGGGGAGAAGAGTCTCCAGTGGGTCATGGAACTGGCCTCTGCTCAGACACAGTTTACACCATCCATACTGGGGGGAGGTCTGCGCTCTGTCCTTGTCTTCATCACGCACTCAGTAGGTCAGTGGCCTCCCTGCCCCCTGGCCCAGTCCTCCCCCGATGACATGCAATGCCAAGCTGCGCTTTCTGAAACAAACAAAGTCCTTTCTTGTATTAAGCATAGCTCCCAACTGTTCTGTTGACGCCTTCTGAGTTAAAATGTCCAAACTGAGCCTATTAGCCATTTTCCCTACACGGTGTCATGTGACTACGTAGTGTTACAAGGTCTCAGGTGGGAATGGGGAGCAGGTGTGTTCAATTTGGTGTTATCGCTCTCACTCTCTCATACTGGTCACTGGAAGTTCAACATGGTGCCTCATGGCAAAGAACTCTCTGAGGATCTGAAAAAAAGGAATTGTTGCTCTACATAAAGATGGCCTAGGCTATAAGAAGATTGCCAAGACCCTGAAACTGAGCTGCAGCACGGTGGCCAAGGCCATACAGCGGTTTAAAAGGACAAGTTCCAATCAGAACAATCCTCGCCATGGTTGACCAAAGAAGTTGAGTGCACGTACTCAGCATCATATCCAGAAATTGTCTTTGGGAAATAGATGTATGAGTGCTGCCAGCATTGCTGCAGAGGTTGAAAGGGTGGGGGGTCAGCCTGTCAGTACTCAGACCATAAGCCGCACACTGCATCAAATTGGTCTGCATGGCTGTCGTCCCAGAAGGAAGCCTCTTCTAAAGATGATGCACAAGAGAGCCCACAAAGAGTTTGCTGAAGACAAGCAGACTAAGGACATGGATTAATGAAACCGTGTCCTGTGGTCTGATGAGACCAAGACAAATTCATTTGGTTCAGATGGTGTCAAGCGTGTGTGGCGGCAACCAGGTGAGGAGTACAAAGACAAGTGTGTCTTGCCTACAGTCAAGTATGGTGGTGGGAGTGTCATGGTCTGGGGCTGCGTGAGTCCTGCCGGCACTGGGGAGCTACAGTTCATTGAGGGAACCATGAATGTGCTCAGAGTCAGGTGCACACAGCCCTTATATAGAGATGTCCCGAACTGTTCGCCGGCGGACAGTTCCCGGCGAACTTTGCATGTTCGCGTTCGCCTCGGTGGACGAACATATGCGGTGTTCGGTCCGCCTCCTATACATCATCATTGAGGCAAACTTTGACCCTGAACCTCACAGTCAGCAGACACATTCCAGGCCAATCAGCATACCTCCCTCCCACACCCTCCCACCTCCTATAAATAAGCAAGGGCAGCATCCATCTTAGATCATTCTGAAGCAGTGTGTTAGTGAGAGCAGGGAAAGTGCTGCTGCTGCTGCTGTTAATAGCTAGGGACAGTTGTTAGTCAGTGTTCTTGGTACACTCCTGCTGTAAGGACAGCACCCCAAAAAGCCCTTCTTAGGGCTGGTATTTGAGTTTTTTTTTTGGATATATATATATATATATATATATATATATTGTCCCCAAAAAGCTCTTTTTAGGGCTGGTATTTGAGTATTTTTTTTTTGGATATATATATATATATATATATATATATATATATATTGTCCTCAAAAAGCCCTTTTTAGGGCTGGTATTTGAGTATTTTTTTTCTATATATTTATCAGGCATTTTTGGAGGCAGGCATGACTTTTTTGGGATTAGTGTCGGGGGGGGGGGGTCTAAAAGGTGTACCTGTGAAGTTTCAGCTCTGTAGCATGTCCAGAACCAGAAAAAAAAGATCATATAGGTGTAAAAGGGGTTCCCACTATCCCTGCTCTACTTAAAAATTATCTTTTTTTCTGGACATGCTACAGAGCTGAAACTTCACAGGTACACTTTTTAGACCCCCCAGACACTAAATCACACACAAAAAAAAAGTGCTTAAAAAATTGTCATTTTTTGATAGAGAGACAATTATTGGAAAAATTAAAAAAAAAAAATAAAAAAAAAAAAAAATTCTTTGGATTTATTGTCTGGGGGGTCTAAAAAGTGTACCTGTGAAGTTTCAGCTCTGTAGCATGTCCAGAACCAGAAAAAAAAATTAGAATTAGGGTTAGGGCTAGGGTTGGGGTTATTTTTAGTGCTTAGGGTTAGAGGGTTAGGGTTAGAGGGGTAGGGATAGGGTTACTAACTCTAACCCTAAGTATCTCACCGTAACCCTAACCCTATCCCCTAACACTAAACCTAACCCTAACCCTTAAAGCCCAGTTCCTGTCCCATTTTGGTCGGTTCTGGTCTGTTTGCGGTTGTTTGCGGTGCGTTAAACGGGGAGTTTGGTCTGTCACTGTGAAGCGGGCGTAACCCTTACACTACCTGATCGATACAACATCATACCTGATCGTATACACACACTGGATGTTTTAAAGCACGTTTTTCCAAACAATTTAGGAATGTTAGGTGATTTATGCCCTTTATGGAATAAAACCAGACTCTGCGTCAACTACGTAATTTTCCATAGGAGTTTTGCCATGGATATACAGGTACACTTTTTAGACCCCCCAGACACTAAATCACACACAAAAAAAAAGTGCTTAAAAAATTGTCATTTTTTGATAGAGAGACAATTATTGGAAAAATTAAAAAAAAAAAATAAAAAAAAAAAAAAATTCTTTGGATTTATTGTCTGGGGGGTCTAAAAAGTGTACCTGTGAAGTTTCAGCTCTGTAGCATGTCCAGAACCAGAAAAAAAAATTAGAATTAGGGTTAGGGCTAGGGTTGGGGTTATTTTTAGTGCTTAGGGTTAGAGGGTTAGGGTTAGAGGGGTAGGGATAGGGTTACTAACTCTAACCCTAAGTATCTCACCGTAACCCTAACCCTATCCCCTAACACTAAACCTAACCCTAACCCTTAAAGCCCAGTTCCTGTCCCATTTTGGTCGGTTCTGGTCTGTTTGCGGTTGTTTGCGGTGCGTTAAACGGGGAGTTTGGTCTGTCACTGTGAAGCGGGCGTAACCCTTACACTACCTGATCGATACAACATCATACCTGATCGTATACACACACTGGATGTTTTAAAGCACGTTTTTCCAAACAATTTAGGAATGTTAGGTGATTTATGCCCTTTATGGAATAAAACCAGACTCTGCGTCAACTACGTAATTTTCCATAGGAGTTTTGCCATGGATCCCCCTCCGGCATGCCACAGTCCAGGTGTTTGTCCCCTTGAAACAACTTTTCCATCACTATTGTGGCCAGAAAGAGTCCCTGTGGATTTTAAAATTCGCCTGCCTATTGAAGTCTATGGCGGTTCGCAATGTTCGCCGGTTCGCGAACATTAAATTTTATGTTCGCGACATCACTACCCTTATAATGAAGGTCTAGGAAGACATCAGGGCTCCAAGTTGGACACTGCTTTATCCAGCAGACAGGAGGTCTGTTCGTGGGGAGTCAGGAGGACTCCGATGCTCTCCGGGAGTCAGTGGCTGCAGGTGGCAGCGAGAGCACATGTGTGTTTGTGTGTCTGAAGAGACAGGAGACAGCATGAGGACTAAGGCCAGAGTGAAGCTGCCAGCTTCATGGAGTTTGTGGTCTGGGGACCAGTGAAAAGAGCAGGGGTACTGCTATTGGAAAACTGCACGAGAGTGTGAGAGCCAGGTGGGCTGGTATTTTCAGTTTTTGTATCGACTGGAGAAGAACCCCTGCTAGGGAAAACCTATGTTACAGACTTTTTATGTTTGCCTTTTAATAAAAATGGGCTGCCATGCCCTTAAAATGTATACCTGACTGCAGTGAATCACTGGAGAAATGCATTTATCACTGAGCTGATTGTCCCCCATATCACAATATATATATATACATATGTATATATATATATATATATATATATATATATATATATATATATGTGTGTGTGTGTATATATATATATATATATATATATATATATATATATATATATATATATACACATATGTACGTATATGTATATATATATATATATATATATATATATATACGTGTATATATATATATAAATATATATATATATATATATATATATATATATATATATATATATATATATATATATATATATAAAAAGTACAGTAAAACTGAAGGAAAGGGCACTGGGGGGCAAACTAATATGATTTTTTTTATTTTGAATTGTATCAGTGTGTTTGGTGTGTTTTTACATTTGAATTTGCCGCCGGTTCCACCCCCCCTGCGAACGTCACGTCGCAGGAGATGGAAGCCGGGGCACGGAGACGATCGGGAGGAAGAACCGCCGCAAGACACCGCCGGGACACATCGCTGGATCCCAGTGACAAGGAAGTAACCCCGCTTTCAGGATCCAGCGATGCTTCTGGTGGTACCCCGAGTGTGGCTCGGGGGTTACCGCTTTTGGCTCTGAAATGTAACCCCGAGCCACGCTCGGGAATACCGCTAAGAAAGTTAATGCACATTTTAGGCTTGATATTTGCTTAACCTCTTGCTGACCATCCACCGTAGTATTATTGCGGCAGGGCGGCTCGGCTGCGCAAAATCACGTAGTACTATGTGATTTCGTGCACAAGGTGCGCCGCCAAAGTCACGCTCCCGCTGTGTTTAGACACAGTGGGAGGCGGGCCCCGGGAGGAATGGCGGCGATTGCCGCTGGCCTCCCGCGATCGTCAGATAAACTGACAGAAAACCCACCTGCTTATGTAAACAAAGCAGGGGAGTCTTCTGTCACACAGGCAGGGAGAGATCAGGAGTTTCAGCTAAGCTACAACCCAGATCTCTCTGTGCCTTTCACAGAACCCGTCCCCCACACAGTCAGTAAGGATACTTAGGTACACATTAACCCCTTTGATCACCCCCAGTGTTAACCCCTTCCCTTACAGTGTAATTTATACAGTAACAGTGCATATTATTTAGCACTGATTGCTGTAGTAATGTCACTGGTCCCCAAAAAGTGTCAAAAATGTCAGTTAGGGGCCCGATCTGTCCAATGTTGCAGTCCCGCTAAAAATCGCTGATTGCTGCCATTACTAATAAAAACAAAAAAATTAATAAAAATTCCAGAAATATATCCCGTAGTTTGTAAACGCTATAACTTTTGCACAAACCAATTAAAATACGCTTTTTGGGATTTCTTTTTTTTTTTTTTACCAAAAATATGTAGAAGAATACAAATTGGCCTAAACTGATAAAAAAAATGTGATGTTTTTTAAATTTTTTTTATTGGGAATGTTTTATAGCAGAAAGTAAAAAATATGATGTTTTTTTCAAAATTGTCGCTCTGTATTTGTTTATAGCGCAAAATCTAAAAACCGCAGACGTGATCAAATACCACCAAAAGAAAAGCTCGGTTTGTGGGAAAAAGGACATCCATTGTATTTGAGTATAGCGTCGCACGACCGCGCAATTTTTCGTTAAAGTAACACAGTGCCGAATCGCAAAAAATGGCCTGGTCATTAAGGGGGTAAAACCTTCCGGAGCTGAAGTGGTTAAGCACTGCAGTTTGCCGCCATTCCATGGGTAGACGCAATTTTGACATGTTAGGTATCTATTTACTCGGTGTACCATCATCTTTCAAGTTATACAAAACAATTGAGCTAACTTTACAGTTTTGTTTTTTTTTAATTCATGAAAGTTTTTTTTACACCAAAAAATATTAGTTTTAAAAACCGCTGCGCAAATTCCGCGTGACATAAAAAATTGTAACACACACCATTTTATTCTATAGGGTCTCTGCTAAAAAAAAAAAAAAAAAAAAAAAAAATATATATATATATATATATATATATATATATATATATATATATATATATATATATATATATATATATATATATATATATATTTATATATAGCTTTGGGGTTCTAAGTAATTTTCCATAAAAAAAAAAAAAAAAAAGACGATTTTTACATGTAGGAGCGAAGTGTCAGAATAGGTTGGGAAGGAAGTGGTTAAAGTGATTAAAGTAAAAGTCTCGTTTTTTTAAATTAAAAATAACACGCATGTAATACTTACCTCCTCTGGGCAGTTGGTTTTGCACCGAGCAGCCCAGATCCTCCTCTTGTTGGGTCCCTCTTCAAAAAAAAAAGTGTAAAAATAAAAAAATTATAATAAAATAAACAACAAAAAATGAAAACGCCCCTTTCCCGTCGTGCTCGCACACAGAAGGGAACGCATGTGTAGGTCGCATCCACACGTGTAAACGATGTTCAAACCACACATGCGGGGTATCCTAGCAAATGTTAGAGTGAGGGCAATAATTCTAGCACTGGACCTCCTCTGTAACTCTAAACTGGTAACCTGTAAAATGTTTTAAAGCGTAGCCTTTGGAGATTTTTAGGTAGTGAAGTTGGGCGCCACCAAAAGAAAGCTCTATTTGTGGGGAGAAAAAAAAGGACATCAATTGTATTTGGGTACAACGTCACATGCCTGCACAATTGTCAGTTAAATAACGCAGTGCCGAATCGCAAAAAATTACCTGGTCACTAAGTGGGGTAAAACCTTTCGGATCTGAAGTGATTAAGCACCGTAGTTTGCCGCCATTCCACGGGTAATCACAATTTTGACATGTTAGGTATCTATTTACTCGGTGTAACATCATCTTTCACATTATACAAAACAATTGAGCTAACTTTACAGTTTTGTTTTTTTTCCTAACTGTGTGTGTGTGTGGGGGGGGGGGGGTCACAGAGCCCCCCCACATAGTTAGCAAGCACAATTAGGCTTACATTTAACCCCTTGATCACCCCCAGTGTTAACCCCTTCCCTGCTAGTGTCATTTATACAGTAACGGTGCATTATTTAGCACTGATTACTGTAGTAATGTCACTGGTCCCCAAAAAGTGTCAAAAATGTCAGTTAGGGGTCTTATCTGTCCGCCCGCAATGTCGCAGTCCTGCTAAAAATCGCTGATCGCCGCCATTACTAATAAAAACAAAAAAATAAAAATAAAATGTCCAAAAATCTATCCCATAGTTTGTAAACGCTATAACTTTCGCGCAAACAAATTATTATATGCTTTTTGGGATTTTTGTTTTACCAAAAATATGTAGCAGAATACAAATTGGCCTAAACGGATAAAAAAAAACAGATTTTTAAATTTATTTATTGGGAATGTTTTATAGCAGAAAGTAAAAAATATTCTGTTTTTTTTTTCAAAATTGTCACTCTTTTTTTTTTTGTTTATAATGCAAAATCTAAAAACCGCAGAGGTTATCAATTACCACCAAAAGAAAGCTCTACTTTTGGGGGAAAAAAAAGGACATCAATTGTATTTGGGTACAGCGTCACACGCCTGAGCAATTGTCAGTTAAAATAACGCAGTGCCGAATCGCAAAAAATGGCCTGGTCATTAAGGGGGTAAAAACCTTCCGGAGTTGAAGTGGTTAAGCACCGTAGTTTGCCGCCATTCCACGGGTAGATGCAATTTTGACATGTTGGGTATCTATTTATTTGGTGTAACATCATCGTTCACGTCATACAAAATAATTGGGCTAACTTTACTGTTTTGTTTTTGTTTTTTTTAAATTCATGAATGTGTTTTTTTTTACTCAAAAAATTTAGTTTAAAAAAACTGCTGTGCAAATACTGTGTGACATAAAAAATTGCAACACACACCATTTTATTCTATAGGGTCTCTGCTAAAAAAAAAAAAAAAAATGTGTATATATATATATATATATATATATATATAATATTTGGAGGTTTTAAGTAATTTTCTAGCAAACAAATGTTGATTTTTACATTTAGGAACGAAGTTTCAGTATAGGTTTGGGAAGGAGATGGTTAAAGTGATTAAAGTGAAAGTCTTGGGTCTTCTTAGTTAAAAATAACAAGCATGTAATACTGACCTCCTCCGTGCAGTTGGTGGTGGCGGGGAGGGGGGTAAATATTCCGGAGGTCAAGTGGTTAAAGTCCTGAGTATTGCATATGGAATAGTTTATTCCTCATAAGTTGTGTCTGGAAAATATAGGATGTGGCATCGTACACCAATATTGGTTCATAAAATGACTACAGCATTATGAAAACTAGATGGAGCTGATGATCACAGGAAAAAAATAATTTTCTATAATCGTGAGCTCCATCTTGTGGCCATAATGCAGTAGGAGGGATCCGGGGGGGATCGATCCGCCGATCCCCCGCTGAGCAGGAGGGTGACAGCTGTTCTTCATGCTGTGTGTGGAGACACAGCTGTCAGTTCCCCATGCATCTCTATGGGGGAAATCGGATGGGAACGGACCGTCGGTCCGATCCCATCCGATCTGATCCGCTGGACGGATGGAAAATAGGGTTTCCATCTGTCCAGATTTGACGGATCGGATAAGATCGAATGTCAGCAGACATGTCTCCGCTGACATCCGATGCCCCATAGGGATGCATGGGGGGACCGTTCAGATCCGCCAAAAAAACAGACAGGCGGATCTGAACGGTCCGCCTGTGTAAAAGAGCCCTTAGGCCCCTTTCACACATACGGTCCGTTCAGTTCATCAGTTCAGTCATGTCAAAATGTATCAGTTTTTCATCCATTTTTCATCCGTTTTTCATCCTTTTTTCATCCGTTTTTCATCCGTTTTTCATCCATTTTTCATCCGTTTTTCATCCGTTTTTCATCCATTTTTCATCCGTTTTTCATCCGTTTTTCATCCGTTTTTATCCATTTTTCATCCGTTTTTCATCCATTTTTCATCCGTTTTTCATCCATTTTTCATCCGTTTTTCATCCGTTTTTCATCCATTTTTCATCCGTTTTTTTTACATCCACTACCAATGCAAAAACGGATGAAAAACTGACCATTTGTCCATTTACATCCGTTTTTCGTCCAATCCATTTTTTTGACGGACGAAAAATAGGGCATTCATCTGTTCCAAAAAACTGACAAAAAAGCGGATGAAAACAGATGTTAATGGATGATCATCCGTTATCATCCGTTTTTACATAGAGATGCACTGATGTCCGTCTTTTCATCCATCAACGGATGGATGAAAAACAGGCCTATAGGGGTTGAGCTGGCTGCTCTAGAATCCTGCGATAAAATTCTTCAATCCTACTTAGAAGATTGTGAAAAGTCTTTTCCGCTAGGAATTGTGAAAAATTCAGATGAAAGTAAATTAGAACGGAGCAAGGACTTCTGTCTTTAGTTTAGCTGCCGTGCCTCTAGATAGGTTTAGATTTTTTTCCGTGTTCCGGAAGTGGCTCTTTAATTGTAATGAATTCTGTTTTTATTTAGTGGCACTTTAATTGTAATCATTCTCACATCTATGTAGCAGATTGGTATTATTGTACAATCGCTGGATGATTCATAGGCAGATTAAGAAATCACCGCTAAATTGCAGTCATCCGTTTTAAGCCACCCCCAATATTAACTCCAATTACCAAAACCAATTAGTAAATGATAGCGCTTTCATCCAGCCGGCGTTCAGGAGCGCACCATCCGCGGCTACGGCTGCCAATCAGCCACCTTAATCTCTCCGCTTTCTGTACTTGATTATGAGAATAACCTTCCTGTATGCTTGAATTAGCAATTGCATGCAAGGTTTGTTAGCATTTCAGAGGAAACAATCCTTCCCTTTTAACATGCAGCACAATGTTTTCCTAATGTAATGTTACAGGTGTTACAAAAAGATAAGACATAAAAGATTAATGCATTTTAGAAATATTCCATTCCCCAGAAAAAAAAAAAGAAGTAGAGAACACTTCACAAGCCAAAACAATTCTTTACATACAGCTGAAGAAGATGATGCAATACATTAAATAAAGGCCAAGTCAGAGCTCAGGATTTCCCCACTGCCAACCCCTCCTCACTGGAGTGCCACCACACACAAAAAAAACTTACATAATACAATTTTGTTCTAGCTTCTTCGGTCTGTTGTCACCACGCATCCTCTTTACTCCCTTCTTCTTGTGGTGGGAGGATGCTGGTATTAAAGCGGAGTTCCGGGCACAGATGTCATTTTTTAATGAACATACCCCCGGGACAGTCAGGGCTAGCACATTCCACAATGGATAGCCTCTGATCTGTCCCGGTTCGCACTTACCTTTTAGAAGAAATACTTACTTATAAAATTTCTTCCACAGCGTTTCCATCTCTCTTGTGGGCATCTGAAGCCGGCGCGGTCCTCTTCTGCGTCTTCTTCTGCGTCTTCTTCTCCCAGAATGCGCCGCACCGACCCCTTTCGTCACTTCCGGCGCCGCATTCCCAGAAGCTGTTTAGCAGGGGAATGCGGCGTCGCCCGGAAGTGACGAGCGGGGCCGGTGCCGTCACATTGATTCCTGGGAGCGATGACGTTTAGCTCCCAGGAATCATCGCAGCGCAGGAAGTGACGGGGTGAGCCGCGGCTCCGAGGGAGGAAGTACCCTGAGGTGAGTATTTACGATCGTCAATTACAAGGTGAGTTTTTTAAAAAAAAAAATCTAACTATCCAATTCCTTTTCAGGTTAGGCTGAACTAGCGGACGGGCACAAAAAAAAAATATCGTTTTTGTGCCCGCAACTCCGCTTTAAGCATTGGCATTCTTTGCAGCATTCCCCTGTGAGTCCAGGTTGGGGGTGGAGCCTTGATGCCCTGGGCTCACAAGAAGTGAGTAGATTAGACACCATGGGGTGGAGTCTCCAAATACGGAAAGCTTTCTTCACCGTAAGAGCTGTGAAAATGTGGAATAGACTCCCTCCAGAGGTGGTTCTGGCCAGCTCACTAGATTGCTTTAAAAAAGTCCTGGATTTTTTCCTAGGTGTACATAATATAAATGGGTACTAATATTTATAGGTAAAATTGATACAGGGAATATCAGATTGCCTCTCGGGGGATCAGGAAGGATTTTTTTTCCCCTGCTGTAGGAAATTGGATCATGCTTTGCTGAGGTTTTTTCCCCTTCCTCTGGATCAACTGCGGGTATAGGATTGTGTAAATGGGATTGTATGTTTGGGTTTTCTTTACTGTTTTTTTGTTTCTTATTGGTTGAGCCAGATGAACTTGTGTTTTTTTCAACCTGACTAACTATGTAACTATGTAAAACTGGAAAGTACAAAATCTGGTGCAGCGCTACATAGAAACAAGGGCCTAAAACCGTGCCCTAGATCAGTGTTTCTCAACTCCGGTCCTCAGGACACACTAACAGGCTGGATTTTAAGAATTACCTTGTAAGATGCAGACTAGAATACTACAATCACTGAGCAGCAAATGATATCACCTGTGATGTATTCCAGTTTTCTTGCAAACCTGGCCTGTTAGAGTGCCCTGAGGACCGAAGTTGAGAAATACTGCCCTAGATGATGTCTGGTAAGACGAAACGCATAGGGCGAAGCTTGTTATGTCATCACATTCTATCAGAAGTCCTACCGGAAGTGTGAAGGTGATATCATGTATTGCTGCGGTTGAGAGTTTTAACAGTGTGTAACGCTCCTGCGTTTTACGTATGATGTGGATTTTCAGCTGCAGAAATATTCCACTTCAGTAGTCATGTAGAGAAACGCTGAGACACCATTCCCAACTCTCAATGACTCATCATGTGTGGATGATCTCAATTCAGCAAGTAAATACACACACTCAATAAGATGTTTCCTAGAGTGACTTATGTATATAGTAACACAGTGATGATAGGCTGAAGAGACAGGTTGGGTAGAGATGGTAGATGACAGACACTTGAAAGGAAATGTTCTTGAAAGTAAGATAGTAACAGATGGGATGCAGATAGGTTTAGCAATCATGTATGGTAGTAGATGACAGAGTAGCAGGTGGACATACAAGAGAGATCAACCCAGTGCAAGAACAGGTGGTAGTAGGCTCAAGAGCTAGCAATCTTAGATAATGCAGATGTAGTAATAGTCCTTAGTATGCAGAGCTAGATAGTGTAAGCTTTAGTATAAAGGTTATAGAGGTTTCCCCTGTGGGGTACTTATCACTAATAGCAATGTAGCAGAGGAGAGGTTCGGCAAGAGCGGATGATCCGGTAGCGGGATACAGGGATCAGCGCAGCGTGGTTCCGACAGCGAGGTATGCTTGCAAGCATGTGAGCTTCAAGACAGGTTAGCATCAAGGCACAAAGCAGTTTGAACGAACACATGTGAGTGAGAGCCGGCGATCTAAATAGCCATCCAGTCCGGCGCTCAGTGATGACAGCATCAGTCTTAAAGGTGTATGCGCACCTTACCAAAAGAGAATGGTGGGGCGCATACACTTATGAAAGAGTAATTAGGGTACCCAAAGGTACCAAAAGATTACAGTACCCCCCCCCTTAAGGCCGGCTCCTGAAGGCCTCTGGAGCTGGTTTGTCTGGGTACTTCGCATGAAAATTGCGGATTAATCTAGAGGCATGTATGTCAGAGGTGTTTAGCCAGGTGTCGTCTTGGGGCCCATAGTTCTTCCATCGAACCAAGTACTGAAGTCTTCCTCTGTGGATACGAGAATCCAGAATCTCTTTTATCTCGTATTCTTCTCCACCTTCAACTTGTACAGGAGGAGGAGGTGGGATAGTAGGCCTTATTTCTTGGTCAGGAACATGGGGCTTCAGTAGCGACACATGGAAAATGGGATGTATTTTGAGGTCTATTGGCAATGTAAGCTGTACTGCAGCTTTTCCAATAAGTTTCTTGATTGGGAAAGGTCCCAAGAACAGAGGTCCAAGCTTTTTGCTAGGGATTTTCAGTCTTAAATTTTTTGTTGAGAGCCAAACGAGGTCCCCGATAGCGTACTGAGGAGAAGGTCTTCTGCGAAGATCATAGTACTTCTTTTGTTGACTGTGAGCGTGTGCAATGGTAGTATTAAGCAAACCCAGAGAGTCCTTTATTTGGGTAAGATATTCTGAAGCTACTGGGTTATTTGAAGGAAGGATGCGTGGTGGAAGAATAGAGGGATGAAACACATAGTTCAAGTAGAACGGACTCTGCTTGGTCGTACTGTGGGTTGCGTTGTTGTAGGCAAATTCTGCCAGAGGGAGAAGATCCACCCAATCATCCTGTTGGTAAGAAGTGTAACAACGTAAATATTGCTCGATGCATTGGTTGACTCTTTCAGTCTGTCCGTTGATCTGCGGATGGTAAGGAGAAGTGAGCTTCCGCTCGATCCGTAGTATGTGACATAGTTCTTGCCAGAACTTGGAAATAAATTGTGATCCACGGTCAGACAGAAGAGTTTTTGGGATACCATGTAACTTAAAGACATGTTTCATCAGGAGTTCTGCCGTTTGTTTGGACGAAGGTAGTCTGCGAATAGCAATGAAATGTGCCATTTTTGTCAGATGGTCCACTGACACTAAGATGGTATTAAATCCTTTGGAAGGAGGCAATTCCACTATAAAGTCCAAGGACACAACTTCCCATGGAGTTTGGGGTATTGGTAGACTGCATAGTAGACCGGATGGTCTCGTAGTGTCAATTTTGGACCTGGCACAGACATTGCATGAAGAGACGAATTTTTGTATAGATGTTTTCATGTCAGGCCACCAGAATTGCCTGGTAATCAGATTAAGAGTCTTTGTCATACCCATATGTCCTGCCATAGGCACATCATGCGATAATTCCAAGATCTTGGTGCGTATGGTAGGTGGTATGTAAAGTTTGTCGTTGTAGTAGAGGAAGCCTTCTGCATCAGTATTTAGTTGTGGTGGGGGTGAATCCAAACTTATACCATGCAAAACCTCTTCCTTCAAGGAACGGACAACTCCAATAATGCGTTTGTGAGGTATTATAGGAACGGAAGGGATTTCAAAGTAGTTTTCTTCAGTTAGTCGTGATAGTGCATCCGCCTTTTTGTTCTTATCTGCAGGTGTGTAGGTCACTAGGAAGTTAAACCTTAAAAAGAATAGTGACCATCGTACCTGTCAGTGCGAGAGAGTTTTGTTAGTCTGAAGATATTGGAGATTTTTATGGTCCGTGTATATAAGTATTGGTAATTGGGTGCCTTCGAGTAGATGTCGCCAATTCTCCAGAGCCAATTTTATAGCAAGCAGTTCCTTTTCACCCACGGGGTAATTTATCTCGGGACTGCTTAGGGATTTAGAAAAAAAGGCGACTGGATGAAGTGGTGAAGTGTGAGTTGGTCGTTGGGAGAGTATTGCTCCTACTGCCATGTTTGACGCATCTACTTCCAGAATGTATTGGAGGGATGGGTCTGGATGGCGTAATATGGGAGCAGAAGTAAACCTTGTCTTTAACAGGTGAAAAGCTTTATTTGCTTCATCTGACCATTTGAATGGTTTTTTAATGCTAGTGAGCTGTGTGAGGGGTCTCACAATGGCAGAGAAGTTTCTAATGAACTTCCTGTAGAAATTCGAAAATCCAAGGAATCGCTGTAGCGCCTTGCGTGTGGTTGGTGTAGGCCAATCCTGAATGCAGGATATCTTACTCATGTCCATCTCGATTCCTGTTTTGGATATGATGTAGCCTAGAAAGAGTACCTCTTCTTTATGAAACAAGCATTTTTTCAGTTTCACATAAAGGTTGTGTGCAAGCAATCTCGATAATACTAGTCTTACATGTCTTATGTGTTCAGACAGGGATCGTGAATATATAAGTATATCGTCCAGATATACCACAACACAGACATCTAGTAAGTCTCTGAAAATATCGTTTATAACTCGTTGAAAAACTGCAGGGGCGTTGCATAGCCCGAATGGCATTACAAGATATTCGAACAATCCGTATCTGGTTCTGAATGCAGTCTTCCACTCGTGTCCATCACGGATTCAAATGAGATTGTTTGCTCCTTTCAGGTCCAATTTTGAAAAATAGGTAGCTCCACGCACCTGCTCAATGAGCTCAGGGATAAGCGGTAGAGGATAGCGATCTTTTATTGTAATAGCATTCAATTGCCTATAGTCGATGATAGGCCTGAGACTTGAGTCCTTATTGCGGACAAAAAAGAGTCCTGCTGCTGTGGAAGAAGTGGAAGGTCTAATAAAACCTTTTTCCAAATTCTCATCCAAATAGTCTTTGAGATGGGAAAGTTCATCCTGTGAAAGAGGATAAACATGACCGAACGGCAATTTGCTATTTGGGAGTAGATCAATGCTACAATCATAGTCTCGATGGGGAGGTAGTGCTTGAGCATTTTTCTCAAGAAAAACCTCAGAGAGATCCTGATAACATAGTGGTGCAATCTCATCTGTCACCACAGACAGGATCTTCCCGAAAGACGGGAGGTTACACGTACCCTCGCAATAGCAAGAGAGGAAGGCCAGGGTCCGTTCCTTCCAATCTATGGTTGGTTGATGTGTGTGCAACCAGGGAAGTCCCAACACAATGGGAAAGTGGGGTGAAGGTATTAGATCGAAGGTAGTGGTCTCCATATGAGACCCGTTAGTAGTGACTAGGAGTGCCTGTGTCTGATCAGTGATCGGACCAGAGGATAAAGGAACACCGTTAATAAGACTTACTGAGACAGGTTTAAGTTTAGAAATAATAGGAACTTTATTTAAAGCAGCAAAACGTATGTCAATATAATTTCCACAAGATCCTGTGTCAATCATGGCCTTAGTAGTAATCCTGTTCTGGTCCCACTGTAATGTTAAGCAAACAGAAAGGTAAGGGTTAGTGATTGAAGTTGTCAATCCCCCTAGGAGGACATGTGAACACTCACCCTTCTTTTTGTAGACTAGGGGACAGACGTTTATCTTGTGATCCGGGGATGCACAGTACAAGCAGAGATTACCAGATCGTCTTTTGGCTCTTTCCATAGTTGATAGAGGTGGGCGTATGGTTCCTACCTCCATAGGAACGGGGTCAACGGCCGAAATCCGAGAAGAACTGGATAATGGCATTCCCATTTTCTCAGCCTTTCTTTCTCGTAGTCTTCTATCTATGGTGATACTGAGTTGTATCAATGCATCCAGGGTTTTTGGCAGATCCGCTCGGGCGAGCTCGTCTTTAACGGCCTCTGATAGGCCAAGCCTAAATTGGGTTTTCAGAGATGCATCATTCCATTCTGAATCAAGGGTCCATCTCTTGAATTCTGCGACAAAGTCTTCTATAGGTCTCCTACCTTGTTTCAAGGATCTTAATTGAAGATCGGCAGTACTCTGCCTATTGGGATCATCATATAGGCTAGTGAGTTCTGCTAGGAACAAGGCATAGGAGTTGAGAAGCTGGTCGTTTTTCTCAAAAAGAGAGTCTGCCCAGGCCCGAGGATCGCCTGTTAGGTAAGAAATAATAGTACAAACCTTAATGTGATCAGTAAGGTAGGTACGGGGTTTTAGCAAGAAAAGTGTAACGCTCCTGCGTTTTACGTATGATGTGGATTTTCAGCTGCAGAAATATTCCACTTCAGTAGTCATGTAGAGAAACGCTGAGACACCATTCCCAACTCTCAATGACTCATCATGTGTGGATGATCTCAATTCAGCAAGTAAATACACACACTCAATAAGATGTTTCCTAGAGTGACTTATGTATATAGTAACACAGTGATGATAGGCTGAAGAGACAGGTTGGGTAGAGATGGTAGATGACAGACACTTGAAAGGAAATGTTCTTGAAAGTAAGATAGTAGCAGATGGGATGCAGATAGGTTTAGCAATCATGTATGGTAGCAGATGACAGAGTAGCAGGTGGACATACAAGAGAGATCAACCCAGTGCAAGAACAGGTGGTAGTAGGCTCAAGAGCTAGCAATCTTAGATAATGCAGATGTAGTAATAGTCCTTAGTATGCAGAGCTAGATAGTGTAAGCTTTAGTATAAAGGTTATAGAGGTTTCCCCTGTGGGGTACTTATCACTAATAGCAATGTAGCAGAGGAGAGTTTCGGCAAGAGCGGATGATCCGGTAGCGGGATACAGGGATCAGCGCAGCGTGGTTCCGACAGCGAGGTATGCTTGCAAGCATGAGAGCTTCAAGACAGGTTAACATCAAGGCCCAAAGCAGTTTGAACGAACACATGTGAGTGAGAGCCGGCGATCTAAATAGCCATCCAGTCCGGCGCTCAGTGATGACAGCATCAGTCTTAAAGGTGTATGCGCACCTTACCAAAAGAGAATGGTGGGGCGCATACACTTATGAAAGAGTAATTAGGGTACCCAAAGGTACCAGAACATTACAGTACCCCCCCCCCCCCCCTTAAGGCCGGCTCCTGAAAGCCTCTGGAGCTGGTTTGTCTGGGTACTTCTCATGAAAATTGCGGATTAATCTAGAGGCATGTATGTCAGAGGTGTTTAGCCAGGTGTCGTCTTGGGGCCCATAGTTCTTCCATCGAACCAAGTACTGAAGTCTTCCTCTGTGGATACGAGAATCCAGAATCTCTTTTATCTCATATTCTTCTCCACCTTCAACTTGTACAGGAGGAGGAGGTGGGATAGTAGGCCTTATTCCTTGGTCAGGAACATGGGGCTTCAGTAGCGACACATGGAAAATGGGATGTATTTTGAGGTCTATTGGCAATGTAAGCTGTACTGCAGCTTTTCCAATAAGTTTCTTGATTGGGAAAGGTCCCAAGAACAGAGGTCCAAGCTTTTTGCTAGGGATTTTCAGTCTTAAATTTTTTGTTGAGAGCCAAACGAGGTCCCCGATAGCGTACTGAGGAGAAGGTCTTCTGCGAAGATCATAGTACTTCTTTTGTTGACTATGAGCGTGTGCAATGGTAGTATTAAGCAAACCCAGAGAGTCCTTTATTTGGGTAAGATAGTCTGAAGCTACTGGGTTATTTGAAGGAAGGAAGGTGGAAGAATAGAGGGATGAAACCCATAGTTCAAGTAGAACGGACTCTGCTTGGTCGTACTGTGGGTTGCGTTGTTGTAGGCAAATTCTGCCAGAGGGAGAAGATCCACCCAATCATCCTGTTGGTAAGAAGTGTAACAACGTAAATATTGCTCGATGCATTGGTTGACTCTTTCAGTCTGTCCGTTGGTCTGCGGATGGTAAGGAGAAGTGAGCTTCTGCTCGATCCGTAGTATGTGACATAGTTCTTGCCAGAACTTGGAAATAAATTGTGATCCACTGTCAGACAGAAGAGTTTTTGGGATACCATGTAACTTAAAGACATGTTAAAATCAGGAGTTCTGCCGTTTGTTTGGACGAAGGTAGTCTGCGAATAGCATTGAAATGTGCCATTTTTGTCAGATGGTCCACTGACACTAAGATGGTATTAAATCCTTTGGAAGGAGGCAATTCCACTATAAAGTCCAAGGACACAACTTCCCATGGAGTTTGGGGTATTGGTAGACTGCATAGTAGACCGGATGGTCTCGTAGTGTCAATTTTGGACCTGGCACAGACATTGCATGAAGAGACGAATTTTTGTATAGATGTTTTCATGTCAGGCCACCAGAATTGCCTGGTAATCAGATTAAGAGTCTTTGTCATACCCATATGTCCTGCCATAGGCACATCATGCGATAATTCCAAGATCGTGGTGCGTATGGTAGGTGGTATGTAAAGTTTGTCGTTGTAGTAGAGGAAGCCTTCTGCATCAGTATTTAGTTGTGGTGGGGGTGAATCCAAACTTATACCATGCAAAACCTCTTCCTTCAAGGAACGGACAACTCCAATAATGCGTTTGTGAGGTATTATAGGAACGGAAGGGATTTCAAAGTAGTTTTCTTCAGTTAGTCGGGATAGTGCATCCGCCTTTTTGTTCTTATCTGCAGGTGTGTAGGTCACTAGGAAGTTAAACCTTAGAAAGAATAGTGACCATCGTACCTGTCGGTGCGAGAGAGTTTTGTTAGTCTGAAGATATTGGAGATTTTTATGGTCCGTGTATATAAGTATTGGTAATTGGGTGCCTTCGAGTAGATGTCGCCAATTCTCCAGAGCCAATTTTATAGCAAGCAGTTCCTTTTCACCCACGGGGTAATTTATCTCGGGACTGCTTAGGGATTTAGAAAAAAAGGCGACTGGATGAAGTGGTGAAGTGTGAGTTGGTCGTTGGGAGAGTATTGCTCCTACTGCCATGTTTGACACATCTACTTCCAGAATGTATTGGAGGGATGGGTCTGGATGGCGTAGTATGGGAGCAGAAGTAAACCTTGTCTTTAACAGGTGAAAAGCTTTATTTGCTTCATCTGACCATTTGAATGTTTTTTTTAATGCTAGTGAGCTGTGTGAGGGGTCTCACAATGGCAGAGAAGTTTCTAATGAACTTCCTGTAGAAATTCGAAAATCCAAGGAATCGCTGTAGCGCCTTGCGTGTGGTTGGTGTAGGCCAATCCTGAATGCAGGATATCTTACTCATGTCCATCTCGATTCCTGTTTTGGATATGATGTAGCCTAGAAAGAGTACCTCTTCTTTATGAAACAAGCATTTTTTCAGTTTCACATAAAGGTTGTGTGCAAGCAATCTCGATAATACTAGTCTTACATGTCTTATGTGTTCAGACAGGGATCGTGAATATATAAGTATTTCGTCCAGATATACCACAACACAGACATCTAGTAAGTCTCTGAAAATATCGTTTATAAATCATTGAAAAACTGCAGGGGCGTTGCATAGCCCGAATGGCATTACAAGATATTCGAACAATCCGTATCTGGTTCTGAATGCAGTCTTCCACTCGTGTCCATCACGGATTCGAATGAGATTGTATGCTCCTTTCAGTTCCAATTTTGAAAAATAGGTAGCTCCACGCACCTGCTCAATGAGCTCAGGGATAAGCGGTAGAGGATAGCGATCTTTTATTGTAATAGCATTCAATTGCCTATAGTCGATGATAGGCCTGAGACTTGAGTCCTTATTGCAGACAAAAAAGAGTCCTGCTGCTGTGGAAGAAGTGGAAGGTCTAATAAAACCTTTTTCCAAATTCTCATCCAAATAGTCTTTGAGATGGGAAAGTTCATCCTGTGAAAGAGGATAAACATGACCGAACGGCAATTTGCTATTTGGGAGTAGATCAATGCTACAATCATAGTCTCGATGGGGAGGTAGTGCTTGAGCATTTTTCTCAAGAAAAACCTCAGAGAGATCCTGATAACATAGTGGTGCAATCTCATCTGTCACCACAGACAGGATCTTCCCGAAAGACGGGAGGTTACACGTACCCTCGCAATAGCAAGAGAGGAAGGTCAGGGTCCGTTCCTTCCAATCTATGGTTGGTTGATGTGTGTGCAACCAGGGAAGTCCCAAAACAATAGGAAAGTGGGGTGAAGGTATTAGATCGAAGGTAGTGGTCTCCATATGAGGCCCGTTAGTAGTGACTAGGAGTGCCTGTGTCTGATCAGTGATCGGACCAGAGGGTAAAGGAACACCGTTAATAAGACTCACTGAGACAGGTTTAAGTTTAGAAATAATAGGAACTTTATTTAAAGCAGCAAAACGTATGTCAATATAATTTCCACAAGATCCTGTGTCAATCATGGCCTTAGTAGTAATCCTGTTCTGGTCCCACTGTAATGTTAAGCAAACAGAAAGATAAGGGTTAGTGATTGAAGTTGTCAATCCCCCTAGGAGGACATGTGAACACTCACCCTTCTTTTTGTAGACTAGGGGACAGACGTTTATCTTGTGATCCGGGGATGCACAGTACAAGCAGAGATTACCAGATCGTCTTCTGGCTCTTTCCATAATTGATAGAGGTGGGCGTATGGTTCCTACCTTCATAGGAACGGGGTCAATGGCCGAAATCCGAGAAGAACTGGATAATGGCATTCCCATTTTCTCAGCCTTTCTTTCTCGTAGTCTTCTATCTATGGTGATACTGAGTTGTATCAATGCATCCAGGGTTTTTGGCAGATGCGCTCGGGCGAGCTCGTCTTTAACGGCCTCTGATAGGCCAAGCCTAAATTGGGTCTTCAGAGATGCATCATTCCATTCTGAATCAAGGGTCCATCTCTTGAATTCTGCGACAAAGTCTTCTACAGGTCTCCCACCTTGTTTCAAGGATCTTAATTGAAGATCGGCAGTACTCTGGGATCATCATATAGGCTAGTGAGTTCTGCTAGGAACAAGGCATAGGAGTTGAGAAGCTGATCGCTTTTCTCAAAAAGAGAGTCTGCCCAGGCCTGAGGATCGCCTGTTAGGTAAGAAATAATAGTACAAACCTTAATGTGATCAGTAAGGTAGGTACGGGGTTTTAGCAAGAAAAGTAACTCACATGCGTTTTTAAATTCGCGAAATTTTTTGCGATCGCCTGTAAATATTTTTGCGATCGCCTGTAAATATTACTACATCTGCTACCAGATGTAGTAATAGTCCTTAGTATGCAGAGCTAGATAGTGTAAGCTTTAGTATAAAGGTTATAGAGGTTTCCCCTGTGGGGTACTTATCACTAATAGCAATGTAGCAGAGGAGAGGTTCGGCAAGAGCGGATGATCCGGTAGCGGGATACAGGGATCAGCGCAGCGTGGTTCCGACAGCAAGGTATGCTTGCAAGCATGAGAGCTTCAAGACAGGTTAGCATCAAGGCACAAAGCAGTTTGAACGAACACATGTGAGTGAGAGCTGGCGATCTAAATAGCCATCCAGTCCGGCGCTCAGTGATGACAGCATCAGTCTTAAAGGTGTATGCGCACCTTACCAAAAGAGAATGGTGGGACGCATACACTTATGAAAGAGTAATTAGGGTACCCAAAGGTACCAGAACATTACAAAAGTAACTCACATGCGTTTTTAAATTCGCGAAATTTTTTGCGATCGCCTGTAAATACCAAAGGAGGATTTATTTTGGGTTCAGGGGACTGAGCAGAGGTAAGTTGTGTCAGTCTAATTACCTGCTGCGACAGAGCCTGATTGTCTTCTTTTAATTCAGCAAGTGCGTGTATTAACGCAGTTACTTGCTGTTTTAATTGTGTCATCTGAGTGGTTATTTCTGCTGAATCCATTTGTGGTTCGTTCAATCTGTAACGCTCCTGAGTTTTACGTATGATGTGGATTTTCAGCTGCAGAAATATTCCACTTCAGTAGTCATGTAGAGAAACGCTGAGACACCATTCCCAACTCTCAATGACTCATCATGTGTGGATGATCTCAATTCAGCAAGTAAATACACACACTCAATAAGATGTTTCCTAGAGTGACTTATGTATATAGTAACACAGTGATGATAGGCTGAAGAGACAGGTTGGGTAGAGATGGTAGATGACAGACACTTGAAAGGAAATGTTCTTGAAAGTAAGATAGTAGCAGATGGGATGCAGATAGGTTTAGCAATCATGTATGGTAGTAGATGACAGAGTAGCAGGTGGACATACAAGAGAGATCAACCCAGTGCAAGAACAGGTGGTAGTAGGCTCAAGAGCTAGCAATCTTAGATAATGCAGATGTAGTAATAGTCCTTAGTATGCAGAGCTAGATAGTGTAAGCTTTAGTATAAAGGTTATAGAGGTTTCCCCTGTGGGGTACTTATCACTAATAGCAATGTAGCAGAGGAGAGGTTCGGCAAGAGCGGATGATCCGGTAGCGGGATACAGGGATCAGCGCAGCGTGGTTCCGACAGCGAGGTATGCTTGCAAGCATGTGAGCTTCAAGACAGGTTAGCATCAAGGCACAAAGCAGTTTGAACGAACACATGTGAGAGCCGGCGATCTAAATAGCCATCCAGTCCGGCGCTCAGTGATGACAGCATCAGTCTTAAAGGTGTATGCGCACCTTACCAAAAGAGAATGGTGGGGCGCATACACTTATGAAAGAGTAATTAGGGTACCCAAAGGTACCAGAACATTACACAGTGCTGATTGTCCTTTATAAATAATCTGAGTGTCTTTTTTTTTTTTAGCCTTTATTAAAGTTGTCTTATCGGATTTCATTAAACTTCATACTGGAGTTTGTGATTCTCTATTGAGCACTCATCTGGCAATCTTGGTTGGGGAGCTGGTGTTTATTATACATTGGCGGATGGTGCTCCATGGGCTGGGGGGGGTTATAGACTGAACACACCATACTCCCCCGGACCACACCAGCCTGCACACCATACCCCCCCCTGGTCGCTGGCTCACTCGCCCTCTCACCCTGGACATGTGGAGGGGAGTCGGTAGTCAGCAGCAGCGGCTGCTTCCTTATCGGCCCTCTACATCTCCTTCCTCCTCCTCCTTGGCCAATGGCATGGCTTCTCCTTTCGGCCAATCTGAAAACGGGTCTCAGGAACCGCTTCCTGATTGGCCAGGAGGAGAATCCGTGTGACAATAGCGAATATTCATTCGCTTTTGTCACACAACTGGGTGGGTTCAGGGTGCAGTGCTCTGCGCCAGGAGCCCACCCTTTTATGAAGCCTATTGCTTAGTGCTTAAAAAAAATATATAAAACCCGGAGGGCCGGATAGGGGGGGGGGGGGAGGAGGCAGCTCCCCTGCGCCCCCAATGGACGGGCCACCCCTGTTATTATAGCATCTTTGCTGGTGGGACTGATCCATCCCATAGAGACCATATTGCCCAATACGAGGATTCACTAACACAAGCGATACATGACCCTTTATAACTTTAGAGTCATATAGCTCTGGTAAGCTGCATTGTGTCTCAGTGTGGTGGCGGTGTTGCACTTTTGAGAGGTGTCTTTGAAGGATCGCTACTCTTCACAATTTTATCTTTCTGGACTTTTTTTTGGGACATTATTTTCTGTTCTAAATTTGTTGACACTTTTTTGTCACTTCACTTAATTCTTTGATTGTATCGCAGCACAACTTTGTAGCGCGGCACAACAAACCGGTAGTACTGGGTAAATGCCAAGGTAAAAATTAGAATCCCTTGGTACCTGTGTGCCCTGAGTTGCTCTAAATATCCAATGTTTATTTGGCAATAAAATCATGATTTATAAGATACTATATCAAGAAACTCCTTAAGACTTATAATCTTTCCCCGTTCCTATTTTTTTTGACCTTGAAGTCTCTGCTTTAGATAAGTTACAGCATTGTGTTTTGGTTTGAATGGGAGAACTTTACATATCTTTACTGCCTGCTAAGCTTTTTGCATGTTTTAATATGGACGCCACACGGTAGTGTTGCAGGTTTCACATCCATTTCTAAAGTATGTGCAAGCTATTTACATTTTTATATGGTTTAGTCGAATGAATAATGAATTATGGTTATAACAGCTGGGGTTGTGAAATTCTGCATGTCTCAGTAAGGGCTCTGTTTTGTGCATTTCTATTATGTTTTAAATAGTACAGTAAATTTGTTTGAATACAGCAGAGAAAATGGGAGAAAACAGCAGAAGCCAAATGATCATATTATTTACTTATAAGGAGCTAAAATAAGGAAAATACCGGGGTCCTGGCTGTGTTTATTACCACCACAGACATTCTCTCTGTGTATACATGGGGGCTTCTTTCAAAACACACCTATACATTGTTCTTATTTTATATACATTGGCCTTAGAGTTTGTTAATTTCTGTGCACATCATGGGACATTTTGGATTCTTCAAGTCAGTGGTGGTGGTTGTTGAAGATAAGAAGTCCAAGAATTGACCACTATTCACCCATGCCCCTAGCTTGCAGGGGTTAGCATTCCCCAGTTGGCAGTGCCAGGACAAGGTCATCCAGTGCCCAGATCAAAATGGCAATCTGTGCTCCACCCTTTCCTGGGTGGAGGAGGTGAAAGAGCTGAAAATGGTGCATGCATTGTGTCATGCCGAAATGTATCTAATATTTTGGGCATGTGCTGAAATAGTGCCAATGGTTGTGGTACAGTGCACAAACTGAAGAGTTTAATATTATAGAATAAATATGGGGCCAACAGTTGCAAAGTAATAAGTGTACAGGAGAGGTGAGTCAGGAGGAAGTAGAGAGGAGACGTTGCTGGAAGTGGCAACAGAGGAGGTCATACGGATTTCTGAAATGGTAAAAGGCTACTCTATGGGATAAGGATACCAGGAATCGCTAGGAATATCTAGCACTTGAGCCTAGTTAAACCCAATACAAGATTACTGAGGAGTCAATCGGCTAATCTATGGGAATAGATCACCTGGAATCTCCACATACCCAGCATTTGAGCCCAGTTATATTTAATATAAGGTGAGTGCCCAATCACAAGGGGGTGCATGAGTAGGAATAAGTTGTGACACCCTGGTCACCCACTTGGTTTCGGGGTCACAGCCACACTCTGGTGGCTTGAGCACACACAAAAGACTGTTTTGCACTAATTATCACTGGATTTTATTGGACACTATAATCATCAATATACAGTGGGTACGGAAAGTATTCAGACCCCCTTAAATTTTTCACGCTTTGTTATATTGCAGCCATTTGCTAAAATCATTTAAGTTCATTCTTCTTCCTCATGAATGTACACATAGCACCCCATACTGACAGAAAAACACAGAATTGTTGACATTGTTGCAGATTTATTAAAAAAGAAAAACTGAAATATCACATGGTCCTAAGTATTCAGACCCTTTGCTGTGACACTCATATATTTAACCCAGGTGCTTTCCATTTCTTCTGATCATCCTTGAGATGGTTCTACACCTTCATTTGAGTCCAGCTGTGTTTGATTATACTGATTGGACTTGATTAGGAAAGCCACACACCTGTCTATATAAGACCTTCCAGATCACAATGCATGTCAGAGCAAATGAGAATCATGAGGTCAAAGGAACTGCCTGAAGAGCTCAGAGACAGAATTGTGGCAAGGCACAGATCTGGCCAAGGTTACAAAAAGATTTCTGCTGCACTTAAGGTTCCTAAGAGCACAGTGGCCTCCATAATCCTCAAATGGAAGACTTTTGGGACGACCAGAACCCTTCCTAGAGCTGGCCGTCCGGCCAAACTGAGCTATCGGGGGAGAAGAGCCTTGGTGAGAGAGGTAAAGAAGAACCCAAAGATCACTGTGGCTGAGCTCCAGAGATGCAGTCAGGAGATGGGAGAAAGTTGTAGAAAGTCAACCATCACTGCAGCCCTCCACCAGTCGGGGCTTTATGGCAGAGTGGCCCGACAGAAGCCTCTCCTCAGTGTAAGACACATGAAAGCCCGCATGGAGTTTGCTAAAAAACACCTGAAGGACTCCAAGATGGTGAGAAATAAGATTCTCTGTCTGATGAGACCAAAATAGAACTTTTTGGCCTTAATTCTTAGCAGTATGTGTGGAGAAAACCAGGCACTGCTCATCACCTGTCCAATACAGTCCCAACAGTGAAGCATGGTGGTGGCAGCATCATGCTGTGGAGGTGTTTTTCAGCTGGAGGGACAGGGCGACTGGTTGCAATCGAGGGAAAGATGAATGCGGCCAAGTACAGGGATATCCTGGACAAAAACCTTCTCCAGAGTGCTCTGGACCTCAGGCTGGGCCGAAGGTTTACCTTCCAACAAGACAATGACCCTAAGCACACAGCTAAAATAACGAAGGAGTGGCTTCACAACAACCCCGTGACTGTTCTTGAATGGTCCAGTCAGAGCCCTGACTTAAACCCAATTGAGCATCTCTGGAGAGACCTAAAAATGGCTGTCCACCAACGTTTACCATCCAACCTGACAGAACTGGAGAGGATCTGCAAGGAGGAATGGCAGAGGATCCCCAAATCCAGGTGTGAAAGACTTGTTGCATCTTTCCCAAAAAGACTCCTGGCTGTATTAGATCAAAAGGGGGCTTCTACTAAATACTGAGCAAAGGGTCTGAATACTTAGGACCATGTGATATTTCAGTTTTTCTTTTTTAATAAATCTGCAACAATGTCAACAATTCTGTGTTTTTCTGTCAGTATGGGGTGCTATGTGTACATTCATGAGGAAGAAGAATGAACTGAAATGATTTTAGCAAATGGCTGCAATATAACAAAGAGTGAAAAATTTAAGGGGGTCTGAATACTTTCCGTACCCACTGTATATTTTTTACACATTTTTTTGTATTTATATGCATTTAGATATTTAATATATATTTATTCACTGTCATTTATTAATTATTTACTATTATCTTATAATGTATGGATTATTATAAAGGATTAGAAACTATTGAGCTAAACTAGAGCACTCTAGCACATAGCACTTTCTTATAGCACTATTGTTTTTAACACATCTTCAGGATTATACACAGCACAAATATTTTACCTCTTAACGACGGATATATATAATAAGAGCCGGTTCACACAGGCGCGACCCGACTTTGCCGGGCGACCTGTGAAGTTGAGGTGCGCAGCTCGCACCGCGACCTCAGAGCGGCATGCACGGACTTCATATCATTGAAGTCAATGCAGGTCGCTCCAGGTCGCCCCAAAGTAGCTCAGGACCCTTTTTCTAAGTCGGAGCGACTTGTGTCTCTCCTATTAGAACGGGTCCTGTGCTAATCTATGGCAGGCGACTTGTCAGGCGACCAGGTCGCCTGACAAGTCGCCCCAGTGTGAACCGGCTCTTATATATATATTTTTTTTAGGCAGATTTTTATTTTGCGCAACACTATTTTATAATTAATAAGTGTACATGCTTTGAGGGTGTCACTGGAAGGAAAAAAAAGTCCTTGTGTTGATGGAAAAATGGTGCTGGTAGGTGGGATCTATGGGGTGCCTGGGACTATAAGGATGTAAGGGGGCTCTGAGGGAGGAAGAGTGTAGGGGCTCGTGAGGGGCATTCTGAGGGGAACATGGGCAGACTCTTCTTATTCCCATCTTGGGTCGTGTGGTATGTCACTCTGAAGGAGAGCATTCTGCCCTCACTCCCTAGTGGTGCCGTGCTGAGATGGAAGTGCATTCTCAGCAGCTGTCCACTCTCTTCTGCCCACAATAGGCTGCAATTGGAAAGGGGAGAGCAGATTCCTCCCTCCAGCAACTATTGGGACCCCATTCCTTATGGCAAGATTGAGAGTGAGGTTGGAGTGGCTGAAGCTCCCAATGTGCCCAGGGCACGTTCCCCTTCTGTCCATCACATCTCCTTGTCTTAGCCCTGGTCCTTGGGTTCACTTCACTATTGAAGGCTAAAGAATAAACAGGTAACCAAAAGAAATACCGAATCTTCTAGCAAAGATGTAGTCCATGCACAGGTCAATGTGCTAGTGGCAGACAGAAAGACAGACAGACCATCATGGTTGACAACAGACAAATGTGAATCAGGCCCAAAAGGATAAGCTGAGCCTGTATGAGTATTAACAACCAGAGTTGGAACCCAAAAGAAAAGTATGGGAGTTTTTTTTTTTGGGGGGGGGGGGGATAGTGCTTAGCTAGGTGGATACACCATTGGTCTGATGCTTCATCTGTCCCCCGCCTGCTCTAAGACTGAGAACTGAGCGATCAAATACCACTAATCCCACTGAGCAGAGAGCTGGTGACTATCAGTCATTGGCTTTCTGCTCTACCCCCCCCCCCCCATCTTTGAAGCGCTGGGCAGTGGATGGGGCGGGAGCGGCCGGCTCAAGCTCTCGGTGGCTCGCTAAGAGGCTGAGCCAGGTGCCAGTCCAGGCATGCGGGCGGATCCTGACCATATGGTCACAATCTTTCCCGAGCCTGAACCGGCTCTGTGATATCAGCCAACAACGGGCTTCAGCCCGCTGTCGGCTGAAAATGGGTCACAGGAGTGCAGAACAAACTGCACTCCTGTGATCCACAGAAGTACAGCCAAATGAGCTTTGACTGTATTTCCCCTTTACAGGATATCTAAACTGAGGAACAAAGAATTAATATATTGCAGCTTATCAATTCTTAGTTTTCCTATTTCAGTACAAGAACATGTTTTGCAAGTACAGAAAAATTACCAACTGGTCTTGCCAGAATGTCAGTATCATTTTGCCCTGAACTAATATTTCAAACAGTAGTATTAACTTTCCTAGTTATCTTCTGCGAACTACAGAATGTGTCCTTCCCATGTAATGCAGATAAGAGGAGAAAGTGTTTGTAGTCCGAATCCTGGTCCTGTGAGTACAAACACTGCTCCTCCAGAACACAGTGAGTGAGCATTGTCACTATAGCGCAGGATGTGTGTTACTGGCAGGATCGCCAGGTAAAATAAATAATAAATAATAAAAACAGGAGCTAATGCAGCCAGGTCACCTAGTAACTAGTAAGCTGCAATGTATTACATTTCTGTTTTTGGATTTAGATATCCTTTAACACTACAATAGATTGGGACACAAATAAAGGATCGCTTGACACAGCTCCAGCAAACAAATATAATTTTGGTTACAATGATCCTTTAAATAAATAGCTTTTTTTTTTCTTTTTTAGCATTTATTTATAATTACCATATTGATGTACTAACATTTTTCAAGGGTAAATAAATCAAGTTGAATAACTCTTTCCACATAAATGAGGTCTGCTATGGCACTAAACCCACGACTGTAAAATCAATCTGTATATGCAGTAAAGCATGATTGTTATACTCACTGTTCCACCTAAGGGGTTAATCTTCTCATCCTTTGTGTAAAATGGCTGTTTAATCCTATCTTCTCTGATCCTCCCCCTCTTTTACTGTCCTCAATCCATCTGCTGATTGAAAAGAGCCTTGAGGGAACTCTGCACATGCTCAGGTGTGTATGGTTTGGTATATATATAAGAACAATGTAGCGCTAATCATCAGTAAAAAGTTCTCAGAAAGATTAAAAAGTCCATGTAAAGTCCCAATATGATCAGATGAAAAATGTAGCGAATCCGTGATACCACCACCAGACACCCAGTTCACACTGACCCTTACCACATAACGATGATCCCCATGACAGAGATCCCAAATGCCAAAACTAGACTCAGTAGGACTCGATATGTATCCTGGATAATATACGTCCTTCTCTGGAAGTCTCAGGTCAGTAGTCACAGGTATGTAGGGAATGAAGCACAAAGCAGTATCATAGCGCAAACCATTTATTAACCAGATCAAAATAATAGATTAAAAACACTTACAAGGATCCAATCATAACGAGCATGTAAAGCAGTCCAAATTGTTTCCAAGCATGTTCCGCCACGGCATTCCACCAAAATGATGGCCGCCACGTCTCCTCACTGTGGGCGAGCGTGTCCACTGTGACCGCCCGACGTACGTTTCGTTACACTGAACGTCTTCAAGGGGCGCGGTCCGGCAGTCGTCACAGCTCTAAATACCAATGGGGAGAGAGCGGATATGGACGGTGACCCGGAAACCGGAAGTCGACCCCGAAACCGGAAGTGACCCGGAAACCGGAAGTTGACCCCGGAACCGGAAGTGACCCGGAAACCGGAAGTCGACCCCGAAAACCGGAAGTTAACCCGGAGACAGGAAGTCACCTGCGTTCCACAACCAGGAAGTGAGCAGGATGTGCAACTAATAGTATATATGAAGGGAATAAACCCATCTTTTATTCGCATTATATGCCAGATCCAAAATATTCATGCGGCCATATATATTACAATAGGCATAACGAACAGAATATAAGATTAACATTAATACTGTCAGTAGAACCGTCCACTAGTAGAGAAAACGACGCCATCTAGTGGGCATATAGCGGAACATGCTGCAAACATTACAATTAAAAGCCATACACACACATATTAAACAATAAGAGAAATAAAAATAAATAATACAACGTATAAGCTGCAATATATTAAGACTATGGGAATAAGCGGAATTAAAAAGGTAAAAAATGTGGAATTAAGAAATGTGTCAGGAATTTTTAATAAAGGCATTGAGGTCCCACTCAATATTCAACCCCCTAGGGGTATGGCACCTCATCTTAAAAATCCAATTAGTCTCAAGTTTCGAAACTCCACGTGTCATATTACTGCCTCTCCAATTCCCAACGTATCTGTCTATCCCCAAAAACAAAGTCCCAGTAGGGTCTCTGTTATGGAACTTGTCATAATGACGCGATACGTTGTGCTTGGGGCAGCCCTTGACTATGCTGGCCACATGCTCCTTGAGCCTCACTTGGAGCTCTCGGATGGTGCGGCCAACATAGTCAAGGCCACATGGGCAACGAATCAAGTAAACCACGTGTGTGGTGGAGCACGAAATAAAAGGTTTAATCTTAAATTCCTCTCCTGTGGAGCCCGAAGTAAAACTCTCAACACATCTTCTCCTTTCTTTATTGAGTTGACAAATCGCACATTTTCTGCATCTATAGAAACCCCCCTTCTGCTGGAAGAAGGACACCTTCTTTGGGGGGTCCCTAATGTTCGGGGCTACCTGAAGTTTTAGGGGTGGGACTCCCCTGTAAATGACCTGAGGTTGTTGTGGTATTAATGAACCCAATACATTGTCATTCTGCAGAATGTGCCAATGTCGACGCAAGATTTTTTTCACAGAGAAATATTGCGTAGAGAATGAGGAGAAAAAAGCAAAATCAAATGCCTTTCCACCACCGTCTCTAACTCTGGGCTGTAACAAGTCATCTCTGACCCTCCTATCAGCTCGAGTGATGGCGTCATTCAAAACCGCCTCTCCATAGCCTTTCTCCAGAAATTTATTCTTTAGCACCTCTGCTTCGCCTAAAAAATCCTCACGGCGTGAGCAGTTGCGTTTCAAACGTAGAAACTGACTGACAGGAACGGACTCCAACCACGCCTTATGATGGCAACTTGTGGTGTCTATGAATCCGTTCCTGTCAGTCGGCTTAAAAAATGTTGAGGTGAGAATCTGTCCTTCCTCCACACGAATACGCAGATCCAAAAAATGAATCTCGGTATTACTGGACTCAAACTGAAGGCTAATACCCCTCTCGTTTGCATTAAGATCTGCCATAAAGCACGACAATGAGTCCGGGCTACCGTTCCATAGGAAGAGGATGTCGTCTATGTACCTACGCCAGAGCACAAGCTCCGGCCTAGGCACACCTAAGACAACATCCTCCTCCCACTTGCCCATAAAAAGGTTAGCCATACTGGGGGCAAACTTAGCCCCCATGGCCACCCCTCTATTCTGCAAGTAGAACTGGCTGCCGTACCAGAAGTAGTTCCGGGTCATAGCAAAGTCAAGGAGTGTAAGAATGAATTCTCTTTGCAGGCTCAACAAGCTACCCCTTTCCAAGAAGAAAGAGACAGCTTCTTTTCCATGTTGATGAGAAATAATGGTGTATAGAGACGAAACGTCCGCTGTAACCATTATATAACCCTCACTCCAAGTAATATTTTGAAGATCATTAATCATCTGCATCGAGTCGCGCAAATAAGAGGGCAACTTCGTGACCACTGGCTGCAGAAAATGATCAATATATCGGCCCACCCGGGAGGTGATGGAATCTATCCCACTGATGATAGGCCGCCCGGGTGGGCAAACAGGATCCTTGTGCACTTTCGGCAGAAAGTAAATTACAGGGATCCTGGGAGCCGAGGGTACTAAAAATTCCCTTTCTTTCTTGGTCAATAACCTTCTATCAAAACCCGTTTGGACCAAATCTACAAGTTCCCGCTTATATCGCTTGGTAGGATCACCCCTTAAAGGGATATAGGTTTCCCTATCGGACAGAAGCCTCTGCATCTCTGTATCATAGGCGGTGGAGTCCATTATGACAATCCCACCGCCCTTATCGGCTGGTCTAACCATAATGTCCGTTCTTTCCTTAAGCGATTTGAGTCCTCGATTAAATGCCGAGTCCATACCACACTTCTTAATTGGGAGGTCTTCAATATCCTTAGTAACAAGATCCCTAAACACCGACAAAGTCGGTGGTAGGGATCCTGGGGGATTGAACGTAGAGGCGTTACTAAGATTCGTACTCTTAATCCCCATATTGTATTCCTCTCTGGTGGTTATTGGGTTAGTGGCAAAATGCCTTTTGATATTGACCTTCCTAATAAATTTTTGAAGGTCAATAAAAGTCCCAAATTTATCAAAAGGCTTGGGGGGGGCATATTTGAGGCCTTTATTGAGAACATGTTTCTCATCATTAGTGATGATTGCTGAACTCAAATTAAAGAGTCCTCCATCTTTCAGAGCCGCCTCTTTTTTGTGACGGAGCCTCTTCCCCCCTCTTGTCCCCCTTTTCCTTGATTTTTTCTTCTTTTTGTTTTCGGGGTGGCCCCGGGAAAAAAACGCTGATCCGACTCCCATTGTCGGTCTTGATTATGTCCCCCTCCACCACCCTGAGACTGACTAAAGTGGTGGGGTGCCGATCCCCAAGGACCCCCATTAGGAGCATTCGACCACGCCTCTTGACTATTTGGAGGTCGACTATTCCCAGATGGGTGATTGGTCATATATCTTGGGGGTTCTGTTGGTACATTAGCCAATGGAGCAAAGCTGTTTGAGGTGCGTACCATACCCTCTTGTACTCGTGAGTAGGTACTACGTCCTCTACCCCTACCTTTTCCTCTTCCTCTACCCCTTCCCCACCCCTGTTGTTGCCATTGGGCTGGTTGGGGGAGAGGTGTATAAGGTGGTCTAACAGCCTGCTCCACTTGAAACCCAACTTGGGAGGGAAGACTAGCTGATACCTCCATTTGTTCAGATTCTACATTATCCGCTGTGGCAGTTTTGACAGCTTCCCACTTAAAAACTTTATGGGCATTGTAGTCCCCCAAATCCCTAGCATATTTTTTCCGTTTCTTATTTTTTTGTTCTAAATCCTCTTTTTCCAGATGTTTTTTTAAGAGTTCTGATTTCTTCTTATACTCCTCTTTATCTTTAAAGGTTTCTAATTTTCCTTTAATGATATTAATATCCTCGTCTAATTTAACAAGCTTCTGTCTCTTCTTGGTGAGCATAAAGCTCAGCAAGCTGAGACCAGCCTTGTTAAAGAATAGATGCCATTCTTCAAAGTCTGTTATGTCTGTCTGTGGGAAGACTTCCCACCTCAGGCTTCTGGGGACCATGCCAACGGCCAAATATTTTTCAAAAAAAGCCACATCCCAGTTGGCATGGAGCTCAGCTGTCATCAGGTTTTTCAATCTCATGAACAGCCCCCCTAGATCATCTGAGGCGGTATCAGACGAGGAAAAAGTACCCGTAACATCTATGATATGAGAGGTGCGAAACTCAAAAATATCCATAAATGATAGGTAAAAAGCGTCTAAAATGTATGTATAAATATAATTAAATATTTGAATAAAAGCAGCAGCACGAATAAAATTCAAACAATCGATAATAAAGAAAATTGCTGCGCTAACTGAAATTCAAAGCTTCAAACATACAAACTTCAGAAGTTGGTAATAAAATCCAAATAGAAAAGCTGCTACACAGAATCTGGAATAAAAAACAGATCTAAAAGCAATATAAGAACAATGTAGCGCTAATCATCAGTAAAAAGTTCTCAGAAAGATTAAAAAGTCCATGTAAAGTCCCAATATGATCAGATGAAAAATGTAGCGAATCCGTGATACCACCACCAGACACCCAGTTCACACTGACCCTTACCACATAACGATGATCCCCATGACAGAGATCCCAAATGCCAAAACTAGACTCAGTAGGACTCGATATGTATCCTGGATAATATACGTCCTTCTCTGGAAGTCTCAGGTCAGTAGTCACAGGTATGTAGGGAATGAAGCACAAAGCAGTATCATAGCGCAAACCATTTATTAACCAGATCAAAATAATAGATTAAAAACACTTACAAGGATCCAATCATAACGAGCATGTAAAGCAGTCCAAATTGTTTCCAAGCATGTTCCGCCACGGCATTCCACCAAAATGATGGCCGCCACGTCTCCTCACTGTGGGCGAGCGTGTCCACTGTGACCGCCCGACGTACGTTTCGTTACACTGAACGTCTTCAAGGGGCGCGGTCCGGCAGTCGTCACAGCTCTAAATACCAATGGGGAGAGAGCGGATATGGACGGTGACCCGGAAACCGGAAGTCGACCCCGAAACCGGAAGTGACCCGGAAACCGGAAGTTGACCCCGGAACCGGAAGTGACCCGGAAACCGGAAGTCGACCCCGAAAACCGGAAGTTAACCCGGAGACAGGAAGTCACCTGCGTTCCACAACCAGGAAGTGAGCAGGATGTGCAACTAATAGTATATATGAAGGGAATAAACCCATCTTTTATTCGCATTATATGCCAGATCCAAAATATTCATGCGGCCATATATATTACAATAGGCATAACGAACAGAATATAAGATTAACATTAATACTGTCAGTAGAACCGTCCACTAGTAGAGAAAACGACGCCATCTAGTGGGCATATAGCGGAACATGCTGCAAACATTACAATTAAAAGCCATACACACACATATTAAACAATAAGAGAAATAAAAATAAATAATACAACGTATAAGCTGCAATATATTAAGACTATGGGAATAAGCGGAATTAAAAAGGTAAAAAATGTGGAATTAAGAAATGTGTCAGGAATTTTTAATAAAGGCATTGAGGTCCCACTCAATATTCAACCCCCTAGGGGTATGGCACCTCATCTTAAAAATCCAATTAGTCTCAAGTTTCGAAACTCCACGTGTCATATTACTGCCTCTCCAATTCCCAACGTATCTGTCTATCCCCAAAAACAAAGTCCCAGTAGGGTCTCTGTTATGGAACTTGTCATAATGACGCGATACGTTGTGCTTGGGGCAGCCCTTGACTATGCTGGCCACATGCTCCTTGAGCCTCACTTGGAGCTCTCGGATGGTGCGGCCAACATAGTCAAGGCCACATGGGCAACGAATCAAGTAAACCACGTGTGTGGTGGAGCACGAAATAAAAGGTTTAATCTTAAATTCCTCTCCTGTGGAGCCCGAAGTAAAACTCTCAACACATCTTCTCCTTTCTTTATTGAGTTGACAAATCGCACATTTTCTGCATCTATAGAAACCCCCCTTCTGCTGGAAGAAGGACACCTTCTTTGGGGGGTCCCTAATGTTCGGGGCTACCTGAAGTTTTAGGGGTGGGACTCCCCTGTAAATGACCTGAGGTTGTTGTGGTATTAATGAACCCAATACATTGTCATTCTGCAGAATGTGCCAATGTCGACGCAAGATTTTTTTCACAGAGAAATATTGCGTAGAGAATGAGGAGAAAAAAGCAAAATCAAATGCCTTTCCACCACCGTCTCTAACTCTGGGCTGTAACAAGTCATCTCTGACCCTCCTATCAGCTCGAGTGATGGCGTCATTCAAAACCGCCTCTCCATAGCCTTTCTCCAGAAATTTATTCTTTAGCACCTCTGCTTCGCCTAAAAAATCCTCACGGCGTGAGCAGTTGCGTTTCAAACGTAGAAACTGACTGACAGGAACGGACTCCAACCACGCCTTATGATGGCAACTTGTGGTGTCTATGAATCCGTTCCTGTCAGGGGGTTGAATATTGAGTGGGACCTCAATGCCTTTATTAAAAATTCCTGACACATTTCTTAATTCCACATTTTTTACCTTTTTAATTCCGCTTATTCCCATAGTCTTAATATATTGCAGCTTATACGTTGTATTATTTATTTTTATTTCTCTTATTGTTTAATATGTGTGTGTATGGCTTTTAATTGTAATGTTTGCAGCATGTTCCGCTATATGCCCACTAGATGGCGTCGTTTTCTCTACTAGTGGACGGTTCTACTGACAGTATTAATGTTAATCTTATATTCTGTTCGTTATGCCTATTGTAATATATATGGCCGCATGAATATTTTGGATCTGGCATATAATGCGAATAAAAGATGGGTTTATTCCCTTCATATATACTATTAGTTGCACATCCTGCTCACTTCCTGGTTGTGGAACGCAGGTGACTTCCTGTCTCCGGGTTAACTTCCGGTTTTCGGGGTCGACTTCCGGTTTCCGGGTCACTTCCGGTTCCGGGGTCAACTTCCGGTTTCCGGGTCACTTCCGGTTTCGGGGTCGACTTCCGGTTTCCGGGTCACCGTCCATATCCGCTCTCTCCCCATTGGTATTTAGAGCTGTGACGACTGCCGGACCGCGCCCCTTGAAGACGTTCAGTGTAACGAAACGTACGTCGGGCGGTCACAGTGGACACGCTCGCCCACAGTGAGGAGACGTGGCGGCCATCATTTTGGTGGAATGCCGTGGCGGAACATGCTTGGAAACAATTTGGACTGCTTTACATGCTCGTTATGATTGGATCCTTGTAAGTGTTTTTAATCTATTATTTTGATCTGGTTAATAAATGGTTTGCGCTATGATACTGCTTTGTGCTTCATTCCCTACATACCTGTGACTACTGACCTGAGACTTCCAGAGAAGGACGTATATTATCCAGGATACATATCGAGTCCTACTGAGTCTAGTTTTGGCATTTGGGATCTCTGTCATGGGGATCATCGTTATGTGGTAAGGGTCAGTGTGAACTGGGTGTCTGGTGGTGGTATCACGGATTCGCTACATTTTTCATCTGATCATATTGGGACTTTACATGGACTTTTTAATCTTTCTGAGAACTTTTTACTGATGATTAGCGCTACATTGTTCTTATATTGCTTTTAGATCTGTTTTTTATTCCAGATTCTGTGTAGCAGCTTTTCTATTTGGATTTTATTACCAACTTCTGAAGTTTGTATGTTTGAAGCTTTGAATTTCAGTTAGCGCAGCAATTTTCTTTATTATGGTTTGGTATATATGGCTGGGGAGTTGCATTTTTGGGGGAAAGTACATATGATCAGCACAGGGCCAACAAGCTTTAAACAGACACTGATAGAAGTCACAAGACTGCTATATACTTACATAGTTACATAATTAGTGAGGTTGAAAAAAGACATCAGTCCATCCAGTTTAACCTATCATGAGTGTGTGTGTTTGCTGTTAACCGTACATTGTACACCCCTGTATGTTGTGGTCTTTAAGGTGCCCATCTAATAGTTTTTTGAAACTATCAATGCTCCCTGCTGATACCACTGTTTGCAGAAGAGAATTCCACATCCTTACTGCTCTGACAGTAAAGAACCCCCTACGTACTTTAAGGTTAAACCGCCTTTCCTCTAGTTTTAGTGAGTGGCCACGTGTCTTATTGTATTTCCTTTCTCTGAATAGTTTGTTCCTTATGCTAGGGTCGCCAGTACAGTATGTGTACATTGATATCATATCCCCCCCCCCCCCTTAAGCGTCTCTTCTCCGGAGAGAATAAGTTCAGTGCTTGTAGTCTTTCCTCATAGCTGATGTCCTCCATTCCCCTAATTATTTTTGTTGCCCTTCTCTGGACTCTTTCCAGTTCCATCACATCCTTCCTGAGGACCGGTGCCCAGAACTGGACGGAATACTACAGATGTGGCCGGACCAGAGTCTTGTAGAGATGGAGAATAATCTCTTTATTTCTGGAGTGAATCTCCCAGTATTCTGTTGGCTTTGTTTGCAGCGGCTTGGCATTGCATGCCACTGCCAAGCCTGTTGTCTACCAGTACCCCCAGGTCCTTTTCCATCTTAGATTCACCCAGAGGTTCCCCCCCTAGTGAGTAGCTTGCTTTCTGGTTTCTGGCACCCAAGTGCATTACTTTATATTTTTCAACATTAAACCTCATCTGCCATGTAGTTGCCCACCCCATTATTTTGTTCAGGTCCGCTTGTAAGGTTTCCACATACTGCATAGAAGATATTGGCATGCTTAGTTTAGTATCAATCGCAAATACTGAGATTGTACTAGATATCCCCTCCTCTAGATCATTTATGAATAAATTAAACAGGATTGGTCCCAGGACAGAACCCTGGGGGACCCCACTTTCCACACCCGCCCAATCCGAGTACTCCCCATTAATCACCACCCTTTACACTCTCCCCTGGAGCCAGTTCTCTATCCAGGTACTCACCTTATGGTCCATACCTACCTTCCTTAGTGTGAACAGTAAGCGTTTGTGGGGAACGGTGTCAAAGGCCTTCGCAATGTTACCCGCGATATATCTCGGCCCTTTTTTAAATATTGGTACCACGTTGGCTTTTTTCCAATCAGCTGGCACCATACCCATCTGTAAACTATCCTTAAAAATCATGAATAATGGTCTGGCAATCACCTGGCTGAGCTCTTTAAGAACCCTCGGGTGCAAGCCGTCCGCTCCCGGTGATTTATGTATGTTAAGTTTCTCTAGTTTAGTTTTAAGTCTATCTTCTGTTAGCCATGGCGGTACTTCCTGAGGTGTGTTGTTTAGTTTGGCCTTACAAGCTGGGTTAGTGTAGCCCCCCCAATTCTTTTGTGAAGACTGAAGAGAAGAAATGATTTAACACTACCGCTTTTTCCCTGTTCTCTGTGGCCAAATCTCCCTTGTCGTCTTTTATGGGGCCAATGTGTTCTGGCCTCACTTTCTTACTATTTATATACTTAAAGAATTTCTTGGAGTTCTTTTTACTCTCTTCCGCTATATGTCTCTCGTGTTCTATTTTAGCCGCCCTGTTTTCGTCTTTACATTTCTTATTACACTCTTTGTAATGCTTGAATGCTGCCAATGACCCCTCAGTCTTGTATTTTTTGAAGGCCTTTTCTTTGGCATTAATATGCATTTTTAAGTTGGAGTTTAGCCACCCAGGGTTTAGTTTTGATCTTTTAAATTTATTTCCCTTTGGAATGCACTGGTCAATCCCTTTGTTTAATATGATCTTGAAGCACTCCTATTTTTCCTCCGTGTTCTTTGTTTCCAGGGTTCTATCACATTTGATATTTTCTAGCAGAGAGCGCAGTTTTGGGAAATTGGCTCTTTTGAAATTCAGTGTCCTTATATTACCCTTATGTCTCCTATTACTATGATAAATACTGAATCTAATTGACCTATGGTCACTGTTTCCTAAGTTGCCCCGTATTTCTATATTCGTGAGTAGGTCTGTATTAGTGGTAATCAGTAGGTCAAGTACCGCATTGTTTCTTGTCGGTGCATTCACCATCTGACCCATGTAATTGTCCTGCAAAACATTTAGGAACTGCCGAGCCTTGGCTGAATGCGCGGTTCCTTCTGCCCAGTATATATCTGGATAATTAAAGTCCCCCATTATAATGACATTTCCCATCCTTACTGCCAATCCTATCTATAAAAGGAGGTCCGCCTCCCCCTCCTCCCTCTGGTTGGGGGGCCTATAGCATACGCCCAATATTACCTTCCCCATAGTGCCTTCCCTTTGAAGTTCTACCCATAGGGATTCTGCCTCGTTCATAGCTCCATTATTAATATCATCCCTCATATTTACCTGTACACTGTTCTTAATATACAGACATACCCCTCCCCCTTTTTTACCTTCTCTATCTCTGCGATAAAGGGAATACCCCTGAATGGTCGCCATCCAGTCATGAGAGCTGTCGAACCAAGTCTCAGTTATTCCCACAAAATCTAAGTCCTCCTCAAACATCAACAGCTCCAGCTCTCCCATCTTGTTGGCCAGGCTTCTGCTGATGAGAAAAGGTATTTAGCAGTTTAGATTTACTAAAATAATTTAATTTCCATAGTTACATAGTTACATAGTAGTTGAGGTTGAATAAAGACAATCGTCCATCCAGATCAACCTGTTGTAGGTGTGTTTGGCTGTAATTATTTCCCATAGCCCTGAATGTTTTGATCCTTGAGATGTATGTCCAAGAGTCTTTTAAATGTAGCCATACTTCCCGCAGTTACTACCATTTGTGGCAGAGAATTTTTACAATCTTGTAGCCCTTACTGTAAAGAACCCCCTGAGTAGCCTGAGGTTAAAACGCTTCTCTTCTAAGCGCATTGTATGGCCTTGTGTCCTCATGCATTCTATGCGACTGAATAGTTTTTTTTCTATGCTGAGATCACCGTTGAGGTATTTGTAAATCGCTATCATGTCCCTTCTCAGGCGTCTCTTATCCAGGGAGAATAAATCAAGCGCTTCTAAACGCTCTTCGTAATTAAGGTCCTCCAATCCCCTAATTAGTTTAGTTGCCCTTCTATGGACTCTTTAGCTCCAACACATCCCTCCTGAGGACTGGCAACCAGAACAGGACAGAATACTCCAGATGTGGTCGGACTAGTGTTTTATAAAGTGGTAGAATTATAGATTTATCTCTGGAATACATCCCCTTACTTATGCATGCTAATATTCTGCCGGCTTTGGCAGCTGCAGCTTGACATTGCATGCTATTGCTAAGTCCATGTTGTGTGTACTGTGGAAGACCAGATATACTGAATGCAGGGTCCTGAGTTTAGTAACAGTTAAAGTATAAATTTAGTTGGCCATTCTCTTAACGCTTTCTAGTTGAAGGGTAGCTTTTGTGGATTGCATAAATCTATCAACTCACTAGGTCCAACTCAGCTAAGCTCCAATCATTGTATCCTTTTCTTGGCACCCCATAGACACAGGGGAAAATGTAGGGGCTGTATATCTATCTCACACTTTGTCTGCCAGGCCAAAGAAAAGCAAAGCAACTGGTTCAATTTGGAGTATCAGCAGTTCTATTGCTCAGAACCCATTGGAGAATTGGGCAAACTGACCAACTGCAAACTGCTTACTACTACCTAAAACAGCAAGCAATCAATCGTTACATTTACCTGGACTTGTTCTGTAATGTTAATGACATTTCACTACTTATCCAAGTTGCTTTCCCAGTTCAAATGAGTTTTATAAATATACCCTAGAATCTATAGTTGTTGTCATCAAAAGGGCGTTACCAGGGCCGGGACAAGGGGTAGGCAGGATGGGTGGCTGCCCTGGGCATTGTGGTATTATGTGAGGTTTGGGGGCATCCAGGGCCGGGACAAGGAGTGGGCAGGAAGGACGGCTGCCCTGGGCACTGCGGCACCATGTAAGGTTTGGGGGCATCCAGGGCGGGGACAAGGGGTGGGTAGGAGGGGTGGCTGCCCTGGACACTTGGGTATCATGTGAGGTTTGGGAGCATCCAGGGCCAGGACAAGGGGTGGGCAGGAGGGTGGCTGCCCTGGGCACTGTGGTATCATGTGAGGTTTGGAGGCATCCAGGGCCAGGGCAAGGGGTGGGCAGGAGGGACGGCTGCCCTGGGCGCAATAGTTTATTGCAGGGATGGGGGCACCCTGAACCTAACCCTAAGAGAATGGGGGGGCGCAGTTTGGCATCTTTGCCCTGGCTGCTGGATGGCCTTGTCCCGGCACCATTGCATACACAGTTTGGGTAGACAGAACACTGTGTTCACAGAAGGTGTAAAAGAGGCCATCTACGTCAACAGCCATCAGCCGATGGAACAGCCATCCATAAACAGGGGTGGGGGCCTCCGACACCAGCTTTCGCTCATTTACTGTACAATGCCATTTTAACACCTTTACCCTGGCAGTTTGACAACATTTCAGACCTTCAGCCATGTAACTTAAACAATTACCACCTGTCTGAGACTTTACAACACCTCTGTGATTTATAATGTACATATAAACAGCATGTAATCATTGACAATCAACCTGTTCTACCTTGGACAATTACAATGCCTTGACACATTTCATGTAACAGAAGCACCAGACCATTAGTCAAGTCCAAAGATCTTTAATTAGTTCATCTTGCAATTACAAAATAGAATAGTCCAATGCATTTCAAGGCTTCATAACATTCCCTCTTCTTCAGGGCTTAGATAATGTGTGGATCTAGAGTTGGAGCATTCGTTTAGCAGAAAAGCTGAAATTGATCTGAGCTATACTGATATTTTCAAGCCACAGGATAATTGGCATCTTCATTTTTTCCGTCTTTAGTAAAGGAACCTTCTGAGCTTTACTTTCTTATCTTCCACAACAGATTTGATCATCATTTTAATTTGACTAAAAAAATGTTTTAATTAAAACTTCAGCCCCTGTAGTCTTCTAAAACGGTTTGAAAAATGTAAAGGCCTCCTCTTTCCGGAGGAAAGGAAAGTAAAGCTCAGAGGGTTCCTTAGCTAAAATCAGAAGAAAAAAAAAAAACAGATGCTAATAATTTTTCCTCTCTAGATCTACTGATTATCCATGCCCTGATGAAGTGGGAATTGTATGACCCCCTGAGACATGCTGGCTGTTGCGTTTAGTCTCAAAATAAACAAATTAAAGCTTTTCTGGGACTCGTTGTATCACAGTACTGGATGGAAGTCAGGAACGGGAGCTGCCAGAGTTAACTGTTCACATTAACAGCAATTGATTGGTTGCTAGGTAATTGGAGTGGTCCTAGCAACCAATTACTAGCTTGTTAATGTAAAAAGGTAACTCCAGCAGCTCCCGCCCTCCATCCAGTACCGTGACATCTCTTGCTCTCTGCTCTGCTGCATGGTGTACACCAGTGTAACGTAGGTGACTGCTACCTACACTGTGTGCGTGTGTGTGTGTGTTGGGAGGGGGGGGGGGAGTTCTAGGTTGTATATAACCCCCGAAAAATTTAACAAAAATCCCCATGGTGTTGGAGAGGGTGTGACCAGGAAGGTACAATGGCGCATATATGGTGGGACTGCCCCAAGATGGGGGAGTACTGGCGAAGACTGCAGCAGTATATAAGTCCCGGTTCACACTTGTGCGATGCGGGAAGGCTGCGAATTTGCAGCCTGTTCCCGCATCGCAAATGCACATCTGGCAGCTCACACTGCCATATGCGATACGCAGAGGGTGTCAATTAAATGTTAACGACACCCCCAGTTTGATCGCATATCGCAGTGCGATCTGACAGTTCGCACAGGATCCGATGGCACAAGTGTGAACCACTGTGCGATCCGATCCTGACGCGGCTGAAAAAAAGGGTCATGTGCGAGTTTGGTGCGGATACAGTGCGAATTCAGCCATAAAAAGTGTATGGTTGAATTCGCATCCGCACATCCGATCGCATGTAATGAAGGAGCAGTGCGCTCCGAATTACATGCTATCGCCGCACTCGCAATAATGTGAACCGGCCCTGAAAGAGATTACGGACACAGAGATTAAAAACAACCCATTGATATGTCTATTCCACAAAACAAACAAACCAACAAAACAATACAAATACAATACAAAACAATACAGGAACACAGTGGTGCCACATTTAATAAATGCAGCAAAGGGAGTAATCCCCCCAAAAAATGGCAAAACCCAGAAATCCCCATACTAAAAGAGTGGTTTAAAAGAGTTGAGTACATTCAGGAAATGGAATATCTGAGTACTAATGAAGAAGATCAGCTAGAAAAGTTTAATACAATCTGGGGAAAATGGTTAGAATTTAAAAGAATGAAGAAATATGCAGAGATAATGGGGTGAATAGAAGTGGGGGGAGCGAGGAGAAGGAGAAAAATGTAAGAAGAGGAAGAGTGAGGGCAAACTATGAAGGGGAGGGGTTATTTTTTCTATTTACTTTTGTACACAAATGTAGTAATTGTATTTAATATTTTGGAGTTATATAAATAAATAAAAAAATAAAGTAAAAAGATGACACTGGTTTGAGTGGGGGGGGGGGGGGGGTGATGGGAAGGGGGCAGAGGGCACTGCTTTGGGGGGGCACAGGACACTGCAATGGGGGGGGCGGACAGAGGAAACTACATTGAGGGGTGTGACGTGAAGGGGACACTTGGGAAGGGGGCAGAGGGTACAACAGTTGGGGGATTATTGGGTGATGTGAAGGGGCACAGAGGACACTACAGTGGGGGTGATTTGAAGGGGAGCAGAGGACACTGCTATGGAGGGCACGGGACATTAGAGTGGGAGGGGGAGATGTAAAGGAGAAAGAAGAGACTGCTATGAGGGGGAGAAGAGGACACTACAGTGGAGGGGGGGGGGATGTTATGTGAAGGGGGTAGGACACCGGTATTGGTATGCGGAGGAAGTAGACACTACTCTGGGGGGGGAGCAGAGGGCACTATTCTGTGTTTTTTTATTGGGGAGCCTTGGTTTCCTCTATGTTGTCCAGGAAGATCTCAACCTCTGAAAGGTTGCCCAACCCTGTGCTAGAGCAACCCACCAGAGCTAGTGAGCTTCATGGGGCTAATTTCTAATAATACTGTGATATTGATAATATTAAACCTCTTCAACACACTTTTTTTTGTATCTGTTTATGTTGGGTTTTACTTATAATAAACAGATAACAAACAGGTTCATCTGGTCACCATAGATATGTCAAAAGGCATAACATAGATGCTTCTATATATCTTTATTATAATCAAGATACAGAAATACTGCAACAGTTTTGTGTCTTTTACATCATCTACAAGTCTTTTACCACCTTATTTGAATATTGCATGTTAAACCTTAGGTGTCTTCTTTGCACCATTCAATATCAGAGCAGATGCTTGATCTGACCTTGCAATGGGGTTACCAAAGAATGCACCTACTTGCGCATAAGCTTTATTTGTTTAAGGTATTAACTCAAAGTAGGGGTCCACTTGAGAAAAAAGAGAAGACATAAGAAAGTGATGAGAAAATAAAAGAATGTGATTATGAACAGGGGTAGTAGCCAAGAGTGTAGAAGAAGAGGTGAAGAATGGAGAAGTCACTCCTTTCTGGCCTCACAATTCCTTGATGAATATTGGATCCACGGCTCCCACATTTTATCCAATGTTTTTTGTGATGATTGGATTAGGGCAGTGATGGCGAACCTTGGCACCCCAGAAGTTTTGGAACTACATTGCCCATGAAGCTCAACTCCACTGCAGAGTTCATGATCATCATGGGAAATGTAGTTCCAAAACATCTGGGGTGCCAAGGTTCGCCATCACTGGATTAGGGTAACTGAGCTACACTTGGGGCTATAAACTTGGGTATGTTCCTGACACTAAAACTGAAGAAGCTACTTGGATGTTGTGCTGAAATGTCTCCGAAATTACAGATCAAGTCAGTTGATTGTGATTAACTACTTCTAGATATATCATAACCTGATTAAATACAAAAAAACCTTCACCAACACTATCTAATACATTTATTGATTATTACATGCAATACCTGTTGACTTGTTGAATTGTATTTCTATCTGTGATTTGGCCTTGAAATCCCAAAAGGTCATCCACCTTTAATTTGCCCCCCTGTTCCTGCCAATCTTCTGTATTACCAGCACCGTGCCTAACAGTGCTTGACTGCTTGGTTTGCTTCGGACAAGACAGCTTGCCTTTGGGATCCCATTAGTTTTCATAGCGGGCTGTTTCAATCAGGTGTAGTCCGGTCTTGGAAACCTATTGAAAAGCAATGGGTTTCCAAAGGCATCCAACATAGACAGGACTGCTTCAAGTGGTGGTAGTCACCTCTGAGCAGCTTAGCGGCACTGGTAACCACTTCAGAACAAATAATTTGTTCACCCCCTATGGACCAGATCGGCTCTTACATTTCAGCTATGTGCCTTTAACATTGTCATTACTTATGATAACAAAGAGATATGACTCAGATTTTTATTTTTAAGATAAACAAGCTTTTCTTTTGGTAATATGGTGTTAAACCAATTATGTTTTTTCCTATGTATTTTGAAGGAAAATATCAGTTAAAAAAAAAAAAAAAAAAAAATTTTATTTCCAGTTTTGACAGGTAACAGTTTCAAAACTATGAGCGTTACTGTAGATTAATTGAATTAATATGATTTTGCTGCTACAAAACATGGGGGGAGTTGTTTACAAATTAATTAAAGGTGGTTTTCTGCATTTTCATTAACACAATACCACACACTGGCTCAATTTACAAAGCTAAAACAATTCATTCAATGAACGTAACAAAAATGCAAACACAAATAGGTATGAATCTCAAGTGTGCAAAAAATGAATGAAACAAAATAAAAAAAAAACAAAAAATTGAGAAAAGCTTTAGGTAAGAGACAAAGTTGAAGAATTAGCTTTTTTTTTTTTCTTTAACCACACACAGAATATTACACATTGGCTTGATTCACAAAGCTGAAAAATCAGAATAAGGATCCGTAATTTAAAAAAGAAAAAAAAAACTGTTATTTTTTTTATCATAGTCCAAAGAGTATTAATATTTAAAGACACCTATCCTTGCATTAAGCTTCAATGAACATAATAAAAATTGCAAAAAAAAAAAAAAGTATAAATCTCAACTGTAAAAATAAGCCAATAAAGAAAAAAAAAATATTAAAATAAAATTATATGGTGAAAAGCTTTAGCTAAGTGTCAAAGGGGGGAATTAGTTAGGTAATGGTAACGGGGGTGGGGGATTAACAATGTTTAGATAAGAAGCAATTTTTTTTTAATTATTATGTTATAAATTTGGAATTAGTGAAATAAAACATTTGAATTTCCCCACATTCCTGTAAAAATTGGGAGGCTTTGGTGACCTTTTCGTGAAATACATTGGAGTCAACGGAGAAAGCTAAATTAAAGTAGAGCTTTATGCAAATCTTTTATTTTTTATATTTTTTGGATAGTAAAGCTGGATACACACTATACAACTTTTGTTGGTAGATTTCCATTAGATTTACCTTCAACTATGTAGTGCAAGGAGGGCCTTCCTGATTGCATACAAATTGAAAGTGCTTAGATCTGACCTCATATTATTTGGTTTTGGTAAGTCTAAAGGAAAAAAATCTAAAGACAATTGTATAGTGGGTATCCAGCTTTACGGAGGGTCATAACACCTTTTTAGGTTTTTTTGCCATCTGTGTCCCATTGGGGAGATTTTCCTTCACTTCCTGTCCCATAACCAAAATAGGAAGTGATAGGAAGTGAGAAAATCCATCTTTGTCCCCATTGGAAGATTTTTCTTCTACTTTCACTTTTTTTTTATTTTGGATAGTGTAATGGAGGGTTTTTGGGGGCCATCTATATCCCATTGAGGAAATCTTCCTTCATTTTCCGTCCTATAGACAAAACAAGAAAGTGAGAAAATCCTTGGTTGTCACCAAAACATTGGATGATTTCCTCTCTCTTACTGTTCTGGGGCCAACACAAAATTATGGATTTTCTTCTACTTGCACTTTCTATGATAACAGTAAACAGGACAAATAGAGAGGGTACATCCCCCTAATGGGGACACAGACAGCAATAAAAACATGACAGGGGTTCTAAACATTCTCCACTTTATCCAAAACTAAAAAAAAACGCTTTGCCTTTAGTTATACTTTAATGTGCTTTTTTGGCCATATTTATGGACCACTTGAGCATTAAATAGTTCATGAGGATTATAGAAGCTCCTCTACACTATCCTGGACCTGTTCTTGGCCAAAAGCAGATCCCTTTTGGCCTCATTATTTCACTTTTTTAACAGAAAGAAAAATAACAGAAAGCAGGGGGGGATGTAATGTATCGATCGGAAACATGAATAAATGTAAAAAAAAAAAAAAACCCACAAATACAGTAAAAACTAAACAAAATAAACCAAATTGCTCCTAAATACGTAAAAAAGCACTCTTCTAGAAAAATATATTTTTATTTAGTGAATTTGAGTGTTTCCACCAGGGCAAAATTGGTAAATGAATGGGTGGATCAATTCTGCCAAAACCACTTTGCTTAACACTTCTTTGTTTACTGTAAATGAAGACTGCAAATGTTTATCCTGTGAGTATTCAAGCAGGATCATTTCTGATTGGCTGCTGCGTACAAATTGAGACTTAAGCTGTCCAGTTAGAAGTGTATCCCAACAGATAGTCCTATTGCGTACCTATGACAGAATAAAATAGACAAAACTGACCCAGCAGGCAATGATAGTTATGGGCCAATAGTCAGATACAGGAGGTGGGAGGAGATGGAACCCTGGAGGTGGTCATTGGTTCACTAACAGAATTTACAGATTTTTCAGGTGAATGGGGGTGATTTTCAACAAATCCAAAAACACAGTTTTGATTTAAATGAATTTCCCCATTATATAATTTACAGTAGAAAGACCACAGGTTAGAAATACCCAGTAAGTGGTGGTCACAAGTGGGAAGCTCCTGCTGCTTACACATGGGCATCTGCAGAACTTTTTCCAGGGGGGGCATCATTTTAGATCAGCCATGCTCCACCCTTTTTCAGCAATGTTGTGACGATACTCACCATCACTGGGAGTGAAAGACAGATACGTAATGGACACTGAGAACATGGTTTGGATTGCTTCAAATTGGTTCTGTGTTTACACTTATGATAATGTGTATTGAACTTCAATGTCAGAGACAGGCACTCCCTATTGTCTGTGCATTGAGGTGTGATGTGGATTCTGTTAAGCCTGTCTGTCCCATTGTTAAATGTTAATGAACTCACATATTGTTTCTGTCCAGATGGCTAGATAATTAGTTCAGGTAAATTATATTTCTGTATACAATGTCATCTGCATATGATAATGTAATCAGGGGGATGTCCATGCTGTATATAAACTGTGTGAGAATGTTCAATAAAGGAGAACGTTCCAGAAGAAGCAAAGTTGTCGGCTAGCTTTGTATGGGGGCAGCTGGAATATTTGATATCTATGTTCAAGGCTGAACGTGGCACTATACTGACGGAAGCCCACAGACACAGTGTGGGTCGCTGTTCCATTAAAAATGTCATGAAGGGGAGGGGCTAAGTCATTATCACATAAAGCGCAGGCATTCAAAGGTTTGAGAAACCTGATGAAAAAGCAAAGCTGACCCTCTCTGTTTTGGGTTCGTGCAGGCGGAGCATGCATGCACGTGACGTCAGCACGTACTGTGACGTCACGTGCCGTGCCTCTGTGCATGGGGCCACAAATCTCCTCAATTTCCTTGCCCCCGGCTCCCCCTCTCCTGGAATGATAGCATCAGGGCCTGGGGCTGAGGGCAGTGGTCCGCGCGGCTGCTGATGTCAGTCACCGCACAAGCTGCGACTCGCGAGTATTTCTTTTCAAAAGGGGAAAAATAAGCTGCTCTTTACTAGTTTTCAGAGCACTGATTGCTGCTCACGTGACCCGCCACCTCTTTCGGCCTCTCCTCCCCCGGTAAGCAAGTAGTTAAGCATTCAAGCTGAAGTACCAGCAAGACAGCCAGGCAACTGCCAGTTTCAGAACTAGAAATAAGCGGTGATTTCTCTTGGGTTTCCTTCATAATACGCCAATGAAAGGAGCCAATAAAGTGGAAATATTGGTAAAACTAAACATGCCATTTATGATGTCGCTTGTCGCTGGAACTGACGCAGCTTTTTTTGTTTTTCTGAGTCTCTCCTGTATCTTAGTTTGTATTCCTGTTGCTCCTGCAGGTAGATCCATTATATTCTCTCTTCCTTTAATGGGCCGAGCTATCCAGCAAAAAAGGTCAGTCACGGGACAAACCATATTACACCAGTGGTGGTGCTTACATCTTTCATCTCATATTCATATGATTTAAACTTTTCTTTAAAAAAAAATTAATTGCTGTAACTGCTAAACCACTTCTGGACCGGTAGGATTTGCCCCTTAATGACCAGGCCATTTTTCGAGATTCGGCACTGCCTTACTTTAACGGAAAATTGCGCGGTCGTGCGACACTGTACCAAAATAACATTTATGTCCTTTTTTTCCCACAAATAGAGCTTTCTTTTGGTGGTATTTGATCCCCTCTGCAATTATTATTTTTTTTGCGCTATAAACAAAAAAAGAGCGACAATTCTGAAAAAAAAAAAAAAACAACAATATTTTTTACATTCTGCTATATAATATTCCCCCCCCCCCCCCAAAAAAAAAAATTAAAAAATCTAAATTTTTCATCCTCTTCGGCCAATTTGTATTCGGCTACATATTTTTGGTAAAATCGCAATAAGCGTATTTTGATTGGTTTGCGCAAAAGTCTACAAACAGGGAAATATTTATGTTATTTTTATTTATTTTTAAATTTTTTTACTAGTAATGGCGGCCATCTGCAATTTTTAGTGGGACATTGTGGCAGACAGATCGGACCCCTAATTCACATTTTTGACACTTTTGGGGGGACCAGTGACCAGTTACTACAGTAATCAATGCTAAAAATATACACTGTTACTGTAATAATGGCATTGGCAGGGAAGGGGTTAAGCTAGGGGCGATCAAAGGGTTAAGTGTGAGCCTCGGGGAGTGTTTTATAACTGTATGGGGGTTGGGCTTGTGAAATTAACATAGAGACCTGTGATCCTATATTGAAGGGGCTCTGTGATCATTTCAGGGAGAAGAACGGTCAACTGTGTTTACAACAGCTGCCCGTCCTTCTCTATCAGCAGGGGGCGATCGCAGGTGCCCGGTGGCAATCCCGGCCGCCGGCCCTGTCCATCGACAACCCCGCTGTCTAGTGTGCGCGCTCGCCCACCAGCATGACGTCGTTTCGCACAGCGGAGCCAGCCTGCCACAGTAAAACTGCGGCGGTCAGTAGGCGAGTGGTTAGTAGTTGGTTAAGTGGCTAAAAAGTGCTACTTGGGGTTGGGTTTTAATTTGCTTGTAACCCTAAGCAGAACTCCCATTTATGACTCCTTGTCAAGAATTTCCTGTTGGGTACTTTGCATTCCAGACCAGGTGTGGTCAGGTTTCAATCATCCAGCACCATCTGATATCCGAACACGTAAAACTACATGTTGAACAGATACGTAATAATTATAATATATATTGTTTGTATTTTCATACATTATATATATATATATATATACACACACACACACATACACACCCAATATATATATATACATATAGAATCAAAGGATTTTACATTTTACATTCTTCAGTTACTTCCTGGTTTCTAGCCTGTGCCAAAATGATGTCATCCATCCCAGCTGTCTTCAGAAGAGGAGGAGGGGTTTCCTCAGCTAAGCACACTCTCCTGACTGCATGCCTGAACTAAGGGCAGATAGATTCCAGGAAGTAAATGCTCCATGAATCATGTGCCCTTACTCAAAATGGCAGTGGCTAGAAATGCTAGGGGGGTGTTTTTCAAAGTGCTTTTTTCAACAAAATAAAACATGGAGACGTGGATGAAGGGGGGAGATTGCTTTGAATATTTAAAAAAAAAAATAATTATAATATTTTCAGTTTGTGGTGCTCAGATACAATTTAGTTCTGCTTAAACCACTTCAACCCTGGAAGGTTTACCCCCCTTCATGACCAGGCCATTTTTTTTTACACCACTGCGTTACTTTAACTGACAATTGCGCAGTCATGCTACACTGAACCCAAATAAAATTGAAGTCCTTTTTTTTTTCGTACAAATAGTGCTTTCTTTTGGTGGTACTTGATCCCCTCTGCGGTTTTTATTTGTTGCGCTATAAGCAAAAAAACACCAACATTTTGAAAAAAAAAAAAACACAATATTTTTTAGTTTTGCTATAAAACATATTCAATAAAAAAAAAAAAATGTAAAAAATCAAATGTCTTCATCAATTTAGGCCATTATGTATTCTGCTACATGTTTTTGGTAAAAAAAAAATCCTAATTAGTGCATATTGATTGGTTTGTGCAAAAGTTATTGCGTCTACAAACTATTTATGGAATTTTAATTTTTTTTTTTTTTTTTTTTACTAGTAATAGCGGGGATCAGCAATTTTTTTAGCAGGACTGCCATATTGCAGCCGACAACTCTGACACTAAGTGACACTTTTTGGGGACCAGTGACACTAATACAGTGATCAGTGCTAACAAAATGCACTGTCACTGTAATAATGACACTGGCAGGGAAGGGTTTAACATCCAGGGCGATCAAAGGGTTAAATGTGTTTCCTAGGAGTGCTTTCTAACTGTGTGTGGGGGGGTTCTTTGACTGCGGGAAGACAGAGATCTGTGTTCCTGCTTAGCAGAAACACAGGATCTCCACCTTCCCCTCACACAGAATGCTGATCTGCCTGGTTTACATAGGCAGACCACCATTCTGCCTCTCTCACCAAAGATCACTGGGTGTCGGTGAGCATCAGGTCCACTGGACCGGCTGATTGGCTCGCGATGTGTCCAATCACATGGGGAGCGGGTCGTTGGCGACTTGCGTGCTCACCCCAGACCCAGTGCATGAAATGACGTACAGATACGTCATTTTGCGCAGGAGGGCTGCCCTGCCATAGTAAATCTTTTTTATTTCTTTTTTTTTCTGGGTTTAGAACCTATTTAAGGAAGTAATTTGGTTCCAGCTATAACCCAAATAACCACAAAAAAAAAAAGCACATTAACATAAAAAAGAAAAAAAAAAAAAAATGCACCTAAATGTACTTTAATGCATTGGCAAGTGCAAATGGCCGCTACACACAACGCACGTGGTGTTAATCCAGTCTATATTCTAGTTACAGATTGCAGCATATTTCTTTAGTTTTTATTTTGCGCACAGTTCCACTTTAACGCAAGAATGACTTTGTCAAAGAAATGAAAAATAAATTCAGACTCAAGTCTTTGTGTGTAATTTTTCCTGATGCTGTATTGAAACATATTTTTTATTTGCTTACCCCGTGTCGTGATCATCTTGATTTTTTACTTCAGCTGAATCATAGCCAGCATGAATGATATGTTATGATAAGAGGCCTTGAACAGAAGAAAATACATATTGATACATTTTGTGGAAAAGCAAAATTGCCCAAATACAAGATTTTTTTTTTCCTGCATAATCTTCGTCTTTTTTCATGGTAGTCCTATTGATCCTTTTTTGCTTTTTGTTTTTTTTATCAAAAACTGCATATTAGAAATGGAAAATTCTCAACACTGGAAACAACATGTTAACAAGCATTTAGCTTGACAAAGAACACGGCTCGTTCCAAACTGCTGCTTACTGAAAAAATGTGATTTGTATACCTGCACCTGGATTTATAAGTAGCATAGCAACATCCTTTGATTCTATATGTATATAAATATATTGGGTGTGTATGTGTGTGTATATACAGTAAACCCCCCTCCATTGCGGGGGTTACGTTCCGGACCCAGCCGCGAAAAGTGAAATTCCGCGAAATAGAAAAACCCTATTAAAATGCATTGTAGGCATGATTTTTTTACTGTCACTGTACGTGTAGAAGCATTTTAAGGTCTTTAAACACACTTTTAAAACAATAGAAACTCATATAAACACATAAAATATACTTAGAGACAGAGCAAGAGCTATGAAAAACACAAAAATCTTTCATTTTTAATGATTTATATAGTAAAATAACATTACAAAAAAAAACGCGAATTACCGGGACCGCAAAAACTGAACCGCGATGTAGCGGGGGATTACTGTATATTGTAACATGGGGGACTGTTAGCTCAGTGGCAGATGCGTTTCTCCAGCGATTCACTGTAGTCAGGACTGTAGTTTAAGGGCATGGCAGCACATTTTTATTAAAACAATAAGGAAAGTCCATAACATAGTTTTTCCCACGCAGGGGTTCTTCGCCAGTAAATACAAAACTGAAAACACTAGCCCACCTGGCTCTCTCGCTCTCATGCAGTTTTTCCTCAGCAGTATCTCTGCACTTTATGCTGGTCTCCAGACCATGGACTTTCTGAAGCTTGACAGCTACACTGTGGCCTTGGTCCTCAGGCCGTCTCCTGTCTCTTCAGAAACACACACACGTGTTCTGGCTGCCACCTGCAGCCACTGACTCCCGGAGAGTATTGGAGTCCTCCTGACTCCCCACAAACAGACCTCCTGTCTGTTGGCTGAAATAGTCTCCAACTGGGAGCCCTGAGGTTTTCCTAAACCTTCATTATAAGGGCTGTGTGCACCTGAGCACACACCCTGCTTGTAATCAACAAAACATGGACACAGAGTTGGAGATTCTGTCCCTCCCAAGACACTATGAAATCTCCAAACTACAGAGTCCCTTTCAGGTATACCAAAACCTGGAGAAAGCCGCGAAAGCAGTTTTCTCCACTGCACATCTATGCGCTGTAGTCCTGCACAGAGCCAATGTGCACACTCTGTGTCCTTTAACCACTTACCGCATAGTAACGTACCGGTACGTCGGTACACTTTGCGGGTTTATACCGGGATGATGCCTCTAGTTAGAGGCATCATCCCGGTACCGTGGTTTGAAGCTGACGGTCGGCTTTCAGTCGGTACCGATCGATGCGGCTCGGGAGCCGCTCGATCGTTACCCAGGGGGGCGGGAGGGGACGTCCCCCCCCCCCTCCCGCCGCCTTCCGTGGCTTTGCCCGGGGCTCCCGTCCCACCGGGAGCCCCGAGCACCCAGCCGGCACGTCCGCCGGCTGGATGGAGTCCCGATGAATGCCGGAAACGGCATCGATCGGGGCTCCGATGACGTAACCCGGAGGCGGCGTCCATGACGTCACTTCCGGGTTACTGTGCTGCAAAAGGCGGCAAATTTAAAAAACGGCTGTATGCAAAAATGCCGTTTTCGGCGTTTTGCATACAGGGAAGTGTAGTGGAGGGGTCTAGGGTTTAGACCCTCGATCCCTCCATAAAGTGTACCTGTCACACATATTGGTGTCACAAGGGATGTTTACATTGCTTGTGACAGCAATAAAAGTGATCAGATTTTTTTTTTTTTTAAAATCTGTAATAAAGTTTAAAAAAAATAAAAAATAAATAGGAAAAAAAAAAAAAAAAATTTCGCCACCCCCGTCACCGTTAGCTCGCGCACAAAAAAAAGTCGAGCTACGAATGAAATCGCTGTTCAAACCCCACATGTGAGGTATCGCCGCGAACGCCAGAGCATGCGCAATAATTAAAAAAAAAAGAGCTACACTCTACCTCTAAACAGGTAACCGTTAAATAAATTTAAAGCGTCGCAGATTGAGATCTCTATTGACCGTAGTTTGTTGCCATCCCACGGGAGGGGGGAATTTTAAACCGTAACATGTTGGGTATCTATTTACTCGGCGTGACATCATCTTTCACAATATACAAAAAAAATTGGGCTAACTTTACTGTTTAGTATTTTTTAAATGCAGTGAAATGTGATTTTTCAATTTTTTTCCAAAAAAATGGCGTTTTAAAGACCGCTGCGCAAATACCGCTTGACAAAAAGTTTTGCAATGACCGACATTTTATTCTCCAGAGTCTTTGCTAAAAAAATATACATAATGTTTGGGGGTTCTAAGTAGTTTTCTAGGAAAAAATACTGGTTTTAACTTGTAAACAAAAAGTGTCCGAAATAGGGCTGGGAGTCTTGACCTGTCACAATATATATATATATATATATATATATATATATATACTGTATATATATGTATAATGTATGAAAATACAAACAATATATATTATAATTATTACGTATCTGTTGGAGGCAACATGTAGTTTTATGTGTTCGGATATCAGATGGTGCTGGATGATTGAAACCTGACCACACCTGGCCTGGAATGCAAAGTACCCAACAGGAAATTCCTGACAAGGAGTCATAAATGGGAATTCTTATCCTCACAGGACGTTCTCGCATAAACCTCCTGTTGTGAGGTATGGGTGTAGAGGAGCCACAGATAAGATCTCCTGGGGAGGTTATACCAACATCAAAGATGACCCAGGTCAAAAACAGTGATTCGTGGACAGATGGCGCCCCTAGTGGAAGAATATAACGTGCTTCCTGGAAAAATGAGATACTTCCTGTTGATTAGGAAGGGGGCATCTTATGAACTGTCATTGGACAAGAAGACAGTGGATGTTTATGTGGGTGGTGTCTGAGTGGGCTTTAATGGCGGATTGCCAGCTAGAATCTTTCTCTTTCTCCTTCCTGTGTGCTTGAGACCAGCTGAAAGATATCGAATCCCGAGGACGAATATGTAAAGTACTATCTGTGATTGTTTTGTCTTCTATGCTCTGTAATATTCCTTTAGTGTTTTGTGTTAGCATTTCTACTTTCTTTATACTAAATGAGATCCTTGTTTATTTAAGCAGTGTGTTTATTTTTATAGCTAACATTGTTGGTATACCCTCCATTAACCTTATCAGAGCTTTGATAGACTATTATAGGAATAGACAATAGAATACATGTTTATAATAAATAGGGGAGGGACAAAACCACCCCATATTTATTTCAGTATCATAATTCAATTATACACTGCTCAAAAAAATTACAGGAACACTTTGAAAATGCATCAATAGGGAAAAATATCATGGTGGATATCTATACTGGTATGAACTGGGTAATGTGTTAGGAAGGAAAGGATGCCACAACGTTTGATGGAAATAAAAATGATCACCCTACAGAGGGCTGAATTTAACTACTTCCCGCCCACCCTATAGGCGATTGACGGCGGAAAAGTGATCTCAATGCTGTGGAACAGAGTTCACAGATGAGGTTCCAACCTGGAGCTGATGGTGGTGAATGGACCCAGGACTGGGCATACAAGAGGGGCCAAAACCGCAGTACCCCTGAAAAAAAGAAGAATGGTAGGGCTCAAAACATAAAATATAAAAAGACGAAATTGAAAATGATAGACTATTGGAAAAATGGAAGGTGAGTGGGCTTGCAGAGAGCATGGCAGATGACAAATGCAAAAAAGAATTGCGTAGGAAGTGCAAAATAGCACTGAATAGATAAAAGGTGGTGAGAAGTAAACAAAAAATGAAAAGAGGTATACACGGAAATGTGTCTAACGGTGCAATAGAAACTGTCAATATCGTAATGCAGCAGAAGAGTGGATAAGAATGAATGATATTGAAAAAGTAACAAGAAGAAGTGAAAACAAGACTGTACCTGGGAGAGAGATCACTGGAGGATCCCAGAAGAAAGAGCAGCATGGTGGCACCCAACTGTGAGCCGGATCCTGTGAACAGGAAGTCCCCCCTCTCTTAAATGCTGTACCTGCCACTGAAGTCCTCTTCTACTCCTCCATGACCACATCACGGAGCTGGTGGATGTTAGAGACCTTGCACTCCTCCACCTTTCGTTTGAGGATGCCCCACAGATGCTCAATAGGCTGGAGACCTCTCTTAAATGCTGTACCTGCCCGGGGAGCCACCCCCCACCAGGCATCATGTGGTGGGGGAGGCTGACAATCAGCCTGAGCCCACTACGGACAGGCAAGCGGAATGACGGCGGATGGCCACCAAACATGCGGCATGTGTGGTATCCAGGTGACGTCATTAAGGCACGACGAGCGCCCCATTTACCCGAGTGGTGAAGTGTGAATAGAGTCCCTGACCAACCATGGACATAGACAGTGTTTGTCCAGGGTTGGTGTTTCTATGAAGTTTTGGCTGCACAAAAAATGGCCACAGCTAATTAGCCAGTTTGTATGTGGCCAAAGCACAGAGTGTTGCATCCAGAGGTGGCATTTAGCCGCCACTGAATGCACCAAACTAGGCACAGAAATTCAGCAGTCTGAATGTAGCCTTACATATGATCAGGTATTCGAAGCTTCATGTTGTGCACTAAACGTCTTAACAGTTCACTTTGCTATGTGAACAGTCTTTATGCCTTTAGTAATTCAACCCCCTTGGGTCAAAATGGTGATTACTTCTCCCATCAATTAGAAGTCTTCAATTCACCAAATATGCTGGCAATTCAAGCCCCCCCCCCCAAATGTTGGTTGTGGTGTTCTCTGGGCAGCAGGGTTATCAGACCAGGGTGACCCTATTGGGACCCAGGGAGTGATTTCACCCAAAGATTGTGACATCACCACCCTGCCTTTCCACCTCATCCAATCACAGAATTCTTTGCATTTATGGAGAGAATGCAAAATGCTCCCTGAATGGTGCCTGTTCTAAGCGAGCAACCTCCTGTGTTCACAATGCAGCAGGGCAGCTGCTTGTCCCAGGACTTGGAAGCTAGTGTTGATCATTGGGGTAGCGATGTCTACTACAGTAGCCAGCTTTCACGGGGATCCCACAGGTATGGTACATACATACTTACATTGGTCCAAGCTGGGAAGATTGCCATAGTAAAACGTCAACTTTACCACTTGACCTCCTGAAAATGTACCCCCCCCCCTTCCTGACCAGACCATTTTTTGCGATTACTTTTACTGACAGTTGTGCCATGTTGCGACGCTGTACCCAAATAAAGTGTATGCTTTTTTTTTTCTCCAGAAATAGAGCTTTCTTTTGGTGGTATTTGGTCACCTCTGTGGTTTTTATTTTTTGTGATATAAACAAAAACAGAGCGACAGTTTTGAAAAAAAATACTTTTTTTAACTTTCTGCGTAAAACATACCCGTTAAAAAAAAATGTAAGCAATCATTTTTCTTCATCAATTTAGGCCAATATGTATTCTGTTACATATTTTTGGCAAAAAAAATCCCAATAAGTGTATATTGATTGGTTTGCGCAAAAGTTATAGCCTCTACAAATTATGGGATGTATATATGGAATTTATTTTTATTTTATTTTTTACTTATGACTTATAGAGGGACTGCGATATTGCGGCGGGCAAATTGGACACCTACCTGTCACTTTTACCACTTTTTGGGAACTAGTGGCACTAATACAGTGATCAGTGCTACAAATATGCACTGTCACTGTACTAATGACACTGGCTATGAAGGGGTTAACATCAGGTGCGATCAAAGGGTTAACTGTGTACCTAGCCTGTGTTTCAGTGTAGTGGGGGAGGTGCTTTTACTAGTGGAAGGCATGAATCGGTGTTCCTGCTTTGCAGAGACACAGGACCCAGGCCTTCTGTACTGATAGATCGCCATTCTGCCTATGTACAGAACTAAGAACAAAAGCCGACCGTCTCTAAGTGTAGTCAGTTTAATTAACCACAATAAAACAGGTGCAAAAACCTGCTCACATAAAAACAAATAAGGATAAGCTCATCTGAATAGTAGCATGCCGAAATGGGGAGTCCGTGTCCAGGTAGTGTAACGCCACGATGATAGTGCAGGGGAGGAAGTGTAGTGTGCCGTTGCTCCGTCAGGCTGGATAGCCGGCGGCCCCCGGGTACCGCTCTGCTCTTCAGACACTTGTGACACAGAGACACCTGCGTGACGTCACCGATCAGGCAGCCAATCACATGATGCGTTTCAGAGCATGCGCAGGAGCCTCACCGGGCGTGCGCGCTCTTTTTTCAATGCAGAGAACGATCAGCGGGTGCCCGGAGGACATTGAGTCTGCAGTACCTCCTGATCAACGCCCTCTGTGCAGATTCAATGTGCAAGGGAGCCGCTGGCAGCCCACACTCGTCCCTAATACCTGGAAGTACAGGATCACCTATACAGTGCCTTGCGAAAGTATTCGGCCCCCTTGAACTTTGCAACTTTTTGCCACATTTCAGGTTTCAAACATAAAGATATAAAACTGTAATTTTTTGTGAAGAGTCAACAACAAGTGGGACACAATCATGAAGTGGAATGACATTTATTGGATATTTCAAACTTTGCTAACAAATAAAAAAACTGAAAAATTGGGCGTCGTGCAAAATTATTCAGCCCCTTTAATTTCAGTGCAGCAAACTCTCTCCAGAAGTTCAGTGAGGATCTCTGAGTGATCCAATGTTGACCTAAATGACTAATGATGATAAATAGAATCCACCTGTGTGTAATCAAGTCTCTGTATAAATGCACCTGCACTGTGATAGTCTCAGAGGTCCGTTTAAAGCACAGAGAGCATCATGAAGAACAAGGAACACACCAGGCAGGTCCAAGATACTGTTGTGGAGAAGTTTAAAGCTGGATTTGAATACACAAAGATTTCCCAAGCTTTAAAGCGGAGTTCCGGGCACAAAAACAATATTTTTTTTTTGTGCCCGTCCGCTAGTTCAGCCTAACCTGAAAAGGAATTGGATAGTTAGATTTTTTTTTTTTAAAAACTCACCTTGTAATTGACGATCGTAAATACTCACCTATGACAGCTTCCTCCCTCGGAGCCGCGGCTCACCCCGTCACTTCCTGTCTCGCTATGATTCCTGGGAGCTGAACGTCATAGCTCCCAGGAATCAATGCGCCGCACCGGCCCCGCTCGTCATTTCCGGGCGACGCCGCATTCCCCTGCTAAACAGCTTCTGGGCATGCCCAGAAGCTGTTTAGGAATGCGGCGCCGCACCGGAAGTGACGAGAGGGGCCGGTGCAGCGCATTCTGGGACACGAAGACGCGGAAGAAGACGGAGAAGAGGACCGCGCCGGCTTCAGCTGCCCACAACCGAGATGGAAACGCTGTGGAAGAAAACTTCTAAGTAAGTATTTCTTCTAAAAGGTAAGTGCGAACCGGGACAGATCAGAGGCTAGCCATTGTGGAATGTGCTAGCCCTGACTGTCCCGGGGGTATGTTCAAAAAAAAAACGATTCTCTGCCCGGAACTCCGCTTTAAACAACCCAAGGAGCACTGTGCAAGCGGTGATATTGAAATGGAAGGAGTATCAGACCACTGCAAATCTACGAAGACCTGGCCGTCCCTCTAAACTTTCAGCTCATACAAGGAAAAGACTGATCAGAGATGCAGCCAAGAGGCCCATGATCACTCTGGATGAACTGCAGAGATCTACAGCTGAGGTGGGAGACTCTGTCCATAGGACAACAATCAGTCGTATACTGCACAAATCTGGCCTTTATGGAAGAGTGGCAAGAAGAAAGCCATTTCTTAAAGATATACATAAAAAATGTAGTTTAAAGTTTGCCACAAGCCACCTGGGAGACACACCAAACATGTGGAAGAAGGTGCTCTGGTCAGATAAAACCAAAATCAAACTTTTTGGCAACAATGCCAAACATTATGTTTGGCATAAAAGCAACACAGCTCATCACCCTGAACACACCATCCCCACTGTCAAACATGGTGGTGGTGGTAGCATCATGGTTTGGGCCTGCTTTTCTTCAGCAGGGACAGGGAAGATGGTTGAAATTGATGGGAAGATGAATGGAGCCAAATACAGGACCATTCTGGAAGAAAACCTGATGGAGTCTGCAAAAGACCTGAGACTGGGACGGAGATTTGTCTTCCAACAAGACAATGATCCAAAACATAAAGCAAAATCTACAATGGAATGGTTCACAAATAAACATATCCAGGTGTTAGAATGGCCAAGTCAAAGTCCAGACCTGAATCCAATCGAGAATCTGTGGAAAGAACTGAAAACTGCTGTTCACAAACGCTCTCCATCCAACCTCACTGAGCTCGAGCTGTTTTGCAAGGAGGAATGAGCAAAAATTTCAGTCTCTCGATGTGCAAAACTGATAGAGACATACCCCAAGCGACTTACAGCTGTAATCGCAGCAAAAGGTGGCGCTACAAAGTATTAACTTAAGGGGGCTGAATAATTTTGCACGCCCAATTTTTCGTTTTCTTAGTTTAGGCTTTTTTTCTTTCTTTAGCTTCATCTGGTGATCTGGTCTCAGGGTGGCTACCCTCACTCATCCACATTATCTATGGAGGAGCAGTTTGGCCACCCTTGGACAGTTTCAATAATAAACTGAGCAGAGGGTAGTGTTGGATGGGCTAGCAGAATTAGATCAACTTGTCTAACAAATTAAAGCTAACACTTTTTAAACAGATACAGCAACTTTTTAATTTTTTTTAAATTTATAGGATAAAGATTTTACCTAAATGAATAAAGGCTGATCATTGTAAATACATCAGCTGGGAATGTACCGTATGTATGCTTCACAAGCTGAGTGTCAAGTTTCTGATGACCCCCAGAGGTGTACCCCTCCTGCACAACACCTCTGATTTCAGCCCCCGCCATGCTTCCTAGGCTGCACTGTCCAGGTGTTGCCAAGTAGAGGGGAGGGAGACCAGCAAACATCTTGCTGCAAAGATCCTGTAAATGGCAAATATAACATTCCTGGTTTCAGGTGTTACCTATTCTGGCCCCTGTGGTCAGGGAAGAAGCTAATGGAGTGTGATCTGCACTCCATTAGCTTCAGTGGAGGTCATGTGAGACATGTCTCGTTATAAAGAACCTGTCACAAAGACATCATATCACAGTGGGGACTTTTGGTCCCCCATGTGACATAAATAACATTTTAGTGGAAAACAAAAGAGTAAAAAAATAAAGTTACACCCAAACACTTAAAACGCCCTTCACCAAAACATATTGACAACGCCTTGCCCCATGTACATGCACATACAAACGTAAAAGCTCCTGTCAGCGGCACCTACATATGAAAAGTTTGCTTGTGTTACACAAAATGGGTATATGGTGGGTTTTGTTTACAAGTTAAAATCACTATTTTTTGGTAGAAAATTACTTAGAACCCACAAACATTATATAGTATCTAATAAAAGTGAGTACACCCCTCACATATTTGTAAATATTTTATTATACCTTTTCATGTGACAACACTGAAGAAATTACACTTTGCTACAATGTAAAGTAGTGAGTATACAGCTTGTATAACGGTGTAAATTTGCTGTCCCCTCAAAAGAACTCAACACACAGCCATTAATGTCTAAACCGCTGACAACAAAAGTGATTACACCCCTAAGTGACAATGTCCAAGTTGGGCCCAATTAGCCATTTTCTCTTCCTGGTGTCATGTGACTCGTTAGTGTTACAAGGTCTGAGGTGTGAATGGGGAGCAGGTGTGTTAAATTTGGTGTTATCGCTCTCACTCTCTCATACTGGTCACTGGAAGTTCAACATGGCACCTCATGGAAAGAACTCTCTGAGGATCTGAAAAAAAGGATTGTTGCTCTACACAAAGATGGCCTAGGCTATAAGAAGATTGTCAAGACCCTAAAACTGAGCTGCAGCACGGTGGCCAAGACCATACAGTGGTTTAAGAGGACAGGTTCCACTCAGAACAGGCCTCGCCATGGTCGACCAAGGAAGTTGAGTGCACGTACTCAGCTTCATATCCAGAGGATGTCTTTGAGATAAGACGTATGAATGCTGGCAGCATTGCTGCAGAGGTTGAAGGAATGGGGAGGGGGGGGGGGGGGGGTGAGCCTGTCAGTGCTCAGACCATACGCCACACACTGCATCAAATTGGTCTGCATGGCTGTCATCCCAGAAGGAAGCCTCTTCTAAAGATGATGCACAAGAAAGCCCACAAACAGTTTGCTGAAGACAAGCAGACTAAGGACATGGATTACTGGAACCATGTCCTGTGGTCTGATGAGACCAAGATAAACTTATTCGGTGCAGATGGTGTCAAGCGTGTGTGGCGGCAAACAGGTGAGAAGTACAAAGACAAGTGTGTCTTGCCTACAATCATGGTGGTGGGAGTGTCATGGTCTGGGGCTGCATGAGTGCTGCCGACACTGGGGAGCTACAGTTCATTGAGGGAACCATGAATGCCAACATGTACTGTGACATACTGAAGCAGAGCATGATCCCCTCCCTTCAGAGACTGGGCCGCAGGGCAGTATTTCAGCATGATATTGGCCCCTAAACACACCTCCAAGATGACCACTGGCTTGATAAAGAAGCTGAGGGTAAAGGTGATGGACTGGCCAAGCATGTCTCCAGACCTAAACCCTATTGAGCATCTGTGGGGCATCCTCTAACGGAAGGTGGAGGAGCGCAAGGTCTCTAACATCCACCAACTCCATGATGTCATCATGGAGGAGTGGAAGAGGACTCCAGTGGCAAACTGTGAAGCTCTGGTGAACTCCATGCCCAAGAGGGTAAAGACAGTGCTGGAAAATAATGGTGGCCACACAAAATATTGACACTTTGGGCCCAATTTGGACATTGTCACTTAGGGGTGTACTCACTTTTGTTGCCAGCGGTTTAGATATTAATGTCTGTGTATTGAGTTATTTTGAGGGGACAGCAAATGTACACTGTTATACAAGCTGTACACTCACTACTTTACATTGTAGAAAAGTGTCATTTCTTCAGTGTTGTCACATGAAAAGATAGAATAAAATATTTACAAAAATGCACCATTGAGTTTTTGAATACCGTAATTTTTTTTTAAATCTGCACCATTGGCAGCCGAGTAAACCTGAAGTGATGTTGCTTCCGGGTTATTTAATCAGAGACCCAATCGAAGCCGAATCCGGCTTAGTTCTTTACTCTGACCCCGCCGATGGATGTGATGGCTGGTTGCTCAGGTCTCTCGTGGGACAGGAGACTCGGGCAGAGCGGCAGAAGGCGGCGGGAGGTGGGGGACATTCCATCTTGCTCCTTATGATAATGGCGAGCGGGTGCTTTTCTTTGTTTATAGCGCAAAAAATAGAAATTGCACAGGTGAGCAAATACCACCAAAAAAAAAAAAAGCTCTGTTTGTGGGGAAAAAAAGGACACCAATTTTATTTGGGTACAGCGTCGCAATTGTCCGTTAAAGTAATGCAGTGCTGAATTGCAAAAAATGGCCTGGTCATTAAGGGGGATAAACCTTCCGGGGCTGAAGTGGTTAAAGTAGAATTAAGCTGTATCTGAGCACCACAAATTAAAAATATTATTACATTTTTTTTATTATTCAAAGCAAACACCTCCATTTATCCATGTCTCCATGTTTTATTTTGTTGAAAAAAGCACTTTAACCGCTTTACCCCTGCTCACATTGCTGCTACTGCAGCACAGTGGCTCGTTATCGACTCCTCCCCTTGTGGGCGGCGTGCACGCGCTGCCGGAGGCTCGCTCCCGCTGTGTTCAGTCACAGCGGGAGTCGGGCCAGGGGAGGAGCAGCGGCGATCGCCGCTGCTCTTCCCCGATCGTCGGGGAATCGAGTGTGGAGATCCGCCCACTTGTTTAAACAAAGCGGGTGGATCTCCTAAGTGACAGGCAGTGTCAGATTGCAGGGTTCAGCATAGCTGAACATGCGATCTGTCCCTGTGTCACTCAGTCCCCTCCCCCCACACACGTCAGTAAGCACCAGGCATATATTAATCCCTCCCTCTCCAATAAAATTAACCCCTTCCCTGCTAGTGTCATTTTTACAGTAACAGTGCATATATATAGCACTGATTACTGTAGTAATGTCACTGGTACCCCCAAAAGTGTCAAAAATGTCAGTCAAGGGTCCGATCTGTCCGCCGCAATGTTGCAGTCCCGCAAAGAAAATCGCAGATCGCCGCCATTATTCATTAAAAAAAAAAACACCAAAAATGACAGAAATCTTTCCCTTAGTTAGTAAACGCAATAACTTTTGCGCAAACCAATCAAAATACGCTTTTTGCGATTTTTTTTTTTACCAAACATATGAAGCATAAAACAAATTGGCCAAAAATGTTAAAAAATTTTGATTTTTACATTTTTTTGGGGGGGGAATTTCATATAAAAAAAATGTGAAAAATATTGTTATTTTTGCAAAATTGACGCTCTTTTTTTTGTTTATAGCGCATGATCAAAAAATCGCACAGGTGATCAAATACCACCAAAAGAAAGCTCTGTTTGTGGGAAAAAAGGACGTCAATTTCATTTGGGTACGGTGTTGCATGACCAGTTAATTGTCAGTTAAAGTTGCACAGTCCCGGATCGCAAAAAGTGGCCTGGACGTAAGACAGCAAAATCCTCCGGTGGTAAAGTGGTTACAAAACATCCCCCTAGCATTTCTCTTTTTTTTTTTTTTTTTTTTTTTAGCATTTCTTTATTAAGGGAGGAAATCTTTCCGGTCCGGTGAATTGGAGGCGGACAGAAGGATTCGGGTCCAAAACTGTTGGGATCTCTGTGAAAAAGAGCTCAGAGCTGTTGTTTAAAAGCCCTGTCATGGCTAATTATGGTATCTTCACAAATATATGTCAAGGTATGTTACAGATGTCAGAACTGACACTGATGAGAATTCTATCGATAGAGACAAATGAAGAACTTGCGTCAGTGTTGAAAAAAAAAAAAATACTTCTCATTTTTCAAAGTGAATTTTCAAACTGCCCTGAAATGTTTGAACTCGCCGGTTTCAAAGGCCCTCGCTGCTAATATTTCTGTTTCTATTTTAAGGAGAGGGGGAATGAAGCCGAAGCTTGGGAATGAAAGTTTTACAGTCATAATAAGTAGACGGAACGCAGCCCTATGTATAATGGACTGCTGCATGCGAATAGCGAGGTGTGAAATTGTTCTGCGGACTCCGTACCGATTCAGCGCGGGGCTAAGAAAGGAGAAAAAAAAAAGATGGAGCCCGTGCAGAGTTAATCTTTCCAAAATGAAATTGAAAATTTAGAGTTTGTAAGCTGCAGAGAGGTTTACAAGCTTTTGTGAAGGTGCATCAGATCATACTGCAGAAGGGATTTAGATAGAATGTTAGATGCAAAGAATAAAGATAAGTCAGGCCTACAATTGAACATAGTTGTAAACTCTGGCTGAGTAACATTTAATTTGATAAAGGTGTATCATAAAGAATGACTGTGTTTCATTTAATAAAATACTTGTGTATACCTCTTTTTTTCATCCTTTGTCGCATCTCACTGTTGCTGATCTCCTGCAGCCTCTTTGCAGCCGCATTCTATCTACATGCTATGACAGCATGGTATTTCTCAGATTTATTTTCAGATGCTGAGAATAATGGACCATACTAGTGGAATGCTGGTGTAGCACCCTACAGGTAGGTGCTTGGTAAATCTATAGTGGGCCTTGTCAGTGGTGTATTTAGGTTTTGTGCTGCCCTAGGCCTGACTAAACTTGTGCACCCCCTAATTTAAATATGACCCACCCCTTCCTGTAAAGGCCACACAAGTTCCTGTTGTCATACCCACCCTGTCACCTGTAAACCACAGACCATAACCACAGTCTATCACAGTGTTGGCGAACCTTAGGCACTCCAGATGTTTTGGAAATACATTTCCCATGATGCTCAACTACACTGCAGAGTGCATGAGCATCATGGCAAATGTAGTGCCAAAACATCTGGGGTGCAAAGGTTCACCATCACTGGTCTATCAGCTTCATCAGTTCCCATACGTTCAGCCTCATCAGTGCAGCCTTATCAGTGCCGCCTCTTTACTGCCCATCAGTGTGGACTTTAACAAGAGGGGCCCCAATATCCCAACCCCCCTCCAATGTGAATGGGTATCGGGTACATCGTGCCCCTTACCTATTAACCAAAAAAGTATAAAAAAGGAAAAAAACACAGAACAGAGTTTTTCGACAAGTCCTTTATTAAACATAAAAAAATAAATAAATTAAAAAATAAAAATACCCGCTTCAGCTTTGCCAGCTGTTTTTATAGGCAAGGGACGGGGCCACCCGGTTATGCCACTCGGTGGAACCGCCCTCTTCTAATGTCACATGATGTCATATGACGTCAGAAGCGTGTGGCCCTGCCCCTTGCCTTTAAAACATATGTTAAAGCTAAAGAAGAGCATATAGTGGGACGCCTCACCATTTTTTAAATTTTTTCTATTTTTTGGATCTGCGGGCCTCGTGAATGACGATGAATTTACATTGAGGAACACTATTTTTTTTTTTCCTTTTAATAAAGGACTTGTCAAAAACTGTCCTATGTGGTTTTCCCTTTTTTACATTTTTTTAGGGAATGTGTAGGGGTACCATACCCATTCACATGGGGGGGCAGGATCTGGGAGTCCCCTTGTTAAAGGGGGCTTCCAGATTCTGATAAGCCCCCAACCTGCAGACCCCCACAACCACAGCCCAGGGTTGTTGGGAAGAGGCCCTTGTCCCCATCAACATGGGGATAAGGTGCTTTGGGGCTAACCCCAAAGCACCCTCCTGATGTTGAGGTCAAGCAGGCTGATATGGTTCAGGAAGAGGGGGCGCTTGCTCGTACCCACCTATCCTGGCCTTCCAGGCTGCATGCTCAGATTAGGGTCTGGTATAGATTTGGGGGGGGGGGGGCCCAAACCGTTTTTTTTTTTTTTAATTTTGGCATGGAATTCCCCTTAAAAGGGCCTGGTATAGATTTTTTTGGGGGACACCATGCCCTTTTTTTTAATCTGTCATAGGGTTCCCCTTAACCACTTAAATACAGGGCACTTTCACCCCCTTCCTGCCTAGATCAATTTTCAGCTTTCAGTGCTCATTGGTAGCAATGGGAAATATTGGTCAGCTTGACATGGCACTGCTCCCTGTCTTTAACATTGGCATCAATGGGAAATCTTGGTAATTTTGGCATGGCACTGCTCACGAACTATAAGTGACAAGGACACAAAACTTGAGGAGCACTGAGAGGGGACCCAGGACTACAACATAGCTATACATTTTAAATGTGGGGTATGCCTGTACAGTACACTGACTGCACTAAACTAACTCAACACACTATCCACTAACTACCTGCCTAATCTCTATTATCACACACTATACCCGGCTTCCATGTCAGCAGCAGCCTTATATAATGTGGGGCGTGGACTCCAAACCCTGATTGCCTAAAGGCACCCTGCCTTTGGCCAATCATGGTTCTGACAGCCGGAGATTGTGCTGTAATTGGCCAAAGAATACAGGTCACGTGCATGCTTTGGCCAATGACAAGCACTTAATGCACTGCAATCGCGCAGTGCATTATGAGGCGCTCATCGGAGGGCAAACTTGCCGCCGAGCGACCCGGTTGTTCGTGTGTTCTGTGAAAACTCGAACACACGATGTTTGAGTCAAACTTACGTTTGACTCGAACATCAAGCCCATCTCTAAGGACCACTAAGTGTGCTACAGAGTCCCCTCACTTCCTTCAAAACCCCCATCCCCCCATAAAGACATCCAGCCCTATCCAGAGCCCTCCAGCATTTCAATACATATTTTGTATTTCATACTTTTCTTGGGTGAGTATAAACTTTTTTTACTGTTAGAGCATGGATGGTTTTGGAAGAATTTACAGGGCCCAGGGTTGGCCACCTCTGAAGTATAGAACATATACTCTCTTCACAGCTTGGGATTTCAGTGCAGTAGAGGCTGTTGAGTCGCAGCTCACTACCCAAAGTTAGGAACTTCTAGAGGTGGCACTTATACAGGTTATGAGCATTTTTCTGTACCTGCAGCATTTTTAAAAGGACAAAACATATGGAAATATACATGTATTGCAGAGATGCACTGAATATGTTTTTTATTTTTTTGTTTTTCATTTTGCCTAGACATACACTTATCAATGCCTCTGGACATTACAATGTAAGTTCCTCCAGGCAGGGATTGATGTGAATGGCTCAATGGACTCTGCAAAAGTGCTGCAGAATGTGTCTTTGCAATATGAGGAAACAAACGAGCCAAAAAACTTTCCCCTATCTCAATGGAGAGGTGTGCAAAATTCACAGCACGCCTGAATACGGCTGTCCTCGCCAAGATCAAGGATAAGCTTCAGGAAAGATGTACTATCAGTAATGAAATTTTCACCCTCCGGTTGTCCTAGCTGCTCTAGTGCAAAATGTGTTCCATTCCCTCCCTGTCTGCCTAATGCTCGCTATTATATCGGCACCCTGGCTTGAAATGGCATCAACTATCATCCGCAAATCAACAGTATCCACACAAAAGGAGTAATCCTTAAATAAGGCAACTAACAAAGTTCTTTGACCTCCTCCAGCCTATATATACAGAGCTCACGGGACCCGAGCTTTAACGATTATAGGAAACGTCTGCTCTAAAAAAGTAGACTGGCATACAAAGTAGAAACGACAAGCAATTTCGCAATACATTGGGATTTATTATAACTTTTACGATTTTTTTATACAGTCCGCTGAGAATTTCTTTGAACTGTCCAAATATTTAAATATGACTTCTTTGTGGCTAGGGATGAATGAGCTGGGTGTGGATCCAAAATCTATCCAAACCCAGTTTGCCCAAACCTAGGGAAACTGTCCTATGATCCCACCCCCGCCTACACAATGCCCTGCATGGGAAGATCTGCCTGCTACAGTCTTGTGATCAATCCAACTTTAGTAATAACAAACTGTTGAGAAGAGAAGAGCCTGAGGAGGAGATATCTTTCCTGGAGGAGTTTTGTGTGCAGTGTTGTCCAAAGTTACAAACAGGGATAACCTTTGGTTTTGGTCCGTACCCAGTAGATAGCCATACGGCTGGCCTAGTGAGCTGCAGGCAGGAGATTTACTGGAATGCAGTAAAATGCACTGGAACGCACCGGTATGCACCCTAAATCCACCAAAAACGCACTGGAACACACATGTCCTTATTAAATGTTAAGAAGAAAGAAAGGGAAAAATGCACTGGACCGCATCAAAAACGCAATAAAAATGTACTGGAACCAGAGATGTATAGTAACCAAGTAGAACTACTTCACTACTGTACTTAAGTACCGAAAGGCGGTATCTGTACTTTCCTAGAGTGGAATTTTTTTCTCCTACATCCACTTTTACTTCACTACATTTTTTCAATGATTTCAATACTTCAACTCCGATATTTTTTTTTTTGTGCTGCATAGTTACTTGTTACAATTATAAAAATTACCACTGCCAGAACAGTAGATGGCAGGTTTCATGAAGCTCAAAACATGAGTATTATCAGCGCATACGAAAATAAAAGCTACTGTATGTATAAATAAAAGCTGCATTTGAAATAATAAAAAACAATATGATGTTCAAACTTTTGACTTCTTTCTTTAACCACTTAAGCCCCGGAGGATTTGGCTGCTAAACGACCAGGGGGTATTTTGCGATTGGTCACTGCGTGTCCGGACAATTGCGCGGTCGTGCAATGCTGTACCTAAACAAATTTGACGTCCTTTTTTTCCCACAAACAGAGCTTTCTTTTGGTGGTATTTGATCACCTGTGCGCTTTTTACTTTTTGCGCTATAAACAAAAAAAGAGCGTAAATTTTGCAAAAATAACAATATTTTTCACATTTTTTTATATGAAATTCCCCAAAAAAAATGTAAAAATCTAAATTTTTTAACATTTTTGGCCAATTTGTTTTCTGCTACATATGTTTGGTAAAAAAAATCGCAAAGAGCGTATTTTTATTGGTTTGCGCAAAAGTTATCGCGTTTACTAACAAAGGGAAAGATTTTTGTCATTTTTGTTGTTTTTTTTTTTTTAACGCGTAATGGCGGCGATCTGCGATTTTTTTTGCTGTACTGTGACATTGGGGCGGACAGATCGGACCCTTGACTGACATTTTTGACACTTTTGGGGTTACCAGTGACATTTCTACAGTAATCAGTGCTATAAATATGCACTGTTACTGTAAAAATACACTGGTAGCGAAGGGGTTAACTTTATTTGAAAGGGAGGGGCTGTGTGTGTCCCTAGGGGCGTGATTCTTACTGTGATTGGCTGTGACTTGAGGTGTAAGGACACTGATCAACGGTTCTACATAGTAGAACCGTGTGATCAGTGTTTTTACACCGAGGAGAATGACAGGTGGCTTGTTTATACAAGCCGCCTGACTTTCTCCCTCTCCCCCGACGATCGCCGAGTGACCGGCGGACATCGGGTCCGCCGGTCACACGCGCGGGGGGGTCCGTGACCGCGCGGGAGCGGGAGCGCGCCTCCGGCGGTGCGCGCTCGCTCCCCAGACCCTCCCAGGCTAGTGAGGTTAATTAACGTCACTTTGCCTGTGAGGGGCTGACTGCCGCAGTAAATATACCGTGAGCAGTCGGCAAGCGGTTAATAACTACATAACACAGTACTTGTACTTTTACTTTCAGTACTTGAGTAGCAAAATTTTTTAAAAAACTACTTGCAATACTTAAGTACAAAAAATGTTGAATACTTTAGTACTTCTACTCAAGTCCCTTTTTGATCGAGCACTTCCACTTCTACTCAAGTCACTTTTTGATCGAGCACTTGTACTTTTACTCAAGTATGGGTTTTGAGTACTTTATACAACTCTGACTGGAACACATCAAAAACACACATGCAGGAAAGCATCTGGAACACGTTTCTATGGTGTGGACTGGCCCTAAATAAGGATGTGTTTTCCAGTGCCTTTTTGGTGCATTTTACGACGTTCCAGTACAGTCCAGTGCAGGAAAAATGCAGCATGTTCTACTTTTTTTTTTCTGGAACTGGAATGCACTGGAACTGCAAGCTGTGGTGTGAACTGTGCCATTGGAAAACATATAAACTACTTTCCATGGGTTTTTTGATGCAGAAAAAAAATGCACTGGACTGCATGTGGTATGAACTGGCCCGAATAGAATATGCTGATGTGGCTTATAGTAACCTCTGTGCAAGGATACGGTTAAAGGCTAGTTAGGGCTAATCTGTCAGATGTGAAGACAATGTTGTTTCCTTTCAATGCTGGAAGAATTTGGCTTGTATTTGAATTTATTGCTGTCAGTTGCTATTGTTCAGCTTGAAGAGAATCCACTGAGAAAGCATCAGCTTGATACAGTAAAATTAATGTAGCATTGACGACCTGTCTCCTCCTTAAACTTAGAAATACAAGTTATTTATATGCCTGCTTGTCTGTTCTTGTAAATAACATCAAGAGTCATGATGGCCAATGTTCTCATCCGGTCACCAGTGCAAGTGACAAACATTCTGTCATCGGCATCCAGTCAAATGAAATAGCTGAAATAATGGCAGACTACGTTATAAAAAGGTCACACAAATAACATTGGGACCCCTCATTTAAACTATCAACAATTTAATACATAGTCAGTCTACATTAAAAACTGCATATAAGGACAGGTCAAAAAGTGGAAAAGTTAAAGCCTCAGTCCATGACCCCGGTAGGGCTGAGGGGGAGGAATAATATTGAACAATAAAACCAAACACATTTAACCTCGTAAATAATACAATATGACACAAAATATTTTCATTGGATTAATATAGCCAAAGCTTTTATTAAATAACAAGATAATAACATGATTTAGACACCAAAACATACATGAATTCTGATACAATCTTTAAAGCCAGGTCCTTAACAATGCCACCCAAAAACATGTCCTGTTCGTAAACCCATACAACCACCTACAGACGGCTCGGTGGGTACAGACCAGTCATTTTTACACCATTATTCACCTGGAAAATCCTGTTCCATTGTAAACCCATACCAGCCACTAGCCATCTACAGTCAGCTCGGTGGGTACACACCAATAATTTTTACACCGTTATTCACCTGCAATATCCTGTTCTGTTGTAAACTTGTACCGGCCACTAGCCATCTACAACCATCTCGGTGGGTACACACCAATAATGTTTACACCATTATTTACCTGCAATATCCTGTTCCATTGTAAACCTGTACTGGCCACTAGCCACCTACAGCCAGCTCGGTGGGTACACACCAGTAATTTTTACACCATTATTCACCTGGAATATCCTGCTCCATTGTAAACCCATACTGGCCCCCAGCCATCTACAGCCAGCTCGGTGGGTACACACCAGTATTTTTACACCATTATTCACCTGGAATATCCTTTTTCATTGTAAACCCTTACCAGCTACCAACCATCTACAACCAGCTTGGTGGGTACACACCAATAAATTTTACACCATTATTCACATGGAAAATCATGTTCCATTGTAAACCCATACCGGCCGCTAGCCATCTACAACCATCTCAGTGGGTACACACCAATAATGTTTACACCATTATTTACCTGCAATATCCTGTTCCATTGTAAACCTGTACTGGCCACTAGCCATCTACAACCAGCTTGGTGGGTACACACCAATAACTTTTACACCATTATTCACCTGGAATATCCAGTTCCATTGTACGCTCGTGTCGGCCACCAGCCATCTAAAACCAGCTCGGTGGGTACCACCAATAATTTTTGAGCTGGAGAAATCACAAGACTGAAATTCTGCTTATTTTTTTAAAAATCCTAAAACCATTAAAAGCACTCATGCTTGAATGTTACATGAATGCTAAATCCACATAATACTGTGCCTTGCTGATTGATACCTAAAATGAAATGTGGGCAAAGACAGTCCTCTTGACTGGGGGGTTTGCGTGGGGATAGGCACGTACAGATTCCATACACCTCTCCCTTTTTTTTCTTCTAGGAGACGCGTCTCGTTTTTTTTTTTTTTTTTATGTTCTTCTATTTATTAAATAATCATCTAGATCACATATGTCAAACACAAGGCCCGTGAGCCGAATCTGGCCCTCCAGGCCTTGTTATGTGGCCCTCGCAAACAGTTTTGCAGCTGGAACATGGCAGAACTCCATTCCACTACCTCCAGCTCTCACCCTCCGCTTCTGCTCCCTGCAAGGTGAGGCAGAGCTGCTTACACAGGGAGGTACTAGAGCCAGGCAAGGGAGGAGAGAGAGATGCAAGGAAGCTTCAGGGAGGAGGATTTGGGTTGCACACTGTGCATAGCGCCCCTAAACCCTTCACTCTGTACACAGCACACCCCTGAACTCTGAACGTAACACACTCTTGAAACCTGCTCTCTGTACATAGCGCACCCCTGAGCTCTGCACTCTGTACATAACGCACTCCTGAATCCTGAGCTCTGTACATAGCATAATCATGAGCTCTGCACTCTGTACATAACGCACTCCTGAACCCTGAGCTCTGTACATAGCATAATCATGAGCTCTGCACTCTGTACATAATGCACTTCTGAACCCAGTACTCTTTACGTAGTGCACACCAGATACAACTGGCCCTTTGAGGGCAACCATACTGCTCATGCGGCCCTCAATGAAATTGAGTTTGACACCCTTGATCTAGATCATCATAGTCATCTAGACAGTGAATACTTTATCCTTGTTGACCTGTAAGGACCAATAACAAAGAATTGCAGGGGAAGCATTACTCATTGGGTAGAATCAGACCCCCCTTTCAGAAAACAGTTTACCCCTACGGATGACGGGCGATATGCTGTAATGAGTCCAGTTCCACATTGTAATGCCTTCTTTAATGTGTCTTATTTGCATTCTCTGTATGACTGCTAAATTTTTAAAAAAATAATTAAAAATAAAAATAAAAAATAAGAACATAATAACTGACATGTTGATGAGGGGGAATAGGAGAAACCAGGGAAGCCAAAATATAAGCAGATTCAAGTTCAGCTTTAACTACTTCTGGCCTTCTAAGCCCCTAGTGCTCAACCTGGGGTCCAAGGCTACATGTGGCCCTTTGGCGTTTGAAGCATGGCCCTTGGGCCCCAGCAGCCAATACAGGAAGCATTGATTTTTTAAGGGTTCCTTAACTGTAGTAAAATCCAGTAGTCCCTAGTCTCTGATGGTCTCCTAAAGCATGACTTCTAACTCCAACCACTCTAGTAGAGTAATCTCTGACCATTTCCTCTAGTGAGTCTTCAGTCTGTGACAGTTTTCCGCAGCATTACATGCAATAAATATTATATGGGGACCTTTGGAGACATTAGGGGCCACACTTGAGGCCCCTTTCTATTGCAACTTGACAACCACTTTTCTAAATTCTGTAAAAGTAAACCAAACCTTTAACCACTTAAGCCCCGGAAGATTTTACCCCCTTCCTGACCAGGGTCTATTTTGTGATTCGGCACTGCGTGACTTTAACGGACAATTGCGCGGTCGTGCGATGCTGTACCTAAACAAATTTGACGTCCTTTTTTTCCCACAAACAGAGCTTTCTTTTGGTGGTATTTGATCACCTGTGGGATTTTTTGATCATGCGCTATAAACAAAAAAAGAGTGTCAATTTTGCAAAAATAACAATATTTTTCACATTTTTTTTATATGAAATTCCCCAAAAAAATGTAAAAATCAAAATGTTTTAACATTTTAGGCCAATTTGTTTTCTGCTACATATTTTTGGTAAAATAAAATCGCAAAAAGCGTATTTTGATTGGTTTGCGCAAAAGTTATTGTGTTTACTAAATAAGGGAAAGATTTTTGTCATTTTTGTTGTTTTTTTTTTTTAACGAGCAATGGCGGCGATCTGCAATTTTTTTTGCGGGACTGCGACATTGCGGCGGACAGATCGGACCCTTGACTGACATTTTTGACACTTTTGGGGTTACCAGTGACATTTCTACAGTAATCAGTGCTATACATATGCACTGTTACTGAAAAAATTACACTGGCAGGGAAGGGGTTAACTTTATTGGAGAAGGAGGGGTTAAGTGTGTCCCTAGGGGCGTGCTTCTAACTGTATAGGGATGTGGCTTGTGGTGTAAGAACAGAGATATACGATTCTGCATAGCAGAACCGTATGATCTCTATTTTTACACAGGGGAGAATGACAGGTGGCTTTGTTTACATTAGCCACCTGCCTTTCTCCCGCTGTAACGGACAATCGCGAGTGACCGGAGGACATCGGGTCCGCTGGGCACACGCGCGGGCGGGTCCATGAACGAGCAGGGGCGGGAGCGCGCCTCCGGCGGCGTGCACTCGCCCCCTAGAGCCTCACAGGCAAAGCGACGTAGACCTACGTCGCTTTGCCTGTGAGGGGCTGACTGCCGCAGTAAATATACTGACGGCAGTCGGCAAGTGGTTAAGTGCACTTGAGGCCAACGGAAAAATAAAACGACTTCTCTATTGCAGTAGGAAATGCTGAGCAATGCTTTTGTAATCCCATGCCTTATTCCACTGCAGCTTTCCATACCATAAATCTCTTTAAAAACATACTGTATACATATAGATTTTTACAATCAATTTCTATTTGAACAATGGCTGGAATACTCAGAAACTTTTCCCCGTTGCATCTTTTCCGGATCTCATTGCCTCTCTCTTTTATTCCGTCTGCACCTTGGAACGGCATCGCTCCCAGGTTTTACCCTTTTATTACCTCATCTTGCAAGAGCATGAAGAAGACTGACAACTTTCATTTACCTGTCAAGTCCTTCTAGGGTCCGAGCAATCGCATAAAATAGCCGTGCGTTGTACTTAACCAAGCATGATGGCACGAAGCAATAAAAACTATCGGATTCTTTCATGGCTTAAGAGCAAGAGATTGGATTCAGTTTCTATTAAAGCAGTTTAACAGCCCCAAACTACCGGCGGAAATATTGGAAAAGGTTAAAAGACAGCGCGCTGAAAAAAAAAAAACCTCAACTCCTGTAACAAAGCATCTGTTCTAAAAATATAGAGACGCATTTCTTCTTGATAAGAGAACTTTGTTGGGTCTGGTAAATAAACACACTCAGAGGAAACGGAGACTCCAGTTTTGTTAAAAGAAAAAAAAATTGGCCTGAATATTGGGAGTATTTTAGGAACTTCGGCAAACTTTTATTGTAGATTTCTACCTACTGCTCTTTTGAAGATAGACAGCACAGGCCATGGTGTTATACTCACTGAAATTTTCTAAAAGGAGTCCCAAGTAAGAGGTTGTGCATTTATTGTAAGCACCTTACATACCTTACATCCCAGCTTCCCTGTGTAGATAGCTCATCAAAGATTGCACTTACAGTACAGTCAACTCTTTAAACAAACACGGGCGTCTTAAAGCTGAACTTCAGGCGAACAGCTGAATTAAATACATATATGGGAGCTATTTTAGCTATCAAAAATTCATTCTTCTGTCCATCCAGTCCTGAGATGTACACAGCTTTTCCACAGAGAGTTGTCAGAACACAGAGATCTGATTTTTCTCTGCTGCAGTTTATCTCTAGGCAATACCTTTTTTAACTTTTGAATAACGTATGAAAGGGTTAGATCAGCCTTCCTCAAGCTTTATACACCAGAAGAACCCTTGCTAAAATTACTTCTTTAGAGGTCAGTGGGAAGAATGCTCCTTACATTGGTGGTCAGTGGGAAGAATGCTCCTTACATTGGTGGTTAGTGAGAAAAATGTCCCTTACATTGGTGGTCAGTGGTAAAAATGCCCCTTACATTGGTGGTCAGTGGTAAAAATGCCCCTTACATTGGTGGTTAGTGAGTAGAATGTTCCTAACATTGATGATGGTTATTGGGAAGAATGTTCCTTACATTGGTGATCATTGGGAAGAGTGTTCCTTACATTGGTGGTCAGTGGAAAGAATGTCCCTTACATTGGTGGTTAGTGAGAAAAATGTCCCTTACATTGGTGGTCAGTGGTAAAAATGCCCCTTACATTGGTGGTTAGTGAGTAGAATGTTCCTAATATTGATGATGGTTATTGGGAAGAATGTTCCTTACATTGGTGGTCAGTGGGAAGAATGTTCCTTACATTGGTGGTCAGTGGGAAGAATGCCCCTTACATTGGTGGTTAGTGAGTAGAATGTTGCTAACATTGATGATGGTTATTGGGAAGAGTGTTCCTTACATTGGTGATCATTGGGAAGAATGTTCCTTACATTAGTGGTCAGTGGGAAGAATGTCCCTTACATTGGTGGTCAGTGGTAAACATGCCCCTTACATTGCTGGTTAGTAAGTAGAATGTTCCTAATATTGATGATGGTTATTGGGAAGAATGTCCCTTACATTGGTGGTCACTGGGAAGAATGCTCCTTACATTGGTGGTCAGTGGGAAGAATGTCCCTTACATTGGTGATCAGATATGAATGTTCCTTACATTGGTGGTCAGTGGGAAGAATGTTCCTTACATTGGTGGTCAGTGGGAAGAATGTTCCTTACATTGGTGGTCATTGGGAAGAATGACCCTTACTTTGGTCAGTGGGAAGAATGCTCCTTACATTGGTGGTCAGAGGGAAGAAGGAGGAGGACACACCCAAGGAGCTCTCTGTGAGAACCAGCCCTTTTCAAGCCTGGGCCTTGCTTGCTAGCTTGGCCCAGGAACAATGCCTGATCCTGGGGGAGGCCCTGGGAGGGACCCCCCTGATGACACGGGGCCTAGTGAGGAGGAGGTGGAGGACCTGTCTGTGGGTCCAGGCCCCGATGAGAATGCGGATGTCTTCAGCCAGAAGGTTATCAATCGTTTTAGGGCGATTGGAAGAGCTGAAGAAAAGCTTAAAGTTTTGAAGGCTGAACACAAATCCTTCAGAGCCAAATACTGCCAGGCCTGGAGTAAAAATCGTACAGCCATGAAGCCTGAGTTACAGGATCTGGAAGATAAGGTAAAGAAACAATCTTTATTGTTGGAAAAGTTGAAAGATAGAAGCGGAGTGTTTAAAGAAAAATTTGATAATGAGAGGAGATTTGCCAGCCAAACATCAGCAAGCTCTGTGGATCAGCAGCCTCAGTTAATGGATGACCAGGCTCCATCTGCCTCTGCACCTCTCCCCCCATGCCAGAACTGGGAATCGCCAGCGGCAACCAGCCAGGGGGTTGAGAGTGGGCATGGATCCCTGACATTTATCCAGGAGATGGAGTCACCCCTGAGAGCAGATAAGTTTGCATTCACTGATGATCCATCAGAAATCCCTGTGGATGGGCAGAGGAGATACAAACCAGCAAAGCCAGTACTGGTGGAGAAATCCCGGTATACCATGCTGCCATCCAACATGTCTGCCCCACCTGCTGTAGTGGATGGTGTCCCAGGTGAGAAGGAGCTTTGCCTACAGCTACCTATTGGAGATTCTGCTGTGAACACAACCAGTACAGACATGCAGGGAAAATCCCTGACCGTGAAATCCCCGGACCATCAGGTGAATGTGGATGGACCTGCATCTAACACCCCAGACATGGATTTTGCTGGTCTGGCTGAGACCAGTAGTCCCTCTGAAAGCAAAATGGCTGCCAGCTCCAAGGAGTCTGTTTCACTTTCACCAGAGCTTCCCAGTGTTTCAGGGCTGATTGACCAGCTGTTTGCTGGTGGGGGAGGGGATCAGCATGCTGCTGTGTTTGGAATGGAGGCAGCCATGGAAGTTACCTGCAGTGTTTTACCTGCTGCTGTGCTAGAACAGAATTCCATTTCCACAGCTGAAAACCCTGTCCCAGTGGAAGAGAAGATGACAGCTGAATCTCTTACCAGTGCAGCACCAACTATGGATTCTGCTGTGAAGACAACAAATATCCCAGCAAGTATTAAAAATGACAATAATCATAAAGCAATGAATGTGGTGGGTGGTGGTGAAGGGGATAATATTGCTGGGAAAAATAGAAATGACATTTCTCCTCCTGCTCAGCAGAGGAAAGATTTATCGATTGTACAGATCAATCCCGGATCTGTACAATCGTTATCTGTTATGTCTGTGTCGGATGTTTCAAAACAAACTGATGGATTTTCTGCTGGGAGGAATGTTGGAAGCTATGCTTCAGTTTTGGGGAGTCACACCAGGGTGGGTGGTGGGGTTTCGGTTAATAATCGCAATTCAAGGAGGTTTGTTGGGGGGTTGGTTAGTGGGTATAGGAGGAGGAATGTGGTACAGTTGCGGTGGGAGGGCGATGGAACGCCGCCAGTAAGGGGGAGAGTGGCCGAGTTGGTCTTGGAAATGGGATTTAAAGCTTGTGACATTTTTGCTTTGATTTGCCCGGTGGGAAGTTATGAATTTGATTTATCATTTGTGAAACCTGAGAGTTTGGATCTCTTTTGGGAGAGATTTAGGAGGTGCAAGGGCCTTCAGCAGTGGAGTGGTTTGGTGCCAAAGGTGATCTCAAGACAGCCTCTGATAAAGTCGGTGACCATCTTGGTGCGTAACGAATCCATACCAGAGGCTGATTTATTAGTATGGCTACGCCGATATGGCGAGGTCCTCACTCCACTGCGGAAGGTCCTTGATGAGCATGGGATATGGACAGGGGCCTGGACAGTGTCACTAAAATTGGGGGTGCTGGGCGATGTAGTTCAGCACCTTCCCTGCTCAGCCTTTCTGGGTAGGGATAGGCTGACCATTTTCTACCAAGGTCAGCCTAAGGTATGTAATAAATGTGGTGATAAAGGCCACTTTGCATCGTCCTGCACCCACAAGAAGTGCTCACTGTGCCAGGATTTAGGCCATTTGGCCAGAGAATGCACCCAGATTCGGTGCAATTTGTGCCAGCAGCTGGGTCATCCATATAGCCAGTGCCCAGAGGCACTGCATAACCTGCCAGGATTGGAGACTGAGCTGCAGAGGCTTGATAAAGAAGATGAAGCAGCTGAAGTTAGAGAGGAAATTGTTGTTGCCCCTCCTGTGTCTGTTGTGTCAGATTCTGTTTCCCCTAGTGATGTGGTCCCTGTGTCTGTCCCTCCTGTTGTTCCTACATCTACTGTGCGTAGATCCTCCAGACTAGCGGAAGCTGCTGGGGGGGCGGGTATAGTGGATCTTCCCCCTCGGCCTACTCCACCTCCAGTCCCTGTCTCTCGACACCGCAAACGCGGCCAAGAGGGTGCAGGGGTGCTGGATGGTGGTGGGATCGATGGGGTTGAGGGAGGGGTGTCCATGTCCCATGTCTCACCCTCTGTTGTGGAGGATTCGGATGAGGAGGGGTGGGAGAGGACAAAGAGGAAGAAAAAGAAGAAGAGGAAGACCAGTAAAGCGGTCGTTTCTTCCTTACAGTTAGAGCCAGGAGGGGTTCCTCTTGGCAACACATTTTCGGTTTTATCAGGGGAGGAGTTAGCATCCGATTTATCTACTTCTTTATCATCTATGGATGAGGGGGAGTCACATAGTGTAAAGAGAGCTGCTTCGGGTGATGAGAGTGTGGTGGAGGTTAAGAAACGACTACCCCAATCATCCTGATGGCAGTGCCCGCTCTGATAAAGGTGGCGACCATTAATGTCGCCAGCGTGAAATCTGCAAGAGCTCGTGATATTGCCTTATTTTTGCTCAGTGAGTTTGATGCTGAGATTTTATTTTTGCAAGAGACCTGGCTCAATACTTTGGCCGATGTCCATCTAGCAAAAAGGGAGTGGAGATGCGGTCCCTCCTTTTGGTCTCTTGCGGCTGAGCCTTGCAGCGGAGTTGCGGTTCTTTTTAAAACCGATATGGTAACGTGCCGGCGGATAATTGAGGTAGAAATGGGGAGATGCATGGTCTTAGACGTCTCTGTTAGGGGGCAGGACCTGCGCCTCATCAATATCTATGGACCGCAGTCAAAATGGGACAGGAAATGCCTCTTCACAAAGATCAAGCCCTTCCTTTTTACATCCCAGCAGGTTGTCTTTGGAGGTGACTTTAACACCATAATTAGGCCTGAAGACAGGAGGGTCTCCATAGACAGGCTGGGTTATGATAGCGTTTTTCTTAGAGATATGGTTAGACAAGCAGGCCTGGTAGATGTGCACATTAAGCACTGCCCTGGCAGCACGGGATTCACGTTTCAGAGAGGGAATAGTCAGAGTAGGATAGATAGGTTTTTTTTAAAGGAGAACTCTGCTTTCTCGGCTCCTGAGTTGAGGGCGGTGGAGTTCTCTGACCACTGTATGCTGTCTGTGACTCTGAATGCCTCGGACACTCCACCCAGGGGAAGGGGTACCTGGAAACTGAATTCGGCTCTCCTGGAAGATGTAGAGGTAAGACAATCCTTTGAGGATTTTTTTCAGGCACAGGTTTCTATTCTGGACTTTTGCAGCAGTAAGTCAGAGTGGTGGGAGCTTGTGAAACAAAGGGCGATTGGACTTTTCAAGGCCATAAGTAAGAAGAAGCAGCTTGGTATGTATATTGTCTACCAGCATTTGCGGAGGAAGCTTGATCGTCTTGTCTCGTATGGAGGAGATCCAGGGGAGATCTCGGAGGTAAAGCTTCTTCTTAGGAAGTGTCAATACGACCGGCATGCCTCCTTGGTTCTGGAGAGAGATTATGGGAAATATCACTCGCCTGATCCTTACCAGAACTGTAAGCAAGGCATAGCAGTTAAGACGGTCATAGGTCTGAGGGATAGTACGGGTTCCCTGGTGAAGTCCAGATCAGGGATCCTGGAGATCTTCAGGTCATATTACGCAGACCTTCTGGGAAGAAAGGACCTTAATCGGGACAGGATGGAAAGCTTTCTGGATTCTACTCCAGGATTGGGAAATGATACATTGCCTTTGATGGATTTGACAGAACCAATTTCAGCGGATGAGGTAGTTCGTGCTATAGAGAAGCTGGCTACCAAAAAATCGCCTGGGCCAGATGGGTTGACAGCTGAATTTTACAAGTGTTTTAAGTCCATTCTGGCTCCCTTTTTAGCGGAGGTTTATAACAGCTGTTTAGAAGAGGGTTCTCTCCCTCCCTCCATGAGGCAATCCGCTGTGATTCTTCTGTCAAAAGGTAAAGACCCCTCAATAATTGAGAACTGGCGCCCCATCAGTCTTCTCAATGTTGATAGAAAGATCTTGGCGAAGATTCTTTTTTGGCGCTTGTCGTCAGTAGCAGGCGATTTGTTGTCCAATCATCAGCACTGCTCGGTCCAGGGCAGAAGTACCTTTTCAGCAATTTTAGCTGTCCGGGAGGCTTTGGAGCGAAGCAGGGCTGCTGGATGGAGAAAGTACTTGCTGGCATTGGATCAGGCGAAGGCTTTTGATCGAGTCAATCATGAGTACCTGTATTTGCTACTTGGTAGATACGGCCTGCAGGGGAGGTTTATTGATTGGCTGAAAACATTATATAAAGGGGCTGAGAGCTTCCCACTTGTTAATGGTTGGGTTGGACGGCCTTTTGAGGTTGGCTCTGGTGTGCGCCAGGGGTGTCCTTTGAGCCCCCTGCTATATGTATTCGCAATCGACCCCTTCATAAGAAGGTTAGAGAGTGGATCGTTGTGTGGGGTGCCTTTGGGCATTGCTGGTGTGCCACCTTTGAAGGTCGTGGCCTATGCCGATGATGTGTCTGTTATTATCTCTGGGATGGAGGAGGCGCAGGAGGTGGTCTCGGTGATAGAGCAGTACACAGAGGCTTCTGGCTCTAAAATCAATCATGAAAAGAGTGAAGTTTTCTGGATGGGTGAGGAGGGTGAAAGCTTCGAACTTCCGGATGCCTTCCCAGAGCCTCAGCAGGAAATTAAAGTGTTGGGCATCAAATTTGGTCCTGGTGACTATGGTCATCGAAATTGGGAAAGCAGGTTGTTGAATGCCAATGCCAAGGTGGCAAGCTGGAAGAAATGGAAACTTTCCTTGAGGGAAAGGGTTGACTTGATTAAAACTTACCTGATCCCAATCTTTTTATATGTCAGCTTTGTCTGTATCTTGCCGGAATCTCTCTATGCAAGGGTGTACAGCTGCTTTTTCCAACTGTTATGGGGAAATAGGCTGAACCTGATCAAACGCAATGTAACTTACCTGTCCAGGCGGGAGGGTGGTCTAGGAATGGTCAACCCTATAGTTTTCTTTTCTCTGCTCTTTTTAAAGTATAATCTTGGTAATATGTTAGCAGAGACCCCGCCGGGATGGGTGGGTATTTTTCAATCTTGGTTTAGGCCTTTTCTGCGATGCTGGGAAGATGGCGGGCCAGTGAAAAGTCTGAGAGTCCGACATGGCAAGCTTCCGGCTTATGTTGCCCCGTGTCTGAAAATACTTAGGCAGTGGCAGGTGACAGTGGGGGATATCAAGTCCCTCCCCAGAAAGCTTCTGGAGAAGAGGATTTTGGGCTCTGCTTTCAGTGTGTCACTGACCTTAAGGGATTGCCCAGGCCCCGTAATGAGGGAGGGGTTGCGTTTAATTAACTTAGGAAGAATCCCTTTGAAGTTTAGGGATCAAGCCTGGCTCGCTTTCCATGGAAGGCTCTATGTGAGAGGGAACCTGAAGCATCGCCCTGTGGATGATCGGGATTGTCCTAGAGCGGAGTGTGTTGGTAAAGTGGAGTCTATGGACCACTTTTTGCTCCAGTGTCCCTTTAACATAGAGGTGTATAAAAGGGTGGGGAGGGCTCTAGGCCTCCCCTTTCTCTATCGCATGAGTTATGCGGAGTGGGTGTACGGGGCATTCCCGACTCGCTGGGATTTTGATTTGGATACACTTTTTCTAGTTAGTATAGTTGTCCGTTACTTCACGTGGAATGCACGGTGCCAGATTACCCTGCGGAAGAAAGTCCTCCCTGTTGAGGTGGTGGTGTACGATATTCTGGGTGAGGTTGGGAAGATTCGGGGTCTTGAGAAGGGCAGGGAGCCTCGAGCGGTCTGGATAAGGGCGTGGAGGAATATCAGACCTGCTTTTGGTGAACTGTCCATCTCTGGGTGAGGAGCTCTTTTCCTATGCTATTTCTTTCACGCCCTTAGCTTTTGTTGGTTAATATCTTCTTTTTGAAGAAGGGCTGCATGCATAATGGGGGTGGTTTTGTTTCTTGACCTCGCAGGTTGGATGTCTGGTGTGGTGGTGTGAGTCCTACTACGATTATTTTCTCCGGTAATGACAGTTTCATGATGTGAGTTTTGTTTTTGCTGTAAAGCCATTCTTTATTTGAGAGCAGAACTTGCTATGTATTTTTTTCCATTTTCATGTAAATATGTATATATTTATTTATGTATATTGATTTTATGATTATTGATTGCAAGACTTTTAATAAACAAAAATTGGGAAGAATGTTCCTTACATTGGTGGTCATTGGGAAGAATGACCCTTACTTTGGTCAGTGGGAAGAATGCTCCTTACATTGGTGGTCAGAGGGAAGAAGGCTCCTTACATTGGTGGTCAGTGGGAAGAATGTCCCTTACATTGGTGGTCAGTGGGAAGAATGTCCCTTACATTGGTGGTCAGAGATGCATGCTCCTTACATTAGTGGTCTGTGGGAAGAATGCCCTCCATACAGTGCTGGTCAGAATGTCACCCTTTAAGACAGCTACAAAGATCATCAGTATCATGCAGTGTCAGTGTCATGCTGCTGGTTCGGCCAAGTAGCATTGGGCTTAAAAATATGCAGATAGTGCATAGGCGAGTGCAGGGGGTGGGCACCCTCTAATCACGACGTCAGTGCCAATTCCTCCTACTGCTCGGACTTCCCCAGTGTTGGCCCCCCTGCCCTGCAATTCTGATGGCTTCCCTACTTTCTCCCCAGCTGCTGTGGGGGATGTTTAGGATGGAGGGTGGGAGAAGAAGCTAGTAGGTGGCTGCACCCCTCTCTCTCACTTGCAGGGATCATTGGTTGGCATCTGTGCAGCCAGGCACAGATGGAAATCACAGTGCAACTTACTACATGATGCCCCATCCTACACTGCATCTGCATCTCCCTCGTCCCTGCCATCAATGCAGGGCAGGCAGGAATCATGGGAGCTGCAGAGAGGAAAGCTGTTCCTGTAAACACAGAAGGCTTCAGTGTTTACAATTGGCAGCGGTAAGCGGGGAGTGAAAGGCGGGTGCCGGAGGTGGCAGAACAGAGTTCCGGCACGTTCCAGCTGACAAAAAGCCCTGGGTATGAGGGCTATTTGAAAAGGCCTGGAGGGGTCAGATTTGGCCTGCAGGCCATGTGTTTGACACATGTGCCATTTGGGTAGGTTCTTGATGAAATACATTTTAAAGAGGTTGTAAAGTCAGAAAGTGTTTTATCTTAATGCATTCTATGCATTAAGATAAAAAGCCTTCTGTGTGCAGCAGCCCCCTCAGCCCCCCTAATACTTACCTGAGGTCCATCTAGATCCATCGATGTCCACAAGTGCCTCAGCCATCCAGGTCTCTCTCTCCTGATTGGTTGAGAGACAGCAGTGGTGCCATTGGCTCCCATTGCTGTCAACCAACTCAGTCAGCCATTCAGGAGAGAGAGGGGAGGGGGCTGAATGGCAGCCCCGTTTCTAAATGGATAGATGGAGCTGCTTGCTGTGGGGGCACTCAACAGGAGGGAGGGGCCAGGAGCTCCAGCCAGGGACCTAAGGAGAGGAGGATCCGGGCTGATTTCTGCAAAACCAACTGCACAGAGGTGGTAAGTATAATATGTTTGTTATTTAAAAAAAAAAAAAAAAAACGAAACATTACAATCACTTTAACCATTTTACCACCGGAGGATTTTGCTGTCTTACGTCCAGGCCACTTTTTGTGATTCGGCACTGTGCGAGTTTAACTGACAATTGCGCGGTCGTGCGACGCCGTACCCAAACAAAATTTACGTCCTTTTTTTCCCACAAACAGAGCTTTCTTTTGGTGGTATTTGATCACCTGTGCGATTTTTACTTTTTGTGCTATAAACAAAAAAAAACTTAAATTTTGAAAAAATAACAATATTTTTCACATTATTTTATATGAAATTCCCCCCCCCCCAAAAAAAGTAAAAATCAAAATTTTTTTACATTTTTGGCCAATTTGTTTTCTGCTACCTATTTGTGGTAAAAAAAATTGCAATAAGCGTATTTTGATTGGTTTGCGCAAAAGTTATTGCGTTTACTAACTTAGGGAAAGATTTCTGTCGTTTTGGGTGTTTTTTTTTTAACGAGTAATGGTGGCGATTTTTTTGCGGGACTGCGACATTGTGGCGGACAGATCGGACCCTTGACTGACATTTTTGACACTTTTGGGGGTACCAGTGACATTACTGCAGTAATCAGTGCTATATATATGCACTGTTACTGTAAAAATGACACTGGCAGGGAAGGGGTTAATTTTATTGGAGAGGGAGGGGTTAATGTATGCCTGGTGCTTACTAACGTGTGTGGGGGGAGGTGACTGAGTGACACAGGGACAGATCGCAGGTTCAGCTATGCTGAACCCTGCAATCTGTTACTGTCTGTCACTTAGGAGATCCGCCGCTCTGTTTACATAAGCGTGCGGATCTCCAAACTCGATTCCCCGACGATCGGGGAAGAGCAGCGGCGATCGCCAATGCTCCTCCGCTGGCCCGACTCCCGCTGTGACTGAATACAGCGGGAGCGAGCCTCCGGCGGCGCGCGAGCGCCGCCCACAAGGGGAGGAGTCCAGCGACGTAGGTCTACGTCGCTGGACGGGAACGAGCCACTGTGCCGCAGTAGAGGCACAGTGAGCAGGGGTAAAGAGGTTAAATTAACCAAAAACCCCCCTTATTGGCCCTACTAAGCCTACAGGCCATAGTTCAAAGGGTTTGCAATGTATTATGGGTGAAAAAAAATTATGCACATAACTTCACAGATTTGTAGAGCTCTAACCTACAGGAATTTCTCCAACCTGAACCCCATCCCTACTATCTGGTGAAACCATTGTCAGAAAGACAGGTAGTGAGGATAAATCCTTCTGTAGCAGTGCCCCCTAGGGAGCTGCGGAGATTGGATTACCCTGGGTTACCCATAGCGACAGTCTGTAGAAACGTATCACTTTAACGCTTGGCTCAGACAATGAACAATCCAGGGGATCTGTGTTTTTTGTGTTTTATTTTAGAACTTGGATGGGAGAAGGGAATGAGTGGGATACTCCAACTTGAACTATGCACAATTTCTGAGGACAACTGACTGCAGAATGCGGCAGGGCCGCTGCTTCACTTTGCCACCGAAGTGAAGATGAAGAAAGTGGACTCTTTCTAAGTTACTCTTAAGGGTCTAACTTGGCACCCCCTTTCTCACTGGTTGTGTGTGCTGAACTCCTGTCCACTGACACCTCACTGGAGTGGCCCCCTTCCTAGGCAGACCCCTGGCAAGCTCCCTGGTACTCATGGACACTGTTTTTCCTCAGGTTGCTCTGCTCCCAGCTCCACTTGTCAGCCTCCTGGACCTCCTGGCTCAGCACCACACTCTGGCTCACTAGGCCGGCTGCCTGTGACTACCTTCCACATCAGACAGGAGGAGAGACAGCCGTCACCCTCCTCCTGGGACCTGGCTTCCTGCCCAAAGACACCCTGTCACATGTGTTCCTGGCTTTTAAAACATATCCCAGGATGCATCACTGTTTGTGCCAACCCACTGGGATAGTTGCAATGCCTGTGTGTCACTGGCTGGGTTTCCTCCACTGTCCAACAGGCTCCCCTATTGGATACAGTGGGGACACTCCCTCAGACCAAGTGAATCACACATGGACACATGCAACAGGCCTAACTGCTGATCAGACTCCCCTGATAAGCAGGCAGAGCAAAACTATAATTTTCCTAGCACCTACCTAGGAGGGTGCTACACTTCTTATGGAGCCCTGCACAGCAGCAAAAAACACAGCAGGGGCTCTAGCTCTTCACCACACTATCCAAAGATATGCCTCGTACTCACGTACCGATCGTCGGCCGACCGATCGGCCGTCCTTTGTCCAGGGCTGTCGTGTCCGCTGAAAAGTACAAAAGACTGCACACAAATTTTGTCCGCCGACTGCAGAAGTGATGTCATGTGATGGTTAACTTTCCCTGTGTTTTTTCTTCTCTGAGCATGCCCAGTCTTGCAAATCTGCTGATTGTCGGCCGAATTCTGTACTGACTGGCGAACAATCGGCCATTCTGGTGTTGGCCTACAAAAATTTTAATGCTTGCACGACAGATTCTGTTCGGCCGAAAATGCGCTGTCGGCTGTCGGAAGCATCATACTAACAAGCCTACAATCGGCCCGATCGGTCGTCGGCCGAATCTTTACGGCCGACAATCGGTACGTGTGTACGGGGCATTAGATAGAACATTTTTGACCTCACATGCACTTGTCAAAGGACAAAAAGTTGGTTGCTGGCAGGATCACAAAATAAAGGGAAAATACCTGGAAAAAAAATGATAATCTGCAATATATTACAATTTTGTTCTTGGGTTAAGATATGATTTAAGTCAGTTTTTTAGGTCAGGAAAAAAAAACCTCGATCAAATAGTGGAAAAGGTGAAAAGTCGGTGCGCTAAAAAAACCTTAACTTCAATAATGAAGCTTCTGTTCTAAAAATACATAGACGTATATCTCTTGATAACAGAATTCTGTCAGGGTTGGCACAGGAACCTGCTTGGAGTAAAGATGGAATATTTTGTCCAAATCTTGAGCACCGAGCCTATTCCTACTCTAAAAATAAAACCAGATAAAGCAATTTAAAAGGGATATATTTCATTGTAAGGGAGAGGAAATATCTGTGCTGTGTTCGGAACGTCTGCATTTTATTACATTCCGCGTCAACTTCCCAAACAAAGTCATGCATATACATCAGTTGAATGCCGGCTTTCAGGTGTAATTGAGTGGAGGCAGTCAAGGAATTTCGGTTTTTGTAACGCACAGTCCAGCGCCGGAACATACATAATATGTACCAAGGGAAATTAGTGAATATGAAACATCTCTGGCAATCTGTTCAATATGAATCAAGAGGTTGGATGCACAAAATCTGAAAGATCCTACTCAATAAGGTTCCTTGACTCGTCTTGTAGTTAAGTGCTGGTCATACTTTAAACAAAGTTTTTTGGAGAGTGGATTAGGGGGACCTACAGACAAAGACGTAAACGAACAGAGATAAGCAGATTGTTTAAAATAAGGGGATCTGCCCAATCCAGAAGAGCGGTACTTTAGTATTAATTTCTGAAGTTTATAATACCTGCAGCACTTCCATATATTCAACAATAACTTCCACTAATAAAGTGGCGAAAACAAATTCATACTGTGCTGCAAACATTGACTGTTCCTGACGAAACAGGTAGGGCGGAGCACTGACATCAGGTTGTATAGCAGGATTTGGTGGTTGAGTCTTTCTTCATTTTATTTTGTTTTAGCTTATGTTGTAATATTTTATTGTAGTTTTATTTTATTTTGTAATTTAGAAAAAAAAAAAGATTTTTGGATGATATTCACCATTTAGAGCCCTTCTTATTTTTTAATTTCCTGGATACACTGGACATACTGTAGGCTGAGTGAGCGGTATATGGTTGGGATGGAGATTGCTGTCAGCTACTACTTTTGGGATATTCCGTATTTGTTTCTTTTATACAGAAAGAGGGATGAGCCGAACTGACCTGCGTTGGATTCAAGCAGGGTTCAGCTGTCAAATCCAAATTTCCCAGTTAATGAGAGCTTTCAAATAAAAAATGGCAATGGCTAAAGGACTAAAGGGTTTTAAAATAGCATGGTCGGATGGGCACTGCCCTGGGGAACACATAATAGTGCAAAAAAACTTTTTCATTTTCAATCTGGCCAGCAGCAGTGATTTTTTTCAAACCACTGACATTTACAAAGAAAAAATGCTTTTAAAGGAGTTGTGAAGTCAGAAGGTTTTTTTTTTTTTTATCTTAATACATTCTATGCATTAAGATAAAAAATATTCTGTGTGCAGCAGCCCCCCTCAGCCCCTAATACTTATCTGAGCCCCATCTTTGCCCAGCGATGTCCATGAGTCCCTCGGCCATCCGGGACTCTCCCTCCTGATTGGCTGAGATAGATAGCCAATCAGAAGAGAGAGGGGCAGGGCCGAACGGCAGCTCCGTGTCTGAATAGACACACGGAGCTTCAGCTCGGCTCGGGTTCCCCCATAGCAAGCTGCTTGCTGTGGGGGCACGTGACAGGAGGGAGGGGCCAGGAGCAGCAAAGAGAGACCTGAGAAGAGGAGGATCTGGGCTGCAAATCCACTTCACAGAGGAGGTAAGCAGAATTGGTTGGATTGGATGGACTTTTTTTAACCAGATTACCTATGTAACAAACACAGAATGTAACCTAGAAATAAAGACACCCAAATGTTTGACAAGTTCATTATTACAAAAACAAAAAAGTTCCTCATTGTAAATTAATTGTCAATGATGATGCCACCTGCCAACTCACTGAATTTAAAAACCCAGTGCACATGACCGATCCTGGCAGTACCCATAGACAAATGACAGCTTCCTGAGCTTTTATAGCTATATAAAGGAAGGTGTGGGGATAGCAGGGACCATATTTATAATTGATCAATATTATTGTCTAAATATGGCAAGTAACTACATTTGGGCAGTGATGTCACTGTTTTCCCTCTCCCTTTGGTTTCCTGGCCGGGGATTCTTCACCATGAGAACAATGTGCCAGTGACAGCGGCAGTTGCTAGGGACACAGAGGGTGTCGGCACCTGGTGTTTCCTTAGCAACCATTGACAGCAGCGAGTTGTCATACATAGATGAGCTTATATACATGATGCTTTGCTCCTGCCGAACAGAGGGCCAAATGAAAAAAAGTTCTGTTGTTAGTCTAAGCACCCGAACAACCAAAGTTAAGCCCCGTACACACGTACTGATCGTCGGCCGAACGATCGGCCGTCTTTTGTCCAGGGCTGTCGTGTCTGTTGAAAACTGCAAAAGACTGCACACGAATTTTGTCGGCCAACAACAGCCGACTGCAGAAGTGATGTCATGTGATGGTTAACTTTCCTTGTCTTTTTTCTTTTCTGAGCATGCCCAGTCTTGCAAATCTGCTGTCTGTCGCCCGAAATCTGTACTGACTGGCGAACAATTGGCCGTTCTGGTGTTGGCCAACAAAAATTTTAATGCCTGCACACCCGATTCTGTTCGGCCGAAAATGCGCTGTCGGTTGTCGGAAGCATCATACTAACAAGCCGGCAATCGGCCGATTGTTCGGCGGCCGAATATTTACGGCCGAGAATCGGTACGTGTGTACGGGGCTTTAGGTCCAAACCTTGGCTCATCCCTGTACAAAACATGCATTGACCTCTTATATCCTGGGGTAAACCTGTCCTGTACGCTCTTTGTGGTGACTGTACTGGAGTCTGGCACATGGAGGAGTCACTTTGTTGAAGCACTGCACATTTGATTGGATGATGTTCAAAAGTATCAGGAAAATATATACCGTATGTGTTTTTTGCACTTTGTTAGTGGAAGTTTTTGTTGAAAACACAGAAGTGCTGCAGTTATTATATAATTAGGACTAATAAACGTCATATCAGGTTTGTCTGTATATGGCATCTATAATTTATTACTTCCAGTTTGGATTACATTGTAACTATGTGCAGATTTTATTCATAATCTTTTATGTTAGTTTCCAAAGCACAAGAAGTTGAGCTCACACAATCAAGAGTAAAAGGGTCTCGCTGTCACCTTCCACCTGGGGTCAGAAAATAAACTTATAAGAATGGAATCTTAGAAGCATTAATCCAAGAAAAATTTAATAGATTGCAGTTTATTAGTCCTTTATGTTTTGTTTTACAAATCAAAGTTTGACATAAGAAAGATGGAAGTAAAGTAATATGAGCAAAATCCAAAGTTATATTAGTAATCCAAGTAAACATGAAATTGGAAGTGGGGGAGAAGAAGAGAAGGTTCAAAAGTGATAAGGGTGAGAGTCCCAGGGGGTAGTGCAACTACAAGTCCAAAGACTGGATGTCAACTTTTTGGCAGGCAAGAGTAATGTGGTCACACAGCATGGTAGTGATACAAGGAAGAAAATGGCAGGCACAATGCAACAATATTCAAGAATCAAGATGCATGATTGTATTGTTCCCCTCCTGTTGTAGGTCTATTATACAAACTTAAAAGTAGCCAGGGTTGGCTGGGACCAGTCCTCTGGATGGCTGGAAATTGTTCCATGAAACGATAGAGGGAAAAAAAATAATGGGTAGGATAGTTGTTTTTTTCCTTAATTTTCACCTGTACATTCTGTCCTATGGTGCCAAGTTGCCAACCAGTGCCGGGACAGGTCCGTCCAGCGCCCAGAGCAAGGATGCAAAACCTGGTCCCCCTCCTCCACTCCAATTGAATGGTATAGAATAGGTGTACAGTATTGCCCTGCACCCATTCTCTGCTTTCTTGCACTGACTGCTCATGGTTGCCAATTGCTTGTTTTCTAACAGCTAGAAGGTAGTTGCATGTGCATGGTGTGCTTTTGTGTCAGCTGTCAGAGCAGACATGAAGCTGTGGTCCACTGGCTTCTAGTCACTGATAGATGATTTGGAGTTTGGTACGGTGAAGGGGTGCCACCCCCTGTCACTGCTCTCTGAGCGGCTGCCCTTTCTGCCCACCCCTCGCCCTCCCCTTCTCCCAACTCAGGTGCGAAATCTTACTCAATGTACTGTAGCTATGGAAGATTAGCGTTGTCACCCTAGGACAGGACGTTTATTAGAATGTAAGCGCAATAAATTAATGTAATTAAATTAATGTAGGCACAATAAATCCTGTGTTTTTATTTTGCTACTGCACTTAGATGGTGCTTGTCTGTTTCAAGCTATATACCCTTATAGAGTTGGGCAAAATATTGAAAATAAATAAAGAAAGTCCAAATTGTGAACAAGTGCTTCAAACTGTCAGTGCACCACCCATCCATCTACAGAAAAAGTTCATGATCCTAGGTGAACACCTCCACCTTATAAAGTGCTCACTTACCAACTAGTGGTGACCCCTTATTGCGGAAGGTCAATATCGCTTGTGGCTCAAAAACCCAACCAGGGCCTATCTCCATCCAGAGGGGCTTGCGACTGAAGATAGGAGAATCTTCCACTTTTAAGAGGACTCGATCATTTAAGATATAGTTACATAGTTACATAGTAGTTGAGGTTGAATAAAGACATCAGTCCATCCAGTTCAACTTGTACAGGTGTGTGTGTGTCAGTGGCCTGCTCATTTCCCATAACCCTGAATGTCGTGATCTGTAAGATGTATGTCCAAGAGTCTTTTAAATGTACCGATTCTCCCCCAGTTACCACCAATTGTGGAAGAGAGTTCCACATTCTCACCGCCCTTACAGTGAAGAACCCCTTACGCAGCTTAAGGTTAAACCGCCTCTCCTCTAATCTCATTGTGTGGCCACGTCTCCTCTTGCACTCCTTAATAGTTTTTTTACCTATGCTGAGATCGCCATTGAGGTATTTGTAAATCGCTCTCATGTCCCCTCTCAGGCGTCTCCCCTCAAGATCCCCCAAAAAAGATAAAGCTTGCCATAGCATAAAATCTTTTAGCCATTTATTCCAAAAAACGTAGTTACACTTGCAGACAGAAACTTTAAACATGCATAAATGTACAAGCAGGCTGGCTTACTGTAGCATCCCGTCCTTCAGGGAATTGCGTACATGGTGATGTCAACACATTGCTCCACCCAAGAACAAGCTGCCTGAAGTGTGGGTATTGCATAGACTTTGGAATTTTTAAAGGACTTAATAGAATCTTTTTGTCTGCTTGGAATTCATGTATTCCCCCAGGTACTGATATCTCTGCCCTAAAAACCCTCATTTTATTATTTAAACTATAGAACACCTCTCCTCTCCCTGTAGTAACTAATGCACATCCTAATAACTTTTGAGATAACAGTGCAGAGGAACCAGATCAGCACTGGATTACAGTCCTCTTGCTATGTCCACCACAAATGCCTAGAGGTGACCAGAAGAGGAAATCGCAGTTTCTACAAAGTGTAGATTTGGCCACCCTATCGAACGCCTTCTCTGCATCAAGGGATAACAGCAGAGAAGGCGTTCAGGAGGTTTCTGCACAATGTATCACATTCAAAATTCTTCGGGTTGCGTCTGAGGGCTGCCTCCCCTTTACAAACCCTTGTTGGTCATTCTTAATCAAGAGTGGAATAATATCCGATAATCTAAGGGCAAGAATTTTTGCATAGACTTTAACATCCGAATTTAAGAGGGATATGGGTCTAAAATTAGCCGGCGTAGTTGGCTCTTTCCCTGGTTTGGGAATAGTTACTACGTATGCTTGTAACATTTCCTTGGAAAATGCGGGAGAGGCAGTCGCTCGGGCGAACACCGATGACATATGAGGAGTAAGGATCGTTGAAAAAGCTTTATAATACTCATTGGGTAGTCCATCAGGACCAGGGGATTTACCCTGTGGGAGAGATGCTATAACTCTGCAGATTTCTTGCTCTGAAATGGGGGTCACTCAGTAGTTGCAATTGATGCGGGGTCAAAGAAGGAAGGTTAAGAGTATTCAAAAAATCTGAAATTTGGGATTCAGTAGGATGAGACATAGTATTATCATCTCTTAAGTTATACAGGGTACCATAATATTCGGCAAAGTGGTCCGCTATATCTTGGGAATTATGAATTTTTTGCTTGGATAAAGGATGTATAAGATACGCAATCCTGTTTTTAGTTCTAACGGCTTTCAAGTGATTAGCCAGGTATTTACCAGCTCTATTGGCATTAGCATATGTTGTGAGTTTCAACCGTCTGAGGTGTGTGTGTCATACTTCTGCGTGAGATGGAGACGAAGTTCCTCCCTCAGTCGCAGAAGAGTTTGTTAATGCGCCACAGACGGGTTCAATTTGTTCTGTTGTTCTAGGGTATGAATATCTAAAATCGAGTCAAGGCGAGAGTTATAGCATCTCCGTAATCTGGCTCCCTGTTGCAACAACATTCCCCTTATGGGCGTTCCAAAAGGTAAAAGCATCTAAAGTGGAGGGGACATTAAAACAGAAGTACTCAGTAAGACTAGCAGATACATTGCCTTGCGAAAGTATTCACCCCCCTTGAACTTTGCGACCTTTTGCCACATTTCAGGCTTCAAACATAAAGATATAAAACTGTAATTTTTTATGAGAAATCAACAACACGTGGGACACAATCATGAAGTGGAGCAAAATTTATTGGATATTTCAAACTTTGTTAACAAATAAAAAAACTGAAAAATTGGGTGTTCAAAATTATTCAGCCCCCTTAAGTTAATACTTTGTAACGCCACCTTTTGCTGCGATTACAGCTGTAAGTCACTTGGGGTATGTCTCTATCAGTTTTGCACATCGAGAGACTGAAAGTTTTGCCCATTCCTCCTTGCACAACAGCTCGAGCTCAGTGAGGTTGGATGCCCTCCTTTGCTTCTCTGCGGCATTCCCGAGGTATGTGGGCGGCTCTTTGTCCATTTTTTGCCGGTTTGCAGTTAGTTAGGAGGCCTCTATGTGGCATTTATTTCAGTGGTCCGGCAGAGCTCTGTGATTAAGCAGCCATCACAGAGCTCAGAGCCCACAATGTATAGATTTTGAGGGTCGCTGCCCCCTCTAGCCCTCATATTCTGGGTACCGACCCAAGAGTGCTGCTATAAATAATAAGAGACTTGCTTGACTTTAGTTAAGTCAGCAGCACATGTTGATGTTTGTTGTCTCTCCAAGACCCCAGGCTCTTGAAAGAACTCTAATACAGATGATCTGAAATTGAGAAATATAAATGAAATTACTTTGCAGAAAAAAAAATAATCAATTCAACCATTAAAACCATAAACTGGCAATGTATTTGTTTCTGTAATCCAATAAACCATAATGCAGCTGCCGATGCATTATTATTGAACTGTCTGCTTTTCAGAGACTGTGCCTTCGCGGGCCGGTCTTGGGACCTGCGCCATCACCTAATTTCTCACAGAGAATGACCCATTTGTGTGTGGATAATGACTGTGACCTTAGACTCATAATGGCCCGCTGATGGAACATCGTAGTATGATATCCTGTAAATCGAGGCATGTTGGCGCTAAAATAAAAATGCATTTATATTGCGCTCAATGAACTCTGTTCTGAAAATAAACCGAACGTCTGCAATAAAAATGCCTTCAAGTAGAACTTAACCCAATCATTAAAATCTCATAGGAGCTTTAACATGTTTATATCATATTCAAAAGCTGACTGTCAGTCTTTGGAAATTGGTAGCTTTTATTAAAATAATAGCTGCTGATCCTGCCATCAATGTTTTTGTTCAGTCACTTCTTGTCAGGGCCGGCCCTACTATGGGTCCCACTGGGTCCATTGGACCCAGGCAGCACTTGGAGAGGGGCAGCAAATTGACTCCCAAGACTTTTTTTCCAGCAGTTTTTGTGTCATCGGTTTGCGGTGTGTTGGTGGCATTTCCCCATCTCATACTGCCACCCCTAGTGCAAATTAAATTATGAGGAGGCTGAGCGTCTCCTCCGGGAAATGTCCCTCACATGATCGTGGTGTGCGCAATGACGTCAGACATCAGTGCACTCCATCTCACGCAGGACAGGCTGGATCTTCTAGGGTGGTGGGTACTGCAGACACAGGAGTGACAGGAGGACTGAGGATGGACAGCGGGTGTTTGGTGGACCGGTCCGGTGGTGAGTTATGGAAGAAGATAACAGTATATATAATATATTCTACATTTTATATTTATATAAAATAATGGATTTTGGGGGCCTTTCAGTGGGTTGTAAACACAGCTGACCATTCTTCTCAGTGAAATGATCATAGAGCCCCTGTGATCCTTCTATATAGGATCACATGTCTCTATGGTCATTTCAGAAGCCATGCCCCCCACAGTTAGAATCACTCCCCTAGGCTCACATTTAACCCACTGATCACCCACAGGGTTAACCCCTTTCCTGCCAGTGTCATTATTACAGTAACATTGCATATTTTTAGCACTGATTACTGGACGGATGGAAAATAGGGTTTCCTCCGTCCAGATTTGAAGATTTGACGGATCGGATGTCAGCGGACCTGTCTCTGCTGACATCCGATGCCCCATAGGGATGTATGAGGGGACCGTTCCGATCCGCCAAAAAAACGGACAGGCGGATCTGAATGGTCTGCCTGTGTGAAAGAGCCCTTAGTTAACAAACAGCATCATGAAGGAACACACCAGACAGGTCAGGGATAAAGTTGAGGAGAAATGTGAAGCAGGGTTAGGTAATAAAAAAAATATGCCAAGCTTTGAAGATCTCACGAAGCACTGTTCAATCCATCATCTGAAAATGGAAAGAGTACGGCACAACTGCAATCCTACCAAGACATGGCCGTCCACCTAAACTGACAGGCTGGGCAAGGAGAGCCTTCATCAGAGAAGCAGCCAAGAGGCCCATGGTAACTCTGGAGGAGCTGCAGAGATCCACAGCTCAGGTGGGAGAATCTGTCCACAGGACAACTATTAGTCATGCACTCCACAAATCAGCCCTTTATGAAAGAGTGGCAAGAAGAAAGCCATTGGTGAAAGAAAGCCATAAGAAGTCCCGTTTGCATTTTGTGAGAAGCCACGTGGGGACACAGCAAACATGTGGAAGATAGTGCTCTGGTCAGAGGAGACCAAAATTGAACTTTTTGGCCTAAAAGCAAACCGCTATGTGTGGTGGAAAACTAACACTGCATATCATACTGAACACACCATCCCCACTGTGAAACATGGTGGTGGCAGCATCAAGTTGTGGGAATGCTTTTCTTCAGCAGTAACAGGGAAGCTGATCAGAGTTGATGGGAAGATGGATGGAGCCAAATACAGGGCAATCTTAGAAGAAAACCAAAGAGTCTACAAAAGACTTGAGAGCAGAGGTTCACCTTTGAGCAGAACAACAACTCTAAACACAGGGCTTTTTTTCTCAGAAAATAGGTGCAGAAACTCAACCACGAGTAGGTGTCTTCGCCTCTCTCACTTGCAGGAAGATTATCCAGTGGGGGTGTCGGCATCCACACGGCACCTGAATCCCCCTTGTCCTCATCCTGCACTCAGTGAGAGCCGCTCAGGAGATCAGATCTGTGGGAGCCATTGGAAGACAAGTTGTCACTTGTAAACCCAGAAGCCGGATTTCTGGGTTTACAAGTGATAGTGGTGAGCAGGGAGCAGAGGGCCTGAGCCAGAGGTGGTGGAACTGAGTTCCACCAAGTTCCAGCTGAAAAAAAGCCCTGCCTTAACCACTTTACCACCGTAGGATTTTGCTGTCTTACGTCTGGGCCACTTTTTGCAATTCGGCACTGTGCGACTTTAACTGACAATTGCGCGGTCATGCAACATCGTACCCAAACTAAATTTACGTCCTTTTTTCCCACAAACAGAGCTTTCTTTTGGTAGGATTTGATCATCTCTGCAATTTTTATTTTTTGCGATATTAATAAAAAAATGCGACAATTTTGAAAAAATAACAATATTTTTCTACTTTGACAGTTAAAAAATATCCAATATATTCAACTTTTGTCATATATTTAGGCCAAAATGTATTTAGCTACATGTCTTTGACAAAAAAATTCTCAATGAGCGTATTTTTAACCGCTTTAAGACCGGAAGATTTTACCTCATTCCTGACCAGGCCATATTTTGCGATTCAGCACTGCGTTATTTTAACGATCAATTGCGCGGTCGTGCGACGCTGCACCCAAATTAAATTGACGTCCTTTTTTTTCCCCACAAATAGAGCTTTCTTTTGGTCGTATTTGATCTCCTGTGCGATTTTTACTTTTTGCGCTATAAACAAAAAAAGAGCGACAATTTTGAAAAAATAACAATATTTTTCACATTTTTTAAATGAAATTCCCCCCGCAAAAAAATGTACAAATCAAAATGTTTTAACATTTTAGGCCAATTTGTTTTCTGCTACATATGTTTGGTAAAAAAAATCGCAATAAGTGTATTTTGATTGGTTTGCGCAAAAGTTATCGCAGCTACTAACTACGGGAAATTTATGTAATTTTTATTGATTTTTTTTCTAAACTAGTAATGGCGGCGATCTGCGATTTTTTTTGCGGGACTGCGACATTGCAGCGGACAGATCGGACCCTTGACTGACATTTTTGACACTTTTGGGGGGACCAGTGACATTACTACAGTAATCAGTGCTATAAATATGCACTGTTACTGTAAAAATAACACTGGCAGGGAAGGGGTTAACTTTTATTGGTGATCAAGGGGTTAATGTATGCCTGGCGCTTACTAACGTGTGTGGGGGGAGGGGACTATGTGACACAGGGACAGATCGCAGGTTCAGCTATGCTGAATCCTGCAATCTGATCCTGCCTGTCACTTAGGAGATCCGCCCGCTTTGTTTACACAAGCGGGCGGATCTCCACACTCGATCCCCGACGATCGGGGAAGAGCAGCGGTGATCACCGCCGCTCCTCCCCTGGCCCGACTCCCACTGTGACTGTATACAGCGGGAGCGAGCCTCCGGTGGCGCGCGGCCGCTGGGAGAGCGGAATGTCTGGTGACATGTTGAAACTCATTTATAAATGTCCTTCTGCTTCACAATCATGTGCCACTTTGTGTCGGTCTATCACATAAAATCCCATTAAAATACATTTACGTTTTTGGTTGTAACATGACAAAATGTGGAAAATTTCATGGGGGTATAAATACTTTTTCAAGGCACTGTATATGCAATGATATATTACAGTGCTACATTGATTATATCTGCCAAGAGTTCAGCTTTAACATTTACATTTTATACAGTACTTACAGTCAACAGAATACATAAGGAGTACTAAAAATGATAAATATTAATCAACATCCCTGCTACATTTTTCCACTGCTTCGGGCAATGTTGAGGCAAGATTGACTTTTTGCCATTTCCCTGTCACTCCGGACCAGCTGAATGAAACTAAGATGTAGACCGGAAAATGATGTAAACTAATTCAACATGATCATACGGCTGATATTTTCAACCCTGCCAAACGCTGCTAATAGCACTGGGCTCGCTCTCAAAAAAAAGCAGCATTGAGATCTGGAAGTTCTGTTTGGGGAGAGCGACGCGCTAGCTGATGAATCTTTATAAGGCACATCTAGTGCAGCAGTAAGTCAGCACTGGAGGTGAGGAATTTATTAGGAATTCACTAAGCCTAGGTTCACATTAATGCGGTGCGGGAAACCCTGTGATCCGTGCATGTTTCCCGAACCGCATTCAAATCGCACTGCCCTTGTGATCCGCAGCGATCAAACCACTGAAAAACAACCCCACATCATAATCCCCCCTCCACCAAATGATTTGGACTAGTACACAAAGCAAGGTCCATAACGACATGGATGTGTGAGTTTGGGGTGGAGGAACTTGACTGGCCTGCACAGTCCTGAACTCAACCCGCTAGAACACTTTTGGGATGAACTAGAGCGGAGATTGTGAGCCAGGCCTTCTCATCCAACATCAGTGCCTGACCTCACAAATGCGCTTCTGGAAGAATGGTCAAACATTCCCATAGACACACTCCTAAACCTTGTGGACAGCCTTCCCAGAAGAGTTGAAGCTGTTATAGCTGCAAAGGGTGGGCCAACTCAATATTGAACCCTACAGACTAAGACTGGGAAGCCATTAAAGTTCATGTGTGTGTAAACTAGGGATCGACCGATTATATAGAGGGCTGATATGCACTTTCCCCAATATATATCAGAATCGGGCCCTGAGGTCACCGATATTGCTGATATTTCGGGAACGTGCTGTACTGGAGTGATGTCTGCAGCTAGAGGCATCACCCCCGGTACCGGCGTCCATAGCCGATGGTCGGCTGTCTTATAATGACAACCGATGTGGCTGAGAAGACGCTCGGCTGTCATTATAAGGAGCGGGAGGGGATGTTCCCCCCCCCCTCCCACCGCCTTCCACAACTTGCCCGGGTCTCCCGTCCAACCGGGAGACCCGGGCATCCTACCTGCATGGCCACCATAGAGAAGACCCGATCAAAGGCTCTGATCGGGTGTCTGTGTGCTCGGAGCCAAATTCAAAAAAATTACCGCTTTCAAAACAGCCAAACTTGGTGTTTTGAATGCTTTTAAGTGCAGAGGAGGGGTTTGGGGTCTTTTAGACCCCTCCACAAGAGTACCTGTCAAAAAAATAAAAATAAGTAAAAAAAATTTAAATATTTTTTAATGTACAAAAATATCGGCCAATATCAACCAATACCGCTATCCGATGACCAAAATATCGGTATCGGCAATAAAAAAAGGATATCGGTCGATCACTAGTGTAAAGGCAGGCGTCCCAATACTTTTGACAATATAGTGTATTATCATCACTATTATTGTTGTTATTGGTATTTTAAATTATATTTATTATTATATTACTAAAATATTACATTATTTTTATTAAGTTTTTATACTTTTTGAATTTTTTATTTTTTTTGCAAGATTCTTTCTAACATTGCCTGGTTGATTTACTTGAAGCTGTTATATTTGCGAAGGGTGGAGCAACTCAATATTGAATCTTACGAACTTAGGCCCCTTTCACACAGGTTTTCCGATCAGGTCCGCCTGCCAGTTTTTCAGGCGGACCTGATTGGACGCTCCAGTTACTCCTATGGGGCAGCAGATGTCAGAGGTGACATGTCCGCTGACACCCGCTGCTCTCCGATCTGATCCTGTCCTTGAAATCTAGACAGATGGAAACCCTTTTTTCCATCCGTCTGGAGGATCGGATGAAAACAGACAGGCGGTCCATATTATCTGATCTCCCAGAGAGGAGAGTGGGGCTCTAATAAGTCCATCTCAGCACAGTGAGCGGAGACGGACCCGTCTTCCGCCTGCTCAGCGGGGATCGGTGGATTGATCCACCGCTGAGCAACACAGAGTCCGCCGGGCGGAAAGCCCGTGTGAAAGGACCCTAAGACTGGGAAGTTCATGTGTGTTAAGGCAGGCATCCCAATAATTTTGAAAATATAGTGTATATTTATTATTATTATTATTATTATTATTATTATTATTATTATTTTTATTATTATTATTGTAATAATAATAATAATAAAAACTAAAAACAATGAATAACTAAAGTGCTTATTTTTCAATTTTTGCTCGATTTTTCAACTTATAATATACATGTTCTAACATCATATATAAAAACATGAGCAGAAAATGTAAAAAAAAAACAAAACAGTGTACTATAGAAAAAAAACCTATATAACCTTAAAAATGTAAAAACACCCTATCCCCCCCCCTTTTCCTCCCCCCCCCTTTCTCCCTCCCTCCTATCTTTTCATGTTATTTCTTGATTGCATTAATCAATAATGTTTGCACAATATTGCACTGTTTTACTCTGCTGGTTGTCGATTTTGACGAAATTTCCCTGTATTGTGACACTTTCAATAAAATTTCTTTTAAAAAAAAAAAAAAAAATTGTAAAAACTATTAAGAAAAAAAAAAGGTTTCATCCAAGATTCACCCATTTTCATCCATGGAAATGTTAGAAAATGTGTAAATCCTGGGTGAATGTGTGAAGCTTAGGTGATAAAAAGACCTTATAGATAATTATTTAATAAATTATTTTTGATAATAGATAATTATTGATAAATAGACCTTATAGATAACTATTAAATAAATTATTTTTGATAATAGATAATTATTGATAAATAGACCTTATAGATAACTATTAAATAAATTATTTTTGATAATAGATAATTATTGATAAATAGACCTTATATCGTTTTTTGTCAGTTTACCTAATTTATTCTGAAACTGCTAAATTTTGACTCGAGCTTTAAAGACCTATGGTCACAAAAGGGTTGACCAAAGTATACGAGAAAAATGTTAGAAATTCCAGCAACTTTTTTTTTTCTTTTAACAATGTAACTACAGCCTGTCAACCCCCTGCTAACATCTCCGAACAATGCTTCCTTGTTGAAGTGGTCTGATTTCAGGTGGCTGTAATATGACATACCTATATTTTAGGTGAAGTAATAAAATACTGTCAGAGAAGAGCCATGTAATGTGAGCGTGTTGTTGTTTCCTCCTATATCATTATTTACATTGTTCTCAGTATGACTGGTTGGCAGAATAAACACAGTGGCTGCTTTCTTTGAACGGGTTCCTGCTGGCCAAATGCCACCCACACATGGTGCTGTCAGGTTCTCCTGGTTGTGATTGGTGGAATTGTAGAGGGAACTTCCAGGGTAGAAATAAAATTAAAATGTAATTATTTGTATCAACTTTTATTTATGAAAAATGTTTAGAATATTGGCATAACCAGAAAAAGAAAAGAAGCTAAAGTGACCATGCATTCCACCTAGATCCTGTAATAGAAGCCCACCCAGTTGTGAGACAATAGCAAATGAATATTCACTATTGCCACACTGATTCTCCTCCTGGCCAATCAGGAAGCGGGTCCTAAAACCAGTTTCCCGATTGGCTGAAAGGAAAAGCCATGCTATTGGCCAAGGAGCAGAGGAGGAGGAAGAGCCGCCGCCGCCGATGCCGCTGCCTGCCCAGGGTGAGTGAGCCGGCGACCGGGGGGCGGGATGACAGTGCGGGCTGGAGCTGGTGGGGGACGGGGGAAAGAAAGGGCTGGAGCTGGACAGTGCGGACTGGAGCTGGTGGGGGGCGGGGGGCCGGGGGGCGGGATGACAGTGCGGGCTGGAGCTGGTGGGTGGCGGGGGACCGGGGGGGGGCAGTGCGGGCTGGAGCTGGTGGGGGACGGGGACAGTGCAGCCTGGAGCTGGACAGTGCGGACTGGAGCTGGTGGGGGATGAGGGACCGGGGGGGGGGGGGGCAGTGCAGGCTGGAGCTAGTGTGGCGGGGGGTATGGTGTGGTCCATCTGCCGCCCCCCCACAGCCTATGAAGCACCAGCCGCCACTGTTCCTGATATGTGGCTGCTGTACCATGTACTTGTATGAGAAAGTCTCCTGTTCTCTTTGTATTGCTTCCTTTATGTGAAATCCCTGGTTTTCCTGCCAGTCCCTCTGCTTTCCTATTAAAAACTGACCACACTAATGCTGGCATTATACGGAAAATCATTCAAACTCGTTTTTGAATATCGAACACTTGGCCATGAGAGCAAACGATTTTACCATCATGTAAAGACTGAAATTTGATTGATAAATTGTTCAATGGACATAAATAAATCAGTTGTTTGTTCGTTTTGTCACATATGCCTAGTGCAAACAGTGTGGGCGAGAAACACCATAACCCTTCAACTTATCGTTCGTTCGGTTGAATTTTTCAACCTGTTAGTTTGAAATTTCAGCTCTGAAAAGTTATAATCGATTTTCTATTTGTGCCCATTTACAGTTTGAAAAACGAGTGAATGGTCCAGATTTTCGGATAACTTTTTGGCTAGTGGATGGCCAGCAAAACCATGAGAACACACTGTGGTCAGTTCTCTAACTGTGCTGGGAACTTAGCCTGCTCTCCTCCAATGATCAGACTTCTGCTGCAGCCTTTCATTTGGAAGATCAGTGTGCTGCTGTTTCTCCACCCCCACCTCTCTGTGCAGCTGAGAACCAAGGTCATGTATTTATTTCTAAACAAGGGAAAAAAAAAGATTGTACTGTGTTTCCCCGAAAATAAGACCAGGTCTTATATTATTTTGGCACAAAAGACAAAGTAGGGTTTATTTTTGGGGGAGGTCTTATTAGGTAATGTTTATTTGCCAGTTCCTGTGTCCCCTGCTGGGCCACTGATAGGGGGGGGCATCAATTCTCCTGTAGGGGGTCCGGGTCACAGGGGGGCCCCAACAGTACGGGGAATCAGTGTGGTCGAGAGGAGGGGCAATTACAGAAGGAATCCCTGTGTGCTCTCGGCAGCAGCTGAAAACCAGTCCCCCCTCTCCTGCCAGCTTTCAGTTGCTGCGGGGAGAGACACAGACAAAGGGCATCATTCCTGTATTTGCTTCTCCGACACCGATCCCCCTTTCTGTTTTCCCTTCTTCTTATCCCCCTCCCCCCGCCTCCCAGTGTGCCCCTCTTTCACTGTGCCACCACCAGGTTTTCTTCTACGATTGCCCTGTATTTGGCTCCATCCACTTTCCCATCAACTCTGACCAGCTTCCCTGTCCCTACTGAAGAAAAGCATCCCCACAACATGATATTGCCACCACCATGTTTAACAGTGGGGATGATGAGTTTAGGGTGATGTGCAGTGTTGTAATGTTCCGGTACCTTTGGTACCCTAAATTACACTTTCCACAAGTGTATGCGCCCTACCATTTACTTTTGGAAAGGTGCGCATACACCTTTAAGACTGGAGCTGTCATCACTCAGCGCCGGACTAGATGGCTATTTAAGGCGTTGGTTCTCACTCACATGTGTTCGTTCAAACACCCTTATCTGGATGCTAACCTTGCTTGAAGCTTCCATGCTTGCAAGCTTACTTCGCTGACGGAACCTCGCTGCGCTGATCCCTGTATCCAGCTACTGGATCATCCGCCTCTCCTGAACCACCCTTCGGCTGTATCGCTAATAGTGCTAAGTACCCCGCGGGGGAATTCTCTATAAACTTATACTAAGCTTACACTATCTAGCTCTGCATAGTAGAGACTGTTTATCATCTGCATAAACTAGATTGCTAGCTCTTGAGACTACTGCTACTTTTCTGCACTGGGTTGATCTCTTTTGTATGTCCACCTGCTATTCTATCATCTGCTATCATACAACATTGCTAAACCTTCCTGCATCCATCTGCTACTGTCTCACCTTCAAGTGTCTATCACCTACCACCTCCACTCAACCTATCCCTCAACCTTCATCATTGTGTTACCACATGCATAAAGTCACTCTAAGAACCAGCTTGCTAATTGTGTGTATTTACTGGCTGAAATAAGACCTTCCACACATGAGTCATTGAGGTTGGGAATGGTATCTCAGCATATCTCTTACATGGCTACTGACGTGGAACTATTTCTGCAGCTGAAAATCCACACCATATAAAAACGCAGGAGCGTTACAAGTGTTCGTTTTCCGCCATACATAGCATTTTGATTTCAGGGCAAAAAGTTCAATTTTGATCTCATGTGACCAGAACACCTTCTTCCACATGTTTGCTGTGTCCCCCACATGGCTTCTAACCAACTGCAAACGAGATTTCTTATAACCTTATTTTAACAATGGCTTTCTTCTTTCCACTCTTCCATAAAGGCAAAAATGTCACGACTAATAGTTGTCCTGTGGACAGATTCTCCCACCTGAGCTGTTGATCTCTGCAGCTCCTCCAGAGTTATCATGGCCCTCTTGGCTGCTTCTCTGATGAATGCTCACCTTGCTCGGCCTGTCAGTTTAGGTGGACGGCCATGTCTTGGTAGATTTGCAGTTGTGCCATACTCTTCCCATTTTCGGATGATGGATTGAACAGTGCTCTGTGAGATGTTCAAAGCTTGTATTATTTTTTTTCAACCTAACCCTGCTTTAAACTTCTCCACAACTTTATCTCTGACCTGTCTGGTGTGTTCCTTGGTCTTCATGATGCTGTTTGTTCATTAAGGTTCTCTAACAAACCTCTGAGGGCTTCACAGAACAGCTGTATTTATACTGAGAAAAAATTATACACAGGTGGACTCTATTTACTAATTAGGTGCCTTCTGAAGGCAATTGGTTCCACTAGATTTTAGTTAGGGGTATCAGAGTAAAGGGGGGTGAATACAAATACACACCACACTTTTCAGATATTTATTTGTAAAGCATTTTGAAAACCATTCATCATTGTCCTTCCACTGCACAATGATGTGCCACTTTGTGTTGGTCTATCACATCAAAATCCCAATAAAATGCATTTACGTTTTTAGTTGTAACATGACAAAATGTGGAAAACTTCATGGGGTAGGAACACATTTTCAAGGCACTGTATGTGTAGATAAAGTGTGGTGCTAAGCAAATACAATAAGCAGGGCTTTTTTTCAGCGGGAACGCGAGGGAACACAGTTCCGGCACCTCTAGCACTGAATGTATGCCATGGCAAGGGGTGCTGGAGGGTCTACTGATGCTGGATCTATTGAAGCTGGAGGGGATCTATTTTTGGATGGCAAACTATTGTTGCTGGTGGAGGATCTTTTGATACTGTGAGTTAATTGTTGCTGGAAGGGATCTACTGTTTGGGGAAAGGGTCTACTGTTGCTGGCTGCTAGAGAGTCTATTGATGCTGGCTGCTGGGAGATCTTTTTCTGCTGCTGGGGGTCTATTGCTGCTGGCTGTGGGGGATCAATTTTATTGCTTTTCTTGTTATCATAACCAAACAAATTCCATACATTCCACTGCAAAATTATATTTGGCTCTATATTCTAAAAGGGACCGTACTGGAAGCTGGGTAGGGGGTGGAACCAAGGGTTAGTGCTCGAAGGTGGGTAGAGGGCGGAGACACAAAGTAACTTAGAAAGGGGAGTTCCTGAACCTTTTCTCTGAGAAAAAAAAGCCCTGACAATAAGTGAAGTGAAATTATAACAAATACATCTGTGAATATGGAAAATAAAAATAAAGATAATAATATAAAGTGTCCTTATGTGGGCTTATAAATGAAAAGTCCACTTTTCCATGGATGTTCTGACGTCATCGTGTAACCCGGAAGTAACGGTAATCGCTGTGAATGCCGGCTGGAAAGCTTTATAACATTGCATAATTGTTTTTATTCACAGGTGAGGGATTTTTTAGGCACAGGAAAATGTTTTAAAAGGATTTTATGCTATGTGATCTCTCTTCGATTCCACTGAGTACTTGATGTAAGGAGAGGTGAGGAGTATACACAGTATACTCATTGTGGAAGCCTTTGAACATCGCCAATGGAAGTGCTGTGGCCCAGATGACTACTACATGGGCTATTATTAACCGCTCTTTAGTTAGAGGGTCCACTGCTGTTGATAAGCTTACATCTGTACCTTCAAGGTTGGGTTTTCCTTAGCAAGTGGTGGTGGTAGAGCCTGGAGTACTCACTTCTGTCTGGGACTTAAAGTGGATGTTCCCACGAGTGGACTTTTCATTTATAAACCCATGAAAGGACACTTCGTAATATTATCTTTATTTTTATTTTCCATTTTCACTGATGTTTTTATTATAATTTGATTTCACTTATTGTATTTGCTTAGCGCAAAATTTTATCTGTGCATATCATTTTAGTATGAAAAACATCTCATAATGGGTGGTTATTTACTAAAACACGAGAGTGAACAATCTGGTGCAGCTCTGTACAGAAACCGTTCTGCTTCCATGTTCTATTGTCAAAGCTTTATTTAACAAGCTGAAGTTACAAGCTTATTGGCTACCATGCACAGCTGCACCAGATTTTGCACTCTTAAAACTAAATAACCCCCAGCGGTCCCGGGTTTCGGCACCAAAAAAAAAAAAAAACGTCAGTACCTAAATTGTTCATAGGCAACACTTTAAAGGCCTTTACAGGTCACGAGTTTAGAGTTAGCTGTGAAAAATGTCCCTAGAATTATTGCTCGCACTCCAGTGGGCATAGAAATATGTAACATGTTTAGTGCAATTGTTGGTTTCGTACATAGCGGCACCCCAATTATATTACTTTGGAGCCAGGGCTGTCTTTAATATTGATTGGACCCTGGGCAAATATTTTCTTGGGCCCTCCCCAATCCACTTATCAAATATTCAAAGGCAATGGGGGCTCAAAGGGCAGCTGCTTTGGGCCCTACAACAATGACTGGGCCCAGGGCAGCTGCCCCTTTTGCCCTGTGTTAAAGACGGCCCTGCCTGGAGCTACTCACAAACAACTTGCAAGTTGAAATATCTACCAAACATTTTAGACACAAAAGTAGTAATATTTTAAGGAATACATGTTTAGAAAATAAAAATCTCCCTGTCCCTCTCTTCACGGCACATGCTGTCCGTTTGTCTGTTTTTCATCCATCCTTTGATGGATGAAAAAAGGACATCAATGCATCTCTATGGAAAAACGGATGTAAATGGATGATCATCCGTTTACATCAGTTTACATCCGCATCCGTCATCATCCGTTTTCTAAACTGATCAAAGCAATATTTTTCTTCCGTTAGGCCCCTTTAATTTCATCAGTTCAGTCACCTTTTTTTTCATTATTTTTTTGTAGTCAACATCCATTTCTCATCCTTTGTCATCAGTTTTTCATCCGTTTTTCATCCTTTATAATTCGTTTTTCATCAATTTCTCATCCTTTTTCATCAGTTTTTCATCCGTTTTTCATCCTTGATCATCAGTTTTTCATAAGTTGTCATCCATTTTCATTCGTTTTTCATCCATTGTCATCCGTTTTTCATCCATTTTTCTTCCAATCTGTTTTTGTAATGAATGAAAATTAGAGCTTTTATCCGTTCAAAAAAACAGATAATGACAGAAGTGGATGAAAATGGATGTAAATGAATGATCATCCATTTAAATCCATTTTTCCATAGGAATGCATTGATACCCGTTTTTCATCTGTCAACAGATGGATAAAAAAACAGACAAACGAACAGCATGTGTGAAAGGGGCTTTAAAAAAAAAAAAGATCGGACGAAAAACGGATGTGAGCTGACAAATGGTCAGTTTTTCATCTGTTTTTGCATTGGTAGTGTATGTAAAAAAAAAACTGATGACCACTGATGAATACTTCATCCATAATGAAATGAACGGTCTCCATGTGTGAAAAGGACCTAAAGTTTTTAGGAAAAAAAGGTAACTCTTTTACTTACCTGACCGATAGCCCCCTATGTGACAGCATATTGCTGGTTGTAGGTCCTATTTAAGAAGACATCAGGGCTCTCCCTAAAAGGGACATCTGTGCTTGATTAGCTTCACTAGAACCTCATGTCCCCTATGAAGTCCCAGTTAAGCTAATCAAACACAAGTCATGCTTGATCAGCATTATCCCCAACCACAGCAGTTGTGGGGAACCAGTCAGGGGAGGACTGGGCCCGGGGGCAGGAGGGCAATTGCCCCCTGGGCCGCTCTGATTCCCCGTAAAAAGGCTGCACCACTTCTGCCACAGACATGCCTAAAGGATTCCTGGTGAAAAGAAGAGTCCCTGCTGCTGACCTACTGAGTGCGGGTTAAAGACCAGGACAGAGCGCAGGCCTCCCCCCACCCCAAGCATGGATGGTGTAAACTGTGTCTGAGCAGAGGCTGGTTCCATGCCCCACTGGAGACTCTTCTGTCCCGGCAAGCTCCTACCGATCTGTCCCAGCTCTCCCCAACCTCCCCTTGCTGGCCAGGTCAGGAACCCGGATTCAGTCGGTAAATAGAGAGTATCTGGAGCAGGGCTTCAGCTTGGAATGGGGGTCAGGAGGAGGATTGGGAGAGTGGGAGGGGGAATGAGGGAAAGTGGGAGGGGGGCCGAGTCACTGAACCATGTGCCTCTGGTTTGTACTTGCCCCCTGGGCCGAATGTTGCCAGTCTGCCCCTGGAACCAGTACTATTACTTTCATCAGAAAGCCGACAGTCGGTTTGACAACTATACATGCACGCCTGGCTCTTTTATTTACCCCGACCGATAGCCCCCCCTATGTGACAGCATATTGTGGGTGGCAGGTCCCCTTTAAGGCGACATTAGGATTCTATGTAAAGGGGGCATTTGTGCTTGATTAGCTTCACTGGGACTTTATGTCACCTATAAAGTCCAAATGAAGCTAATCAAGCACAGATCATGCTTGATCTGCATAATCCCTGGCCAGAATAGTCACAGGGAGCCAGTGCTATCTCTTTTACCAAAAAGCCAAGAGTCAGTTTAACAAGCATACTTGCACTCATGGCTAGCTGGCAGTAGTGTGTGCAAATACCCCACTGCTGCCATCAAAAGGCTTACATCACTGTTATATTCTCCATGTTGTGAGAGACACAGGACTCTGTTCTGGAACATTGGATGTTTATTCAGGACTCACTGTACACTCCAACATGCATTACAGGACAGCTCTGCATATCAATGCATCTCTTACATGTCCCTAAGATGGCCACTCTGCCCCTTGACCCTTGTCATCACTCCTGGGTGGAGCCAGCCTTAAAGAAACAGTACATGTGAAACCCTTCAGGTATAACAATCACAGAGAAGGAAAGGGTTGTTATTTACCTTTCCAGTGTGCATTCAGTTATTTTTTTTCCTGTATTGAAGAGCTATGGGCTCCAATACTGGTATCAACACTTTCCGGTATGCTAAATATTTGGTCACCCTGTTGGGTGCTATGGTTCTTCCCACTAGCCTCTGCAGAGGGTTCAGGTAGGTAAAGGTAAAAATGTCACCTTTTTTGCTAAAAACTTTGGATTGGTGGAAAGGGAGGGATAGGGGGATTATTTTTATTTTTTCCCAAACATGAATTTCCCCCACATTTTACTACTTTTGGGCTTAAAATGACTGGTAGATATTTCAACTTGCAAGTTGTTTAGTTGAGTAGCTCCAGGCAAAAGGTAGCATCAATCAATCGTTCTATCAGCCAGTACAGTCACTTCCACTGTCAGCCTAATGTGAAATGTTAGCTGTTATTTAGGAAACACTTTGAATAAAAATATAAAGGACTTTAAAGATAGTTCAGTGTAACAGGGTTTAAAAATAAGTTTAGCAGTTGCCGAATACATAAAAAAAGACCAAGCCGAGGCTCCAGAGTTTGCCTGGGGTTCTTCTTTAAATGTGACTAAATGAGTTTCCTATAGGGAAACACATTGCTTTCCATGCTGCAGGTAATTTGATTTGATACCTGGCATCAAGAGAGAAGAAAGATGCATAAAATCAGAGGTTATTATCTGTAATTGCCTCTTGTGAGTAGACACATATACACAATCTCCTGAATATGAAGGAAAGTGGCAGAGATTTTTGGAAGAGCAGGGAATCTGCAGCCGTTCTCTGTGTTATTATTACTACATGTGTCGGTAATACAAGAAGCCAACCCAAATTACTCTTCTGTGATTTATCCCTGCTCCTTGCTGGCCTTATAAATACTGTCACCATGTAAAACCCAGGGGAGTCTTCACCGTGTAGCTGCAGGCAAGATACTTGACTTAAAAAGGCTAAACACTGTTTATTGAGCTTGAGTGACCCAATGGATAACAAATAAGAAATGTGACAACAGAAGAAGAGAAGAGAGAAGAGAAGAGAGTAGAGAAGAGAAGAGAAGGGAAGGGAAGGGAAGAGAAGAGAAGAGAAGAGAAGAGAAGAGAAGGGAAGGGAAGGGAAGGGAAGGGAAGGGAAGGGAAGGGAAGGGAAGGGAAGGGAAGAGAAGAGAAGAGAAGAGAAGAGAAGAGAAGAGGAAGGGAAGGGAAGGGAAGGGAAGGGAAGGGAAGGGAAGGGAAGGGAAGGGAAGAGAAGAGAAGAGAAGAGAAGAGAAGAGAAGAGAAGAGAAGAGAAGAGAAGAGAAGAGAAGAGAAGGGAAGGGAAGGGAAGGGAAGGGAAGGGAAGGGAAGGGAAGGGAAGAGAAGAGAAGAGAAGAGAAGAGAAGAGAAGAGAAGAGAAGAGAAGAGAAGAGAAGAGAAGAGAAGAGAAGAGAAGAGAAGAGAAGAGAAGAGAAGAGAAGAGAAGAGAAGAGAAGAGAAGAGAAGAGAAGAGAAGAGAAGAGAAGAGAGGAGAGCATCTGACCCCACAGATCTTCAATCGGATTCAGGTCTGGGCTCTGGCTGGGCTATTCCAAAACTTTATTCTTCTTCTAGTGAAGCCATTCCTTTGTTGATTTGAATGTATGCTTTGGGTCATTGTAATGCTGAAATATGAACTTCCTCTTCATGATCAGCTTTCTAGCAGAAGCTTGAAAGTTTTGGGCCAATATTGACTGGTATTTCGAACTGTTCATAATTCCCTCTACCTTGACTAAGGCCCCTGTTCCAGCTGAAGAAAAAGCCCCGAAGCATGATGCGGCCACCCCCATGCTTCACAGTGGGTATGGTGTTCTCTTGGTAATGTGCAGTGTTGTTTTTTCGCCAAACATATCTTTTGGAATTATTGCCAAAAAGCTCAACCTTGGTTTAATCAGATCATAACACATTTTCCCACATGCTTTTGGGAGACTTCAGATGTGTTTTTGCAAAATTTAGCTGGGCTTGGATGTTTCTTTGTAAGAAAAGGCTTCCATCTTACCACTCTACCCCAAAGCCCAGACATACAGTATCCCACAAAAGTGAGTACACCCCTAAGTGAAAATGTCCAAATTGGGCCCAAAGTGTCAATATTTTTCTGTTACTTTTAAATAAAAGTGGGCAGAAAAAGCCCTAAAAATGTACTTCTGGCATGGAGTAAGCTCACTGTTTGGTGCTACAAATGAACTACAAATTCCCTAACTTCCCTAACGCTACCTTGTCTTAGAATTTTGTACAAATAAATTATAGCAAACTTTTAATAAGTCCCAGAAGATAGAGATTCCATTCCTTACATGCAACTGTAGTCCTCTATAGAGATGTAAATATCCATCCAGTTGTATACAACTCTCAGCTATCCTTTGGGCCAGCTCCCTAGCCTCCATGTCCATACATTTGGAAGCATTTTCCATATAATTTTCTTGGCACAGTTTCAAGAGATAAACAACCAGGTATTTCTTCGATCCTCCCCAATTGTTGTTGGAATACTGCCCTGCGGCCCAGTCTCCGAAGGGAGGGGATCATGCTCTGCTTCAGTTTGTCACAGTACATGTTGGCATTCAAGTTTGCCAACATGTACTGTGACATACTGAAGCAGAGCATGATCCCCTCCCTTCAGAGACTGGGCCGCAGGGCAGTATTCCAACATGATAACGACCCAAGACGACCACTGCCTTGCTAAAAAGGCTGAGGGTAAAGGTGATGGACTGGCCAAGCATGTCTCCAGACCTTAATTCTATTGAGCATCCGTGGGGCATCCTCAAAGGGAAGGTGGAGGAGGGCAAGGTCTCTAACATCCACCAGCACCGTGATGTTATCATGGAGGAGTGAAAGAGGACTCCAGTAGCAACCTGTGAAGCTCTGGTGAACTCCATGCCCTAGAGGGTTAAAACAGTGCTGGAAAATAGTAGTGATCACACAAAATATTGACACTTTGGGCCCAATTTGGACATTTTTACTTAGGGGTGTACTCATTTTTGTTGCCAGCGGTTTAGACAATAATGGCTGTGTGTTGAGTTATTTTGAGGGGACAGCAAATTTACACTGTTATACGAGTTGTACACTCACTACTTTACATTGTAGCAAAGTGTAATTTCTTCAGTGTTGTCACATGAAAAGATATAACAAAATATTTACAAAAATGTGAGGGGTGTACTCACTTTTGTGAGATACTGTAAGTAACATGCACAGTTCAAATTCAACCTAATGTAGGATTGGTGATGAGCCTTCCAGTTACCTCCATGTAGGTCCCCCTAGGTAGGTTCTCCATTGGATCCCATACCCTGAAGTCTTTGCTTCCTGAGGCTACAATCTTGCATGGTAGTAAACTGAGGGTAGCCTGTGAGCTGGGAAAATTGATGGGTACCCAAGATAATGTTGTGGGAGCCTCTCTTGCACCTCCTGCCCAACACTCCTGAAAGTGGGGACAGAGAGTGTAAGGGCACGAAGTGTCACAAGTGCTGAAGTAGCTGGCTTGTGAAGTCTTCTCTTAGGTGATTGAAGCTGGAGGTCACAGGTCCTAAGAACAGGATACTAAGGCAGCTTGGCACCAGAGCAAGAGATGGTAGCAGAGGCGGTATGCAGGCAGCGACCAGCGGCATGCCGTGTAGCAAGGAACTGAGTCAGCAGGCAGAGCAAGTCCAGGAAGCAGGCCAAGGTCAGTTACAGCCAGGCAGCGCAGTACAGAATCAGCAGGCAAAGACGAGTCGAGTAAACAGGCCAAGGTCAGAGAGATCAGGTGAACAAGGGTAATGCAGGTGCAAAGGCAAAGTCTAGCAGAAAGCTGGATCATACACAGGTAAGCAGGTTCAATGGATCAAGTCAGGACTACAGGAAGTACAAGCTGAAGACCATTCAGCAACTGCTTATGGTCGCAAGGCAGATGAAATAGACCACAGGACGCCAAATATGCACGCTAATTCCTATGCGCATGTGTACATGTAGGGGTGCGTGCACAAATGAATACACAATGAAAGGAATAGTACATCCATTGCTTCTTTGCCTACAAATATTAGCATGTGAGCAAAGTGCATGCGCAGGAATATGAGCATAAGCCCGCACTGGTTTTCTGGTTCTGGGAATCTGGATTACCTTACACAGGCACTGGCAAGGACTTACTTCACAGTTCCAAACAATATGGCATTAGAGGCCTAATATCTCAGGCAACCTGGGTGCAATAGCGCTTAACAAAACTGGCAGTACCCCAGCTGAAGTTTCTTTAGACAAAACCCGTCAGGTCCTGGAGGTCTATTCCACTACATTGCGCCATTGAGACCCTTTGTGATCACAACTTCTTATGTTGCCTGTATACCATTGGGAGTCTGTAAGTGTTCCACTTTTTAATAAAGTTATACCAATGACGGTTATGCTATGAAGAGTCTTTTACATTTTTTTGGGACATCCATGCTTATTGACCTAATTGAGATCTGATGGGATGGTGAAAGCCACCGTTAGAATTATCTTTGGTCTTTTTGCCTGCATGACTCTGTACCACTGGTAGCAGAGTCCATTGGTTCCGGTAAGCGCTTCTGACTCTTCTTTGGTGATGGTCCCACCCAGGGTGTCAAGCTTTTGATTTCAGAACACGGGCTTCTCTTGGAATTGGACTTCAACAAGCACTTTATTTTGGCAGATTGATGAATTTACCAATTTTTTTTCCCATTCTCTGTATATATAGTGATTTTATTGTCATTTTTACACATGCACTGATTTGCACATTTCTTTGCACTCTATGTATATGGGTATTTTCACAATTATCCAATTGTATTGTGGACTATTTTGCACATTATTTTTCTAATTTGCACCTTATAATATATCAATTGCCGATAGGTAATAGTTCATAAGGCCCTCTAGTGGTTGCACTCTAGATGGGCAACCATACCATTATACCTGCACATTTATTCAACTTTATTTTGTTGATCATTTTTTCCATTTGCTAATTTGCACCTCAAGATATACTACTCAGATAGTTGTTTTATGGCTTATATTGCCCTCTAGCGTCTACATTTTAGGTTGGGATTCATTTTCTTGCCATTTTATTTAGCGTGGCACTTTGATATCTTCCAGTACTTTAACACAGTCTCTGCACTTCGGAGGACATTTTGGTAGACTTATCGAAGCAGCATATGGAAGGGGTGGCCAATAGCAGAACAGCGGTGCAGGCGCCTTTAGTAAACTGATAGGAAGGTCCTTGTCCCAACTTTCTAGAGTTCCCAGATAGTGGAGCCAGGTGTGCTATCCCTGCATTATCCCTCCTTGCCCCAATCCTCTTCCTAGTGCTAAATTCACTGTCCCTAGCCAGAGGGGATCTGTCCTTACACTTTTCACTTTGCAAATGCACACCAACCGCAGTACATTTATATTTATTAGCATTGCCCCCACTAAAGATGTCCGTGGAGGTCATCCAGGGCAGCAACGTACAATCGGATTGCTGCTTCCCTGATGACACCTACAGAGGATTTAGTGAAACAAAGCACCACTTCACCTCCATACCTTTCCGCACAGGGGTCAGTTGAATAATGTCACTTACAGCATGGAGGATAAACTGCACTTTCCTTTAAGGCTCTTCCCATCAAACTCTGCCCCAAGCTCTTATGGCTCTAGATCAGGGGTCTCCAAACTATGGCCCACCAGTTGTTAAGGAACTAAAATTCCCATCATGCCTAGTCATGTCTGTGAATGTCAGAGTTTTACAATGCCTCATGGGATGTGTAGTTCTGCAACAGCTGGAGGGCCGTAGTTTAGAGATTCCTGCTCTAGATTATAATAAATGAAGGTAGCCTCACCCACAGTATCCACTCAGGGGAGGGTTCTTCCTAAAAGGGGTACTAATAGAGATCTATTGATTATCGGCAAAGCTGAGATATCGAGGGCCGATCTACACTTTCCCCGATATATCGGAATTGGCTACCAAGGTGACCGATATTGCTGATATTTTGGGAAAGTGCTTGTACCAGAGTGATGCCTGCAGCTAAAGGGCATCACCCCGGTACCGGCATCCATAGCCGACAAACTGATGCGGCTGAGAAGTCATTACAAGGAGCAGGAGGGGACGCCCCCCCCCCCTCCCGTCACCTTCCTCGGCTTGCCTGGGTCTCCCATCCCACCGGGAGACCCGGGCAACCATCCTGCATGGCTGCCAAAGAGAAGATCCGATCAAAGCCGCATTTGGCTCTGATCGGATCTCCATGTAAAAACCCGGAAGTGATGTCATGACATCACTAGTACTAACCCCTGCTTACAGGTTTGCCAACATACTGTGGCTTTATAATGATTTAATTGTGGATAAGGATCTCAAGGTGTAGAACCCCTGCCAGATTTGTGTTGCTCTCTGTGGCCTTGCTGCTGAAATTCACTCTCTTCATTTGTTTTGGTAATCATCATTACTGGGATTCAAAGAGATAGGAAATCTAAAATGTTACTGTTCTCATCAGAACAGGCAGGCAAATCGTTCAATGGGGACACCTGTTCGAGTGAAAATATTCCTGCCATTTTGTATTGATTTTATTAGACTTTCTATTAAATCTTCTAAGACAGGAAACAAAGGTAATCCTCCACAATAGAAGGACAGTAAAAAAAAATTATAAAATAAAAACAAAACAAAAAAAGTTCAAATTTTTGAACCCTTTTCCACTCAGTCTAAAAAATGTGCATGTGGCTTTTCATACATAAGTTTGCATTTTCATATTAAAGAGGCTTCATAATATCTAACAAAGCAAATTCCCTAAAGACAAGTTTTAGATATTCAAACAGCCAATCTGATTCATGGATTCTCTCTTAAAATATTTGAATGTTTAAACTGAGAACAAGTTTACTGTTAGCAAAATCGAATCCGCAATTCCCTACAGACTCAACCAAGTTATATAGTCAAATAATGTCTTACTGGTTATGATCAAATATATTTTAAATTAAATTTTTTTTCCAGGCTTGAGTAAAATATTAAACGCAATTTAACTTTTTATTTTTTATTTTTTTATTTCTCATAAATCACAGCTCATCACTGTTAATACAACAGTCTGTCTTGCGGATGAGCTAGAAAAAAAATGAAAAAAGTTATCACAGATAAATATTTTTTTTTGCAAAATGAATTATTTATTAGATTATATATTTCACTTTTTGTTAAATATTCTGAGAAGTGTGCGTGTGGTGAGGTGTTTGGAAGGCCGACTGAAAACTTTTTAACCTTAAAAATAAGACAAACACAAATAATTTTGCAATGTGCACTGAAGCTTTAGACTTAACATAGGAACTGAATTTTAAAAAGTAGAACATCAAAATATTTATTCCAGGTAGCACACAGCTAAATATTTTTTTTCAGACACTTTTGTGCATTCCACTTTACTAAGTTTTGAGTTCTGGAGAGCTAGACATATTAAAATATTAATTTTCCGGTTTACTGAAATGATTTCAGAGTCAACTGCCATTAAAATTCTGAATGTAAGTATGAAAAAGGAGGATATGGCTTGTACTAATCCTCTTCAGTGTTTTTAATCCATTTATTTGAATTCCTTTAATTTATTTTACGTACTCACTGGTCATGAATCAGTTATGCAGAGTACCTGGTAAGAATATACATGCTTGCAAATATCAATACTTTTTAAGAGGAAAGTAAGTAAACTCATCTGAAAAATGAAAATGTCTAATGTGTTGTTGTTAATATTATTATTATTATTATTATTATTTTTATTATTATTTTTATTATTATATAATTGAGCTCACTTTTTTTTTAGGGGGGCTATTTTCAGCTAATGCAGTCATTAGATTCTGACTCACTCACCCAAAAACAATTTTTTATTTGACTTTAATGCTATTATATTCTTTTCCAGATCTAAACGACTGTGTTTCACATACACATTTGTAGACTGATGACTAGCTTAGTAAAATTTTCATCAGTAGATCCAGCGTTATGGGCAGCTGAATTTTTATGCAAATCTGGATTATTGCTTTAAGAGCTACCATCACCAGAGCCTTCCTGATCATTGCAGCTATAGGCATTGTGGAGAAATTAATCTTCAAAATTCACAACAGAGGCCCTGAAATCTTAGCTAGTATTCCTTTATTTTCTGTTAAATCTTGACAGCCTGCATGTTAACACTCAGTAGATGTTTTTAAGTTGCTAGAAACTGACTGAAACCCACTTTAGTGTCATTGGTTGTGATCTTTGCTAAGACTATGTTAAAGTGATTGTAAACGATCACCTTGTAAAACAACCCATTCAGTTTAAAATAGAAATCAAAGGCAAAACATTTTAGTATAGCTATAAAAAAAACATAATAAATACAGTTTTTCACTTTTTTATAAGTGATCACATTCCCTCTGTTCTCGGCTACGTAAGAGCTGGGGGAGGAGAAGCAGCAGCACACTGTGCTTTCAGGTAAATGGTTGTAGGGCATGTCAGGACAAGTCTGATCATTGGAGGAGAGTACACTGAGTTCCCAGTATAGCTAGAGAACTGACCATAGTGTTCTCCCCTTCTTAGTGTGGTCAGTTTTTAATAGGAAAGCAGGGGAACCAGAAGGAACATCAGGGATTTCACACAAAGGAAGCAATACAAAGAGAACAGGACACTTTCTCATACAAGTACATAGTACAGCAGCCACATATCAGGAATATTAGGTGTTGGGGTAACAAACACTTTAATACTTCTTAGCTCTTCCAGCCCACCGTATAGTAAAATGACGGCAGGTGGGATGCACTCCCGTTCTGGGACGACATCATATGACAGTGCCCCAAAACCATTTTACCCGTGCGCCTATGGGGGCGTGCAGCGTGGCGATCGTGGCATTTGCGGCCTCACCATGTTCCTAGGACGTGGCGCGACCCCGATCTCGGTAAAGATTTGATCATCCTCTAGTTGTGTTAAATTGGTGGGGGGAGGAGGGGGGGGCGGAGTGCCACCTCCCTGAAATTAGTTTTTGCATGTTGGGATGTCTGAATCGGTGCCCTTCAGTGACACCCATCAGTGACACCAGTAAGTGCCTATTAGTGATGCCAGTCAGTACTTCCTTTCAGTACCCATCAGTGCCTGCTCATCAGTGCTGCCTATCATTGCCCACCAGTGCTGCCTATCAATGCCCATCAGTGCCACCTATCAGTGCCACATATCAGTGCCACCTATCAGTGCCCATCAGTGCAGCATATTAGTGCCTCCTCATCAGTACGACCTAATCAGTGCCCTTCAGTGCCACTTAAATCAGTGCCCATAAGTGCTGCCTCACATCAGCGATGGAGGAAAATTACTTATTTACAAAATCTACTGAGAGAAACAAAGAAAAAACGTTTCTTTTTTTCAACATTTTCGGGATTTTTAATTTTTTTTAGAAAAAAATAAAAACCCAGCAGTGATTAAAAACCACCAAAAGAAAGCGCTATTTGTGTGAAAAAAAAAGGATTAAAATTTAGTTACAGTGTTGCATGACCACGCAATTGTCATTCAAAGTGTGACAGTGCTGAAAGTTGAAAATTGGCCTGGGAAGGAAGAGGGTAAAAGAAGTGCCCAGTAGGCAAGTGGTTAAAGTCTGTGGTCCAGGTACAGGTGCATTTCAAAGACTATTTTTATTAAGTGGTGCCACAGCAACCTGAAAAGTAAAACAGCAGTTATGGATGAAATATTCCCCCCTCTACAGTGCTGCTACCTACAGTAATTCTATTTAGCAAATTGGATGTCTTCAATGTTGAATGGCACCCAGCATCATTTACCCAGTAGGATAAAAGTTATACTGTATATCAGGCCCCAATCTAGAGGGGCACTGGGGTGGGCTGCTCCCACCTAAATTTTACACTCTGATAGGGTCATTTTATGAAAGTGGGGAGTCTAATGGAGACAATTGATGTAAGGGGACACTCTGATCAGGACATCTGGTTTAAAGGGGCACTCTGATGGGGACATTTTATGAAAGTGGGGAGTCTAATGGGGGCAATTGATGTAAGGGGGCACTTTGATCGGGACAACTGATTTAAGGGGGCACCCTGATAGGGTCATTTTATGAAAGTGGGGAGTCTAATGGGGACAATTGAAATAAGGGGCACTCTGATCGGGACAACTGATTTAAGGGGGCACTCTGATGGGGGCATTTTATGGAAGTGTGGACTCTAATGGGGACAATTGATGTAAGAGGGCACTCTGATTGGGACAAGTGATTTAAGGGGGCACTCTGATGGGGACTTTTAATGAAAGTGAGGACTCTGATGGGGACAGCTGATTTAAGGGGGCACTTTGATGGGGACATTTTATGAAAGCGGGGAGTCTAATGGGCACAATTGATGTAAAGGGGCACTCTGATCGGGGCAACTTATTTAAGGGGGCACCACGATGGGGACATTTTATGAAAGTGGGGAGTCTAATGGGCACAATTGATGTAAAGGGGCACTCTGATCGGGGCAACTGATTTATGGGGGCACCACGATGGGAACATTTTATGAAAGTGTGGAGTCTAATGGGGACAATTGATGTAAAGGGGCACTCTGATCGGGGCAACTGATTTAAGGGGGCACCCTGATGGGGACATTGTATGAAAGTGTGGAGTCTAATGGGGGCAATTGATGTAAGAGGGCACTCTGATCGGGGCAACTGATTTAAGGGGGCACCACGATGGGGACATTTTATGAAAGTGTGGAGTCTAATGGGGGCAATTGATGTAAGAGGGCACTCTGATCGGGGCAACTGATTTATGGGGGCACCACGATGGGGACATTTTATGAAAGTGTGGAGTCTAATGGGGACAATTGATGTAAAGGGGCACTCTGATCGGGGCAACTGATTTAAGGGGGCACCCTGATGGGGACATTTTATGAAAGTGTGGAGTCTAATGGTGACAATTGATGTACAAGGGCACTCTGATCAGGACAACTGATTTAAGGAGGCACTCTGATGGGGACTTTGAGGTAAGATGGGACTCTGATGTGAAGAAGGACTTGGTCATGCCCCCTGACCTTTTTTTACTCCAGATCAGATAGACTAGATCCGGCTCTGCTGTGAGTGCGGAGTATTATGGACCCATTCCTTGAGCGAGCATCACCGCAGAGAGCGAACATATCCAGGACAAATAGAGAATTGTCTCTCCCCAAAGGAGACATAGCAATAAAACTCAAATAGAGGTTCTAACCCTTTCCTACACTTTGTCACTAGATATATTAAATACCTGGTCCAGCTCCATTGTCCGGCATTACACAAAGCATGGGTACAATTTTAAAAAAGTTCCTTTTTTTCTTAAAGCAGTATTAAACCCAAGCTTGTTCTTTTGGAAAAACAACAGACTTACTGGCCAGGTCACCAGAGGAAAATAGAAGAAATAAAGCTAATGCAGCCACCACATCACCAGAATGGGTAAGCTTTAATATAATAAACGTTTGCTTTTGGGTTTAATACTATTTAACCACTTGCCGACCGCCCCACGCAGATTTTCTGTGGCAGGGCGGTTTGACTGTGCATAATCACGTAGATCTATGTGATTAAGTGCATGTGGTCTCGGCGGCGCACTGTGATTAGAGCCAGACTGTGGGAGGAGTGGGCGCGATCGCCGCCGGCCTCCTACGATCTTCAGGGAAACTAACAGGAGAGCCGCCTGTCTATGTATACAAAGCAGGCGGCTCTCCTGTCAGACAGGCACAGTGAGATTGTCTGCTTCAGCTAAGCTCACCGATCTCTGTGTCCTGTCACAGAGCCCCCCCCCCCCCACAGTTAGTAAGCACAATTTAGTCTCACACTTAACCCATTGATCACCCCCAGTATTAACTCCTTTCCTGCCAGTGTCATTTATACCGCAACAGTGCATATTATTTAGCACTGATCACTGTATTGGTGTCACTGGTCCCCAAAAAGTGTCACTAAGTGTCAGATTTGTCCGCCGCAATATCGCAGTCCCGCTAAAAATTGCTGATCGCCGCCATTACTAATAAAAACAACAAAAAAAACGTCCAAAAATCTATCCCATAGTTTGTAAACGCTATAACTTTTGCGCAAACCAATTTATATATACGCTTTTTGGGATTTTTGTTTACCAAAATTATTTAGCAGAATACAAATTGGCCTGAACTGATAAAGAAATTTGATTTTTCTAATTTTTTTTATTGGGAATGTTTTATTGTAGAAAGTAAAAAATATTGTGTTTTTTTTTTTTCCTTTTAAATTGTCGCTCTTTTTCTGTTTACAGCGCAAAATCTAAAAACCGCAGAGGTGAACAAATACCACCAAAATAAAGCTCTATTTGTGGGAGAAAAAAAGGACATCATGTATTTGGGTAGGAAGGAGAGAAATGGCCCAGATGGGACTTTAAATGAAGTGGATGCATGAGTCGCTAATACATAAAAATAGATTTTAATAAGTAAAAAACATGTAAGCAATGACATGCATTGACCAACAGATGGAGTACAGAATATGGCATGGCAAGATTCAACAGCAATATGGATATAAAAGGTCATATATCATGGAATGAATAGAATACACACAAAATTGTCTATTATAGAATGTACAACATAAAGGAAAACTCGACGCGTTTCGTGGGTCTGTAGCCCACTCATCAGAAGTATATACAGGTAGACCTGTCAAAGGAATAACAGAATTGTATGTAATGTCAAGACCAATAGATGTTGGGAATGAATCAGCAAGTATGGATTTTCAACAATTGTATGACCCAAGTGGGGAAATCATACTTACATAGAGCCATATTCCACTGGTGAAAGCAACATAGCCATATGGTGGGGGCGCTATATGTCTGACCCGGGAGCTGAAGGAACATGAGTCCATGGCAATGAGACAGGGAGCCAAGGTGAGGACACTTGTGGTAAATGATGTCTGAGCATGTGTCGTAATGCAGTACTGAATAGAAAAATGTAAATATTTTATATCAGAGTATAAGGAGTACAATGTATCACTTAGTAGCCAGAAAGGATATGAATATATAGCACAAGGCTAATGTAAAGAGGTAAACTTAGATAGCAAAGTATGCTTGTCTGAATGTGATCAAAGTGATCCAAGAGGGGTGACAGCAATGTGTGGAGAGAGAAAAAAAAAAAATAAATAAATAAATAAAAGAGTATCAGAATGCAGGAGATACAATGTATCAATGATGATAGCCAGTCCAAACCTAAAAAAGGTGACAAAATATGCTTATCTTAATGTGATCGATTGAATAAAAAAAGGGCAAACGATGTGTGGAGGGTAAAAAGGTAAGGGAAAGAAAGTATATTTTACTGGGTTATAACATTGCACCTGAAAACAATGTAATTGATATGTCAGAGTATATGTAAGTTCTGGTAGCAAGGGTAATGACATAATCAGAGGGTAATTTATATCAGACTATATACAGGTGGTGCAAGTATAAGAACCCAGAAAGTTGAATGAATAGTGAGAAATCCCAGGATAGGGGTGTTGTGACCGTGAGAAAAAGGAGGGGAAGAAAAGGAAAAGGAAAGAGGTGGCTGAGGTCTCATGGATAAGGAAGTAAAAAAAAAAATATAGTGGGAAATGAGTAAAAAATTGGCAGATATGTGATAAAATAAAGCCCAAAAACAGCATCAAGGAGTGCCATACTGAAATATGAGTGTGTTGTGTCCAAGCCATTCCTCACCTGGGAGCCTGCATCCACTGCAGGTGGGTCCTTGTTCCTAACGCCATGTAATGGTTTTGGAAAAGCATACGCCGGCAGCATGTGCACATCCAGTGGAAGCAGCCAGGAATTGGCCAGCAATCACAACCAAAGATAGTAATCACTGCATATAGATGTGGACGCCGCAGGTGCGGTGAGTGCACATGAATAGCAGGACCATGGCGCCGATATATATAGGTGGCCCCACCTTAGGGAGGGGGTGGGGACAGCTGGAGAAAGAGAAACTTCCCCATTATATATCACAGCTCCCGGTGTAGGCAATGCACCACCACCAGAGGGAGCGCATTCCAGCAGTGAATTGCATAAGCATAATGTTAATAAATTGGATATAAATAATTTGTATATTGTCTTGTAAAATTAGTTGAACCAACACTATTGCAGTGCATTGGTAGGACTCAGGCAGCATTGGACCATAAATGGGCACTTTTGTGGGTGTCTTCCACCCTATACATATGTAGAAACTGGGAAATGGTCTGATACTGTCTATTACATCCACTTCCATCCCTAAATCAAGCAGGAAGGAGAGAAATGGCCCAGATGGGACTTTAAATGAAGTGGATGCATGAGTCGCTAATACATAAAAATTGATTTTAATAAGTAAAAAACATGTAAGCAATGACATGCATTGACCAACAGATGGAGTACAGAATATGGCATGGCAATATTCAACAGCAATATGGATATAAAAGGTCATATATCATGGAATGAATAGAATACACACAAAATTGTCTATTATATAATGTACAACATAAAGGAAAACTTGACGTGTTTCGTGGGTCTGTAGCCCACTCATCAGGAGTATATACAGGTAGACCTGTCAAAGGAATAACAGAATTGTATGTAATGTCAAGACCAATAGATGTTGAGAATAAATCAGCAAGCATGGATTTTCAACAATTGTATAACCCAAGTGGGGAAATCATACTTACATAGAGCCATATTCCACTGGTGAAAGCAACATAGCCATATGGTGGGGGCGCTATATGTCTGACCCGGGAGCTGAAGGAACATGAGTCCATGGCAATGAGACAGGGAGCCAAGGTGAGGACACTTGTGGTTAATGAACGAGTCGAGTTTTCCACTATGTTGTACATTATATAATAGACAATTTTGTGTGTATTCTATTCATTCCATGATATATGACCTTTTATATCCATATTGCTGTTGAATCTTGCCATGCCATATTCTGTACTCCATCTGTTGGTCAATGCATGTCATTGCTTACATGTTTTTTACTTATTAAAATCTATTTTTATGTATTAGCGACTCATGCATCCACTTCAATTAAAGTCCCATCTGGGCCATTTCTCTCCTTCCTGCTTGATTTAGGGATGGAAGTGGATGAAATAGACAGTATCAGACCATTTCCCAGTTTCTACTCATGTATTTGGGTACAGCAGGTGCGCGCCCCCCCTATCCATGCGTCCGACGGCCCCCCAATCTCCATGCAGGGCGCTGGACGCATGGATTCCAATGGGGTGTTGTTTTTTTTTTTTTTTTTTTTTAAGCACGTGATTCGAGCCAGAGGCTCTAATAGGCTTCAAAAAAGGGTGGGCTTGGGGCACAAAGTTGTGTGACAATAGCGAATGAATATTCGCTATTGTCACACAGATTCTTCTCTTGGCCAATCAGGAAGCGGGTCCTGAGACCCGTTTCCCGATTGGCCGAAAAGGAGAAGCCATGCCATTGGCAGAGGAGGAGGAGGGAGTGAGCCGGCGACTGGGGGGGGGTATGGTGTGAGGGCCGGTGTGGGTGGGGGGGGGTGGAGGTATGTGGTGTGGTCCGTCTGTCCCCTCCCCCCCGGCCCATGGAGCACCAGCCACCATTGGTGTAAAACCTTTCGGGGCTGAAGTGGTTAAAAGCTTAATTGACTGTGCACAGAAATGCAAAACTGTCACAGGAACATTTAAGAAAACACCAACGTTGTTATTTTTTTTTAAGCAGCCAGATTTTACATTAAGGCATTAAAATAGAACTATTGCACAAAGAGAAAATACAGTTTTGAACAAACAGTTGCTCATATATATAGCAATTAATGTGACTAAATCAGAGCGAGCGGGAGTGCTGGATATCCTATAAATATCTTTTATACAAATGTGTTAAAATAGAAATATCATGCAATGCACAGGTGTAGGATCCCATTAAGAATACTGTCCCTTCAATGGAGTATATGGGAATATATCACTTACCCTCCAGCGGCTATTTCTGAAGGTGTGAAGAAGATCTTAATGATATAGGTAATAAGTGATAATCTTACAAAATTGAAGCTCTGATTTAGCTATTTTTAACTGATGATAATGACGATGATTGAGATTATGCTCTTTAAAAAAGTAGATAGAAACCCAATCACTAAAATCTCATATAAGCTTTAACAAGTTAATGGCACTTCAAAATTAATTTTAAATATGTTCACGTCTGCAGCTTTTATGAGGATAATACCTGCCGATTCTGCCATGAAACTCCTTGTTTGTGTACTTCCTGTTATAGAATGACAACGCTTTGCTCCTATTTTCTAATTGTGTTCCTGTGTTGTCACCAAGTCACATTGGGTTCTGTTGAATACTACAAATGTCCAATTCAGCCCACACATACACAAGCAGGGTCCACTGTTATCGCATTTAGGGAACCTGCCCTGAGAAATTCTATACAACCCTAAGGCCCCTTTCACACAGGCGCACCGCCCGATGGAGTCTATTCTGCTCAGCGGGGGGATCGATCTGCCGATCCCCGCTGAGCAGGCAAATGACAGCTCAGTCTCTGCTCTGTGTGCAGAGACGGAGCTGTCAGATCCCCGCTGTCCTCTATGGGGAGATCAGATGAAAACGGACCTCCTGTCCGTTCTCATCCGATCCCATCCAATCCGATCCTCCAGATGAGCACTGATGTGGCACGGATGAGCATTGACGTGGCATGGATGTTGCAAGGATGAGCACTGATGTGGCATGGGTGAGCACTGATGTGGCAGGAATGAGCACTGAGGTGGCATGGATGTGGCATGGATGAGCACTGATGTGGCATGGGTGAGCACTGATGTGGCACGGATGAGCACTTATGTGCAATTAGATGTGGCACAGATGAGCACTGATGTGGCATGGATGTGGCACGGATGAGCACTGACATGCCATGGATGTGGCACGGATGAGCACTGATGTGGTACGGATGAGCACTGATGTGGCACAGATGTGGCATTGATGTGGCATGGATGAGCACTGACGTGGCATGGATGTGGTACGGACGAGCACTGACGTGGCATGAATGTGGCATGGATTACCACTGACGTGGCATGGATGAGCACTGATGTGGTATGAATGTGGCACAGATGAGCACTGACAAGGCATTGATGAGCACTGACGTGGCATGGATGAGCAATGTGGCATGGATGAGCACTGGCGTGGCATGTATGAGCACTGATGTGGCATGGATGAGCATGGATGTGGCATGGATGAGCACTGAGGTGGCTTGGGTGGGCACAGATGTGGCACGGATGGGCATTTATATGTGGCATGGATGAGGCATGGATGTGGCACAGATGAGGCATGGAGGTGGCACGGATAAAGGCATGGATAAGGCATGGACGAGGCGGGAGCGCAATTCTGGGAGGACGTCATTGTACGTCCTCCCAGAATAAGCTGACCGTGCTGTAGCCGTCATTTGGCTATGGCCCGGTCGGCAAGTGGTTAAGCCACATGCGATGTTGACCGTTGTATAAGGTCAAGATTATCTGGTAAGCAGGCAATCTTGCTTTGGTAGAGGGTATCATATTTTTGGTGGTGGAAGGTGTCATTACCACTTAGAGGATCTATCTGGAATATCATATTTGGACACTATTTCTTCTAAATATTTGTGCACTGGTGTCACATCATTGGTGTGGACGGATTCTTTTTTTCCCTTTTTTTTTTTTGTTTTTAATATTGTTCACTGTCTTTATTGCACAATGGTATACTGTATATGATTTAATTTTATATGCACAGCGCAATTCCATTTTTATATAATGTTATTAAACAAAAGAAAAGACATGGGACAGCATAGCCAAATTTTATTGTAACGATGCAGCATTTCATTTTGTTAAGATGATTGTTTTGCAATCTTCTCTTTGTTTATCTTCTAATTAAACATCACTGATGTAACTATAGCTATGGCAGCCCAAGTAACTGGTATTGGGCCTTAGGGTAGGAGGGGGGCCCATTAGATAGGTTGCTACAATATCTCACAAAAGTGAGTACACCCCCTCACATTTTTGTAAATATTTTATTATAACTTTTTATGTGACAACACTGAAGAAATGACACTTTGCTACAATGTAAAGTAGTGAGTGTACAGCTTGTATAACAGTGTACATTTGCTGTCCCCTTTAAAATAACTAAACACAGCCATTAATGTCTAAACTGCTGGCAAAAAAAGTTAGTACACCCCTATGTAAAAATGTCCAAATTGGGCCCAAAGTGTCAATATTTTGTGTGACCACCATTATTTTCCAGAACTGCCTTAACCCTCTAGGGCATGGAATTCATCAGAGCTTCACAAGCTGCCACTGGAGTCCTCTTCCACTCCTCCATGACGACATCACGGAGCTGGTGGATGTTAGAGACCTTTGCGCTCCTCCACCTTCCGTTTGAGGATGCCCCACAGATACTCAATAGGGCCCCACAGGGGACTGTGTATCATGAGGAAACACCCAACCTGGGACTTTATAGGCAGGAGTTGATTGGCATAGAGTAGATAAATAGCAAACCAGTTTAAAATATTATAATTTTATTGATACATGTATACAAAAATATTAAAAGAGACACTGATGCAATGCATCAAAGACAAACAATGTGCAAAAAATGTGAATGCATAGAGTTATGAACCATATCCTAGAGTTGTGGGGTCACCCAGGTCTGACATGTTTCGCTGACTCTACGGGCTTCTTCAGAGACCATAGGTACTGGTGACCTCTATAAAGGTTCTAGGTATAGATAACACATCATCAGTATATTAACATATTAACTTCTTTAGTCCATCATGTTAAAAGAATATAGACATGACAATGTATGAATTGATTATCTGAGTGTAGATATAGAGTCCGACACTCACCACTATTTTCAGATTTGGGGCATAATCATGGACCAACAATGAATGGCGTGGTCTGCAGACACAGCCGGGAAATTGTCCTAGCCCCGGACAGAGACCAGGTAAAAGAGTCCTCAATGTGACCAAAAAAGGGGGGGGAAGAGCGGATGTACACGCTTCCAACCTTCAAAAAGGAAAAAAGCAGAAGATAACATATGTGTGGTCAAGATGGGGGAACAAGGCAAGACGCGCCCAAGTTGCCAAAACAATGCTATAATAACCGTTTTCCCCGTGTGGCAAACATCACTTAAGTGAGATACCCAAAGAGAATATAGTACACATGAAAAGTGCATCTGAAAGACCAAGGGATACAACCAGAGTTATCATTGGAAATTTTAATCCTGTGCTCCCAGTAATGAGTAGCCAGATGAGGCTAGTCATGCAAGGAGCAAGATACAATGAATGGAATAAGACCCAATCAACCAAGAATCCTAGTCAAAAAAGGGTGTAAAAGTAAATGAAAATTATAAATAAAAAAGTGCCCCTGAGAGATAGGAGGAGAAAGCACGGAAGATACGGATGTTAGTAATGTTTGCCAGACAAGGCACATATTCGGTTAGCTCACTTACCACAGTAGCAGGATATCCAAAAGTGTGCTGACAGCTCGGCGGATTACACCAATCAGAAGTCGTGTCCTACCTGAGCTGTGCCATTGCTGGTCAATAAATACCTGGTCCCACCGGAAGTGATGCGGCCGTAACTGGCCTCTGTAAATTACTTCCGGTGCGGGCGCCATTTTGCGATCCAGTTCAGCATAACCCGCCAAAAGCAAGGGGGCGGGGTGCCAGACCTAGATCGCCACATCAGTCCTTGGCTCAGGACTATACCCCTGTTATGAGATTTCCTACATTGCTGGATTATTTTAACTTGGCATTCAAGAGGGTGGTTACATACTGAAGGAGCAGAACATTTTCTAGTATCCTCTGTTGTATTTTTGCTAGTTTTGGAGTCATAGGAGTGCGCAGCCTATTGCATTAGGGTGTGCACCCCAAAGTTTAAATACACATGCATGTGTGTGCCTACATGTATATGGCCCAGGTACATTACTCTCCCTGCTGGCGCACTGAAATAGAAGTGCGTAGGCACTTCTCTTATGGCAGAGCAGGTCAGAGGGAGATCTTTCCCATCTCCTCACTGGCAAACAGAGCGATAATGCTAATGTGCCCTAGGTGATTAGGGTGTGCCAAGGCATATCTGGCACACCCTGTGCGCACGCCTATGTTTGGAGTATCAAAAGGCTCATCCTCATCCCATCCAATTTATAACAGCAAATAAACTGCAAAAAGACACGCACGGCCTGTATTCTGATTGTGAAGGACTGTGAACTACAGTGTGTTTGGGTGCTATTTGTCTATAGAAACATAGAATGTGTCGGCAGATAAGAACCATTTGGCCCATCTAGTCTGCCCAATATATCTGAATCCTATGAATAGTCCCTGGCCCTATCTTATATGAAGGATAGCCTTATGCCTATCCCATGCATGCTTAAACTCCTTCACTGTATTTGCAGCTACCACTTCTGCAGGAAGGTTATTCCATGCATCCACTACTCTCTCAGTAAAGTAATACTTCCTCATATTACTTTTAAACCTTTGCCCCTCTAATTTAAAACTGTGTCCTCTTGTGGTAGTTTTTCTTCTTTTAAATATGCTCTCCTCCTTTACTGAGTTGATTCCCTTTATGTATTTAAAAATTTTAACTCTCTCTAGAGTATCTATATCCTTCTGGAGATATGGCCTCCAGTACTGCGCACAATACTCCAAGTGAGGTCTCACCAGTGTTCTGTACAGCGGCATAAGCACTTCTCTCTTTCTACTGCTTATACCTCTCCCTATACATCCAAGCATTCTGCTGGCATTTTGTGCTGCTCTATTACATTGTCCTCCCACCTTTAAGTCTTCTGAAATAATTACTCCTAAATCCCTTTCTTTAGATAGTGAGGTCAGGACTGTGTCAAATATTCTATATTCTGCCCTTGGGTTTTTACGCCCCAGGTGCATTATCTTGCACTTATCCACATTAAATTTCAGTTGTCTATCAGGAAACCAAATCTGGGATCAAACGGCCAGCCTGGTCTATGGTCTGTGCTACTAAATTATCACAAGAGCCTCCTCTCTCGCAGCAACTGTGTGCCTTTTTCAGCTCCCAACTCCTCCCCTTTGAGCCTCTTACTGCCAATTAAAAACAAGGACAGGGTTTCGCATTAACAAGGAAGCTCTCTCCAACCTGGCCATCCACACTCAAGAGAATCTATCATCCCTTTCCAAAAAATATGGAACATTGTGCTCTATCAGGATTTTTCTTTACTTTAAAGAGAAAGCAAATAGAGGTATTCAAAAATCAAAACTAACTAAATCCTAGAGAATGAAAGAGAATCAGATAAAAGATCTTAAAAGGTTTTGCACATGGGAGCTCCAAGTAATGGCTAAAGTAATGGCCCACAGAGAGAATAGTAAAAGGCGGGAAGTGAGTTGCTGGATGAATTGAGGCTGAGATTTTATTTCCGATTACCTCCCAGCAGCCTCCTTGAGTCACGGTAGGGTGGTGAGCGCACACTTCTGAATGATTGCTCTGTTCTGAACTCATGAGGAGCACCTATTCACAGACAGCCTTTCACCCTACCATAGTCAGGTTGGAAAGCAGAGATCTGCATGTTCCTCACCTTTGAGAGAAGAAAGGAAAGAGATGAATATACTTGCATTCTTTGACCTTTACTCTGTGTCTGTTCTCAGGTCTAGGAATCCCATTTCGTTCTATATTTCTGTCTTTTTATCAGAAGTGAGAAGGGAGCATGGAGAGATGAAGAAAAGCCTGAAGTCGGTATGGTGCTAAAAGGAAGTTAAATCTGGCTTTTAACGTGTCAGAACAGATGGAAAATAATTGAAGAGGTGTACGAAGGATGAGAAGGACCAGGTTCGTCTTTGTTTTGTCTGCACAGATGTCAGTTGGAAAATGAAAATGTTTTTTTTTTTTTCCCTTCCATCTTCCGCATTAGACCGGTATTGTTGGGTAGCGCCAAAGTCTCCTTTGTTAAATAAATGTTCAGGTGGCATAAAACACACACTTTTTCAAACGTAGGGAGTATGATGAGTATTCATGTTCTGATTCAAAAAAAATCAAAGCCTGCATCATTTGCAATTCAAAGTCATTTGGTGGTATTAGTTTTAGTTGTGTTTTCCGGAAAATGAAATAAAGAGGCTTAATGCAGTTTTTATATGAAACTCAACTTAACCTGTTCAGTTATAAGTTGTTCAGAGCAGGACAAGCAAATTGGTACTCTGTCAGCATTCTTTAGTTGGTCTTGGTCTTTATATAAAGTGGACTTTGCACTAGAATCCAAGATCAACTTATTGAATAGCAGACCCATGGACCATGTCAAATCCCCACATTTCCATCTAAAGAAAAAGAAATTGGGGAGAAAAGTTAAAGAAATATACTTACTATAGCCCTGACTTCCACAAGCATGGCCTCACAATTCATCCTGCGAAATCCTAGGAATGCTGTGTGTTCCAAATCGCAAGAGACGAACCTTAAGGTCAGTCTTTCAGGCGGACCTGATCAGATGCTCCATGCATCCCTATGGGGTAGCAGGTGTCAGTGAAGACATCTGCTATCCGATCCGGTCTGTGAAATCCGGACGGATGGAAACCCTATTTTCCATCCGTTTGGAGGATTGGATCGGATGGGATCGGACGAGAAAGGACAGGCGGTCCGTTCTCATCCGATCTCCCCATAGAGGACAGCGGGGATCTGAAAGCTCTGTCTCTGCACACAGAGCGGAGACGGAGCTGTCATCCACCTGCTCAGTGGAGATTGGCGGATCAATCTCCCACTGAGCAGAACGAACTCCATCGGGCGGTGCGCCCCTGTGAAAGAGGCCTTAGTGCAATGCAGGGATGTCTACTCATGAGAGTTGAGATCTTTATTGTTACTAGGATGTCACCATCTCACCAAGTATTATGAGGTCACCCCTGCACATTTTTCTGAGGGCAAGGTGCTAGGTGTTAAGAAACAGAGGAACTGCAAAAAATACTTATCATCATATGGCGCTTTTCCACTGCATGGAACCGAACGGTTTGGCTCGCTTTTGTGCTTTTCCCCTGCTGGTACCTCATGGTATGGTGTATGAACGGTTTGGTACGGTACGGTACGGCGGCGCTTTTCCACTGCATAAAAAACGAATGGTACGGCTCTCAAAAACAGTACCACCTCGATTGTGGTTCCAAGAGGTACCATACCCAGTAACATATCCCACAATCCTTTGAATGCAGTCACTACTAGCCACTGATTGGTCAGAGAATCCCACCCACCCCATTTTTATCCCACCCACTTAACTTTAGTACTACTTTAGTGGAAAAGCAAACCATACCGTACCGTACCGAACCGTTCCAACACCGTACCATGCGGTACCAGCAGTGGAAAAGCAAATGGGGCCAAGCAGGGCCAAGCAGGGCCAAGTAGAGCCGAGCCGGTACTTGCAGTGGAAAAGTGCCAATAGTGAATAAACAATAGAGAATAAACAAATAAATAAATACATCTTCATTTAAATTATAGAAAATACATAAAAATTGTGAAGTCCATATATAGATCCCAGACGTGAATAACAACCTCAGTGAGTATGGGAAAGGTTCCTCTCCACCAGCATGCAGACACACTATACACTCACCAAACTTAATTGACCCCTATTACAGGGAGTCAAATTACGCATACGGGAAAATCCAAGATGTCATACATGAGGTTACAGGAATGAATTCAAACCACTGCTGTCATCCATTCAATATACAGTATATATAAATTGCGCATTTAAAGCTCCAATGTAGCCATATAGAGAGGGAGAGGAAATAACACTCTCATGGTGCAATATTTCAAATCATTTATTTAAAAAAGAAGGTTATATTGCACTTACATCAAAGAAGACATGGATCAGCATGTATTGTATAGGAATCGCTGGTTTGCGCTCCACCTGCATTCCAGCTGACCAGAAAAGATGTATCTCAAACACAACCCTATGTGGTGGGGTGTTTACGATACCTCATTTCCAGCCAGCTGGAATGCAGCTGGAGCGCAAACTGGCAATTCCTATACAATACATGCTGATGCCTGTCTTCTTTGATGTAAGTGCAATACAACCTTCTTTTTTTTTTTTTTTTATAAATTATTTGAAATACTGCACCATGAGAGTGTACTTTCCTCTTGCTTTCTATATGGCAACACTGGAGCTTTGAATATGCTATTTATTTATATATTCAATGGATGACAGCAGCGATATAAATTCATTCCTCTGACCTCATGTATGACATCTTGGATTTTCCCATATGCGTAATTTTACTCCCTGTAATAGGGATCTATTAAGTCTGGTGAGCGCATAGTGTGTCTGCATGCTGGTGGAGAGGAATCTTTTCTATACTCACTTGAGAACTGTATTCACATCTGGAATCTATACATAGACTTCACAATTTCTATGTATTTTCTATAATTTAAATGAAGATATATTTATTTGTTTTTCACTATTTATTTATTTACTGTGTTGATAAGTATTTTATGATATAAGAGCACGGTTCCTCTGTTTCTTTTCACGTTATAGGTTTTTTTTATACTTTATAACACGCAGCTCTTTATTGTAGTTTATTTGTTTTTTGGTTATTGATTTGTGTGGGTTTAGAACCTATTGGTTCCTATATTTTCTTTTAAGATGCTAAGTGTACAATAAATATAGTTTTGTACTTTTTTCTGTGTTTTTTTTTTAAGGGTAAATGTGAGGATTTTGCCTGGCTGATATGGTCCAAGTTTGAAGTGGTGGACAGTTTCCCTTCTTTTTGGAGCACTCTCTGATGAACTTTGTTTACTGCATTTTATATTTGATCCATTTTGAACATATGTATGGACTGTGGATTTCATTTATTTTGTTAGCGCTGCACCAATTCCATTCTATAGTGCTATTCGGATCTGGTATTTCTGGTTCTAGATCAGGTGCTGGCTGCTTTCAATTGGTCTGTTGACCTTTAATTCACCCTGACGACGTCACGTGTTGACGAAACCGGTCGGAGGAGGAACCTGCGGTACGTCGGTACGTCGTGCTGAGGCCAGCAAGGAGACACGGCGGCCATTTTATCGTTTGGAAACAAAGGTCCTGAGAGTATAGCTCCGAGACATGCTGTGATTTCTTCATGCAAACGTGAGTTGCCACTCTGCTTTTACTTAATAAACCTGTGAACGTACTTCACTATTGGAGTTGTCCCTTTCTTCCTTATGTGTACTTGTTCCGGTTGGAGCTGCTGAGGGGACACTAAGAATCGGTACATGTCAATCTGGGCACCGGTTTGATTACACAGGCTTGCTTTGATCCTTGTAATGGGGGTCATTGCATATTGGTAAGAGGCCATTTATTATCTTGGTGGCGGTTCCTGCACTCGGGGCTTTTTCCAAGTTTGAAGTGGTGGACAGTTTCCCTTCTTTTTGGAGCACTCTCTGATGAACTTTGTTTACTGCATTTTATATTTGATCCATTTTGAACATATGTATGGACTGTGGATTTCATTTATTTTGTTAGCGCTGCACCAATTCCATTCTTTAGAATAAGAGGACTTTGCATTTTAGGGTAAGGTCTGCTTTAAAGTGAAGGACTGCTTTTGCTATTAAAATATAAATACTCTCAAAGTCCGTTATGTACATTGCAAAAAGGAAAACTCCACTGATGATTATTACTTGGTCTGTTCTGTAGATAAGGGATGGGCAAATTAATTTGCATGAGTCAGAACTGACAGCAAATTTAACTGGTTAATCATGAAGCTCTGTGACCTGGTCAAGTGGTCTAAGCAACTGCTTAACACTTTTCGTCTAACATCACACAGAGTCAATGTGACTCCTCTACACCCACCAGCAGGAGGCTTGTTTTCCAATGCTGTGCAGGCTTATTGTTCATTGGGTGACCCTAGGTCACCTATTGTAATCCACCAAGGATTTGGCTTTTAGCATTGCAGGGGTTTATGGGGTAACTATGCCTTCGATGTAAAATAAAAGACTAGATGAGGAAATCATAGGCTTTGCCTATATGATGCTCATACATTTGATAAAATAAAAAAATATATATCTTCAAGGCACTTCCTGATAGAGTGTTCTTTGCTGCTTTTACTCTGTAGATAAAGTAGGAACAGATTGATTTGTATGAGCCAGAATTTCCATTAAGTCTTGCAGATTCACCAGGATGCTCCAGGAGCTTGGTAAAGGGGTCCAAACTACTAACTACTAGTGTCAACATGAAACCCCCCCTAAACCCAAGCATTAATCCAGTTCTCCAAAGAAACTTCAGGAGACCCAGTGTTGGGCTCAAATGGGGATCTTTTTTTTAGCACTGTATGGGCACTGTAGCCCTTGTGTGAAATAACAAACTAGATAAAAAGTAGTATATTTCTCTATTAGGTTCTAATACACACAACTGAAATAAATACTTTGTGGCCCGAAAGTCTGAGGACAACTGACCATAGCACCTATTAGAGGTTGATAGACATCCCATTTCAAAACCATAAGTGTTAATTTGGAGTTGCCCCTTTTTCAACTATACCAGCCCCCATGCTTCTGGGAAGGTTTTCAACTAGTTTTGGAGTGTGTCTGTGGGAATGTGAGCCAATTCAGCCAAAACAATGGTCTAGTGAGGTCAGATACTGATGTTGAATAAGAAATCAGGCGATCTTCAATAATTGGATTGGAGCGGTAGTAGTTCTTTTCTTTTATGTTTGTTAGAAGTCAAGGCTAACCATCAGCCCTACCCCTTTAATGAAGAAGTACATGAAGGGTGGCACAATAATTTGTTCTTACAATATAAATTCAAAGTCTTTAGATATCTGACCATTATTATCTACATGAGCATGGGCATAAATATGGAGTTGGCCTTCTTAAAGCAGGTGTTCACTAGGGTTGAGGTCAGGACTCTGGGCAAACCACTCCAGTTCTTTCAAAACCAAATTCATCAAAGCATGTCTAAGCCCCGGAAGATTTTACCCCCTTCCTGACCAGGGCCTATTTTGCGATTCGGCACTGCGTGACTTTAACGGACAATTGCGCGGTCGTGCGACACTATACCTAAATGAATTTGGTGTCCTTTTTTTCCCCACAAACAGAGCTTTCTTTTGGTGGTATTTGATCACCTGTGCGATTTTTTGATCATGCGCTATAAACAAAAAAAGAGCGTCAATTTTGCAAAAATAACAATATTTTTCACATTTTTTTATATGAAATTCCCCAAAAAAAATGTAAAAATCAAAATTTTTTAACATTTTTGGCCAATTTGTTTTATGCTACATATGTCTGGTAAAAAAAATCACAAAAAGCGTATTTTGATTGGTTTGCGCAAAAGTTATCGCGTTTACTAACAAAGGGAAAGATTTTTGTCATTTTTGTTGTTTTTTTTTAACGCGTAATGGAGGCGATCTGCGATTTTTTTTGCGGTACTGCGACATTTCTACAGTAATCAGTGCTATAAATATGCACTGTTACTGTAAAATTACACTGGCAGTGAAGGGGTTAACTTTTTTTGAGAGGGAGGGGTTATGTGTGTCCCTAGGGGCGTGATTCTAACTGTGATTGGCTGTGGCTTGAGGTGTAGGAACAGTGATCAACAGGACTGCTGTTAGAAATCACGGGGCCCCGTACAGGCTACCTGACAGGGCCCCCCCCCCCCCAAGAAAATATTAAAGATATATTTAGCTAAAATCCCAACAAAATCACTATTAGCAGACACAAATATGACATAACTCGCATAATTCCTGCTAAATCTAAAAAAAAAAAAAAAACTATGTTAAATAAAAAAGAAGATGAAATGAGAAAAATATACAGACTGGGCAGTTGGAGCTCAGTGTTTAGAGAGACAGAGAGAGAGAAACAAAGTTACAATTTACAAATAAACTCCTGAGCAGAGATAAGTGCTGGGAGGGGGGCCCACACAAGGGAGGGGGATTAGTGAGGGACGACTGTCTCTTTCTCAACAGATAAAAGCTGATAGCAGGGAGAGGGACAGATCAGATTCAGGTGCTGGGGGAAGATTTCTGTATTTGTTGTCCATCACTAATCCCCCTCTCTGTGTGGGCCCCCCTGTGTGCTCGGGCCCCCTACAAGAGGGCTGGTGGTCCCCCCCCATCAGCGGCCCTGGTGATCAACAGTTCTACATAGTAGAACCGTATGATCACCATTCCTACACAGGGGAGAATGACAGGTGGCTTGTTTACATTAGCTGCCTGCCTTTCTCCCTCTCCACCGACGATCGTGAGTGACCGGCGGACGATCGGGTCCGCCGGTCACACGCGCGGGTGGGAGGGGAATGCGTGACCGCGCGGGAGCGTGCCTCCGGTGGCGCGCACTCGCTCCTGAGACCCTCACAGGCTAGCGACGTAGACCTACGTCACTCTGCCTGTGAGGGGCTGACTGCTTCAGTAAATATACTGTGAGCAGTCGGCAAGTAGTTAAGGAGCTGGCTGTGTACAAGGGGCACAGTCATAATAAAAGAGAAAAAAAGGTTCTCCAAACTATTACTACAAGGCTGGAAGTACACAATTTTCCAAAATGTCTTTGTATGTTGAGGTATTATAGGAGAAGTATGGCAAAAGCTTTTTTTGGTCCTACTTCTTCTATGGGTCAATGAGTGCAGTCTGTTCTGCTCTCCTGTGACCTGGGCTAAATCCTGCCATTGGCTGACTTCACTCAGCCAGTCCAGGCTGAGGAAAGATCCTGACTTTACTGTCCGGATCCACCCAGATGCCTGGACCAACATGTGTCTCAGCCTCTCAGCTGTGCGGCTGGGAGACTGAGCCAACTGCTCCCTCCCCAGCCCAGCACTCCTGTGAGTGCTGGAGGTGCAGATCAGAGAGCCACCGCTCAAAGCTGAATGGAGAACTAAGTAATCAGTAGTATTTGATCGCTCAGTTCTCAGTGCAGTGGCAGCAGAAGACAGATGCAGCATCAGAATAATGCTGCGTCCACCTAAGTAAGTACCCCATACTTCTCATTTAACTTTACTCATCACTGGAAACCCCTGAGCCCAATCATTCACATACTTAAGGCCACCTAGTGTAGGTGTGATGGTCAGGTGTACACATACAATACTTTGGCCATAGAGTGTAGATGTAAAACAGACTAGATCTGCATATATTTGAATAATTCCAGAATAGCTAAATGTATTCCTTATTCATTCTGCCACTGTATTTTTATATTACTTTACAATTCCCCCAGTGTTTGGAAGGAAAAATTATGTTAAAAAGAAACTTGCTGCTCAATTATTTCATTGCTTAATTGACTTTCCGAAAGCCATTGTTAAGTACAGCTTGAGAACGTATTTCTACTACTCAATCTTTTCCACTTTTTAAGTTTGCTTTTTAAACAATCTTTATAATTCAGCCCACACTTCAGACAATTTAATTAAACTAATTAGTACACGAATGTGATCGGTTTGTAAATACCTGCAGTTTATAGAAACTATTTTTGTCTCGGGCATAATATTAAAGAGGCTTGTTTCCTTAAAGGTCCCATGGCTTTCATGCTGAATCAATGGCTTAAATTGTCTCTCTAGGCAAAAAGAGTATAATGCAAAATTCTCCTAAAATATGTACATTTTTGTGGCAGTGCTAGGCCCTGCCACTATGTGAATATAGGGAAAAGCGATACAGGAGTCGCATTAATTCCATGTGCAGGGCTCCGGAGTGTTGTGGCTGAATGGAGAGAACTGACTGTTCAATTTTCTCTAGGTCTAGTAATCCCCGATCAGGGAGTCCGAAGGCTTTAAAGAGTCTTGTGTGAGATGACGCCTTCAATCCTGTGTCCTGGTCCTACTGGAGACCTGCAGGATAAGTAAGCGTGTAGGTGTGCACACCTATTGTAATCAAGGACCTTACCAGTGGCAGCTGGTGCTCCATGGGCCGGGGGGGGGGGGGGCAGCAGACGGACCACACCAGCTGCAGCCCGCACACCATATCCCCCCCGGACCACACAAGCTCCAGCCCGCACAACATACCCACCCCCCCAGTCGCCGGCTCACTCACCCTGGACTGACGTGTGGAGGGCAGGCAGCAGCAATGGCGGCGGCTTCCCCCTCAGTCTCCCCCGTGGGTCAGGCTTCCCCTTCATCTCCTCCCTTCTCCTTGGCCAATAGCATGGCTTCTCTTTTCGGCCAATCGGAAAACGAGTCTCAGGACACGCTTCCCGATTGGCAAGGAGGAGAATCCATGTGACAATAGGGAATATTCATTCGCTATTGTCACACAACTGGGTGGGCTCAGGGCACAGTGCTCTGCGCCCCAAGCCCGCCCTTTTTTGAAGCCTATTAGAGCCTCAGGCTCTAATCACGTGCTTCAAAAAAAAAAAAAAACATTGGAATCCATGCGTCTGGCGCCCTGCATGTAGATTAGGGGGCTGGATGCATGGATGGGGGGGGTGGCGCCCCATGGCCGCCACTGGACCTTAGCATAGGTCAAGGCTCCCATTTAGAGACGGGTCAGAGCACCCATCATGGGAGAGGTGTGTGCTCCTGCCAGAATACAGGCGTACTCCTGATAGGAAAGGTGCTCTACTCAGAAGACAGTAATCCATCTTGGAGATATTCCTTACCCTCAAGGCTTAGAGAGTCGGGACAGCTAGGCAAGTCTTGGGGGACTGGGAAAGCGGAGGTGACTAGGCAAGTCCAGGGGAGGGTAACTATAGGTCTTGGAGGAGTAATAGAGCCCATTTGAGAGGCCATGAGTGGGCCCATACAGCAGAGTCAGGAAACCCCTGAGAGGAGAAGCTGGATGAGATGGTCTGAGGGACTACGGACAAGATCAACGGTGCTGCTGAAGAAGGAGTCAGGTGGCTTGGCATTTTCTGTTATGTTTTAATGTGTGAAGCTGACTTCCCTGCATGGGCAACCTGATGTAAGGACTTTACTTTTCATTTGGTTTCAATAAAGTGGGCTGGTAAGCCCTAACCACAGTTTGGACTGGTGTGCACTCACTAAAACACATCTACCCCTGAGCTAAACAACCCCTATATCACAATTCAATATATGCTTTTTTTTTATGCAAGGTACTTAGCGATGTTACCTGTTGATCCTGCTGTTTGCCTCATGAAGACATTATTTTCTGGGCCTGGCTGACAACACCATTTAATCACTTTGCTAATGGGTGATCCCCCCAGCATCCTCTGTACCTGGAAGGTCAGCCAATTCATTAGCTATGCAGAAAATCTGTGCTAATCTGTGCAGTACTCCTTCCTTTACTTGTACATACATAGTAAGGTCCTTTTTACACTTTTAGGACTTGAAAGTCATGCAACTTTGACATGACTTTGTCGCGCAACTTTAACGCAACTTCAATGCGTCTTGAAGCAATGTCTGTGTAATCTTGAGGTCTATGGACCTCAAGTCGCATCAAAGTTGGACCAAAGTAGTGCAAGGACTACTTTGAAGTTGCCGCGACTTGAAGTCACACAGATATGAATGGTACTCATTTGAAATCTCGAGGTACGTCTTGTCATGGGACTTTGCAGTCCCATGTCGCAGGACAAGTCTCCCAAGTATGAATGGGGCCTAAATCTTACTAAGTTACAAAAACAATCATTCTGATCTGTCACATACAGCACATAAAGCAGTCATGTGGTCCTACATAACAGGGGTCTCCAAACTTTTAACCACTTGCCGACCACTCACTGAGCTGGTACTGCGGCAAAGTGGTTAGTTATCGTCCAGCGACGTAGAACTACGAGTCGGGCCAGGGGAGGAGAGGCGGTGATCACTGCCGCTCTTCCCCGATCGTCGGGGATAGAGTGTGGAGATCCGCCCGCTTGTGTAAACAAATCTGGCGGATCTCCTATGGGACAGACAGTCACAGATTACAGGATTCAGCATAGCTGAACCTGCGATCTATGCCTGTGTCACACAGTCCCCTGCCAGTGTCATTTTTACAGTAACAGTGCATATTTATAGCACTGTAACTGTAAACCCCCAAAAGTATCAAAAATGTCAGTCAAGGGTCTGATCTGTCCGCCGCAATGTCGCAGTCCCGCTAAAAAAGATCGCCGCCATTACTAGTTAAAAAAAAAAAAAAACAATAAAAATGACATAAATTTCCCGTAGTTAGTAGCTGCGATAACTTTTGCGCAAACCAATCAAAATACGCTTATTGCAATTTTTTTTTACCAAAAAATATGTAGCAGGCAAACAAATTGGCCTAAAATGTTAAAAAATTTTGATTTTTAAATTTTTTTGGGGGAATTTCATATAAAAAATGTGAAAAATATTGTTATTTTTTCAAAAGTGTCGTTCTTTTTTTGTATATAGCGCAAAAAGTAAAAATCGCACAGGTGATCTAATACCACCAAAAGAAAGCTCTATTTGTGGGGGAAAAAACATAAATGTAATTTGGTGACAGCGTCGCACGACCGCACAATTGTCCGTTAAAGTAACGCGGTGCCGAATCGCAAAATATGGCCTGGTCAGGAATAGGGTAAAATCTTCCGGTCTTAAAGCGGTTAAAAACCTCATTGAGAATTTTTTTGTCAAAGACATGTAGCTAAATACATTTTGGCCTAAATATATGACAAAAATTGAATATATTGGATATTGTTTAACTGTCAAAGTAGAAAAATATTGTTATTTTTTCAAAATTATCGCATTTTTTTATTAATATTGCAAAAAATTAAAAGCGCAGAGGTGATCAAATACCACCAAAAGAAAGCTCTGTTTGTGGGAAAAGGACGTAAATTTAGTTTGGGTACGGCGTTGCATGACCGCGCAATTGTCAGTTAAAGTGGCACAGTGCCGAATCACAAAAAGTGGCCTGGACGTACAGCAGGAAAATCCTCCGGTGGTAAAGTGGTTAAATAAATAGGACACATAGGGGTTAATTTACTAAAACTGGAGAGTGCAAAATCTGGCACAGCTCTACATGGAAACCAATCAGCTTCTAACTTTAGCTTGTTCAATTAAGCTTTGAAAAAAAAAAAAAAAAAAACCTAGACACTGATTGTTTTCTATGCAGAGCTGCCACAGATTTTACACTCTCCATTTTTAGTAAACCAACCCCACTGCATATTTTAGAAATATTCACAGACAGAGAAACAATATTTTTATAAATAAATAAATCCTCCTTAAATCAGCATCCCCCATTTAGGTTTGGTTCACACCTATGCGTTTTTTAATACTTTTTGCAGAAACGCACTACAGTTCATTAACCACTTCTGGACCAGCAAGATTTGCCCCTTAATGACCAGGCCATTTTTTGAGATTCAGCACTGCATTATTTTAATGGACAATTGCTGGGTTGTGCGATGCTGTGCCCAAATAAAATTGATGTACTTTTTTTCCTACAAATAGAACTTTCTTTTGGTGGTATTTGATCACCTGTGCGATTTTTATTTTTTTGTGCTATAAACAAAAAAAGAGCAAAAATTCTGAAAAAAAAAAATACTATATTTTTCACATTTTGCTATATAACATTCCCAATAAAAAAAAAAAAAAAATCAAAAATGTTCATGCTTTTAGGCCAATTTGTACCCTACTACATATTTTTGGTAAAAAAAAATCCCAATAAGTGTATTTTGATTGGTGTGCGCAAAAGTTATCGCATCTACAAACAAGAAGAAAGATTTATGTGATTTTTATTTTTTTACTAGTAATGGCGGCGATCAGCGATTTTTAGTGGGACGGCGACATTGCGGCAGACAGATCGGCCCCCATAGCTGACATTTTTGACACTTTTGGGGGGACCAGTGACATCACTACAGTAATCAGTGCTAAAAATATGCTCTGTTACTGTAATAATGACACTGGCAGGGAAGGGGTTAACACTGTGGGTGATCAAGGGGTTAAATGTGAGCATCGGGGAGTGTTTCCTAACTGCATGGGGGGAGGGACTAGTCCCGCTAAAAATCGCGGATTGCCGTTGTTACTAGTAAAAAAAAAATAAAACAAAAAAAATGACATAAATCTTTCCCGTAGTTAGTAGACGCGATAAATTTTGCGCAAACCAATCAAAATACGCTTATTGAATTTTTTTAACAAATATATGTAGCAGAATACAAATTGGCCTAAATGGATGAAAAAATTTGATTTTTAAATTTTTTTTTTATTGGGAATGTTATATAGCAGAAAATGAAAAATATTGTTTTTTTTTTTTTTTTCAGAATTGTCGCTCTTTTTTTGTTTATAGTGCAAAAAATAAAAATCACAGAGGTGATCAAATACCACCAAAAGAAAGCTCTATTTGTGGGGGAAAAAAAAGACATAAATTATTTAGGTACAGCGTCGCACGACCGCGCAATTGTCAGTTAAAGTAACGCAGTGCTGAATCTCAAAAAATGGCCTGATCATTAAGGGGGAAAACCTTCCGGTCCAGAAGTGGTTAACAGGTGCAATGGTTAACTGAGAGAGATTCAGGAGGAGATCATTTTTACTTTATGGAGTGGGTCATGTCAGAGGGCCTGGGATTGTAGTGTGCGTTACCAATATTAGTGCTGGCAAATACCTGCAAATCTAAAACCTCTTTTTACAGGGGGCCACATGCAAGTTGTGGAAATTGACAATATAGAACAGAGTGGCCAAACATAATCAGAGATTATATACAGTCCAGGCGCTTACAACCCAAAGAAAACCCCTATAAAAAAAGTGGTTACTTTAAATTGCAAAAACCACTCACAGTGCCGCCAGTCCCCAGCATGGGATGTGGATGCAAAAAATTTTAAACCAGTATATGTACAGCGCACAGTGATGGTGTATATAGGAGATAACACATGGTTACCACACGGTCCTGGATGGCAGTGAGGACGTTGAGAAAGGTCTTGGACTTGACAAAGCGCATGCGCGCAAAACATGTAGTCACGGCAACAAGGCTAGTTTGCGTTCCACCATGGTTCCTGCACTGGGCTTGGTTACCTGGTTACTGAGTGACGTCATTCCCAGAAGTTTCGCCGCTCGTGGCGCTTGTGTACAACCTGGAACCTGTGTCCGCCTGGATCCATTCCTTGCTCCGTAGAGGGTCTCCAATCCATCCAAGGGTCCCAACACCTAGACAGAGAGAGCAGCATCTGGACCCGTTTGAGTGTCATCATGTGACCTTTCTCAATGTCCTCACTGCCATCCAGGACCGTGTGGTAACCACTTGTACTTCGCAATTTTAACTTTCAATTGTTAATAAACTAGTTTCCTTTTATCATTTGCTGGCTGCCCATGGGTTATCTCCTATATACTAGGGATCGACCAATTATTGGCAATGCCGATATATCAAGGGCCGATATTCACTTTCCCCAATATATCGGAATCGGCCCCTGAGGTTACCGATATTGCCGATATTTCAGAAAGTGCTTGTACCGGAGTGATGCCTGCAGGTAGAGGGATCACCCCGGTACCGGCGTCCATAGCCGACGGTTGGCTATCTTGTAATGACAACCGATGCGGCTGAGAAGCCGCTCGGCTGTCATTACAAGGAGAGGGAGGGGACGTCCCCCCCCTTCCTGCTGCCTTCCACGGCTCGCCCGGGTCTCCCTTCCCACCGAGAGACCTGGGCATCCTACCTGCATGGCCGCCAAAGAGAAGACCCGATCAAAGCTGCATTCGGCTCTGATCGGGTCTCCATGTAAAAAAACAGGAAGTGATGTCATGACATCACTTCCGGGTACTCTGCAGCAAATTAAAAAAAATGCGAGCATTCAAAACAGCCAAACTTGGTGCTTTTGAATGCTTTTAAGTGCAGAGGAGGGGTGTGTGGAGTTTTTATTTTTTTGCGCTATAAACAAAAAAAGAGCGACAATTCTGAAAAAAAAAAACAATATTTTTCACATTCTGCTATATGACATTCCCCCCAAAAAACTATTTTAAAATCAAACTTTTTCATCCTGTTAGGCCAATTTGTATTCTGCTACATATTTTAAGTAAAAAAAATCCCAATAAGCGTATTTTGATTGGTTTACGCAAAAGTTATTGCGTCTACAAACTAGGGCAAATATTTATGTCATTTTTATTTATTTTTTACTTGCAATGGCGGCGATCAGTGATTTTCAGTGGGACTGCGACAATGGAGCCGGACAGATCGTGCCCCTAACTGACATTTTAGACACTTTTGGGGGGATCCGTGACATTACTACAGTAATCAGTGCTAAAAATATACACTGTTACTGTACTAATGACACTGGCAGGGAAAGGGTTAAAACCGTGGTGATCAAAGGGTTAAATGTGATCCTAGGGGAGTGTTTCCTAACTGTATGGGGGATGGACTTGTGAAATGATCATAGAGACCTGTGATCCTATATAGAAGGATCACAGGTGCTCTGTGATAATTTCAGAGAGAAGAACGGTCGGCTGTGTTTACAACAGCTGACCGTCCTTCTCTCTCAGCGGGGGCTATCGCAGGTGCCGCAGGCCCCATGCATCCGCTTCCCCGCTGCCTAGTGGGGGTGGGAGCGCACCGCTGGTGGGGCGCACTTGTCCCCCAGCATCACGCACGACTGACGTAGGGCTATGTCGGTTCTCGCAGAAGAGACAACCTGCCGCAGTTAATCTGCGGCAGGCAGTCTAACAGCCCATTCAGACTGGCGCGACAGGATTTTGTGAGGCGACCTGTGAAGTCGCGGTGCATAGCGTGCACCGCGACCTCGGCGCGACTTGCACGGACTTCATATAATTGAAGTCAATGCAAGTCGCCTCCAGGTCGCCCAAAAGTAGTACAGGACCCTTTTTCTAAGTCGGAGCGACTTGTGTCGCTCCTATTAGAACGGATCCTGTGCTAATCAATGACGAGCGACCGACCGCGACTTGTCAGGCGACCAAGTCGCCTGACAAGTCGCGCTAGTGTGAATGGACCCTTATACGTGTTAACGAATCAAAGCAAAACAAAACCAATTTTTTTCTTTATGCACATGACTATGTACTACCTCATCAGCAGCCTTGATCAAAGGTAAAATATACACTCACATAATAAGATAAAAAGCCAGCATATACTATGGCAAGAGCTTACCACGGACTAAAAGTGATGTGTGATGACATCATCGGAGCTCAGCTCCGCCCCAATACGTGTTATGTCCAAACTCAGGACTTCATCAGTATCAATGAATGAAATGTTTTCTCTGATTGGACAAGGTGGATATGTCACCTGGAAGATAGTAGATATCACTGGAGTAGTAATGTAATGTGTAATGTGTGATAGTAGTAAAGTAATGTGTGATGACATCATCAGAGCTCAGCTCCGCCCCTATACGTGTTATGTCCAAACTCAGGACTTCATCAGTACTTCATCAGTATCAATGAATGAAAAGCTTTCTCTTATTGAACAAGGTGGATATGTCACCTGGAAGATAGTAGATCCCTGGAGTAACAGTGTCTACTACAGTGATCTCCAGCTTCCAGGGGATTGGTCAGGTAGAGTATATACATAGTTACATTGGTTCAGGCTGGAACAATGTAACTATGTTAAAATATCCATATCTGGAATTTTTCTTTAAGAAAAGAGAGCATTATCAAACTACAGAATTATGCAACATTATCTGTTATTCCACACAGCCGCATCTCTTCAAACCAAATGACAGCATGTTTGAAATGATTTAATCACAGAATGGAAAGTGACATCTTCTTACTCTTTTGCAGCTGTTGCTCCAAAAAAAAACAATTTCAGTTATGAAATAGCACGTTCACACTGACAGCGGTAAATACACATACTATGCATGCTAGTGACATCCACTTATAGTATAAAATCCTTAAAAATAGATTGAGATAATTAATCAAACACACGTGTTCGCCACTTATAAAAAAAAAATATATATATATATATCTCATCAATAATTCCCATTTGGAAAACGGCATGCCTATTACCATTATATATAAATTTCCAAAGCCTATATACATATATTTTTGTATTTAACATATTATTGTAGGCGGTTGTTTAAATGAAACATGTCTCGTATGACATATACCAGTGAACAACCTAAAATATTAACTGCTATATTTAAACTTTGTGCTGGGTTGCCATGGAAACAGAATTCTCCCAAATGGATTCCTTCTAAAGAGCTATATCAAAATTTTTCTGTTGATAAAATTTGAAAAAAAAAAAAAAGTAATTACATTAACGTGTTTTTTTTTTTTTTTTTATTCTATTTTTCCATCTCTGAGATATGTGATAAAATAATAAGTTGTTTGTGTAATCAAACATTGCCACTTATGTCAATTACCTGTTGTCTTACAATTCTCAATCTTGTTTACACCACCGTGTCTCTTAATTTGATTTTTATCGGGATTCTGATTCATCTTATTTGCAGAGGATTCATGTATATATTGATAGGTTATGAATCATGAGATGCTATTTCGACTCTACCCCATCGAGTGTTTTTGCGGTCTAGTGGCTATTGAATTAAAAGAGAAATTTGACAGTTTTTCTTTTTTTTTTTTTTTTGGTAAATATTTCATGATCGTGGCTGTTTTTATTATTATTTAAATACTTCTTTAGCAAAAGAGTGAGAGACAGAACAGTCAGATACATAAATAATAAAAGTAGGTGCTAAATACTAGATTTGCAAAGCAGCGGAAGAAACTGCACATGAAAATGATGAGCTGTTGACCCCAATATGTGCATCCACCACATGCCCGGTTTTTATTTATCTATTCATTTATTTTATCTCAACGTGGTTTTATTGAGAACAAAGACGCAATAAAGACATTCACATTTTCTAGAGAAGTTACAACATACAAAATCATAAGGCAATACCATATTACAACAATTAGTGATCGACCGATATCAGTTTTTCGTTGCGGATACCGATATTTTGGCCAATGCATATTAAATTGGCCAATATTTTTGTACATTTAAAAATACATTTTTTTTTTATTTTTTTTTTTTACAGCAACATTTGTGGACGGATCTGGGGTCTAAAAGACCCCAAACCCCTCCTCTGCACTTAAAAGCATTCAAAACACCTAGTTTGTCTGTTTTGAATGCTGTCATTTTTTTTAATCTGGCGCCAGACAGTACCCGGATATGATGTCATGACATCACTTCTGGGTTTTTGCATGGAGATCCGATCAGAGCCGAATGCAGCTTTGATCAGGTCTTCGGCGGGCGTGCAGGCTGGTTGCCCGGGTCTCCCAGTGGGACGGGAGACCCAGATGAGCCACGGAAGGTGGCAGGAGGGGGGGGGCATCCCCTCCCGCTCCTTGTAATGACAGCCGAGCGGCTTCTTAGCCGCATCAGTTGTCATTGCAATACAGCCGACCAACGGCTATGGACACTGGTACCGGGGTGATGCCTCTAGCTGCAGGCATCACTCTGGTACATGCACTTTCCCGAAATATCGCCAATATCAGTAACCTCCGGGTCTAATTCCAATATATCGGTAAAAGTGCATATTGGCCCTCGATATATTGGCTTTGCCAATAATCGGTCGATCTCTACCAACAATGTCATGGCATCACTTAGTGTCAAGACTATTCATTCAATAATACATCCTTATTCTCTTATGTAGACTTAAGTCACTATTGCTTCACCAAATGTCACACGGCAAGAGACATTTCACAGAATTCTATCCAAGACTAAGTCAACTGGGGCTAGCTCTGGTGTATCCAGCCAGGGAGACCATACCATTTACCCGGGTACAATGTGTCAACCCGGGCACAATGTGTCAACCATTTGAGCAATCCACTCCTTCCACAAGGGTGGTGCATCAGCAGATTTCCAATGTCTAAAAATCAATTTACGGCCTAAAAGGGGGTCCTGGCTACTGCCTGCTTAGTAGCATCTTCCACTTGAAGATTGTCCAGGACAGCCTTGTTTAACCAGGGTGCCCAGGCATTTCTTCAGGGTGCTTTGGCAAAATGCCTAAAAATTGCCCCAAAAGTGTATTTTGGGTGGATGAAACCTGCCTTTTAGTTACACAAAGCCATAGGTGTTCATTGTACACCATTACAACCTTCTAGCTGCCAACCTCCTAACGACCAATAACATCATCAGTTGATAAGGAGGATATCAGTTGCCTGCATAACATCCTTGTTTGACCCTCTCTTGCCTCTCTCCATCAGTGTTGGGGTCTCATTAGCTAAGTGATGGAGAAAAACTGGAGAAAAACTGAGGAAGAAGAAGAACATTGAAATACTAGTCAGTAGGGCTGCTTTTAAAAAAAAGGCCCCTGTACAGCCTACCCCACCATGTGAAAATATCAAAACTATATTTAAAAAAAAAATACATTCAAGTCATTATTAGTGGACACAAAACAAATATCACAATAAATACTGTGAATAGTTACTAGTTGGAGTATCCCACTCATCCCTTCTCCTATTCCAGTTCTAAATAAAATGACAAAACAACATCCCCTAGACTGATCATTGACTGAGCTAAGGACTTAAAGTGCTGATTTTCTGCAACCAGTTGCTACGGGGGACCCAGGGGAATCCTAAGGTGTAATACTCAGCAGTCCTCTAGGGGGCAGTGATACATATATATATATATATATATATATGGGTTTTTTTTTTTCTATTCGTTGAACTAGATGGACTTGTGTCTTATTTCAACCTGACTAACTATGTAATTTTGTAAGGCGAGTAAGAAATTACCACTGCATTGGTAATCAATGGAAATATTAAAAGTCAGCTTATTAGTGGTCAGTGAAAGTAAAGAATGTTGGGGCATCAATGGGAGTAAACAATAGTCCCTGCATTGGTGGTCAAGTGGAATAAAAAATGCCCAGACATCAATGGGAATTAAAAAAATGTTCATTCTCTGCCTAAGGCTCATAACTTACAAAGAGTTACAGTTCCCACCACCTTCTGCTGCTATACATCCAGTAGTTCCTCTCCTTGTTGGGACTTCCGATTGTCAGTAGACCATAACAAGCCCACGGGCCATAGTTTAAGAATCATGGTGGCATGGCACTGGAATCCTTATTAGTAAAGATGCAATTAGAAGAAATGGATTTAGTTCAGGAACCCAGGCAATTAAGATGAATTAATTATATTATTCAGAGATTGGACAAACCTACATGCATATATTCTGTTGAATAAAAACAACTGCAATTTGCTGATTTGCATCACAATTCATACGATTTAGATTTTTTGCCTGGAGTTCTGATTCAATTTAATTATTTCATTAGAGTGTTTACATTTTTCATATAGACTATAATTATGTATGTGTATGGCGTCAGTTGTATTTCCTAATCCCGTATGCTAGTTAGTATTGTTACTTAGTTATTATGCCAATTTAATAATCATTTTATAGAAATAAGGGAATAAGCGGCAGAGAAATGATTTCTGTTAGCAAAAGAAAAAAAAAATGTATGCCAAGCCTTTACTACATTTTCCAATTCATGCTGCACTACCATAGTATAAGAAACTCATAGTAATGATATTTACATATATCTATAACTGTGCCAAAGCCCGTGACTCCATGCCGTCTGCACCCTTTAGGAGGTCCCATGCGAGCAGCGACAAGCGCACAGCAGCCATATGGGACCAGGCGACCTTTCCTCTGCATGTAAAATTAGCAGCCGCTTGTTATTCATGTATGTAGTCCCTGGTCTGCGTGTTCATTTACATGTGCTGTGCTGGGATTTGTACAGCAGACTCCAGCCTTGAGGGGGGACTGCAAGGAAAACCTGATCTCTACTTCTCCTTGTGTAAATAGATGAAATATTTTATTCGGCTACGAGTTATTATGGTGACCTTACATAGCCTTGATGTGAGCATTGACATGTCATTTTTTAATATTCTCATTGGTTTTACATAGCTTTGTCATATTTTTTTTTTAACCAATTATTTTTTTTATCAATATGATACATTTGATCTTATTCTTATTATATTAATCATTATAATAATTTAATCGTATAAATTAACCACTTTAAGACCGGAAGATTTTCCTGCTAAATGACCAGGCCCTATTTTGCGATTCGGCGCTGGGTTATTTTAATGGACAATTGCGCGGTCATGCGATGCTGTAACCAAACGAAATTGACGTCCTTTTTTTCCCACAAATACAGCTTTCTTTTGGTGGTATTTGTTCACCTGTGCGATATTTATTTTTTGCTCTAAAAACGAAAAAAAAAACAATTTTGAAAAACAAAATTATTCACCTGCTTTCGCATTCCCAAAAAAAAAAAATAAAAAATCAAAATTTAACATTTTAGGCAAATTTGTTTTCTGTTACAAATTTTTGGTAAAAAAAATCGCAATAACCGTATTTTGATTGGTTTGCTCAAAAGTTATTGGGTTTACTATCTACGGGAAAGATTTAAGTCATTTTTATTGATTTTTTTTTACTAGTAATGGCGGGGATCTGCGTTTTTTTGCGGGACTGCGACATTGCGGCGGACGGCTCGGACCCCTAACTGACATTTTTGACACTTTTGGGGGGGACCAGAGACATTACTACAGTAGTCAGTGCTAAAAATATGCACTGTTACTGTAATAATGCCATTGGCAGGGAAGGGGTTAACATTGTGGGTGATCAAGGGGTAAATGTGAGCCTAGGGGAGTAATTTTAACTGTGAGGGAGGTTGGGCTTTTGAAATGATCACAGAGACATGCGATCATATATAGCAGGATCACATGGTCTCTATGATCATTGCAGGGAGAAGGACAGACGGCTGTGTTTACATCAGCTGTCCGTCCTTCTCTGTCAGCGGGGGGAGATCACCGGGGTCAGGCGGCAATAGGAGCTGCCTGACACCCGCACTGGCTTCCCCGCCGACGATCGGGGGTGGGAGCGTTCCGCCGGCGGCGCACATTCGCCCCCTAGTGGCCTCCCAGGCAGATGACGCCTATTTACGTGATTTTGCCTGGGAGAGCCACACTGTCAACGTAAATAGGCAGTGCAGTGACGGCAAGTGGTTAATTTAGAATTTATACATTTTTGGATAGATTTTTTACATTTCTTTTTTTTAACGTGTAATCAGAGCAAAATGTGATAAAATGCAATATACTGTCATAGCCGATTTTCTTAAAAAAAAAAAAAAAAAAAAAAAAAACAATTGCCTGGCTGCTTCTGGCTTCAGTACTTTCTGGGTCAGTGACCTGGATAAGGTAGGTAGGTAATTAGAAGTTCAGCAGGATAAGTCAGCAATGGTAGCCCACATATTTTTCTGTATTTCTTGTTTTCTACCGGTTTCCACCGGTTGTTTTCTACGGTTTCCTAAACATAGAATTATAAAAGGCAATGTACTGTATAGCAGTTTGGTATGGATGTTATTATTTATTTCTTTATTTATTTATTATCGTCAAAAATAAAGCAAAAAAAAGCCCATCTCCAGGTAAATTTACCCGACTCCACCATAGCATGACCCTTTGTGACTCCTTATTTGGTATTGAAGACTGGTTGTTCGATCCCCCCGTATCAACTTTTCTTGCAGCCAATTAAAAGTTTCCACTCCACCAAGCAGCAACAAGATCACCCAAAGAACATTCCCACCCTTCATTGCACAATTAAAAAAAAAAACTGTATCCTGCCTGTCATGTCACAAAAATTTCAGTAAAGAAATGGAGTCATTTATTTTTTTTTTTAAATCTAATTGTGTGATTAGCTAGAGAGGGGTGGGGTGGCTTGGACTGGGTAAAGTAAACCAGTTATTCATACTTGCGAGCAATCATGTATGTTCATCAAATCTAAAAAAAACAGCTGCAAGCACTTTTCACATTCCCATAAAGATGTGCACAATAAATAAAAAAAAAAGTAAAGTGTAGTAAGGAGGATTTTCCAGGGATCTGCTTTAATTTTTATTTTTTTTTCTTATTTTGAGCTTTGGGGTCCTATTTTTTAGTCTTCTATTTTTCCCTTTATTGTAAGAAAGCTGTTGTTTAAAGACCTCACTAATTTTAATTAAAATGTACGCACACGTCTGACTCCTCCCTTATTGGATAGCATTTTCCTAGGATTTCATTTGACAAATTAAGCCTCAAAGAAGGGAGCCACTACTGTGCTTTCTGTTTAATAATCCTAAGTGCTCTGGGAATCCTTTGTCATGTTATTCAGTATTTTCTTGTAAAACAAAGTTTAAATACATTTAGTAAAACAATACATAAAACAATTGTTTAGCACTCACACCTGAAGGAGCCGCTGTGTTTTTTGGGTTCCTCCTGCCTTGCACCAGTGATGACCCACCATTACCTAGATCCAAATTTCACTGACACTTTTTAGAATGGGCTTTATTAGCTGGCAAAAGCCCTCTAAGGATAAATTGGTTAGGCATGTTGGGTAGGTGCAGGGCTGTGCAATAGGCAGTCCTGATTTGCAAATACACTTTGTATATGTAGCACCCTCTAGTGTGTGCTAATAGTATTGGTAGAGCGGGTAAACTATATTTTGGCCAGGAATCATCTGAGTCACTAAATTGGGTCAGGGTTATTAGGGGTCATGGCTTCATGACTCATCTTGGCAGCTCCGGTGTCTGGAAGGTTGGAGAACCTTCTTGAACTAGAGGGTGGGGGCTAGGAGGGGCTACCATGAATAATTGTGGGGCCTCAGCCAATCCTGGCAGGGGACTGGGGCTACCCCATAAATAGACATGGGCCATACCAGCAGGGGCAGTTGGGTGGAAGATGGAGATGCAGTGTTGAGGAGGCTTTTGGTGGCCCTGAGGGGTACCCCCTAGTCTTAGCGGGGGTGTCCTGCCTTGGGTCAACACTCGGGAGATGGAAGGATCCTGCCAAAGACACAAGGCAGGAAGATTTCCTGGAGGCACATGCACAGGAGCAAACAGAGGACAGAGTGAGTTATTCAACACTGGTGGGAACTAACAAAGAGACACCGGTGGGCCTAAGTTCTTCACCTTTTTTCCCTGAGAGATCTCCAGAAAGAATTAGCCGGGTGGGCCGGTAAAGAGTCAGTCAGGCAGACTGGTGTAGAGAGCAGCCATGTGGACTGGGGAAAGAGACAGCTGCAGTCAGGTGGGCTAGCATTGCCTGAAGAAGTGGTGTTGGGATCAGTGGCCACAAAGGAAGCAGAAGGAAAGGTTACACGTTGCTTCACTCCACATGTGCTACTGTTAAGGGACTGTGAGTTCCTGCCTGTAATGGGCCACTGCTCAACTGACAAGGAGTCTGTTAAGTTCCTTCAGGAGTGAAACAGCAGAAGCTGTGTAAAGTAGAGCAAGTGCCAGCAGGAGGAAGACGTTCAAGAAGTTGTACATAGGAAGTTTGTCCCTGAAGATCTTGCTACAGTCAAGTGGGCATTCCATAACCCCACACCCCCCACCCCACCCCCATCCAAGCTGTTAACCCCCTAATAAACAAGAAAAAAAAAAGCTACAGACTGTTTTCTGACTTTTGGTGCCTGTGAAGATTCGGTGTGCAGGAGTGGGGGATCCCTGTTCATCTGCAGCTCCTACCTGGGTGTGCTACATATAGAAAAGGAAGGTCTACAGCACAAACAGGAGGCTCACCCGTTCTGTGCCACTTGCAACCATGCAGCAAATTGACAGCATTGAGAAGACTCTGTGATACCGACAGTGTCTGTCACAAGAAGCAAAGTGAGGCCTGGATGGTCGGACCCAAATGGGAAGCTTCCTCAAAAGGTAGACGTAGTCCCTCTTCTCTTCCTACCCAACTGGAACCTTTCCCTATCTCTGTCACTGTCCCTGGCAGACAGGGAACCTGTCCCTAACCTGTCCAATCATATAAAGTAAGCCTAAACCCAGGGGTCAAAGTCTTAAATAGACTCTGCCTGATCTAAGATGGGTCACATGTGGCATGTGCATCCAACCAGATCACTGCCTTAGTGACTGAGGAAATCACAGTTTCTGTTAACTTCCTTTCCCATCTGCATTGACGCTGCAGACGAGTGCCACCTGCAGCGACACATGGTCCTCTCATGGTAGGAACAGCAGGAAAATCTAAAAACTGGAACACTCTGGAGACTGAACCAACTGGACTGGAGATTACAGCAGCAAACAACACTCAGCAATAGTAGCACATTTCAGCATTGCTGGTCTTGGGTGGGTTTATTAGCACAGACTCCACAGAATAACAGTATTCACATGTTTCTCAGCAGCAAATTCCTCTGTGGCTTTGTCTCACCACAGCACATGGTCCGGCACACCTCATTACAGTGGTGCTATCACCAGCAGCAGTCTCTGATGCATCCAAACCCAATGCGCAGTCTCCCTGGGTTAAGCAGCATCCTGGGCACAGACATTCGCCTGGGCACATGGTACTAGAAGAGCACTCCCGCTCTGCCCACAGGTCTCGGCTCACTCATAGTGCTCTCAGCCCTATGTCCCAATAGATACTTCCCCATACCCTTCAGGCTGCCTGCTCTCTTGCACTCTCCTAACCCATGGGCCAAGCTGAGAAGCGGCCAATTACATCACATCCCCTTTGTTAGGGGTGGACATTGTGCACTGTGGCAGCCAAACAAGTCCTCTTCTGCCCTTCTCTTCTTGCACTGTCCATCAAGCAGGGGAGGGAAGTGATGAGCAGCAATGATCTTCTGAGCTCATGCTATTTGGCAGGGATATGCAAACTGTGGCCCTCCAGTTGTTGCAAAACTACAAGTCCCATCATGCCTATGCCTCTGGGTGTCATGCTCGTGGCTCTCAGAGTCTTGCTATGCCTCATGGGACTTGTAGTTTTGCAACAGCTGGAGGGCCACAGTTTGCATATCCCTGTTATATGGGATCGAACAAAATATTAGAGATAAGAAAAGAATTTAGTGCAGTGTAAATAAGTTATATGGTTCTGTACGTCGAAGAAATTCCCAGGCCCAGTGTATTGAAATAGAATCTTATTAGTCTTATTCATATTATTTATGTACCACTATTATTCCCGGCCTTTAACACTCTGGGGAAATCATAAAAATAAGCATACAAGAACTAATAGGAAACTCTAGCTCTTGACAAGATGTTTTCAGACATTACAAATGTGCCAAAACTCTTACTTTGCAATGTGTATGTTGTTAAACCTGTCACGTGAAAAATATGAGGCTACCATTGCTGATCTCCTTCTGAAAATGCTAAATGCCTGGCTTTTATGCTGGCCTACTGACCCATGGCAGTATTTTTTTTGGTTAGCAACGTATTAAAGCTCAATTGAAGCTTATTTTATTACTGCAATTAACTTCATTACTTTACTAATTAATTAAAATAAGAATTAATTAATGCATTACTTATAAATCACTGCAATTTACTTCATTACTGCAAATTACTGCAATGTAGTCAAGCTATATAAACAGCTGCCCTCTTTGCTGCACAGTTTAAAATACCGTGTGCTAGCAGCATGCTGGAGAGCCAGACAGGTGCTGCTCAACAACTTGCACATCATTCTGGGTCTCCAGCAGTCCCAAATGCCCTCTTGTCCAGTACAATGCTGCTCAGGGAGCAAAAAAACATTACATTAATAATAAAATACGTTTCAATTAGGCTTTAAACTTTGAGCAATGCAAATATTTAGTTTGTGTGAATCATCCTAGATTGTTCAAAGTGTTCTTCAGCTAGTGTATTTCCTGTGTGGGGATGAGCCAAACACACTTCAGTTTACAGAGCTTCAGCCACACATATCAAAAGTTCAGATGCCAAATCCAGATCCCATTGAAGTCAAAGAGAGCCAAATCTATCAAATCTATTTTCACAATTTTCAGGACCAATAGTCAAGCTTTTGGCAAAAAAAAGTGCATGGAGGACCAAGCAGTGCCCCAGGAGACGTGCCAAAACAAACATTTTTTTAAATACCATTTTGAACGGAGCAGTGAATTACATACTACTGAAAGTGCAACATTAAAAATGCACTATTTATTTACAAAACCTGCTTTGAAGTAGTATAGCAGAAGTGCCATTTACAAGAAAAAAAAAGTAATTTAAAATGCCGTTAATTCACATTTCTCTGCAGGCTTCCTCTATTTTGTAAAAAGAACAATTGAGTACTGTCTATTAGAGTTGGGTAAAGGGTTTGGGCCAAGCAACCAGCCCATTGGCAAGAGCACCTGAAAGTGACACACAGGGGATACGATTCTTCTCCTACTCACTTCTCAACTTTCATGTCTACCCCCGCTATATCTCATGACCTCTCAGCAGCCTCCACTGACAGGGATGATGGTATGGCAAAGGGTGTCACAGGTCCTTGCAACATGTCTCCCAGCAGCACACCACCAGATGTAGAGTATAGCAGGCTAATTTCTCTGCATTAAAAAAAAAAAATACACTCCCTGCCACCATTATGCCCAGCGTCTGAATCCCAGCATGTCCAAATTGCTGGCTTTACATTTCCTACCTTTCAGTCTGGTGAATTGTGCCCCCTTCCATGAATTTTCAGAATGTGCTGTACCACAAGGGCAAGTTCCCAGTCGCTATTTCTTTTCACGTAAGGCCATTCCAGCTCTGTACCATCACATAGAAGGCAATATTTTAGCATTGTTGGGCAAGGCAGTAATCAGAAAGGTCCACATTATTCCACATTACTGCTGACATGTGGTCCAGCAAGCATAGTCAGGGACGATATATTTCATTCACAGAACACTGGGTTACCCTGTTTGCAACTAGGAAAGATGGAGGACAGGGCTCAGTGCTGGTGCTTGTTTTGCCACCACATCTCCATACAACTGGTGGTGGTGATGATGCGAAATATGCAAGCTCCACCTCCTCCTCCTTCTCCATGTCCTTCTCTGCTGAATTGTCCTATGAATCACCAGTACCCCCTAAGCATTCAAGGGGCTATTCAATGAGTCAGGCTATAAGATTCCATGCAGTGCTTTAGCTGGTCTGTCTAAGGGAAATGAGCCACACTGGTTCACGCCACAGCAGGTTGAGTCAGGATTGGTGGTGTGCGAAAATGGCACTAACCTTCTGTCCACCCTTCAACAGGGAAAATTGACACATGTACCAAACCTGGCACATGTTCATAATTTGGTGGTGCAGCATTTCTTAAACATGTATCCAGGGTTGCAAGATCTTCTAAGGCAGGCTAGAAGAGTCTGTCATACACAGCCAGTGTTCGGTTGGCTGGAATTCAGCAGGAATCCACTTGCCCGTAAACACCTGATTTGGGACTTTCCCACCAGGTGAAACTCACGTTTGGCATTGCTGCAGTGGCTGCACATGCAGCACAGGGCAATCAATGAGTACCTGTGTGAGTATGGCACAATGACAGGCTCAGGGGAGCTCAGCTTTTTTTCTCAACACCAATGGCTGCTGATAAAGGATAAATGCACTGTACTGTCACCATGTGAGGAGGCGACAAGGATGGTGAGCCGTGACAATGTGACAATAACATATCTAAGACATACAACAACAAAAAGATAAAATACTTATTAATTTGACCAAAGATGAGTAATATCCCTCTAAAATATAGGGACATAACCATTGTCAAAGAGATCAATGCAAATGAGTGATAATAAAAAAGTGATAATAAAAAAAAACAATTCAAATATTATCGCGTTTGGGTAAAATTGTAGGAAGATCGTTGTACAAAACCAAGGACACTTCAGATGATCGTAAAGCAAATGTTGATGTTTTTTCAAAGTCCGGTCAACATAAAAGGTAACCATAAAAGAGAAGAAAAAAAAATGAAAATAAAATAAAATAAAGATGAGATAAAAAAAAGAGGGGAAGGTGTAGGAAATGTGAATTATTCTCTTTCCTGTTACTTTTGCTATACTTGTAAGAAAAACAAAGATGACATTATGACTCTAGTATGATTTTATGAGGGAACCCTGTGCAAAAACAAAAAAGATCAAATGTCCCCCCAAAATCCATATCACACCATTTAGGTCTAATATGGGTTTAAACAGGACCCCAGAGCAAAAAAATGGCATAGGGTTCCCCACAAAATCAGACCCTTAATCTGAGTATGCAGCCTGGTCTCCAGAGCCATATCTAGCCTACTGAAGCATACCAGGCCACATATTCTCAATATGTAGGGGGTATGTTTATGATAGGGGCTTCTTTTCCACAGCCCTGGTCTGGTGGTTGTTGGGATGCAGGAGAAATAATTGGAATCTGAAAGCCCCTTTTAAGATAATGTGGCCCCTAGATATCTGCCCCACCTTATGAATGTGAATTTGTTAGGGGTATGTAGTACCCATGCTCATTCGCAAAAACATAGTTAATAAACACACACACATTTTTACAAGTTTTTTACAAAAAAAATCAGAATTGTAAATTTAGAGTCAATCAAAATGAATGAACATCTTCTGATGATAAATTGAGAAAAATCTATTTATACGCCGAGACATCTGAACATGGAGATTTCTGGCCATGTAAATGAATGGGGCTGATGATGTCACTGGTTCTTAAGGACACCAGCAGGTGCAGCCACTGCCTTAACAATCATTGACAGCGTAAACATATCAAGCATAGTAGTGGTAGTAATAATGCTGATATGCGTTTACCTCCCACCAAAAAGGTAAATGTTTGGTTGTTCATCATTCCTATTCCTGAATAGATGCCAAAGCCAGTAACCTGAAGTTTAGGGTTTCGTTATCTATGTAAGAGTGTTGGCAGGTTACACTGTAGTCACCATATTCATGTGTGCGTTAAAGCCCAGTAACGATAGGGTTACATGCGTGCAGTGGTGCGCTAGCCAGAGGCAAGGTTATTTCCCATCATGAGGGTATATAGGAGAGTAGGGGTTCTGCTGGTTCCATGGGAAAGTAGGGAGGGTCACACATTCTGCAATGTAATCGTTAGTTGATCATTACTGGGAAGTTGGTTGTAGGAACTAAGGACTGTGTCTAAAACAGTTATGATGCTGAGCCATTTAACATCCATGTACCAGTGTTAGGAATTGGATCTCTGTAAACAAGTTTGTTTATTCTGCAAGTCTGGTCTGGTCACTTAATGAAGATGAAATCATACGTACCTTCACAGTGTATGCAAAAAGGGAAACAAAGTGTAAATGAGTAAAGGAGGTTAACTAGTTGATGTGTAGCATCGGTGTATAGAAAAAGGAGCAGCCAGTTCGGGACAGGGGTGGTGGTGGCTTGTGATTGAAGATACCAGTCAGAAGGGTAGTTTGGTGTTTGTCTAAATATGCTCTTCTCTCTTCTATCTTAGGGCGGTATGAAGCTTTCCTAGGGATTGGATAACCAAAGAAGCTAAACCTTGCAAGTGAGTGGTGTCTCTTTCCATGTCTATAGGTTGGAGCAAAACAAATTTTCTGTGCTGAAAAACTGGTGGAGGATAGTTAGTGTTCTGCAGTAACTAGAGAAGTTGCTGTCCTTCTGGTGTGAGGCCTCATAGGGTGTACACTCACACGTCTATTATCTTTACTGTATTGGGGCTGCTGGCTTGTATAACATGACTTTGCAGTGCCAACGTGGCAGTGACATCTGCTCCAGAGAGAGAGAGAATCCCCTCTTACAGGATGCTATTTAATGGTGATGAGGATTGCACTTGTCTTAATACAAGTTGATTTGATGAGTGGGGATGTCTGAGACACAACCCCGTTGACATAAACTGGCCTTTACCTCTGAGTCTTAGAGTTCAATCCAGGATATTTCATGCATTTTCCACCACAAGCTAAATTCTTTCTGACCTCTTCCTGGGCCAAGAACCAGGGAGACATCTTTCCCTCTTCCAGTATGATCTCACTCATACAGCCTCTTGTGGTTGGTTTACTAAAAGCAAATACACATTTCACTTTGCAGGGAGAGTTGCACTTTGCATTTTTCTTGCATGTGATAGGGTTTTCTTGCAAACTTTCTCTAAGTTCCGTGGAAAATCCCTTGCAAAGTGAACAGCTTATTTACTTTTACTAAATACACCCCAGAGTGTTCAGTCTTCCAGTAGAGATGGGCTGAACATCCCCAGTTCGGTGCACGCCAGAACCTTGAACATCGCAAAAGATCGGACCCAAAACTCAAACCCCATTGAAATCTATAGGACCTGAATTTGAAAAATCAAAAGTCCCCATTTTGAAGGTTTAAATGCAAGTAATTGGCCATAAAAAGAGTATGGTGTCCCAGTTACTGTCCTGGGGAACATGTATCAATTCAAAAATATATTTTTTAAAAAGATTGTTTTTACAGGAGCAGTGATTTTAATGATGCCTAAATTGCCATAAACTTAAGCCCCGGAAGATTTTAACCCCCCTTCCTGACCAGGCCCTATTTTGCGATTCGGCACTGCATGACTTTAACGGACAATTGCGCGGTCGTGCAACGCTGTACCTAAACAAATTTGACCTTTCTTTTGGTGGTAATTGATCACCTGTGCGATTTTTTGATCATGCGCTATAAACAAAAAAAGAGCGACAGTTTTGCAAAAATAACAATATTTTTCACATTATTTTATATGAAATTCCCCAAAAAAATTTAAAAATCAAAATTTTTCAACATTTTTGGCCAATTTGTTTTCTACTACATATGTTTGGTAAAAAAAATCACAATAAGCGTATTATTTATTGGTTTACGCAAAAGTTATTGCGTTTACTAACTAAGGGAAAGATTTTTGTCATTTTTGTTGTTTTTTTTTTTAACGAGTAATGGCGGCGATCTATGATTTTTTTTGCGGGGCTGCGACATTGCGGCAGACAGATCGGACCCTGACTGACATTATTGACACTTTTAGGGGTACCAATGACATTACTACAGCAATCAGTGCTGTACATATGCACTGTTACTGTAAAAATGACACTGGCAGGGAAGGGGTTAACCTTATTAGAGAAGGAGGGGTTAAGTGTGTCCCTAGGGTGTGTTTCTAACTGTGCAGGGATGTGGCTTTTCATGTAACAGCAGAGATCTACGGTCCTACATAGCAGGACCGTATGATCTCTGCTGTTACACAGGGGAGAATGACAGGCGGCTTTGTTTACATTAGCCGGCTGCCTTTCTCCCTCTGTAACTGACGATCGCGAGTGACCAGCGGACATCGGGCCCGCCAGTCACTCGCGCGGAGGTGTCCATGAACGAGCGGGGGCAGGGCGGCGCGCTTGCCCCCTATTGGCTCACAGGCAAGTGACGTACCGGCACGTCACTTTGCCTGCACGGGGCTGACCGCCGCAGTATATGTACTTGCGGTGGTCGGCAGGCGGTTAAATATAGTGCTAGGGAGGTCCCTTTAGAGTGCCTGTAAAGTGGCGCATCTGTACTGTGTATAGAGCCTGCTGCACCAAAACTGACATTTATTTAAAAAAAAAAATAGACTTTTAAATTACCGGCAATACAATGCCATTGCCGGCAATACAAAAATGTTAAAAAAAAACGGCATGGGGTCCCAGCCTAATCCTTACCAGGCCCTTCGGGTCTGGCATTGATTTTAAGGGAGAAACCCATGGTAAAAATTAAAGAAAAAATGGTGTGCGGTCCCCTCAAAATCCATACCAGAACCTTATCTGAGCATGCAGCCTGGCAGGTCAAGAAAGTGAGGGAATAAGCAAGCACCCCCCCTGCACCATACCAGGTCAAAGGCCCTCAACATGGGGTGGTGCTTTGGGACAGGGGGGGCTCTGCCCCCAACCACCCCAGACCACCTTGTGGGGACAAGGGCCTCTTCCTGACAGCCCTGGGCTGTGGCGGTCTGCGGGAAGGGGGGTTATCGGAATCGGGAAGCCCCTGGGAAACCTAGGGTTGTGTCTCTGGAAGCCCCAGATCCCCGGCCCCCTCCCTATATGAATGTGTATGGGGTACATTGTACCCCTACCCATTCATCCAAAAAAGTGTCAAAAATAAATAAAAACAGGACGCAGTTTTTGACAATTCCATTATTAAAAACATAAAAAAACAATGTCCCCCAATGTAGAGACATCATCAATCATAATGCACGCCAACACCGCCAGACCTAAAAAAAGAAAAAAAAGCTCCGCCCACGACGAAGGCTAACTGTCCACTGCAGGCTCTAGTGCTTGACAGGTCTTATATAGGTAAGGAGCAGGGTCCCACCGCCCCCCATGTGATGTCACCGACCAGTGGATGCTGGGTCGGTGATGTCACAAGGGGGCAGTGCCACCAGGTGATGTCACCAGGTGGCCCGCCCCTTATCCATATAAGAATTGTCAAATGGCGAAGCCTGCATTGGGCGGTTAGCCTTCGCCATAGGTGGAGCTTTTTTTTTTGTCTTTTTTTTTATCCAGTGGTGGTGATGGCATGATTGACCCGCCCCAAAGCACCCCCCAATGTTAAGGGCATATGGCCTGGTATGGTTCAGGAGTGGGGGGCCCTCGCTGGTCCCCCTCTTTCCTGGTGTCATGGGTCTGCCACCTAAGGGTTAACTTAGTGCAGACTAATTTCAGTGATTGGCAACAGGCTGCCTTATTTAAACACCTCAGCAGCACTGTGTCTTTGCTGTCTGACCTGCAGCTTCACTTTAAGTTTGTTCCTTTGCTTGTATTGATTCCTGTATTGACCTGGCTTGTCTGACTTCATTGCTATCTCCAGTCCTGACCCCGGCTTGCCTTAACTCTGCTATACCTGCTTTCTGCCTGATATCCTGCTGCCAATCCCTGCCTGTACACCGACTGCTCTCTGCCTGCTGCTTGAAATGTATCTGATTACCTGTGTCTGAAACCAGCTTGTCTGATCCTGCTCCAGTCTTTGCCCATCCAGCTCCTTCCAGTGCCTGGAGACGCTGTCCTGCATCCGCTGTGCATCCACACCTCTGTACCAGCTCCTTCCTGCTGCTCAGCAATCCAGCCATGTTCAGTGACTTATCAGCTACTCTTCTCAACTGCCAACAGAAGACCAGCACAGGCACTCTTACCTCACTGCGCTCTCGCATCTACTGTTGCAACTCCAATGGTGCCTGAGCCAGGGCTGTACGAGAGGTCTCCCTCTGCACGTCAGGCTCTGCTACAAGGTACGTGACACCTGGTCTGCCAGGTTGCATGCTCAGATAAGGGTCTGGTATGGATTTTGGGGGGGGGGGGGCCCAAAGCTGTTTTTTTTTTTTTAAATGTTTTGTCTATTGCCAGCAATGTTTTTTTTTTTCAGCTTCCAACAGGGAAGCCCTACAGCTGATGACTCATCTGTTGTTAAGGACGCCGTGGCCGGCTTCCCAGCCAGCCCCTTAACATCCAGCTAGTCACTGTGCCCTGATAGGGCAAAGGGGAGAAACCTCAAGCGCCCTTCTAAGTGTAGCAGTAAACCATTTAATACATTAAAAGAACAATTTCTTACTCACAAGAATAGTATAAGAACGATCATGGGATATGAGGTGGTCATAGGCATCGGCATTGGCATCAGGGGGGTCTCTCTGGATGCGGTCGTAGCTGTGGCTGGATGTAAGGGGTGCCAATGTGCTGACAGGAAGCTTCCCTGGTCCTCACTTCGTCCTAGGCTCATCCATCCGGGGGCAGTGACGTCACTTCCTAGATGCCGGGCTCTAGACTTATGGCGACACGTTGCGGAGCATGTGCTCCTTCTTCAGGCCTGAAGGAAAGCCTCTTTTCAGCTCACAGGCTGCCCTTACCACCAGCCACAGCTATGACTGCATCCAGCAGTCTGCCAAAATGAATTCACATAAATAATATACAGTATATCATGTCATTGTATTTTTTTTTTCTTCTAAGTACCTTATTTCTGCACCACTGTTGTGTGGAAAAATTATCTTTCCCTGTTATTTGGCAACTGCAGGGAAAGATCTTTGGGAAGGGCTTCTATTACTCTGCTGATGTATGCTCACTACAGTGTGAGACTTTGTGTGGCCAGCCCTGATTGGTGCTATCACATGACTAAAAAAAAAAAAAAAAAACTGTTTCAAAAGAGCAATTGAAATATAATGATAAATATCAAATAATTGTTTTATAGCTCCCAATAAATCTTTATTAAACATCAGACGTGTTTTTTTTTTGTGTGCATGGTGTAGGCGGAGTAAAAAATGATTAACACTAGCTTTCATTTTGTTCAAATGGCATCTGCATCCAAGGCTCTTTTTTTTAATCAATAAAATGTTTATTAAAATAATTTTGTTAAGTCCTCACTACAGAAGGACATATACTAAAATTGGAACGATACAGAGAAGACTAGCATGGCCCCTGCGTAAGGATGACACGCACATTTGTGAAGCGTTACATAATTAAAAAAAAAAATAATAATAATAATTTTGTAATAAACAGAGAAAATATTACAAATAAACACTTTGTGTCAAGTTTAAAATCCAAGGCAATCCTTTTTTAACTTTACAGGTATTAGCGATTACATTGGATATATTTAATTCTTGGTACAAAATTCTTTGTTGGTAATGACAGCTTCAAGACACCTCCTGTATGGAGAAACTAGTCACATGCATTACTCAGGTGTGATTTTGGCCCATTCTTCCACACAAACAGTCTTCAAATTTTGAAGGTTATGTGCACCTCTTCTATGAACTTTGATCTTTAGTTCTTTCCATAGATTTTCTATTGAATTTAAATCAGGTGATGGGCTGGGTTATTCTAGCAGCTTTATTTTCTTTCCTTGAAACCATTTGAGAGTTTCCTTGGCTTTGTGTTTGGGATCATCTTTCTGAAATGTCCACCCTCATTTCATCTTCATCATCCTGGTAGATGGCAGCAGAATTTTATTAAGAATGTCTTGGTCCATTTTTCCATTCATTCTTCCTTCAATCACATTAAGTTTGCCAGTACCGTATGCTGAAAAACAGCCCCACACCATGATGTTCCCACCTCCAAACTTCTTGATTGGTATGGTGTTTTTGGGGTGATGTGCAGTACCATTTTACCTCCAAACATGGTGTATTACTTATTGTTTTATTTGAAACAAATGTAACTGCTTGTTCCAGGTCTTTCTGAAGCTCTCCACAAGTGGTCCTTGGCTCTAAGACAACACTTCTGATAACTCTTTTCACCCCTCTGTCAGAAATTATGGGAGGAGCACCTGGTTGTGGCTGGTTTATGGTGAAATTATGTTCTTTCCAATTCTGGATTATGGCCCCAACAGTGCTCACTGAAACATTCAGAAGTTTAGAAATCCTTCTGTAACCAATGCCATCAGTATGGTTTGGAAAAATAAGGTTGCAAAGACCTTGAGAGAGCTCTTTGCTTTTACCCATCATGAGATATTCCTTGTGTGACACCTTGGTAATGAGACTTTTTTTAATAGGCCATCAGTTGAGACCTAAACTTCTGATATTAATTTGCACTGACAAGGGGCAGGATTGCTTTCCATTTACTGATTTCAGCTGGTGTCTTTGCTTTCCATGTCTTTTTGCACCTCCTCTTCATGTGGTTAATATTCTACACTGTGTCATTCCATTTTATTACACATAACTTAATTTATGAAATTATTGTTTATATATATATATATATATATATATGTGCAGTGGGGATCGAAAGTTTGGGCACCCCAGGTAAAAATTTGTATTAATGTGCATAAAGAAGCCAAGGAAAGATGGAAAAATCCCCAAAAGGCATCAAATTACAGATTAGACATTCTTATAATATGTCAACAAAAGTTAGATTTTATTTCCATCATTTACACTTTCAAAATACAGAAAACAAAAAAATGGCGTCTGCAAAAGTTTGGGCACCCTGCAGAGTTAATATCTTGTACTGCCCCCTTTGGCAAGTATCACAGCTTGTAAACGCTTTTTGTAGCCAGCCAAGAGTTTTTCAATTCTTGTTTGAGGTATCTTTGCCCATTCTTCCTTACAAAAGTCTTCCAGTTCTTTGAGATTTCTGGGCTGTCTGTCATGCACTGCTCTTTTAAGGTCTATCCATAGATTTTTAATTATGTTGAGGTCAGGAGATTGTGAAGGCCATGGCAAAACCTTCAGTTTACTTCTCTTGGTGTAATCCCCCGTGGATTTTGAGGTGTGTTTAGGATCATTATCCATTGGTAGAAGCCATCCTCTCTTTAACTTCAGCTTTTTCACAGATGGCATCAAGTTACCATCCAAAATTTGCTGAAATTTTATTAAATCCATTTTTCCTTCTACTCGTGAGAAGTTCCCTGTGACACTGGCTGCAATACAAACCCAAAGCATGATTGATCCACCTCCATGCTTAACAGTTGGACGGAGGTTCTTTTCATTAAATTCTGTGCCCCTTCTTCTTTGAACGTACCTTTGCTCATTCCGGCTAGTTCAATTTTAACCTCATCGGTCCACAGAACTTGTTTCCAAAATGCATCAGGCTTGTCCATGTGTTCATTTGCAAAGTTCAAACGCTTATTTTTGTGGTGAGGACGTAGAAGAGGTTTTCATCTGATGACTCTTCCATGAAGACCATATTTGTACAAGTATCTCTTTATAGTGGAATAGTGTACCACAACTCCAGTGTCTGCTAGATCTTTCTGAAGGGATCGTGCAGTCAAACGTGGGTTTTGAATTGTTTTTCTCACAAACCTGCGAGCTGTTCTGTCTGATATTTTTCTTGGTCTTCCAGATCTTGCTTTAACTTCCACTGTTCCTGATGACTGCCATTTCTTAATTACATTCCGAACAGAGGATATTGACATCTGAAAACGCTTTGCCATCTTCTTATAGCCTTCTCCAGCTTTGTGAGTGTCAACTATTTTCAGTTTCAGTTTTCTAGACAACTGCTTAGAAGATCCTATGGTGCTGATTGTTGGGGCAAGGTCAGATGCGTCTTGGCATTTAAAACCTTTGAGATTGACATCACCTGGTCTTCCCAGTCGATGATTGAGAACAATCCATGACACTGGCAGGTCTCAGCCTTGCAAAGGGGGCAGTGCATGCTATAAATTCCGCAGGGTGCCCAAACTTTTGCAGACGCCATTCTTTTGTTTTCTGCAATTTTGAAAGTGTCAGTGATGGAAATAAAATCTAACTTTTGTTGACATATTATAAGAATGTCTAATCTGTAATTTGATGCCTTTTGGAGATTTTTCCATCTTTCCTTGGCTTCTTTATGCACATTAATACAAATTTTTACCTGGGGTGCCACAACTTTCGATCCCCACTGTGTATATATATATATTGAGAATAAGTTGGTCTGAGAGTGTTTTGCAAGACAAGCAACATTTTTTTATATACTTTTACTTGATAAACAAGCAATGTCTTGATATACATGAGCACATCACATCACAACTGAGTATAAAAGAGAAGAGGGGCACCTCTAAGTGTAGCAATATGGTTACATTAAATTAAGGTACAACATTTAGCAACTCACATGGTTGATGATTAAAAGAGGCACATCTAATTATGCAGGCATCCGGGGTAAAGCTGTCCACATAGACCATCCTCCTCACCACCATCGATGTCATCCCTTCCACACTGCACTCCACGAGCGTCTAAAGCCTCGCTTTCAGATAGCTTAACTGTAGGGTGGTCTTCCCGGGCACGACTGCAGACTGACGGAGTTAAGAGATGGCGGTGAGGAGGACGGTCTATGTGGACAGCTTTACCCCAGATGCCTGCATACTTAGATGTGCCTCTTTTAATCATCAACCATGCGAGTTGCTAAATGTTGTACCTTCATTAAATGTAACCATATTGCTACACTTAGAGGCGCCTCTCTTCTCTTTTATACTCTGTAGCTCCTGCTGGATTTTGCTTCTAATCCCCTTGTGAAGGCCCCATTTGTGGATGGACATTTTATGGTTACACAACCTATCACATTGCTATCATCTTTTTATATGGACTATAAACTAAAGGATTTATGAATAAATGGTTGTGGAACGAATCATCTGAGTTTCCATTATTTCTTATGGGGAAATTTGCTTTTATATAAGAGTGCTTAGGATTACAAAAACGTTTCCGCAACTAATTATGTTCGCAATCCAAGGTTTTACTGTGTATATATATATATATATATATATATATATATGTTTTTTTTTTTTTTAAATACGCACTTAACTAGAATAGATGGTAGCTGGCATTTTATATTTTCCTGGAGTGTTGTTTTAACAACTCTCTTTGTATGAAAAACGAAGAAGCTTCAGAGTTTCAGAAACACTATCTGCCAGCACTCCGCTATAATGGTGGAACAAAATAACCATATAAGCTTTTTCATTTATATACCATTATAGATTATTTTACAGAATTTGTTTTGAAGGAAATTCAATTTGAAACATAAGATGAACTCAGGAGGAGACTTAAAACTACAGAAATGGAGTTTTTTGCACCCAATGTGAAATCTGATATGTGTTATACAGAACAGAATGTCTCAAGATAATCTTCAGAAGCTATGAGTTTTAAAATGATTTGAGTAATGTAACACCTACAGCATGATAAATCCGGATACTCCAATAAAATAAAAGCATATATATGTCCAAAAATAGAATTCTGCTATTAAAATTCTTTAATTAGAGTGAACATGTTGACCTCAGAACACTCCTTGTTCTGAGGCGACCTTATTTGCTTCCAGCCTGAACAACCATTTTTACTTTATAGATTCATTTTATAGGTTTATAGGTTTATAGGTTCATTAAAGCAGTAAACCCCAAAACAAAAACGTAATATATTGCAGCGTACCAGACCTTAGATATGTTGGCTGCATTTGTTTTTTTTTTTTTTTTTTTAGGCTTTTTATTTTATTTTCACCTGGTGATCCATCCATTTATTATATTGTCATGAAGTGGGTTAATCAAAGGTAAGAAAGGGCCAAATGCCTTTTTTTCACAATGGAAACTAAGATGATTTTATATATACGCACAACTATGAGCAGAATATGAAGTCATGGACTTTTGTTTGGACACATAGAAAACCAAAAAAAAAAAACTTTATTATGTACCATTAAAAATGTATTACACAACATTTACTCTCCACATATGGGTTCACAACATGCAGAGATTACGATTACTGTTAACATATGGACTCTACGCATTTCAGGAATCCTTCTTCAGGAGAGCTGTGACAATCAGAACACTGAATCTCACTCTTTATCTTTAACTACTTAAGCTTCAAAATATTTGACCCCCTTCATGACCAGGCCATTTTTTTTGCTATTCAGCACTGCGCTACTTTTTATTTATTTATTTACTTTTTATTTTTTTTATTTCAATTTGTGCATAAAAACGAACATTCCAAATGTCCTTTCAACAAAAGGACAAAACAATATAAAAAAAAATAAAAATTATACAATATCCAAATAATTATCTGTTTACTTAATATTCATAATCTCTTTATGCTAATGTATATCCATTTAACTTAAATGATCGCCGTTATCCCGGTGTGCCCCGACCCCTTGCTCCATTGCAATCATAAATTTCTTACCTCATCATACTATGTGCATCCCTCTATATCCCCTTGGTTATCTCTTTATATTAAACCATTGGTTAATGTTGATTGACACCAATTATCCCAAATTTTATAATATTTAGTTGAGCATCCTCTATGCATATACAATACTTTTTCAAATGGTAAAATCTGATTTACCGCTCTTATCCAGTTCTAAAGACAGCAGGGGGCTTCACTTGAATCCACTTAACTGTGATTGTTTTCCTTGCCATAAACAGCGTTTCTCTAAGCATTATCTTATGATATCTAGACCATGTTATTTCGTCTAGTATACCCAGCAAACAGGTTTCTGGGGTCAAAGGTACAGGCATATTCAGGACAGAGGATAATATTTGAATTATTTCCTGCCAGAATCTTGATATCACTGGACAAAACCACATAATATGTATAAAGGCTGCCCGCTTAGCACTGCATCTCAAGCATTTAGGAGATGCAATGCTGTGCATTGCATAAAGTCTACTTGGAGAGAGATATGATTGATGTAGCATATATAATTGTATTAATCTATTGTTTGCTACTGGCGATACATATAAATGGGAATAGCAAGCTTCTTCTCAATCTTCGTCAGTTAAATTGGGAATTATTTCCTGCCATTTTGTTCTTATTGCCAAGGGATTCATTCCTGAATTGACCCTGGTTAAATGTGCATATATTTTAGAGATTAATCCTTTAGGGCCCTGGGACCTAAGAATACCAATCATTGGATATCTAGAGATCTCAGGTCCTAAGACTCCAAATTGCGCTTGCAACGCATGTAACAACTGTAAGTATCTATATAATGAGGTATGTGGTATATCATATTTCATTTGTATATCTGAAAAAGGGTACATATGTGTTGTGTCATATACAGTGGGTACGGAAAGTATTCAGACCCCCTTAAATTTTTCACTCTTTGTTATATTGCAGCCATTTGCTAAAATCATTTAGGTTCATTCTTCTTCCTCATGAATGTACACATAGCACCCCATACTGACAGAAAAACACAGAATTGTTGACATTGTTGCAGATTTATTAAAAAAGAAAAACTGAAATATCACATGGTCCTAAGTATTCAGACCCTTTGCTCAGTATTTAGTAGAAGCCCCCTTTTGATCTAATACAGCCAGGAGTCTTTTTGGGAAAGATGCAACAAGTCTTTCACACCTGGATTTGGGGATCCTCTGCCATTCCTCCTTGCAGATCCTCTCCAGTTCTGTCAGGTTGGATGGTAAACGTTGGTGGACAGCCATTTTTAGGTCTCTCCAGAGATGCTCAATTGGGTTTAAGTCAGGGCTCTGGCTGGGCCATTCAAGAACAGTCACGGAGTTGTTGTGAAGCCACTCCTTCGTTTTTTAGCTGTGTGCTTAGGGTCATTGTCTTGTTGGAAGGTAAACCTTCGGCCCAGTCTGAGGTCCAGAGCACTCTGGAGAAGGTTTTTGTCCAGGGTATCCCTGTACTTGGCCGCATTCATCTTTCCCTCGATTGCAACCAGTCGTCCTGTCCCTGCAGCTGAAAAACACCCCCACAGCATGATGCTGCCACCACCATGCTTCACTGTTGGGACTGTATTGGACAGGTGATGAGCAGTGCCTGGTTTTCTCCACACATACAGCTTAGAATTAAGGCCAAAAAGTTCTATTTTGGTCTCATCAGACCAGAGAATCTTATTTCTCACCATCTTGGAGTCCTTCAGGTGTTTTTTAGCAAACTCCATGCGGGCTTTCATGTGTCTTACACTGAGGAGAGGCTACCGTCGGGCCACTCTGCCATAAAGCCCCGACTGGTGGAGGGCTACAGTGATGGTTGACTTTCTACAACTTTCTCCCATCTCCTGACTGCATCTCTGGAGCTCAGCCACAGTGATCTTTGGGTTCTTCTTTACCTCTCTCACCAAGGCTCTTCTCCCCCGATAGCTCAGTTTGGCCGGACGGCCAGCTCTAGGAAGGGTTCTGGTCGTCCCAAACGTCTTCTATTTGAGGATTATGGAGGCCACTGTGCTCTTAGGAACCTTAAGTGCAGCAGAAATATTTTTGTAACCTTGACCAGATCTGTCCCTTTCCACAATTCTGTCTCTGAGCTCTTCAGGCAGTTCCTTTGACCTCATGATTCTCATTTGCTCTGACATGCATTGTGATCTGGAAGGTCTTATATAGACAGGTGTGTGGCTTTCCTAATCAAGTCCAATCAGTATAATCAAACACAGCTGGACTCAAATGAAGGTGTAGAACCATCTCAAGGATGATCAGAAGAAATGGAAAGCACCTGAGTTAAATATATGAGTGTCACAGCAAAGGGTCTGAATACTTAGGACCATGTGATATTTCAGTTTTTCTTTTTTAATAAATCTGCAACAATGTCAACAATTCTGTGTTTTTCTGTCAGTATGGGGTGCTATGTGTACATTCATGAGGAAGAAGAATGAACTTAAATGATTTTAGCAAATGGCTGCAATATAACAAAGAGTGAAAAATTTAAGGGGGTCTGAATACTTTCCGTACCCACTGTATGTCTGCAAGGACTGATATCCCTTTTTGTTCCCAAAACTGATACTCTACCAATTGTTTCAGTTGATTAAACATTGGGTTTCGCCATAGTGGGAGATCCATGTTTATTTGTGTGTTTCCCTCTATACGTTTTGCCTCTCTCCATATTGTACGAGCTAATGTTAACATTGGTATTCGCTTATATTTTAATTTATTCAAAGGTGCTTCTAGGGCTATAAGTAAATTATCGATTTGTAAAACATGAGCCAGGTGTGATTCTACCATCTGTGGTGTTACTGGTACTATCCATTCTGTAAGATGTTTAAGTTGTCCAGTGAGATAGTATCTGTATATATTAGGAAGTGCCATACCTGCTTCTGTTTTAGCTCTCTGAAGTGTGGTTAACTTTATTCTATTTCTACCCTTTCCCCAAATGAATGTGATAAATAGGGCATCTATTTTTTTAAAAATAGTTTTAGGGACTATAACCGATATATGTGAAAAAATGTATAAACATTTCGGCAATAGGACCATCTTGATTACATTTATTCTCCCTGCAACTGAAAGTGGTAATTTAGCCCAAGTAGCTAATTTAGTTTTAATTGTTGTCATAAGTGGTTTAAGGTTAGCCTGTAGAGCTGCTTGTGGTAGTCTTGTAATGTTTATTCCCAGGTGTTTGAAAGAGGACACTACCTTTAACAAACTTGAATCCTTGCTTAGTGTGAGTAGTTGTGGTTGCAATGGCATAAGGGAGGATTTTTGCCAGTTAATTTTAAGGCCTGAATAAGAACCAAATAGTTATATTATATGCATAGCTGCTTCCAATGATCCATGTGCATCATTTAAATATAGAACAAGATCATCAGCATATAATCCTACTATGTCTATCCTTTATGCCAATGTAATGCCCCGTACAGAAGAGGTTTGCCGAAGTCGAAGTGCCAAAGATTCAATGGCTATTAAAAATAAGAGAGGTGATAGAGGGCATCCCTGCCGGGTGCCTCTATATAATTGTATGGCCTTGGTTAAAAATCCATTTACCAACAGCTGAGAGGTTGGGTTTAGATACATTATTTCCACCCAAGTACAGAATTTCTCCCCAAATCCAAATGCCCTAAGCACTGCCTGCAAAAAGAGCCATTCAATAGAATCAAAAGCCTTTGCTGTATCAAGAGAGACCAAGACACTTGAGTCTGGTAGTTGATCTCTAAGCTGAGCTATAAGTTGTGTTCTTCGAAGATTTATAGATGTGGATTTTCCTGGCATAAATCCAGTTTGATCTGGATGTATAATATTAAGTATTACATTGTTTAATCTATGGGCCAATATTTTTGCAAGAATTTTGTAGTCTGTATTTAATAATGATATGGGTCAGTATGAAGCACAATCTGTTAAGTTTTTATCTGGTTTTGGAATTAGTACTACTGTAGTAAAATACATGGATTCAGGAAGTCTTTTTACCCTGAAAGCTGCATCAAATACTTGAACTAGCACTGGGGCAAGAATATCCACGTATTTACTATATACTTCTAACGGAAGTCCATCAGGTCCTGAAGCCTTTCCTATTGCTAAACTTGTTATTGCCCTTCTTACTTCTTCCTCGCTTGGCGCTTGGATTTTCCTCTAATAATTTAACCTGCTCGGTCGTTAAGGTTGGAAAGGGTATTTCACTCAGATAAGTTGAAATTTCATCTGCATTATACGTAAGAGAGGTGGCATACATATCAGTATAAAACGAGTGAAAGCATGACATAATACCAGCCACACCCCTTACGCATTCCCCGTCAGGGCGCTGTATATTAGTTATAACTAAACTTGTACTTTGTTGCTTAGCCATATGTGCTAAAAGACGACTTGAAGTATTCCCTTGTTCAAAGTACTTCTGTTGATATTCAAATTGTTTGTATTTAGCTATTGCTGCTATATGTGTAGTATGTTTTCTTACTGTAATTTCCCATTTTTCCCTATTTATATTAGTTGGTGTTTTCAAAAACGCAGCTTCGGTATCTCTACATTGCTCTTCTAGATCTTCCTTTTCCTGCCTAGTGGCTCTTTTAATATATGATATTGTTGATCTAAGTGCCCCCCGTAGATATGCTTTCAAGGTATCCCAAAAGATCAAATCTCTTTGGGATCCATGTGTTTCTAAAAATATCTGCAATTGTTAAGGTATACAATCATGCGTTCCAATCTGTGACAACCAATATGGCTGAAATTTCCAGTTTTGCTTCATTCCCTCAATTCCTATTGCTATATTTACCAGGAGTGGTGAGTGATCAGACACTCCTCTAATCAAATATTCAACAGAGACAACTCTAGAAATAATTTTATCATTTCCCAGCGCCAGATCTATTCTTGACAGACATCCCCTTCCTGGGATGGCCCAGGAATAAGCCCTTCGGGGATTAAGCATTCGCCACAAATCTTTCCATCCAAATTCTTCCCCCAACTCACGAAACATAAGTGGTTTTCGAGTTCTTTTTAGGGGGGGGGGGGGGGGTCCATGTCTGTCCACCAGCGGGTCCCACAGAAGATTAAAGTCTCCCAGGCATAGCACTAATGCCTCTGGGTATAAACTTGCAAATAGCATAGCTTCTTTAATTACACTTAATGTAGCAGGTGGTGGATTATATTTACCTAAAATAACAAATGGTATATCATACACTTGAGCTCGTACAAATACATATTGCCCTTCAGGGTCTACCTTTTTTTTTAAAGCACTTCCATGGTACCGACCTATGGACAAGCAGTGAAACCCCCCTTGCATATGTTGAATAGCTTGAGGGATCCAGGGTTTACACAATTGGTTTGTTGTATCTGGGGTCATATGTGTCTCTTGCAGGCATATCATTTGTGCTTTAGTTTGTAATATATTTGTAATTACCTGGGATCTCTTCTGGGTCCCTAGACCCCTAACATTCCATGATAGGAACTTACATTGTGTAGTCATCTAAGAGGTTTTTTTTCTATATATAGCTGTAGGTTCACTTCCCTAAAGGGATCCCATATATCTAACCGTCTATCTATGACATTTATCATGATAATACCCCATAGCAATGTACTCCTTATATTTTATACCAATATAATTATTGAGGTTAGTTGGGCACACCAGGACACAGTGATCTTCAAAAGTAACAAGAAAAAAATATGAAAAGGAAAAAAAGAAAAAAAGATTACAAACAAAATTACCAAAAAAAGAATAATTTTTTTAAAAAGAAAAAATCATCATGCACATATAGCAACATTTTGACCAATAGGCCTTACTCCAAAAAAACAATGAGACATTGCCCGAGCATACAATTATTTGCATGCAAGGACAATATAGCTGCTGCCTCCACTCAAGCTCCCACCTTATTCTCAGAAAAATTTTACGTTTTTTCTAAGGAATAATATAAAAAGATTTTTGCTAAGCCATCAAAAAAATAAATAAATAAAAGAAATGGCTCAAAGAATTACCAGTGGTGGGAGGAGGAAGGGGGAGAGCCACGCAAAAAAAAAAAAAAAAGCGCACAAAAAAAAACAAAAAAAAAAACAAAACAACCATAGTAGATAATGTGTAATTCTCTTAATTTTTTTTTAACTTCAAAGAAGGTAGCTCTCAATTTTTGTAGATCTATTGAATGATGCCCTTTTGTCTTGCTTTCCGTAGTATAAGATCCCGATCTTTACAATTCAAAAATCGTGCAAGTAAAGGTCTTGCAGGGGCTCCAGGGGCTGGTGGTTTTGCAGGAATTCTATGGGCTCTTTCTACTGCAAATGCTGTGGAGAAAGTAGTATCAGGAAATAGGGTTTTAATCCATGTCTCCACAAATTCTCCAGGATTCTTCCCCTCAGCCCTCTCTGGTAAGCCCACAAATCTGATATTATTGCGTCTTAATCTGTTTTCTAGGTCATCAACTTTTTGATTAAGGTACTGTATGTTACTTGCTTTTCAGCTGCTAATATACGATTTGGCACTGGAGTGTAATTATCCTCTAACGAGGATATCCTTATTTCAGCCTCTGCCATCCGCTCTCTCACAGCCTGCAGATCATGGTGTATTAAACCAATATTCATTCTAATTTCCTCCATTTTACCAGTCAACATAGTATTACTTGCAGTTATAGCAGCCAGAAGTTGAGAATGTACCTGTTCAAGTGAGAGTTTTGCTGGTTTCTCTGCCGGCATGTTGCTCTGTGTATTGCTGCTGCTTCCTCCACTCCGTGTGTTTGGTGGGCTCCGACCTACTTCCTGCTTCTCGGTCCGCACAAACTCCTTCAAACGTTCTGTTGCCGTAGCGGGACGTTCCCTACTTGTCTCCTTACTCATATTGCCCGGTTTAAAAAATTAAAAATCAAATTTCTTCATACATTTTTTGCCAGAATGAATTCTGCTTATAAAAATATCCCAATAAGTGTATATTGATTGGTTTGCGCGACAGTTATAGCACCTACAAGCTATTGTATATACACTGGAATTTGTATTTTTTAAATTTAGTTTATACTGCTAATGGTGGCGATCAGCTATCATCAAATATAATGTTTTTTCACACAAATAAAGCTGTCTTTTGGTGGTATTTGATCACCACTGGATTTTCTATTTTTTGCAATATAAACAAAAAAAAAAAAAAAAACAGAAAGTTTAAAAAAAAAAAAAAAAAGAAAACAACACCATTATTTACTTTCTGCTTTAAAGCATATCCAATAAAAAAAAATGTAAAAATCAAATTTCTTCATACATTTTTTTTGCCAGAATGAATATCCCAATAAGTGTATATTGATTGGTTTGCGTGAAAGTTATAGCACCTACAAACTATGGCATATACACTATAATTTAAAAAAAAAGAAAAAAATGTTATACCGCTAATGGTTGCGATCAACGAGCTCTAATGAAACTGTGATAGTGCGGCGACCAATCTGACACTAACTGATGCTGGGGGGAACTGACCAACTGTCACTGACTTTACCAGTGATCAGTGATAATACTATACACTGTCACTGTACTAATGACACTGGCTGGGAAGGTGTGAGAGTGTGCCTAAATTTGTGTAATGTATGTAATACGTGCTGCTTATACTAAAGATCTCTGCAAAGCAGACGTGAGAAACTGACAGACCGCTCCCTCTGTACAGAGCTCTGTGTTGTTTACCAACACAAGAGCTCGGGGCTGTGACTGCACACAGCTGAACAGCAGGTCCCAGCCGTGAATCATTAGCCAGGACTTGCCGAAAGGCTTCCACTGTGTGCAATCACAGTTGGTACGGGGGATGTGTTCGTGTAACCCAAACCTTCAAGAAGCAAGCGATGTACAGGTACATCACCTTGCCTACAGCAGCTGCCATCCGCAGAATATTGCAGGCAGACGCTAAGCGGTTATAAGAGTAATATCAGCCTGTAGGGTAGATTGGAATTCATAGCATATGTATTTTGCCCAAAGAGGTGCAAATGAGTGAGCCAAGGTGAAGCCACTGCCTTTAGGGTGGAACATTCAGGTACATTCAGTTAACAGCCAATGGTCTTGTATACATGGTCTTAACCAGTTCACACCCGGCATATTGCAGAATGACGCTGACCGGAACCTCTCATCCTTCCAGGCAGACGTCATATAACATCCCTAATCCTATAGAAAATGTATGGAGGGAGCTGAAACTTCGAGTTGCCAACCGACAGCCAAGAAACTTAAGAATTTAGATAAGATCTGTAAAGAAGAGTGGACCAAAATTCCTCCTGAGATGTGTGCAAACCTGGTCACCAACTACAAGAAACGTCTTACCTCTGTACTTGCAAATAAGGTTTTCTCCACCAAGTACTAAGTCATGTTTTGCTTGGGGATCAAATACTTATTTTACTCACTGAACTGCAACTCAATTTATAACATTTGTATTATGTGTTTTTTTCTGGATTTTTGATTGATAATCTGTCTCTATGAAATAAAACACACCTATGATAAAATTTATAGACCCTTCATTTCTTTGCAAGTGGGAAAGCTTTAAAAATCTGCAGGGGATCAAATCATTATTTTCCCCACTGTATCTGCAGCCCATCAGACTACCGAAGTACCTATCTGCAGCCCATCAGAATACCCAAGCATCTATCTGCAGCCCAGCAGAATACTAGTCACAAATGTCAACAAACCAAGGTAACTCGCTGTTACCAGGTTCTCCTCGTCACACATCGATCCAGTGTGAGGAGGAGATTGCAGTAACAATGAGTTACAGTTTACAGTGTAAAGTAATGTCCCCAGATTGCCACAGTAATAAAGAGTACCTGCCTGTGAGCCCATCAGAGAACCTGTCTGTAAGCCCATCAGAGTACCCGAGTACTTAGATGCAGCCCATCAGAGTATCTCGGTACCTATCTGCAGCGCATCAGAGTAACTGAGTACCTGTCTCAAGCCCATCAGAGTATCCGAATACTTATCTGCAGCTCATCTGAGTACCTGAGCACCTATCTGCAGCCAGTCAGAGTACCCAAGTACCTGTTTGCAGACCATCAGAGTACCCAAGTACCTATCTGTAGCCCATGAAAGTACCCGAGCACCTATCTGTAGCCCATGAGAGTATCCGAGCACCTATCTGCAGCCCATTAAAGTACCGGAGTACCTATCTGCAGCCCATCAGAATACCTGAGTACCTGTCTCTAGCCCATCAGAATACCCAAGTACCTATCTGCAGCCCATCAGACTACTGGAGTACTTATCTGCAGCCCATCAGAGAACCCAAGTGCCTATCTGCAGCCCATCAGAGTACCTGTCTCCAGTCCATGCCTCATAGAATATATGCTGGGGTGTTTGCGTTCAGAAATTGGGTCATTTTTGTGGGCATTTCCATTGTCCTGGTTCTTCAGGGCCTTCAAACATGTGGTAGGTAGATAGTCAGGAAATTAGTTGTGTAATTTATGCTCCTCGAATGCCTGAAGGTACTACTTGGATGTTGGCCTCTGTATGTGGCCAGGCTGTGTAAAAGTCTCACGTATTATCGCCGTACTCAGAAGGAGTAGCTGAATGTATTTTGGGGTGTCATCGCAAAATGCATATACTGTGTGTGAGAAATAACTTGTTATATGACTATTTTGTGTAAAAAAAAAAAAGAAATAATTTCTTCATTTTCTCAAGAATGGCGGGAAAAATTACAACTTCAAAAAACTCACCATCACTCTAAATAAATACCTTGGACTATCTGCATTCCAAAAAGGGGTAATTTCGGGGGGTATTTGTGCTATCCTGACATTTCAGAGCCTCAAGAAATTACATTAGCCGTCAGTATATCAGGTGTGATCAATTTTCAAAGATTGGCACCATGGCTTGTAGACCCTATATCTTTAACACAGACTAAATAATATCCACTAGTTTGGGTTATTTGTACCAAAGATATGTAGCAGTACAATTTTGCCCCACATTTATGAACACAAATCAGCCTATGCTTGATGAAGGGTAAAACAAAAGACACTTTATTCAACAATTCCCTTCCAATATATACAGTTTTAGGTGCTTGATTACATCATGCAAATGTATTGTATACAGAACATATTTAACATACCTGGCCATCTGGACAGACACAGGTGAATGACATTGCAGGCTCAGACAGGATTAGCATTATCATAATTGACTCCACAAACAACCAGCCCAAACATAGCCGAATACACATTTCTAGAAGTGTGAACACACTTCACCTCTAAACAGATGAAAGCAGAAGACATAGGCTCTCAGACTGCCCGTCTCCATTTTCAACACACCTTATTATAACTGTCAATACACATCCCCACAGTAGACGTCATTAGCCTCTCTTTAGTCTCTCAATGTGTGGAGAAGTCCTCTACTGCAACAGGCAGCTTTAGGCCTGTAACATTGATCCCAGTCTGAGTCTGTATCTTGGGGTGACATGGATTTGAGTCCAAAGCAACACTACTCCCATGGTCCTCCAGCATATACCCCCACACAGAGGCGCACTCCCCTACAAGCCAGGGCCCGTAGTCCGTGGGCAGGAGGCTGAACTCCACACTCCTCCAGTAGCCCGTGGTGAACGTCCCAGCAAATGGGCGTTCGTCACAGTCACCATAAAGACAACATGGTAGTTAAAGTGGTCAAGGTACATATATTTCAAAGAGGGGGCTCTTGATAAGCATCATGGAAACTCAATTTACATGAATCCAGCCTCCCTTATACAGTAAACCCCCGCTCCATCGCGGTATATTGCGTTTTTTTTTGTAATGTTATTTTACTATATAAATCATTAAAAATGAAATATTTTTTGTGTTTTCCATAGCTCTTGCTATGTCTCTCAGTATCGTTTATGTGTTTAAATGAGCTTCTATTGTTTTAAAAATGTGTTTAAAGACATTAAAATGCTTTTACACGTACAGTGACAGTAAAAAAAACATGCCTACAATGCATTTTAATAGGGTTTTTCTATTTCGCGGATTTTCACTTTTCGCGGCTGGGTCCGGAACGTAACCGCCGCAATGGAGGGGGGTTTACTGTATATACTGTACGCAAAACATTTTTTTTTTTCTGTTGTGAGGGAAAGGTCAGTTTTAACCATCCAAAGATTAAAAATAGACTTGTATCATCAAGAAGTCATTAGGAAGTGAGTTCCAGTGAAAGAGTGCAGCACATGAGAAATCCTGAAGATTTTCTTTAACAAAAATAGCAGATCTAGAAAGGACAAAAATAAAGGTATTAAAACATATGAGTTCACGCACACATGACACACGCGCTGGCGCTCTGCCACTCCATTTTAAAAGCCTTCCAGTAACAGAGACGCATCTCCGAACCCAATCAAGTTTGCAATGCAGTTTATGCCAAAAGCACGGTGACTTATTGCTCTGCTCTAGTTTATGATGCAGAATGATTTGTGGCGTGTTATTTGACGCTGAAATAAGAAACATAAATGCTTGATTTTTGATTGATTACAAAGGGAATTGAGTATGAATTTTAAAACCACAGAGAAGGCTGTAAAATCAATGAAGACATCCTGAAGGCTCGCTTCAATAAGAAGGGCCTCATCTGTGTAATAACAACATTAAAATGACTTATACACATATGTGTAAATGGTGCTGAAGGGGACATGCAAACGTGATTTATTATCAACATTAGAGGCAACTAACCCCGCAGATGGACAGGGTGAACACAAAGCTGTTCCCATTCAGAATCTATTAAAGGCTGGCAACTACTTTCACAACTTGTTCAGGTTAATAGGGCATGATTACTTTTTTTCTTCAAATGGCTATGAGTTGTGTGACCTAGAAATTCTTCATCCCACACCCTCAGAAACCCAAGAAAAAAGTAAGAGTTGTTTTTGAGGTTTGAACCACATTCTACAGTAACAATGGGAAATCTACCTGCTCAGACACTTGTGTTAGGATGAGAGTTTGGGTACAGTGAGGAAATAATTATTTGATTCCCTGCAGATTTTGACCACTTAAAAAGAAATGAAGGGTCTATAATTTTTATCATATGTGTATTTTAAATGATAGAGACAGAATATCAACCAAAAATCCAGAAAAAAATTAATGATATAAATGTTATAAATTGAGTTCAGTTCATGGCGAGTCCCCCTCCTCAAGAAGGCACATGTACAGTCATGCCAATGAACATCTAAATGATTCAGAGAAGGATTGGGAGAAAGTGCTGTGGTCAGATGAGACCAAACCAATCCTAACCTTTTTGGCATTAACTCAACTCAACGTGTTTGGAGGAAGAACACCATCCCTACAGTCAAGCACTGAGGTGGAAACATTATGCTTTGGGGCTGTTTCTCTGCTAAACGTACAGGCCGACTTTGCCGCATTGATGGGCAAATGGACGGAGTCATGTATTGTAAAATCTTGGATGAGAACCTTCTTCCCCCAGCCAGAACACTGGAGATGGGTCGTGAATGGGTCTTCCAGCATGACAATGACCCAAAACATACTGCCAAGGCAACAAGAGAGTGGCTCAAGAAGAGGCACATTAAGGTCATAGAGTGGCCTTGTCAGTCTCCAGAGCTTACAGTCCCATAGGACGTAACGCATACGGGAGAGGAGCTACCTGTCTGACGTCACTCGCTATCATCCTTTAATTAAGTCATCCGGATACTGGCTGCTCGGTTCACTGCTGTGTCTTATCGTCATGATTGTAAGTGCAATTATCAAATAAATTCAAAACCTTTTATCAAGTGGATCACTCTTAGATCTCTACTTTATTGCCCTTTATGTACATCTACTCGTGGGGAGTCCCTATCACTGGATTGTGATTGCCTCTGGGTCTATTGGTTCCACCCATTAGATACGGAACAGTGGCTGGGATGTTGCAGTATCACATCTATTGAGATCACAAAGACAAGTGTATTAGACCTGCTAGTAACACAGAGGTCTAATCTTGAGGTGAGCACAGTAGCTTGATAGGAGGTAAAGGCTCATCACCTGAATTGGATTCTGGACTCATTACTTCACTTGTTATACAATCTTTCTTCTAATAAGGGACTTTTGGGCTGTTACTATCATACAATTTATTGATGTGTTTTTGCTTATTGTGCTGCACTGATTATTTTATTTTTTTTTTTTTTTTGCTTAATCCTATAGAAAATTTATGGAGGGAGCTGAAACTTTGAGAAAACTGCAACTTAACTTATAGCATTTTTTATGTGTTTTTTTCTGGATTTATGGTTGGTATTCTGTCTCTATCATTTAAGATACACCTATGATAAAAATTATAGACCCTTTGTTTCTTTGTAAGTGGGCAAACTTACAAAATCTGCAGGGGATCAAACAATTATTTTCCCCACTGTAGATGCCTAGGTTTTGTTGGTGCCTGTATGGGTTCTCCATAAATTCAGAGGTAAAAATATGACAGGGGACTAGACACACAAATACAGTATGTATACATTAGCTTTCAGCACTTGGACCTCTGTTCTGATAATTGTCCATGCAGAGATCCTAGAGAAACCCAATGCTTTGTTCAATGGCTCCTCATCTTACATTTGCCCTTCCTGTAACCCTAACACTCCCTGTAAAAATAACTATAACATTAATGTTCCTTGTAACCCTAACCTTTACACTAATCTCACCTGTGACCCTAACGCTTTCAATCAAACCAACCCTCCCTGAAGTCCTAACACTAACCACCACACATATCCTGCCTATAACCCTAACACCAACCCTTCTTGTAACCCTAACCGTCACACTAACCCTTGACTGTAACCCTAACATTAACACTCCCTCTTCAATACAATTATACTTATGCTCCTTGTAATTCTCACACTAACAAAACAAAACCAAAGAAATTACAAGCTCGACCTACCAACCAGCTTGCTAACCAACTGAATTGTCCTGTCCAACAGTATGTGTTAAGAACAGGGCTTTAGTTTGCACACATTTGCAAATACATGTGTAAGCTACAGGCCCCGTCAAGGCAACCCAATATTTTCTGTAGTCCTAACCCTAAATTTGAGAGCCTCCACAGTAGAAGTACATGCATTATAATGGAAAGGCAGAGGGCAGGTGAGCCTGGAGAGAGCCCACCCCTCCTTAAAGAAACAGGGGTGTACTGGACATCTAGTACATAGCACAATGGCAGCAAAGGTGTCCAGTACATCCCCTCACCAATATTTCAACAGTACAAACAAATGGCCACTGCCCACACCTATACCTGGCCTTTTCAGTAAGCAGCACATGGAAAGGCAACGCATACAAAATGAAACCAAAGAAATTTAAAGCTCAACTTATCGACCAGCCTGCTAACCAACCGAATTGTCCTGTCAAACAGCATGCGTTAAAAACAGGGGTTTAGTTTGCACACATTTGCAAATACATGTGTAAGCTACAGAGCCCCGTCAAGGCACCCAGGTATTTTCTGTAGCCCTAACTCTAAAATTGAGAAGGGCAGTGCCATCTTAAGAGCATTAAAGGGCCACGGCAATCCAGTGCACTGGGGCCCTGCCTACACAATCACCAACGAGAATAAAAATGCAAATTATCGATAAGTCGATATTTATTGGTACAGCAGTGCCAGGCTAATGACAGCTTCCAAGTTTGGAGGCTGGGTCCGGTAAACAAGTCAGACTTGACTGTCCTGTGTGTTCCTGTTCCCATGGAGGCAGACAGGCATTCCTGCAGTTGTGGGCTCCCCCTCCATGGCCTGAAAGCAGTGCAGGGCCGACAGGTGTTTGTCACCTGCTAAGTTCGGTGGTGGGATGCATTTGGGAATTGGGGCTAATGCTTGGCTAGGGCTGGGTTCCTGGGCAGGTGGGGCCCCCCGGGGCAAGTGGGGCCCGTGGGCAACTGCCCAGCGTGCCCATTCAGTAAGATGGCCCTGGAGAAGGGGTGGGCTTACTCCAGGCTCACCTGCCCTCTGCCTATCCATTATATTGCATGTGCTTCCACTGTGGAGGCTCTCAAATTTAGAGTTAGGACTACAGATAATACCGGGTGCCTTGACAAGGCTCTGCAGCCAACGCATGTATTTGCAAATGTGTGCAAGCTAAACCCCTGTTTTTAATGTATACTGTTGGACAGGACAATTTGGTTGGTTAGCAGACTGGTTGGTAAGTTGAGCAGGGAATTTCTTTGGTTTTGTTTTACTTGTGTTGCCCTTCCATGTGCTCCTTGCTGCAGAGACTAGTTATAGGTGGGGCAGTGGCCATTTGTTTTTACTGTTTAATCCTCATACTAACCCTACCTGCAACCTTAACAAATTCAACCATAGTAGCCCTCCCTGTAGTCCCTGTAACCATTAAACTTCAACTCCCTATAACCCTAACTCCAACCCTGAACCAAGCCTCACGCTAACAGTCCCTCTTGCAATAACCTTAACACTAACCATCCTTGTAACTCTAACCCTCAAAATAAACCCTTCTTGTAACTGAAAATTTCCATGTCACCTAAAACTAACCATCTCATTTATCCTCTCTGTTACCCTAACACTAATCCTCTTTGTAACACTAACACTTAATGCAACATTAACCCCCTCTCTAATCCTCCCTGTACCCCTAAACCTCCATGCCACCCAACACTAATTCTCATAAGAACTTTACCTGAAATCCTAACATTTACCATCATTGTTACCCTAAATTTCACCCTGACCATAACAGGAACACTACTTGTAACCCTAAAATTAACCATCACACTTACCTTACCTGTAGCCCTAAGGGATTCATTTAGACATGAGGTGGGTTTGGGTAAACACCTTGGTAAAGCCATGGTTTTGCCAACCCCTACCCCCCAGCTGTACCCCTTTAGTGGCTATGGTAGGAATTATACCCCCTGTCGATTTTGGCAGGCCCTACCACCCACCATTTGCATCCCATTCAAGTGAATGGGGCCGCTTTGCAAGTACCCCTCAACCATGTGCAATGAATTGAGCCAGATCCAAGGAGTTAAAGTAAGTGGTGAGAAGGTGATACATCTCCTCACCTCCTGTCAAATACCTCTGAAAAGCATTTCTGTGCACGTATGAAGGAGCCCTAACACAAGCTCTCTCTGTAGCTCCATCACTAACCCTCTCTAATATAATGGTAATCCTTTGTTTGTATACTCGCCTCTCCTTCACCAGAATCCTCTGCACTGAGGACCATCTGATACATTAAATCAGGTGATGCTGTGCTGCTATTATACATATGTTATACATATGTTAACGATAAAAGTAAAATAAATAAAATTATATGTGTATCCTTATTTCAAACACAATAACCGGAATTACAATACTAATAAAAAAGCATCTACAAATGTTCTCAATCAACAATCCAGTGCACACTGTGATTATACATGCATCCTCATATGTATCAAACAATGTGAAGTCTGTGCTATTAATTAAATATTCCGTTTCTCATGCAGATATACATTTTCCTCTGTAATGTGACAACCCCACACCAGTAGACAATATCACAATTACTACTAGCACCCCCATGTCACCACTGTGCTCTCAGAACTCTCACCTCAACTCCAATTGCACGCAGGCATATAGATATTTATCCACCAAAATTCCTCCAGTTGCTGGCCTTTAATTTTTTCTGCCCACTAGGGACTTACTCGGTTTATCTCCCACTACTTCAGCAATAATACAGGTAAAGTGCCTTTAGGCTCCATTCACACCTGGGCATTTTCAGCTCCAAAAACGCTCAAAAGAAACGCTTCCAAAACGCCCAGCAAGTAAAACCCCATTCATTTAAATGGCCCCTGTTCACATCTGAGCGTTTTGCAAAACGCCTGTAGCTGAAAAAAGTACATGAGCTTCTTTTTGGGCTGATTACCAGCGTTTTTGATAGATGTCAATGAAAAACGCCTGAAATAATCGCGGTAAAATCACGGTAAAAATCGCGGTAAAAACCACGGTAAAATCGCGGTAAAAAATGCTACGCTCAAGTGTGAATGCAGCCTTGGCTCTCATGAATTCATACTGCCAAACTTGCCTTGCCCATAACATGGAACCTTACAAAAAGGCCTCCCATAGAGTAGTAAAACTTAACAATCAATTTATTAGAGTTACACCTACACTTTAAAAACGTGTGAAATTGCTTAAAACCATGAACAAGTACTGGAATCCACTTCGGCATATCTTACTTCCGATACCATGTCTGCCTCTGCACACACCCTACGCGTTACGTCACAGTCACGTGACTTCTTCAGGGTACTATCTGCTGCACTCCAACACCAGTGTCCCATTATTATCTTTTACTGTTTTACAGAAATACCACATCATGCTCTCGTCATATCAAATGACAAGTATGTGCTCATATGTGAAACAAAGAGCTTAGCAGAGCTTTCAACCCTTGATAATTGAGTGGAGTAAGACATCTTCAACTTGCTGCTTACAGCCAGAGGCGTATCTGCCGCGGGGCAAACAAGGTGTTTGTCTCAGGCGGCATTTTACAGGGAGGCGGCACTTGAGAAGGAAGGGGTGGGACAAATTTAGATGGGGGGGGGGTGCCCACTTTTAGTCTTGCCTAGGGCAGCACAAAATCAAAATACTAAAAAAGGAACGGACAGAGGGTGCACCAGCCTAGCGTATTATCTTTAAAACTATTTATTAAAATAAAATAGCATATACATTGTACTCACAAAACAAGTTGGAACACGGGCAAACATGTGCAATCAAGGACCACCAATACTCTCCACTGGGCTTCCTCAGGCCATGGTGGGATGTGGACCTCCGAAGAACCGCTTACGTGTTTCGGGGTGTCCCCCCTTCACCAGAGCTCTGATGAAGGGGGGACACCCGAAACGCGTAAGTGGTTCTTTGTAGTTATGTATGGCTTGTATGGTTAAGGGGGTATTTAAATATGTCCCAATATGGCTGCTAAAATACTGGGGTTGGTATTTTTTATATTTGGTATTAGGCCACTAGGGGGACTTGCAAGGACCTTGGGTTTTCCTTGCTAGAACCTCTAGTGGCCTAATCTAAAGTGCAAAAAAGCAGAGACAAAAAGCAAGAAACAAAATTGCCAAAACCTCACACTCAACCTCGTTAAAAAAAATATATAAGAAAACATTTTTTTTGCTAGGTCTGAAAAAATCAAATGATCAAATAATAAATTGATATCTCTATGAATAGAATATTTATAATAATGTTTATGAGAATGTTTTATAAGAATCTCCATCTGCAGGGAAGGACAGAACACTCAAAGATGGATAGGCGTAATCCTAAATAGAGCAGGTCTAAAATATTAATTCAATACTGTGTACATTTTTAGAGCAGGAATAGATAAAGGCACAGGGATTGAGGGGGGTTGTTGGGGGAGTATGGGCTAAGGAAAAAAATACTATACAGAAATTGGTGAATATTAAAGTGTTTGTAAACCTTCCATTTTAAAAAAAAAAAATATATCAAATTTGCCTATACTTACCTGCTCTGTGCAATTTTTTTGCACAAAGTAGCCCGGATCCTCCTTTTCTAGGGTCCTCCGCCAGCGCTGCAGGCCCCCACCTCTTCATTGGGTGCCCCCAGGGAAAGCCACTTTCCCTGGGGGCACCTGCACGGACTCGCTTCCCTGTTCCGCTACTGTGTCTAATGACACAGGCAGCAGGATTCGACCCCGCCCCCCACTCCCCCAGTCACAGGATTTGATTGACAGCAGTGGGAGATAGAATGCTTTAAGGTGAAAAACCTTGAGGCTTTACAACCACTTTAAGGACTTGTACCCCTTCTGGAGAGCCGGAGCGGCACATGCAATGGGTCTTTAGGATCACAACATGATAATTAGCCTACACCATCTGCTGGTCATTACTAAGCACTGCAGTTCAAGTCTCTGCAGCACACCCCTGCTGTAATCAGTAATGCTTAAGTAGACTGCTGGACAATAACTCTATGCCTGATCAACAGGTTGGTATGTCTGCACATGACCTAAATTAAGGTCTGTTTCACATTGACGTCTGATTGTTAATGCCCTAGATTACTTCTGTGATTTTTTGTACTCTATTTGTATTTAACCTGTGTATGTTTGTCCTGATCATTGGCTAGTTGTCTTTACTATTGTGTTCACTTGACTTGACTTGTCTTTGCTAATGTGTCTACTTGTCTGGAACCTAGCCTTTGATCAGTATTGGTTTTTCTGCACGTAATCTGACCATCACCATGCTGACACTACTAGTGCCTGCTGTGTGCTGTTTACCCAGTGGACTTAAACCGCTCCAGCATCTGTTAGTCAGCTGTCACTCCTGGTGACACAGTTGGACCACCAAAATTGGTGATGGCAAATTATCTTTTAGATAACTATATCAGTTGAACTGAGAAGGAACACCAAGTAGGAATTATATATATATTAGCCTGCAGATGTTTTTATGACCTTCTGTTAACCCTCTCATGAGTACAGATAGCCAGAAGCTTCCCCAAGACAGGGACAAGACTCACTGCAGCTTCGGTGACGTCATCGTGGCCCTGTGGAGACTTGGCTGGCTGCATTTCTGATGGGAACGTTCATATTTTTTACAGGAATTCATGTACCAATGCGCAGACTGTAATGTGCTGCCTCACATAATGCTTTTATCAGCGTCTTGTAAAGAACAATGCACATGATTACGCTGCCTAATCACACCACCCATAGACGAAGCTATGCCGAGATTTTTATGCACACGGTGATCAGATTTTATTACCTCGCTCAGATTCCCAGCATTGCTGTAAAACTTGAAAAATGAAGGTGGCCTATGAACCCAGAATAAATATTATTATGAACTTCTGGCTCTCGTACAGGCTCAGAAAAAAAAAAATGTATTCTAGTAATGTGAACCTGAAGAGACGGGAGTTAAGTGCTAGAATAATCTTCTGAATGTATTTAGCTGAAGATAATTCACGGACACGCTCTATCTGAAATTGAAGTCGAATAGATTTAGCAATTTTACTAATTTGTTCGGTAGAAACAAAACAAGAACAATTATTTATGCAACTCTCTGGTTTAAAAAAAAAAATTGCTGTAGGATTTAAAATTTAACAAACTGTAAATTTTTTTAATGAACTCATTAGCAAGTGTTTTTCTGCCTGTTGTAATTTTTTTTTTTTTTTTTTTTTTTACATTGCTGCAGTAATTATCAGCCTTTGGTATCAAACTTTCTAGAACAGGCTCAAAATTAATGAATTAAAGAATATGGTACCCCAACAGTTCATATTCCTGAAATGTGCCTGCTGCACCATGTACCTGTAAGAAAAGGTATCCTGCTGTTTTTGTATCGCTTCTCCTAAGGGAAATACCTGGTGTTCCTGCCAGTCACTCTGCTTTCCTATTAAAAACTGACCACACTAGGCAGGAGAGCACACCGTAGTCAGTTTTCTGGCTGTGCTGGGAACTCAGCCTTCTCCTCTCCAATGATTACACTTCTGCTTCCCTCTCCCTCTGCACAGCCATTCACTAAGAAGACCAGTTTGCCACTATTTCTCCTCCTCAAGCTCTCGGAGCCCCTTATGCAGCTGAGAATAGAGGTTTAAAAAAGAGAAAAAAAGGTATTTGTAATGTTTTTTATATGTATACACAAATGTGTTGCCTTTCAAATGAATGGGTTGTTTTACAAGGTGAGAGTTTATATACATTTTATGGAAAACTATTTCAACAACAACTCCTATGTACCCAAAGGATATAGCACAAAGGTAAAGATGGTGGCCCCCTACAGTAGGGATGAGTGAATAGGGATGGGCTGAACACCCCCCCCCTGCAGAACTCCCGAACAGGAGGAATGTTTTAACCTGAAAGTAAAAAAAAAAAAAAAAAAACAAATTGCCCATTTTGAAGGCCTATATGCAAGCAATTGGCCATAAAAGTGGTATGCTGGTCTGGGTACTGCCCTGGAGGACATGTACCAATAAAAAAATAAAATAAAATAAGAGTGTCCCTCGATGTAAATCCATTGTCAATCACGTCATCTGCCAACCCAAAAAATAGAAAAAAATAAAAATGCTCTCTCTTCCTGGAAGGCTAGAAGGGGGCGGGGGCCACTGGGTGAGTGTAACTAGGTGCCCCCGCCCCTTGCATATACAAGAAATGTCAAAGCACGGAGTGGGCATTTGACGGGAGGCCTCCCAGGAGGCGAGAGTATTTTTCATTTTTTTCTATTTTTCAGGTCGGCGGGCAGCGTGATTGACCATGAATTTACATAGATGGATTTACATTGAGATTATTTTTTTATTTTTTTAATAAAGGATTTGTCAAAAACTGTCTCATGTGGTTATTACTTTTGTACACTTATATAATATATATTTGAACTCAAAACTTAGTGGGGGTTATCCTGAGGAGGTTCTCAAATCAAAGCCTGTTTTATGCCCCACTAGCCTGTGTCTATTGTTTGTGAGTGCTTAGAATTCCAGGGAGGTGATCCCTTCATCAATCAACATGAACTATCCCTCCCCCATAGTGTAGAGCTGTTTGGTGGGCATGGAGGTGGAGGACGGAGTGGGCTGTCATTTTTTGGAGGGTGTAAGCCCACATGTGTGACTCTATAGTCATATGGGCTGCACAGATAAGAAAAAGAAGGAAATGAACAGCTTAGAGGGGACCTGAAACTGGAGTGTAGCACCCTCCTAGATAGGTGCTAGGAAGGATAATAGTTTGCTCTGCCTGCTTAATAGGGGAGCTGCAGGCAAATCAAAGTCTGCTCCATCAGAGCCTGATCAGTAGTTATGCCTGTTGCATGTGTCCATGTGTGATTCATCTAGGCTGAGGGAGTGTCCCCACTATATCCATTAGGGGAGCTTGTTGGACAATGGAGGAAACCCAGCCAGTGACACACAGGCTTTTTAACTGTCCCAGTGGGTTGTAATGGCTCCTAAAGGTTTGAGAAAAAGGCGATTGTGTTTGTGCTATTATAAATATAATTAGCAGGTACCCTCATCCCAATAAATTGGATGACATGAAAGCAATGATTGCCAAAACCTGAAAGGCAAGGGCAAATGGGAATGGGAGAAGAGAAAGGCAAAATGGGGAAAGGAATGGGCCAAGGGGATTTTAATGGTACCGTGAGAATGAAAGTATACTCTCATATAAAATATTTTTCCTTTATTGTATCACAAACATAATTTGCAGGTTAAAAACAATGTTTATGGATTATAATCATGATTGCATTAACATTGTAATGAGCAAAAAATGATTTCATATAGCCGGACATGACGTGTCGGGTTGGAACAAAATATAAGACGCCACGGCTGCACTCTCCGGTTAGATGGCGGGAAGATACCGGATCAACAACATACCGAGGTACTTAAATCCTGACACGATTCAAAGCTATCGTATGGGTTTATTTTGGAGCCATTACATGGGATATTATACCTCTTCTCTTTCTATATAGGCTATGACCTGGGGACGCTTTTGGATCGTCCCTTTTTGGTTTAATACTCCCTGATTTCATCTTAGGACTGTGATAGATAATATCTTTGGGGGTCCTTTTGGGCTCATATTTTTGAAATCTCTTTTGAAGCTCCTTGTATAGGTAGAAGATAGGATACTGCTTTATATATTGAAAATACCTTGACCCTAAAATTAATTGAATCTTGTCCTGAATAGGAGATACATATTCATTTACCCTATACGATATATACTTTTTTCTCTATACTTCGTGGGATCTAGGAACGTTTTGATTTCTGGAAGCAGTACCTATTCAGTGTTTTTAATAACAATACTACAATGGCTGGATAATTCATAGAACCTTTCGTTCTTATTTATGAAATTCTGGTATGTATTGCATGGGGGAGCTTAAACCTCACCTGGTGACAACTGGAACTTTTTTGTGGGTAGTGGTTATACCTCTCCTTCTTTTCTCCCCCCACTTTACGTCTCTCTGCTTGTAACATAATAATTATGCTCAACATAGGTTATCACTTATCCCGATCCCGCATTCGTCCCCGGGAGACTTCGGTGTGGTGCAGTCCTATTTTGGTGGAATAGCTCTTTTCAGGGTGAACCTTCTCTCTATTGTCCTACAAGTACCATTTAATAGTTATTATGTTAGAAGGTAATATCATTATATTCTGTATAATGTTTTCTTGTGCTTGAAGGATGATTTGGTTCCTTTTAAGATCTATGCTCCTGAAGAAGCGATATATAACCACGAAACATGTCGAGCTGGACCACACTGTATTCATCTAGTCTGCGTTCTATAGGAAATCATTTTTTGTTCATTACAATTTTAATGCAATCATGATTATAATTCGTAAACATTGTTTTTAACCTGTGAATTATGTTTGTGATACAATAAAGGAAAAATATTTTATATGAGAGTATTCTTTCATTCTTACGGTACCATTAAAATCCCCTTGGCCTCTTCCTTTCCCCTTTTTGCCTTTCTCTTCTCCCATTCTTATTTGCCCTTGCCTTTCAGGTTTTGTCAATTATCGTTTTCATGTCATCCACTCCTAAAGGGTTATTAAAGTATAAAGTTATTTGTATTTATCCAAAAATTATGCCTAATTAGCCCTATTTTACAAATGTTTCATAGAGGGAAAAAGCAGACAGCAAAAAATACAAACAAACATGTAAACAGCAGACCACAGTTAATAAAAAAAAATTAAAGGAACACTTTTTAATCAGAGTCATCAAGTCAATTAAACTCCTGGGATATTGATCTGGTCAGTTAAGAAGCAGAGGGGGTTGGTAATCATTTTGAGCTGCTTTGGTGTTAATAAAATTAACAACAGGTGCACTAGATGGGCAACAATGAGGCAACCTCCAAATCAGGAATGGTTTTACAGGTGGAGGCCACTGACAATTTTTTTCCCTACTCATCTGTTCTGACTGTTTTTCACTAGTTTTGCATTAGGCTAGGGTCATTGTCACTACTGGTAACATGAGGCGATACCCTATAGATGTTGCACAGGCAGTCCAACTCCACCAGAGCGGCGCATCAATACGTGCCATTGCCAGAAGGTTTGCTGTGTCTCCCAGCACAGTCTCAAGAGCATGGAGGAGATTCCAGGAGACAAGCAGTTACTCTAGGAGAGCTGGACTGGGCTGTAGAAGGTCCTTAACCCATCAGCAGGACCGGTATCTGCTGCTTTATGCAAGGAGGAACAGGATAAGCACTGCCAAAAGCCCTACAAAATGACCTCCAGCAGGCCACTGGTGTGAATGTCTCTGACCAAACAATCAGAAACAGACTTCATGAGGGTGGCCTGAGGGCCCAACATCCTCTAGTGGGCCCTGAGCTCACTGCCCCACACCGTGGAGCTTGATTGGCATTTGCCATTGAACACCAGAAGTTGCAGGGCCGCCACTGGTGCTCTGTGCTTTTCACAGATGAGAGCAGGTTCACCCTGAGCACATGTCACCGACATGAAAGGGTCTGAAGAGGCTGTGGAGAACCTTATGCTGCCTGTAACATTATTTAGCATGACCCGTTTGGTGTTGGGTCAGTGATGGTCTGGGGAGGCATATCCATGGAGGGAGGCGCAGACCTCTGCAGGCTAGACAATGGCACCCTGACTGCCATTAGGTATCAGATGAAATCCTTGGACCCATTGTCAGACCCTACGCGGGTGCAGCGGGTCCTGCGTTCCTCCTGGTGCACAACAATTCCCGGCCCCATGTGGTGACAGTATGCAGCCAGATCCTGGAGGATGAAGAAATTGATACCACTGAATGGTTCCCACGCTCGCCTGATCTAAATCCAATAGAACACCTCTGAGACATTATGTTTCCATCCATTTGATGTTAAGGAGCTAAGTGATGCCCTGGTCCAGATCTGGGATAATGATAATGTTTTTACAATGTCACTGACTATGACTCTGTCCATTCAAAAAAAGGAAGGAAGGAGCTGGTAAATTACATATTTACCGACCCCTTCCTGGTTCTCTATTGTGACACATCCCCTGCAGCAGCTGGCAGGAGAGGGGAGGGAGCACAGTGGGGGGGGGGGGGCATGTTAACTCGATAGGAGGAGTGGCGGGGGCAGCATACAGGTGAACCAATGTTCTCCATTTTCCTCCTGCAGCTACAGGTGGAAAAAGGAGGACAGTGATTTCTCTACATTCTGCCCACCCCCCTCCTATCCAGGTGTACAGGAGAGCCGCACAGGCCCCCTGGAGCATGGGGCCAGGTTGCAATTGCAACCCCTGCAACCCCTGTAGTTACACCCCTGGTTGGTCTATTGCATAAAACCCCAACAAAATACATTTGCATTTTTGGTTGTAACATGACAAAATGTAAAAAATTTCAAGGAGTATGAATACTTTTTCAAGGCACTGTATATGATATGTAGTGCCTTAAAAGTCCCAGCCTGAATTTTTTGTGTACTATGTGAACCACTGGGGATGTTGGCACTGGTATCAGTGCTGTATCTTGGCCTAGGCCAACAAGGCCCAGGCCTAGGGCAGCACTTTGTAGGGGGGGGGGGCAGCAAAAAATTTGGACTTGTTTTTGCTGCCACTGATTATTTCTACTTATTTATTTATACTTATTTATACTTACTTATACTTATTATTTACTTATTTGTATAAGGACTATTGACTTTCTATTTATTATACAAATAAGTTACATAATCCTAGGATTACAATCAGTGGCAGCAAACACAAGTTCAAATATCTTAAAAGAACTGATGGGGCTGCACTGATATGGCAGCACTGATATGCTGCACTAATGGTCGCTAATATGCAGCACTGATGGGCACTAATATACTGCTCTGATGGCCACTAATGAGTTGCCAATGGTGGGTACTGATAAACTGCACTGATGGGCACTAATGAGGCTGCATTGATGAGGCTGCACTGATGAGCATGAGGCGGCACTGATAAGTTTCACTGATGGGGCTGGACTGATATGGTGCCCTGATGGGCACTGATATGTTGCACTGATGGGCACTAATAGGCTGAACTGATGGCCACTGATGAGGCGGCACTGATAAGCTGTACTGATGGGCACTGATATGATGCACTGATGGCCACTGATGAGGCTGTACTGATATGCTGCACTGATGGGCACTGATAAGGCGGCACTGATGGGCTATGATAGACTGTGGTTGTGGTTTGTGATTAACAAATGACAGGGCGGGTCATATTTCAATTAGGGGGTGCACAAGTTTAGTCAGGCCTAGGGCAGCACAAAACCTAAATACACCCCTGACTGGTATAGATAATGGGCATCACTTCATTTGTATTGTTTTCTATGTCCCATCTAGGAGATTAATCCTTACTGACTGTCTATTTGATGGGTGTCACCCAGAACAGGAATTGAGATGTATGATCCCTCCACTTCTTGTCAATTTGACAATTGTCAGAGCAAGAAGCTAGGAGCAGAGAAGAAAGAGTTAGAGAAAGATGAGAAACTCCGTTACAGTCTGATTATGATGATGCTTATAGTTAAATTATTAAGGAAAGGTTTTTGCAGTTTTAATATTGAAGGCTCTGAAAAAAGATCTTCAATGGTGGAGTGCCATCCTAACCTAGGTTATATCAGTGCATAGGATCTCTCCATATACAAGACAAAGAGATCCTATGAAAGAGAAATATTTAGATTTTTTTTTCATTAAACCCAGGAAAATATTACATTGCTTAAAGCGCATCACCTTGTAAAACAACCTATTCCGTTTAAAATAGAAATGAAAGGCAACGTTTTTTGTATAGATATATATAAAAAAAAAAACATTATGAATACCTTTTCATTTTTTTATAAGTGATCAAATTCCCTCTGTTCTCAGCTGCAGAAGAGCTGGAGGGAGGAGAAGCAGCAGTGCACTGAGCTTACCAGTGAGTGGCTGTGCAGCAGGGGCGTGTCAGGACAAGTCTGATCATTGGAGGAGAGCAGGCTGAGTTCCCAGCACAGCTTTAGAACTGACAACGCTGTGCTCTCCTGCTTAGTGTTGTCAGTTTTTAATAGGAAAGCAGAGGGACTGGCAGGAACAGCAGGGATTTCACCTAAAGGAAGCAATACAAAGATAACAGGATACTTTAATGTTACAGCAGGCACATATCAGGAATATGAAGTGTTGGGGTAACAAACGCTTTAACTGGATCTGAGCACCACAGACTGAAGCTACACTTTAATTAATTTATATATACAGTAAATGTGTTCAACCACATTAAAAGTGTGATATAAAATTAGTGTCAGTGACAATTGCTACTTATTAAATAACTCATACCACAAAAAAGTGAAAATATCATCAATGTCACGCTAATAAACAATTAATAATTCGCAGTAACGCTGCTGTGAATTATTTATTATCATGACACTGATTATATTTTCAAATTTTTACGGTAATAATCATAATATGATAAGTAAACGCACCCATCCATCCATGTCTCCATGCTTTATTTTGTCGAGAAATCACTTTGTAAAACATCCCTCTAGCATTTCTGGCCATGGGCAGATGATTCATGTAGCATTTATTTCCTTTAATCCATCTGCCCTAAGCTCAGGCATGCAGGCAGGAGGGTGTGTTTAGACGATAAAGCCCCTCCTCCAGATGAAAGAAAAAGAAAAATGCCCATGAAGATCCCTGGGATGTATGAAGTCATCTTGGCCCAGACCAGAAACCAGAAAGCAACTGAAGAAATGTAAAAAAATAAATAAATAAAGATTAAGTGCCGGTTCACACTGATCCGACTTGTCAGGCGACTTGTAGTGCTGTATCTTGGCCTAGGCCAACAAGGCCCAGGCCTAGGGTGGCACTTTGCAGGGGGGCAGCAAAAAAGCTGCACCCTGCATGAAAAAAAAACAGCCTCTTCACAAAAAGGGTCTCCGTCAGCTTGCGCTACACTTTTAATATAGTGCCAGTCTTATGGGGTGAATTGGGCCAGGGGGCAGAGTCCAGGAGGCAAATCAGTCTGGCAACCCCATAAAGCGGTCAGTGATGAGGCTGCACTGATAAGGCTGCACAGATAGGCACTGATGAGGCTACGTTGATGGGCACTGATAGACTTGTGGTCTTTGGTTCACAGATGACAGGGCGGGTTGTAAACAGTAAAGGGCGTGGCCTTTACAGGAAGGGGTGTGTTATGTGTAAATTAGGGGGTGCACAAGTTTAGTCAGGCCTAGGGCAGCACAAAACCTAAATATACCACTGGCGACTTGGTCGCCTGACAAGTAGGTTCCATTGCTGTGCAATGGAACCGTTCTAATCAGAGCGACTCAAGTTGCTCCGACTTAGAAAAAGGTTCTTGCACTTTTTTTTTGCAAAGTCGGAGCGACTTGCACTGACTTCCATTATGAGAAGTCGTTGCAAGCCGCGCCAAAGTCGCGCTGCACGGGTGACTTCATTAGTCGCCCGAAGTCGGGGCGACTTCGAGTCGGATCAGTGTGAACCGACACTAAAACAAATACAGGTAAATATAATATATCTTCCTATTTATTTAGGTAGCCCCCCCCCCCCACTACCTCCAAAGTTGTGGTGGCGATTTCCAGAGACAGGATGGGCAGACATTTGTCTTCAAGGTGCAGGTTGCTAGGCATGGTGGGTGGTGGTCAATGTAGAAAAATGGCGGCAGTCACTTTTATGCTGAACAAAAGTCAAATAAAGCAGCACGCTAGCAGAATCCTTAAAAAAGTTAAAAAAAAAAAAATAGGAAGGTAGACAGCAGTACAGAAAAAAAGCCTTTAAAGGGTAACTCCACTTTCATGAGAAAAAAAATAGCAAATAAAGAAAAAATAATATAGCGTATACAATTGGAACACAAATCATATTGTAATTGAATGTTATTAAAGATTACCTTTCCTTTTCAATCTGCAGCTGTTGTAATTTTCTGTAAAATGCAATCTGGCCGCCTGGAGGTGTTCTGTACACAGAATGTATACTGACCTCACCCCAGAAACATCATTTCCTGCTTGTGTGATTGGCTCACCGATTTTCCCATAAGTCTGCACTAAGATACAAGTCAGATTTCTGGCATCCCCTGCAACAAAAATTTCATTTTTGGTGAGATACTCCCAATAGGAACATGTCTAAAGGGATGCAGGCCCAACAGCTTTCCTCATTAGGGCCCTGCAGTTGCACAGCTGATAGATAATTATGAAACCACTCCCATTAGACCCGCTCAGCACAGAGGCACAAACAATGATTTCTTCAGAATAACAAAAGGTAGGAATCTGCAACAAAGTTTGTTAAAATTAGTGTAATGTACAGAGATCACCCAGGGGGGAATATTTTTTTTCTCAACAAAAGTGGATTTACGCTTTAAGTTGTAACTAGCAATCTGTACTTTTGTAGCAACAGCTGTATCCTATAGCAACCAAAGAATAATCCAAAAGAAAGTACAGGAATTCTCTGGATGAGGCTGTCTTGATGGTTTCCCAGGCTCTCCACAGTTCCCCTATTTCTATGGCAGAGTGACTTCTGGTACTTCCATCTCAGGTCTCCAACCTTTCCTTCATGACTCCAGGCAACAAGCAGGCTCTCTCTGGCAGAGCCTCAAGCATATGGCTTAGCCTTAGGCTTCAGGCGTCAACACACACTCCCCAGACCAAAGTCTGGGTGGGAGGACCCTGATCACCTGATCGCCCCAAATATATACTCTCCCCCAGCATGCCCAGGGACAACGAAACTCCTACTGATTGGCTTAGAGAAATATGCATAATAACCACTTCTGGACTGGAAGGTTTTTCCCCACCCTTAATGGCCAGGCCATTTGTTACAATTCGGCACTGCATTATTTTAACTGACAATTGCGCGGTTGTGTGACGCTGTGCCTAAAAAAAAAAAATCAATGTCCTTTTTTTTCCCCACAAATAGAGCTTTATTTTGGTGGTATTTGATCACCTCTGTGATTTTTATTTTTTGCGCTATAAACAAAAAAAGAACGACAATTCTGAAAAAAAGACAATATATTTCACTTTCTGCTTTATAACATTACCAATAAAAAAAAAAAAAAAAAAAAAAATCATGTTTTCATCATTTTAGGCCAATATGTATTCTACTACATATTTTTGGTAAAAAAAATCTCAATAAGAGTATATTGATTGGTTTGCGCAAAAGTTATCGCGTCTACAAACTAGGGGAAAGATTTATGTCATTTTTATTTATTTTTTCTTACTAGTAATGGCGGTGATCTGCGATTTTTAGCAGGACTGCGACATTGCGGCAGACAGATCGGACCCCTAACTGACATTTTTGACACTTTTGGAGGGACCAGTGACATTACTACAGTAATCAGTGCTATAAATATGCACAGTTACTGTACTAATGCCACTGGCAGGGAAGGGGTTAACACTATGGGCGATTAAAGGGTTAAATGTGTCCCTAGGGAGTGCTTTCTAACTGTGTGGGGGATGTACTTATGGAATGAATACAGAGACCTGTGTTTAAATATAGGAGGAACACATGAACCCTGTGTTCGTTGCTGACAGAACAGCGGTCTGCCATGTTTACATCGGCAGACCGCTGTTCTGTACTCACAGGGAGCGATCGCGGGTTCCCGGCAGCAATCGCACCCGTCGGACCCGTAGATCAACTTTCCATGTAGCGAATTGGCGCGCGGCACCACTCATAGTCCCGCAAAGCGACGTACAGTTACGTCGTTTCATGGCACAGAGCCGACCTGCCGCAGTATATGTACTGCTGGCGATCGGCAAGTGGTTAAAGCGGAGTTCCCCCCCCCCTTCAAAAATGAAAGGTCAGCAGCTACACATACTGTACACATACTGTAGCTGCTGACTTTTAATATTAGGACACTTACCTGTCCTGGAGTCCAGCGATGTCGGCACCGCGATGTTTCCATCGGCTGTCGGGTGCTGCCGCCGCCATTGCCGATAAGGGAACCCGGCAGTGAAGCCTTGCGGCTCACAGGCGGGTCCCTACTGCACATGCGCGATGCGCATTGCGCATTTCTATTGGCTCGGCGGCGGAGGAGGGGCCGAACTTCCGAGGGACGGTGCCTCGGCGCCGTATCCCAGAAGTGGGGAAGGGTACCTGTCAAAAACAGGTACCGTTCCCCCTCCCCCATGAAAGGTACCAAATGTGGCACTGGAGGGGGGGGGGAATAAAAGAGCAGAAGTTCCACTTTTGGGTGGAACTCCGCTTTAATAACTTAGTTTCACTGCAGCTCATCATACTAATGCCAAAGGTACCAGTGACACCTACTGGCAAAAGGGAGGATCTACAGCTATACTGAGCTTAGTGATGACAAAGACTATAAATCAGCCATGTTAACTACAACCTAGCACAGCTAAATTTATTGGTAGCCCCTGTTTAAGACAAGGGTGCTACATTTAATGAGGCTAGCAGCATAAGGGTTAAAAATAGCTGAAGTAGAACTGTAGGCAAAAACGGAATTTTTGTAAAATCTTACCTGTAAAATTCCTTTCTCTGAGTCCTCCGACAGTCGCCGCCTCTTCATATTCGTCACATATGGGGTATTAGACTTTGCTCCGAAGGAGTAGCTAGGCAACAGAATATGTTAACAATAAAGCTTTAACATATCCCACCCTCAAGGGGTGGTCCCCTCAGTCAATACCCTCCTACTTCCTGCAACCATATCTCAGTTTTAGTGGAATAGCAGTAGAGTATACATTCAAACCCCAAAAGAGGGGCGGGGGCGGCGACTGTCGGAGGACTCAGAGAAAGGAATTTTACAGGTAAGATTTTACAAAAATTCCGTTTTCTCTTACGTCCTCCGACAGTCGCCGCCTCTTCATATTCGTCACATATGGGGACGTCCCAAAGCAGTGCAAACATGAGGGGTGGGAAACGCATCCGCGCCGAAAGGCAACGCAGTCTCCACATCAAAGAAAGGAACCTTACCAAAGGAAGGAAACCAGCTGGGCAACAGCAAAAATAAGTGCTCAACAGGAGCAACAACCCAGGAAAAGACAAAAAACCAGGGGATACAAAACTTATCCCAACAGCCAGGAGTCCCCAACAAGGGACCCTAGGGAACAGCCGCACTAAGAACCTTGCGGCCAAAGGAAGCATCCGCCGATGCCTGAACATCTACTTTGTAGAATTTTGTGAAAGTGTGTACGGTCGACCAAGTCGCCGCCTTACACACCTGGGCTACAGAAGCCCCATGACGGCAGGCCCAAGACGTACTCAGAGATCTAGTAGAGTGCGCCTTCACAGGCACAGGGGGAACCTTCCCCTGCAAGGCATAGGCCTGTTCAATGGTCTGCCTGATCCATTTGGCGATGGTAGAGGCCGAAGCCGCCATGCCCTTCCGAGGACCCTCTGGAAGAACAAACAAGGAGTCCGTCTTACGAAAAGACTCAGTCGATTTAAGGTAAACCCTTATCGTCCGAACAACATCCAGAGAGTGCAATCTCATCTCCTTTGGATGTTTAGGCTTCGTGCACAACGAAGGCAAAACAATATCCTCGTTAAGATGGAATTCCGAAACTCGTTTCGGCAGAAAAGAAGGATTAGGTCGCAAGACCACCTTATCCAAATGAACAACCAGGTACGGAGACTTGCAGGACAAAGCCGCCAGTTCCGACACTCTGCGAGCCGAAGTGATCGCCACCAAAAAGGCGACCTTTTTGGACAACATAGACAACGATATCTCCCTGATCTGTTCAAAAGGAGCACGTTGTAACACAGACAGGACTAGATTCAAGTCCCAAGGGGGCAAAGGATCCCTCCTAGGAGGAACCAGATGCCGCACACCCTGAATAAAAGTGCCAACCAAGGAGTTGGAAGCCACGGGACGTTGAAACAGAACGGCCAGCGCAGACACCTGACCCTTTATCGTAGCCAGCGCCAAACGCTGATCGACACCCGTCTGAAGGAAAGACAGCACACGGGAAACCGAGTACGTGCGGGGTGAAAACCCCCTGGACTCACACCAGGCAAAATAGGCCTTCCAAGTACGGTAATAAACCTTTCCCGAGGAAGACTTCCTCGCGTTGATCAAGGTATGAACAACCTCTGGAGAGAGACCCTTCTCCTTCAGGACCTCGGTCTCAACAGCCAGGCCGTCAAAGCCAGCGACTGTAAAGCAGGATGGTAAATCGGTCCTTGAGACAGTAGATCGTCCCGAAGAGGCAGACGCCAGGGGGCGTCGACCGCCAGATTCACGAGGTCTGCGTACCAGGACCGGCGAGGCCAGTCCGGTGCCACAAGAATCACCGTGCTGCGTTCCGAGTGAAACCTGCGAAGGAACCGGGACAGCAACTGAATCGGTGGAAACGCGTACATCAGCCTGTACTGATGCCACGGGGCCACTAACGCGTCCGACGCGTCTGCCCGAGGGTCGCGCGTCCTTGCCACGAACCTCTTCACCTTGTAGTTGAGGCGAGACGCGAACAGGTCCACATCTGGAAGACCCCACTTCGCGCACAACATCTGGAAGACAGCCGGGTGGAGAGACCATTCCCCCTGATCCAGGGTCTGGCGACTCAGATAGTCCGCCTGCCAGTTCTCCACTCCCGGAATGTGAACCGCCGTTATCGCCGGGACATGAGTCTCGGCCCAAGACAGAATGTCGGCCACTTCTCGAGCCGCTCGGGCACTCCTGGTGCCCCCTTGGTGGTTGATGTAGGCCACCGCCGTGGCATTGTCCGTCTGCACCCGAACCGGGCAGCCCTGCAGCCGGTCCGTCCAGCGATGAAGACAGAGCCTTATCGCACGCAATTCCAGAATGTTGATCGGGAGGGAAGACTCCCCCTCCGACCAGGTCCCCTGGGCGGACAGAACGCCCAGAACACCACCCCAGCCCGACAGGCTGGCATCCGTGGTGATTATCGTCCACGAGATCGGACGAAACGACTTGCCCCCGGACACCAACGGGGACTGGAGCCACCACAGAAGGTTTTCCCTGGTGCGATGACTCAACGAGATCTGAAGATCCAGAGATTGAGTTCGCCCGTCCCACTTGGACAAGATCTCCGCCTGGAGACCCCGCGTGTGAAACTGCGCGAAAGGAATCGCCTCGAAAGCCGAGACCATCAATCCCAGACATCTCATACACGTCCGCAGAGACGAGTTCGGAACGTCCCTGAGGGACCTGACTTCCTCCTGAAGAGTCCTGAGTTTGTCTTCCGGCAGGAAGACCTTCGCCTGCACCGAGTCCAGTATCATTCCCAGATAGGGAAGACGAACCGACGGACTCAGTGTCGACTTTGGAACATTTATCGTCCAACCGAACTCCTGCAGAGTTTGCATCGTGACAGACAGGTCCTTCTCCAGACCCTGACTGGTCGCAGACCGAATCAGAATGTCGTCCAGATACCCCAGGACAGAAATGCCCTGGGCTCTCAATAATGCCAGAACCGGTGCAAGCACCTTGGTGAAGACCCGCGGAGCCGAGGCGAGCCCAAAGGGCAACGCCACGAACTGGTAGTGATCCTCCGCAATGGCAAATCGAAGGTATCTCTGATGACCCTCGAATATGGGGATGTGAAGATACGCATCCTTCAAATCGATGGAGGCCATGAATTCCCCCGGAACCAGGGCAGCCACCACCGAGCGCAGGGATTCCATGCGGAACTTGCGAACCCGCACAGAGCGGTTCAGAGCTTTCAAGTCCAGAATAGGACGAACCTTGCCCTCCTTTCTGGGCACGGTGAACAGATTGGAATAAAACCCCCGAAATCTGTCCCGATGAGGCACCGGAACCACCACTCCCTGAGCCCTCAGGTCCCGCACCGCCAGGTGCAGATCCCGCAGGCGCTCTGGAGACAGTTGTAGATTTGAGGGAAAAAATCTGCTCTCTGGCCGAGAGAGAAACTCGATCTTGTAACCAGATCGAACGATTTCCAGAACCCATCTGTCCCGCACACGGGCCAACCAGGGCTGAAGAAAACCGAGCAAGCGTCCCCCCACCCCAAAACTGGGTGAGGGCGCCCCTTCAGGCCGAACTGTTATGGGCCGCAGGTCCGGATTGGCCGGACTTCTGTTTCCCAGACCAGGGTTTCTTCTGAGAGCCCTGGCCCTTGAACGGTTTGCCCTTGTAGTGCGGCCGAAAGGCACGAAAGGACCCCTGAGGGGGCCGAAAATGAGCATGCTTCTTCCCAGAAGCCCCCTTAGCCTTGGGGAAATGGGGCAAGAGAGTGCTCTTACCCCCGGTAATCCCCTTAATCAACACATCCAGGGACTCCCCAAAAAGGCGAGACCCATCATAAGGCAGATTGGCTAAGGTTTTACGTGAAGATTGGTCCACCGACCAACATTTCAACCAAACCAGGCGGCGAGACAACACCGCCACGCTGTGCACACGCGCGGCCAACGGAATCAGGTCCAGGTCCGCATCACACAGATACATGACACCCTGGTGGATCTGATCCACCATATCCAGGGTCGCCGCCGAGGCCGAATCGGCCACTAGGACGCGCCTAAGCATCTGCGTCCAACTTGCGATCGCCTGGGCCGCCATGAGAGAAGCAAACAGAGCCTTAAGCATAGAACCCGTAACAGAATAAGTATGACGGGCAAGAGACTCCAGTCTCCTATCCGTGGCATCACGGAAAACAGGGGATCCCTCTGCAGGGATCGCAGTGGCTTTGTTCAAAACCGCAATAGCATGATCCACTGGCGGAGGCACACACCACCGTTCATCAGTGGCAGGCGAGAAAGGATAACGCAGCTTAAATTTACTTGGTACCGCAAAAGGCTTGCGCAAATCGCGCCATTGGTCCTTAACAGCGCGCTGAAAATCAGCATTGCAGGGAAAAACCTGCGGCGTCCTGCGTTTTCTCTGCGTCCCATAAGCCGCCAAGGCAGCTGGGGGACACACCTCGTCCTGCAAACGTAGCGTCTGCTTAATGGAAGTAATCAACTCATCCATGATTGCAAGCTCTTCAGGCGAGCCAGGGGGAGAATTATCAACCCCCTCAACTTCAGCCTCTACCTCAGACCCCACTAGATCAAGAGAGGAGCGGGACCCCGATAGGGGGGTCCCCGCCAGAACAGCCCCATCACCTTCACCCTCAGAATCAGAGGACAGAGCAACTCTGGGCCGTTTAGTAGATTGAGCAGCCACCAGCATTTGCACCTGTGCAGCAAGGCCAGCCACAATCGTGGCCAAATCCCCCCCTGGGGGGGAAACAGCGGTCCCCTGGCTTTCCACCAATACTGTGGGAAACTTGCCCTCCTGAGAATCCATTGCCCCTGTATGCCAGACAACCAAGGGTTAACTGCCCCCTTACAGCAAGCGCGGCAAGCGCAGCCCACCGCACCACACTCAGGCACAATGAGACCCCCACAGGGAATATACAGACTGAATACAGGCAATGGAACACAGGAATAGAAGGATAAAACCTGAGGAGACTCCGCTGCTGCTGCTGCCTCGATCGGTGCTTCCAGGAGAGAGGAAGTGATGCTGCCAGGGCGCTCTATGTAAGCCTATGGAGGCTACAAGAAAATGGCCGCCGTGCATGTAAACCATGCGGCCGGAGCGGGCGCCGGTAAAATGGCGCCGTTTGGCGCCGAAATCGCCGCTCCACAGTGCATAAAATCACACACAATATTATCCCATTATATGGATACATGTTAGATCGCCGCAGCGATCGCTGTATATGCCCCAACATGCCATTAAAAACATGCCCCACAGCACACAGCTCCTCACACTGCCCAGCCTGACATACTCAGTGTCATGCAGCTCCCCCCCCCCTTGCAGCCCACAGCATGCAGCCGAGATATAGGGAGACAAGCAGTGTGATTAAAGGCAGGTTACACAGTCCCAGACTGAGACCCCCCCCAGACAGACAGGTCCCCACATAGATACACTTACCTCACATGGCGTGGGGAACCCGCACAGGCGAACAAGCCGCTGCACATGAGGCAGGGAGAGTCGCAATTCAAGACGCACACAATGGCGGTTCAGAAACCGCACAGCGTCCGGTGAGGTAGCCACCTCACCAATCATCCCTGCACCGAACAGGGATGGGTCGTTCACCGTGCCAGGAGCGTTACCTGGCTGAACGCTCGATGGCAGACTGGGAAGCCACTGACCCACGACCTGCGACCAGGGGGATCAGCCCGAGACCCAGTCCGCATGATCCTCTTCGTCCGAAGAACTAACTAATGCTGACAAAAATAACAGCTAAGTAAAGGTAGAGAGAAAACTCAAACAAAATATCAAAAAGAAGAAAGAGTCTGGGACAAAAAGTCCCAGCACAGAGAGAGCCAGCCACTCCTGACAAGCTAGACATTAAAACTGAGATATGGTTGCAGGAAGTAGGAGGGTATTGACTGAGGGGACCACCCCTTGAGGGTGGGATATGTTAAAGCTTTATTGTTAACATATTCTGTTGCCTAGCTACTCCTTCGGAGCAAAGTCTAATACCCCATATGTGACGAATATGAAGAGGCGGCGACTGTCGGAGGACGTAAGAGAAACTTCTTTTTCAGTTTGGATAGAGTAATGGGCCATACACACTATAAGATTTTCTGAAGACTTTTTCCTTTAGATTTACCAAAACCATATAATATGGAGGTCAAACCTAAACACTTTCAATTTGTATGCAATCTGGCAGGCCCTTGCACTGCATAGAAAAGGTAAATCTGAAGGAAAAAGTCTTCAGAAAATCTTATAGTGTGTATGGCCCTTAAGGGAGGGTTATAACCCCTGTCAGGTTTGTTTTTGCCATCTGTGTCCCATTGCGGAGATTTCCCTTCACTTCCTGTCCCATAGCCAAACAGGAAGTGAGAGGAAATCCCTGCAAATTGAGGGAATTTCTTGGGAACCCCCAGGCCACCATAGCTAGTGTCCAGAGGCGTAACTAGAACCTTCAGAGCCCCGGTGCAAGAAACCATGAAGGGCCCCCTGGACCCCTGGCGCCCTTTACTCTAGTTGCGGGGCCCTTTATTACGGTGAGGGAAGGAAGAATTCTGAAGGGGGGGGGCAGCACAGAAGGGGGGGGGACCAGGGGAGCACACAGGGGCTCAGAGACACCAGAGACAGCAGAACACAAGTATACTGGATAGGAGAAGTGTACAAAGGGCAGCGTACAGAGGAACCAATCTCCTCCATTTTCCTCCTGCAGCTAGAGAAGGAAAAAGGAGGACAGTGATTTCTCTACATGCTGCCCCCACCGCCCCTCCTATTCAGGTGTACAGGGGAGCCACATGGGCCCCCTGGAGCATGGGGCCCGGTTGCGATTGCAACCCCTGCAACCCCTGTAGTTACGCCCCTGCTAGTGTCCCTATTGGAAGATTTCCCCTCTGTTACTTTTCTGGGGACAACCCAAAATTTGAGATTTTCTTTTACTTTCACTTTCAATGATAATGGTAAACATGACAAACAGAGAGGGTGAATCATCCTATTGAAGGCACAGACAGTAATAAAAAATGACAGCAATTCTAATCCCTCTCCACTCTATCCAAAACCAAAAAAAAATGTTTTGCCTTTAGCTATACTTTAATTTTGACTGAGAGAGTCGACTTTAAATTGAGACAATGCTAAAAATCTAACAGAATAATGTACTCAGGGTAGCCACAAATAGCATTCAATTCAAATATAGGTTCTGTTGGTTTCTGCGCTATCCCAAAAAAAAAATACAATAACCCCAAAAAAAAAAACAAAAAAAAAAAACACTCTTTGTTATAGAAAGCTATGTACGAATGTAAATAATTGATTTTAAATGTAAAATACCTAATTTAACCATTAGGTGGAGCCAAGTAGTATAAGAAATCTTAGCTCTATCTTTTTGCCAAATTTGGAATTTTCTTTTTTTTTTAAATCAATGATTTACATTAAACAGCACAGGATATAGATCTACAATTATTATTTTTTTTTTTTTTTTTTTGCCACATTAACACGGAACAAATGTTCCTGAGAGATAGTCTGGCCTTTGGGTGATTGGGAAGATCTAGTCAGAGACAGCAACAGCTTGATCACCAAGTTCTGACTTTTTGTATTTCACATCTGACCTGGAAAAAAGGGACACAAGAGATGAAATTTGACAGCTGGTGGTTGTAGCTTCTCTTGTTTTCGCATCATGCAACATTCTGCTATCGCTTTAGAAATTCCAATAGCTATTATGTAGATTTTTTTGAGGGGTAAAAAAAATAAAATAAAAAATAGGTTCATTAACTTTGGCTTTGACACAATTCGCGAGTGACTTGTGCATTTTGCTGCTGGGTAAAAGTTTGCAAACCGCGGAAATCGCATTAATAACACTGTGCAAAAACAGAGAACAGTCTAAAAATACATCCATCTGCCACCTCCAAGTCAAAGAAGCCTCTTTTTGCTTTTCCAAGTAACACTTGCCTGAACTGTTCGCTTCCGGCCCCAGATTTCATTTAAAGCCAATTGGCATGCTGTTATTTTATGTGTCATTTATTCTTTCTCCCTATGAATATGTTTGCAATTGTCCTAGGCATGCTATTTTATTTCAGCATTTTTTCTTTTTTTTATCTTGAATTTCAATTTCCTATACTATGTATATGACTAAATATTATCTTTTGATAATTTCCTATACAATGTATACATTTTCCTATACTATGTATATGATTAAATATTATCTTTTGATAATTTCCTATACAATGTATACATTTTCCTATACTATGTATATGACTAAATATTATCTTTTGATAATTTCCTATACTATGTATATGATTAAATATTATCTTTTGATAATTTCCTATACTATGTATATGATTAAATATTATCTTTTGATAATTTCCTATACTATGTATACATTTTCCTATACTATGTATATGATTAAATATTATCTTTTGATAATTTCCTATACAATGTATACATTTTCCTATACTATTTATATGATTAAATATTATCTTTTGATAATCTCCTATACAATGTATACATTTCCCTATACTATGTATATGATTAAATATTATCTTTTGATAATCTCCTATACAATGTATACATTTTCCTATACTATGTATATGATTAAATATTATCTTTTGATAATTTCCTATACAATGTATACATTTTCCTATACTATTTATATGACTAAATATTATCTTTTGATAATTTCCTATACTATGTATATGATTAAATATTATCTTTTGATAATTTCCTATACTATGTATACATTTTCCTATACTATGTATATGATTAAATATTATCTTTTGATAATTTCCTATACTATGTATACATTTTCCTATACTATGTATATGATTAAATATTATCTTTTGATAATTTCCTATACAATGTATACATTTTCCTATACTATTTATATGACTAAATATTATCTTTTGATAATTTCCTATACTATGTATATGATTAAATATTATCTTTTGATAATTTCCTATACTATGTATACATTTTCCTATACTATGTATATGACTAAATATTATCTTTTGATAATTTCCTATACTATGTATATGATTAAATATTATCTTTTGATAATTTCCTATACTATGTATACATTTTCCTATACTATGTATATGATTAAATATTATCTTTTGATAATTTCCTATACTATGTATACATTTTCCTATACTAATATATGATTAAATATTATCTTTTGATAATTTCCTATACTATGTATACATTTTCCTATACTATGTATATGACTAAATATTATCTTTTGATAATTTCCTATACAATGTATACATTTTCCTATACTATGTATATGATTAAATATCATCTTTTGAAATGTATCTGCAATGATGTTAGTTTTATTTCCACACCTCCTATAAATGATGACCATTGGCATTTTTTGTGAATATTTAGCATTGGAGTAAAAATTGCATTCTCTTGGATTTAATTTGCCAGCGATCTTGTGAATATTAATTCTTCATTAGCACTTCACCTATGCAGGTCAGTGAGCAAAATAGAGAGTTGCTGCTTTGGATACATTTATAGTTTTTCAGCAAAATATATTTAGCAAAAATTAATTTGCTCATCCCTGTTTTATGCAGGTCTGAATTTGCCCAAACCAGTTCACTCTTTAATAGCACAGGTATATTTTGTTAGAGATGTTTTTAAATAAAGTAATTTTTTTTTTTTTTGTTTGTTTTTTTTGCTTTGATGTATCATTTTGTGAGGATCTTTACAGCCCATTCAGACTGGCTGGCGCGACACGACTTTGTGGGGGCGACCTGTGAAGTCGCGGGGCGACTTGCACGGACTTCATATAATTGAAGTCAATGCAAGTCGCCTCCAGGTCGCCCCGAAGTAGTACAGGACCCTTTTTCTAAGTCGGAGCAACTTGTGTCGCTCCTATTAGAACGGCTCCTGTACTACTCAATGGCAAGCGACCGACCGCGACTTGTCAGGCGACCAAGTCGCCTGAAAAGTCGCGCTAGTCTGAATGGACTCTAAACCACTTCAGCTCCGGAAGGTTTTACCCCCTTAATGACCAGGCCATTTTTTGTGATTCGGCACTGTGTTATTTTAACTAACAATTCCGCGGTTGTGTGACGCTGTACCCAAATACAATTGATGTCCTTTTTTCCCCACAAATAGAGCTTTCTTTTGGTGGTATTTGATCACCTGTGCGATTTTTAGATTTTGCGCTATAAACAAAAAAAGAGCAACAGTTTTGAAAAAAACGCAATATTTTTAATTTCTGCTATAAAACATTCCCAACATTTTTTTCAAAAATCTGTTTTTTTTTTTAAGCTGTTTTGACTCCCTGCAATGGACTGTCTTACATGATTGTTTGACGGACATTTGTACAACTGTTGTTTTTTTTTTTTTTTTTTTATTGAATTGTTATCTGATTTTTGTATTCCTTTTTTAGAAAACCAATAAAAAGTACTGAAATTAAAAATCAATTTTTTTTATCAGTTTAGGCCAATTTGTATTCTGCTACATATTTTTGGTAAAAAAGAAATCCCAAAAAGCGTATTTTAATTGGTTTGCGCAAAAGTTATAGCGTTTACAAACTACGGGATAGATTTATGGACTTTTTAGTTATTAATTGCAGGTGACAAATTGGACACTTTTTGGGGACCAGTGACATAATACAGAGATTAGTGCTAAATAATATGCACTGTTACTGTATAAAAGACACTGGCAGGGAAGGGGTGAATTACTGGGGGTGATCAAGGGGTTAAATGTAAGCCTAAATGTGCTTGCTAACTGTAGGGTGGGGGGAGGGCTCTGTGACAGGCACACGGAGATCAGTGAGCTTAGCTGAGACACACGATCTCACTTTGCCTATGTGACAGGAGATCAGCCTGCTTTGTTTACATAGGCAGGTGGCTCTCCTGTCAGTTTCTCCAAAAATCGTGGGAGGCCAGCGGCGATCGAGCCCGCTCCTCCCGCGGTCTGGCTCCCGCTGTGATTAGACATGGTTACGGCGGCACGCGCGCAACGCCGAGACCGCGTTCACATAATCACGTAGATCTACATGATTATGCGCAGCCGAGCCATGGTAAATCTGCGTGGGGCGGCTGGCAAGTGGGTAAAGTGATTGTAAAGTCTCATTTAGAAAATAACAAACATGTTACACTTACCTCCTCTGTGCAGTTGGTTTTGCACAGAGTGGCCCAGATCCTCCTCTTCTTGGGTCCTTCTTTTGCTGCTCCTGGCCCCTCCCCCTTGTTGAGTTCCCCCACACAGCAAGCAGCTTGTTATGGGGGCACCTGAGCCGAGCTGCAGCTCCGTGTATCCATTCACACATTGAGCTGCCATTCATTCAGCCCCGCCCCCTCTCTCCTGGTTGGCTAACTGAGTTTGATTGACAGCAGTTGGAGCCAATGGCACTGCTGCTGTGTCCCAGCCAATCAGGAGCGAGAGTCCCGGACAGTTGAGACATTTGTGCATATAAGTATTAGGGGGCTGAGTGGGGCTGCTGCACACAGAATGCTTTTTATCTTAATGCCTAGAATCCATTAAGATAAAAACCCTTCTGACTTTACAACCCCTTTAAATTATATGTTATATATTAAAAACTTTTTTTTTTTTTAGTTTTGGATGACCTCTTCCACCAATCACTGAGCGACTGTTTGTGTGGACATGACTTCCTTTCTACATCAGCCTATCCCACTTATGACACCAGATTTTGTGGGAGGGCCCCCTATGGTTGTTAAAGGGATATTAAAGTCTTCTTTTGTTTTTGTTTTTTTCTCTTTAAAATAATAAACATGTTATACATACCTGCTCTGTGAAATGGTTTTCCTCCTCCTCCTCCTCTTTTCGGGTCCCACACCGACACTCCTGACTCCTCCCTCCTGCCGGGTGCCCCCACAGTACGCCCTCCCAACACATGGAGCGATGACTCGGCCCCACACCCTCTGTCTCCTGATTGTCTCACTTGCTATGATTGACAGCAATGGCTCCCACTGCTGCCAAAAGCCAATCAAGTGTGCAAATCCCGGAGAGACAAGGTTCTCATGGACATCACTGGATTGAAAGGGGGCTCATGTAATAACTGGGGGGGGGGTGGGGGCTTCTGCACACAGAAGGTTTTTTAAACCTTGTGCCTTTACAAATCGTTTTAAGGCAGTTCCTAGACTTATAGAGGGCCCCACGTATACTGCAGCACTCCAAGGACAATGGGTCAAGACCCCAGACTAGTCTCACCAGTCCCAAAGCATAAGCACTTTACCGATTTCACTTCTCTGGCCAAAGGCTTGAAGAACAGTATACCCTTCTTGGCAATACCATAGCTTCCAACTGTCCCTGATTTGCAACAAAGTCCCTCTGTCCCTCTGTCCCTCTCTCCTTCTCATTTGTCCCTCATTTTGGTCTGATCTATATAGTTGTATAGAAAATGAGCTTTTTATCTTTCAAAAAGTGTTTCCCAGTGCTAAACCTTTTATCCAGTTTCTACATTTCTGCATCTGTAAATTTCAAAAGCCAATATAAAGGAATAGGAGTGGTCAAAAAAAAAAAAACACTTGTGGGTTTACCTAATCATTTTTTTGTATAATTCTCCATTAAGGGGGTGGGGTCTACATATTTTTGCTAATAGGTGTCCCTCGTTTTCATCTCAAAAGGTTGGGAGGTATGCAATACAGAGGCCTTGTGAGACCATGGTTACAGGTGCTGTTACTGGAAAGTCACCACCCATATCTGAGGCCAGGGCTACTTGGGTGGCCAGATATTACAGCCAGTGCACTGGAGGAACCATTCTGGTCTCTTCTGACAAACGACTCACCGCAAATGATCACCCCTCATCTAATCTTGGACCAGGTTCCACACAATAGTTTTCCCTAAGTAATGGCTGAGATAAGGTTGTACACAGTTCTGTTAATGAACAGCATAGTGTAAGGCTTCACTGATGTACACAACTGTGTTAATGTAATCGCACTTACTTACCAGTTTACTGAACAGGCTATTCAAAAGGGTTACAAAGAAAAGAGCAATGCTTCAAAATACAATGTACAAGATGGTACAGGATCTCTCCACATCAGTGGCAGAACTACCAGTGTCGCAAAGGTCGCACTTGTGATCAGGCCCTGGCATACCCTCACCGTAGGAGGGGGGCCACTGCAGAACATGTGAAAGGGTCCCGCTGCAGGACCATAAGGCTCAGTTCACACTGCTGCGACCCCAAAGTCATGCAACTTGCTTGCAATTTATCACAACTTCCTTGTGACTTGTTTGTGACTTAACATTGCAGTCTATGGCACTCAAATTGCACCAGAAAAGTAGTACAGGAACCTTTTCTTTTTGCCACTGTGACTTGAGTCACATTGATTAAGATGGCAACCATTGTAATGAATGTGTTCTGTCTTGTTATGTGACGTTATGGGACTGATTTACTAAAATTGTAGCGTGAAAAATCTGGTGCAGCTCTGTATAGAAACTATTAGGCTTCCAGTTTTTTTGTAAAGCCTCCTTGAACAAGCTAAACTTAGAAGCTGATTGGCTACCATGCACAGCTGCAACAGATTTTGCACTCTCCAGTATTAGTAAATCTATCCCTGCGTGTAGCAAGTCTCAGTCACAGCAGGGCTTTTAAATATTAGAACTTACCTGTCCAGGGTTCCCGCGATGTCTGCATCCGAAGCCGATTTTCATATTGGCTCTCGGGTGCTGCCACCGCCATTCAGGGTAAGAGAATCCAGCACTGAAGCCTTTTCGGCTTCACAGCTGGCTCCCTACTGCGCATGTGCAAAGCGCGCTGCCCTTTCTAATTGGCCCAATTAGAAAGAAGGAGGGGGCAGAACTTCAGAGGGACAACATCTCCAGGAGGTGGGGAAGGGTACCTGTCAAAAACAGGTACCCATTTTCCCCTCCCCCTGAAAGGTGCCAAATGGGGCACCAGAGGGGGGGAGGAAGCATATAAGAGGAAGTTTCACTTTTGGGTGGAACTCCGCTTTAATGTTGATTGACAGTGCATTGATCAAATATGGTTATCTGTAAAGGAGTATATGGAGTGCAGGCAATAGATAGCATTCCAGGGTCGTGGGTATCTGAACTAAATCCTCTGGATCAAGCAAGAGTATCATATTGTAGGGGAAAGGAAGGGAGGAAGCACAGTCCTTCCTCCGTTGCTTGAACCCGATATTTCAATATTTAGATTTCTACTTTTGGCAACCTTTTTGGGTATAAGCCCTTGGTGGATTTGGTTCCATTACTCATAAGCCTGGCAGGCTATCTTTTAGAAGCACTCCATGTACTCCTTTACAGGCAACCAGGGGTGTTGCTAGGTGGGAAAAAGACCAGGGGCTTCAGCCCGAAGGTAAATTTGATCCCACGACTCCCCCTGCTGACATCAGAAGGGGGCGTGAAGATCAGCGCCTGGGAGCTTAGTATGTTTAACTAAAAGGTATATGTACATTTTATTGTGGCATTATGTTATTCAATGATCAAGTGTCTCATACATATCTTTGTAAATAATTACAGAACTTTTCAGAGGATCTGATGAAGCGCGTATGCCCTCGAAATGCATTGGACAACTAACCGTATCCCAAGGCCAAGATAAATATCAGTGTGGCTGTCTAACTTGTGAATATGTATTAAAATCAGTTTTTTAACTTATGTGATATCTAATAAAATTGTTATACTTTTGTATACCTTATGAGTCTTCATCCAATATATCATAGAACAGTTGTTCTCAACTTCGGACCCACTAACAGGCCAAATTTTAAGTATCACCTTGGGGAGATGCAGACTAGAATACTGCAATCACCAAGCTGAAAAATATATCACCTGTGTTGTATTTCAGTTATCTTGCAAACCTGGCCTGTTAGTGGGTCCCGAGGACCAGAGTTGAGAACCACTACCCTAGAAGGTACACTCAAAGTCCATACAGTTTTTGGGTTCCGGTATATATGCTACACCATTTGGTGTGCATGACACTCCCTGCATTTTTTAAAGCATTACTGATGGACCTCACACATGGCTAATGGTGCTTTTCCACTGCATGGAACCGAACGGTTCGGCACGCTTTTGTGCTTTTCCACTGCTGGTACCGCATGGTACGATGTAGGAAAGGTTCGGTTGGGTACGGTACGGCGGCGCTTTTCCACTGCATGTTACCGAATGGTACGGCTCTCTTAAAGAGTACCACCTCGATTGTGGTTCCAAGAGGTACCATATCCCACAATCCTTTGCATGCAGTCACTACTAGCCACTGATTGGTCAGAGAATCGTTGTTATCCCACCCACTTAACTTTAGTACTACTTTAGTGGAAAAGCAAACCATACCAAACCGTAGCGAACCATTCCAACACCATACCATGGGGTACCAGCAGTGGAAAAGCAAACCGGGCCAAGCAGGGCCGAGTAGAGCCAAGCCGGTACTTGCAGTGGAAAAGTGCCATAAGTGTTCTTATATTCTTTCTAAATTCTAAACGCTCCCAAATATTGTGGAATGCCTTCCCAAAAGAGTGAAAGCCGTTATAGATACAAAGGTGTGTGGTTGGGGGGGGGGGGGGAGGCTAACTCCATATTAATGCTCATAGTTTTAGAATGTGGTGTCCAACAAGCTTTTATAGGTGTGATAGTCAGGTGCCCAAAAATGTTTTGCCCACATAAAGTCCGGGACTGACTCAGTCCATCAGGGTCTACATATAACTAAATATTTATTAAGATGCCTATAGCCAGCCTTCCTTTAAATCTTCCATGCTCCAGGACATCTGGTCCATGACAATCTGTAAAGGATGCTTCAAATAATCCCAACTATTTACTCACACGTTTAATTTGATCTGTGAATAATTTGTCACCCGAGATCTTGCAGCGCAAAGGATTTAAAGAAAGTATCTAATTTAAGCTCATGTTATCCTCCATATGTATTTATTATGACATTTTCATCTCAATGAGTTCTCTTGCATTTAGCCTTGGTGATAGAAACCATTTTATGCTCTTTAAGTGCTGTTTCTGTTGGGTTGATATTATGTGGCCAGTTTAGATGCGCATAGCACTAGTATGGCTTTCTTTATTAAAGTGCATCAATTGAACGAGCAGAATATTACATGACTACATCATGTCCCGTATCCAATTACAGCTTGGCAAGGAGCTGAAAATGGCACTCACTTAAAATTCACCCCGGTAAAATGACTGTTCTCTGCAAATAATTAAAAGCTCCTTTTATCCTTCTTGGATGTTTCTGTCCTCATCCTTCAAAGCAGAACAATACCAGACAATAAAGAGGCTCACAGTGTGACGGGTCATTTACTAATTATACGCCTGCCCCTAGTTTGTCGCTTCACCCCATGCATGGATAACATTCCCAGTTATCTGTGAATATTCTGTCTCTGAGCCATTTGTAAATTTGCACCGGGTTATATAAGATGCAAGATGGAATGTGTAGTCAAACAGTCAGCCGTTGCCATCTTTCAACCCAAGTACCAGCACCTACTCGGGCAATAAAATGTCATTTTTCTCATAACTCTGTCCACAGTGTAACATAACTTCTGCTGTTTAACTACTGGGGTTCAGCATCATTTGTGGTAATAGCTCAGCAGAAGATGTTTGATTCACCTGAGACGAGGGCAGGTGTGCCTAGAGCATTGGTTGCAAACTTGCAATCTGATGATTTTGTGCTGTCAGTCAATAACATGGTGAAACTTCAGTCTTCTAAATGCTTTTTCTCTAGCAAAAATGTTTGTGCATTTATATGTAAATTAAAAATCTGTTTTGTGCACCACTTATGCTGGGTACTTTCTTTTACAGTGCCTTCTAACATAAACCAAAATAATGTAGCAATCTACCTACAGCGCTCACCAAAACCTGCAGTGCCAAATATCAACGCTGTTTAAGAGGGCAGGATTAAGGTTCAAGGGGGCAGGATTTAAGGTTCAAGAGGGCATTATTTAGGGTTCAAGAGGGCAGGATTTTTAATATGAAACCAAGATCAAGAACACGGTGACATCACCTCAAACTAACCAGAGAAAAGTTCAAGGCTACTTTCTGATGTAGCACCCTCCTAGATAGGTCCTAGGGAAAGTATAGTTGAGGCCCTGTCTGCTTATCAGGATGGCCTGATCTGTTAGCATCTTTCACATGCCTCCAGGTGTGATCTGTTGAGTCTGGGGAGTCTCCCCACTGTATCCAATGAGGGATCTTGTTGGGCAGTGGAGGAAACCTAGCCAATAGCAAACCAGGGATTATGACTGTCCCAGTGGGCAGGGTCTGCCGCAATGCACCTTGGGATTGGGAATAAATCTGTGGGGAGCATGTGACAGAGTGTCTTTTTTGCAGGAGTATCAGTCCCAGGAGGAGTTGACGGCTGTCTATCCTTCTGTAAAGTGTGAAGGTGATCCAGGCAGTCGGCCTAGGGACCGGAGGTTGAGCTGGGCTGCAAGGGATCCAGAGCTGCTGACCAAGTGGATTTGCTGGGCAGAAATCGTCAGGAAAAACAGTATTGTGAGTACTCAAGAACTGCCAAGGGGTCTGCCTAAGAGAGGGGACCACTCCAGAGAGGTCAAAGGGGATCCAGGAGGCAGCTAACCAGGAGTGCACAGTAAAGGGGGTGCCAAGTAGTTAAACCCTGAAGTTGGGGAGTAAAAGGGGGTGCCAGGAAGGGCCCTGAAGTGTTCAGCAATACAGTTTTTGCTCTAATGTCTGCTACCTCAGGAAGGAGTGTCTTGGGGAGCTTAAAGGGACTTTTCCTACAGTCAGAGGTGAAGTTCTAGTATCTGGCCTTGCTGAGGCCAGCATCAGTCAGTGTTAACCGGCATCAGTCAGCGTTAACCAGCATCAATCAGGAGCACTAACAAAACGCCAATTAGCATTATTCAGCGTCCCTACCTAATTGTGCATAGTTCAGTTGTTGGAGTATCTCACTTATCCCTTCTCCCATTCAAGTTCTCAAATAAACCCTTAAAACCAAAGAAACTGGACTGGTTCTTGTCTGAGGTGCGTACACTTGAAAACATTTCTCTTGTTGCTAGCGGTAACCCAGGGGGACCCACACTCAGCAGCTCCCATGGGAGTAGGGCTACACTTAGAAAGTATTATTTTACTGAAAGGGTTGCTGATGCTTGAAATAGACTTAGAGCAGAGGTCGTGAGTCAGTCAACAGTAGGGGGCTTCAGACATGCTTGGGACAAACATAGATCTATAATTAGACAGAAAGGTTAACAAAAATACAAAAAAGGTTAACAAAAATACAAAATTTTTTTCAAAAAATGGCAAGAATCGCTGGACCATTTGGTCCTTTTTCTGCTGTAATTTTTCTATGTTTTTATGTGTAAGTCCCAATGTAGTTACCAATCACTGCAGAACAGTCTTAACAAGACATTCTGCCACGTACTTCATAGGAGACCTAATTAATGAGGGTGGCCTCTCTTGTTTCGTTGGCCCAAGCCCCTTTGGAATTGGAACAGACAATGTCAAGGGACAGGAGGAACATAAGTGTAGGAATATGCTGATTGCAGAACCTTGGACTGGGGATGCAGACTTGAAGGATCCACCAGAACATTGGGCCTGGAGCATCAGTCAAGGAAACAACAGCACCACAAAAGGTACCAGCAGAGGTTAAACGGTAACTCTGGCTTAACCACAGACTTGGGAGGGCACAAGTTATCCCAGAAAGCAGGCAACAGGAACACATAGATGACTGGAGCTGGTTGTAGATGTGTCCAGAGCTGGCACTCGGTAATAGTGTGGAGCCAAATCAGAGACAGTAGCGGAGTCACAGAGGTATCCAAGGGTCAGCAGCAAGTGGGCAGTGAAGTACAGAATCATAAGCCAAAATCATGGATGCATCTGGGGTTTAGGAACAGGTAAGCACAGTACAGAGCAGATTCTGAGATCAAGTCAGGGCAGGGCCGAGTCAGTAAAGGGAATCAGATCCAGGACATAAGTCAAAACGCAAAGCACAAGCTGAAGACGAGTAAGCACTGAAATTGAGTTACAGCCTCCTTTAAATGGGTCATCTGGTGCCATACTCACTGTGGACATGCACCCTCATCGGTGCATATGGACACATTTCTGAGCTGTAATTTAATGTGCAGAGCTTGTGCATGCACATGTTTCTGAGTCAGATGGCTAACAGGAATTCCCGGACACATTTTATATCTCACCACTTGTATATCAAGTTTCCGTAAGGGCCCTTTCACACAGGCGCTCCGTATGTCCGCAATTTTTTGCGGATGATTTGCGGACATAATGTAAGTCAATGGCATTGCGGATGTCAGCGGAATACCATCCGCTGACATCCGATTTTCCTCCTATCAGTTCTGTTCCGTTTTTTGGAACGGAACAGAACCCTATTTTTCCTCCGTTCAAAAAACGGAAAGGAAGGAAAATCGGATGTCAGCTGTGTCATCCGCTGACATCCAAAATGCCCATAGGCTTACATTATGTCTGCATATCATCCGTAAACGGATGGGATGATATGCGGGCATACAGAGCGGATGACACAAATGTCATCCGCTCCGTGAAAAAAAAAAAGTCACGCAGCGGAGAAAAACAGCGGAGAGGCCGTGTGAAAGAGGCATTAATCTAAAATTGTTTGAAAAAAGCTCTTATCTCAGGCATCGGGCATATTTCCAGTTGCTCTCATGGCTTTGGCTAAATGTCCTGCTTAGTGATTTATTATCTGTAGCATTTTGAATCAGGTATTGATTGGTCCAATCCATAAGGTGTGCTCTGTTTAAACAGAAAAAGAGCACCTTTTCTCACACAGTGCATTAAAACTTTAAGGGCTCTTTCACACGGGCGGTCCGATCAGATCCGCCTGTCAGTTTTTTAGGCGGATCTGATCGGATGCCCCATTCAGCCCTATGGAGCAGCGGATGTCAACGGTGACATGTCCGCTGACAACCGCTGCCATCCGTATCCGATCCTGTCCGTGAAATCCGGACGGATGGAAACCCTATTTTCCATCCTTCCTGGGGATCGGATCAGATGGGATCGGATGAGAGCGGACAGGCGGTCCGCTCTCATCCGATTCCCCATAGAGAGCAGCGGGGGCTGTGACACCTCCCTCTCCGCACTGCAAGCGGAGACGGAGCTGTCATCTGCCGGCACAGCGGGGATCACGGATCGATCCCCGCTGAGCAGCACGGATCCGCCTACGGAGGAAAGAAGTGTTCTTCCCCAAAGGGGAGTTTCCCAGCCAGAAGGGCTGCTGCCCTTCCAGGCAGTACAACTGAAGATTCTGCCTGTCTCATCGAGGTACCAGCTGCGCTTAGCTGGGAGGCATATTCTTCTGCTAATTCTTTGGGGTTTCATTGAGGATCTGGTCTGGGGGCTCTGCTTAAGAAGCTGCGTCTTGAGGGAGACATCCAAGCCCCAGGACACAATGAGTACAGACCTGAGAGATAGAGGGATTCTAGTGACTGTTGCTACTGTTAACCCCCCTGGTGCACTAGTTTTAAAGCTTGCCTGGGATGTTAAAATGGTGTCCCATTGCTGTCCATTTTGTGCAAACGGAAGAATGCCCTCACCTTCCTGTTAGTGTTCTGAAGTATCCCACAGCTACCCTTAGCCGTTCCGAGTTACTCTGCCATAAATCTGAGAAAAGTTACCTCTGTACAGTTAATGAGCCAGAGGAGTGAATGTTGCTGTTTGCCTGGCTGCTGCTACACAGAAGGAAAAGGATCTGGGATACAAATTAGCAGCACTTGCGGGAACTGAGCACTACATGTGTTTAAATACTTTTACAGATAAGGGATTATTTATGTGACTCACACAGTATATCAATAATGATTATTTATATTGATTACTTGGGGGGGGGGGCAAATTAAGTAGAGCACCCTTGATTTCTGTTAGGATCCATCTTTCTCTGTCCTTAAATACATTTCATCTAGAATATTGAAGATTGTAAAAACTCAGGTATCTAGGTAAGTAGAAGTCACAGATTAGATGTGAGGGACTGGGATCAACCGAACTCTCAAAAATTGCTGTGATTCTATAACCTTGTAGAGTAAAAAACCTGTAAACAAAGAAAGAACAAATCGTTCTAACGAAGAAAAGAAAGACAGAAAAGTAAGAATGAATAATTCAGACGAAAGGAAGGAGGGGGGAGGAAAAAAATGGGAACAGGATATTGGACTTACTGGTACAAAGAAGGAGGAATATACACATATAGTACAATATAAATATGTATTACACAATATCTTTGAAAAAGTTTTTGTATAAACAAAATATACATACATTATACAAAAACTTTTTTAAAGATACAGTGTAATACATTTTGATATTTTATAGTCCTCCTTCTTTGTACCAGTACAGTCCGATGTCCTATTCACATTTTTTTCCTTTCCTTTCCCCCCCCCCCCCCCCCACTCCTTCCTTTTTTCTGAATTATGCCATATATGGATGAGGTACTTTTTATGCCCCCTGCCCTTTTTGGAAAGAAAGAAAGAAAGAAAGAAAGAAAGAAAGAAAGAAAGAAAGAAAGAAAGAAAGAAAGAAAGAAAGAAAGAAAGAAAGAAAGAAAGAAAGAAAGAAAGAAAGAAAGAAAGAAAGAAAGAAAGAAAGAAAGAGAGAGAAAAAGAAAAACGAGAGAAGAAGAGACAGAAAGACAGAAATAAAATGAGAGAGAGAAAAAGAAAGAAAGAAAGAAAGAAAGAAAGAAAGAAAGAAAGAAAGAAAGAAAGAAAGAAAGAAAGAAAGAAAGAAAGAAAGAAAGAAAGAAAGAAAGAAAGAAAAAATGAGAGAAGAAAGAAAGAAAGAAAGAAAGAAAGAAAGAAAGAAAGAAAGAAAGAAAGAAAGAAAGAAAGAAAGAAAGAAAGAAAGAAAGAAAGAAAGAAAGAAAAAATGAGAGAAGAAAGAAAGCAAGAGAGAGAGAGTGAAAAAGAAAAAAAAGAGAAGAAGAGACAGAAAGAGAGAAATAAAATGAGAGAGAGAAAAAGAAAGCAAGAAAGAATGAAAGAAAGAAACAGAAACAAAGGGAGGAAGGACGAGAAAAAGAAAGAAATTACTGTCCACAATTATATCATAAATAGAAATAAAAATGAAAATAAAGAAGCTATATAGCTGTAGGTGCTTTTTATTTGGGACTGCAAACTGCTTCATAAGCAATAGGGTTATTAAAGGCCATGAAACAATTTTGACTACATTACAGTTTATTGCAAATGAGTATGGCATTTTTAGTAGTGTGGGTTTATTACTGGACCAGAGCAAGGAACCTATTAATATAACTTCATATAATCAAAAAGTCATAGCTAAGTAGGGAGATGATGTTCTGCTTGCATGTAAGAAGCTGAGGTTATTTAAGGGAAATGTCGGCCACAACAGACGTCCTTTTGTTATATAACAAGCAAGTCATTCTACAATTCTTAAATGGTCATACAAGCATAACAAGCAAATTTGTTTCCTTGTATTACAGTGGACCCACATCTGATTGCCATGTTGCTTTGGTATGGCATGGGTTTTCAACATTTGCTTTCATGTGACTTTCTTTCTTAATAAATACAAGTAATGAAGGCTATCTATTATATTACACCTCAAACACACATTTACGCCTTATTACAATGCAGATGATACAGCATCACTACAGGAGGGGCAAAAAGGTGCCTTGTCACTGTTACCTTCCTGTAACCTCTACTCTACTGTCCTCTCCTCTAATGTCCTCTACTCTACTGTCCTCTCCTCTACTGTCCTCTCCTCTACTGTCCTTTCCTCTACAGTCCTCTCCTCTACTCTACTCTACTGTCCTCTCCTCTACTGTCCTTTCCTCTACAGTCCTCTCCTCTACTCTACTCTACTGTCCTCTACTCTACTGTCCTCTCCTCTACTGTCCTCTCCTCTACTGTCCTTTCCTCTACAGTCCTCTCCTCTACTGTCCTCTCCTCTACTGTCCTTTCCTCTACAGTCCTCTCCTCTACTCTACTCTACTGTCCTCTACTCTACTGTACTCTCCTCTACTGTACTCTCCTCTACTGTACTCTCCTCTACTGTACTCTACTCTACTGTCCTCTCCTCTACTGTCCTCTACTCTACTGTACTCTACTCTACTGCCCTCTCCTCTACTGTCCTCTACTCTACTGTACTCTACTCTACTGCCCTCTCCTCTACTGTCCTTTCCTCTACTTTACTGTCCTCTCCTCTACTGTCCTCTACTCTACTCTACTGTCCTCTACTCTACTGTCCTCTCCTCTACTGTCCTTTCCTCTAATTTCCTCTCCTCCACTGTCCTCTCCTCTTCTCACCAGCTAACAAAACATATGTTCACCAAGGAAGGCTGCACAATAAAGGGGACTTTTTTTTTTGGGACTGAAATAATTAATAGCATACAGGATTTATATAGCATCAACAGTTTGCAGAGTGCTTTACAAATATGATTTATGTCATTGTTAGGTACATTGCTTAGATACAAGCATCACTAGTAGTAGTCAGTAATTGACTGTGATTAGGAATGCAGCTAGTAAAGTTGGAACTTCTAGCCCAGCCTTTTTGAACCAGGGTGGCCAGGCACCCTGGGGGGCCTTGAGGTTTCTCCAGAGGTACAAAAGATAAAAATAATAACCGCGCTAGTGGAAATAGAAACAAAGCTGCAACTTCAAGTGTGACCACACCCCAGTGAAATGTATATAATTAAGTTGCGCTAATCATTAATATAGATCAAATGAAGTCCATATAAAGTCCAATGTAAATAAATTGATGTGTAGAATCAGTGATTTCCAATCCAGACTCCCAATAGTCATGTGCTTACCAAAAAAAAATTTTTTTGAAGCGAAATATTCAAAACCAAGACTTTAACAACTTGATTGTAGAAAATCCGGGTTGGATTTATAATAGTTGTGTGTTGTTGGGTCATGAAATTAACCAAAAAAGAAAGAAAGAAAGAAAGAAAAAACGCCATAGCGTAAAACCCAACAATAATGGGTACGCTCAAAAAATATTTTTAATAACACCAGTGTGAAGAAATATCCAGTGAATAGATATATATATATATATATATATAAAAAAAGGGTGATGCGCAAAATAAAGAGGTGAGTAAGTGAAATCCTCCACCAATATTTGTGCTGCTTAGCTTACCAGAACACAAATTGAGTATACACAGAAACACATCAAAACAGGGGTAAGATCCAGTGAGGAAAAACACCTGTAGGTACTCCTTTCCAGAGGACAGACAGGCAATCACATAAATCAGCTAAGGGATTGGTGCTCTATCCTCCACCGTATATAACGCCTCTTACCAGACTTAGATGATGTATGCTTCATAGTGTAAAACCGTATAAATGTTTCATATAAAAAAGGGGTATCAAACTCACATGCAGGAAAAACGTCATCTGTGACGAAACAGCGTAAGGTCACGGCGTACTGACGTCACCCTACAACGTTCAGGAAGTGCGGATGTGCGGAGCCATCCGGCCGGCGGCCTTTACCAAACGATCATTTGTTTTTCCTGCATGTGAGTTTGATACCCCTTTTTTATATTAAACATTTATACGGTTTTACACTATGGAGCCTCTCTTTTCTTTATGGTGGTGACATCTTTTGGGGGTCTCTTGGGAGCCATTAAGTGTGGAGCCTGTGAAAATTATAGGAGTTTACAAGTGCCTATACTATTTGAGTCTGGTAAGAGGCGTTATATGCTGTGGAGGATAGCGCACCAGTCTGTTGGTTTATATATGTGATTGCCTGTCGATCCTCTGGTAAGGAGTACCCATAGGTGCTACTCTCACTGGGTTTACTTATTTTTACCTCTGATTTACTATATTGCTTCCGGTTTATGCAATTTTACACTATGGAGTGTCCTTCTCTTTCATGGTGGTGACATCTATTTGAGGGTCCTTCTGGAAGAATTCCGTGTCCAGTTTGTGATTTTTCCATATGATCTCTACAAGCGCTTACATCATCTAAGTCTGGTAAGAGGCGTTATATACGGTGGAGGATAGAGCACCAATCCCTTAGCTGATTTATGTGATTGCCTGTCTGTCCTCTGGTAAGGAGTACCTACAGGTGTTTTTCCTCACTGGATCTTACCCCTGTTTTGATGTGTTTCTGTGTATACTTGTAATGTTCTGGTACCTTTGGGTACCCTAATTACTCTTTCATAAGTGTATGCGCCCCACCATTCTCTTTTGGTAAGGTGCGCATACACCTTTAAGACTGATGCTGTCATCACTGAGCGCCGGACTGGATGGCTATTTAGATCGCCGGCTCTCACTCACATGTGTTCGTTCAAACTGCTTTGTGCCTTGATGCTAACCTGTCTTGAAGCTCACATGCTTGCAAGCATACCTCGCTGTCGGAACCACGCTGCGCTGATCCCTGTATCCCGCTACCGGATCATCCGCTCTTGCCGAACCTCTCCTCTGCTACATTGCTATTAGTGATAAGTACCCCACAGGGGAAACCTGTATAACCTTTATACTAAAGCTTACACTATCTAGCTCTGCATACTAAGGACTATTACTACATCTGCATTATCTAAGATTGCTAGCTCTTGAGCCTACTACCACCTGTTCTTGCACTGGGTTGATCTCTCTTGTATGTCCACCTGCTACTCTGTCATCTACTACCATACATGATTGCTAAACCTATCTGCATCCCATCTGCTACTATCTTACTTTCAAGAACATTTCCTTTCAAGTGTCTGTCATCTACCATCTCTACCCAACCTGTCTCTTCAGCCTATCATCACTGTGTTACTATATACATAAGTCACTCTAGGAAACATCTTATTGAGTGTGTGTATTTACTTGCTGAATTGAGATCATCCACACATGATGAGTCATTGAGAGTTGGGAATGGTGTCTCAGCGTTTCTCTACATGACTACTGAAGTGGAATATTTCTGCAGCTGAAAATCCACATCATACGTAAAACGCAGGAGCGTTACAATACTCAATTTGTGTTCTGGTAAGCAGCACAAATATTGATGGAGGATTTCACTTACTCACCTCTTTATTTTGCGCATCACCCTTTTTTTTATATATATATATCTATTCACTGGATATTTCTTCACACTGGTGTTATTAAAAATATTTTTTGAGTGTACCCATTATTGGGTTTTACACTATGGCGTTTTTTCTTTCTTTCTTCTTTTTTTTTTTTTTGGTTAATTTCATGACCCAACAACACACAACTATTGCGAGTCCAACCCGGATTTTCTACAATCAAGTTGTTAAAGTCTTGGTTTTGGATATTTCTTCAGGGGTGCCTTGGCAAAATGCCTAAAAATTGCCCAAAAGTTGTATTCAAGCTGGCGTGTGGATGAAGGCTGCCTTTTAACTTACACTAAGGGGTTGATTTACTATTTAGAACCAGTTTGCAAAAGGGTATTTGCTTTGGAGGAATAAATCACCTCTAATGTTGGGTGTCCTACTTGGATTTGTGGATGTTGCTGCATTATGTGAAACGATTAGAATAGCTTTTACATTTTAGAATGGGGTGCCTCGAGACTGTCCATCATTTTTAAAGGGTGCCTTGACTAAAAAAAGATTGAAAAACACTGTTCTAGCCTGCATGTTTGTTCAAGCAATGGCAGCCCCCCGAAATTCTATCCTGACAGGTGGTTTTAAAGCACAACTTCACTTTTTCAAACCTACCTCGCAAGCTTTCTCAATACATTTAGTTGTGCCATCCTGATTATTTGAAAAATGTTAAATTATATATTAAACGATTTACTCTGTACCACTGGAGGTGGCGATAAAAATGCTACTTTTGGAAAAGTACAAATGTGCATCTACTAAAGGGCCATATATTCTAGAGAAATAAAAAAATATACCTGGGGAGGAAAGTTTGAATATTTTACCTAACAATTTTGGTGCTTCATGTTCCTCTTTCTATGTCAGAACATTAGGAGGTATCATACAGGAGCAATACATTATATAAATAAAAATTCCAGGTATATCTTATACATAATTACATTGTTCCAGCTTGGACCAATGTAACTATTTATGTACCATACCTGGCCCATGTCCCTAGAAATCCTTGAAGTAGATACTGCTACTCCAGTGATCTCCACTTGCTTCTGGGTCCCATGATGAGCAGCTGTCCTGCTACATTCTGAACACACGATCAGAGCAGGCGCCATTCAGAGAATTCTTTGTATTTTCCGAATGAATGCAAAGTATTCTCTAAATGGACAGGGTGGAGGATGTGACATCACTGCCCTTCCTCTCCACCTCATCCAATCAGAGAATGCCTAAATACAAAGCATTCTCTGAACGGCACCCGTGTTGAGCAGATGACCTCCTGTGTTCACATCAGCCCTGCTCTTCCACATGTGACCTGAAAGTAAGTGGAGATCAATAATGATGTCTAATGCAGTAATTTCAAGCTTCCAGGGGCATAATCTAGGTATGCTATTTGCATAATTACATTGTTCTATGTAAAAAAAAAAGAAAAAATCATGCCTAGAATTCTTCCTTAACCACTTGCCTACTGGCCACTTTCACCCCCTTCCTGCCCAGGCCAATTTTTTTTATCATTTTTTTCACACAAATAAAACTTTTCATTGGTGGTGTTTAATCACCACTGGGTTTTTTATTTCTTGCTAAACAAGTTATAAAATACCAAAAAATTGTATTGTCTGTTATAAAATTTTGCAAACAGGTAATTTTTCTCCTTCACTGATGTATGCTGATAAGGCCGCACTGATAGGCACTGATGAGGTGGCACTGATAAGGCAACACGGATGAGGCAGCACTGATGAGGAGGCACTGATGAGGAGGCAATGATGAGGCTGCACTGATATGCGGCTATGGTGGGCACTGATAGATGGCACTGATGGGCCCTGATAGGCAGCACTGAAGGGCACTGATGGGCCCTGACAGGCAGCACTGTTAGTTGGCACTGATAGGCACTGATAGCTGGCACTAATGGGCACCGATAGCAGCACTGATGGGCACTGACGGGCTGCCCTGATGGGCACTGATGAGGCCACACTGATAGGCGGCACTGATGGGCACTGATAGGCAGCACTGATTAACCGCACTGATGAGCAGGCACTGATTGGCAGCACTGATAGGCACTAATGGGCAGCATTGAGGAGCCATTTAAAGCCCATTACATGCCTAAAACCACTAGTTGAGGTCTGCAAATATGTGCTCACTATGCAGAAAAACATATGCAGTAGATGCCTGTTTATAGCAGTCTGTGATCTTCAGTGATAATCATTTATATTCCACTCTAGTGCTTCTACAAAGAGGCAATGTAACTATCAGCTTTTGAAAGTTGATGTTTGCATAGCACCAGTCTTACTGGGTGTGCAGGAATAATCTTGGTAACCAAGGATGTTATAATAAAACTTTCTTTGAAGGCATGGCTGGTTCAAAGATGTTATGTTTTCTATAAAGCACTTCACTGTATATTGACTATATAATAATGGCGATTTTACCAGTAGCTTGCTTGGTAAAATGCAGCCTTTTACTGTGCAGGGCAGTGCAGTGCTGGCTCTGACAAAAGTGCAGTGTGATGTTTGTTTAAAGGAGAAGTTCAGGCACAACCTTACTAACGCTAAACCTGCTCTGTGCCACGTTCTAACCCTGTAAAGCAAAAATCACCGTACTTACCTATTCTGCAGCCGATACGATCTGGTCCCATGCTGAGCTGTTAGCGGCGGCTTCAGCGCGGAGACGGGTGCAGGAGAGGCACTCGATAACGGAAGCCTCATAATAAGTCTGCGGGTGACAACACTTCCCATTCATTTTACAGCCGTTGTTGGTCCTCTCCTGCACAGAGCTTCCACCGCTGGAGACCGGACCGGATCGGCTGCAGAAAAGGTAAGTACAGCGATTTTTGCTTTACAGGGTTAGATAGATTAGGGTTAGAATGTGGAAAGGAGCAGGTTTAGCCTTAGTTAGTTTTCGCCTGGACTTACATTTTAAAGGAGAAATCCAGGCACAATCTAACACTAAACCTGCTCTGTGCCACATTCGAAATCTAATCTATTTAACCCTGTAAAGAAAAAATCACCGTACTTACCTATTCTGCACCCAATCCGGTCCAGTCCCATGCTGAGCTGTCAGCAGTTGCTTCAGAGTGGATGCGGGGTGCTCTTTTTTTGGGGAGCTTAATGTGGCTTAACGTACAAAAAAGAGCTTAGATGTAAACCAATTTCCCCCAAACTTGGCACAATAGAAGAGACTATCAATTCCAACATATTCTGAAAAATTCAGATCATTTGGTAAATCACACCAAAAGTTATTCACATTAAGCTCTTTTTAGCAATCATAAAAACGCATAGCTTAATGTGAAAAGAGCTTAACGTACCAAAATGTGCCTAAACCTCAATCAATTGTCTTGAAACTTTGCACAGCCCAAGTTCTGCACTTCCCAAAGCTATCCTGGAGGTTTCATCGATTTTGGTCTCCCACACGGAAAACTGGGGACATTAAGCTCTTTTTTTGGGGAGCTTAATGTGGCTTAACGTACAAAAAAGAGCTTAGATGTGAACCAATTTCCCTCAAACTTGGCACAATAGAAGAGTCTATCAATTCCAACATATTCTGAAAATTTCAGATCATTTGGTAAATCACACCAAAAGTTATTCACATTAAGCTCTTTTTAGCAATCATAAAAACGCATAGCTTAATGTGAAAAGAGCTTAACATACCAAAATGTGCCTAAACCTCAACCAATTGTCTTGAAACTTTGCACAGCCCAAGTTCTGCACTTCCCAAAGCTATCCTGGAGGTTTCATCAATTTTGGTCTCCCACACGGAAAACTGGGGACATTAAGCTCTTTTTTTGGGGCGCTTAATGTGGCTTAACGTACAAAAAAGAGCTTAGATGTGAACCAATTTCCACCAAATGATCTGAAATTTTCAGAATATGTTGGAATTGATAGACTCTTCTATTGTGCCAAGTTTGGGGGAAATTGGTTCACATCTAAGCTCTTTTTTGTACGTTAAGCCACATTAAGCGCCCCAAAAAAAGAGCTTAATGTCCCCAGTTTTCCGTGTGGGAGACCAAAATCGATGAAACCTCCAGGATAGCTTTGGGAAGTGCAGAACTTGGGCTGTGCAAAGTTTCAAGACAATTGGTTGAGGTTTAGGCACATTTTGGTACGTTAAGCTCTTTTCACATTAAGCCATGCGTTTTTATGATTGCAAAATAGAGCTTAATGTGAATAACTTTTGGTGTGATTTACCAAATGATCTGAAATTTTCAGAATATGTTGGAATTGATAAACCCTTCTATTGTGCCAAGTTTGGGGGAAATTGGTTCACATCTAAGCTCTGTTTTGTACGTTAAGCCACATAAAGCTCCCCAAAAAAAGAGCTTAATGTCCCCAGTTTTCCGTGTGGGAGACCAAAATCGATGAAACCTCCAGGATAGCTTTGGGAAGTGCAGAACTTGGGCTGTGCAAAGTTTCCAGACAATTGGTTGAGGTTTAGGCACATTTTGGTACGTTAAGCTCTTTTCACATTAAGCCATGCGTTTTTATGATTGCTAAAAAGAGCTTAATGTGAATAACTTTTGGTGTGATTTACCAAATGATCTGAAATTTTCAGAATATGTTGGAATTGATAGACTCTTCTATTGTGCCAAGGTTGGGGGAAATTGGTTCACATCTAAGCTCTTTTTTGTACGTTAAGCCACATTAAGCGCCCCAAAAAAAGAGCTTAATGTCCCCAGTTTTCCACGTGGGAGACCAAAATCGATGAAACCTCCAGGATAGCTTTGGGAAGTGCAGAACTTGGGCAGTGCAAAGTTTCAAGACAATTGGTTGAGGTTTAGGCACATTTTGGTACGTTAAGCTCTTTTCACATTAAGCCATGCGTTTTTATGATTGCTAAAAACAGCTTAATGTGAATAACTTTTGGTGTGATTTACCAAATGATCTAAAATTTTCAGAATATGTTGGAATAGACAGACTCTTCTATTGTGCCAAGTTTGGGGGAAATTGGTTCACATCTAAGCTCTTTTTTGTACGTTAAGCCACATTAAGCGCCCCAAAAAAAGAGCTTAATGTCCCCAGTTTTTCACGTGGGAGACCAAAATCGATGAAACCTCCAGGATAGCTTTGGGAAGTGCAGAACTTGGGCTGTGCAAAGTTTCAAGACAATTGGTTGAGGTTTAGGCACATTTTGGTACGTTAAGCTCTTTTCACATTAAGCCATGCGTTTTTATGATTGCAAAATAGAGCTTAATGTGAATAACTTTTGGTGTGATTTACCAAATGATCTGAAATTTTCAGAATATGTTGGAATTGATAAACCCTTCTATTGTGCCAAGTTTGGGGGAAATTGGTTCACATCTAAGCTCTGTTTTGTACGTTAAGCCACATTAAGCTCCCCAAAAAAAGAGCTTAATGTCCCCAGTTTTCCGTGTGGGAGACCAAAATCGATGAAACCTCCAGGATAGCTTTGGGAAGTACAGAACTTGGGCTGTGCAAAGTTTCAAGAAAATTGGTTGAGGTTTAGGCACATTTTGGTACGTTAAGCTCTTTTCACATTAAGCCATGCGTTTTTATGATTGCTAAAAACAGCTTAATGTGAATAACTTTTGGTGTGATTTACCAAATGATCTGAAATTTTCAGAATATGTTGGAATAGACGGACTCTTCTATTGTGCCAAGTTTGGGGGAAATTGGTTCACATCTAAGCTCTGTTTTGTACGTTAAGCCACATTAAGCTCCCCAAAAAAAGAGCTTAATGTCCCCAGTTTTCCACGTGGGAGACCAAAATCGATGAAACCTCCAGGATAGCTTAGGGAAGTGCAGAACTTGGGCTGTGCAAAGTTTCAAGACAATTGGTTGAGGTTTAGGTACATTTTGGTACATTAAGCTCTTTTCACATTAAGCTAAGGACATTAAATGTTTTAGTATTGTACAAAAACAGCTTAATGTGAATAACTTTTGGTGTGATTTACCAAATGATCTGACATTTTCAGTATATGTTGGAATAGATAGACTCTTCTATTGTGCCAAGTTTGGGGGAAATTGGTTCACATCTAAGCTCTTTTTTGTACGTTAAGCCACATTAAGCTCCCCAAAAAAAGAGCTTAATGTCCCCAGTTTTCCACGTGGGAGACCAAAATCGATGAAACCTCCAGGATAGCTTTGGGAAGTGCAGAACTTGGGCTGTGCAAAGTTTCAGGACAATTGGTTGAGGTTAAGGCACATTTTGGTACATTAAGCTCTTTTTACATTAAGCCGTGGACATTAAACGTTTTAGTATTGTAAAAAAATAGCTTAATGTGAATAACTTTTGGTGTGATTTACCAAATGAGCTAAAATTTTCAGACTATCTTAGCATCAATAGAGTCTTCTATTGTGTGAAGTTTGGGGGAAATTGGTTAACATCTAAGCTCTTTTTTGTACATTAAGCCACATTAAGCTCCCCAAAAAACAAGCTTAATGTCCCTTGTTTGCCTCCTGGAAGACCAAACTACATGAAACTTCTAGGATATATTAGGAAAGTTAAAAACTTAGTCTGTGCAAAGTTTCAGGGCAATTGATTATGGTTTAGGCACTTTATTACACATTAAGCTACATTAAGCCATTTTCACATTAAATGTTTTAGTATGTCCTGGCAGCCGACAACAGAAGCCCCATGTTAGATCTGTGGGTGACATCACTTCCCAGGCATTTCACAGCTGTTGTTGGTCCTCTCCTGCACAGATGTTCCGCCGCTGGAGACCGGACCGGATTGGGTGCAGAATAGGTAAGTACAGAGATTTTTGCTTTACAGGGTTAGATAGATTAGGTTTACAATGCGGCATAGAGCAGGTTTAGCGTTAGTTAGGTTTAGCCTGGACTTATCCATTAACCACTTCCCGACCACCTGCAGCCTTTTTACTCTGGCAGGGTGGCTCTCCTGTGCAAACCGACTGATCTACGTCGGTCGCGCGGGGGAAGCTAGGAGGCGAGCGCACGCCACTGGCGGCGCGCTCCCGCCCCCACTCATCAGCGGGGAAGCCGATGCATGTGTCAGAAGGCTCCGATTGCCGCCTGACACCCGCGATCGCTCCCCGCTGAGAGAGAAGGACGGTCAGCTGTTGTGTACACAGCCAACCGTCCTTCTCCCTGAAATGATCACAGAGCTCATGTGATCCTTCTATATAGGATCACATGTCTCTATGATCATTTAACAAGCCACGCCCCCATACAGTTAGAATCACTCCCCTAGGCTCACATTTAACCCATTGATCACCGAGTGTCATTATTATAGTAACAGTGCATATTTTTAGCACTGATTACTGCAGTAATGTCACTGGTACCCCCAAAAGTGTCAAAAATGTCAGTCAGGGATCCGATCTGTCCGTCGCAATGTCGCAGTCCCCCAAAAAATCGCAGATCGCCGCCATTACTAGTAAAAAAAAAAAACAAAAAAACAATGAAAATGACATAAATCTTTCCCATAGTAAGTAGACGCAATAACTTTTGCACAAACCAATCAAAATAAGCTTATTGCAATTTTTTTTACCAAAAATATGTAGCAGAAAACAAATTGGCCTAAAATGTTAAAAAATTTAGATTTTTTTTTTTTTTTTTTGAGATTGTCATATAGCAGAATGTGAAAAATATTGTTTTTTTTTTTTTTTCAAAATTGTCGCTCTTTTTGTTTATAGCGCAAAAAATATAAAATTATAATAAAATTATATAAAATTGCACAGGTGATCAAATACCACCAAAAGAAAGCTCTATTTATGGGGAAAAAGGACCTACATTTTGTTTGGGTACAGCGTCGCACGGCCGCGCAATTTAACATTAACCGCTTGCCAACTGCTCACAGTATATTTACTGCGGCAGTCAGCCCCTCACAGGCAGAGTGACGTAGGTCTACGTCGCTCGCCTGTGAGGCTCTGGGGAGCGAGCGCGTGCCCGCGGAGGCGCGCTCCCGCTCCCGCGCGGTCACGGACCCCCCCCCGCGCGTGTGACCAGCGGACCCGATGTCCGCCGGTCACTCGGCGGTCGGCGGGGGAGAGGGAGAATGTCAGGCAGTTTGTGTAAACAAGCCACCTGTCATTCTCCTCGCTGTAAAAACACTGATCACATGGATCTACTATGTAGATCCGTTGATCAGTGTCCTTACAGCTCAAGCCACAGCCAATCACAGTAGAAAGCACGCCCCTAGGGACACACACAGCCCCTCCCTCCCAAATAAAGTTAACCCCTTCACTACCAGTGTATTTTTACAGTAACAGTGCATATATATAGCACTGATTACTGTAGAAATGTCACTGGTAACCCCAAAAGTGTCAAAAATGTCAGTCAAGGGTCCGATCTGTCCGCCCCAATGTCGCAGTACCGCAAAAAAAATTGCAGATCGCCGCCATTACACGTTAAAAAAAAAAACCACCAAAAATGACAAAAATCTTTCCCTTAGTTAGTAAACGCGATAACTTTTGCGCAAACCAATCAAAATACGCTTTTTGTGATTTTTTTTACCAAACATAGGTAGCATAAAACAAATTGGCCGAAAATTCTAAAAAATTTTGATTTTTACATTTTTTTTTTGGGAATTTCATATAAAAAAATGTGAAAAATATTGTTATTTTTGCAAAATGTACGCTCTTTTTTGTTTATAGCGCAAAAAGTAAAAATCGCACGGGTGATCAAATACCACCAAAAGAAAGCTCTGTTTGTGGGAAAAAAAGGACGCCAAATTAGTTTAGATACGGCGTCGCACGACCGCGCAATTGTCTGTTAAAGTCACGCAGTGCCGAATCGCTAAATACCCCCTGGTCGTTTAGCAGGAAAATCCTCCGGGGCTTAAGTGGTTAAATAACGCAGTGCCGAATCGCAAAATATGGCCTGGTCATTGAGGGGGCAAATCCTTCCAGTCTTAAAGTGGTTAAGCACAATGCAGCTGCTTGTTTTTTTTTTATTTTATTATTTATAGAGACTTTTTGATAGAGTGGAAGGTAAGTTAGAATCTGTGATAGGTTTGTATAGCCATCTATGTCCACAATGGGAATTTAATAATATTACTTTTAATGTGTCACTGGGACATAAAGTTGGAAGAATCCCTAGTGGACACAGGCACTTTTAAGAGTAGAGTAAACATTTTTTGGAACCCCAGTTAGGTTTTTGCTGCATTATTTGTGCAGCGGTTTGGCATGAAATGTTACACAGCCATGTGATTTGGTGAGTGCAAGCAGTTTTATTTTAGTACTGGTGGTTCTTCTGGTGATATCTCCTATCTGAAGACACAAGGTACATTGTTGTCTTAGCCATTAAAACCATACAGTTGACAAACATTGTGTGAGCTTTCATTTGCCAGATTAGAAGTGGAATACTGTGAAATCCTCCATATACAAACACCGTCATTGTTCTTTTGTGCAGCTCAGTCTTAAATATCCAGGTAAACTATTCTTATTTAAAATGTATCCTTAGTACTTTGCAATGGTTTGCATTTAGACGTGCACTCTTCCTTTCTGCTACTAGTAGACATTTAAAGTGGAAATAAAGTTATAGTATGGAAAATCTGCTGACAAAAGATCTAATAACAGAAGAGGCCCTAGCAATCTTAAATGTCCCCCCATGTGCCAGTGGTAATGTGATCTTAGATGCGCATGCGCAGTACAGACCAGAGTCATGGCCCCCAGTGTGTGCCATGATGATTATACTCCTGTGCACATGCATTGGTGTGACCTCACTCTGGCCCAGCTATTCAAGTGGATGGAGATACATATCCCAGAAGGAAGACCTAGTGAATATGGAAGCACCAGGGGATGAGGAGCCAAGACAGTGCAGCGTGGATGTTCCAATTGCAGGTAAATCTGTCATAATGTGTTACTATGCAGTGTATATTAGTACATTATTGCTTAAACCTGCAGAGGGACCATTTAATTATTTTCAAGAAAATACTTTACAACTGCTTTAGGCCCCTTTCACACTTGTGTGATTTGGCTGCAATTTTTTGCCGCAAAATTTGCAGCGATTTTGACTGGACTTGAAGCCATACCTGTGTAATCTTGAGATCTATGGACCTCAAAACGCATCAAAGTTGGACCAAAGTAGTGCAGGGACTACTTTGAAGTCGTTGTGACTTGAAGTTGTACAGAAATGAACGGTACTCATTGGAAATCATGGGGTACGATTGCAGTCCCAAGTCACAGGCCAAGTTGCACAAGTGTGAAAGGGGCCTTAGAAAATGTTCAAAATCTACCATTACTCTTTTCCTTTCAGACTTTGCACTGGTATTGGATTAGCTCCTTAGGACTGTGTTGAATGTAATGCAACAGTGGGCACACCTTTTTTATTAGGTTATATAGCTAGTTCAAATTTTACATATTGATAGAGTAATTCTTCCTCTTTAGTAAATCTTCTTCTTTTTCATTGCTGGTAGATTCCAAGCAGAGATTCCAAGCAGAGGCCATGTGCCGTCACAGTAAGGAGGGGTGCAGGCTGTTCGACATCCATAGAAGGCTACAGAACATTTACGAATATGATACCATTGACAAGAACAATGTGCGCAGATGGATGAAGTTCATCCTCGTAAACATGCTGTAGCCTTCAGTGGATGTTGGACAGCCTGCACCCCAGAACTCAAGGTGAAATGTTGCATCTGCTTGGAATTTGCTTGGAGTTCCGACCTCAAATACCTTTTTTAACTAAAAATACCCCTATAATACTAATCCATCGCCCTTTACAGAACGGCTATTCTCATACTTACCAGGTGTACAGTATTGGATTTTAATCAAAATCTTACTTTTAAAAACGCTGTCTGGGCGTGGCCATCTTGGATGTGGGCATCTGAAGCCGCAGTGTAATCTGCTGTGTCCTTCTTCCTGATTCCAGGGAGTGTTCTGGGAGTTCTTCCTGATTCCAGCCTCCTGGGAGTGATGACAAACAGCTCCCAGGATGCAATGCAAAGGCGGAAGTGATGTCGGTGGCCGTGGCCACAGAGGGGGGAGAAGGAGGAAGTACAATCAAAAATGCCCTGAAAATAAGATAAGGGACCCCCGAAAAAAAATGTAAAATGCCCAATTGTTGATCAGCATAGCGAGCTCTCCAGGAATCACTAAAGTTGCAAAATAGGGCGGAACTCCACTTTAATAAAAAAAACCTTATGCCCACTTTTGCATTACTTTCGGTCAATCCTCATATTTTGTGGTACACATCCTTGTATTGAGTCAAATGTTTTGTTGATATTCAATAACCTGTTCAGTAGACTTCCTTACATCCTGTTGTGTCACTAAGACCAGAAATGATGAGAAAGTTCCCAAAAAATCGAATATAAACAGCAACACAAGCCCAACAGATGAGCTAACCCTTCCCCCTCTATTCTTAACTAAAGAAAATCTTTTTGAATGTATATGCTGGTCATAATCTCACAACCAATTCCATCTCCCCAAGCCAATCTTATTTAACTGAAACAAATATCCTCATTATTCTGCATCGCACACATAGTAAGCTAAACATTTCCCATGAAAAAAAATTGTAAGACAATACAGAAAAATCTGTTTTTCTCATAGAAAAAAAATACTGCATGAACTTTGAATAAGGTCATCTTGGCTTGATGTGCAAAAATACTTTTTTAAATAATTTAATGGAACCGTTGATGTTTAAAAATATTAATCACGCTTTGCTTGAAAGCTTATAGACATATTTTACTTTCGATGAAATGGTCTGTAATAAATGGCTTTTATGATTAAAAGGTACGCGGCTTTAAAAAGTCGTACACTGAGCAAAAGACTCAAGTTTGATTTCATATATCCAGCAAATGAAATAAAAGCATGCTCTATCCGGCTAAGCTTTGGTGTATTATTAATAATGCTACCGAGCTCATTATATTCTAATTTAAAGGAAGAGATGCAGCATTGACACATGAGGAATGAGCTAAATTCAGAGCCCACAGCAAATTGTTTGAGTCCTGATCTAATTACGCAAGAACATTCATCTCCAGAAGCTTTTTAAATAGGACATGGTGGCTTTGGATATTGACATAAGTGTTTCAGAAAACAGTCTCAGGAAATTAAATTAGTTGATATGAATATGAGTATGGATACATACTGATACTGTCTATAATCAGACTTTGGACAATTAGTGAACCCCCAAATATGTAATTTCCTGAAAAATATTTAAAAAAATATATATATTTATGTTATTAGGTATATATGAGATATTATATATGAATATATACAGTATCTCACAAAACTGAGTACACCCCTCATATTTTTGTAAATATTTTATTATATATTTTCATGTGACAACACTGAAGAAATTACACTTTGCTACAATGTAAAGTAGTGGGTGTACAGCTTGTATAACAATGTAAGTTTGCTGTCCCCTCAAAATAACTCAACACACAGCCATTAATGTCTAAACCGCGGGCAACAAGAGTGCACCTTTACATGACAATGTCCCAAATGGGCCCAAAGTTTCAATATTTTGTGTGGCCACCATTATTTTCCAGCAGTGCCTTAACCCTCTTGGGCATGGAGTTCACCAGAGCTTCACATGTTTCCACTGGAATCCACTCCACTCCACTCCACTGGAATCCACATGACGACATCGCGGAGCTGGTGGATGTTAGAGACCTTGCGCTCCTCCACCTTCTGTTTGAGGATCCCCCACAGATGCTCAATAAGGTTTAGGTCTGAAGTCATGCTTGGCCAGTCCATAACCTTTACCATCAGCTACTTTAGCAAGGCAGTGGTCATCTTAGAGGTGTGTTTGGGGTCGTTATCATGTCGGAACACTGCCCTGCGGCCCAGTCTCTGAAGGGAGGGGATCATGCTCTGCGTCAGTATGTCACAGTACATGTTGGCATTCATGGTTCCCTCAATAAACTGTAGCTCCTCAGTGCTGGCAGCACTCATGCAACTCCAGACCATGATGCTCCCACCACCATGCTTGACTTTAGGTAATACCCACTTGTCTTTGTACTCCTCACCTGCTTGCTGCCACACACGCTTGACACCATCTGAATCAAATAAGTTTATCTTAGTCTCATCAGACCACAGGACATGGTTCCAGTAATCCATGTCCTTAGTCTGCTTGTCTTTAGCAAACTGTTTGCGGGCTTTCTTGTGCATCAACTTTAGACAAGGCTTCCTTCTTGGAGACAGCCATGCAGACCAATTTGATGCATTGTGCGGCGTATGGTCTGAGCGCTGACAGGCTGACCCCCCCCCACCCCTTTAACCTGTGCAGCAATGCTGGCAGCACTCATACATCTATTTCCCAAAAAAAACCTCTGGATATGACGCTGAGCACGTGCATTCAAACTTCTTTGGTCAACCATGGTGAGGTTGACCAAAGAAAATGGAACCTGTCCTGTTAAACTGCTGTATGGTCTTGGCCACCGTGCTGCAGCTCAGTTCAGGGTCTTGGCTAACTTCTTGTAGCCTAGGCCATCTTTATGTAAAGCAACAATTCTTTTTTCAGATCCTCAGATTGTTCTTTGCCACGAGGTGCCATGTTGAACTTCCAGTGAACAGTATGGAAGAGTGAGAGCGATAACATCAAATTTAACACACCTGCTCCCCATTCACACCTGAGACCTTGTAACACTCACGAGTCACATGACAGCGGAGAGGGAAAATAGCTAATTGGGCCCAATTTGGACATTTTCACTTAGGGGTGTACTCACATTTGTTGCCAGCAGTTTAAACATTAATGGCTGTGTGTTGAGTTATTTTGAGGGGACAGCAAATTTAAACTGTCATACAAGCAGTACACTCACTACTTTACATATTAGCAAAGTTTCATTTCTTCAGTGTTGTCACATGAAAAGATAAAAAATATTTGCAAAAATGTGAGGGGTGTTCTCACTTTTGTGAGATACTGTCTATATACAAAGAAATTAAGGGTCTATAATGTTTTATTATAGGTGTATTTTAAATGATAGAGACAGAATATCAACCAAAAATCAAGAAAAAAAAAACACATGATACAAATGTTATAAATGTAGTTGCTAGTACTTGGTGGAGAAACTTTTGTTGGCAAGACATTTCTTGTAGTTGATTACGAGGTTTGCACACATCTCAGGAGGGATTTTGGTCAATTTTTCTTTAGTGATCTTCTCTAAATCCTTAAGGTTTCTTGGCTGTCACATGGCAATTCGAAGTTTGAGCTCCCTCCATAAATTTTCTATAGGATTAAGGTCTGGAGGCTGACTAGGTTACTCTATGACCCTAATGTTCTTCTTGAGCCAATCCTTTGTTGCCTTTGTGTTATATTTTGGGTCATTGTCATGCTGGAAGACCCATCCATGACCTATTTTGGTGTTCTGGCTGAGGAAAGAAGGTTCTCATCCAAAATTTTACAAAACATGGCCCCATCCATTGCCCCCTCATTGCGGCAAAGATGGCCTGCACCTTTAGCAGAGAAACAGACCCAAAGCAATATGTCATGGTCATAGTCTGCATTTTTCGAGTTAATGCCAAAGAGCTAAATTTTGGTCTCATCTCCCAATTCTTCTCTGAATCATTTAGATGTTCATTGGCAAACTTCAGATGGACATGAACATGTGCATTCTTGAGGAATGGGACCTTGAGGGTGCTGCAGGATTTTATTCAATGGCGGTGTATTGTGATACCAATGGTTTGTTTGGTGACTGTGGTACCAACTGCCTTGAGATCATTCACAAGCTCCTCCCTTGTAGTTCTGGACTAATCCCTCACTTTTCTCATGATCCACTTTACCACATGAGGGGAAATCTTGCATGGTGCTCCAGACTAAGGGCGATTGAAGGTTATTTTGTATTTCTTCCATTTGTGAATAAACGCTCCAACAGTTGTCTCCTTCTCACAAAGCTTCTTGCTGATGGTCTTGTAGCCCATTCCAGTCTTGTGCAGGTCTACAATCTTGTCCCTGACTTCCTACGACAGCTCTTTGGCATGATGGTGAAATTTGAATGGAAGTATAAGATTCTGTGGACAGGAGTTGTCGTTTGGAGCACATTCTTAAATTGACAGGACTAATCTATGTACCACATGAGCACCACTGTATCCAGTCTATGAGAGCCGGAAATTATTGTTGGTTGGTAGGAGATCAAATACTTATTCACTGAACTGCAACTCAATTTATAACATTTGTATCATGTGTTTTTTCAGAATTTTTGGTTTATAATGTGGCTCTATCATTTAAAATACACCTATGATAACAATTATAGGCCCTTCATTTATTTTTGTAAGTGGACAAACTTACAAAATCTGCAGGGGATCAAATAATTATTTTCCCCACTGTATATATTGTAGCAGGGCTGTACCCTGCCAGGGTCCAGGTCTAGTGAACAGCCAGCACACAAATTAGTTAGCTTAGCTGTGTGCTGGGCTTTAGGTATCGACCTGACCAGGGTTTTGGTCTCCACCCCGGCAGACGTCTGGCCCAGGAGTCAGGAGGGCCCCACCAAGGAGAGAGGTGTGAGACAGTGCAGCACAAGGCTGCTGGCTGTATACACAGAGTAAAGGCCCGTACACACGTAGCGATTGTCGGCTGAACGATCGGCCGTCTTTTGTCCGGTGCTGTCCTGTCGGTTAAAAAGTGTTAAAGACTGCACACGAATTTTGTTGGCCAACAACAGCCGACTGCAGAAGTGATGTCATGTGATGGTTAACTTTCCGTGTGTTTTTTCTTCTCTGAGCATGCCCAGTCTTGCTCATCTGCTGTTTGTCGGCCAAATTCTGTACTGACTGAGGAACAATCGGCCGTTCTGGTGTTGGCCAACAAAAATTTTAAAGCCTGCACACCAGATTCTGTTCGGGCGAAAAGTCGCAGTCGGTTGTCGGAAGCATCGTACTAACAAGCCGACAATCGGCCGATCGAACGTTGGACGAATATTTACGGCCGACAATCACTACGTGTGTACAGGCCTTTAGTGAGCGACCAGTCTGTGGGAGACAGACCAAGGCCTAAAGGGTAAGGCCAGAGCAAGAGGGCTGCATGTACAAGCTGGAAGGGCTACATTTTGTTTATTTTGAAGCAAGATTGAAATGCTAAATACCCCATGCGAGGAAATCTCATGTGTCTCATGTGTAAAAATGGGCAAGCCCTAAACGAAAGCTCTACACTTGAACTGAGACCCTACTATATGTATGTATATATATATATATATATATATATATATATATATATATATATATATAGTTATATGGTGACAGTAATGAAATTTAAAATCAAATGTATTCTTATGTGTTTTTATATCTGATAATAAAACATTTTCATTGTCTCTGGCTGCTACTTGCAATTTCATTATTATGGTGGCATTATAATTAAATTAATGCTAATTGCTTAAATATGTCAATAATAAATTATATAAAAATATTTAGCCTGGAAATAATAATTTAATTTTAAATTAAAGACAAGGATTTGTTAAGTGGAAAAAATTATTGTGAAGTTTACATAAATAGGTAGAAGCCAAATAATTCAATAAAAAGGCCAGATTTGCTAAATAGAAAAACAACTAGGAAACATCAGTTTAAAAAATGTACAAAGTTAAAAAAATAGAATAAAATTGACTCCAAACCATAAGAGCCGGTTCACACTACCACGACCAGAAAGACGCCCCGTGACTTGAAGAGACTTGTTTAGAGACTTGGAAGAGACTTGGAAGAGACTTGGAAGAGACTTGTGCACTACTTTGAAGAGACAGGCGACTTTGTCTGTGGAGAATGCCTGGCTAATCTCTTTCTTCTTCCTGGAAAGTCTGATAACAAGTCGCTTCAATTAAGATAAGGAGGCGACTCCCATTGAAGTATATGGGACAGTCGGATCACAGGTCGCCTCAAAGTAGTACAGGACCCTTTTATGAAGTCGGAGTGACTTCAGTAGTGCCAATTAAGACGGCACTGATTGATTGACATTGCTTTTGTTATGTCAAGCGACCTGGGGCTACACAAGTCGCCTCACAAGTCGTGCTAGTGTGAATGGGCTCTGATTGTTTCACTGTTAAAAGATTTAGTTACAACTTGTCTCTTGACAATAACATGAATGAATTGTCCTAAATCATGATATATTGTAAAGTGCTGTGCAAACTGTTGGCGCTATATAAATCCTGTATAATATTATTAATTATAATTGTGCAGACTTGTGTTGCACACCATCAAAAGCGCAGGCTGAATCCCATATGTTCATCCAGAACTTTTTTTTTCATTTTGGATAGCACAGGGAAGGATTTGAACCACTGATTTTTGTACTTATCTGGGGATCCATTAGAGAGATTTAAAATGAAAACACCCTAACTAGGGACCGAGAAAGCATTGCCACTTTCCTCAAATAAAAATCCATATAAATATTTTTTTATTGATCCTAAAAAAACTTTATAAGTCACAAGAATTATACCTAACCCTAAAAAGAATTTAAAAACATCCCTTAGAATGTGACTTTACCTTTACAATGCCAGTTCAAAAGACAGATATACTGTAAATGTCATATATGCAAAATATTCCTTATTGGGGATCAATATTATCATCCTAATTGGGGTACCCAGGTCCCCTGAAGGCATAAGAACAACATCTACCATAAGTGGTTCAGTGTAACCTAAATAATACTAAGAAAAACAATATACAATACAGTATACAAGTGGTATAAAATTCAAATACACAAATGGCTCCCCAATAAGCCAACACAAAGAAAGCATGTATCAGATATCAGAGAAAAGGTGGATCACATCTATATCTGTCATTTATATGGCATTGTGGGGTGGGGTGGGGGGAGGGGGGGGGATTTCACTCTGGGAGATGTTTTTAAATATTTTTAGGAGTCAGGGATAATTTTTGTGACTCATACTGTGTTTTTATTTTGTAACAGTGAAGTAACACCATCTAGATTATTTGGGGAATTGAGTAGTGCAGCATTGCTTTCTTTTAGGATCTATCTGTCTATGTCCTAAAGTATTGAAGATTGTAAAAAATCAGGTATCTAGAGCAACAGTTGGAGTTTAGACGTGAGGAGCTGTAATAAACCAAATTCCCAAAGATCGCCTCAATTCTGTAACCCTGCGGAGTGAAAAACCTATAAAAGAAGAAAGAACAGAGCGCTTCCAAGGGTAACAATAAATGGTCATGCTGCTTCCTTTTAAGTCTTCCCATCAAGGATGAAAATGTACTGTTAACCTTAGTAGCGACCTTTTTTTTTTCCTTCTTTTATTTCAGCTTGAGTGTCGGGGTTTAGAGGTCAGTTTAAGTTAGGCAGTCTTTAGACACTGTTTTCCAGCTCCTAATAGTGCATAACAGTATGAAACACAGCACCATAGTTAAGAGTTTTATAAACTACAGGTTTCCTTCCTAACTCAGTAAGAAAGAAAGAAAGAAAGAAAGAAAGAAAGAAAGAAAGAAAGAAAGAAAGAAAGAAAGAAAGAAAGAAAGAAAGAAAGAAAGAAAGAAAGAAAGAAAGAAAGGAAGGAAGGAGAGAGGAAAGAAACGAAGGAGAGAAGAAAGAAATGAAGGAGAGAGGAAAGAAAGAAAGAAAGAAAGAAAGAAAGAAAGAAAGAAAGAAAGAAAGAAAGAAAGAAAGAAAGAAAGAAAGAAAGAAAGAAAGAAAGAAAGAAAGAAACGAAGGAGAGAGGAAAGAAAGATGGAAAGGAAGAAAGAAATGAAGGAGAGAGGAAAGACAGATGGGAAGAAAGAAAGAAAGAAAGAAAGAAAGAAAGAAAGAAAGAAAGAAAGAAAGAAAGAAAGAAAGAAAGAAAGAAAGAGAGAAAGAAAGAAAGAGAGAAAGAAAGAAAGAAAGAAAGAAAGAAAGAAAGAAAGAAAGAAAGAAAGAAAGAAAGAAAGAAAGAAAGAAAGAAAGAAAGAAAGAAAGAAAGAAAGAAAGAAAGAAAAGGATGTAAGGGAGTAGTTACAATAAATTAATGCACAACAAAACTTAAGCAATAAAATCATAGATAAGTTGTTTTGAACTTACAGCACCAAACCTTGCAGCTGTGTGTCTTCAACGTGTTCCTTCTCCTCCGATGAAATGGGTAAACAGCTATTAGGACTGATTGCTGCAAAGTTAAGTGACTATCTAACACAAATTTTGGTTGAGGAGGTAATTAATAGGCAATGAACTCATATTTTTCTGCTCATTTATTCCTAACATGAGCCATACAGGGATGTTACTGCGTGCCCCATACATAAAGCATTACCAATTGGCCATCCATTTATGCAGCGCTATGAATCATAAACGGCCCATGGGCACATTGTATTGTTATGTTTCATTCTGTGTATAAGGGGTCATGACTTTTCAGTCTAGATAAACACTAATGAACTAGAATTTCCATTGATGCGTTTGACTTTTGTATCATTAAAAGTGACATTTTGCTATAAACACAGCCCATGTCAAAAGAAAACAATATATACCTACTTACATGCGAGATATATATCTGGACACAATTTGCAACAATTTGAACATGCCAAATCCTCTCTGGGGATTTTGGCTTGTGAAGGCTGAATATTCGATATGGTCCCCAATTATGTAGACACCCCTCCAAATCACTGAGGTCCGATGTTTCCTAGTGAAGGATTATGTTTAGTGTTGAGCGAACACGGACTGTATTATTCGTGTTCGTACCGAATAATTGGATTTTTTGTACCCGAACACGGACACGGACACTTTACTGTATGTTCGGGTAAAAATCCGTGTTCGGTCGTTTTATTTCCGGGTTTTGCATGCTTTGGCGCTCTTTTCATGGCGGGCTTTCAACAGCCAATCAACAATCGTTTAACTGGTGTGCCTTAAGCCATCCCAGCCATGCCTGCAAATGTCTTAGTAGCTGTGATTGGCCGTCTGAAGCATGTGACCAAGTCTTTATAAGTTCGAGGCAGCCGCAGCGGCGTCATTATGCTGCTTATATCAGGGACAGAGCACACATCAACGTGCTGGCTGCTGATTAGGGAAAGATAGGCAGGAAAAAACCATTTGTGTCCGGATAGAATTGAGGGACAGGTCGGAGTGTTTAGGCAGGGCGAGTTGTAGGCATTTTAGGGATAGAGTCTGCTGAATTATAGGGTCAGTGTCTTCTACAAACTACAATCGATATTGCTGTGTGGGGGGTGGGGTGAATCTGCACTCAATCCTGATCTACGATCTCTTCTCAATCCTGTTAGGGACAGAGTCTGCTGAATTTTAGGGAAACTGTGTTCTACAAACTACAATCGATATTGCTGTGTGGTGTGGGATTGGAGATAGACAGGTGTCAGTGATCCACATCCATTTTTCTGTGTGTGAGCTGCAGTGAACACAATCTTTTTGGGCTGCAGTGAACACAATCTTTTTGGGCTGCAGTGAACACAATCTTTTTGGGCTGCAGTGAACACAATCTTTTTGGGCTGCAGTGAACACAATCTTTTTGGGGTGCAGTGAACAAAATCTTTTTGGGGTGCAGTGAACACAATCCTTTTTGGTGTGCAGTGAACACAATCTTTGTGGGGTGCAGTGAACAAAATCCTTTGTGGGGTGCAGTGAACACAATCTTTTTGGGGTGCAGTGAACAAAATCCTTTTTGGGGTGCAGTGAACAACATCCTTTTTGGGGTGCAGTGAACACAATCTTTTTGGGGTGCAGTGAACAAAATCCTTTGTGGGGTGCAGTGAACACAATCTTTTTGGGGTGCAGTGAACACAATCTTTTTGGGGTGGAGTGAACAACATCCTTTTTGGGGTGCAGTGAACAAAATCCTTTTTGGGGTGCAGTGAACAAAATCATTTTTGGGGTGCAGTGAACACAATCTTTTTGGGGTGCAGTGAACACAATCTTTGTGGGGTGCAGTGAACACAATCTTTTTGGGGTGGAGTGAACAACATCCTTTTTGGGGTGCAGTGAACAACATCCTTTTTGGGGTGCAGTGAACACAATCTTTTTGGGGTGCAGTGAACACAATCTTTGTGGGGTACAGTGAACAGAATCTTTGTGGGGTGCAGTGAACACAATCTTTGGGGGGTACAGTGAACACAATCTTTTTGGGGTGCAGTGAACACAATCTTTGTGGGGTGCAGTGAACACAATCTTTTTGGGGTGGAGTGAACAAAATCATTTTTGGGGTGCAGTGAACAACATCCTTTTTGGGGTGCAGTGATCAAAATCCTTTTTGGGGTGCAGTGAACACAATCTTTTTGGGGTGCAGTGAACAAAATCCTTTGTGGGGTGCAGTGAACACAATCTTTGTGGGGTGCAGTGAACACAATCTTTGGGGGGGTACAGTGAACACAATCTTTTTGGGGTGCAGTGAACACAATCTTTGTGGGGTACAGTGAACAGAATCTTTGTGGGGTGCAGTGAACACAATCTTTGGGGGGTACAGTGAACACAATCTTTTTGGGGTGCAGTGAACACAATCTTTGGGGGGTACAGTGAACACAATCTTTTTGGGGTGCAGTGAACACAATCTTTGTGGGGTGCAGTGAACACAATCTTTGGGGGGGTACAGTGAACACAATCTTTTTGGGGTGCAGTGAACAACATCCTTTTAGGGTGCAGTGAACACAATCTTTGTGGGGTGCAGTGAACAACATCCTTTTAGGGTGCAGTGAACACAATCTTTGTGGGGTACAGTGAACAGAATCTTTGTGGGGTGCAGTGAACACAATCTTTGGGGGGTAATTGGGGCCTAGTGTGGTTGTGTACGTGTGATATACATACACTTTTTTTGGATCATATTTTCTATTCCGCTATTTAATCAAAAACCTTTGGGGATCAGTTAAATTGGGGGATAGTCTGTGTTGGTACGTGTGAGAGAGATCCACCTTTCCAAGTTGTTGGGGTTCATCTCATACTTCTGAAGGTTTGAGGGTGCTGCCTGTTCCATACTCCCCCTACTCCTCATCTAGCCTTTTAGGGGTACAAACAATAGTAATTGGGGCCTAGTGTGGTTGTGTACGTGTGATATACATACACTTTTTTTGGATCATATTTTCTATTCCGCTATTTAATCAAAAACCTTTGGGGATCAGTTAAATTGGGGGATAGTCTGTGTTGGTACGTGTGAGAGAGATCCACCTTTCCAAGTTGTTGGGGTTCATCTCATACTTCTGAAGGTTTGAGGGTGCTGCCTGTTCCATACTCCCCCTACTCCTCATCTAGCCTTTTAGGGGTACAAACAATAGTAATTGGGGCCTAGTGTGGTTGTGTACGTGTGATATACATACACTTTTTTTGGATCATATTTTCTATTCCGCTATTTAATCAAAAACCTTTGGGGATCAGTTAAATTGGGGGATAGTCTGTGTTGGTACGTGTGAGAGAGATCCACCTTTCCAAGTTGTTGGGGTTCATCTCATACTTCTGAAGGTTTGAGGGTGCTGCCTGTTCCATACTCCCCCTACTCCTCATCTAGCCTTTTAGGGGTACAAACAATAGTAATTGGGGCCTAGTGTGGTTGTGTACGTGTGATATACATACACTTTTTTTGGATCATATTTTCTATTCCGCTATTTAATCAAAAACCTTTGGGGATCAGTTAAATTGGGGGATAGTCTGTGTTGGTACGTGTGAGAGAGATCCACCTTTCCAAGTTTTTGGGGTTCATCTCATACTTCTGAAGATTTGAGGGTGCTGCCTGTTCCATACCCCCCCTACTCCTCATCTAGCCTTTTAGGGGTACAAACAATAGTAATTGGGGCCTAGTGTGGTTGTGTACGTGTGATATACATACACTTTTTTTGGATCATATTTTCTATTCCGCTATTTAATCAAAAACCTTTGGGGATCAGTTAAATTGGGGGATAGTCTGTGTTGGTACGTGTGAGAGAGATCCACCTTTCCAAGTTGTTGGGGTTCATCTCATACTTCTGAAGGTTTGAGGGTGCTGCCTGTTCCATACCCCCCCTACTCCTCATCTAGCCTTTTAGGGGTACAAACAATAGTAATTGGGGCCTAGTGTGGTTGTGTACGTGTGATATACATACACTTTTTTTGGATCATATTTTCTATTCCGCTATTTAATCAAAAACCTTTGGGGATCAGTTAAATTGGGGGATAGTCTGTGTTGGTACGTGTGAGAGAGATCCACCTTTCCAAGTTTTTGGGGTTCATCTCATACTTCTGAAGATTTGAGGGTGCTGCCTGTTCCATACCCCCCCTACTCCTCATCTAGCCTTTTAGGGGTACAAACAATAGTAATTGGGGCCTAGTGTGGTTGTGTACGTGTGATATACATACACTTTTTTTGGATCATATTTTCTATTCCGCTATTTAATCAAAAACCTTTGGGGATCAGTTAAATTGGGGGATAGTCTGTGTTGGTACGTGTGAGAGAGATCCACCTTTCCAAGTTTTTGGGTTCATCTCATACTTCTGAAGATTTGAGGGTGCTGCCTGTTCCATACCCCCCCTACTCCTCATCTAGCCTTTTAGGGGTACAAACAATAGTAATTGGGGCCTAGTGTGGTTGTGTACGTGTGATATACATACACTTTTTTTGGATCATATTTTCTATTCCGCTATTTAATCAAAAACCTTTGGGGATCAGTTAAATTGGGGGATAGTCTGTGTTGGTACGTGTGAGAGAGATCCACCTTTCCAAGTTGTTGGGGTTCATCTCATACTTCTGAAGGTTTGAGGGTGCTGCCTGTTCCATACTCCCCCTACTCCTCATCTAGCCTTTTAGGGGTACAAACAATAGTAATTGGGGCCTAGTGTGGTTGTGTACGTGTGATATACATACACTTTTTTTGGATCATATTTTCTATTCCGCTATTTAATCAAAAACCTTTGGGGATCAGTTAAATTGGGGGATAGTCTGTGTTGGTACGTGTGAGAGAGATCCACCTTTCCAAGTTGTTGGGGTTCATCTCATACTTCTGAAGGTTTGAGGGTGCTGCCTGTTCCATACTCCCCCTACTCCTCATCTAGCCTTTTAGGGGTACAAACAATAGTAATTGGGGCCTAGTGTGGTTGTGTACGTGTGATATACATACACTTTTTTTGGATCATATTTTCTATTCCGCTATTCAATAAAAACCTTTCTAGGGCAAGATCTTAAATTACAGAAATATGAGGAGACCGTCAAATAAGGGCCGTGGCCTGGGTCGTGGTGCTGCTGGTAGAGCTCCTGTTGCAAGGAGAGGACGTGGTCGATCTGTGCCAGCTACACGCACAAGTGAAACACCTTCCTCAAGTGTGAGTAGGCGACAGAACCTGCATCAGTATTTGGTAGGGCATCAAACGCCCCTAGAAGTGATGAGGCCAGAACAAGTTGAGGCGATAGTAGATTGGTTTGCTGCTGACAGTGCCTCCAGTTCCTTCACATTGTCTCCCACCCAGTCTACTGCAGAAAGGTCAGAGTTGGCACCTGCAGCCAATGTCCAACCGTCTTTCACCTCACCCCCTTGCAAATCAGGCCAGCAGTCTGAGCCCCAAGCCATACAGCAGTCTCTTATTCTTTTTGAGGACTCTGTCAGCAGGGTTTCCCAGGGCCATCCACCTAGCCCTGCCCCAGAAGTGGAAGAGATTGAGTGCAGCGATGCCCAACCACTTATTTCTCAAGATGAGTACATGCAAGGATCATCGCAGCACGTCTCCGATGATGACGAAACGCAGGTGCCAACTGCTGCGGCGTTCAGCATTGTGGAGACCGACAAGGAGGGCAGGGGTGAAGACTGGGTGGAAGATGATGTGGAGGACGATGAGGTCCTCGACCCCACATGGAATGAACGTCATGCAGGTGACCTGAGTAGTTTGGAGGAAGAGGCGGTGGTCGCACAGAGCCACCAGCACAGCAGAAGAGGGAGCAGGGTGCAGAAGCGGAGCGGCCGTGCCCTAGACACTACGCCCGCTACTGCCCAACGCAGCAAGGGAACGAGCGCACCAAAGTCAGCTCAAAGGAGTTCTCTAGCGTGGAAGTTCTTTAGAAAATGTGCTGATGACAGGACACGAGTGGTTTGCACCCTGTGCAATCAGAGCTTGAAGCGAGGCATAAACCTTCTCAACCTGAGCACAACCTGCATGATCAGGCATCTAAGTGCAAAGCACGAGCTGCAGTGGAGTACACACCTTCAAAACCAAGAAACGTCTCTGGCTCATCCTGCTTCCTCTTCTGCTGCAGTCTCGGCCGCTCCAGCCACATCTGTAGTGATACCGGCACCTGCCACCCCGCAAACAGACGATCTGTCAGCAACACCACCACCTGGGTCACCAACAACCATCTCCACAATGTCCCGTGGAAGCGTTCAGCTTTCCATCTCCCAAACACTTGAGAGGAAGAGGAAGTACCCCCCTACCCACCCGCGATCCCTGGCCCTGAATGCCAGCATTTCAAAATTATTGGCCTTTGAAATGCTGTCATTCCGTCTGGTGGAGACGCACAGTTTTAAAAACCTTATGTCGGTGGCTGTCCCACAGTACGTCGTGCCCAGCCGCCACTACTTTTCCAGGCAAGCCATCCCTTCCCTGCACAACCAAGTGGGGGAAAATATCAGGTGTGCACTGCGCAACGCCATCTGTGCCAAGGTCCACCTAACTACGGATACGTGGACCAGTAAGCACGGTCAGGGGCGTTATATCTCCCTAACGGCACACTGGGTAAATGCAGTGGCGGATGGGCCTGAGGCGGATAGCAATTTGGCGCATGTCCTTCCACCACCGAGGATTGCAGGGCGCTTCAGTTTGCCTCCTGTTCCTAACTCCTCCTACTCCGCTTCCTCATCCTCTACCGCCTCCTCATCCGGACAGCGTAACACCTTCACCACCAACTTCAGCACGGCCAGGGGTAAACGACAGCAGGCAGTTTTACAACTTGCCTGTTTGGGGGACAAACCACACACCGCGCAGGAGTTGTGGAGGAGCATGGAACAGCAGACAAATGAGTGGTTGCTGCCAGCGAGCCTCAAGCCCGGCCTGGTGGTGTGCGATAACGGGCGAAATCTCATAGCAGCTCTGGGCCTAGCCGGTTTGACGCACATCCCTTGCCTGGCGCATGTGCTGAATTTGGTGGTGCAGAGGTTCCTTAAAAACTACCCCGATATGTCAGAGCTGCTGCAGAAAGTGCGGGCCGTTTGTGCGCACTTTCGGCGTTCTCACCCTGCTGCTGCTCGCCTGGCAGCGCTGCAGCGTAACTTCGGCCTTCCCGCTCACCGCCTCATATGTGACGTGCCCACAAGGTGGAACTCCACCTTGCACATGCTGGAAAGACTGTGCGAGCAGCAGCAGGCCATAGTGGAGTTTCAGCTGCAGCACGCACGCGTGAGTCGCTCTGCGGAACAGCACCACTTCACCACCAATAACTGGGCCTCCATGCGAGACCTGTGTGCCTTGTTGCGCTGTTTTGAGTACTCCACCAACATGGCCAGTGGCAATGACGCCGTTCTCAGCTTAACTATCCCACTTCTATGCCTCCTTGAAAAAACAATTCGGGCGATGATGGAAGAGGATGTGGCACAGGATGAGGAGGAGGAGGAGGATGAAGAGGTAACATTTCCAAGGCTTTCAGGGCAGTCATTCGCAAGGGGCTCCGAGGGTGGGTTCCTGCACACGCAAACGCCAGGGACGCAATTGTCCAGCAGGGGCACAGTTCTGGAGGATGAGGAGGATGAGGAGGAGGAGGAGCTGGAGGAGGAGATGGAACCATGTTCACAGCAGGGTGGCACCCAGGCCAGCTCATGGCCATCACTGGTGCGTGGCTGGGGGGATACAGAGGACACGGACGATACACCTCCCACAGAGGACAGCCTTTCGTCGCCTCTGGGCAGCCTGGCACACATGAGCGATTACATGCTGCAGTGTCTCCACAACGACCGCCGAGTTGCCCACATTCTAACTTGTGCTGATTACTGGGTGGCCACGCTGCTGGATCCCCGTTACAAGGACAACGTACCGTCCTTAATTCACTCACTGGAGCGCGATCGCAAGATGCGCGAGTACAAGCGCACGCTGGTAGACGCCATGCTGCTGGCATTCCCATCTGACAGCGAGGCCACAGTGGAAGCACAAGGCAGAGGAGGAGGAGGTCGCCAACGCAACCAGGGCACCGCCAGCACCTCAGAAGGCAGGGTTAGCATGGCCGAAATGTGGAAAAGCTTTGTCAGCACGCCACAACAAACAGCAGCACCAGCAGCTCAGATGGAACGTCTTAGCAGGAGGCAGCATTTTACCAACATGGTGGAGCAGTATGTGTGCACACGCCTACATGTAGTGAATGACGGGTCTGCCCCCTTCAACTTCTGGGTCTCCAAATTGGGCACATGGCCTGAGCTTGCCCTTTACGCCTTGGAGGTGCTGGCGTGCCCTGCAGCCAGTGTATTATCTGAACGGGTATTTAGCACGGCTGGGGGCGTTATAACAGACAAGCGCAGCCGCCTGTCCAGAGACAATGTGGACAAGCTCACGTTCATTAAAATGAACCAGGCATGGATCCCACGGGACTTTTCCGTACCTTATGCAGAATAGCAATGGATACCGACCTTACCCACCCATTGTTCCATTTTTGCTCTTTCTCACTCTTTTGGGGTGTACCCTCATTTAAAATTTTTGAAAAGAAGCAGTGTTGGCTACCTCGTCCTCCTCCTCAGGGCCAGATTAATGTAGGGGCTATTGGAGCTGCAGCTCCAGGCCCCTACCTTTTATATAGGCCCCGGGTTGGCCATATTCACTGTTACCGCTCTTCTGTCACTTGTAAACACAGAAGTCTGGCTTCTATGCTCGCTTCCCCAGGCAGCACCCTCAGAACCTCCCCACACAGCGTGAAGGCCGGACAAGGAGGGACAGTTGGCGATGCATGGATGTGTTTATGGGCTTCAGAGACAGCATCCCATGTTGAATTAGGCATGCATGGCTGCACCCTTCCTCCTCTGGGTGCATGGCAAGGCACGGCCCTTAAGGCCCTTCAAAATCCTCAGCACCAAGCCCATGATGCTGTTAATCCGGCCCTGGTCCTCCTCCACCGCCGCTTCCACCTACACCGCCCATAGGTGTGCGCAGCCTATTGCATTAAGGTGTGCACCCCAAAGTTGAAATACACATGCATGTGTTTGCCAGCAGGGAGAGTAATGTATCGGGGCCATGTACCTGTAGGCAAGGAGAAATAGAGCAGAGCAGGTCCCAGGGAGATCTTTCCCATCTCCTCACTGGCAATGCTATGTGCCCTAGGTGATTAGGGTGTGCCCAGGCACACCCAGCACACCCTGTGCGCACGCCTATGTCACCGCCACATCCACCACCACCTCAACCTCCCTCCTACTCCATATGGGCCTCGTCCTTCAGAGATGAAGAAGAACATTGTTTTATTTTTCTGTTTTTTTTTGTTGTTTTAAGTTATTTCCCTATCCACATTTGTTTGCAGAGCACTTGCCATGCTCTTAATTACGTTTTGCTGCCATTTGCAGCACTCTAGCCCTTTCCTTTGGTGTTTTAGAGCCATTTTAGTGCCTTAAAGTTCGGGTCCCCATTGACTTCAATGGGGTTCGGTGTCCGGGAAAAGTTCGGTAAAAGTCCGGGACACGGACCCGGACTTTTTTTTAAAGTTCGGCCGAACCCGTCGAACACGGACATCTAGGTGTCCGCTCAACCCTAATTATGTTAATGCTACAGGTTTTTCAGACAATTCCAACCATTTGGTAACAGTTTGGTGAAGGCCATTTTATTTTCTAGAATGACGGTGCCCCTGTGCGCAATGTTAGCTCCATAAACACGTGGTTTGATGAGTTTGGTGTGAAAGATCTAGAGTGGCCTGTATTGAGCACTGGCCTCAACCCAACTGAGCACCTTTAGATGAATTTCAATGCAAATTATGAGCCTGGCCTTCTCACTGGACATAATTGGCTGATCTTACAAATGTCTTGGCTAAATTGGCACAGACTTTTACAGCCACTTTACGAAATTTTGTGAAAAGTCTTCCAGAAAAGTACAGGCAATTATAGCCAGAATAGAAGGAGCAACTCCAAGTAATGTCAATGGTTTTGGAATGGAATGTCTGAGTTATAAATGTGTGATGTTTAGAAGTCCACAAGTGTTTGTCCATAAAGTGTGGAAATGAACCTTCCTATCTGCATCTCCTGCCAAAACAAATAGATTGCTCTATAGGTATTATACCTAGCAGGTTCCCCAAATGCATCTGTCACATGAGCATGCAAACACAGGTCTGCTCAAAGTCTAATGCCTCGTACACACGCGTCGAAAATTGGCAGGGAATTTTCGGCCAACGTCTGATCTGCCGATTTTCGGCTTGTTAGTATGATGCTTCCGACAACCGACTCCGACTTTTAGGCCGAACAAAATCTGGTGTGCATGCTATAAAAGTTTTGTTGGTCGTCAACACAACGGCTGATTTTCGGTCAGTCAGTACAGATTTCGGCAGACAAAAATCTGATGAGCAAGACTGGGCATGCTCAGAGAAGAAAAAACACACAGAAAGTAAACCATCACATGACATCACTTCTGAAGTAGATTTTTGTTGGCTGAGAAAATTCGTGTGCAGTCTAGGCACATTCCAACTAACACAACACCACTCTGGACAAAAGTCGGATGATCGGTCGGCCGATAATCATTGCGTGTGTAAGGGGCTTTAGGCTACTCTCACACTGCTCTGTATGAAAAACGCAACTGTGTTGTGTTGTCACCATATTACTTCCCAATGTTCTAATACAATTTCTGTGTGGTTTCCAGTGCAATTTTAGAATTTCTCAAGCCAGGGATCACAGAATTGTCCTTTTTAAACCTCACCTCTCTTCCCTGGTTGTCCTTGCTCCCTAAGGCTAGGTTCAAACTGAAGCAGCTTTCATCCTCAATTCAATCATTCGATCATTTGTTCGATCGATCAACCCTTTCCTTTGATTGAAAGATCGACCCTTCCTTCGATGAAACGATTGAACTATCTCTTAGATTGAAAGCTCTAACGAGCAGGGTCCTCTGATTACTACTGTATTAAAGTGTATTGTATTTGTACTGTCTACCCTTAAGTTGTAAAGCGCTGAGTAAACTGTCAGCGCTATATAAATACTATATAATAATAATAATAATAACTATCGAAGTAAGGACCGATCACTGAAAGGAAGGATCGATCAATCGAAAGAACAGCCAATCGATTGAAGGAAGGATCAATCACTCAATTGAAGGAAGGGTCGATTGATCTAAGCTAGGCTCCAAAGTCATAGCTGTATCAAAATTGTTGGATGAAGGATGACCAGGGAGGAGAGGTTAGGGTTAAAAAAAAAAAAAAAAGACTGAATCCATCAAAGTCACATGATAGGAATGCTTCTTATCTATGCTGATGTGACTTCTGTGAGATAACATAGAAGTCTATGGGGCTGAAATTGCACTGAAGTCCACCAGGAACCTTTTCCAATATCCACTCTGAGTTGAACAGAAGGGCATCATTGACTATAATGTGATTTCCCTTGTCATGCGATTCTGTGAAGCTGGGCCTGAAAACTTCCCACAGGTGCGTTTTCCATGCATTTTTAATGTGGTTTTTTCCATTCATTTAAATGGAAAAGGGATCAGTGTGAAAGCAGCCCAACTCCAGCCATTATGTCATATTTTGGAAAGAAAGATTTTAAATCTCTATCAATTTTTTTTTTTTTCAGAATCCTGCAATTTCTCCTGCTGTGCATGGACATTGCCATCTGCAGACCACTGATGTGTTGGTGTGATAGTGCTGAAGTGAGAATTGGTTCTGATGGACATACTGTACACTGGAGTGTTTTTTTCTTCATGGGAGATCTGTGTTGGGAAGTATAGTTTATGTTTATCTCCTTCTGATTCTAGGCTGCTACCTCTCTGATCATGACAAAAGGATCACTCAGTATACTTTTGGATGTGTACTGAGGAGAACCTAGCACAAAAGTACATATCACCTAAAGTCAGAGGCGTAACTAGAATCTTCAGGGCCCCGATGCAAGAAACCATGAAGGGCCCCCCAGACCCCTGGCCGGGGCCCTTCCCTTCAAGCCCGGGGCTCTTCCCACTGATCCTGGGGCTCTTTACTCTCGTTGCATGGCCCCGCAGCAGGATCCTTTCACAAGTTCTGCAGTGGGCCCCCTTCCTGCAATCTTGGGGCCTCCCCACAGTGGTGCAATGCCAGTGCCCGGTCGCAAGTGTGACCTTTGAGATCCTGGAAGTTCACCCACTGGTTTGCTACCGGGCCCCCTGGAGCATGGGGCCCGGTAGCGATTGCAACCCCTGCAACCCCTGTAGTTACGCCCCTGGCCACCCGACACACCCCAATCACAGCAGCCCTTTACCATGTGATCAGCTGATTACATGTAAACAGACTTGCCATTTATCGGCAGCCCTTTCCTCCCTCGCTGTGTCTGTCTGAGGAAAGGAAAGCCATTAAACAGCAAGAATGTCAGTGCATTGTTTACACTGATAATTGGTGCCCTGATCATCAGTGCCCATCAGTGCAGCCTATCAGTGCCACCTATTAGCGCTCATCAACGCCGCCGATTAGTGCCCATCAACGCCACCTATCAGTGCTGCCTCTCTGTGCTCATCAATGCTGCCTGTCAGTGTTTATCAATGCCGCCTATCAGTGCCCATCAGTGCCACCTATCAGTGCTCATCAATGCCGCCTATCAGTGTCCATCAGTGCTGCCTATCAGTGCTCAATTCCCATCAGTGCCACCTATTAGTGTTCATCAATGTCGCCTATCAGTGCTCATCAATGCCCATCAGTGGCGCCTATCAATGTTCATCAATGCCGCCTATCATTGCTCATTAATGCCGCCTATCATTGCTCATCAATGCCGCCTATCAGCGCCCACCAGTGCCACCTATCTGTGCTCATCAATGCCGCCTATCAATGTCACATATCAGTATTGCCTATCAGTGCTCAATGCCCATTAGTGCCACCTATCAGTGCTCATCAATGACACCTATCAGTGCTCATCAATGCCCATCAGTGCAGCATATCAGTGATCATCAATCCCAGCTATCAGTGCCCATTAGTGCCTCCTATCCCCCCTGTTGATCAGGGACACCTATCAGTGCTCATCGATGCAGCCTGCCTCCTCAGCAGGGCTCCGAGCTGAGAGTGTCTCTCTAATATAGCTCAGAGCCCACATTGACAGTTCCCCTCCCTCGTTAGGATGGGAGAGGAGACAGCAGATCTGCTCCTTCTCCCCCCACCTCTCATCTCCTGTGTGCACTTCATGAAGTGTGAAACTAATGAGCTCACAGTGCTCACAGTGCACACAGGAGGAGAGAGTGCCGGCTCTGAGCTATATGAGAGAAATGCTCTCAGCTCAGAGCCCTGTGACTAGCAACCCTGCTGGGGACCCCCAACAGCAGCAGAATGCCAGGGCCTGGTCACAATTGCGACTGTTGCAACCCTGGTAGTTCCACTACTGCTTAAAGTGTTACTAAACCAACAACAGTAAAATTAGTCTGTATATGCAGTAAACATGCTTGTTATACTCACTGTGGGACTTAAGGGGTTAGTCCTTTGTGTATTGTAAAAAGTCTGTTTGATCCTGTCTTCTCTGATCCTCCTTTTCTTTTACTGTCTTCAATACATCTGCTGATAATACAGAGCCTTGGGGGCACTCTGCACATGCTCAATTGGTGTATATTGCTACAGAGTTTTTTTTTTTTTTTTCTTGGGAGGGTGCATGTGATCTGCACAGGGCCAATCAGCACTGCCAAGACAGAGGGCCAGTGGTCATGCAGCCTCATAGGACAGTCTGAGGAGAATGAAAACTCCTCCTACAAGATTTAACTAGACGCTGATAGAAGTCACAAGACTGCTATATACTGCTGATGAGAAAAGGTATTTAGCAGTTTATATTTTGTTAAAATAATTGCATTTCCATGTTCTGTGTACTGTGGGAGAACAGATTTAGTGAATGCAGGCTCCCGGGTTTAGTAACACTTTAAAGGTCTTTTTGAAACATTAATTTGTTAAGAGCATCAAATACAGCAATGCATTGGGGGGAGGGGAAGTATACTAGGAACTTCTTGGTATACACATCCAAGAGGTTATCCTTGAACTTTACCCTTCTTCAGGGTTTGAGAAGTAGATGTTATTAGAATTATGACCCTCAGCTTCTTTAGCAAGGCAGTGGTTGTCTTGGAGGTGTGTTTGAGCCGCAGGGCAGTATTCCAACATGATAACGACCCCAGTCTCTGAAGGGAGGGAGATCATGCTCTGCTTCAGTATGTCACAATGAACTGTAGCTCCCCAGTGACGTCAGCACTCATGCAGCCCCAGACTATGACACCCCCACCACCATGCTTGATAGTAGGCAAGACAAACTTGGCTTCGTATTCCTCACCTGGTTGCCGCCACACACGCTTGACACCATCTGAGCCAAATAGGTTTATCTTGATCTCGACAGACCACAGGACATGGTTCCAGTAATCCATATCCTTAGTCTGCTTGTCTTCAGCAAACTGTTTACAGGCTTTCTTGTGCATCAACTTTAGAAGAGGCTTCCTTCTGGGACGACAGCCATGCAAACCAATTTGATGCAGTGTGCTGCGTATGGTCTGATCACTGACAGGCTGACCCCCCACCCCTTCAACCTCTGCAGCAATGCTGGCAGCACTGATACATCTATTTTCCAAAGACAACCTCTAGATATGACGCTGAGCACGTGCACCCAACTTCTTTGGTCAACCATTGCGAGGCCTGTTCTGAGTGGAACCTGTCCTGTTAAACCACTGTATGGTCTTGGCAACCCTGCTGCAGCTCAGTTTCAGGGTCTTGGCAATCTTCTTATAGCCTAGGCCATCTTTATGTAGAGCAACAAGTCTATTTTTCAGATCCTCAGAGAGTTCTTTACCATTAGGTGCCATGTTGCAGTTCCAGTGACCAGTATGAGAGAGTAAGTGCCGGTTCACACTGTTCCAACTTGGACCGCGATTTGTCAGCCTGACAAGTCGCGGTCCGTCGCACTCCCATTGTTCGGTACAGGAACCGTTCCAATAGGAGCGACACAAGTCGCTCCGACTTAGAAAAAGGGTCCTGTACTACTTTGGGGCGACCTGGAGCGACTTGCATAGACATTCATTTTATGAAGTCCGTGCAAGTCGCGCCGAAGTCGCGGTGCACGCGACTTCACAGGTCGTCCCCGAAGTCGTGCCGCTGCAGTGTGAACCGGCACTGAGAGCGATAACACCAAATTTAACACACTTACTCCCCATTCACACCTGAGACCTTGTAACACTAACGAGTCACATGACACCGAGGAGGAAAAATGGCTAATGGGGCCCAATTTGGACATTTTCACTTAGGGGTGTACTCACTTCTGTTGCCAGCGGTTTAGACAATAAGGGCTGTGCGTTGTGTTATTTTGAGGGGCAGCAAATGTACACTGTTATACAAGCTGTACACTCACTACTTTACATTATAGCAAAGTGTCATTTCTTCAGTGTTGTCACATGAAAAGGTATAATAAAATATTTACAAAAATGTGAGGGGTGTACTCACTTTTGGGAGATACTGTATATAACACGGCACAGTTTAAGACCAGTGGACTGCTGTGTCTCCATTGAGTCAGCCCCAATTTTTTATTTTAACTTATAACACATGAAATCTAGGCAAGGGTTTTTTTTTTTTTTTTTTTTTTTCGGTTATATGCATGCATGTGGATATGCATTACCTTGTATGTGCATTAGCAGTTATACTGACTTGGATTATTTCGATTTCCAGATCATATTGGTGGCATACTATGGCGATGAACAATCACATGTACATTTATCGTTTATTAACTAATTATGTAGCAGGCTCCCTGGAAAGGATCATTATTTTGTTATAGTTTTTTTAATGTGTGTAATAAACTATCTGCTTTTATGTCGCATTGGCTTGTGAGATTTAATGGCCAATCACAAATGCTTTTGTGAGGTCTACAATGGTTTACTTGGATATTTTTGCTTGAGCTGAGCCATATTAAGCAGTTTTTGGGGGGGTCTCATTCAAATATTAAGATTTTTTTTTGTCTTTAACTCTAAAAAAGCATTTTTATTAACCACTTAAGCCCCGGAAGATTTTACCCCCATTCCGACCAGGGGGTATTTTGCGATTCGGCACTGCGTGACTTTAACAGACAATTGCGCGGTCGTGCGACGCTGTACCTAAACGAATTTGGCGTCCTTTTTTTCCCACAAACAGAGCTTTCTTTTGGTGGTATTTGATCACCTGTGCGATTTTTTGATCACGCGCTATAAACAAAAAAAAAGCGTCAATTTTGCAAAAATAGCAATATTTTTCACATTTTTTTATATGAAATTCCCCAAAAAAAAATGTAAAAATCAAAATTTTTTAACTTTTTCGGCCAATTTGTTTTATGCTACATATGTTTGGTAAAAAAAAATCGCAAAAAGCGTATTTTGATTGGTTTGCACAAAAGTTATCGCGTTTACTAACAAAGGGAAAGATTTTTGTCATTTTTGTTGTTTTTTTTTTTAACGTGTAATGGCGGCGATCTGCGATTTTTTTTGCGATACTGCGACATTGGGGCGGACAGATCGGACCCTTGACTGACATTTTTGACACTTTTGGGGTTACCAGTGAAATTTCTACAGTAATCAGTGCTATATATATGCACTGTTACTGTAAAAATACACTGGTAGTGAAGGGGTTAACTTTATTTGGGAGGGAGGGGCTGTGTGTATCCCTAGGGGCGTGCTTTCTACTGTGATTGGCTGTGGCTTCAGCTGTAAGGACACTGATCAACGGATCTACATACTAGATCCGTTTGATCAGTGTCTTAACAGCAAGGAGAATGACAGGTGGCTTGTTTACACAAGCTGCCTGACATTCTCCCTCTCCCCCGCCGATCGCCGAGTGACCGGCGGACATCGGGTCCGCCGGTCACACGCGCGGGGGGGTCCGTGACCACACGGGAGCGGGAGCGCGCCTCCGGGGGCGCGCGCTCGCTCCCTAGACCCTCACAAGCTAGTGACGTAGCCCTACGTCACTTTGCCTGTGAGGGGCTGACTGCCGACGTAGATCGGCGTTAGGCAGTCGGCAAGTGGTTAATGCTGTGCCACATGGTTGCAGGGCTGTGGCGGTGCAGCCCCATTCACTTGAATGGGCTATGTTTGCCGATGGTACTAAATACCTTAAAGCTATATATATATATATATACAGTGCCTTGCGAAAGTATTCAGCCCCCTTGAACTTTGCGACCTTTTGCCACATTTCAGGCTTCAAACATAAAGATATAAAACTGTCATTTTTGGTGAAGAATTAACAAGTGGCACACAATCATGAAGTGGAATGAAATTTATTGGATATTTCAAACTTTGTTAACAAATAAAAAACGGAAAAATCGGGCGTGCAAAATTATTCAGCTCCTTTACCTTCAGTGCAGCAAATTCTCTCCAGAAGTTCAGTGAGGATCTCTGAATGATGAAATGTTGACCTAAATGACTAATGATGATAAATAGAATCCACCTGTGTGTAATCAAGTCTTTGTATAAATGCACCTGCACTGTGATAGTCTCAGAGGTCAGTTTAAAGCGCAGAGAGCATCATGAAGAACAAGGAAGACACCAGGCAGGTCCAAGATACTGTTGTGGAGAAGTTTAAAGCCGGATTTGGATACAAAAAGATTTCCCAAGCTTTAAACATACCAAGGAGCACTGTGCAAGCAATAATATTGAAATGGAAGGAGTATCAGACCACTGAAAATCTACGAAGACCTGGCCGTCCCTCTAAACTTTCAGCTCATACAAGGAGATGACTGATCAGAGATGAAGCCAAGAGGCCCATAATCACTCTGGATGAACTGCAGAGATCTACAGCTGAGGTGGGAGACTCTGTCCATAGGACAACAATCAGTCGTATACTGCACAAATCTGGCCTTTATGGAAGAGTGGCAAGAAGAAAGCCATTTCTTAAAGATATCCATAAAAAGTGTCGTTTAAAGTTTGCCACAAGCCACCTGGGAGACACACCAAACATGTGGAAGAAGGTGCTCTGGTCAGATGAAACCAAAATCGAACTTTTTGGCAACAATGCAAAACTTTATGTTTGGCGTAAAAGCAACACAGCTCATCACCCCGAACACACCATCCCCACTGTCAAACATGGTGGTGGCAGTATCATGGTTTGGGCCTGCTTTTCTTCAGCAGGGACAGGGAAGATGGTTAAAATTTATGGGAAGATGGATGGAGCCAAATACAGGACCATTCTGGAAGAAAACCTGACGAAGTCTGCAAAAGACCTGAGACTGGGACGGAGATTTGTCTTCCAACAAGACAATGATCCAAAACATAAAGCAAAATCTACAATGGAATGGTTCACAAATAAACATATCCAGGTGTTAGAATGGCCAAGTCAAAGTCCAGACCTGAATCCAATCGAGAATCTGTGGAAAGAACTGAAAACTGCTGTTCACAAACACTCTCCATCCAACCTCACTGAGCTCAAGCTGTTTTGCAAGGAGGAATGGGCAAAAATTTCAGTCTCTCGATGTGCAAAACTGATAGAGACATACCCCAAGCGACTTACAGCAAAAGGTGGCGCTACAAAGTATTAACTTAAGGGGGCTGAATAATTTTGCACGCCCAATTTTTCAGTTTTTTAAAAAAGGTTGAAATATGCAATAAGTTTTGTTCCACTTCATGATTGTGTCCCACTTGTTGTTGATTCTTCACAAAAAATTACAGTTTTATATCTGTATGTTTGAAGCCTGAAATGTGGCAAAAGTTTGCAAAGTTCAAGGGGGCCGAATAGTTTCTGCTAACCACAGATGAGAAATTAAATGTATTAAAATCTAGTATAAAACTCACATTGAGCAAAAAGCAATATACAAGAATGGGATCCCGTTCCATGTTGTTGCTTGGGCCCACCAGTATCAAAGACGGTGTCCATGCGTCCTAGCTCCGCCCTATGCGTTTCATCATATGTGACATCATCAGGGAAAAGTACCTGCCTTTCTGATGATTTATATTTATACTTGATATTTAGGAGTGTGATTACATTTTTTGTATTATATTGAGGTTTTTGCACATTTTGTTCACACATGTAAATATTTCACCTTGAGTATTCACTCACTGGGGGAGATTTACTAAAACTGGTGCACACAAAATCTGGTGCAACTGTGCATAGCAACCAATCAGCTTCTAACTTCAGCTTGTTCAATTAAGCTTTGACAATCAGCCCTGATTTACATCGGCGCGATTTGACATGCGATTTGACAGGTCAAATCGCATGTCAAATTGCAGCCTATTGTCAGCAATGACACCGTCCCAATCGGAGTGATGCCAACTTTGCAGCATGCACCAATTTCCAAAAGTAGTTCCTGAACTTCTTTTGGCGACTTTGGGGGCAACTTCAATAGACATCTGTGCATGAACCAGCACAGGTGTCTTTCAAGTTGCCCCCAAAGTCGGACTGCAGCGCAGCTTTAAAATTGTGCGAGTTCAGATGAAGTCGCATGATTTCAAAGCCGCATTCAATAAAAACAGGGGCTAAGGCCCCTTTCCCATTGCTGGAGTCTGCCAGCGGATCTGCCCTCTCAACAGGGGATCTCTCCGCTGTTTCCCTCTGAGCAGGCAGAGGACAGGTTGATGTCCGCTCCGCTGATGCAAAGCAGGCACAGACACAACCACTCAACTCTATGGGCTGTCAGGTGGAAGTGGACCGTCTGTCCACTTCTAGCTGACTGTCATCCAATCCACCAGATGGATTGGGAACGGATCCCTCATTCATGTGTTCTTAGTGGACAGGAGCTGATCAGATGTCAGCGGGTATCCGTTGACATCCCCCGAACCGTGGAGAACATGAAAATTATCAACCTAGAGAGGGCTGAATTTAAAGACACCCAACAAATCTAAGTGAAAAAATGATGCAGCAGGCTAGTGCATTTTGCTGAAATTTAATTGCAGCAACTCAAAATGGTACTCAGTAGTGTGTATGACCCCCACGTCCTTGCATGCATACCTGACACAGTCAGGGCATGCTTCTAATGAGAAGAGGGATGGTGTCCTTGGGTGTTTTCTCCCTGATCAGGATCAGGGCATCATTTGCTGCGGTATTCCCCTGAGTTAGACTACATTATATAGCCAAAAGCTTTTAGATGCCTAACCATCACAGCTACATGTGCTTGTTGGACACCTCCTTCTGAGATTATAGGCAAAACAAATGGAGTTCCCCCCAATTGTTGGCTTTAACAACCTCCACTCTTCTGGGAAGCCTTTCCACAAGGTTTTGGAGTGCAAATATATGTCTACTCAGCCAAAATAACATTAGTGAGATCAAGTGCTGGTGAGAGGACCCGGCTTACAACAGGCTTTCCAATTCATACCAAAGGTGTTTAGTAGGCCATTTAAGTTATTCTACACCAAACTCATTGAACTATGTCTTTGTGGAACAGGTTTTCTCATCCAAAAAAGAAAAAGGGTATTCTTTAAACTATTGCAAAAAGTTGGAAACTGCCTAAAATGCTATATAATTATCAGTGCCCTTCATTGGAATTACACATTTGGCCATATAGTGCAATGTTTCTCAACATTTTTGCAGTCAAGGCACCCTTTAAAATTATGGACAATCTTGAGGCATCCTCCAAAATTATGGACAGTCTTGAGGCGCCTCATTCTGAAATGTAAAAACTATTCTAATAGTTTTACATAATGCAGTAATATCAATACACATAGGACACCCAACATTAGAGGTGATTTATTATTACAAAGCAAATACACTTTTGCAAACTGGTACTGACTAGTATTCCAATGCAGGCAACTGACATCCTCCTTATCAACTGATGATGTCATTGGTCGTTGGGATGCCGGCAGCTAGAAGGTTGTAATGGTGTACAATGAAACCCTGTTCTTAGGTAAAAACAAGACCTGTGCGCTAAAACGGGGTAAATGACACCCTAAATCACAAAGACAATCGTGGAACACCACAGAGAAAGCTGCTGATTTGGCAGTGTCACCACATATCCAAGTATTATTCAGAAAGTAGAAATCAGCGCTCTCCTCTTAAAGTGAGCCACTCTAATTATTTAAATGACGGTAATACAACTGAAGATTCTCAAAAAAAAACTGCTGATGCATAAACAACGTAAATGAATCTAAAATCAATATCCTTGAAACCCAGCTCACTAATGGAGACAGTAGAGATGAAATAATTCTTCTATTCTAATAAGTCACAAAGCACGGAGGTGTTGCAGATACAATGGGACGAAATTCCCAATAAAATTATATTTAAAAACAAATGTGAAACTAAGTGAGTGAAGTGAATGAGAAAAAGTTGATGTCAAAAAGTGCGTAAAGGTAGTTGACTGATATTAAATGATCAATGACCCTGTGGAACATAAATAAGTGGGCAAATCAGAATATAAATATTCAAAAAAATCAATACAGTTTAACCAATTAATATTAAGATGAATTCAAAGTGCAATAGGTGCTAAATAAGGTGCATAATGTCCATCATTCCTCCTAAGAAAAAAGTTTTTGTGATGAAAAGTGCAAAGTGCTCAGGAAATTCAAAACAAGAAGAAGAAATCCAAGTGAATAATCAAGGTGCATTCAGACTTCAAATTATAGTAGATAAATGTGCATTCAAACTTCCAATTCAGGCCAGGTAAATGTGCACAGGTGAGCATGCAATCCGACACCGAATGCAATGGCCGCTCACCTCAAACACACTCGGAGCGAGCGTTTATACGATGTATTACTTAGACTCCTCTCCAGCCTCTTAATCTTCAGTATATAATTCGGTATATCTCCACTATTACAAATTCAGTATTGTAAACGGCAATAAAATGATCCCGGCTTGCCAATCCATGCATCTGTCAGGTGCTCAAGGAATGGAAACTCTCATAGTGTAGTATTTCAGGGTATAAATTTATTGGTAAATAAGTACTAAACACTTACTAGAAAGTAGATGATATGTCAGCGAGAAGCAAACAAAGTACAGCAGCCGCCGATGCGGCGAGTTCCGATGCTTCCGGTCTCGGCCGAAGACCGGAAGTGACGTAGGCACGGCTTGGTCTGACGCGTTGCGCTACAACAGCCCGTAGCTTTTTCAAAGGGGTAAAAAGAGGTTTTTACCCCTTTGAAAAAGCTACGGCCGAGACCGGAAGCATCGGAACTCGCCGCATCGGCGGCTGCTGTACTTTGTTTGCTTCTCGCTGACATATCATCTACTTTCTATTAGATGCTGTCGCCCCATATGACTCTAGCAGCCATATTTGGTCAGGCAGAGCCTTTTTAAGGCCCTGGCTCCCAGGTTTGGCACGCATTTGCAAATGGGTAGAATATGTACTAGTGATCGACCGATATAGTTTTTTTATTGCCGATACCGATATTTTGGTCATCGCATATTGGTATCAGCCGATATCTGCCGATATTTTCGGACATTTAAAAAAATTATTATTATTTTTTTTTTACAGGTAATCTTGTGGAGGGATCTGGGGGTCTAAAAGACCCCCAAACCCCTCCTCTGCACTTAAAAGCAACACCAAGTTTGGCTGTTTTGAATGCTGTCATTCTTTTGAATTTGCTGCCGAGTACCCGGAAGTGATGTCATGACATCACTTCCGGATTTTTACATGGAGACCCGATCAGAGCCGAATGCGGCTTTGATTGGGTCTTCGGCGGCCGCGCAGGCTGGTTGTGGTGGGACGGGAGACCCGGGCGAGCCGCGGAAGGCGGCAGGAGGGGGGGGACATCCCCTCCCGCTCCTTGTAATGACAGCCGAGCAGCTTCTCAGCCGCTTCGGTTGTCATTACAAGACAGCCGACCGTCGGCTATGGACGCCGGTACCGGGGTGATGCCTCTAGCTGCAGGCATCACTCCGGTACAGCACTTTCCGAAATATTGGCAATATCGGTAACCTCAGGGGCTGATTCCGATATATCGGGGGAAAGTGCATATCGGCCTTAGATATATCGGCTTTGCTGATAATCGGTCGATCCCTAATATGTACCCCATCTATTAGGGTCAGAACTAGTGACAGGGAAAGGTTCCTGAGGGGGAGGGAAAGCATCAGCTCCTCTAGACATCTTCCCATCTTCGAACCTAACAGGTGCTGTCGGTTCCGCTGTTGGAATCCGTGAGTGTTCCTGGCTGGGTTGCCTCCCTTCAGGTTTACTGTGAACTGTTTTGCAATACATCAACACAAGTTCTTTGCATTGTACCGGACTGTGTGTGTTATTGCTGCCGCACCACACTGCACCCCACCTACATGTACAACCTCTTTATGGCATCCTTTCCTGCTATACATTTAATAGCACTGTCAATAAAAGGTTCTCCTGACTAAGCTACAATATCAGTGCAATTTTCAGTGAAGTAAGGTCCACTTCAATAGCTCTCTTAGATAAAAAGAAAATGAAATAATGTTTAATTGGTTAATAATGCATATGCTTACACAGCTAAAGATTTCTTGTCTGTGTGGGTTTTTAAAAATAATTGATCAGAACACAACAGCACGCTCTGTTCTTATCATAAAAAAAAATAAAAAAATAAAAAAAAAATACACAAAGAAATAATAACAGTTATACTCTTTTGAATAATTCTTTGTAATTTGCAATACTTTAACCATTTACTATTGTTTTATGCACATACACAAACAAGCCTCCCACTGCTTCTCTAAGTATATTGATTGTGTGTAGTCTCTTAACTTAGCACCTTCATGAACTAATGGCTTTTTTTTCTGTCTGCATCTGCTTAATAGTGATCATTTTAATGAAAACTTGCCTTGAAACTACCTCCCGCTACCTTCCTTTATGTCCTGAAATAAGAGATGAAAAAAGAAAAGAAAAAAAATCAATTACCAATTTCATGGTTTCACTTTTTTTTTTGTTATTTTTCATATATTTATATTTTGGAACAATAAACAAACTATGGCTAAGTGTTATTCCATTTTTTTTTTTGTTTACCTGTGGAGTTATATTATATTTTCGATCACGATTCACGTGCAAAACAAGTATTTGATGGGAGAATTTCCAGATGGTATTTAAGAGATCTTGTTATCGTCAATGAAATTCTTATTGATAATAATTTTGGCTTGGGCTGCCTTTTACATCGTGAAATTTTCTTACATCTCTGCAGCTAATGAGATTTTTAATAACTATTAAACAGCACCTGGTGCTAGGATGCAGAATTACTACATCTTTAATTAAATACAAAAAAAAAAAAAAAAAGGATTGTAACACAGGATGCTAAGTGACTAAGTAAATGTTCTTATACTATTAGGTCTGTGTAGATCAAATTATAGGGACTTTACATTACTAGAACAATATATTCCTTAACCACTTGAGTACCAACCCATAATACCTCTTCATTACCAGGCCATTTTTCAGTTTCCAGTGCTGTAATAACTTGACTGATAATTTACTCGGTCATGCAACACTGTACCCAAATGACTTTTTTTTTTTTTTTTATCCTCGAGAGGGAGGATATAATAACCAATGAGGTTTTATTTTTTACTATAATAAAAACAAAAAAACTAAAGATGTTGGAAAAAAAAATCCAAACCTCTGTAAAATGAATGCCAAGGCAATACATAAACCCCAAAAGCATTCCTTTAGATCAGTGGCGGCTGGTGTATATGAGGAGCAGGGGCGCCGCCCCCCTATCCATGCATCCGGCCCCCTAATCTACATGTGGGGCCCCTGGACGCATGGAGTTCAATGGGGATTTTTTTTAACCATGTGATTAGAGGCTCTCACAGGCTAAAAAAAAAGGGTGGGCTCGGGGCGCAGAACAATGCGCCCCGAGCCCACCCAGTTGTGTGATAATAGCGAATGAAAATTCGCTATCATCACATGGATCCTCCTCCTGGCCAATCAGGAAGCAGGTCATGAGACCCGTTTCCCGATTGGCCAAAAGGAGAGACAATGCTATTGGCCAATGAGGAGGGAGGAGACGCCAGGGAAGCCGCCACCGTCGCTGCCAGGGGAAAACGCCGCCAGAGATTAAGCTGATGGGAGGCTTATAATGGGGCCAGGCAGGAGTGTTCCAGGGCATCTTTAGCGCTTTAATGTAAGTGAGCCGGCAATAGGGGGGGGTAGGTTGGGGGTGGTGTGCGAGCTTGTGTGGTCCGGGGGGGGGGGTGGTGCGGTCTGCCTGCCGCCCCCTCCCCACCCATGGAGCAACAGCCGCCACTGCTTTAGATAATTTCCTTTCTTATATTTGCCAGAACATTTCAGAAAGGGAGTAAACATGCTGGTATTTAGGGTGTCAAAAATGGAAATTGGAAATGGTGCTCTAGATACAGCGCATACAGGTCATAGAAAGAGGGAAGAGGAGGTGAATAGGTATATTTATGGATCACATAAGTGGGAGGATAGAGATGAAGAGGTTAAAGAACAGATGTGCGGGATAAGAAAGGTGTGGTGTTGCAGATATATAGGAGAAACGTGGTTCCTAAATATAAATGGCAGTCAGTACATTTATAAATGGCGGTGGGTACATAATAATGGCAGTGAGTAAGTATATGAATGATGATTACTAAAAATAAATGGCAGTGTGTGGGTTTATAAACGGTGGTTCCTAAATATAATGGCAGTGAGTACGTTGATAAATGGCAGTGAATACCTAAATAAATGCAGTTCTTAAATATAAATGGCAGTGAGTACGTTTATAAATGGCAGTGCGTAAATAGAAATGGCAGTGAATACGTTTAGAATTGCGGTTCTTAAATATAAATGGCAGTGAATACATTTAAAAAAGTGGTTTCTAAATATCAATGGCAGTGAGTACATTTATAAACCGCAGTGCGTAAATATAAATATCAGTGAGAACGTTTATAAATGGCAATGCGTAAATAGAAATGGCAGTAAATACGTTTATAATGGCGGTTTTTAATATAAATGGCAGTGAGTACGTTTATAAATGCAGTTCTTTAATATAAATGGCAGTGAGTACATTTATAAATGGCGGTGGGTACATATTAATGGCAGTGAGTAAGTATATAAATGGTGATTCCTAAATATAAATGGCAGTGAGTACGTTTATAAATGCAGTCCCTAAATATAAATGGCAGTGAGTACGTTTATAAATGCAGTCCCTAAATATAAATGGAAGTGAGTACATTTAAAAAAGCAGTCCCTAAATATAAATGGCAGTGAGTACATTTAAAAAAGCAGTCCCTAAATATAAATGGCAGTGAGTACATTTATAAATGCAGTTCTTTAATATAAATGGCAGTGAATACGTTTATAAATACAGTTTCTTAATATAAATGGCAGTGAGTACGTTTAAAATGTGATTCCTAAATAAAAATGGCAGTTTGTATGTTTATAAATGCAGTTTCTAAATATAAATGGCAGTGAGTACGTTCATAAATGCAGTTCCTAAGTATAAATAGCAGAGGGTGAATGACAGTCCACCACATTAGATTAAAGGTTGCTTGAATAAGGCCTCGTTCACTCAGGGCATGCTATAGCGTATGTCTGTGCAAGGACCATGTTTACCTGCATCAGGATGCACAGGTGTTCCGCAAACTGTCTGCGTTTGGGGACGTGCACCCGTATGGATATCAAACTGGGAACAGGATCTGTGTCTGTGCAATAAATCCAAATAAAAAGGCTGCACACCATAGCACGTCCTTGTACCATTTTTTGTGTAATGTTCAAGAAGAAGCGACTCGAAAAGGACACAAAGAGGCTGTTGTTGAAGCGTTTTACACAAACTTGTGCTAATCATAACCATATTCTGTGTCAGTGCAACTGCTGTGTCCCAATTTACTTTAAGAGGGCTGCCTGCATGGAACACCTGTGCATCCCTGTGCAGGTAAAAAAAAAGTCCTTGCACGGAAATATGCTATAGTATGCCCCGTGGAAATGCCTAAATACACAAGGAATATTTCGAAAAAGAGGGGTTCCCAAAGCCTTGTGAGCAAGCCAGGAGTGGGGAAATGCATCAAGGAAGGCTCCCTGAGGAAGTCACGTGACCTCGTGATGTAACGCGTAGGAGGAGCCCTATACCCGGAAGTGACGTATCGAACGGAACTCGATTTTCACAGCGTTTGCTTTTCTGTATATGCCGAATTCAAGTCTACTAAGTGTAAGTGTATCTCTGTATATGTGGTAATAAAAAGTACTTAAATACTACACCATGATAGCCCTATTTCTTTGAGACAAAAAGGAGGATAGTGCGAGGAAAGCGGACCGAATCGGTCATTAGCGGATAAGAGTCCAGGAAACTCTGATCTAGTGGGAATCGGTACCGGTGACCCGGATTGAAAATGGATAGCGTTTAAGGAGAGCAGCATCTGCTAATATTCTGGAAATATACCACAGGCGTATTTTCTTGGTTCTTAAGGTGAGAGTTTGGTACACATAGAGGTGACACACAAGGTGGAGGATATCAAGTCACTTTACCCACACTAAGCACGCCCAAAAATAAGAGAAAGGATTGCAATTCAACTCTGGAACAGTCTGGGACTCTTTTTGGAAACAATTTTAATATATTTTTAATATATGAACATTTATTTATATTCATTGTGTTCACTTTTTGGTTTTTATAAGGTGATTGTAGGAGACACGCAGCACTTGTTTATATGTCACTATATTATTTATTCACTTAATAGGAACATTGTATTCAAGTGTTTTTATAATCATTTATTTTATTGGTGGAATATTTATTTATTTAATGAAATACTTGATGTCAGCACACCTGGATATTTATCAGATATACGTTAATTGATCTTCACGCATTTGATGATTTAGGAAGCACATTGCACTTTGATTTGCACAATCACAAACATAATAGGAACTGCCTAATTTTATGATTTATATTCAATATTGTAGCACATCTAATACCAAAGCACTTTTTTCAATCAGCACTTATTGAGGTACACCTATCAAAACGAATAATTATAGAAACAATTTTTTTAAATCAATAACCAACACACACCATTTTACTACTTTTTGCTATTTACTGTATATACCGACATCCAGCCCCTGAAGCGCGCCACTACCCCCACTATAATAAACATCAAGGAAGGCTGTTTTTGGGTTGGAGACATCACTGTATACAGTCAACACATTGATTATTAAAAATACTGCAAGAACAGGGGGTTCCTGTAGCCTTTCTGAGCAAACCAGGAGTGGTGAAACGGGTCAAGGAAGGCTGGTTTTGAGTTTGAGACATCACCGTATGCAGTCAACACACTGATTATTAGAAATACTGCAAGAAGAGGGGTTCCTATAGCCTTTCTGAGCAAACCAGGAGTCGCGAACCGGGTCAAGCAAGGCTGGTTTTGAGTTTGAGACATCACTGTATGCAGTCAACACACTGATTATTAGAAATACTGCAATTACAGGGGTTCCTGTAGCCTCGTGGGCAAGCTAGGAGTGGTGAAACACCTCAAGGAAGGCTGGCTTTGAGTTGGAGACATCAGTGTATGCAGTTAACGTACTGATTATTAGACATATTACAAGAAGAGGGGTTCCCGTAGCCTTGTGAGCAAGCCAGGAGTGGTGACACACCTCAAGAAAGGCTAGTTTTCAATTGGAGACATCACTGTATGCAGTCAACACACTGATTATTAGAAATACTGCAAGAATAGGGGTTCCCAAAGCCTTGTGAATAAGCCAGGAGTGGTGAAACACATCAAGGAAGGCTGGTTTTGGGTTGGAGACATCTCTGTGTGCAGGTAAAGCACTGTATATAAGAAGTACTGCAAGCAAAGGGGTTCCCGTAGCCTTGGGAGCAAGCCAGAAGTGGTGAAACGTGTCAAGGAAGGCTAGTTTTCGGTTGGAGACATCACTGTATGCCACAGGTGTCAAACACAAGGCCCGCGGGCCGAATCAGGCCCTCAAGGCCATTTCATGTGGCCCTTGCACCTCTCCTGCAGCTGCAGGAGAGCTCCAGCCTACTTCTGGTCCTCCTCCAGACCCTGTACTTTTTGCTTTTTACAATGCCTACAGCTTCTTCCCAGCAGCAGCACAAGATAGGGGGGTGCACGGTGATATAAGGGAGGGTGGAGGACTAATTTTCTGATGGTGGGGAGGCTCTTAACGTCTTATGTAAGGGTAGGGGATGCTCTGGACATCTAGCCTTACCGGCCCTTTTGAGGGCAATAGTAATGCTGATGCGGCCCTTGATTAAATTGAGGTTGACACCCCTGCTGAATGCAGTCAACGCACTGATTATTTGAAATACTGCAAGAATAGGGATTCCCGTAGCCTTGGGAGCAAGCCAGGAGTGGTAAAACGCATCAAGGATGACTAGTTTTCGGTTGAAGACAGCATTGTATGTTGTCAACACACTACCTATTAAAAATATAGCAAGAAGAGCTAATTGGAGTGTGGCTGATTTTTTCCTAGCTTCCTAGAGAGTCACAGCTATAGGACTAATGCATACCAGAACGGCATTTTTTTCTACAGAAAAAGTGGAGTAACATTTTAAAGATGACAGCTTCCTCTAAGGACCCTCATAGCTAATGCTGATTGTTAGATAAAACAACATTAACTCAGTGCTATCCTCTAGCATAGCCAGCAGAAATATGAGCTTTTCATGAAGCCCAAGGGCCAAACGCCGGACTGCCCCAACATATTCCTCATGTGCCTCTAATTTATGACACCCCGCAGCACTAAAACCTGAAAGATTAATTCTGTGATTAAGCATAGCATAAGTCCTCTAACCACAAGAAAAGCACAACACATCAAAAAAAGTCTTTTTTTTTTCTTTTTTTTACGCATCGGTATCTTTTCAAGTCCTCGGCATCAAATTCCTCAGCGCTGTCAGTATTTCCCTTTGTGACAACGGATTCGAAAAGTAGCTTTTATCCACAAACCACATGGACATAATTATCAATTAGCCAACTTTCTCTTCTGAAAAAGAAGTGACACATGAGCGGAGCGGATGACTCCGCCACCGACATTTCAACAAGAGAAATAATATGGGACTTGACATAATTCCTTCAGCTCTATATAGGTTGGAGGTGTTTGCTGGTTGAATTAGCACATAAACCTGCGTGGAACAGCTCAATTAAGTGTACAGTTAAACAGATATCAAGAATTCCTGTCTAGATCCAAGCACTGTGTAAAATTATTCAGGCATGGTAGGGAAGAATGGAACACCTGATGTATGAAATTGGCCCAAATGCCCTTTTCTTTATTAGACGATCTTTCTTCTTCATGGACTATGTGGTGCCATCAAAAAAAAAAATGACATTTAGGCATGTGTGTGAGTAATAGGAGGCTTTACTCTTCATTACTTCTTGAAAAACCCAAGAAACACTGCTACCGTCTTTATATAAAAGATTAAGCAAAATAATTTTCTGCAAGAAGGCTGACAATAAGTAGAGTGCTTTTAATTTTCAGAGTGTGGCACGGCTTCATTGAAATACTGAAAGTACATCTGTTTCACATGAAGAAAAATCGCAATGTTCAAGAAGAGACTGTAAGTGAAAACTGAACTCCAGGCAAACATGGAATGCATAAAAAACACAGGTTATTGGCGCACTCCAGCTGTGGTTGAGGTCCTAATCAGGTGGTAGTGTGACCACCAATACATACAGTGAGAGAAAAATGATTTGATCCCCTGTGGATTTTGTACGTTTGCCCACTGACAAAGAAATGATCAGTCTATAATTTTAATGGTAGGTTTATTTTAACAGTGAGAGACAGAATAACAACAAAAATATCCAGAAAAAATGATTTAAAAAAAGTTATGAATTGATTTGCATTTTAATGAGTGAAATAGGTGTTTCAATCAGCCAGATTTTTGGCTCCCAGGCGTCTTCTATACAGGTAACAGGCTGAGATTAGGAGCACTCTCTTTAAGGGAGTGCTCCTAATCTCAGCTTGTTACCTGTATAAAAGACACCTGTCCACAGAAGCAATCAATCAATCAATCAATCAATCAGATTCCAATCTCTCCAGCATGGCCAAGACCAAAGAGCTGTCTAAAGCCTTGTACACACGATCAGATTATCGGACAAATTTTCTTTAGTTTTTTGTTGCATGCTAGTCTCATATGGAAAGTGAGGAGGTTACTTTCATACAAAAATTCCCGTACGACAGAATTCAACTTCAGAAGTGATGTCATGTGTTGAATTGTTTTGTATCTATTCTTTAGTTTTTGAGCATGCCTAGTCTTGCTCTCATGAATTTTATGGTACAAAAACTATACTAATTAAATGAAAATCGGACGTTGTGTTCACGTACGATAAAAAATGTATCCATTTTTTGTCGTCCAAAAATTCGGAATCGGCTGTCGAAAGCACTATACTAACTATCCAAAAATCGGTAGATTGTTCATCGGACCAAATTTTACTTGCGATTTTCTTATCATGTGTACGGGCCTTTAGGGTGTTGGGGGCAAGATTGTAAACCTAAACAAGGCTGGAATGGGCTACAAAACCTTTGCCAAGCAGCTTGCTGAGAGGGTGACAACAGTTGGTGTAATTATTCGCAAATGGAGGAAACACAAAATAACTGTCAATCTCCCTTGGTCTGGGGCTTCATCTCACCACGTGGAGTTTCAATGATCATGAGAATGATGAGGAATCAGCCCAGAACTACACAGGATAATCTTGTCAATGATCTCAAGGCAGCTGGGACCATAATTACCAAGAACACAATTGGTAACAAACCACGCCCTGAAGGACTGAAATCCTGCAGCACCTGCAAAGTCCCCCTGCTCAAGAAAGCACATGTACAGGCCCATCTGAAGTTTGCTAATGAATATCTAAATGATTCTGAGGAGAACTGGGAGAAAGTGTTGTGGTCAGATGAGACCAAAATTGAGCTCTTTGGCATCAACTCAACTCACCGTGTTTGGAGTTGGAGGAATGCGGCCTAGTGATACTCCCTAGTGAGAGAAAAAAGACCTTCAGTTTAGCTTCCACAGGTGATGCTCCCCAGCAAATATTCTCCAGTCATCTGCCAAGCACACGCTGAGGCCTGGCGACAGCTCTTCAATACACTGCAAATATATGTTCATAGGGAGCATCTGCATGAAGGGGACTTCATATAATCTGCTGTTCTTTGTAACCATTAAGGTAGGAGATTGGATGGGCTCAAGAGAGCATCACTTCCAACAAGGTGAAGCAGCCTCTGGCCTCCCAGATGCACCAGACCGGGGAGAAAAACCCCCTTGGAACAAGCTCCCCAAAAAACATTTATTTTTCTTCCAGCCACCTTCTGGGTGCCCCTTCCCAGGGATTGGCTGAGGTCAGATAAATATTTATAACTCAGTGGCTGACCCTCCTACTCTCTTTCTAGAAACTTCTTCCAGAGGCAGTCAACCACCAAGCTTAGGGAAATCAGATTTTAATCGGATAGTTATTATTGATTTTTTTTAAGAGCAACGTACACACACTAAAACAGACAACCCATTAGCAGCTCAGTACAGGTAATGTGGGTTAACAAAAAAAAAAAGTCCTGCACGAGTAACCTTTGAATAACACTTCAGTAATACAATGAGCAACACGAAAACAGGATATGAAAGGTCCACCATCCTAAAACGACAATGAAAAACGGAAATGCTTCACATTCTCAGCCCGGCTTGTTAACCACTGAAACCCAATAAAACCTTCAATTGCGCCAGATAGCTTGAGTATTGTAATTTGTTATCACCGTATGCTACCAGAAGGAACGTAGCACCAATATAAGGAGCAGTATGTAGGAATATGTATAACAGAGCTTGTTATTCAGATCAGTTATTTAGCTTGCAGTTCAGATGTTCCAAGGACTTACTGAAGTAATGTACTAACCATTTGACGACCAGCCGCTGTCGATATACGGTTGCAGGTCGGAAGGCTCCCGTGAATCGCCGTACCTGTTTGATCCTGGGGGTGCGCACGCGCGCGCCACCATACGCCAAAGGGGAAGCTGATTCACGGGCCGGCGGCCACGATTGCCACCGGGCACCCGCGATCACTTCTCTCAGGAATCAGTACAGAGCGCCTGTGATCCTCCTATTTAGGAACACAGGTCTCTGTGTTGATTCCATAAGTACATCCCCCTCACAGTTAGAAAACACCACCTAGGCTCACATTTAACCCTTTAAATGCCCCTTGGTAAACCCCTTCCCTGCCAGTGTCATTATTACAGTGACAGTGCATATTTTTTAGCACTGATTACTGTAGTAATGTCACTGGTTCCACCAAAAGTGTCAAAAATGTCAGTTCAGGTGTCTGATCTGTCTGCCGCAATGTCTCAGTCCCGCTAAAAATTGCTGATCACCGCCATTACTAGTAAAAAAAAATAAAATAAATAAAAACGACATAAATCTTTCCCCTAGTTTGCAGACGTGATAACTTTTGCGCAAACCAATCAAAACACGCTTATTGGGATTTTTTTTTTAAACCAAAAATAGGTGGCAGAATACAAATCGGCCTAAAATTATGAAAAAATTTGATTTCAATTTTTTTTTTATTGGGAATGTTATATAGCAGAAACTGAAAATGTTTTTTTTTTTTTTTCAGAATTTGTTTGTTTATGGCGCAAAAAAAAAAAAAATCGCAGAGGTGATCTAATACCACCAAAAGAAAGCTCTATTTGTGGGAGAAAAAGGACATCAATTTTATTTGGGGTACATCGTCGCATGACTGCGCAATTGCCAGTTGAAATAACGCAGTGCCTAATCGCGAAAAATGGCCTGGTCATTAAGGGGGGAAATCTTCCGGTCCAGAAGTGGGTAAGAATGAGGGATGATGAAGCTAATTAAATTTTTTGATAAAACCTTTCCAATGTCATTACATATTTATTTTTTTTTCTACATCCAGTAATATCATTAATGAGTTTCTGTGCTTTTATATGCACTGAAGGAGGATCACCTGGTGGGAGGAGCTTCATCAGTATAGCAGATAGTCCTGGGTAAAGCCCAGCTCCATGATTGACAGTCCTAGGAAAAGCTGATCCTCCATGATTGAAAGGAATAGTCCATGTGGAAAGGAAGGGGCTAATAGAGTAGGCAATCTCAGCTCTCAAGCTATTGTTGAATTACAAATCCTACGAGACATTGCAGGACCTTGTGGCTGATGTTGTCAGGTTTCCTCCCACTGTTCAATATGCCTCCCTATTGGACCATTGTGAAAAATTCAGACAAGCTTAGCTACACCTGAGCACCATGATCAGACCCTATCACATAGTTGCCAACATTTAAAAAAAATTTCCAGGGAAACTTTGCAGCACAGCTATCAATTACTTACCGCACCCACTCCCCTGAAGCTCCACCCTCTCTGCATAATTAATCTCGCCTATTTATCAGATTATAGGGACTACTCAATATAGAGAGAATTACAGGAAATGAAAAGGGAATTTCAAATTTAAGGCCAAAGTAGCAGAGTTGGAATAAGTCTCCCATTCAGCTGCACTACTTCTGCATAACATTTACGGGCAGCCCGATTAACAGGCGCTTCCAGGGACAATAGAAATTACCTGGGACAGGCTCCTACTTGCAGGGACTGTCCCAAGAAAAAAGGGACAGTTGGCAAGTATGCTATCAATAGATCCTGCTCCCTGGTAGGCAGAGAGCACTCTAATGGCACTTTTCCACTGCATGGAACGGATCGGTTTGGCACTTTTCCACTGCATGGTACCGCATGGTATGTGTTAGAATGGTTCGGTAAGGTTTGGTACAGCGGCGCTTTTCCAGTACATGGTACGGCTCGGTACGGCTCGCTTAAACAGTACCACCTCAGTTGGGGTTCCAAGCGGGCCGTACCGATACCATATCCCACAATCCTTTAGATGCAGCCTTGATTGTTTGTCACTACTAGCCACTGATTGGTCAGAGAATCGTTGTAATCCCACCCACTTACTACTTTAGTAGAAAAGCAAACCAAGCCGAGTAGAGCCTATACAGTGCTGAAACGTGCCGACTCGTACCATGTAGTGGAAAAGCAAACTGAGCCGAGCTGGGCCAAGCAGTGCCGAGTGGAGCCGAGCCGGTACTCTCATTGGAAAAGTGCCATAAATATACCTGGCAATCTTCCTGATAACAAATATTTTAGACTGCAAATAAAACCCCACTAGCAGTGCATTCCACCCAAAAAGCATTATATGAGTGAATCAGTGTCATACATAAATAATAATACATAAATAAATGAATGAAAAATCTAGAAACATGCACCAAAATAAATAAATCTGTGCACCAACACAAATAAATTTGCAGCAAATCAAATAAATTATTTAGTGCCAACAAAAAGTCCACATTCAGTAAAATGTAATCAGGGAAAGCAGTGATCATTGGTGATATAATCCCGTGCTGAGTATTGGGTCACCGCAAAATCCACCACCGCTGTGAATCCACACCCTTCAGTTAGGCAACTCAGTGCCATCTTATGAGCATTATGGGGCCCCGGGCAATGCAGTGCACTGGGGCCTTCCTACACAATAACCATGAGAATAAAAATTCAAATTATCGATAAGGTGATATTTATTGGTACAGCAGTGCCAGGCTAATGACAGCTTCCAAGTTGGGCGGCTGGGTCCGGTGAACACACACACATGGACGGGAGTCAGACTCGACTGTCCTGTGTGTGCCTGTTCTCGTGGAGGTGGACAGGCATTCCTGCAGTTGTGGGCTCCCCCTCCATGGCCCAAGTGGCCTTACAGCAGCTCAGGGCCGACAGGCACTTGCCACCTGCTAAGTTCAGCGGTGGATGCACACAGGAATTGGGACTAATGCTTGACTTGGGCTGGGTCACTGGGCAGGTGGGTCCCCTTGGGCAAGTGGGGCCCCCGGGCAACTGCCCAGCGGGCCCATTCGATAAGATGGCCCTGAGGCAACTCACCCCATAATACTGCCCCCCCCCCCATCTTCATGGTTAGGGCTCAATGCGCAATATAAATCAGTGTAGATAATGAAGGAATCCTCCTCAGGATACTCCTACGGATCACCTCTTGCTCCCTCGGATGTATATATGAGAAGAAAAAGAGAGCCCCACTGTGCACAGACTGTCATTAGCCCAGCTGTTGGCTCTCCTCTTCCCTTCAGGAGCCACAGCCCTCCACACACCGCTCCGGTCACCATCACTCCGGCCAAGCGTGCCACGCTCCTCCCGCTTCTCGGTCCGGGCCCCTGACAGCGCCCAATCTAAGAGCCAAAACAGAGAAAACTCTTCTCCAGGCCAACCATGATGATACACTGATTTATATTGTGCAGTGAGCCCTAACCATGAAGATGGGGGGCAGTATTATGGGGTGTTGGTGCACAGATTTATTTATTTTGGTGCATGTTTCTAGATTTTTCATTCATTTATTTATGTATTATTATTTATGTATGACACTGATTCACTCACATAATGCTTTTTTGGGAGGAATGCACGGCTAGTGAGGATTTAATTTCACTCTAAAATATTTTTTAACTTGTTTCTAAGCAGTTTTAGTGTGTGTTTATATAATTATTTGAACACACTCTTTTTTCACTGTGGCGTATTTATAATTATAAGCACGAGAGCTCCCCTATAGGGATGAACGAACGATTCGGGTCTACCATCGGTTCGGCCCGAACATTGGGTGTTCGAGGTTCGGCCGAATCTAGAACTTTTTGCCCAAAACGTTCGGAATTCGGCAACCAGAACCGACCAAAATGCAATGGTTCAGGAAATGGGCTTTAAAAGCCTGTGATTGGACCAGAATCATTAGCAAAAGCCAATTGAGGGGGCAGAAGAATGCTAGGAATGTGATTGGAGTGACTAGGGGCTCCATAGTCCAATCATTAGTGAATACGCCCCCCAGTATATAAGATAGCCCCCGCCAAATTCCTAGCATTGTTATACTGGACATGGAAGAGAGTGGAAGCAGTTCTGTTAATTTTACTTTAAAAGTGTCATTTAGCATTTATTAGTGTGAGGAAAGGGATATCTAGTGTAGTTAGAGTGCTCCTTTACACTTTAGTTAGCTTCAAAAATTTAGTTTCTGTAGGGAAAGTGTGAAGTGTCAGGGTGACTGTAATGTAGTGTAGGGTTAACTGACTGCTATGGCAGGGTGACCAAACCCTTCCATATCAGGGTGACCGTAATGTAGTGTAGGGTGAACTGACACTGACTGGTATGGCAGGGTGACCGAACCCTTCCATATCAGGGTGACCGCTATAGAGAAAAGCTATTTTCTCTTAGGTGACTTTCGCTGCAGGGATATGGCTTCGCCGCCGCCAGCATTTTTGGCTGCAGGTGTTGCTAGTGCTTTTTTGAGCACATGTTTGGAGTCAGACATGACATCTGAACATGTGTATAGGGTGTATATATACACACCCATGTCTGTATATATACACCTGCACATATATAGGTGTGAAAGGAGCAGAAAAAACTACTTGCGCTAATGAAATAATTTAATTAACACCAATATATTTCTGCTCCTATCACACCTATATATGTCTAGGTGTGTATATACATATAAGTATGTGTGTATATACACCACTATACACAAGTTCAGATGTTTTGCCTGCCTCCAAAGAACCCAAAAAAATGCCCAAAAAACACTAGCGTCAAAAAAAAAAAAAAACGCCCAGGTGTGTTGTTGCAGGCATTTTTTGGGGGGTTTTTGGAGGCAGGCAAACATCTGAACTTGTGTATAGTGTACCTGTGAAGTTTCAGCTCTGTAGCATGTCCAGAACCAGAAAAAAAGATAATTTTTCATTAGAGCAGGGATGGTGGGACCCTACTTTTACACCTATATGATCTTTTTTTATGGTTCTGGACATGCTACAGAGCTGAAACTTCACAGGTACACCTTTTAGACCCCCCAGACACAAAATCACACAAAAAAAAGTTCTTAAAAATTGTCATTTTTGATAGATGTTTGATAGAGAGCCAATTATTGAAAAAATAAAAAAAAATTAAAAAAAATAAAAATTCTTTGGATTTAGTATCTGGGGGGTCTAAAAAGTGTACCTGTGAAGTTTCAGCTCTGTAGCATTTCCAGAACCATAAAAAAAAAAAGATCGTTTGTATTAGAACACTTTCAGTACAGGAGGTTGGCTTCTCGCTTTTCACACCTTGCCGGTTTAATAGCAGGCGTTTTTTTTGGGCATTTTTTTGGGTTCTTTTGAGGCAGGAAAAACATCTGAACTTGTGTATAGTGGTATATATACCACTATACACAAGTTCAGATGTTTTGCCTGCCTCCAAAGAACCCAAAAAAATGCCCAAAAAAACGCTAGCGTAAAAAAAAAAAAAACGCCCAGGTGTGTTGTTGCTGGCATTTTTTGGGGGTTTTTGGAGGCAGGCAAAACATCTGAACTTGTGTATACAGTACCACTATACACAAGTTCAGATGTTTTTCCTGACTCCAAAGAACCCAAAAAAATGCCCAAAAAAAAACGCCTGCTATTAAACCGGCAAGGTGTGAAAAGCAAGAAGCCATATTCCAGATCTATAATTGCACTAATACAAACAATCTTTTTTTTTATGGTTATGGACATGCTACAGAGCTGAAACTTCACAGGTACACTTTTTAGACCCCCCAGATACTAAATCCAAAGATTTTTTTTTTTTTTTTTTTTAATTTTTTAATTTTTTTTTTTTTTTCAATAATTGGCTCTCTATCAAAAATCTATCAAAAATGAAAATTTTTGAGAACTTTTTTTGTGTGATTTTGTGTCTGGGGGGTCTAAAAGGTGTACCTGTGAAGTTTCAGCTCTGTAGCATGTCCAGAACCCCCCAAAAAAGATCATATAGGTGTAAAAGTGGGGTCCCACCATCCCTGCTCTAATGAAAAATTATCTTTTTTTCTGGTTCTGGACATGCTACAGAGCTGAAACTTTACAGGTACACTTTTTAGACCCCCCAGATACTAAATCCAAAGTCAAAATTCAAAAAATCTCTTTTTTTTAAAATCTTTTCAATAATTGGCTTTTTTATCAATTTTTAAGAACTTTTTTTTGTGTGATTAATAGTCCCTGGGGCATGATCCAGAACCCTAGGCACTTTTTAGGGGCATTTATTGGGTTTTATGGCTTTAAAATGGTGTTTTTTGATTACCGAAGTTCGGGTCCATTGATTTCAATGGGGTTCTGAAATCCGGGCCGAACTTTCGGGTAGTTCGGATATTCTGGCCGAACCGAACTTTTCAAAAGTTCGATCATCCCTACTCCCCTATATATAAATCTTCCTTATAAGAAGAAAGACCCACAAACTATACTCTCTTCTAGCACCTACTTAGGAGGGTGCTACATCTACTTGTAATAAGCTGTGATTGGACACATCTGATCACATGATAAAGGCCCGCTGTAATTAGCCCTTTACCTCAATCTGTGATTAGCTGTGTCCAAAGGACACATTGCTCACAGAGTGCACCCGATGCTCGCCCCGAGGGGGTCAATGGACAACTTCCCATAACTGGACGACCATGCTGTAGCCATCATTCAGGTATAGCGTGGTTGGGAAGTGGGTAAACGTTCTCCAGAGAACTATTTGTTAAAATTATTACTCCATTTCTTGAGTTTATTTCTATCTCAGTGCTGCTTCTTTGAACGTCCATTCTTCACAGGAAAGATTTAACATTGGACAGTGCAGTCTCAAGTCAGTTTGTTAGGAGGGGAAAGGGAGGAGCCGGGGAGTGCCTTGTCATCCTAGGCGATGGGGCTGTGTGTTTCTATAGATGCACACAGTGTAGGCAGTAGTGATCGACAGATATTGGTTTTTTGTGGCCGATGCCGATACCGATATTTTGGCCATTGAATATCGGTATCGGCCGATATTGGCAGATATTTTCGTACATTTAAAACCAATTTTTTTTTTTTTAGCACTTGATAAGTGCTGTTGTGGAGGGATCTGGGGGTCTAAAAGAACCCAAACCCCTCCTCTGCACTTAAAACCATTCAAAACGCCAAGTTTGGCTGTTTTGAATGCTGTCATTTTTTTAAATCTGGCGCCGAGTACCCGGAAGTGATGTCATGACATCACTTCTGGGTTTTTACATGGAGACCCGATCAGACCTGAATGCGGCTTTGATTGGGTCTTCGACGGCCCTGCAGGCTGGTTGCCCAGGTCTCCCGGTGAGACAGGAGACCCGGGCAAGCCGCGGAAAGGCGGCGGGAGGGGGGGGGACGTCCCCTCCCACTCCTTATAATGACAGCCGAGCGGCTTCTCAGCCGCATCGGTTGTCATTACAAGACAGCCGACCGTCGGCTATGGACGCCGGTACCGGGGTGATACCTCTAGCTGCAGGCATCACTCCGGTACAAGCACTTTCCGAAATATTGGCAATATCGGTAACCTCCGGGGCTGATTCTGATATATCGAGGAAAGTGCATATCGGCCCTCGTTATATCGCCTTTGCCGATAATCGGTCGATCCCTAGTAGGGAGACACAGGACCAGTCGCTGCATGCAATGGCGACTCCATAGGACGCTGCAAGAGAAAGGAGCCACCCTTAAACAGGAAACCTGGGCCAGCGGTCATGGCACCTGATTAAACTGGAACATAGGCAAGGATTAAAAGAGGAAGATGCTGCAAACTCAGTAAATGATTACATCAGATTCTGAAAGTGCCTAAAAAAACTGAGGTTTTAATATTACTTTGATTGTACTTTCACTCTTTTTAACATGTTGAAAGAAATCTCACAAACAGAAAGTTCTAACCATTTCATGAGCTTGAATTAAAGAAAATGACTTCAGCCCTGTTCCGTCCAGGCCACGCCCCTGAGGGGCAAAATGCGTTGGAGTGGGATTTAGACTGAGCTGACCTGAACACATACTCAGGAGGGGTTTTTCTTTTTCCCTATTGGTATGCACTGAGGCTGGAGGGGCTTTTCTCTGTGCCAGCACCCTCTTTCTTTTGAGCGGATCAGTGGAATCAGCAATGGGAACCTTAAATGGTACCCAAAGTTTCCCTAACATATGGTAACATTTTATGAGCTATTAAAAACTTAAAAAAAAAAAAAAAAAAAAGCTTTGGCTAGAGATTTACATGCATTTGAAAAGAAAAAATCCCAGGTTATGCTTAGTATTTTCCTACAGACATTACAGAACAAAGGTCCTTCCAAGAGATGAAAAAGTTCAAGCAGGAGCCTTATATTGCGTGTTAACTGTAGTTATTCCTGAAAACATACTCAAGAGTGAAAGTCCAATTAAGGACCAGACCTAGTAATTAAGAAATTAGGTACCTGAGTACTGGCATGCAGGTGTGAGGCGGTTTCCCTGACACTTGCTTCTCCTGTGATTAGTAGGTTAATTTTAGATTCAATAATGACTTGCAGTGTTCTGACTTAGATGGGATCATTTGTCCTGTTCATAATGACACTGAAATTATGTTTCTAGTACAAAGCATGGTCAAATGAAATAAAGACAATTTCTTTAAATTGTGACGCTAAAAAAACTGCTAAAAACAACAAAGACAAAAAAATAAATTATTTCTACATATAATTGGTAAGAATAATACTAAAACAGAAAAAAAAAAAAAAAAACTGCTAAAAATAATACCTAAGGGCAGAATGGAGTTAATTATGCCTGATAAAGGGTTAATAAGGGGACAAGGGGTTCATTTGTATTTTTTTCTTTCAAAAATACTTTGCTTTTTTTATTTCCAAAGATTGCTGTAACTGACAAAGATTTCTGATCTGTACATAAAAGAACTGGAGTAAATATGGTGTAACAATAATGTTGTTACAACCTATTTATCAATAATGCCTACAAACACTGCTTGCAAGCATCACTTCAACAGCAGTCACTGCAGCAGCTTCTGATACACAGAGCAGGATCCGACTGTCAAAATGACGTGTCTCTTTCATTAATTTGAGTTCTTTCAATCATGGTGGCTCAGCATTACGTATGAACATTACCTATGGTGGTCTGCATGCAAATACAGCCTGCCTAGTAGGGATCGACGGATTATAGGCAAGGCAGATATATCGAGGGCCGATATTGACTTTTGCCGATATATCTGTATCGGCCTCTGAACTGGCCGATATTACCAATATTCCAAATATTGCTCATGTAAGGGTAAAATGATGTCACATAGCATAATTCCGTTTACAAATGTTATTGAATATGCCACTCACATATGTACAAATTAAAGATATAAGCAATTTCTACATTAGCAGATCTGCTGGCAGATCGGTATCTCTCACCCACTTGCCGTTAGTGATACCTGGCTGATATCGGTCAGTCCAGCATACGATGACGATCTCGGAGGTCATGTGTTCACGCCGGGCATGACCACGTACGTGACCTCCGAGATCGTATGCCCAACGGAGCGGTATCACCCCGTTGTCACTTACGGCAAGTGGGTGAGAGACGGATCGGTATCAGGTGGGTGGGAGATGGAGCGGGGGAGAGACAGAGCAGTATTCAGTGGATGCCGAATGGAGCGGTGTCACCCGGGTATCACTTACGGCAAGTGGGTGAGAGATACCGCTCTGCCAGCAGATCTGCTAATGTGGAATTGCTTATATCTTTTGTACATACTGTATGTGAGTGAGTGGCATATTCAATAACATTTGTAAACAGAATTATGCTATGTGACATCATTTTACCCTTACATGAACATCACCACCTAATGGATGGAGGAGGAGAAGACTAGTCTTGGACCCTGACATAGGATGTACAAAATATCAGCCAATAATGGCCCATACCGATATGCGATGGCCAAAATATCGGTATCAGAATCGGCAACGAAAAACCAATATCAGTCGATCCCTACTGCCTAGGCACTCTGATTCTTCCAGGCTATTCCAGGTATTGATATTTACATAAGCTTGCCCACTGCTTGTATTAGAGCTGGGGGCTGTTGAGAGGTGTACTGGGCTCCCTGCTGCTCCCTCCCACCAGCTATGATCTGCCTGTATTGCATGGAAATGCACTGGGACCCAGTGATGACATTGCTAAAACAAAAATGAACATGGGAAGGTTTTATTTAAAGCAGATCTTCACTGCATGTGAGCACCACAAATTAAAAAACATTTTTAACCTCTTATGGACCCCCCCACACAGATATACTGCAGCAGGGCGGCCCTCCTGTGCAAAATAACATACCTGTGTGTGATTTTTTGTACAGAGTCTGGGGCGCGCGCACCTGGCAACCCGTTCCTGCTGTGGTTGGACACAGCGGGAGCCAATCAGCAGGACCGGCGGACGCGATGTCGGGAATGACCTGCTGATCATTTACGGGAGAGGCAGTACGGCGGTCTGCCTATGTAAACAAGTCAAATCGCTGTTCTGTCACAGAAGAGGATAGAGATCCTATGTTTCTGCTAAGCAAAATGCAGACACTTAAAACTTTACTTTCCGGCTCAGTCAATGAACAGTCTAGGGGTCATTGTTTTTGTTGTTTTATTTTAAATAGGGATGGGAGAAGGGAAGAGTGGGATAATCCGGAACTTGAACTATTCACAATTCTGAGGACTTCTATCTGAAGATGCAGCCAGGCTGCAAATTTCACCTTGCCCCTAGATGAATTGTAGATACCCGTCTCTGAACAAAAGATTTGGTTGCATACTATCTTCAGGGTACCCGCCTAGCACCCCCTTTCCCTCCACCAGCTGACACCATCCTCTGACTACTCTACTCCGGGGTGGCCCCCTTCCTGGTCAGGTCCTTAGACACGATCCCCTGTACTCACAATACTGTTTTTCCAGATTCTCCAGCGTTTCAACCCCTCTAGTCAGCTCTCCTGGACCTCTGAGTCCTCCTTCCTTCTGGCTCACCAGGCCGACTGCCTGTGACCTCACACCAACTGCTACAGAGGAGGAGGCAGCCGCCATCCTCCTTTGGGACTCTGCTCACCAGCCAAAAATGCTCCTGGCTTTTATACCCAACCCCACAATGCACCGAGACAACTGTCTGTGCCAATCATTGGGACTGTATCAATGCTTGTGTACCCATTGGCCAGGTTTCCTCCACTGTCCAATGTGCCTCCCCATTGGACCAGTGGGGACACTCCCCCAGACCAGATGAATCACACACTGAGCACATTGAGCAGACCCAACTCACAGATCCTGCTCCCTGTTAATCACAGAGCAATATAGAATTTGCCTGCTGCTCCTCTGATAGGCAGACAGAGCCAAAACTATACTCTCCTATCTAGCACCTACCTAGGAGGGTGCTGCATACAGTACCCCAGCATGCACCAAGGTGACCTGCCCTCTGCCAATCATCAGGACTGTATCAAAGCCTATGTACCCATTTGTCAGGTTTCCTCCCACTGTCCAACATGCCTCCCTATTGGACCAGTGTGAAACACTCTCCAGACTTAATGAATCGCATACTGAGCACAATGAGCAGACCTCTCTAACAGATCCTGCTCTCTGGTAGGCAGAGAACAATATAGATTTACCTGCAGCCATTCTGGTAAGCAGACAGAGCTCAAAACTATACTTTATCACTAGCACCTACCTAGGCGGGTGCTACACACACACAACACCAAGAATCAAGGAAGAATACACATGATGAATGCATTTAGACAATATTTGCTTATCCTGGAGTTGAGCTGTTAGTCTCTCCAGATGTTGGCTATTTCCAAAGACAGTTTTACAGACCAACACGTCTCCTTTTATTGTATTTTCTGTTTAGGCACCTATCAATCCTTACAACGTTTTTTATTTATTTTTTTATTCACAGTTAACGTTGCTCCTGTCTCACCTGTCTGCAGGTGTTACTTTCCTCTGTCATACACTACATGATTGCAAATATTCATAAAGTGGCTAAACTGTCATAGAAAATCTTGGAAACACCTTAACTCGGGCTAATAGCTGAGTGATAATGTTAGGTTGTCAGACAGAGGTGGGGGTGTATATTAATAATCAGCAAAATAAAAGGAAAAAGAAACGGCCATCTGTTCAACTAAAGAGTTCAAACGTTTAGTAAACCGCAGGCAGATAGAAAAGTTTGGACTTTTTTCAGTGATTAATTATTAAAAAAAAAATCTTTAAAGTAGAACTTTAGGTAATAAATAAAAATGGGCAAACATGCAGGATTTTTAATGCAGAAGAGACATGCTATGTCTCTTCCACAATAAAATGACCTACGTGCCTGTCTGCCCCTATACAATGAGCTGCGGATGTGCAGCTCACTGTAGAAATTTGGCAATACCAAAGCCAATGGAACTCCCACGCATGCGTGGGGAATGACGTCATCCCAGCCCAGCTAATAAAGGAGGCTGGTGTTCAAAATGCAGAAAACATAAAAAACAAGAGAAGGGTGCACCGACCTAGAGCAATATCACAAGACATTTACTGAGAGATTAAAAGACATGTCATACATTATACTCACAAACGTATTCTAAATGTAAGCATAAGAAAGGTTTATTTTTGCAATCCGGAGACCTCAAGAACAAAGGTGCTTTATTAGTAAAGCAGTAAGGACTGGAAGGCGTCCGTGATGATGGGGCTGACGCATTTCAATGGAAAACCCTCTTCATCTGATGGCTCTGATGAAGAGGGTTTTCCCTTGAAACACATCAGCTCCATCACCACGGGCGCCTTCCAGTCCTGCTTTAGCATACGTTAGTGAGTATAATGTATGCCATGTCTTTTAATCTCTCAACAAATGTCTTGTGGTATTGCACTAGGTCAGTGCGCCCTTCTCTTGTTTTCTACATTATACTCACAAACGTATGCTAAAGGTAAGCATAAGAAAGGATTCTTTTTTCAATCCAGAAACCTCAAGAACAAAGGTGCTTTTCATTAAAGCAGGAGGACTGGAAGGCATTCACGATGATGGGGCTGACGCATTTCAAAGGAAAACCCTCTTCATCAGATGGCTCTGATGAAGAGGGTTTTCCCTTGAAACACGTCAGCTCCATCACCACGGGCGCCTTCCAGTCCTCCTGCTTTAGCATACATTTGTGAGTATAATGTATGGCATGTCTTTTAATCTCTCAATAATTGTCTTGTGGTATTGCACTAGGTCGGTTCGCCCTTCTCTTGTTTTCTACATTATACTCACAAACGTATGCTAAAGGTAAGCACAAGAAAGGTTTCTTTTGCAATCCGGAGACCTCAAGAACAAAGGTGCTTTTCAGTAAAGCAGGAGGACTGGAAGGCGTCCCTGATGATGGGGCTGACGCATTTCAATGGAAAACCCTCTTCATCAGATATCTCTGATGAAGAGGGTTTTCCCTTGAAACACGTCAGCTCCATCACCACGGGCGCCTTCCAGTCCTCCTGCTTTAGCATACATTTGTGAGTAATTTATGCCATGTCTTTTAATCTCTCAACAAATGTCTTGTGATATTGCACTAGGTCGGTTCGCCCTTCTCTTGTTTTTTATGTTTTCAGTCTATATGGATACCCATTGTCCTGAGAGGGCAGCAAGATCCTAGAAGCCAACAAAGCAGCCGTCCCTTTAACACAGCACTCGAGCAAAGGAGACTGTATCTGTCTGTTCAAAATGCAGAAGCCAGACACTTAAAGGTGTCAGCGGTCGGCAGGGAGTTCCAGGACATCACTTTGCTGGAGCCAAAGTGAGCATAGTTATGCTTTACAGTAGACAGAAACTCTAAATGGGTGAATTTTGCTTTAAAGCTTACACAATTGTCAGGTTTTTTTTTTCATACTTTGCATCTCAATGCTCTCCAGCCTCTTTCTCTGATCTATATGCACTCTCTAGTGTTGGCTGTACATCATTGCTCTGGACCGGTTTCCTGATTGTATCAATGGTGGACCATGCCTGTGCAATGCCTGTAGTCTCCACTAGGGATAAGCCAAATATCCCGTTTCAATTGGGAAGAGCTGTTGGAGGAATTGTGAGGTCATTTTTGGAGGGGCCAATTTAGGGTGAGAGGTTGGAGATGGATTGACTACAAGGAGTACTACAGGAGAGTTTGAGAGAACAGGTCTTATGTGCTATCCTCCTGGGGCCTCCTTTCATTTACAAGTTTTTGAACTGTTCTGAACTTGCCCTTATTGCAATTATTTGAAAACCATTGCTGCCATTGTGATGGAACATTTGTTACTTTTGCAGATAAACTTCTGTACAACCACCATGTCAGATTTTCCCAGCTCGATCTGTGCTGCAGGCTATGGCCTGCAATGCTGATCTGTGTATTGTAATGGTGGGAAGCAGGGGCGGCCCATCCATTGGGGGCGCCGGGGCGCCCCCCCTCCCATCCATGCATCCGGCCCCCTAATATACATACGGGGCGCCGGACGCATTGAATTTTAATGGGGATTTTTATTTTTTAAGCACATGATTAGAGCCAGAGGCTCTAATAGGCTTCAAAAAAGGGTGGGCTCAGGGTGCAGGGCACTGCGCCCTGAACCCACCCAGTTGTGTGACAATAGCGAATGAATATTCACTATTGTCCCACTGACTCTCCTCCTAGCCAATCAGGAAGAGGGTTGTGAGACCCCTTTACTGATTGGTCAAAAGGAGAAGCGATCTTACTTGCCAGTGGCCAGGAAGAGGCAGAAGAATCACGGCTGGAGGAGAAGGACAGCGGCTGAGACATCCAGCACTCCCGGCTCGGACAGGTGGAAGGAGGAGGTAAGGAGGCAGACGGTGTCACCTGCCAACTGACTGACTGTCTGATTGACCGACCGACCGTGGGGGGGGGGGATGCGGTTGGTTTGCCACCCCCCCGCCCCGAATTATCGAGCATCAGCCGCCACTGGTGGGAAGTCTTCCCACTGTCGAAATACAATGACTAAGTGAGGAGGATTCCCCCATCCACATTGGATGTATGGATGAGGAAATTGGGTCGTTTTTTTTAAAATTTAACCCACTGGTCAGTTTATGGACTGCTTAAAGTGATTGTAAAGCTTTAACTTTTGTTTTGTTAAAATAATAAACATGTTATACTTACCTGCTCTGTGCAGTGGTTTTGCACAGAGTGGCCCGGATCCTCCTCTTCTCACGTCTAACACCAGTGCTCCTGGCTCTTCCCTCTTGTCGGGTGCCCCCACAGCAAACAGCTTGCTGTGGGGGCACCCGAGCCGAGCCATTGCTCTGTGTGTCTATTTACACATGGAATTGTGGTTCATTCCGGCCCCCTCCGTCTCCTGATTGGCTCACTGACTGTGATTGACAGCAGCGGGAGCCAATTGCTCCCACTGCTGCCAATAGCCAATCAGGAGTGCAAGTCTCTGGAGAAGCAAGGCTCTCATAGACACCATTGGATCGAGAGGGGACTCGGATAAGTATTAGAGGGGCTGCTGCAGACATAAGGTCTTTTACCTTCATGCATATAATTCATGAAAGTAAAAAACCTTTACAACAACTTTAAGTCATCTGACGGGAGGAGAAAGTGGAAGGAGCAGAGTGATGACCTCACATGTATCAGGAAGATCTAAGTTTTAAATGCTATGCTGCATCTCTTACAACAAATCCATCACCAGGGAGATTCAGTATGAGAGTGTAATAAAAAATATTTTAACAATTCAATGCTCAAATTTAGATTTTTTTCTTCAAAAGCAAGGCTTAATCCCACTTCCTTGAACCTCTTAAGCCACTGTAGTATTCTTTAGTATTAATTTAGGCTTTTCTTCAAATCTAGGTTGCTAACAGTTGAGGCAAATTTATTTTTTTGGTTCCCCTGTAGCCAGTGGAGCAAAGCTTGACTGCTTTTGTATTCTCTGGGTTCTGCTAGTTGCAGGCTTTGCTGCTTTCCCGTGGATTCTGGAAGGTTCTGACGTTTAGTGGGTAGAGGAGGCAGACTTTTATCTGCATATTCATGCAGCCTCAGCCAATTCCTGCAGGAAGAATAACCAGCAGGCGGCTGGGGTGTGTATAAATTGGCTGGGATCTGGAACAGCAGGTATAGCAGCACTGATATTTGCAGCTTAGAAGAGGTCATCTTGGCTTACTCTCCGGCTAGAGCTGGGGGCCCACTTCCAGAGTGTTCCTGAAGAGCAGTGCAGGAAGTCAACGGAGGATCTGATCTGGAGGCATCCCTTACAGCGGCTGGCTGGTACTGCAGGAAAGCATTGAAGTACACAGGACACAGTGAGTACAAGACTAAAAGTTCCCAGAGACTTTCCTTGCTACTTTTTTGGAGAGCTCACTCCAGTTTGCTGACTCAGGTTTTACCTTTGCATGGGGTCACCTGAGTTGTAGTTCACTAAACACTGAATACAAGGGGGGTGGTTGCTCCCTGAAGAGACAGTTCAGTTAGAACTGCCCTCCATTATCCTTCTGTTAGTTTGGAGTTTGAAACTCTTAAGCCACTGTGGATTTCTGTAGTATCACTGAGGCTGTCCTTCAAATCTAGGTTGCTAACATTTGAGGCAAATTTATTTTTTTTGGCTCCCCTGTAGCCAGTGAAGCAAACTTTGACTGCTTTTAGTTTCTCTGGGTTCTGCTAGTTGCAGGCTCTGCTGCTTTGTCCTGGATTCTGGTAGGTTCCGGAGTTTAGTGGGTGGAGGAGGCAGACTCTTATCTGCATATTCATGCAGCCTCAGCAAATTCCCTACAGGAAGAATGGACAGTAGGGGGCTGAGGTTTACATAAATAGGCTGGGGTCTAGAACAGCAGGAGCCTTGTCTTGTGGTAAATGTCCCAGCCTGAGGGTTGAGGCCCTCTGGGCTGATAGTTGCAGCATAGAAGAGACCATCTTGGCTTCAGCTCTGGCTAGAGCTAGGGGACCCACATCCAAAGTTCCTGAAGAGCAGTGCAGGAAGTTAACGGAGGATCTGATCTGCAGGCATCCAGTACAGAGACTGGCTGGTACTTGAGGAAAGCATTGAAGTACACAGTACACAGTGAGTACAAGCAATCCAGGGAGCCTCTTTTAACCCTTGTAAGCCTACAGCACAGTGCCGCAACCCCATGCATTACACATGGTTGGTTGCGTCATGGCCCTATTCATTTGAATTGGTCATGTTTGGTGGTGGTACTGTCCACTGAACGCAACGTGTTGTATAATTTCTGCTGCACCACAAGCACAACAGCATAGCACCCAACTGTCCCTGATTTTGAGGGACTGTTCCTGATTTGGAACAATGTCCCTCTGTCCCGTTTTCCTTCTTATTTGTCCCTCATTTTAGGCTGATCGATATAGTTGTATAAAAAATGCACTTTTTATCTTTCAAAAAGTCTTTCCCAGTACTAAACCTTTCATCTAATTTCTAAATTGATGCATTTGTAGAATTTAAAAGCCAATATAAAGGAATAGTAGTGGTAAAAAAAAAAACACTTGTGGGTTTAACAAGTCATTTTTTTAATATATATAATATCTATAATATATAATATTAATATATAATAATATAATAATATATAAATATAATATAATAATAATATAATATATAATCTCCTGTAAGAGGGGCGTGACAGGTGACAGGGGGTGTGTCCTATGCATACATACTTTTACTAATAGGTGTCCCTCGTTCCCATCTCAAAAAGTTGTGAGATATGCAACATTGCACCTGGACGGCTGGGTAGGGGGTAAAATTGTGGCTCAACTGCCTGGTTTTACCCCCAATCACCTGTGCAAACTATGTTTCCTAAAAAAAAAAAAAAATGTCTTTCTAAAAATACTTCTCAAAAATATCAAGCCTCCAAAACGTATGTGTGTATAATTGGTTGGTTTACTGCTGTAGTTGCACTTGGATCATGTAATATTTGCTGTGCTCGTTTTAGCAAATACTTTAAATCCCCAGGATAGTACGCCAGCATTTTATTCACCGCATCTGAGTCTCCGCGGAGTTAATAAGCTACTGTACAATGCGTGGTTACATTTGCAGAAACGTGTACACACAAAGTCAGTTAAGAACATCTTACACCTAATTTGTGGTGTCGTTCAGAGGCACTTTCTATTTCCTAAATGTGCTTCTCACTTATCCCAGATCTTTACTAGTCCCCGAGGTTTACTCTGAAAAGCAAACTGCTGTGAACGGTTTTCACGTTCAGAAATTGTACAATGAAATTGTGTGAAGCATGTCTCAACAGAGGTTCTTAGCATCGAGTCCCATTTAAGGATTTTTTGGCAAGCTGACCTAGTTTCTCCTGCGATTGGGTGCCTGACATATCCCTCCATCCTTCGCTTTAAAAACACATATGTTGCTTTTAATATCCAGGCCAAAGCCAACAATATTGATGATTGTCCTGTTTCGTGTAGAAAAGTCTTACAGTCGAGATGAACATGCAAAAAATAAAACAATTGCTACAGTAAGGATTTGATAATTCTGCTGTTTTTTTTTTTTTTTATGTGATCTGCAAAGAGCAGTTGGACTGCAGCTAGCCTAAGTGCTCCTTCAATTTTGAAGTGTTTCTGCTTCTGTTGGCTGCTCTTGAGCATGCACCAGTAATCCGTGTCAGAAGGGTTAACTTCTAAGTCATGAATATTTAACAGCTCAACCAATCATTGAGAAGTTGGCTTTAGTACTGTGAGCTGGTTCCTCTGGTCTTCTAGTCATGAGGAATGGATTATACATAGCTCACAACTGTCCCTGATTTCGAGGGACTGTCCCCTATTTGGAACAAAGTCCCTCTTTCCTCCTCATTTGGTATGATCTATATAGTTGTATATAAAATACACTTTTTATCTTTCAAAAAGTTTTTCCCAGTGCTAAAACTTTCATCCAATTTCTAAATTGATGCATGTGTAAATTTAAAAAGCCAATATAAAGGAATAGTAGTGATAAAAATAAGCATTTGTGGGTTTAACCAATCATCTTTTTCTAAATATTTCTCCTTTAAGGTTGAGTGGCAGTGGGTGTGTCCTATTCCTACATATTTTTATTAATAGGTGTCCCTTATTTCCATTTCAAAAAGTTGGGAGGTATGGGATTATATACTTACTGACCTCTGTATCCCCTGGGCTTTGGCCCAAGGGGGTTGTGTGTTGGGAGAGTCTTTTCTTTTGGGGGTTTATTGTAAGATACTGGTCTTCTAAAGAAAAAAGAGGACCTCTGTCTTGAGAATGCCCCTATGACTGTCCCATACCTCCCAACTTTTTGAGATGGGAACGAAGGACGCCTATTATAAAATGTATGTAGGCATTGGACACACACCCCTGCTACGCCCCCTTAAAGGAGAATTATTTTTAAAAAAAACGATTAGTTAAACACACAAATGCATTTTTTTACCACCACTGTTCCTTATATTGGCTTTTGAAATGTATAAATGCAGCAATTTAAAAAAATGGATTAAAAGGTTTAGCACTGGGAAAGACCTTTTGAAAGATAAAAGTGCATTTTATATACAACTATATAGATCAGAAAGAAAAAGGAAAGAGGGACAGAGGGACTTTGTTCCAAATCAGGGACAGTCCCTCGAAATAAGGGACAGTTGGGAGCTCTGCCTGTACTCACTTAGAGAGGGGTGTTAAGTGACTGGCTGAAGGACAAGTTGAAATAGGAACCTTCTTAGCTGTATTGCCTTAGTTTAGTGTAGTGACCACTGGGTTGATGGACCCTTTGTGCCCCCCGGCAGAGCATTTCTCCCTCACCTCACAGTTCTATGAACTGGCTCCCCTGGGCTCCTGTTAAGTGAATGATGTACTGACTTCTGTGTCCCCTGAGCTTTGGTCCAAAGGGATTTTTGTGTTGGCAGAGTCTCTTCTTCTGGGGGGGTTATTGTAAGATACTGATCTATTTAATGCTAAAGAATACTCCGACCTTGAGGATGCTCCTTTGGCTGTCCCCCACATAGAGATAGCTGGTGAGTGACTGGCTGAAGGATAAGTTAACATAGGAACCTTCTTAGCTCTCTTGCCTTAGGAATTTTGTAGGACCCACTGGGTTGGTAACCCCTTTAGGCCACTTGGTAGAGCAATTATCCATCTCTGCAAAGCCTGTTGCTCCCTTCCCTGCTTGATGGACAGCTGTAAGAAAATGGAAGCCAAAGACGACTCTGGTTGGCTATTACCACAGCTTAATAGGAAGCCTATCAGAAGCAACAGGGAAAGAAGGAGTTTGGTTGGCCACCGCTAGGGGGTAAGGAGCAGCATGGAGAACAGCCAGGACCCACAGGGAGATTTGTTGCATTCCTAGAAAGTTGCTATGAGCATGGAGGATAAGGGCTATGGGCTGCTGTGTTGTGTCCAGTGAGAATGGTCAATGACAGAATTGTGTTGGGCATGTGCCTCGGTAAGGTGTACCTAAAGATCACCAAAACAAATAACCCCCTAGAAGATAGATCTTCCGGCAATGATGGATCTTCAACAACTCAAGTTTTGGCAAGACTTTTGAAACCTCCTAAGGACTGTGGTAAGAGTGCTAAAGAACCTCAAGGCCGTGTACTATCGTTGGCTTGCTGCTACTACTACAAAGCGTTGCTGTTTGATATATTACTGTATGCTGTTCTACTATCCCAGTGTTGTGAGGCAACTGACCCAAAGTCGCAGGATGCCATTTGCCTGCTTACACTCAGGAGCTGCAAACTAGTTCCTATCTCCATTAATCCTGAGGGCAGGAGTGGTCATTGCTGGAGCGCGCAACATCTGGAACACAAAGCTCTGGACTGTGATTGCACACAGCCTCTCAGAAGGTCCCGGCCGTGAATCATTATCCGGGACTTGCTGAGAGGCTGCCGTTGTGTGCAATCAAAGCGGGTGCCTGCCAGGGGGCACACATGCACATGCCCTCGACCTGGAAGTAGGCAGCAACTTACTGGTAAGTCGCTTTGCCTACAGCAGCCGCCTGTCCGCAGTACATTGTGGGTGGGCGGTCGCTAAGTGGTTATGCAATCTTTGTGTGCTCGGGACCATTAAAATCACTTGTGGTTGTGAGAAACGACCATAGTTACCTCATTAATGATGCCAAGTGTACCACGGTGTTTGCAATGTAGCTTTGATCATTATATACCTTAACATAATTTCCTCCACAGGGATTTACCCCTTTAAATAAAGTCCATTTAAACATTTCCAGGTGTGCTGCTGTTGCACAGGTCAAGGTACTAGGCAAGTTATCATTGGCATGGGGAATAAGACCATAGCAACCCAGCAGCAACTTCCGGGGGTAGTACTACCAAGACACTTCTAGAACCTTGTACCTGAGCATCAAAAGATCCATGAGTTTGCTAATGGCCTGCATAGCCTGGAGGAACAAAGGTCCATGAGTTTTCTATGAACCAACATAATATGCAGCAATCCAGGGAGTATTCTGAAAATAAATAATAGTTAGTTTCACTTTTGATACTGTGAGTGTTTGGGGTAATTTTATTGTTTCTCACCCTCCTTCTCATTAACTGCGATAAAACCCTTTTCAAGTGTGCTCTTCAAAATAAAACCATGAAGAAAGAGCCAGCCCTGAGGTTGCTGTTCCTGCAAAACTACAACCAAGTATGTGGAATTTAATGTTGCCCACTATGCTCCACTATGCCATGTGGCCCACTAAGCCACGTGTAGGCCATTTTCTGTTTATTCAGGATAAATATTGTTACACTAGCAAGTAGAGTTTTTTTTTTTTTTTTTTTTTTTTAAGCAAAAGTATATCTCTTCTACCAAATCTCCTTTACCTATTTCCAAGTCATTTTTTTAAGTAGACACGCTGTGTGACAGCGTAGGGTACACTCTGTAAAATGTTAAGGAATTTAGCTAAGTACCTTGATTATTTAGGATTTGCATCATTACTGGCTTCTCAATGGCCAAGGAAGGAATATGATGGCCATAGGAGAGACCTTGGCAATAATGGCATTGGCAGCTGTGGAGGGGCGAGGGAGAGCACCAAGATGTTATTGCTAGAGGAGGCAAAACTCAGAGGTAACTTTGTTACAATGAATAAGTATTCTGTGCATGCTTGAACATTAAGGCAAGTGTTCTTGCAGTCCCCCCGGGCTCATTTTTGCTTTAAAGACAGCCTTTTCTAAGAAAGAGGGGGTGTAATAGGAATGAATGGTACTGGACTATGCAGGACTATTTTTCCTCCACAAGATGACAGCAGCAGGTGTACTTGTTGTTGGGAGTGGACTTAGACTGTAGAACACTGGGAAGTGTAGTTTGGGCAGAGAGCAGAGTCATTACCACTGCTGGGGAAAAGAACTACTGTACACAAGTGCACCTGAGAGCAGGAAGGGGTTATAAAAAAAATCCCGGGAAGCAAGAGTGGTAATTGGAGAGAGCTACCAAACAGAGGGGTGCTGTTCATGGGGAAGAAGGAGCTGGCGGGTCTACTCTGTGCTGAGTGCTGCGGTATCCTGTAACAATCTACTGGACTGAGTTAGAAGAACCCTCCACTGTTGGCTGCTCCAATGTTAGTCTGAATCGCCAGCCAGAGATCCAAGTCGCCACTGCTCAGGCCTGCTGTAGGAGTAAGGGAGGTGTCCCACTGCTATGGTATCCATCATTTTTCCCACCAGACAGATAAATTACATCAAAGAGGGACCCTTCCAATGTCTTAGCTAGCTGCTGAAGGAAATCTGAAGGGGAAGGGATAAGAGGGTTGTAGTCCCTCAGTTAAGGCTTAGTCCCTCATTGTGAGAGTTCATAAGTGACCTAGTCCATCTCCAGGTTTGTTTCCCATTTCTGCAGCTCTTCTTATAAGGTGAGCTATAGTTTACACTATTGGGTTAACAGTAAATGCTATAATTTAAAACCACTGCAAGAAACTCTGTGAATCTAGTTGTGTTTCCATTACTATGCTTCATGTTGGTTGACTTTAACTTGCCAATGCATTCTGCTATTTTCCATAGAGTTGTGGATCCTCATCAGCGCTCGTCAGTGCCTTAAAACTTGTGAAAAAAAATGACATGTTCAAAAGACTCATCATGCCTCATAGAATATACCTGGAGGGGTTACAATACAAAATAGGGTCATGTTGAGGGCATTTCTATTGTCCTAGTGCTCCAGGGCCTTCAAAAGTGTAATAGGTAGTTAAGTAATTAGATGTGAAATTATGTTCCTAGAACACCTGACGGTGCTCCATGCATGTTGGGCCTCTGTAAGTAGCAAGGCTGTGTGTAAGCCTTACACATGTGGCATACCCAGGAGGAGTAGCAGAATGTATTTAGAGTGTAATTTTTGTGTACTTGCTACAGTGAGTACACCCCTTACAATTTTGTAAATATTTTATTATATATTTTCATGTGACAACACTGAAGAAATTACACTTTGCTACAATGTAAAGTAGTGAGTGTACAGTTTGTATATCACTGTAAATTTGCGGCATTTGGCATTTGTTATTTTCCAGCACTGCCTTAACCCTCTTGGGTATGGAGTTCACCAGAGTTTCACAGGTTGCTACTGGAGTCCTCTTTCACTCCTCCATGACGACATCACGGAGCTGGTGGATGTTAGAGACCTTGTGCTCCTCCACCTTCCGTTTGTGGATGCCCCACAGATGCTCAATAGGGTTTAGGTTGGAGAAATGCTTGGCCAGTCCACCACCTTTACCCTCAGCTTCTTTAGCAAGGCAGTGGTTGTCTTGGATGTGTGTTTGGGGTCGTTATCATGTTGGAATACTGCCACGGGGCCCAGTCTTCGAAGGAAGGGGATCATGCTCTGCTTCAGTATGTCACAGTACAGTTTGGCATTCATGGTTCCCTCAATGAACTTTAGCTCTCCAGTGTCGGCAGCACTCATGCAGCCCCAGACCATGACACTCCCACCACCATGCTTGACTGTAGGCAAGACACACTTGTCTTTGTACTCCTCACCTGGTTGCCGCCACACATGCTTGACACCATCTGAACCAAATAAATTTATCTTGGTCTCCTTAGACCACAGGACATGGTTCCAATAATCCATGTCCTTAGTCTGCTTGTCTTCAGCAAACTGTTTGCGGGCTTTTTTGTGCAACATCTTTAGAAAAGGCTTCCTTCTGGGATGACAGCCATGCAGACCAATTTAAAGCAGTGTGTGGCGTATGATCTGAGCACTCACAGGCTGACCTCCCACCTCTTCAACCTCTGCAGCAATGCTGGCAGCACCAATACGTCCATTTACCAAAGACAACCTCTGGATATGACGCTGAGCACGTGCACTCAACTTCGAGGCCTGTTCTGAGTGGAACCTGTCCTCTCTAAACAGCTTTATTGTCTTGGCCACCGTGCTGCAGCTCTGTTTCAGGGTCTTGACAATATTCTTATAGCATAAGTCATCTTTATGTAGAGCAACAATTCTTTTTTTCAGATCCTCAGAGAGTTCCTTGCCATGAGGTACCATATTGAACTTCCAGTGACCAGTATGAGAGAGTGAGAGCGATAACACCAAAGTTAACACACCTGCTCCCCATTCACACCTGTGACCTTTTTACTCTAACAAGTCACATGACATTGGGAGGGAAAATGGCTAATTGGGCCCAATTTGGACACTTTCACTTAGGGGTGTACTCACTTTTGTTGCCAGCGGTTTAGACATTATTTAGGTCTCCAGACCTAAACCCTATTGAGCATCTGTGGGGCATCCACAAACGGAAGGTGGAGGAGCGCAAGGTCTCTAACATCCACCAGCTCTGTGATGTCGTCATGGAGGAGTGGAAGAGGACTCCATTGGCAACCTGTGAAACTCTGGTGAACTCCATGCCCAAGAGGGTTAAGGCAGTGCTGGAAATGAATGGTGGCCACACAAAATATTGATACTTTAGGCCAGGGCTCAAAATTTAAAGTCCTGAGCTACTAGCCAGGCCTTAAGGGTTACTCGCCACCAGTTGCCCCACCCAACTCCTACCCTGCCCCACCCAACTCCTACCCTGCCCCACCCCTAATTCCGCCCCTAAACACGCCATAAAATTATACTGTTAAATGTTTTTGCATTAATGCAGAAGTTACAAAAATAAATATTAATAACAACGTTTTCAGTGCCCATAAGTGCAGCCTATTTAGTGCCCATCAAGGGTCTGGAACCCCCAAATCACCATCCTAGTACCCCCCCCCCCCCCAAATTTCACCTCCTAGAACAAATCCTACCCGTCAAATCCTCCCCCCATCAAAATTTTCCCCCTAGCACAAAAAAACCCATTATTCCTACTGGCACAACCCCCCCCCCCCAATACCCCTTTTTAACAGCCCTAAGACTTCCTGTTCTGGCACAAATCCATCCCTCCACCCCATTCCAATAATCTCTATAAGGGCGATCCCCAAATCCCCCCTCCTGGCACAAATCCTCACCCCCCCAGCACGAATCACTCCTCCTAGCACCCTCCCCCCCCAATTCTCCTGCTAGAAGAAATCTTATATTGTCACCTCTCAAATTCCCCATCCCAGCACAACCCCGCTCCCCCCCCCCCCATATCGATCCCACTTAGAAGTAATCATCTTCTCCCCACCCCTCCTAGTACAAATACTTTTTGGGGGATTGTCCCTGGGGGGGGGGGGTTGGAATAAGAGAATTTGTAGCATGAGGGGTGGGGAGAAGATGATTACTTCTAGGTGGGATCAATATGGGAGGGGGGTTGTGCTAAGAGGGGGGGGACTGTGCTGAGATGGGGGGGGGGGGTTGTGCTTGGAGGGGGGGACTGTGCTGAGATGGGGGGGGTTGTGCTAGGAGGGGGGGGGATTGTGCTGAGATGGGGGGTTGTGCTAGGAGGGGAGATTGTGCTGAGATGGGGGGGTTGTGCTGAGATGGGGGGATTGTGCTAGGAGGGGGGGGGACTGTGCTGAGATGGGGGGGGGGGGGGTTGTGCTAGGAGGGGGGGGACTGTGCTGAGATGGGGGGGTTGTGCTAGGAGGGGGGGATTGTGCTGAGATGGGGGGGACTGTGCTGAGATGGGGGGGTTGTGCTAGGAGGGGGGATTGTGCTGAGATGGGGGGGGACTGTGCTGAGATGGGGGGGTTGTGCTAGGAGGGGGGGGACTGTGCTGAGATGGGGGGGTTGTGCTAGGAGGGGGGGGACTGTGCTGAGATGGGGGGTTGTGCTAGGAGGGGGGGACTGTGCTGAGATGGGGGGGGGTTGTGCTAGGAGGGGGGGGACTGTGCTGAGATGGGGGGTTGTGCTAGGAGGGGGGGGACTGTGCTGAGATGGGGGGGGGTTGTGCTAGGAGGGGGGGGGACTGTGCTGAAATGGGGGAGTTGTGCTAGGAGGGGGGGGGACTGTGCTGAGATGGGGGGGGGGTTGTGCTAAGATGGGAATTTGGGAGGTGACAGGATAAGATTTGTACCCCAGTGTAGTTCACCCTTTCCTCCAGCATGTCACAGACCTCAGATACAGCACCTGTGATACCAGATACATCGCTCTGTGATCCTCCTCTTCATATGTCAGAGCGGAGGAGGAGCGGAGGAGAAGCCTATTCCTATAGCTTTGCACGGACAGCTGGCGGGAGAGATGCGGCTGCAGAAGCAGAAGGGGAAGAAGATTGCAGCTCAGGAAGGACACTGCATGTCAGATCGGGACTATACAGAGTTTGTTACCCGCCCCCTTTCCACATTGCTTACTTTGACTCGGAGGAGAGGGGATAACAAACTCTGTATAGTCCCGATCTGACATGCAGTGTCCTTCCTGAGCCACAATCTTCTTCCCCTTCTGCAGCCGCATCTCTCCCGCCAGCTGTCCGTGCAAAGCTTTAGGAATTAATTGTCTTCTCCTCCGCTCCACCTCCACTCTGACTCAGGGGAGAAGTCCCGATCTGACAGGAGTGTGTGAAGCCCGGCGAGAAGACAGAGAGAGCGCATCCCGCTCTCTCCTGTCACAGAAACACTCCTGGCAGCGCCCCTCCACCTCCCATGACACAGACGCCCAGCCAGAGCAGCCATCCTTCCATCCATCCCACCCTACCTTGTACCGGTGATTTTTCCAACTTGGGCTTGAACCCCTCCATCAGTCCTGCTGGATAATGTCGGAGCGGCGGATCATCCCGCTCAGCTTTAATTGTAATTGCCGGGCGCTCGCTGACATACACAGTCCCGCCTCCTAGCCCGGCTTCTTTGATAGACAGAACACGTCCTGGTTGGCCAGGTGTTCTGTCTATCAAAGAAGCCGCGCTAGGAGATGGAACTGTGTATGTCGGCGAGCGCCGGCCATTACAATTAAAGCTGAGCGGGATGATCCGCCGCTGACATTATCCAATCCTTCGGCGGCTTTCCTCTCCTCTCTTCCCCTGGCAGTAGCTCGCCATACATAATTTTCCACTCGCAAAATGCGAGTAAGCGAGTGGAAAATTTGAGGGCTGCTTTAGGCCCAATTTGGACATTTTTTGCTAGAGGTGTACTCATTTTGTTGCCAGTGGTTTAGACATTAATGGCTGTGTGTTGAGTTATTTTGAGGGGACAGCAAATTTACACTGTTATACAAGCTGTACACTCACTACTTTACATTGTAGCTAAGTGTCATTTCTTCAGCGCTGTCACATGAAAAGATATATTTAAAATATTTACAAAAATGTGAGGGGTGTACTCACTTTTGTGAGATACTGTATACTTGTGGTTTCAGTGAGGTTGAAGCCTCAAAGAGGGCTGGAACAAGATCAAAGATCCAAATCAACCAGCAGCTACTGTGGTGGTAGCGCTACAGGGGTATTTATAAAAGGCTGAATCATTGTGCTCTCCAGTTTTTTGGAAAATTTTTGTATTATCGACCACATTGGCCCAGTGAAGTGGAATTATTTCCCGAAGTCTGCTGGGAAAATTACACTTCCGAGAAAGTGAATCTCCTATATCATCGGCAGCTCTCTGTAGTTCCTAATGCTGACTTCTTTGTCCATGCTGGACATCTTATGATAGTTAAGCATTATGGGGGGAGCACTCTCATAAAGTGTTGGTTTCCCAGCGGACTTTGGAAGACGATTCCTCTTCTATGGAATGGGGTTCAGTGGCACCGGTGGCAGGAGAGATAACTATTTAAATTCCGATTAAGAAAGGATGGGAGGAGGGGCCTCAAAGAGGAACCCTCTAAAAATTGGACAATTTTGTCCGGTACTCAGTGCCATCTTAAGAGCATTATAGGCCCCCGGGCAATGCAGTGTACTGGGGCCCTGCCTACACAATTATCCATGAGAATAAAAATGCTAATTATCGATAAGGCTATATTTATTGGTACAGCAGTGCCAGGCTAAGGACAGCTTCCAAGTTCAGAGGCTGGGTCCTCTGGTGAACACACTGTGTGCCTGTTTCCGTGGAGGGTACAGGCATTCCTGCAGTTGTAGGCTCCCCCTCCACGACCCAAGTGGCCTGACAGCAGCTCAGGGCCGACAGGCGCTTGCCACCTGCTAAGTTTGGCGGCGGGATGCACATGGGAGTCGGGACTAATGCTTGGCTGGGGCTGAGTCGCTTGGCAGGTGGGGCCCCCTGGGCAAGTGGGGCCCCCGGGAAACTGCCCAGCGTGCCAATTCAGTAAGACGGCCCTGCCGGTACTCAATCCTTGAGGAAAAGCTGCACAAAGACACCCTAAGAAAACTAAGTAGAGGACTTTAATGGTACCACGTGGATAAAATATCAATGGCTATTTTATCCAAGTGCTACAGTTAAAGTCCTTCACTTAGTTTTCTTGGGGGGTTTTTATGTGCAACTATTTACATTCTTCTTTTACAGGTACAGCTTTTCTGAAGTATTTTGATTTAGCGAGATGGTTACTTTAATACACTCGACTGTTAAAACTTGACATCTGATTGGTTCCAGTAACTGTCTGGTGAACAAATATTGCGTTACTTCTCTTTGTCACATTGACATTATACAGTGAAGACTGACTGACTTGCTCTTTCTCTTTGTAATTTAAGAACAAATTGGACAGCCACAGTTAAAAGGTTTCCCATTAATTTTATAGAACGCGAGGGAGTCTTTACAAGGTAAATTGTAAATAAGGCTCGGCACGCCAGACAGTCACACAGCAATGGCTTCTACAACACATGAATGGATTCAGGAAAGAGGATCACAAAAAGCAAGATGTTTTGGCTGCACACATGTTCGTGCCTAGTGAAGTAGCCTAAAGGGATTTGGAAGCTTACATTTTACATTTATTCAGATACAGTATGGTGCCCATACACCTAGACAGTTTCCCGATTGTGATTGAAAGATGCTCAAGATAACCTGCTAGGGTCCAGGAACCCCCGAGAGCAATGACAAATATGTAAAAACATCAGCAATGCTCAATTATACAGCACTTTTTGAGTTAATTTATTTGTAGATTTAACTGTTTTGCCGGAGTTCAGCTTTAAAGAATGAAAGCCTGTGTTTAGATAGAAGAAAAAAAAATCAGCGCAAGGGAAGATACTAATCAGCACAAGGGATGGTACTTACATTTAGTGATAAATCTCCAGGTAAAATCTTCCAACCTCTGGCCCAGTGTTTCTCAACCTTTTTTAATCAAGGCACCCTTTAAAATTGTGCACAATCTCGAGGCACCCCATTCTAAATGATGGAAAAACGCAAACTTTGGACTAAACATAACCCAGCAACATCCACATTCGTAGGACACCCAACATTAGTGATTTATTCTTCTAAAGCAGGGCTTTTTTTCAGCTGGAACTTGGTGGAAAGTTCCAACACCTTTGGCTCAGGCCCCCCTGCTCCTGGCTCATCACTATCACTTATAAACACAGGGTCGTGGTTGAGTTCCTGCACCTTTTTTGTGAGAAAAAAAGCCCTGTTCTAAAGCAAATACACCTTTGCACACTGATACTGACTAGTATTCTAACATTTCTCTTCTCAGATTCCAGCCCTCACTCAGTGACCCCAGTGCTGGGGGAGAGGGGCAAACAAGGATGCCATGCAGGCACCTGACGTCCTCCTTATCAACCAATGACAAAATTGATTGATAGGACGCCGGTGGCTAGAAGGTTGTAATGGTGCACAATGAAAACCTGTGGCTTTGTGTAACTGAAAGTAGGCTTCATCCAACTGCTGGCTTATATACAATTTTTGGTAAATTTTTAAGCATTTTACCTAGGCACCCCTGAAGAAACCTGAAGGCAGCCCAGGGTGCCTAGGCACCCTGGTTGAAAAAGTCTGCTCTGGCCCCCCCCAATGCTGGGTGGGGGATTAATACAGCTGCTGGACTTGTCATAGGCATTCATCAAGACTGACAACTATACACCCCCCCCCTTTTTGACCCCCCTTCTCCAGTCATAGAAGACATACTATAGCTTCCATCAATGAACAACATTCTATGAATGAAGGAGGTGGACCTTTCATTCATCCACCCATCCTGTATTCATCTTCTGTCCATTTCCCTCCCTCCCCCATACCCTTGCAGTGGTCATATTCCAATGCTGTGGGGGTTAACACAGCTGATGGACCTGTCATAGGCATTCCTCAATAGTGCCAGCTATGCCCGTCCTTTCTGGCTCCCTCCTCCATTCATAAAAGTTGCACAATAACTTCCATCAATGAAAAGCTTTCCATGAATGGAGGATAGATGGGGGTTTAAAAGGTCCACCTTCTCCATTCGTAGAGTGCTTATCATTGTTGGAAATTATAGTACAGCTTCTATGAATGCAGGAGGGGGTGGAGTGGGTGAGCATAGTTGGCACTCTTGGTGAGTGGCTGACAGGTCCAGTGGCTGTATTTAAGGGGTTGTAAAGGTTCAGATTTTTTTAAATAAAAACAAAAACATGGTATACTTACCTGCTCTGTGCAAGTATTTTGCACAGAGAAGCCCCAAACCTCCACTTCTGGGGTGCCCCGTCAGTGCTTATGGCTCCTCACTTTCATCAGGTTCCCCCACGGAGAGCCGCTTTCCATGGGGTCACCCGTGCAGGCGCGCCTGGGTCTCACTGCTGCATCTATTGACACAGACAGCAGGACTGCCCCCCCCCCCCTTACTCCAGTGTCACTTGATCTGATTGACAGCAGCGGGAGTGAATGGCTCCTACTGCTATCAGTCTATCCAATGAGGACAGGGGCAGTGGCTGGAGCCACTGGGCTCACGCACATCGCTGGAACAGATAGGCTCAGGTAAGAAAAAGGGGGGGGGGCTCTGGGGTCAGCTGCAAAAAAGAAGGTTTTTCACCTTATATGCATTAGGGTGAAAAACCTTGAGACTTTACAATCCCTTTAACACCAGATAATTATGGCGGGGGGGGGGGGGGGGGCGAGGATGGAAGATTTTAACTAGGACAGCTGACATCAGCACAAGGGACATATCTCTGTAATGTTAGTACAGTCCTTTGTGTTGATTAAAAAAAACTAGGAACCAAATAAAATTTAGTCTTTAATCTTTGACTCAATCATTCTAATCCTGGTGTCACAGTTAAGTAGGCCGCTAACCTGAAAAAAAGTAAAGTTTGAACCATCAAATTTATCCCAAGCCAGAGATTCAGCGGGAAGTGAAGCAGGAATGAAGGTGACAGTTCTTTAAAAACAAGGTCAGCTTTCATATTTCTATCCTGATAGTTATCCTTTAAATTTTTAACTCTGAAACTATTCATACGTATGAATATACACCATGGTTGATTGGATACAGTTTTGAGAATTCATTCCATGTACGCTACTGATTCCCTCTCTCTGATCAGTAAAAGGGTCATTATCTCCATACCAGACAATGTTATTTCTTCTGCTGATCAATGCTAATTATGAATCTCATACAGACCAGCTAATAACACATTACAGTTTGCTTGTCATTTTCAAATTTGAGTAAAAGTTCAGCTGGCTGTAAAATAATTAGCATCAGGTGATTCCAGACCATGCTGAGATATCATTTCATAAATAAAGCTAAAATTGATTTTTATTCTATGGTGCAAAAACTTGCAAAAACAAATAATAAAAAAGTATCTTCAGATATAAAGTGTATTTCTAAAAACCTGACATGTTCTTGCTTTTTTTTCACTCTATCCAAAACTAAAAAAAAAGCAAGTTTTGTCTTTAGTTATACTTTAACTACTTTTGGACCGGATTTTCCCCCTTAATGGCCAGGCCATTTTTTGCAATTTGGCACTACCATGATTGCCACTGGTTACATTGGTCAATGCTGGATTAATGTAATATATATGTAGCAACCTCCTAGGTAGGTGCTAGGGAGAGAGTATAGTTTTTTGGCTCTGTCTGTAGCAGGGAAATCTATATTGTTTTCTGCCTACCAGAGAGCAGGATCTGTGAGTTAGATCTGCTCAGTGTGCTCCGTGTGTGATTCATCTGGTCTAGATAGTGTTTTCACACTGATCCAATAGGGAGGCATGTTGGACAGTGGGACGAAACCTGACCAATGGGTACACAGGCTTCGTTACAGTCCCAGTGATCAGTGGTGGCCAGAGCGATGGGGGCGCAGGGCCGCCGCCCCCCCTATCCATGCATCTGGCCCCCTAATCTACATGCGGGGCACCGGATGCATGGAGTTCAATGGGTTTTTTTTTTCTTCTGAAGCACGTGATTAGAGCCAGAGGCTCTAATAGGCTTCAGAAAAGGGTGGACCGGGACGCAGAGCAGTGCGCCCTGGGCCCACCCATTGTGTGACAATAGCGAATGAATATTCGCTATTGTCACACGGATCCTCCTCCTGGCCAATCAGGAAGCGGGTCGGAGACCCGTTTCCTGATTGGCCGAAAGGTGAACGTTTGTCATTGGCCAAGAAGGAGGAGGAGGACTCGGGAGACGCGGAGAACTGAGGCGAAGCCGCCGCTGCATCAGGTAAGTGCACTGGTTGCTCTGCATGCTGGTCACTCTACATTGAAGGGGGCATGCTGTGGTCACTCTGTATTGATGGGGGCATGCTGTGGTCACTCTACTTTGAAGGGGGCACGCTGTTGTCCTTCTACATTGATGGGGGCACACTGTGGTCACTCTACATTGAAGGGGGCACGCTGTGGTCACTCTGCATTGAAGGGGGCACGCTGTGGTCACTCTGCATTGATGGGGGCACGCTGTGGTCACTCTGCATTGATGGGGGCATGCTGTGGTCACTCTGCATTCATGGGGCACGCTGTGGTCACTCTGCATTGAAGGGGGCATGCTGTGGTCACTCTGCATTGAAGTGGGCACGCTGGGGTCACTCTGCATCGAAGGGGGCACGCTGTGGTCACTCTACATTGAAGGGGGCATGCTGTGGTCACTGTGCATTGAAGGGGGCACACTGTGGTCACTCTACATTGAAGGGGGCATGCTGTGGTCACTGTGCATTGAAGGGGGCACGCTGTGGTCACTCTGCATTGAAGGGGGCACACTGTGGTCACTCTACATTGAAGGGGGCACGCTGTGGTCACTGTGCATTGAAGGGGGCACGCTGTGGTCACTCTGCATTGAAGGGGGCACACTGTGGTCACTCTGCATTGAAGGGGGCACGCTGTACTTTGATTACTGAAGGCCCCTTTCACTCTTTTGTGACCTCAAAGTCATGCAATTTTTTGCCGCGTTTTTAGCCGCAAAGCAATACCTATTACATTTTTCTGTTTGCGCCCCCCCCCCCCAAAAAAAAAAAAAAAACATTTTGAGCACAAGCCGCCACTGCCAGTGATTGGTAGAGACTTGCTGTGTCGGTGCATTGTGGGATGCTGTATAAAAGCCAGGAGCACATGTGCGTCTACAAACTAGAGGAAAGATTTGTCATTTTTATTTATTTTTACTAGTAACGGCGGCGATCAGCAATTTTTAATGGGACTGCGACATTGCGGCCGACAGATCGGACCCCTAACTGACATTTTTGACAGTTAAAAATAGGGTGCCGTTACTGTAATAATGACACTAGCAGGGAAGGGGTTAACCTAGGGGTGATCAAAGGGTTAAGTGTAAGGGGGTGTTTTCTAACTGTGGGGGAGATGGGCTTGTGAAATCAACACAGAGACCTGTGATCCTAAAAAGGAGGAACACAGGAGCTCTGCATTGATTCCAAAGAGAACAACGGTCTGCTGTGTTTACGGGGAGCGATCACGGATGCCCCAGTGCGATGCATACTAGCACATTATGCTTTTGCCGTGCAGGTAAGAATAAAAAAAAAGTGCAGCGGTTTACAACCGCTATAACTTTTATTTGCTATATTGTTTCCATGAAAGTGGGGTTACCCTTTAACAAGACTAAGTGAAGTACTATGTTGTATCACACTGGGGTTGATTTACTAAAGAAGTACAGCATGTTACTTTGCAAAGTGAATTTTTTCCTAGCTTAGTGAATGAGGTGAAGCTGTTCTGACTTCAATCTTCAAATCAATATGAGCAAAAATTCCGTTTTTTTATTTTTCCTTTCACATGACTGGGTATGCTTTGTAAAGTAAGTTTAGCTTCCCTTCATTCACTAAGCTATGTAAAAAAATCAGTTTACAAAGTGAAGACGCTTTCTTCCTTAGTAAATCAACCCAGCTGAGTTAACATGGAAATAGGCAATATTTCATATATATGATTTATATCACTATTATGATGCACAATATATATAATTCATATCATTATTATATCACAGTGCACAATGTTTAATATTCATGTCACTGTTACAGCACAATCTTCATGTTGCCAGTAAAAATTAATAAAATGCAGAATAAGGAAAAAAAAAATTGATTGTCTTGTCCCATTATTTATCTCAGTAAACAAAATTGCTTGTTAACCACTTTACCACCGGAGGATTTTCCTGCTTTACGTCCAGGCCACTTTTTGCGATTCGGCACTGTGCGAATTTAACTGACAATTGTGTGGTCATGCAACGCCGTACCCAAACAAAATTCACGTCCTTTTTTTCCCACAAACAGAGCTTTCTTTTGGTGGTATTTGATCACCAGAGCGATTTTCATTTTTTGCAATATTAATTAAAAAAAGCGACAATTTAAAAAAAATAACAATATTTTTCTACTTTGACAGTTAAAAAATATCCAATATATTCAATTTTTGTCATATATTTAGGCCAAAATGTTTTTAGCTACATGTCTTTGACAAAAAAATTCTCAATGAGCGTATTTTTAACCGCTTTATGACCAGAAGGTTTTACCCCATTCCTGACCAGGCCATATTTTGCGATTCGGCACTGCGTTACTTTAACGGACAATTGCGCGGTCATGCAACGCCGTACCCAAACGAAATTCATGTCCTTTTTTTCCCACAAACAGAGCTTTCCTTTGGTGGTATTTGATCACCTGTGCGATTTTTACTTTTTGCGCTATAAACAAAAAAAGAGCGACAATTTTGAAAAAATAACAATAGTTTTCACATTTTTTTTATATGAAATTCCCCCCCCAAAAAATGTAAAAATCTAAATTTTTGATCATTTTAGGCCAATTTGTTTTCTGCTATATATTTTTGGTAAAAAAAATTTGCAATAAGCGTATTTTGATTGGTTTGCGCAAAAGTTATTGCGTTTACTAACTAAGGGAAATGTTGTCATTTTTGGTGTTTTTTTTTTAAACGAGTAATGGCGGCGATCTGCGATTTTTTTTGCAGGACTGCGACATTGCGGCGGACAGATCGGACCCTTGACTGACATTTTTGACACTTTTGGGGGTACCAGTGACATTTCTACAGTAATCAGTGCTATACATATGCACTGTTACTCTAAAAATGACACTGGCAGGGAAGGGGTTAATTTTTATTGGAGAGGGAGGGGTTAATGTATGCCTGGTGCTTACTGAGGTGTGTGGGGGGAGGTGACTGAGTGACACAGGGACAGATCGCAGGTTCAGCTATGCTGAACCCTGCAATCTGACCCTGGCTGTCACTTAGGAGATCCGCCTGCTTTGTTTACACAAGCGGGCGGATTTCCACACTAGATCCCCGACGATCGGGGAAGAGCGGCGGTGATCACCTCCTCTCCTCCCCTGACCCGACTCCTGCTGTGACTGAATACAGTGGGAGCGAGCCTCCGGCGGCACGCGCGCGCCGCAGAGAGAGGGGAATATCTGGTGACGTAGGTCTACGTCGCCAGACGATAACGAGCCACTTTGCCGCAGTAGAGTCAATGTGAGCGGTCGGCAAGTGGTTAACAGAATGAAGAAGAAATGAAAATAATACCGGATCATAGTTAAACCAGCACATAATAAAATGATAAAGTTAAATTCAGATATAAAATATTGTTTTCTATAGTAGAAGAGATTTAGTAAATGAACAGTTGTAGGTTTCATATACAGGTAGATAAGATAGATTTGGAACTAAACTTTAGAACAGGCATGTCCAACCTGCGGCCCGGGGGCCACATGCGGCCCAGAACCCCAGGCAAAGCGGTCCACTGCCCCCTGACAATTTTTTTTTTTGCTGGGGAGGAAGGAAGTCAGGTCGGGGGCATGGCCACAGCAGCTTCCAACTAACGGTAGGCAGAGGCTGCCTCAGAGGGGAGGGGAGGAGAAGGGGGCGAGCATGTGCAGTGTTTCTGACTCCTACCATCATGACCACTTCAAATCACTGAAGTGGTCATGGTGGTTAGAGTGTTCCTATATTATCTCTCAGAAGAAGTAAACCTCCGTATATTGATTCCATTTAATTTGATCATCCTCTAGTTGTGTTAAATTAGTGCGGGGGGTGCAGCGGCGCCGGAAGGGCGCGGCGGCATTTTATTACTTATATACCTTAACTATAGTATATATATTATATGCGGCCCGAGAAAATTTCTCTACACTCAATGTGGCCCAGAGAAGCCAAAAGGTTGGACACCCATGCTTTAGAACTTTTAAAGCAGTCCCCGTCGCAACATTTTTTTTTTGGTCCTTCCACCTCTGTCCTAACCAGATGCAGACTGTCCAGTCCACCATACATATACTGCGGCAGGGCACCCGCTCTGTGCCAGATAACGCACCTAGTATGCGATCTCACACTTCCGGGTCTGGGGCGCATGCGCGGAGACCTGCTCCCGCTGTGATCCCAGTGGAGGGTACCCCAGGCTCAATGTTCGCCAGCACCCGCTGACTAGACAGTACAAAGGGAGAATGGCGGTCTGCCTATGTAAACAAGGCAGATCGCTGTATTGTCAGAAGGGAAGGTTTTGATCCTGTATTCCTTCAAAGCAGGGACATGGATCCATGTCTTCCCCTAGTCAAAACACTAGGGGTGTTGAAAATAATGGTAGAGTTGATGTATCTTGATGCAGCCTTGAGCATGAATGCTAAGAACGGCCGCATCGATTGCATGGAAATGGAATGGTCATGAAGGGGGGTAAATCTTCTGGAGGTTAATTGGTTAGAAAATGTAAAAAAAATTTTGTACCTTTAGTGCCTGTTTACACTATTGCGATGACAGACATTGCATGTGATTCGTAGCGTACTGCTCCTAAAATCACATGCGATGTCTGTGCGGTGCGAATTCAGCCATACAGTTTGTATGGCTGAATTTGCACCGCAATTGCTGTGAACACGCACAGGACCCTTTTTTTGGTCCACAGCAGAATCGGATCGCATGATGGTTCACACCAGTGCGATCTGATTCATGTGCGAACTGTCAGCTCGAACTGCGATATGCAATCTGATCTGGGGGTGTCATTAACTTCGAATTGACACCCCCAGCATATCGCATATGGCAGTGTGAACTGCCTGTGCTGCGGATGCGGGAACACACAGTAGATTCGCAGTGTTCCCCAATCGCAATAGTGTGAACCGGCACTTAGGTGTTTTTTGTGCTACAAAGCCCAGTTTTCTGCACATTCACACAAATACAGCCAGCAACTAGAAATGGTGGTGTTTGTTGCACATGCGCAGAAATGTCCCCGGTGTCCCAAACACCTGACAGAAACCGGCGCCACCGGGGGCAGAACTATCAGGGTTGCAAAAGTCACACTGGTGACTGGGCCCTAGGATCCTGCCACCGTAGGGGGCCTGCTGCGGGCCCGTAAGGCTTGGTTCACAATGCTGCATCCTCAAAGGGGTCGATTTACTAAAACTGGAGAGTGTAACATTTGGTCAGTGCCGGCTCTACCTATAGGCAAGGTAGGCGCCGGCCGAGAGCACACATCAGTTGGGGGGGGGGGGCGGCGTTCACCCTCCCTCTCTCCCCTCCATTGTCCATCACTTGTGGAGTAGCATACCTTGAGTCCCAACAGTCCCAAGCCAGCGGAGCGTACAGCCACAATAAGCGTGTGTGAGTCCGAGAGTGGAGCTGTCAAATTGAAACTCTGATGTCGGGAAGGGCGGGGCCGATATGCGGGGCTTTGCTCCTTTGTTCTGTCTATAGAGAAAATAGCCAGCATTTACACATTTGTGGGTGGAGAAGAAGGTGGCAGGGGGAGGGACCAACTACTGCATGTGCACCCCCAGCTCTGTATAATTCAGGTTGATTATACAGAGCTGTGGGTGCACATGCAGTAGTTGGTCCCGCTCCCTGCCACCTTCTTCCCCACCCACCAAAATATTAATGCCGATTGTTTTGTCTATGCAGGGGACAAAGGGGCGGATTCCAGCACTTTGGCCATGCCCTTACCGACATCAGAGCTTCAATTTGACAGCTCCACTCATGGACTCACACTCACTCTCATTGGCCATATGAAACGCACTGCTGAACCTTGCACCCTGTATGAAATGCACTCCTGAACCTTGCACCCTGTACAAAGCATGTCTGAACCTTGCACCTTGTATGAAATGCACTCCTGAACCTTGCACCCTGTACAACGCATGTCTGAACCTTGCACCTTGTATGAAATGCACTCCTGAACCTTGCACTATGTACGAAACGGACTCTTGAATTCTTCCACAATAAGCAGACCGCACTCATGGGCAGGGCAAAGGGGGTGGAGCCGGGGGATGGCAAAATCAGGTTTCGCCTAGGGTGTTAAAAATCCTTGCACCAGCCCTGCATCTGGTGCAGCTCTGCATAGAAACCAATCAGCCTCCAGGTTTTTAATTCAAAGCTTATTTGAACAAGCTGAAGTTAGAAGCTGATTTGGTACTATGCACAGCTGCACCATATTTTGCACTCTCTAGTTTTAGTAAATAAACTCTAAAGTCTTATGATTTCCTTGCGACTTTCTTGCAACTTTTTTGATTTAACATTGCAGTCTATTACATTTAAATCACACCAAAGTCACAGACAATAGCGCAGAAACCTTTTTTTCCTGCGACTTGAGTCACATTGATTAACCACTTAAGGACCGCCCACCGTACATATATTGCAGCAGTGTGGCCCTTAAGTGCAAAATCATATATGGACGTGATTTTACTTTAAGGCTTTAGGGGGCGCAGGCGCACCACCGGAGCTGCACTCCCACTGTGATTAGACACAGCAGGAGCCAGTCCCCGGGACCGGCGGCTGCAATCGCCACTGGCCTTCCACTGTTGTCAAGGAGACTGACAGAACTGCTGTCTGCCTATGTAAACAAGGCAGAGGGCTGTTCTGTTCTGTCAGACAGGAAGGGAGAGATCTCCCTTCCTATCAGTCCACTCCCCACACAGTTAGAAACCACTCCCTAGGAGCACACTTAAACCCTTGATTGCCCATGATGTTAACCCCTTCCCTGCCAGTGTCATTAGTACAGTAACAGTGCATATTTTTAGCACTGATTACTGTAGTAATGTCACTGGTCCACCCAAAAATTTCAAAAATGTCAGTTAGGGGTTCGATCTGTCGGCCGCAATGTCACAGTCCCGCTAAAAATTGCAGATCGCCTCCATTACTAGTAAAAAAAAAAAAAAAAGAATAAATATAAATGAAATAAATCTTTCACTTAGTGTGTAGACGTGATAACTTTTGCGAAAACCAATCAATATACTCTTATTGGGATTTTTTAGCAAAAATATGTAGCAGAAGACAAATTGGACTAAAATGATATAAAAATTTGATTTTTAAATTATTTTTTGGGAATGTTTTATAGCAGAAAGTAAAAAATATTTATTTATTTTTCAGAATTGTCACTCTTCATTTGTTTATAGCGCAAAAAAAATAAAAATTGCACAGGTGATCAAATACCACCAAAGAAAAGCTCTGTTTGTGGGAAAAAAAGGACATCAATTTCGTTTGGGTACAGCATTGCATGCCCGCGCAATTGTCAGTTGAAATAATGCAGAGGCTTATCGCAAAAAATGGCCTGGTCATTAAGGGGGAAAACCTTCTGGTCCAGAAGTGGTTAACCCTAGGACTAAGGAAAGGGTTTTTTACTGTTAGAGCAGTAAATATATGGAACTCCCTCTCCCAAGAAGTGGTACTAGCTGAGAGTGTTGACAACTTCAAAAACGTTTAGATGTCTTCCTCAGGCAGCAGAATATTCAGGGCTATATAGAACGGTCAGAGAATAAAAACCATACAAACATAGAACTTTTTTCAACCTTATAAACGATCATGTAATTGAAGAGAAATGTCCCCAATAACATAAAACAAAAACAACAAGGGTCAGAACCTTCTTCTATGCAAAAATAAAAAAAATAAAAAAAAGTTTTGCCTTCAGTTTGACTTTCAAACATTATACAAAATATACCCTTTCAGGGCTGTCCCCTGGTTAAACCCCCATTACATCCAGGGGGGACTGAAGAGGCTGCATTACTTTACCCCGGACAGCTACAGTGCTCTTCCTTCCGCTCTCCCATCCAAAATAGAAAAGAGCATTTTTTGTCGCCAGTTCTACTTTAATATTTAATATATAAGTGCCGGTCTGGATGCCCAAAAGCTCTAAATGCAAAAAATCTATTCACATATGGGGGTGCAAAGGAGATCTTTGACTAGCAAAAGCATGATCCTGCTCCATTGATGTTAGCTCTTCTAGAACAGAGACTTCAGGCAACTTCCTCAGTGGGGCCCCCTTCCCACCCTCGGGCCCCATGGCAGCTGTGTGGTTTGCTATGGCTATAGTTACATTACTTGCTTCCAGCCTTCCACCACTTCTACACCAGTGCACGCAAACCTTCCCACCCTCGGGCAGCAGAGAGGTGGTGTGGTCTGCTATGGTTATAGTTACAGCACTGCTCTACATGTTTTCCAAGTGCAAGGTTTTTGTTCTATTAGTTGCTTCCAGCCTTCCACCGCTACTACACTGGTTCACGCAAAACTTCCTACCCACAGGCAGCATAGAAGTGGTGTGATCTGCTATGACTTTAGTTACATCACTGCTCTACATGTTTACAGAGGGAAAGCTTTATATTCTATTAGTTCCTTCCAGCCTTCCACCATTGCTACACTGTTGCACGCAAGCCTTCGTTGGGCCCCATAGAGGTGGTTTGGTCTGCTATGCTATAGTTAAATCACTGCACTACATGTTTTTGAGTGCAAGTTTTTTGTTCTATTAGTTGCTTGTATCCTTCCACGACTGCTACACCAGTGCATGCGAGCCTTCTCACCCTCGGGCCCCATAGAAGTGGTGTGGTCTGCTATGGCTATAGTCATGCCACTGCTCTACATGTTTTTCGAGTGTAACCTTTTTGTTATATTACTTGTTTCCAGCCTTTCCCTGCTGCTACCCTGTTGCATGCATGCATTCCATCCTCAGGCCCCATAGAGGTGGTGTGGTCTGCTATGGCTATAGTTACATCACTGCTCTACATTGTTTCCAAGGGCAAGCTTTTTGTTCTATTAGTTGCTTTTTATCTTCGACCACTGCTACACCATTGCATGCAAGCCTTCCATCTTCTGGCCCCATAGAGGCGGTGTGGTCTGCTATGGCTATAGTTACATTAATGCTCTACATTGTTTCCAAGGGCAAGTTTTTTGTTCTGCTAGTTGCATTCTACCTTCCACCATTGCTACACTACTGCAGGTAAGCCTTCTCACCCTTGGGCAAGCTTTTTGTTCTATCAGTTGCTTTCAGCCTTTCACCACTACTACACCAGTACATGCAAGCCTTCCCACTCTCGAGCCCCGTAGAAGTAGTGTGGTCTTTTTGTTCTATTAGTTGCTTGCTTCCAGCCTACAACATTTCTACACTGTTGCATGCCCCATAGAAGTTGTGTGGTCTGCTATGGCTATAGTCATGCCACTGCTCTACATGTTTTCTGAGTTCAGCTTTTTGTTATATTACTTGTTTCCAGCCTTCCACCACTGCTATACTGTTGCATGCAAGCCTTCCATCCTTGGGCCCCATAGAGGTGGTGTGGTCTGCTATGGCTATAGTTACATTACTGCTCTACATTGTTTCCAAGGGCAATTTTTTTGTTCTGCTAGTTGCATTCAACCTTCCACCATTGGTACACTAGTGCATGCAAGCCTTCTCACCCTTGGGCCCCATAGAAGTGGTGTGGTCTGCTATGGCTATAGTTACATCACTGCTCTATATGAGGGCAAGCTTTTTTCTCTATCAGTTGCTTTCAGCCTTTCAACACTACTACACCAGTACATGCAAGCCTTCCCACTCTCAAGCCCCATAGAAGTATTGTGGTCTTTTTATTCTATTAGTTGCTTCCAGCTTTCCACCATTGCTACACTGTTGCATGCAAGTCTTCCCACCCCCAGGCGCCATAGAAGTTGTGTGGTCTGCTATGGCTATAGTCATGCCACTGCTCTACATGTTTTCTGAGTTCAGCTTTTTGTTATATTACTTGTTTCCAGCCTTCCGCCGCTGCTATACTGTTGCATGCAAGCCTTCCATCCTTGGGCCCCATAGAGGTGGTGTGGTCTGCTATGGCTATAGTTACATCACTGCTCTACATGTTTTCTGAGGGCAAGCTTTTTGCTCTATTAGTTGCTTTCAGCCTTTCAACACTACTACACCAGTACATGCAAGCCTTCCCACTCTCAAGCCCCATAGAAGTATTGTGGTCTTTTTATTCTATTAGTTGCTTCCAGCCTTTCACCATTGCTACACTGTTGCATGCAAGTCTTCCCACCCCCAGGCCCCATAGAAGTTGTGTGGTCTGCTATGGCTATAGTTAGTTACATTACTGCTCTAAAATATTTTCCTTGGGCAAGCTTCTTGCTCTGTTAGTTGCTTCCAGCCTTCCAGAACAGTCACCTTATTGCATGCAAGCCGTCTTTTGTTCTGCTACTTGCTTGTAACCGATTGCTACACCGGTGCACGCAAGCCTTCTTACCCTCGGGCCCCATAGAAGTGGTGTGGTCTGCTACAGCTATAGTCATGCCACTGCTCTACATGTTTTCTGAGTTCAGCTTTTTGTTATATTACTTGTTTCCAGCCTTCCACCGCTGCTATACTGTTGCATGCAAGCCTTCTGTCCTTGAGCCCCATAGAGGTGGTGTGGTCTGCTATGGCTATAGTTAACATTACTGCTCTACATTGTTTTCAAGGGCATGTTTTTTGTTCTGCTAGTTGCATTCTACCTTCCACCATTGCTACACTAGTGCATGCAAGCCTTCTCAACCTTGGGCCCCACAGAAGTGGTGTGGTCTGCTATGGCTATAGTTACATCACTGCTCTACATGTTTTCTGAGGGCAAGCTTTTTGCTCTATTAGTTGCTTTCAGCCTTTCAACACTACTACACCAGTACATGCAAGCCTTCCCACTCTCAAGCCCCATAGAAGTATTGTGGTCTTTTTATTCTATTAGTTGCTTCCAGCCTTTCACCATTGCTACACTGTTGCATGCAAGTCTTCCCACCCCCAGGCCCCATAGAAGTTGTGTGGTCTGCTATGGCTATAGTTAGTTACATTACTGCTCTAAAATATTTTCCTTGGGCAAGCTTCTTGCTCTGTTAGTTGCTTCCAGCCTTCCAGAACAGTCACCTTATTGCATGCAAGCCGTCTTTTGTTCTGCTACTTGCTTGTAACCGATTGCTACACCGGTGCACGCAAGCCTTCTTACCCTCGGGCCCCATAGAAGTGGTGTGGTCTGCTACAGCTATAGTCATGCCACTGCTCTACATGTTTTCTGAGTTCAGCTTTTTGTTATATTACTTGTTTCCAGCCTTCCACCGCTGCTATACTGTTGCATGCAAGCCTTCTGTCCTTGAGCCCCATAGAGGTGGTGTGGTCTGCTATGGCTATAGTTAACATTACTGCTCTACATTGTTTCCAAGGGCAAGTTTTTTTTTCTGCTAGTTGCATTCCACCTCCCACCATTGCTACACTAGTGCCATAGAAGTAGTGTGGTCTTTTTGTTGTATTAGTTGCTTCCAGCCTTCCAATACTGCTACACTGTTGCATGCCCCATAGAAGTTGTGTGGTTTGCTATGGCTATAGTTACATCACTGCTCTACATTATTTTCCTAGGGCAAGCTTCTTGCTCCATTAGTTGCTTCCAGCCTTCCACAACAGTTACCTTGTTGCATGCAAGCCGTCTTATTAGCTGTTTTATTTACATTCTCCGGATCGCAGGCTGATTCTGTTAAACAAATATGTTAAAGTGAATTAACTGTTCTAATCTCTCATTATTCCAAAGAAAACTTATGAGCCTTTCATAATTCACCAGGCATAACCGGCACATCACTCAATTAGGAGCTCTTGGTATTCTGAACACGAGCTGTTTTAGATAATGCAGCCATTGACTTAATGCGTTGTGTGTATTCCCATCTCAAATGCACACAGTAACATGTTCATGGAAACATGTAATGTCCTGTGTTCTCCGGTATTCGCCATAGGAAGGGATGACGGTTGCCGTGGTAACCCATAGAATGAGCCACGAAAGAGTCCTAATTTAGCCAGAGTCTGAGGATTACTCGCACCGGGCCCAGGGGTCTGAGACTTCCGGTTGACCAGCCCCTGTCAATCCATCGGCTTGGTAATCATTAGAGAAGTAGTTTGACAAAAGCCAGAGGGCAGCTGTCCTCGGTGTCACAGAAATCTGATCCCTGTCAAGGGGGCAAAAATGCATCTGTTTTCTTCTTTCCACTTATTTGTAGGCTGCAAAGATATATTTAAAGGACCAGTAAGTAGTAATTACAAGCTAAAGAGCATATGAAGGCCAGTTCACACAGAAACGGATAGCTGCTGCACACTAAACCGCAGTGGTTTAGCGTCCAGCACCTGTCCACTCCGGCTGCAGTAAGCCAGCAGTAGGGGGCAGTGTGGTGCATGTTTCAGTGGCACCACATGGCTCCCTTTTTTTGTTCTTTTTTTGTAGGAACTTTATTTGAAGTACATAAAAGTGACACTTCATTCATATCACTGTACGGCAGCGCTGTGCACTGCACTGATGTACATTGACATGCGATCTTGTCCAGTGTACTCCGATAAAATACCGCATGTCTTCATTTTTATCGCAGCTCACTGCACTGCACCTCAGGGGTGAGTTGCAGTGTGAATAGTACACATCGAAAACAATTGTTTTCTGTGTGTCCTAGCAGCGACCTGCATTCTTCTAGGGCCTGAAAGGACAACACCAGTGTGTTGCTAATGCTACCAAAAAAACATTGCTGCTGTGCTAATTTAAAGAGGAACTTTACTCAAAAAGTGTCCACTGGTCCTCCCCCCCCACAGCCTGTTATTGAATTACAGGTTTTTTTTTTGGAGGGGGGTGGGCGAAGGAAGCAAGTACCTACCAAGTTATCGGAACCCACTCCCACTTCCGCAACTCTTGTCTAGGACAATTATGGCCTCTCTTGCACCTCCCCTCCCCCCTACACCCTCCTAGAGCACATCACATGCCCCAGGAGGCTGCAGGACCATTCACAAAGCACTATGTGAGCTTGAGCACCCACAGTGGAGCTTTGTTATCCAAGATGGCGGTGCTGATGACCCACAGCTGTAAGAAAAACCAACTGCATTAAGACAGCGCTGGACCCCAGGCACTGGTTTAACTAGTGCCTGTTAGAGTTGGGCGAAACTTTGCTTGGCCTGAACCTTTTCGACCGTTTGGCGAACACCCTAATTTTCAGGGCATTCGTGGGGGATTCTCCCTGCCAAATGCCCTGCAATGTACTGCACACTGCACAGTGCATTCTAAGCCCTAATTTGGCAAAGCTTTGCCCAATCAGGGTGCAGGGAATAGCTGGTTGTTAAGGAGCGGGCTGGGAAACTGGCTGCAGTGTTATTAACAACTGATGAGTCATCATCTGTTAATGGGCTTCCCCGCTGACACCTTATTAAAAAAAACTAATTGCAGGCAATAACAAAGTGAAAAAAAATGGCATTGGGTCCCCCCAAAATCCGTAGCATTGAAAAAACGGGGGGGGGGGATAAGTGAGCACCCCCCGTCCTGGACCATACCAGGCCGCATGCCCTCAACATGGGGGGGTGGGTGTCTTGGGGCGTGGGGGGGGTGCTCTCCCCCGAAGGGCCTGGTATGGACCGGGTGGGGGGACCCCACACTGCTTTTTTTGCATTTTTCTATTGCCAGCAATGGTATTGTACTTCCGACAATTTAAATGTAATTTCGTTAATTTTTATTCCTTAGAATATTTTTTATTTTATACCTCATTTTTGCTGCAGCAGGTTCTATACACGGTACAGATACGCCACTTTACGGGAAGATTAAGGGGACCTCCGGGCACTATATTTAGGGGATTTTTTTATTTTTAATGTTGCACTGTCAACATCATTAAGATCACTGCTCCTGTAAAAACAATCTTTTAAAAATAAATTGCATTGATACATGTCCCCCAAGGCAGTACCCTGGCCCCCATACTCTTTTTATGGCCAATTACTTTCATATAAGCCTTTAAAATGGGGACTATTGATTTTTCAATTTCGGGTCCCATAGGCTTTATTGCATTTGCTGTTCGCGTCAGAACTTTTTCTCTGTTCAGGAGTTCTAGTGCGAACCGAAAAGGGGGTGCTTGGCCCATCTCTAGTGCCTGTATGCCTTTATGCATTGCATAGTTGCACATTATGAAGAACGTACCTGTAAAACAGATCCTTTCAGGGGCACATGGTCACTGCTGACAATGCTTCCATCTTCACCTGCTCTTCCTTCCAGGTTCATGGGCTCCAGCAGTTTAAATGGTCAATCCGTTATGACATCAGTCCCAGGCTTATGCATGGGAGGCATGGTTTCGGAACAGCGCTCTGGATTTATGTTACATACAGTGTGCCCTAAATTCAGAGTCTAGTGTGCATACATCAGTGGTGTCACTGGCTGCAAAACATGTGAATATCTCCTAAGCGGTGCTGTGACAAAGCGGAGTTTACTACTGCTTTAAAAGGAACATATAAATATGTTAATCGTGCTTAGGTGCCATTAATAAAATCTACTTTTTGTCTTGAATTTGTCCTGAAAAATAGCTGTTATTTGTTTATGAATCTGCAGTGTGCAATCATCTAAGACATTTCTGATTCTGACTGCTAGGCTCACCACATTTGGAGTGAGATTGGATGATGTGACTGCTTTTCTTCTCACTGTTTTCTTTACTGGAGCGGAAGTTGTACCTGAGGACCTGCAGTGCAAGAATCTCCCTGCTTCTGTTTCATTCATTATTTGGATCTGGGATTTCAGCAACTCTCTTGCTGCTGCATTTTGAATATCCCCATCCAGTCATCAGATTACCAGTCATCAGGGGCAGCTCTGACCTGAGGAAGGAAAGCCCTTCATCTACCAAAATGGCTGACTCAGAGACAGTGGAGAATAAGGCATGGTAAGTCATTAATGAGGAACAGGTAAGCTTCTGGGAGACCACTGGCAATACTGATTTGATTTCTGCTTGCCTTTTTTGGAGCAAAGGCTTCCATAGTTCAAATTGTCTTTTATACCATGGGACACCCTGAAAAAGGACTCCAAACATGCAGTGTCCCCTGGTTCTAAATAAGGCCACAGTATACCAAGATCCACCCAGGAGCACCATAAAACACCTGCCGAATAGGATTATGTAAACCTCAAACCATTGGAGGCTTTTGGCCACTACAACTTGTTTACTATGTGTTTTTTTCTTCCTAAATCCTCCCCTCCTGTGTGTTTAGTGCTAGTTAGTGATTGCTCAGTCAGTGTAAATACCTCACAGAGACAAGCCTAAAAACAAATAGTTAGAATAAAATTGTGTTGGATTCAATTTATGTGTCTTATTGAAGAGTTAAGCTACCGGTGGAAGTTGCCAAGTCAGCAGGTGACCATACTGTCCAAACCAGAGATGTATAGTAACTAAGTAGAACTACTTCACTACTGTACTTAAGTACCGAAAGGCGGTATCTGTACTTTCCTGGAGTAGAATTTTTTTCTCCTACTTCCACTTTTACTTCACTACATTTTTTCAATGATTTCAATACTTCTACTTTATTTTTATTTTTTTGTGCTGCATAGTTACTCGTTACAATTATAAAAATTACCACTGCCAGAACAGTAGATGGCAGGTTTCATTAAGCTCAAAACATGTGTATTATCAGTGCATACGAAAATAAAAGCTACTGTATGTATAAAAAAAAGTTGCATTTGAAATAATAAAAAACAATATGATGTTCAAACTTCTTTCTTTGATAACTACATAACACAGTACTTGTACTTTTACTTTCAGTACTTGAGTAGCAATTTTTTTTCAAAACTACTGGTACTTTTACTTTCAGTACTTGAGTAGCAAAAATTTTAGAAAAACTACTTGCAATACTTAAGTACAAAAAATGTTGAATACTTTAGTACTTCTACTCAAGTCACTTTTTGATCGAGCACTTGTACTTTTACTCAAGTATGGGTTTCGAGTACTTTATACAACTCTGGTCCAAACACACTGGGTCCAAGGAGGTATGTCAATACCTACAGCAGCATATGCACACCCATTTTACCCCCCCAAAAAATAGAGTTAGGTATTAAGCATTAAAAGATGTGTCACTTGCTCACACAGTACGACATAGCTTTTACTTCTATATTTTTGATTTATATACTCTGGAAACCAGAGATTATTTGAAACCTCATTACAACAGTGTCTGGCTACAGACTGACTGGTAGAATTTACAAGCAAAGTGAATTTTGGATGCTTTTAGCTGCCAACGTTGAAGGAACTCTTGAGAAAGAAGTCATGAAGCTCGATGAAATAAAAGGCACGATGGAAATTAATTTAGCTACTTCATCTGTAAATTCTCCTTAGATAATGTCCATTTATCACCAAGAAGAATGACACTCCGCTTAATCAGAATTCCGTGACTAAAAGCCTGGGCTGCAAATGCTTTCCCGAATCACTGGGCGGATACCTGGTAATTAGAAAAGTGCTCATTGCCAAACCAAAAGAAGCTATTTTTAAACTATTTCTGTCTTCCTTTGTATACGTAATAAATCTTTTATTTCTCCTCTAAATGTAATTTCTATGTTTGAACGACCATCCCATACTATTCAACAGCCTATCCTGCTCTATTCCATACTATGACCTATCCTATATATTATCCTTCATTCCATTAATACTACAGGAATTTATATAAAATGGATATAGATATTGCAGTGCTGGTAATATGGGCTTAAACCCATATAGTGCAAAATAATGCAGATAGATCAATATATGCACCTTCACGTGAAGAAAGTACAAATACATGTGCAAAAGTAAGCAAAAAAGTGTAAACACATACAGATTTAAATGAATATAGTGCAAAGTAATGCATATATAGGTCAATACATGCACTTTCAAATAAAGGAAGTGCAAATATATGTGCAAAAATGAGCAAAAAAGTGCAAACTCATATAAAGTGCATATGTGACCAAAATTACTTGACATAAAAGTCCATATATATTAAAAAATTAAATAAATAAATAAAAATATTTCTATTTATTTCTATTTATTTATTTAATATGCATGCCCATTCGGTAAGCGCCAGTTCACACTGCAGCGACGCTACTTCGCACCGCGACCTCCGAGGTCGCGGTGCGAGCAGCGCGCTGCGACCTCGGAGCGGCCGCCACGGACTTCATAACATTGAAGTCTATGGCGGTCGCCTCCGGGTTGCCCCAAAGAAGCTCCGGACCCTTTTTCTGTGTCGCTCCTATTAGAACGGGTCCGCAGCTTCCCTATGGGAGGCGACCTGCGGCGACCTGTGAGGCGACCAGGTCGCCTCACAGGTCGCCCTAGTGTGAACCGGCACTTAGATGATCCTGTCTGTCTCCTCCCCCCCTCCGGTGCCACATTTGGCACCTTTCGGGGGAGGGGGGGGGGAGCAGGTACCTGTTTTTGACAGGTACCCTGTCCCCGTTCCCGTCGGACCTTCCCGCGGTGAGAACGTCAGAAGTTCGGACCCCCTCCTCCTTCCTCTACTTCCAGGCGAGCAACCGAGCACAGCACACTTCACGCATGCACAGAAGGGACCCAGCCGTGAAGCCACGAGGCTTCACTGCCGGATTCCCTTACTGGCAATGGTGGCGGCAGCATCTGATAGCCAATGGAAACATGCGGTGCCGACATCGCTGCATTACAGGCGGTCCCCGGGGTTACAAACATCCGACTTATAAACGCAGAAAGACAACAGGAAGTGAGGAGAAATCTCCCCCTAGGAAGGGAAATTCACTCCTGTAAGAGTTCTCATGGGAAAATGGTGTCTCCACTGAAGCTTTATCACCAAACCTTGTTTCAACAACAACCCAAAATTTTCAAAATCCAATTGTCTCAGGGACAGAAAGTGAGGTGGAATCTTCTGAACAGGGGTACAGACAGCAAAACAAGTGGTACAGGGGTGCTAACCCTTCCCTATGCTATCCAAAAAACGTACAAATTATTCTTTTGGCTGGAGCTAAACTTAAAAAATGTACCTGTCCCGACTTACAAACAAATGCGACTTAAAAACAAACCTACAGTCCCTATCTTGTTTGCAACCCGGGGACCGCCTGTAAAGGACAGGTAAGTGTCCTAATATTAAAAGTCAGCAGCTACAGTATGTGTACAGTATGTGTAGCTCCTGACTTTTCAATTTTTGGAGGGGGGGGGGGCAGAGCACCGCTTTAAAGTGATATTAAAGTCTTGGTATTTTTTTTTTTTTTGTTTAAAAATAACAAACGTGTTAGGCTCCATTCACACTGGATCATGGACGGAATTGCCGCAATTCTGCCTGCAAATTAAAATTGGTGAAAAACACAGGATACGTTTGCGATACCATTACTTCTAATGGCACCCCAATCGTGGTATGGTTTTGCCGCGATTGTCGTGTGGTAAATCACACTGCAATCGCAACGTGCGATGCTGTCACCCAAAAGACGTATGTTCCTTTTTGAGCAACAAGCATTGCACATTGCCATTGCAGCGTGATTTACCGTGCAACAGTTGCAGAAAATTCTCAGCACGATTGGGGAGCCATTAGGAAGTAATGGTATTGCAAGTGTGTCCCACACTTTGCAGTGATTTGCAATCCTGGACAGTGCTGTATCTTGGCCTAGGCCAACAAGGCCCAGGCCTAGGGCGGCACTTTGCAGGGGGGCAGCAAAAAAGCTGCGCCCCACGCAAAAAAAAAAAAAAAACAGCCTCCTCCTGGCTGCTGCACGAAAAGGGTCCCCGTTGGCTTGCGCTACACTTTTAGTATAGTGTAGTCTTATGGAGCGAATTGGGCCAGAGGGCAGGATCAAGGAGGCAAATATCAAGGAGGCAAATCAGTCTGGCACTCTGATAAAGCGATCACACTGCTACCTGCTGGTATGATAATACCGGCGGGTGAGGACATTAGGACAGACCGCAGGCCGCCCACCACACTTAATACAACTGGCTGATGGCCGCCAATGCTAATAAGTGTGGCACTGCAGCATAAAGCTTGGCCTACCCTCCTCTGCCCCCAGGTATGGCCGGCATCATGTCAATAATATAATTTCATTTCTTTAAACATCCTTGTCCTTAAGCGTGCATATGGAATTGGATCATATACAATTAAGGCTTTTATTTGTATATGATGGCAATAATATTTTTGACCTGCTCACCTCATATGTGCTATCGCAACATGTCACTGGATTAGTAACATTACTCCAATCTTATAAGATATTTGGACTTGTGTTTGCTGCCATTGATTATTTCCCTTGTTTGTATAATGACTATGTACTTCCCAATCATTCTACAAATAAGTGAAATAATCCTATGATTACAATCAGTGGCAGCAAACACAAGTCCAAATATCTTAAAATAAAGGAGTAATCTTACTAATCCAGTGACATAAGGCTGTACTAATGGTCACTGAAAAGGCTGCACTGATGGCCACTGATGAGGTGGAACTGATAAGCTGCACTGATGAGGCTGCACTGATGGGCACTGATATGCTGCACTGATGGGCACTAATAGGCTGCACTGATGGGCACTGATATGCTGCACTGATGGCCACTGATGATGCAGCAATGGTGGGTGCTGATAAACTGAACCGATGGGCACTGATGAGGCAGCACTGATATGCTGCACTGATGGGCACTGATGAGGCTGCACTGATGGGCATGAGGCAGCACTGATACGCTTCACTGATGGGGATGCACTTATATGCTGCCCTGATGGGCACTGATATGTTGCACTAATGGGCACTAATAGGCTGAACTGATGGGGCTGCACTGATGGCCACTGATGAGGCAGCACTGATAAGCTGCACTGGTGGGGCTGCACTGATAAGGCAGCACTGATGGGCACTAATATGATGCACTGATAGGCTGCACTAATGGACACTCATAGGCTGCACTGGTGGCCACTAATGGTGCTGTACTGATGGCCACTGATGAGGCCACACTGATATGCTGCACTGATGAGGCTGCACTGATAAGCAGTAATGAGGCTGAACTGATAAGGCTAAACGTATGGGAACTGATGAGGCTACGCTGATGGGCACTGATAGACTGTGGTTGTGGTCTGTGGTTTACAGATGACAGGGCGGATCATAAACAGGAAGCGGTGTGGCCTTTACAGGAAGGGGTGGGTCATATTTCATTTAGGGGGTGCACAAGTTTAATCAGGCCTAGGGCAGCACAAAACCTAAATACACCACTGATCCTGGAGTGGAATTGCGGCAATTTTGCCTGCGATCAGGTGTGAATGGAGCCTTATACTTACCTCCTCTGTGTAATGGTTTTGCACAGAGCAGCCCAGATCCTCCTCTTCTTGGGTCCCTCGCCGGTGTTCAGATTACGGCTACCCATCAGATTGTGTAACGGAAGTGATGTTCCAACAAAAAACACTTACTGCGCATGCGCTATGCGTTCCAACATGCGTTCCATGATGGGTAGCGGTAATCTGATAGAACACCCATGCAGACATCTTACTACACTCAGCTACAACTTGAATTTTCCAGTTTTAGCAATAAACTGAGCGGATATAAATAAATATAGTATATTGAAAACCGTGATGCTGTTTTGATGTTACATTTTGAAAGAAGCTGGATGCCAACAATAGGAAGGTGGCGGAGGCCATGTTGGTACACCCCGCCCTGCTCAGAGCTAAACCTTTAGACTTTCAAAATTAAATATCCAAACAGCATCACAGATATCAAAATACTATATTTATTTACATTCGCTCACTTTATTGCTAAAATTACTCTGAAATTCAAGACGTAGCTGGGTGTAGTAAGATGTCTGCATGGGTGTTCTATTAGATTACTGCTACCCATCAGATCATGAAGTGTTTGGAAAGCATAGCGCCATAGAACACATGTTGGAGCGCACAGCGCGTGCGCAGTAAGTATATTTTGGTCGGAATTTCACTTCCGTTACACAATGGCTAGCGGTAATTTGATAGAACATCGGCACTCCTGGCTCCTCCCTCCTGCTGAGTGCCTCCCCAGCAAGCAGCTTGCTATGAGGGCATCTGAGCTGAGCCGTTGCTCTGTGTGTCCATTCAGACACGGAGCCACGGCTTGGTCCCGCCCCCTCTCTCTCCTCATTGGCTCACTGACTTTGATTGATAGCAGCAGGGGCCAGTAGCGCCCACTGCTGTGTCTCAGCCAATCACGAGAGAGAGTTCTGGACAGCCGAGGCTCTTGTGCAACATCCCTGGATTGAGATGGGGTTCAAGTAAGGTTTAGGGGGGCTGCTGCACACATGTTTTTTTTTTATCTTAACCACTTTAGGGCCGCTCACTGTGCTTCTACTACCTACCTGGGTCCAGCGACGTAGACCTACGCCGCTGGACTCCTAGCGGTCTTGGCGGCGCGCGCACGCCGCCGGAGGCTCACTCGCAGTGGGAGTCGGGCCGGAGATCACCGCCTCTCTTCCCCGATCGTCGGGGAAAGTGTGAGAAGATCCACCCGCCTGTGTAAACCAAGCAGGCGGATCTTCTCTGTGACAGACAGGAAGAGATCACAGGATTCCGCATAGCTGAACCTGCGATCTCTGTCTGTGTCACAGAACCCCCTCCCCGCACACACGTCAGCAAGAATTAGGCTCACATTTAACCCCTTGATCACCAACAGTGTTAACCCTTTCCCTGCCAGTGTCATTATTACAGTAACAGTGCATATTTTTAGCACTGATTACTGAAGTAATGTCACTGGTCCCCCCAAAAGTGTCAAAAATGTCAGTTAGGGGTCCGATCTGTCTGCCGCAATGTTGCAGTCCCGCTAAAAAATCACTGATCGCCACCATTACTAGTAAAAAAAAACAATAAAAATGACAAATCTTTCTTGTAGTTAGTAAACGCGATAACTTTTGCGCTTTTTTTTTACCAAAAATATGTAGCAGAAAACAAATTGGCCTAAAATGTTAAAAAATTTTGATTTCAAATTTTTTTTTTTTTTTGGGAATGTTATATCTTAGAATGTGAAAAATATTGTTTTTTTTTTTCAAAATCGTCGCTCTTTTTTTCAAAAATTAAAAATCACACAGGTGATCAAATACCACCAAAAGAAAGCTCTATTTGTGGGGGGACGTAAATTTCATTCGGGTACATCGTTGCACGACCGCGCAATTGTCTGTTAAAATAACGCAGTGCCGAATCGAAAAATAAGGCCTGGTCAGGAAGGGGGTAAAATCTTCCGGTCTTAAAGTGGATAAAAATACGCTCATTGAGAATTTTTTTGTCAAAGACATGTAGCTAAATATATTTTGGCCTAAATATATGACAAAAATTGAATATATTGGATATTTTTTTAACAGTCAAAGTAGAAAATGTCAATTTTTGGCAAAAGTTTTGCTCTTTTTTTATTAATATCACAAAAAATGAAAAGCACAGAAGTGATCAAATACCACCGAAAGAAAGCTCTATTTGTGGGGAAAAAAAAGGATGTACATTTCGTTTAGGTACAGCATTGCTTGACCGCGCAATTGTCAGTTAAAGTTGCGCAGTGCCAAGTTGAAAAAAGTGGCCTGGTCATTGAGTAGCAAAATCTTCCTGGGCTAAAGTGGTTACTGCATAAAGATAACAAAAACCTTCTGCCTTTAGAACTACTTTAATGCAGTATTAAACACAAAACCAAAAATGTACTTTATTGCAGCTTACCAATCCTTAAATGTGGTGGCTGCATTCATTTTTTTAGGCCTTTTACCCTCTGTTTTCACCTGGTGATCTGGCCAGTAACACGCCTACTATATTAGTGAGTAAGAGTTCTTTTTCCTTTTGTGATAAACGTTTTATAGGGTTTATTTTTTTTAAAGAATCAACAAAAGCTAATAATTTGAATCACCCCTGCCAGTGTTAAAGTGTTACTAAACCCACAACAGTAAAATCAGCCTGTATATGCAGTAAAGCATACTTGTTATACTCACTGTGGAACCTAAGGGGTTAATCCTCCTCATTGTATGAAAAGGCTGTTTGATCCTGTCTTCTCTGATCCTCCCCTTATTCCCGATAATTTCCTGATAACACAGAGTCTATGGAGTCAGGCTGCACATGCTCAGTTTGGTGTTACATAGTTAGTCACGTTAAAAAAAGTCCACCTGGCTCAACCAATAAAAAACAAAAAACAGGAAAGAAAATACAACCATACAATCCCATATACACAATCCTTTACCCACAGTTGATTCAGAGGAAGGCGAAACAAACCCAGCAAAGCATGATCCATAATCAAATTTGCTACAGCAGGGGAAAATATTCCTTCCTGCTCCCCAGAGAGGCAATCGGATATTCCCTGGATCAACTTTACCTATAAATATTAGTATCCAGTTATATTATGTAAACCTAGGAAAAAATCCAGGACTTTTTTAAAGCAATATAGTGAGCTGGCCAGAACCACCTCTGGAGGGAGTCTATTCCACATTTTCACAGCTCTTACTGTGAAGAAACCTTTCCATTTTTAGAGACTAAATCCCTTTTCCTCTAGAAGTAAAGAGTGCCCCCTTGTCCTCTGTGATGACCCTAAAGTGAATAACTCAACACCAAGTTCACTATATGGACCCCTTATGTATTTATACATGTTGATCATATCCCCCCTTAATCTCCTCTTCTCAAGAGAGAATAAATTCAGTTCCTCTAATCTTTCCTCATAGCTGAGCTCCTCCATGCCTCTTATCAGTTTGGTTGCCCTTCTCTGCACTTTCTCCAGTTCCCCGATATCCTTTTTTGAGAACTGATGCTCAAAACTGAACTGCATATTCCAGATGAGGTCTTACTAATGATTTGTACAGGGGCAAAATGATATCTCTCTCTGGAGTCCATGCCTCTCCTAATACAAGAAAGGACTTTGCTTGCTTTGGAAACCGCAGCTTGGCAACACATGCTATTATTAAGCTTATGATCTACCAGAACACCCAGATCCTTCTCCGCTATGGATTCCCCCAGTTCTACTCCACCTAGTATGTATGATGAATGCATATTCTTAGCCCCCAAGTGCATAACTTTGCATTTATCAACATTAAACCTAATTTGCCACATAGTTGCCCAATGAAACAGTGCATTGAGGTCAGCTTGTAAGTTGGAGACATCCTGTAAGGAAGTTATTCCACTGCAAAGCTTGGTGTCATCTGCAAAGACTGAAATGGTACTTTTAACCCCAGACCCTATATCATTTATAAAGATATTAAAAAGTAAGGGTCCCAACACTGAACCTTGGGGTACACCACTGATAACCTTAGACCATTCGGAGTAAGAATCATTAACCACTACTCTCTGAATTCTATCTTTTAACCAATTTTCTATCCATTTACAAACCGATCTTTCCAAGCCTGTAGACTTTACCTTACACATTAGCCGTGTGTGGGGAACTGTGTCAAACGCTTTTGCAAAATCCAAGTATACCGCGTCCACAGCCACCCCTCTGTCCAAGGTTTTACTCACCTCCTCATAAAAAGAAATCAGGTTTGTTTGACAACTTCTGTCTTTCATGAATCCATGCTGTCTGTTGCCTAAAATGGTTTTTTCCAGCAAGAACTCATCTATGTGGTCTTTTATTAAACTCCCCAATATCTTCCGGACTATAGAAGTTAAACTAACAGGTCTATATGTAGCACGACCCCCATGGGTGGCTGCGGGGTAATTGCACTTCCTCCGCACTCCCTAGACCCTGAGGTAACTCCAACCCGCTAGGCACTACAGGTTCAGACATTTTGAAATAATAATATTTGTGACACTCAGGCAGGCCCGGACTGGGACAAAAAATAGGCCCGGGCATTTTGGACTGAGCAGCCCGCGAGGGGGGCGTGACAGGGCGTGGCGTTCGTCGGGATGGTTGATGACAGAATTTAATGTTCCAAGATGTGTGGATTGGATTACGGTACCTTTTTTAGCTAAATCTGACAGACTGGGTCCAATTTAGATCAGAGCTGCCATATGATGCTGTTTTTTTTTGTCTTACTTTAAATCCTGTTTTGATGGTTGAGTCCTAAAAATAGTATGAAGCAGCACAAGATGAGGGTTACTCTAATCAAGGGGTAGACAACCTTTTTGGGCACAGTGTGCCGAAAAATGTTTTCAAAGAAATTGGGAGTGCCAGATACATAAAAAGCAACTGTCAACTTCATATAAAGTAACTGCTGTAAACCGCTTGCATAATAGTAAGAAATCAAGTGAGATTTGCACCTTCACAAATCAGATCACCCCAATTCCTGCACTATGACACCTCAGATCACCCCAATTCCTGCACCTTCACACCTCATATCACCCCCCAATTCATGCACCTTCCCACCTCAGATCACCCCCCAATTCCTGCACCTTCACAAATCAGATCACCCCAATTCCTGCACCTTCCCACCTCAGATCACCCCAATTCCTGCACCTTCACACCTCAGATCACCCCAATTCTTGCACTATCACACCTCAGATCACCCCAATTCTTGCACTATCACACCTCAGATCACCCCAATTCTTGCACTATCACACCTCAGATCAGCCCAATTCTTGCACCTTCACACCTCAGATCACCCCAATTCCTGCACCTTCACACCTCAAATTAGTCCCGATTCCTGCACTATCACACCTCAGATCACCTGGCAGGCTGGCACTGGCAGCAAATATTTTATTCAAATCAGGATTTCTTCTGCAAATAGGCTGGCATCAGAGTCAGACAATTACCAAAACCAATGTCATCAGACACATGATCAAAAAATTAGGAAAAATAAGGTTTTCTTCTGCAAATAGGCTGGCAGTGGCATCAGATCAGAAAATTAACAAAAACCAATCTCAGACACATGACATGACCAATTCAAATCAGGATTTCTTCTGCAAATAGGCTGACCTGGCACTGGCAGGCATAGTACTATGCCTGGCTGCCAGTGCCAGGCCAGCCTATTTGCTAAAGAAATCCTGATTTGAATTACATTGTTGCTGCCAGTGCCAGCCTATTTGCAGAAGAAATCCTGATTTCTTTGAATAAAATTGTTGCTGCCAGTGCCAGCCCAGCCTATCTGCAAAAGAAATCCCTAAGTAGAAGTCACTCCTCTCTCCAGTCCTCCACTTACCTTGGGTGTGCTGTGCTGTGAGGTGTGGCTGCAGAGTGTTCCCGCTGGACATAGTACAGGAGATGGTCAGAGACTGCAAACATGATACACGAGATGGTCAGAGACTACGGACCTGATACAAGAGATGGTCAGAGACTACAGACATGATACAGAAGATAGTCAGAGTCTGCAGACATGATACAGCAGATGGTCAGAGACTGATGACATGATGCAGCAGATGGTCAGAGACTGAGGACATGATGCAGCAGATGGTCAGAGACTGAGGACATGATGCAGCAGATGGTCAGAGACTGAGGACATGATGCAGCAGATGGTCAGAGACTGAGGACATGATGCAGCAGATGGTCAGAGACTGAGGACATGATGCAGCAGATGGTCAGTGACTGAGGACATGATGCAGCAGATGGTCAGAAACTGAGGACATGATGCAGCAGATGGTCAGAGACTGAGGACATGATGCAGCAGATGGTCAGAGACTGAGGACATGATGCAGCAGATGGTCAGAGACTGAGGACATGATGCAGCAGATGGTCAGAGACTGAGGACATGATGCAGCAGATGGTCAGAGACTGAGGACATGATACAGCAGATGGTCAGAGACTGAGGACATGATACAGGAGATGGTCAGAGACTGAGGACATGATACAGGAGATGGTCAGAGACTGAGGACATGATACAGGAGATGGTCAGAGACTGAGGACATGATACAGGAGATGGTCAGAGACTGCGGACATGATACAGGAGATGGTCAGAGACTGCGGACATGATACAGGAGGTGGTCAGAGTCTGCGGACATGATACAGGAGATGGTCAGAGTCTGCGGACATGATACAGGAGATGGTCAGAGACTGAGGACATGATACAGGAGATGGTCAGAGACTGAGGACATGATACAGGAGATGGTCAGAGACTGAAGACATGATACAGGAGATGGTCAGAGACTGCAGACATAGTACAGGAGATGGTCAAGAGACTGCAGACATGATAGAAGGACACTAGGGGGGCCATAGAGCACAGGGAAAGCAGATAGCACTGGTGGAGCTGAAGGGCAGGGGGGGGGACTGGGGAGAATTAAGGGGGGGGGACTGGAGAGCATTGCAGGGGGGTTGGAAGGCGCAGGGTGTGGATAGCACGGGGGGGGGGGCGGGCAGGGAAAACCAGGGGGATGGAGAGCATGGGGGGGGACTGGAGAGCACTGGGGGGGGGACTGGAAATCACTTAGGGGAAGCCATGGAGCACAGGGGGGTTGAGAGAACTGAGGGAGCCAGAGAGCATAGGGGGAGATGAAAAGCAATGTGGGCTGGGGACTTGAAGAGCACGGGGGGGCTAAGGAGCACAGGGGGAAGGCTAAAGAGCACTGGGGGAGGCGGGGGTCAAGAGCACTGGGGGGTAAGATCACTGGGGGGGGGTAAGATCACTGGGGGGGGGTAAGATCACTGGGGGGGTAAGATCACTGGGGGGTGTAAGATCACTGGGGGGGGTAAGATCACTGGGGGGGTAAGATCACTGGGGGAGGGGTAAGATCACTGGGTGGGGAAGTAAAAGAAGTTGTATAGGAGGGGGATGGGACAGCTGCATATAGAGAAATTGATATTTCCATATTTCTCCTGCAGCTGCAGAATGCCTGCAGAGAGGAGAATCAGGCATCCATCCAGCAGCAGGAGGAATAGGTAAACATCAAAAATCCTCTATATGCAGGCTGCAGCCGTCCCATCCATCCCCCTCCTATTGAGCAGTCATACACACACGGCCGGTGTAATCTTAGTACACAGTGCACAGCAGCACTGTCTGCAGACAGGCACTTACCTTCTCTTCTCTCCCCGAGTCCCCGCGGCGCCCCCCCGAGCAGCCCGGAGTCGGACTTCACTGAAGGAGCCCCCCCCACGAGCAGCCCTCACTGAAGGAGCCCCCCCGCGAGCAGCCCGAGCAGCCCTCACTGAAAGAGCCCCCCCCCCGCGCGAGGAGCCCAGAGTCGGACTTAACTGAAGGAGCTGCAGCTGCTTGAGAGCGATGCCGTGACCGTCCGATGCTGGCCGCGCCGGGCAGGACACCGGCGGCCGGCGGGAAGTACACTGTTGACTTTTAGACTACTTGACTTCCGTCTCCGCGGCCAATCAGCCTTCTGCTCAGGGGGGTGTGACACACACCCCCCCTGAGCAGAAGGCTGATTGGCCGCGGAGCCGGTGTAGCTGGCAACGGCCGGCGGCCGCAGTGAGGGAACTTACTTCTACCGTGATCGTGATGACTCGCGGGGCCGCGGCCCACCGGGAAAATGCCCGGTCTGCCCTATGGTCAGTCCGGCCCTGCACTCAGGTATCAGTATAGTAATTTAGTAAATTCAAGCAAAAAGGTAACAGGTATAAGTTCAACACAACTGGATTGGTAATAAAAGGTTATGACAGGATTTTGAATCCCTGTGCCCCAAATGTGAATATGGGGCCTTAAGACACAAAATCCCAAAACAACAATATAACAGTTTATGAATATATGTATATGTATATACCAACTACTAAAGGAGTAGTGAGAGTGACTGTCAGACAACCCTATCTGGTATGACTTCAAAACTTGAACTACCAGTATAGCTCAGCAATATCAGTTTATCTAATTAGATGTACTCTTAGCTAAAAACAGTGATAATCACACTCTAACACCTGTAGGGGGGCCCCTCACTAAAGTCACTGTCCTAGCAAAGCCTTGCAGTTCTTCGCCGTCAGTTGGAGCTCTGGTCACTTAATTAAGTGACATTTGTAATACACAGTAAAATGGGGTATGAGTAAATCCAGGGTCTGCTTTTAAGTATAAACAGTGTGTGCAACTTTAAATATACTTGCGGTTCTCCAAATCGCCATGCACTCCAGGATCTGGGCAGTGTTCACTGGCAACCGTCATAGCCTGTCAGGATCTCCTTCCTTCCTTGCTGCGTCACAGACTCTCTCCCTGCACCGGCAGTAGTTAGGCCTCTCTCACCCAACTCCACACCGCCTCCGATCAGCTTGCCTCCACACTGGGCTAGTCACCTCACCGTGACTCCCGCTGGCTCTGGGATGTGCTCTCTCTTTCTCCCGACACAGGCCTAGGCCTCTGGTCTCTCTCTCTCTGCACGATTGCTCCTGCTCCTCTCCCAGTCCTCTGCTCTCCACAAGGTCCCCGAAGCAAGAGAGCGCGCATCCTGCAATTTATCTTCTCCCCATAATCCTCTGTGGATCCCTCGGCTCCCTAGGAGTGTAGTTCAGCCAGTCCAATCCTGCACAGTCTTCACACTTCTTCCAACTACATTCCCCATAATCCAGTTCTGCCTCACAGGAGAAACCCATATTATTTGGAGTTCTTAAAGGAATAATACTCAAGGCTTATATTGTACCGCAGCACTACTTCTTTACCTGGCTACATCTAGTTACTTGATAAAGATTTTGATCCCTTTTTAAATAGAGGCACCACATTGGCCCTACGCCACTCCGGTGGTACTATTACCACTTAATATGGTCCTTAACGAGTCCCTAAAAATTAGAAACAAAGGCTTTGAAATTACAGAGCTCAATTCTTTTAGGATGCGTGGGTGGATGCCATCTGGTCCAGGCACTTTATCCATCCTTATCTGAGGATGCCGTGGTGACTACACTACATTGATCAGATTATTACACCACTACATACCAAAATCCTAACAACATTGGACTCATGTCTACTTCATGAACAACCCTTTCTTGTTCTGACTCATATGACCCCCTCCTTGTGTGGGTAATCCTATACCACAGGACCATTTTCCTTTTTACTTTATCTACATTTTTGAACCTACTGGGATCGTTGTGGCACCTACCGTTTGGCAGCTTCGCGGCTCTGTTCTATATCTTCATTGTACTCCAGCTCATAACACATGGAAATCCTAAACCAGGCATCCTCCTACCCTCTGGTAGTCTTTACCGGATTTTAATATTGTACGGCTCCTCTTGGTGTATATGGATACTCAAGTGGTGAAGTCATATGGATTTGAACTTTGTTGACCCCTGAAGAAGGGTTTTCTACCCGAAACGCGTAGGGTCCTTTTCTCTACCATATGTACCCTTGAGTTCACTACACCTTGTTTGAGCTGTAAATTGCATGCAAGTTTTTTAAATACATGTTTTTGTGTTTGATTGCTATATAACTTTTTGCAACTTTAATGTGTAATTAATAAAGTATTTATGTTTTATAAACAATATTGTTTTCTTTGGGTGTCCAGTCGCCTGCATAGCCCCACCAACTTGGGGTTTTTTCCTTTCTATCCATCCTTATTCTGTCTAAATATATCTGGGCCATATCACTTTTGAGCCATTGTGGATCATTTGGGGTTGTGTCAATACCGTCCTCATTATGGTCATGAGCTTCCCATGCTCCTTTGTATACACAGAGCTGAGGAAAGTGTTTAATAAATTTGCCTTCTCTTTGTCCCCAGTCACCCACTCCTGATTATTTTGTAAAGGTGTGTATTGATGGAGCATTTTTTTTTTTCTTGGGAGGATACACGTAATCAGCACAGGACCAGTTAGCATTGTCCAGACAGAGGGTCAGGGGTGTTGCAGTCTCATAGGTCAGTCAGAAAACACCTCCTACAGTGCTTGGCTGAACAGTGATGGAAATCACAAGACTGCTATATATTGCTGATAAGAAAAGGTATTTAGCATTTTAGCACTGCTCTGTGCCCCGGGTCCACCCTTTTCTGAAGCCTATTAGAGCCTCTGGCTCTAATCAGGTGATTAAAAAAAAAACCCATTGAACTCCATGCGTCCGGCACCCCGCATGTAGATTAGGGGGCTGGACACATGGATAGGTGGGGCGGCGCCCCTGCGCCCCCAACGCACCAGCCGCCACTGACCTAAACCCTATTGAGCATCTGTGGGGAATCCTCAAATGGAAGGTGGATGAGCGCAAGGTCTCCAACATCCACCAGCTCTGTGATGTCATCATGGAGGAGTGGAAGAGGACTCCAGTGGCAACCTGTGAAGCTCTGGTGAACTCCATGCCCAAGAGGGTTAAGGCAGTGCTGGAAAATAATAGTGGCCACACAAAATATTGTCACTTTGGGCCCAATTTGGACATTTTAACTTAAGGGTGTACTCACTTTTGTTGACAGCGGTTTAGACATTAATGGCTGTGTGTTGAGTTATTTTGAGGGGACAGCAAATTTACACTGTTATACAAGCTGTACACTCACACTTTACATTGTAGCAAAGTGTAATTTCTTCAGTGTTGTCACATGAAAAGGTATAATAAAATATTTACAAAAATGTGAGGAATGTACTCAATTTTGTGAGATACTGTATATACATATATAGATGTGTGTGAAACCTGAAAGATCTTTGAATTGTACCAAATAGTTTTCTTAGAAACAAATTGACACTCATCGACAAAACGTAAATTTCTTCGTGTCTACATTCTGTAAATTAGAATCAATCTGAATAGTAGGAAGCACTTACAAAGATATAACAGAAAAATAACAATGGCACTCCAGAAAGCTCTCGGCATTTTAGACCTTGTTTGTTGGCTTATGATGCTGCATTAAGGCTTCATTTGATTGTCACTTTTCACAAGGAAACGTATTCCGTTCAATTGTAATGTCATGTTACCGCTAAATAAGAACAGAGAGACCCCCCACTTTCTGTTGTGTCTGAAATTCCGATGGTTGCCGCTTTGATATAATGTCTTCTTGAACAATCAAAGTAAATGTGTCAGGGGACTTTTAATCCAATCTGGTGATGAAGCAAAGTATTAAGTGTATTGAGCCATGACAAAGATGTTGATTATAATATACTTCAGCTGTGCTATGTGTTGACCATGAAGCAAAATAAAATAGAAAAATGGAATGTTATTAGCTCCTGATGAGATGAAATTCCTTTACTATAAATGGCACACAGAGAAATTTTATCCATTTTTTTTTTTTTTTTACTTTCCACCAAGATACTTTCCACTGTTATTTTCCGTGTTGGTTGTAAAGAGCCGGTAGGTGTTAGTGCATAATAGACAGGTTCCATTAGATGTTTGTATGCGGAGGAATTAGCGTGGCTGTATTATATAGGTAATCAAACCGCGTGGTACTGTAAATGAAGTAACTTTATTGCTGGATAAGCATCAGTGGAAAATGATATTTGGAAAAGTGGATTAACCACTTGCCGACCGCTCACTGAGCTGGTACTGCAGCAAAGCGGCTCGATTCTGTCCAGCGACGTAAACCTACATCACTGGACTCCTCCCCTTGTGGCTCAGTTTCAACAGGAATTGGAGAAGCCTGATTATCTGTAGCTCTCTCAGCTGAGGATAAATCCTTTACTGGTGGCAGAGTGGATAGGTACCACTCTGCAGAATCACTATTGAGGATCTCCTAACTGCTGTCCCATCTGGCAGATGGAGGAAAAAAACAGGTTTAGATAACAGTGAATCAGCAGTGAACACACATGGGCGAAGTAGGTTCAGTCTCTTGTGATGCCCATTTGGCTTCGCTGAAACAACATCATACACAGGCTGTCCAGGAAAAGGTTGCTTCTCACCCCCAATATGGGCAGGGCTCCCACTTAGGCTCTAGCTTGTTGCCTCTAATGTGTCCGGGGTTGCACACCAAGACCCTATCCCTAGTTTTAGCGGCAGCAAGTTGACAATATTTTCGTCACCCAGATCCTGATGCCTCCCCAGCACCATCTATTTAGCTTGGGCTAGGCAATGCCAGTGGTCTTGGACCCACTCATCAGGGGTCCTTCCTGGATGTGATGGGCTCTGGAGTTTCCAATAATAAGTCCATAGGTAAACGGCCGCAATGGGCAAACATCAAAAAATGGGGATTATAACCAGTTGCTCAATGCACTGTCTGATTATAAGCTCAGACAACATCACCGACATACTGTGGCTATCTTTCTCGTTGCTCTTGCTCCAAGGTATGAATCAATCCCAAAAGCTCTCACAGACACCATCCCCTTGGGGATAATAGGGGATAGTATGAGATTTTCGAATGCCACTAAGGCGACAAAGTTTAGAAAACACCTGAGACTCAAAGTTTGGGCCTTAGTCAGACAAAATCCTCTTTGGCACTCATAGGGTTGCACCACATGTTTCCAGAACAGTTTAGCTGTGGTAATGGCAGTCTGATCCTTGGTTGGCCCGAAAATGTTGATCTTAGAAAAGTGGTCCACAAACACCAAGACATAGGGGAACCCTGATGTTTTAGCCACTGTCAAAAAGTCCATGGCCAGTAATTCAAAGGGCTCCCCTGTGCTCACCACCAAAGGGGTAGTTTTCTCTGCTTTCCCCTTGTGAGTGGCACAACTCTGACACTCCTGACACCTTCAACACCCACTATGTCAGTCCAGGGCAAAAAACGTACTTACGAACAAAAGCCTCTGTCCATTCGGCACAAAAGTGTCCTCCAGTTCAGTGAAAGACCTGACAGAACTCTAAAAGCCTCTCACTGAGGGATGATCAGTTGATCGACAATCCGTGGTTCTCCTGGTATGCGTGTCTTTTGGTACAAGAGTCCATTATGTCTTTCCAACTTATTCTACTGCTTAAGAAGCTGGACATGTTTGACGAGAGCCTTTTTCGCTCCCTGTAGTTTGGTTTTCTATTCCTGTCCCAATATTTCATGAGCTGACCAATATCAGGGTCTTTCCAATGAAGTTTAATCCACTCTTGGGGAGTATGAATTTCTGGCCCTCTTTGTGGGATTTGGTCACATTGCAGAGCTGAGGACGCTCGTTGCTCTCGAAGGTTGACCCTGGGGGGGGGGGGGGGGCAACCTCATACTCTTCAAGCTGTTGATCTATATCCTCCTGAAGCTGGTCATGAGGAAACCTCAAGAGGGGGTCGGCATTACAATTGGAGCGCCCTGGCTTGTAGTGAATTGCGTTGATTGCGTTGTGGTTCTACCATCACAGTGTCTTCTTCTATGTGCCTTCTAGCCACTACAGGAAAGGAGCACACCAGCTCTTGACAGAGTTGTATAGTTACCCGCTGGCGTGCAGGAAGACGGATGACCCCAACTTTCTTAAATTTTTGACATGATGTCTAAACAGCCTAACAAGCATTTTTCAGATTCTGTAGCTGGGTTTCTGGCTGTTTAGACCCCTGTGTAGAAGCCTCCCAAAGAAGGCTGTTTAAGTCCAGTTCCTTCAGGGAGTTCATGCCCAACACCACTGGAATATCTGGTAAGGAAGCATCACGGGTCACCACCACCCGACCCGTGTGAGGGTCTGCCCATAGACCTTTATAGACATCCAGGTGACCCCTTCTACCAGAATAGGCAGATTATTTTCAGCTTTCATATTTAGCCAGGAAGGATCTTGAGTTGAGGTGTTGCCAAAATGGTGCTGGTAAAAGTGAGATGCGATGGTAGTGACCTCTGATCCAGTGTCCACCAAACAGTTGGAGGGCTGGCTATTGAAAGTCACAGTTACTACTGGGCATGTGAATATCATCCTAGGATCCCCTTGGGGCTGTGAATAAACGCTTCCCATAAGTTGCCTCTTTGCCACGGGAACCTCTAGTTTAAAGGATGTTGTTGGGTAATCTTTGCTCCCTTTACATAGTTACATAGTTAGTGAGGTTGAAAAAAGACACCAGTCCATCCAGTTCAACCTTTCCTGCACAGTTCCTGGAAATGTGGCCTAACCGTCTGCACTGCCAGCACCTGTGATCTGTATCGGGGGCCTCTCCAGAGTGGGCTGCGTGTAGCATTTGGTTGGGTAGACCCGCTCAGAGTAGCTAACATTTCCTGTTTGAGGGAGGTCACGGAATCAGTTAGGTCCTTAACAATTATTTCTATTGAGGACAGCACAACAGCTGGGTTTGGTGGGGGGCATGGAGCAGTCCCTTCTTTGAGTTCTAACGGCCACCCGACTCCATGAGTTGAGGTAACCTGGCTTCTGGCAATAGCCTGTTAATGTTCTAGCTCCTCCTGTTCTCTCTCAATGGCCTCTTGCAGGATAATGGAAAACTTTACAGTGTAATCAGCCCTCACTCTTTCCCTTATGGCTCTCTTTAATGAAGAGGATCGGACACCAAAGAAAAACTGGTCCCAGATGAGTTGATCAGGGTTAGATGCTCCTGTTCCAGTGGGTGTCAATCGTTTCTCCATCTGGCACCAGATTTCATGCAGGGCAACAGCATATTGAGACATAGTCTATAGGGGTACTCTGACCATACAAGCTCTCCAGACGAACCACAAGAGCTGTTCTGTTGTCTCTGTCCTTTTATGGCAGAACCATCTCAAAACAAAAACAGAAGTGTCCTCCAGTACAGTGAAAGACCTGACCGAACTCTGAAAGCATCTCACTGAGGGATGATCAGTTGTTCGATAATCCATGGTTCTCCTGGTATGCGTGTCTTTTGGTACAAGAGTCCATTATGTCTTTCCAACTTATTCCACTGCTTAAGAAGCTGGCACATGCCAGCTTCAACAAATGAACGAGATGTACTTCCCACGACAAACTTACCTCTGTCCCTCCTCAGCCAACACTTGCCTGACATCCCCACGCACCTACTGAGTCGTTGGAACCTTGCTTCCATCAATTCTTTCTATACTGATGGTTCTCTCATCCCGGTACCCGACTTAATTCGCAAATATGACCTCCCACAACATTCTTACTATCACCTTCTTCGCATTACTCACTTCTTAATGGCAAATCCTTTACGAGCCATTCCGATTGACTGTAAAGTGTGGGACCTACTCACGACGGTACTTCCAAAAACCCCCAAACTCTCGCAATATTATGATGTCCTACTGGACAATACAACATTCCATAAAACCACCCACATGTTAAAATGGGACAGGGACCTGGATGCAACCTTTTCCATCCAACAATGGAAATGGGCACTTGGCGCGATACATAAATACACCCACTGCGCAAACCACTGGGAAATGACCCTAAAAATAATGAATAGGTGGTATTATACACCCTTTCGCTTAGCAGGTTTCTCCCAATCATACTCTCAACCAGCGGTGGCTGGTGTTCAAAATTTTTGGGGGGGCACAAACAGAAAAATGTAATAGCCATTGCTTTGCGGCAAAAAATGCTGTAAAAAATTGCATGACTTTGAGGTCGCAAAAGTGTGAAAGGGGCCTTCAATAATTAAGGTATAGTGTGCCCCCTTTCAATGCACAGTGACCAGCGGGCCCCCTTTTAATGCACAGCGACCAGCGTGCCCCCTTTCAATGCACAGTGTCCAGCGTGCCCCCTTTCAATGCAGTGACCAGTGTACATGCCCCCTTCAATGCAGTGACCAGCATACATGCCCCCTTCAATGCAGTGACCAGCATACATGCCCCCTTCAATGCAGAGATCAGCGTACATGCCCCCAATGCAGTGACCAGCATACATGCCCCCAATGCAGTGATCAGCATACATGCCCCAATGCAGAGTACATGCCCCCAATGCAGAGTACATGCCCCCAATGCAGAGTGCATGCCCCCAATGCAGAGAACATGCCCCCAATACAGAACACATGCCCCCAATGCAGAGTGCATGCCCCCAATGCAGAGAACATGCCCCCAATGCAGAGTGCATGCCCCCAATGCCGAGTACATGCCCCCAATGCAGAGTGCATGCCCCCAATGCAGAGTACATGCCCCCAATGCAGAATACATGCCCCCAATGCAGAGTACATGCCCCCAATGCAGAGTACATGCCCCCAATGCAGAGTGAATGCCCCCAATGCAGAGTACATGCCCCCAATGCAGAGTGAATGCCCCCAATGCAGAGTACATGCCCCCAATGCAGAATACATGCCCCCAATGCAGAGTACATGCCCCCAATGCAGAGTACATGCCCCCAATGCAGAATACATGCCCCCAATGCAGAGTACATGCCCCCAATGCAGAGTGAATGCCCACAATGCAGAGTACATGCCTCCAATGCAGAGATCAGCGTGCGTGCCCCCTTACCTACCTGGAGCAGCAGCGGCGGCGGGTCTCCACGAGTCCTTACAGCAGCGGCGGCGGACGGCGTGAGTCCTTCCAGCAGCGGGGGCTTCATCTGAGTCAGGGGTGACCGGCGACGCGACTCCACGAGTCCTTCCAGTTCCGCCTCCTCCTCGGCCAATGACACACTTCCTGATTGGCCAGGAGGAGGATCGGTGTGACAATAGTGAATTTTCATTCGCTATTGTCACACAATGGGTGTGCTCGGGACGCACTGCTCTGCGCCCCGGGACCACCCTTTGCATCGTCCTATTAGAGCCTCTGGCTCTAATCAGGTGATGCAAAGTAAAAAAAAAATTCCCATTGAACTCCATGCGTCCGGCGTCCCTGCATGCAGATTAGGGGGCCGGACGCATGGATGGGTGGATGGGGGGGGGGGGCGGCGCCCCTGCGCCCTGCATACACCAGCCGCCACTGCTCTCAACTATGCTGGAGGAACTGTTCTCAAGTAGGAACTCTGCCCCATATGCTGTGGTCCTGTGCTTCTCTGAAGAGCTGGTTGCATATTAACACCATCCCCAGCCCTAGCTATACTCCATCTGGGAATAAACGACATACCAGGTCTATATAGGCCCTGGGTTACACATGTGTTTCTCGCAGCCAGATCAATTATCCTGCACAGGTGGAAGAGTCTGGACGCTCCGAATATCACAGATGTAGTATTGCTACATAAATCAACCTACAAATTTGAGAAGACTCTAGCAATTAACCAAATGAAGTTAAAATCCTTTAATGCTCACTGGGATTTTTGGGCTCTAGCTTTGGTTTAACTATAATGTGCTATGTACCTTGCCTTATGCCTTATGCCTTATATCCATTGTGCTTCTTTGTGACAAATAACGTTACTATTGTTATTACGATGTTCAAATTGTTGAGAAATGTTCTTTCTTTCTTTCACCTGTTATGCTTTAAATTCAAATAAAAATTATTTGCAAAAAAAAAAAAGAAGCTGGCACATGTTTAACTAGAGCCTTTTTCGCTCCCTGTAGTTTGGTTTTCTATTCCCTGCATATTGCAATCATTAAGCTGCCCATCTGGCATCTGTGTTGGGCAGCATTCATAGCCATATTGGGCCACAGGTTGGACACCCCTGCTTTAACAGATCAGGCTATCCAGAATAATCTAAATGGCATTAGATACACCGTAGAAGGCGAGGTCTAGTCATAATGATGGTACAGGTTTCCAGATTTTTACCCCCAAAAAAGAAGCAAGAAGACATAACCAAGTCTTTGGCTTTTTCAATATTATTTGCATTCTGTAAAAACAACAGAAGGTAAATGGTACTGTAATTAGCTCTTTTTCACACTATTAAGAACGTAACACATTGACAAAAATAAACCATCTTTATAGCGGTCACTTCACATAAATCTCACCAGTCTTGGTTGTTATTTTTTTCATGTAATAAACAGCACATGAAAGTGAAAAAACAAGTCACAATGACATTTTGCGGAATGATTAATTCTCTTTGCACTCATCGTACAGTGATGATTATCTGCTACCAAATGAATACATGCTTTATATGGCTGAGGCCAGGATCCCTGATCTATGATACAGAGAGGGCTCCGAGATTATCTTGTTTGAATGGGAGATTATTATGTATCAAGCATGGAATGCCTGCTGGGAACAAACAAAATAATGGCATTTGATGCAATGGGCTCATTGCATTAATGTCCAGAAAACTGAATAGTGTTCCGGCTTCTAATTATCACTCCACTTTGGTGCTGATTAATTGAAATAAGGGAATCTCAGAAAATCCACTCTGGCTCCAGTTTGGTAAAGCGTAGGCTAGGATTTGATTGTCTGGGAAAATAGTCGCTCTAATTCGCACTTTTGCTGTTATACATAGTTACATAGTTATTCAGTTTGAAAAAAGACACAAGTCCATCTAGCTCAACCAATAAAAAACAAAAAACAGTAATGAAAACCCAACCATACAATCCCATATACACAATCCTATACTCGCAGTTGATCCAGAGGAAGGCGAAAAACCCCAGCAAAGCATGATCCAATTTGCTACAGCAGGGGAAAAAAATTCTTCCTGATCCCCCGAGAGGCAATCGGATATTCCCTGGATCAACTTTACCTATAAATATTAGTACCCCTAGGAAAGAACATTTTCACGGCTCTTACTGTGAAGAAACCTTTCAATTTTTAGAAAGTAAATCCCTTTTCCTCTAGATGTATAGTGCCCCCTTGTCCTCTGTGATGACCTTAAACTGAATAACTCAACAACAAGTTCACTATATGGACCCCTTATGTATTTATAAATGTTGATCATTTTCACCCCTAATCTCCTCTTCTCAAGAGAGAATAAATTCAGTTCCTCTAATCTTTCCGCATAGCTGAGCTCCTCCATGCCTCTTATCAGTTTGGTTGCTCTTCTCTGCACTTTCTCCACTTCCCCGATATCCTTTTTGGAGAACTGGTGCCCAAAACTGAACTGCATATTCCAGATGAGGTCTTACTAATGATTTGTACAGGGGCAAAATTATATCTCTCTCTCTCTCTGGAGTCCATGCCTCTCTTAAAACAAGAAAGGACTTTGCTTGCTGTGAAAACCGCAGCTTGGCATTGCATGCTATTATTAAGCTTAGGATCTACCCAGGGCCGGACTGGCCTAGCGGGATACCGGGAGGTTTCCCGGTGGGCCGCTGGCCCTGGGGCCGCTTTAAGGGCCGCCGCAGCCGCATCGCCGCTTTAAGGGCCGGCGCAGCCGCATCGCCGCTTTAAGGCCGGCGCAGCCGCATCGCCGCTTTAAGGGCCGCCGCAGCGCCGCTTTAATCACTGGGGTCCACTCGTGTGACGTCAGCCGCTGTGAGCCGTCAGGACGCCGATGGTCACGGGGGCGGGACGGTCACGGGGTCGGGGCGGCTCAGCGGCGGGAAAATTGACTAGCTGAGTCAGTGGAGGGAGGCTGGCTGAGCGTGCGGGCGAGGCTGCGAGTGCGACCCGACTGGTAACTGTCGCGGGCACGCCGATTATGATCCCTCCCTCTGCACTCATCCCCACAGTCCCTCCTCCCCGATCCTAAGGGTTTTTGGGTGATGGCAGGTGGGAAGGCAACACAGGACTCAGAGCCAAGATATGTCATGTGGGTTTGCCACTGCACCTTCTTTACCCCAACCCCACTCTGCAGTAAAAGACATCTGTGCCCTGCTAACACCCCAGCCCTCCTGAACCCCAGTGCCATCACCTCCAGACCCCCGGCGCCATGCCCCACCTAAACCCCCAGTGCCATACCCATGCCCTCCTGAACCCCAGTGCCATCCCCTCCAGACCCCCGGCGCCATGCCCCACCTAAACCCCCAGTGCCATACCCATGCCCTCCTGAACCCCAGTGCCATCCCCTCCAGACCCCCGGCGCCATGCCCCACCTAAACCCCCAGTGCCATACCCATGCCCTCCTGAACCCCAGTGCCATCCCCTCCAGACCCCCGGCGCCATGCCCCACCTAAACCCCCAGTGCCATACCCATGCCCTCCTGAACCCCAGTGCCATCCCCTCCAGACCCCCGGCGCCATGCCCCACCTAAACCCCCAGTGCCATACCCATGCCCTCCTGAACCCCAGTGCCATCCCCTCCAGACCCCCGGCGCCATGCCCCACCTAAACCCCCAGTGCCATACCCATGCCCTCCTGAACCCCAGTGCCATCCCCTCCAGACCCCTGGCGCCATGCCCCACCTGAACCCCCAGTGCCATACCCATGCCCTCCTGAACCCCAGTGCCATCCCCTCCAGACCCCCCGGCGCCATGCCCCACCTGAACACCCAGTGCCATGCCCTCCTGAACCCCAGTGCCATCCCCTCCAGACCCCAGGCGCCATGCCCCACCTGAACCCCCAGTGCCATACCCATGCCCTCCTGAACCCCAGTGCCATCCCCTCCAGACCCCCAGCGCCATGCCCCACCTGAACCCCCAGTGCCATGCTACTGACCCCCAGCACCATGCCCTCCCTACCCCCAGCGCCATGTTCTCCTGAACACCCAGCGCCATGCCCTCCTGAACCCCCAGCGCCATGCCCTCCTGACCCCCAGCGCCATGCCCTCCTGACCCCCAGCGCCATGCCCTCCTGACCCCCAGCGCCTTTCTCTCCTGAACCCCAGGGCCATGCTCTCCTGAGCTCCCCCTGCCATGCCCTCCTGACCCCCAGCGCCATACCTTCCTGACCCCCAGCCTCATGCCCTCCTGAACCCCAGTGTCATGCCCTCCTGAACCCCAGTGCCATGCCCTCCTGAACTCCCAGCGCCATGCCCTCCTGAACTCCCAGCGCCATGCCCTCCTGAACTCTCAGTGCCATGCCCTCCTGACCCCCCCCAAAGCCATGCCCTCCTGAACACCCAGCACCATGTCCTCCTGAACCCCAGTGCCATGCTCTCCTGACCCCCAGCCCCATGGCCTTCTGACACCATAGCACCATGCCCTTTTGACACCCCAGCCCTCCTGATCCCCCCAATACCATATCCTCCTGTCCCCCCAGTGCCATGCCCTCTTGACACTCCAGCCATCCTGACCCCCCAATACCCTGCCCTCCTGACCCCCCCCCTGCACGGTGCCCTTCTGATCCCGTAGTACTGTGCCCCCTTACCCCAGCCCTACATACTGATGATCTCTGTACACTGCCCTATATGCTACCTCTGTACACTCCCCTACATACTACTGACCCCTGTACACTGCCCTACATACTACTGACCTCTGTGCCCTGCCCTACATACTACTGACCTCTGTACTCTGCCCTACATACTACTGACCTCTGTACACTGCCCTACATACTACTGACCTCTGTGCACTGCCCTACATACTACTGACCTCTGTACTCTGCCCTACATACTACTGACCTCTGTACACTGCCCTACATACTACTGACCTCTGTGCACTGCCCTACATACTACTGACCTCTGTACTCTGCCCTACATACTACTGACCTCTGTACACTGCCCTACATACTACTGACCTCTGTACACTGTCCTACATACTACTGACCTCTGTACACTGTCCTACATACTACTGACCTCTGCACACTGCCCTACATCCTACTGACCCCTGTACACTGCCCTACATACTACTGACCTCTGTACTCTGCCCTACATACTACTGACCTCTGTACACTGTCCTACATACTACTGACCTCTGTACTCTGCCCTACATCCTACTGACCTCTGTACACTGCCCTACATACTACTGACCTCTGTGCCCTGCCCTACATACTACTGACCTCTGTACTCTGCCCTACATACTACTGACCTCTGTACACTGTCCTACATCCTACTGACCTCTGTACACTGCCCTACATACTACTGACCTCTGTACTCTGCCCTACATACTACTGACCTCTGTACACTGCCCTACATCCTACTGACCTCTGTACACTGCCCTGCATACTACTGACCTCTGCACACTGCCCTACATCCTACTGACCTCTGTACACTGCCCTACATCCTACTGACCTCTGTACACTGCCCTACATACTACTGACCTCTGTACACTGCCCTACATACTACTGACCTCTGTACACTGCCCTACATACTACTGACCTCTGTACACTGCCCTACATACTACTGACACTGGCCAGAAATCAGAGCACATAGCCAGGCTTGAAACTAATCAAGAAAATCCGCTTGCAGTACCAGATGTTCTGCCTTCATGATGGACTCCGGCATCTGACTTGTGGGGGCAACCAATTACCCCCCCAGACTAGACAAAAAAAATGTGTATGAAAGTGAATGACGAGATTCTCACTGAAGCTAACTTTTAAGGTAGGCTAAGTTTATATTTTTACAGTGACATTAGTTTTAGTAGTTTTTTCAGGGTTTTCTTTATGCCACCTTTAATTTTTATTATGGATTTGCTAGTTAATTTGAAAAAAAATAAATGATAAAAAGGGGATTCTAAAAAAGGTAGCTCTGCACCCCGGTGATCTTTGATCTCTTCAATGTTGTTCAGGTAGATCTCCATCTTTTATAGGTTGCCTACCCCTGCTTTAGAGACTCAGTGCTACGTTAGACACGATTATCAGCAAAGATATGCACTTTCCCCGATATATCGGAGGTGGCCAATATTGCCGATATTTCGGGAAAGTGCGTTTACCGGAGTGATGCCTGCAGCTTGAGGCGTCACCCTGGTACCGGCGTCCATAGCCGACGGTCAGCTGTTTATAATGACAACCGATGCTGAGAAGCCACTCGGCTGTCGTTACAAGGAGCGGGAGGGGAGCCTTCCACGGCTCGTCCAGGTCTCCTGTCCCACTGGGAGACCTGGGCAACCAGCCTGCACGGCTGTCGAATACCCGATCAAAGCCACATTCGGCTCTGATTGGGTCTCCACGCAAAACCCCGGAAGTGATGTCATGAGTAATATCACTTCCGGGTACTGTCTGGCGCCAGATTAAAAAAAATGACGGCATTCAAAACAGCCAAACTTGGCGTTTTGAATGCATTTAAGTGCAGAGGAGGGGTTCCTCCTCTCCCAGATCCCTCCACAAAAGTACTTTTAAAAAAAAAAAAAAAATAAAACATTTTAAATGTACAAAAATATCATCCGATACCGATATGCATTGGCTAAAAGATCGGTATTGGCAACGAAAAACCTATATCGGTCGATCACTAGTATGAACGTTTACTGGAAGGGGATACAGAGGGTATATTGGGAATCTTAGTGACGAGCGGTATGTGCTCCATATCTCTTTTATAGATGGGGATGTAATACAATCTATGATCACCTGAAAACAGGGTGAGGTGACGTTAAGCTGTTGGGCTGGTATAATAATGTTATGGGGCTGGTATGAAATTATTTCCAGGGCTGGTTTTTATCCCCAGTCCGGCCCTGGATCTACCAGAACACCCAGATCCTTCTCCGCTATGGATTCCCCCAGTTCTGCCCCCCCCCCCCCCAGTATGTATGATGCATGCATATTCTTAGCCCCCAAGTGCATAACTTTACATTTATCAACATTAAACCTCATTTGCCACATAGTTGTCCAATAAAACAGTGCATTGAGGTTGGCTTGTAAGTTGGAGACATCCTGTAAGGAAGTTATTCCACTGCTTAGCTTGGTGTCATCTGCAAAGACTGAAATTGTACTTTTAATCCCAGACCCTATATCATTTATAAAGATATTAAAAAGTAAGGGTCCCAACACTGAACCTTGGGGTACACCACTGATAACCTTAGACCATTCAGAGTAAGAATCATTAACCGCTACTCTCTGAATCCTATTTTTTAGCCAATTTTCTATCCATTTACAAACTGATCTTTCCAAGCCAGTAGACTTTACCTTACACATTAGATGTGTGTGGGGAATTGTGTCAAACGCTTTTGCAAAATCCAAGTATACCAGGTCCACAGCCACCCCTCTGTCCAAGGTTTTACTTACCTCCTCATAAAAAGAAATCAGGTTTGTTTGACAACTTCTGTCTTTCATGAATCCATGCTGTCTGTTGATTAAAATATTTTTTTTCCAGCAAAAACTCATCTATGTGGTCTTTTATTAAACTCTCCAGTATCTTCCCAACTTTAGAAATTAAACTAACAAGTCTATAGTTACTTGGCAAATACTTTGATCCCTCTTTAAATATAGGCACCACATTGGCCCTATGCCACTCTAGTGGTACTATTACCACCTAATATGGTTCGTAACGAGTCCTTAAAAATTAGAAACAAAGGCTTTGAAATTACAGAGATCAATTATTTTAGGATGCATGGATGAAAGCCATCTGGTCCAGGCACTTCATCCACCTTTATTTCTGGACCATATCACTTTTGAGCCATTGTGGATCATTTGGGGCTGTGTCAATACCATCCTCATTATGGTCATGAGCTCCCCCATGCTCCTTTGCATACACAGAGCTGAAGAAAGTGTTTAGTAAGTTTGCCTTCTCTTTATCTACAGTCATCCACTCCTGATATTTTTTTGTAAAGGGCCTACATGCTCAGACCTAACCTTTTTACTATTAACCACTTCCATACAGGGCAGTTACACCCCCTTCCTGCCCAGACCAATTTTCAGCTTTCAGGGCTCTAACAATTTAAATGATAATTACTCAGTCATGCAAGCTGTACCCAATCAAATTTTTTATCATTTTTTTTTCACATAAATAGAGCTTTCTTTTGGTAGTATTTAATCACCACTGGGTTTTTTATTTTTTGCGATATAAGTGAAAAAAGAGCGAACATTTTGAAAAAAAAAAAAACATTTTGTTTTAGTTCCTTTTTTTAAATTTTGAAAATGAGTAATTTGTTTTCATAAATTTGGGCCAAAATTTATACTGCTACATATCTTTGGTAAAAATAACCCAAATGAGTGGATATTATTTAGTCTGTGTGAAAGTTATAGAGTCTACAAGCTATGGTGCCAATCATTGAAAATTGATCACACCTAATCACACCTGATGTACCGACAGCCTGTCTCATTTCTTGAGGCCCTGAAATGTCAGGACAGTACAAATACCCCCCAAATGACCCCTTTTTAAAAAGTAGACATTCCAGAAAAATTTAGTAAGAGGCATGGTGAGTTTTTTGAAGGTGTATTTTTTTCCCACAATTCTTTGGAAAATTAGGAAATTATTTATTTACATATTTATTTATTTTTTACACAAAAGTTTTATAATAACAGGTTATTTCTCACACACAGTGTATGCATACTTGCAATTACACCCCAAAATACATTCTGCTACTCCTCCTGAGTATGGCGATACCACATGTGTGAGACGTTTACACAGCCTGGTCACACACAGAGGCCCAACATGCAAGGAGCACCGTCAGGTGTTCTAGGAGCATAAATTACACATATAAATTCATTACAGCCAATCACACTTTTGAAGGCCATGGAGCACCAGGACAATGGAAACCCCCAAACAAATGACCCCATTTTGGAAAGCAAACACCCCAACACATAATCTAGGAGGTATGGGCTGCAGATAGGTACTCAGGTACTCTGATGGGCTGTAGACAGGTACTCAGGTACACAGATTGGCTTCAGAAAGATACTCGGGTACGCTGATGAGCTTCAGAGAGGTACTTGGGTATTCTGATGGGCTAGAGACAGGTACTCAAGTAATCTGATGGGCTGCAGATAGGTACCCGGGCACTGTGGGCTGAAGACAGGTACTCGGGTACTCTGAGTTGGAGATAGGTACTCGGGTACTCTGATGGGCGGGTGACAGGAACTTGGGTACTCTGATAACAGGTACTTGGGTACTCTGATGGGCTGGTGACAGGAACTTGGGTACGCTGATGACATGTTCTCGGGTACTCTGATGGGCTGCAGAGAGGTACTTGGGTACTCTGATTGGCTGGAGACAGGTACTCTGGCACTCTGGGCTGGAGACAGGTACTCGGGTACACTGGGCTGGAGACAGGTACTCAGGGACTCTGATGGGATACAGAGAGGTACTCGGGTACTCTGATGGGCTGGTGACAGGTACTCGGGTACTCCGATGACAGGTACTCAGGTACTCTGATGACAGGTACTCGGGTACTCTGATGACAGGTACTCAGAGTTCCCAAGTACCTGTCATCAGAGTACCCGAGTACCTGTCATCAGATTACCCAAGTACCTGTCACCAGCCCATCAGAGTACCCGAGTACCTGTCACCAGCCCATCAGAGTACCCGAGTACCTGTCACCAGATCATCAGAGTACCTGAGTACCTATCATCAGAGTACCTGATGGGCTGGTGACAGGTACTCGGGTACTCTGATGGGCTGATGACAGGTACTGGGATGGGCTAATGACAGGTACTGTGATGGGCTAGTGACAGGTCCTCTTTATTGGGGGGGGGGGTGGGCAATCAGTGTGTTATGGTGTGCACTGTAATCGGTAACTAGCTGTTACCGCAATCTCCTCCTCACATAGGATCGGTGTGTGAGGAGGAGAACACGGTAACAGCTAGTCACTGTGGTTTCTGTTTACATTCTGTGACCGGCTGTGATTGGACATAGCCTGTCACATGGTAAAGAGCCAATTTCATTGGCTCTTTGCCCTGATCAGGGATGGACTGTGTCAGAGTGACACTCTCCATCCCCGATCGCCGCTCTACGTGCCCCTGGGGGCGCGCATGAGCGGCGTGCACGAGGACAGTGCATGTGGCCGGCTGTGATTGGACACAGACGGTCACATGGTAAAGAGTCATTTACTATGTGACCGGCTGTGGGGATGGACTGTGTCCAGACGGACACGCCGTATCCCCGATCGCCGTGCTGCGAGTCCCCGTATGGGGGGGCGGGAGAGCAGCGGGTACGGGCGGATGTCATATGACGCTCGCCCGGATCAGGGGAGTGTTCCTGTCGGCGCCGGTAGGCAAGTGGTTAATATATTTGAAGAATTTTTTGGGGTTTGTCCTACTATCTTTTGCAATCTGAATTTTTGCGTCCTTGATTTCCTTTTTACATATTCTGTTATATTCTCTGTAACATCTAAACGATGATAGTGTTCCTTCATTTTTATATTTATTAAAAGCTCTTTTCTTTTTATTTATAGCTTTTTTAACTTTGGCCATAAGCCACATAGGTTTTATTTTTAGCCTTTTAAACGTATTGCCCATGGGAATATACTTTGCAGTGAGTTCGCATACAGTAAAAAGGAGTGACTGTTTGTAGTGGAGAGTGGATATCGCTATCTGCTCTGTTTTATATTACTCAATAGTCTGCATTTTATAGCCCATTCATGAAATACAGGAAGCAGTGTGCAGCCTCCTGTATGACAGGCCCAACACAGCAGAAAGAACTCCATTGGAGGGCAGTCAGTTCATAGACATTTGCAGAACGAAAAAACTTGCTTTGTTTAGCTTTGATTTATTCTTTACATAAATATGTTTAGCTAAATTAGTTTAATTTGTTTTCGGAATTTGTTTTGTTTATTCGAAATATGAATCATTCAGAATTTTCTGAATTTGGTCGAATGAAACTCAGTTTAAACTAATTCGGAAAATTTGAACCAATTCATGTTTGTATTCCATTTGAAATTTGAATTTTGGAAGATAGTTATAATAATAATAATAATAATAATAATAATAATAATAATAATAATAATAATAAAAGATAGTTATGTTTATTCTATTTAATTTTATTCTATATTTTGTTTTCCTTATTTATTCTTTTCTATTATTTTTATAACTATTAATATTCTTTTCTTTATTCTATTCTTTACTCTTCTGTTCAAATTCAAATTTATTCTATTTGAAATTAAAATTTCGGAAGATTGTTATATTGTTTTTTTTATTCTATTCTTTTCTATTGTTTTTTTTTCTATTCTATTATTTTCTATTCTATGATTTTAATTTCTATACTACTCTTTTTTATTCTATTCAAATCTATTATTGCTTTTTGGGTAATGGTTATATTTTTTCTATTCTATTCTATTATATTGTTTTTTTCTATTCTATTCTTTTCTATTCTATTCAAATTTAACTTATTCCTTTAGTTTTTTATTCTCTTCTTTTTTATTCTCTCTTTTTTAAGTTCTATTCTATTCTTTTATTTTCTATTCTATTCTTTTATTTTCTATTCTTTTCTATTCTATTCAAATTCAAATGTATTCTTTTATTTTCTATTCTATTCCTTTATTTGCTATTCTATTTTATTCTCTGCGAATGCAAATTCAATTCGAAAATGATTTGAATGTGATTCAAAAACTATTAGAATTTGAAGTTCGGTTGAAATTTTGTTTCTATTCGTTAAATTTGTTACTATTGTTATTTGGAAATTGGGATGAATCTGAATTTCCAATTAATGAGAAATGTGTCTGACCTGAGCGATACGCACATGTCTAGATGGTCACATGACTCCAGATTTTTTTTTTTCTCTTTCTTCATTTTACTTATGCATTGGGACCTTTGTGGTGCTGGGGTTTTCTCGTTTATTTATTTATTTTATTTTTTAAGAGTGGCATGGCGCAGTTAGAAGGGCAGCTGATTAGGACTGAGATTTCAGTTTTCTGTTACCATGGGTTTGTTGCTGTAATGTTCTGGTACCTCTGGTACCCTTATTCCACTTTCCACTTCAGTGTATGCGTCCCACCATTCTCTTCTGGTAGGTGCGCATACACCTTTAAGACCTATGCTGTCATCACTGAGCGCCGCAGAGCGGCTATTTCAACCGCCCGCGTTCTCACTCACATGTTCGTTCAACCTGCCTTGAAGCTCATATGCTTACAACCGTACCTCGCTGTCGGAACCTCGCTGCTGATCCCTGTATCCCGCTACCGGATCACTCGCTCATACCGAACCTCTCTACTACTGCTTGCTATTAGTGATAAGTACCCCGCAGGGGAATCCTCCATAACCTTCCTACTAAGCTTACACTATCTAGCTCTGCATATTAAGGACTGTAACTATCATCTGCACTGTTGTTTAGATTGCTAGCTCTTGAGCCTACTAACATCTATCCTTGCACTGGGTTAGTCTCTCCTGTATGTCATCTGCTGTCCTACCACCTACTACCATACATGATTGCTAACCTATCTGCATCCTACCTGTTACCATCTATACTCTCATGAACATTTCTCTCAAGTGCTGTTCACCTATTGTCACTGTTCATACCTGTCTCTTCAACTCATCACCACTATACTGCTATATACATCTATCACTCCAGGAACATCTTATTGAGTGTGTATATTTGTATGCTGAATCAGACAGACCACAGTGATGAGTCTTGGGAGTTGGAATTGGTATTTCAACGTATCTCTACATGACTGCTGAGTGGAGTTTTTCTGCAGCTGCAAATCCATCTTGTTTCAGAAAACGCAGGAGCGTTACAGTTGCAAACTCATGGATTTGCAAAATTTGAAAAATCACAAACTTTTGGCCAAAAAGTTTACACGTTTATCACCAGAAATAAGGGAACACCCTATAATGCAGGGCATGGTCATGGAAAGGAGAGCAACTGACTAGGTATGAAGTGTGGGTTCCCTGTTACCATGGGTTTGTGGTGGATCTCATGGATTTGTGAAATTTACAAATCACAAACTTTTGGGCCAAAATGTCTGCACGCTCACCACCAGGGAACAGCCTATAATGCAATGCATAACCTTTATATCTGATCAGCTAAGTCATAAAAGCCAATGACTTGAAGGAAAAGGTAATTTAGCCCCCTTTCTAAAAAAATTATAAAAAATAGTTCACCCTCCAGTGGGGTTTGCAAACTTCAAACTTTGAACAAGATTTGCAAAATTGTTCAGAAACCAAACCCAGGCAGATTCACTCATTCCTACATGTGACCTACACCCATGATGCAGTGCTAGAGCCTAGTGGTCAATTGCATGTTGCATGTGGTCACTGCTCCCTCTTGGCTCCAATAATGGGTATTTTGGTGCGAGCTGCAATAGAGGAAAGAGTTGGAGTACTGGAGAGATTTACAGATGCCATAACTTTGTCCTATGTGGGTAAAGTGACAGTTTCTTTTTAAATTATACATTCTTTAGGTGGGCACCAGTGTTGCTGAAAGAGTGTACAATACTGCAGTTGGAATCGAATAGTCTTTCGGAAACCCTTTCAACAAATAAACTCTGTCTTTGTTAACCTCTACCAACGCATAAATGCAGCGGCAAAGAGGATGAACTTTTAAGTCCAGCTACCCCACAAATGCATCCACAGACTATGCGGTCTGAGATTGTGTACTAAGGGTGTGCTAAGTGAGCACTCCCAGCACACTGACCGTGCTGTCACCGATACGTCCCAGTCATGGCTTCTGATCTGGAGCCAGAGGGATGGGTTCCTAATCATGTGGCCACTGTGACAACTAATCACAGCAGTCACATGATAGAGATGATACCCCTCCTCTTGAGCACCTGGCCTCCTGGGCAAAACCCACTTGAAGGGTCACCAGGAAGTGTGTTATGGAGGGGTTAAGCCAGTGTTTCTCAATCTTTAGTCATGGCACCCTTTTAAAGACTAGAAAATATTTCTAAAGTGGGGTACATATCACATGAGAATTCTCCCTTTAACTTCAGAAGTTCCCCTTTCACATCAGAGTCCTCAGACCCCCTACCCCCTCCTCCTTGTTTCCCATATCCTCAAAATTCCACTGTTTGCCACCAGAGTCCTCAAACCCCACCCCCCCCTTGTTTCCCACATCCTCAATAATCCACCTTTTGCCACCAGTGTCCTCAAACCCCCCTCCCCCTTGTTTCCCACATCCTCAATAATTAACCTTTTGCCTCCAGAGTCCTCAGACCCCCCCCCCCCCTTTTGTCTTCCACATCCTCAATAATCCACCTCTTGCCACCAGAGTCCCTAGACCCCCCTCCCCCTTTTTCCTACATCCTCAAGAATCCACCTTTGGCCACCAGAATCCCCCTTCACATCAGAGTCCCCAGTACCCCCCACCCCCTATTTTTTCACATCAGAGTCATCAGCTGTTTTCCTTCTTTCACATCAGAGTCTTAAGCTACAACCCCCTTTCACATTAAAGTCCTCAGCCCCCCCACCCCTTCTCCTCTTCACAAGGGATTCCTTCCTTTTGATCTTCCCCACAGGGCAGCATGACAGTGGGTGAGAGGGGTAACCTGTTTAAATGGAGGCGGACTTTCATTCCCTTCTGCTGGGGCTGCCCTGAATGATGCCCACCCTGGACTAGCATCATACATTTCCACACTGCACTGTGATAACGCATGATGCTGTACTAAAATTTCAGACTCAGCATGGCACCCCTGACAATCCCATCAGGGTGCCGTATTTCTCAACCCAAGTTGAGAAATACTGGGTTAAGCAGCAAAGAAGTCTTTAAAGAGTTTGTGTTGGCTTACGTAGTTCTCTCGATTTCTAAAAACCATTTCAACAGCCATCGGAATCAATTTCCTAACTTCGCAGCCCAGATGTGTCAGCAGCGTTTTATTTTTCTTGGGAGACCATATTGCATTTTAGCGACATCAATTAACGGACGGCGCTATTAATCTACCATTTATTCTTACAGTCAGCAAATACAGTTAAAAGTTTAAATTACATTAATGCCGGAACAGACTGCAGGAGAGATTAAATAGTGTTGACAAGCAGCGAATTTTGAATGCTAAACACAAATAATGGTCATAACCTCCTTTGTTTTTCCTCAAAGCGCATTATTGTAAGGTTATAAAGCATAAGTATGCAAAGGAGGAAGTGTTACCTTCTGAACTCAATTGAAATCAGCATGTCTGCAAGACCTCTGAGTTGTGTAACTTAATCTTCCCATATTTATGTCAAGTCACTGCTGCTGCTTCCTATTTGGAGTTCAAGAGTGTTTTAGATGAGAAAGAAAAAGTCTAAGAATTACCCAGATCAACAGTGTTATCTCCTGGGGCGTCCACTGAACTTCTGCAAACTATCCAATAAAAAAAAATAAAATACATTTATCGGTCATTTAAAGAGAAACTTTAGTATTGTTGGTAAAAAAAAAATAAAAATCCTTCCAAGTGAACTGTATATATTGTAAGGAATAAGAGCTTGTAGGCAGATGTAGATCCCCTCCCTTCTGTAGGTGGCACTGTGCCATTATTAGAGATGAAAGGGAGTACGTTATGGGAATTGTTCCATCGGTATCTCAGTATCTCAGTGGAGTCACCTGTCCGATTGGACACTGCAACCTCTCTAGATCTCCAGTGCCCATCATGGTGTGGGACCTTATGTACAACCTCCTAGATAAGTGCTAGGCTAGGTAAATTTAGTTCTGGCTCACTGTATCTAGTGTATCTACATGTGATTGTTTTGGTCTGTTCTGTGTTTCACTGGCTGTAGGGTTGACTACTTCCCCCCTGTCTGTCTGGAAAAGTTCTGGAAGATAGTAGGGTGGTCAAGTCAAATCAGCAGCTGAATATTTATGTCAGGGACTCAATACCCTGCGCAGGCGCACTGGCGTCACTAACCGGCGTACGCCTATGCGCATGCACTGAGGCTACCTTGGTAGAGTTCGAGGCTAACTTGGCGGAGTTCAAGGCTACCTTGGTGTCAGTGGCAGGAAAACAACCCCCAGCATTGGTGTCAGTAGCAGGAAAATGAATCCCCAGCATCGGTGTCAGTAGCAGGAAAATGAATCCCCAGCATTGGTGTCAGTAGCAGGAAAATGAATCCCCAGCATTGGTGTCAGTGGCAGGAAAATTAATCCCCAGCATTGGTGTCAGTGGCAGGAGAATTAATCCCCAGCATTGGTGTCAGTAGCCAATTGTCAATCAACCAATTTGTCCTGCTACTGACACCAATGCTGGGGATTAATTTTCCTGCTACTGACACCAATGCTGGGGATTAATTTTCCTGCTACTGACACCAATGCTGGGGATTAATTTTCCTGCCACTGACACCAATGCTGGGGATTCATTTTCCTGCTACTGACACCAATGCTGGGGAATAATTTTCCTGCTACTGACACCAATGCTGGGGATTCATTTTCCTGCTACTGACACCAATGCTGGGGGTTGTTTTCCTGCCACTGACACCAAGGTAGCCTTGAACTCCGCCAAGGTAGACTCGAACTCTACCAAGGTAGCCTCAGTGCATGCGCATAAGCATTCGCCGGTTAGCGACGCCAGTGCGCCTGCGCAGGGTATTGAGTCCCTGACAATTTATGTAGCCCTGGCCAGTCCCGGGGGAGAGGTGCCCAGATAGTAGCTGGGAGTTTGTATAGACTTGGAGCAGAAGGTGTCTTGTCCTAGATTAGGAGATCACAGCCTGGGGGAGGGTCTGTTTGCCCCCTGTGCAAGCCTGACATGTGTCTGCTGATCACCGAGGCCTCAACTAGGCTAGCTGGGGGGCCTACTCTACTCATAGTTAGCTGGAGGTGGCTGAGGGACTTTTCGTCTAAAGATCTATGCTGGTCACACTGGAAAAGTGTCTGGAAGATATTGGAAGGAGGTAACCAATTATCCAAGGACATTAGTGAGTACAGGCTGGTGTGAGAGATCCTTGAGACTGTGTACGGCTGCCATCCGTCTTGTACTAGAGTCAGTTTTGTTAAAAGGAGACATTGTGTCTGGTGTCCTGAAAAGCTTACTCCACTAATTGCCTGTGTAAAGACTCTGCTTATATCTTTAGATGGAAGTTCAGCATCCTCGAACGTCTGTTCCATAGCTCAGTCCACTATTTGCTTGTGCAAGGGCTCTGCGCAAATTTTAAAGTGGTTGTAAAGGCTGAAGGTTTTTTACGTTCCTGTATTCTATGCATAAAAGTAAAAAACCTTCAGTGTGCAGTTCCCACCTCAGCCTCCCTTAATACTTACCTAAGCCCGATCTCGATCCAGCAATGTGCACAAGACCTGAGGCTCTCCTGGATCTCTCTCTCCTGATTGGCTGAGATGCCATTGTCTCCTGCTGCTGTCAATCACAGCTAGAGAGGCGGAATCTGGGGGCGGGGCTGAGCCACGCTCTCTGTGTCTTTTGCATGCTGAGAGCTGGCTCAGGAGTGAGCGCGCATGAGTGCCCCCACAGCAAGCGGCTTGCTATAGGGGCACTCAGCAAGAGGGAGAGGCCAAGAGTGCCAGCAGGGGACCCCAGAAGAGGAGGATCGGGGCTGCTCTGTGCAAAACCACTGCACAGAGCAGTTAAGGTAAGTATATCATGTTTGTTATTTTTTAATAAAGTTTTTTCCTTTACAATCATTTTAGGAAGAGTAGTGTCCTCAAGTTGCTGCTAAAAGTTACTGGAGTAACCCACAGTTACCCTGAACCTTTCCAAGTTCAAGTTCTATAACACAGCATCAGAAAAGCTCACCACTAGACCAGTGATGGCGAACCTTGGCATTCCAGATGTTTTGGAACTTCATTTCCCATGATGCTCAACTACACTGCAGAGTGCATGAGCATCATGGGAAATGTAATTCCAAAACATTTGGAGTGCCAAGGTTCGCCATTACTGCGCCTAGACTGTTCATTGAGCCAAAGGAATGCATGTGACTGTTTGCCTGTCTGCAGGGGAACTATGGGGAAAGACCCTAGGTGTCTTAAAACTGTGGGCTCCTGTCTGAGTGAGCGCTACACTTATAAAGAAGTACCTATATACTGTAGGTAGTAATATTAATAGGGTTCCCGTGTATCAGCAGGTGCTTCCAAAATGTTCTCTGTGCTAAAAGTTTTCTTCCATTGTATTCAATGTCTTGGGTCTGGTTATTTCAACTGAATTTATGTCTAAGAACTATTTTCTACAATGTGGGTTTATTACATCATGTCCTGGGTGGATCTGTTGAGCTGGTGGATCCAGAGAAGAAAGGGTTTCACTGCTGGTCAGGTTTTCTCACTCTTTTCAGGAAGGTCACCACCACCACCTACAGGTCATGCTATATAGACAGGTGCTCATTAGTGCCCTAGAGAGGTCAGCAAGGGGAAAGACTGCCAAAAGGTATTTATTATTCCGTCATTTTGTGCCCTTCTGTTGGTTTTTGCCCTTGGGGGGAAGCCCAGTTGGGGTTCCTAATGGGGTAGGAAGCTTATGGACTTACATGGACTTTGGTGCCAGTCATGGATTTACTGCCTTTTGTGGATTTTTGCTACCTTATGTGGATTACTACCAGTATGGACTCTTAAGCCCTAGCCCACATGATTGGGGTGAGCCTAGAGTGAGTGGTAGGTCAGGGATAGAGACCCTGCTGGTGGTGAGGGAAAAGGTTCCTGATGAGTAGAGTCTGTCATTAATTTGAAAGGTGGGGCCTCCTTGGCTAGAACTTTTTTTCCAGCACATCCCACAGATGCTCAAATTGATTGAGCTTTGGAGGCCAAGTCAACACTTCAAAGACACATTCTTCCATTGCTCCACAGTCCAATTGTGAAGCTCATGTGCCCATTGGAGGCCTTATTGGCTGTGGACATGTGTGAAAATCCCAAGTTTTGTGTGGTCACCAGAACAGGAAAAGAGGGGAAATAATCCAATGGGGCCACTCGTTCTGGTTACCCTGGTGACTACCTGGAGTTTGCCTCACTTCAGAGAGATATCCACCCACTTCCTGTTGTAGCTATGAGACAGGAAGTGAAGGAAAACCATCTAAAGCAGGCATGTCCAACCTGCGGCCCATGGGCCGCATGTGGCCCAGAACCACAGGCAATACGGCCCACTGCCCCCTGACAATTTTTTTTTTTTGCTGGGGAGGAAGGAAGTCGAGTCGGGGGCACGGCCACAGAGGCAGCCTCGGAGGGGATCATCCACTAGCTGTGTTAAATTAATGCTGGGGGGGGCGCAGCAGCACGGGAAGGGCACAGTGGCGTTTATACCTTAACTAATAGTATATATTTTATATGCGGCCCGAGAAAATTTCTGTACTCTCAATGTGGCCCAGAGAAGCCAAAAGGTTGGACACCCATGATCTAAAGGGACGCAGATGGCAAAAAAAAAAAAACTCTGACAGGGCTTAGGGTTAACCTTCCCATACTCTATCCAAAATCATAAAAAAAAAAAAGTTTTGGTTTTAGTTTTACTTTAAAGCCCAACTCCTGAAATTAGGCAAATTTTACCCTTTGCGTTTCACCCCCCCCCCCCCCCGGATTGCCAGGCTTAAATGGTTAAATGCTTGTTAGCTCTAGGGGGACATTTCTTATCCTACCATTGCTCTTGCCATCTGCAAAGCTCTCCTATTCTTCTCCTGGCAATACAGTCTTTGGGAGGCCTCAGAGTGATTATTTAAAATGCCGAGCTAGTAACCATGCATTGAGACAAGAATTCGAATGTGAGCTATAGAGCTTAAGAGAAGAAACTTCACAAGACCAGCCACACGTCTAGAGGGACAGTCCTGGAGCAGGAGTAAGGTAATTCATTCTCCATAATCCTGCACCCATAGACTGAATTAGCAGTTGCCCCTTAGGTTTTGTCTAATTTCTGGAGTTGGGTTTTAAAGTGGGTAAAGGGGTAAACATGGTGGTGTTTTTTTTCTCCTCTAGCTAAAGTTCTGCTTTAAGAAAGACTTAGGACACTATAACAGTCCACACGGGTTTATATCTTTCAAACTTATATAATTATCTCAACCACTTGCAGTTTTACTGTGGCGGGTGCTCAGCTGCGCGAATCAACAGCGGGGATGCCGATCCACAGGACCGGTGACCGCGATTGCCGCCGGCACCTGCGATCGCTCCCCGCTGAGAGAGAACACCAGTCAGCTGTTGTAAACACAGCCGACCGTTGTTCTCTCTGAAATGATCACAGAGTGCCTGTGATCCTTCTATATAGGATAACAGGTCTCTATGATCATTTCATTAGTCCCTCCCCCCACAGTTAGAAAACACTCCCCTAGGCTCGCAAATAACCATTTGATCACCCCTAGGTTAACCCCTTCCCTGCCAGTGTCATTATTACAGTAACAGTGCATATCTTTAGCACTGATTATTATAGTAATGTTACTGGTCCCCCCAAAAGTGTCAAGAGTGTCAGTAAGGGGTCCCATCTGTCCGCCGCAATGTCGCAGTCCCACTAAAAATTGCAGATCACCACCATTACTAGTAGAAAAATAAATAAATAAATAAAAATTACATAAATCTTTCCCCTAGATCAGGGGTGTCAAACTCCATTTCCATCGCGGGCCACATCAGCATTATGGTTTCCCTCAAAGGGCCGGTTATATCTTTAAGATTAGATGTCCAGAGCATCCCACACCCCCTTACACCCTTACATCACAATGCCCAGAGAAGGGCTGGAGTCAGCTTCCAGAGTCTGCTGAATGCGGAGACCAGGGGAGGCAGAGACAAGGTGGTGTTGCGGCTGCACAGAGAGGTGCAGGATCTGCAGGAGGAGTTCTGCCCTCCTCTCTGATGCAGACTGCTGAAGAGGAGGGGGGGGGGGGCAAAGACAAGCCTTTCTGCAGCTGCACAGAGTACTGCAGGATCTAGCAAAGGAGTTCTGTTCTCTCTGCTGCCGACTACAGAGAAAAGGTGGGGGCAGAGACAAGGGGGCTGTCACAGCTGCATGAGAGGTGCGAGGGCCACATTAAATGGCATGGGGGGCCGCATTCGGCCCGCAGGCCTTGTGTTTGACACCTGTGCCCTAGATTGTAGACGCAATAACTATTGCGCAAACCAATCAAAATACGTTCATTGCGATTTTTGTTTTTACCAAAAATATGTAGCAGAATACAAATTGGCCTAAAAGGATTACATTTTGTTTTTTTAATTTTTTTTTTTTTTTGGGAAATGTTATATATGTTATATAGCCGAATTTGAAAAAGATCTATTTTGTTTATAACGCAAAAAAATATAAATCGTACAGGGGATCAAATAACTCCAAAAGAAAGCTCTATTTCTGACAATAAAAAGGACATCAATTTTATTTGGGTACAGTGTCGCACGACCAGGCAATTTTCCGTTAAAGTAACGCAGTGCCGAATCACAAAAATTTGGCCTGGTCATAAAGGGGGCAAATCCTTTCCGGTCCAGACTTGGTTAATATGCAAACATTTCAAAAGCAAATGTATATAACCACTTGCTGACCGTCCTATAGCAGTTTTACTACTACAGGGTGGCAGCTGTGTGCCAGATCACATAAACGTATATACATGGGGGGGAGTGTGCACACTGCTGGCAGCCCGCTTCTGCTGTGATTATTCACAGCAGAAGCCATTCTGCGGGTGCCGGGCACTCGATGTCCGCCGGCACCCACCAATTGTCGGGGAGAAACTCAGAACAGAGCTCTGCCTATGTACACTCTGTACATTCTGAAAGGGGCCGGGGGGGGGGGAGGGGATGGATGGATTTGTGTTCCTGCAAAGCAGGAACAAATCCACCTCTTCCCCTAGTAAAAGCAGCACACAAAGTAAACACAAACACTGGTTAGGCACACATTGAACCCCTTGATCGCCCCTGATATTTAACCACTTCCCAGCCACTGACATTAGTACAGTGATAGTGCATATTTTTAACACTGATTATTGTATTAGTGTCACTGGTTCCTGTAGAGTGTCAAAAGTGTCAGTTAGAGGCGTGCCCGATTGTCCACGGCAATATCACAGTCCTGCAATAAGTTGCTGATCATCGCCATTACTAGTATAAAAAAAAAATACATAAATATACACCATAGTTTGTTGACGTTTGTATAACGTCCGCGTAAACCAAACAATATACTGTATGTTTAGACCGCATTCACATTGATCCGACTTGGACCGCGACTTGTCAGCCTGACAAGTAGCGGTCCGTCACGCTCCCATTGAGTAGTACAGGAGCCGTTCTAATAGGAGCGACACAAATCGCTCCGACTTAGAAAACGGGTCCTGTACTACTTCGGGGTGACCTGGAGGCGACTTGCATAGATATTCATTTTATGAAGTCCGTGCAAGTCGCGCCGAGGTCGCTCCCTAATTCAGAGCGACCTAGTGTGAACCGGCACTTATTGAGATTTTTTTTTTTTTACCAAAAACATGTAGCAGAATACATATTGGCCTAAATTTATGAAGACATTAGATTTTTTTTACATTTTTTATTGAATATGTTTTATAACATTTTTGTGAGTTAAATAAACAATCAAACGGATTTCACTATGAGTTGTTCCTTTTTCCTGCTATGCTGCTTCTCTTGTCTCATGTGATCCAACCTTGAGGGGATGTGACGTGAACTGACGAATCAGAGACAGTGCTGGGAGATTTGATTTTTTTGGCCTCATTTACATATGTTTTGTGGTGAGTTTTCTACCTGTGGGGGGTGATTATCCACAAGGTGCGGTGAAGGCATATCTTTGTGATTTGTATTACGCCTATTCTGGCCACACTGATCACTCCTATCGTTAACCAGTTCCATACAGGGCAGTTTTTCCCCTTCCAGCCCAGGCAAATTTTCAGCTTTTAGCGCTGTTGCATTTTGAATGACAATTGCGTGGTCATGCAACACTGTACCTAAACCAAGTTTATGTCATTTTTTTTCCCCACAAATAGAGCTTTCTTTTGGTGGTATCTGATCACCACAAGGTTTTTTATTTTTTGCTACACAAATAAAAAAAGACTGAAAAGTTTGAAAAAAAAAAAGTTTTTTGTTTATGTTATAACATTTTGTAAATAGATAAGTTTTTTCCTGCACTAATGAGGCCGCACTGACAGGCACTGATGAGGTGGCACTGATGGGGTGGCACTGATGGGGTGGCACTAATATGCAGCACCGATGGCCACGGATATGCAGCACTGATGGGTACTGATATGTGGCACTGATGGGTAGCACTGATATGCAGCATTGGTGGGCACTGAGAGGTGGCAGTGATGGGCACTGAGAGGCGGTACTGAATGGCACTGATAGGCACTGATGGGCAGCACTGATAGGTGGCACTGATGGGCACTGATAGGCGGCACTGGTGGGTGGCACTGATAGATAGCAAAGATGGGCAGCACTGATGGGGAGGGCACTGGCGGATAGCACTGATGGGAAGGGCACTGGCGGGCTCCCTGAGCCCTGATTGCCATCCCTGGTGGCAATAGTGGGCATCCCTGGGGTCATGGGTGGGCATCCCTGGGGTCATGGGTGGGCATCCCTGGTGGCTCTAGTGGCACCCCCCAAGGGTCTGCACTGGTAATCAATGCTCTGATTACCAGCACAGACCCGTCCCCCCGTAAGGAGAGCCGCAGATCGGCTCTCCTCTACTCGTGCCTGTCAGGCACAAACCGAGGAAGGCCGATCAACGGCACTTTCTATTTTCTATGTGACCAGCTGTGATTGGACACAGCTGGTCACATGGTAAAGAGCCTACGTAAGTAGACTCTTTACAGAGATCGGAGATGCGTTGTGTCAGAGTGAGGGCGCGCAGAGCGCATTATCCTGCACGCCGTCATATGACGGCGGGTCAGGATAACACAACCACCTTCCCGCCGTAAATGCTGTGTTTAAGCCCTGCTAATGTTTGACTGATTTTATCATCTAACATATATTGTTTTATATTTTGTAACAGAAAGTAAAAAATATTGTTTTTTTCCTTCAAAATTTTCTCAAAAATCTTTTTATTGTTTATAGCGCAAAAAAATGAAAAAACTAGTGATGATTATTAATACCACCAATAGTGTCACGTTCATGCGTTTTTGTTAGTGGATGGATTTTCAGCTGCAGAATTATTACACTCAGTAGCCTTGTAGAGAATCTGTTGAACAAACATATCCAACTCTCAGGACTTCATCACCGTGTACAGCCTGTTATATACCATATATATTAATAGATGTTTAGTGGAGGGATAGAATATATGAGGATATATAGATGAGAGACAGGCTATTATATGGTGAGCACTAGAAGTAGTAATAGGAGAGTTGTAGGTGATGATGAAGCAGATAGGTTCTGATGTCAAGTATAGTGCAGATGGTAAGAGGACACAGATGGAGTATACTTAGACAGAGTAACCTAGTGCAAGGATAGTTGAAGGTAGTCCCAAGAGCTAACAGTCTATGCAGATGATAGTGAATAGATAGATACAGATAGTCTTGGTAATTGCAGTAGATGACAGTAGGAGATTGGTTAGTAAGAATCCCCTGCGGGGTACTTATCACTTAGAAAGGTTTAGTAGTAACAGTGTCCATTGGAGAAGGGTTATCCCGTAGCGAGATACGGATCACCAGCGAGGTTTCCGGCTTCAGGTTCAGCGAGGGAGAATGTCAGCAGCTCCGACTTCACAGGAAGAGGTGCGGTGAGCATGTGGTTTGAACGAGCGATGAGTGGAAGCAAACCGGCGATTGAAATAGCCGCTCATAGCGGCGCTCGGCAATGATGTCATCCGGTCTTAAAGGTATATGCGTCTCTTGTTATACAAGATGGGACGCAATTAGCAGAGGAGAAATATGGAAACAAGGGTACCAGAGGTACCAGAACATTACAAATAGAAAGGTTTATTTGTGAGAAAAGGGTACAGTGTTGCATGACCGTGCATAACCATGCAATTGTCAGTTAAAATAACGGTAAATCTTCCGGAGGTCAAGTGATGCTAAAATTTTAAAAGTGAATGTCTTTAAAGGCTTAGCTCCCCTTCTTGCAAAATATGACAAGGTGAACTAACTCCGAATACCCTCCTCACACCCCCCGGTCCTTGCTGCACTTACCTTCTTGGTTTGGTATGATTACTCATGATAGCTGACCTCAGCATGGGCAGCAGAAGATAATTAAGGAATGCGATAAGTGCGGGGAGGGGAAGGTATAGTGTGTTAGTTCAACTTTTCATTTTTTTTGTGTAAAGGTGAACTAACCCTTTAAATCAAAGAAATTATGATATCTTCAGAGCAGATCCGACACCAATTTACCTAGGTAGCCTAATTATCATCTGTTCTCATTACACATCAGATATTTTCAGCTTGGGCCTAATTGCGTCTTGCTGTTTGTTGAAGGTTGCTGAAGATTAACACTGGGCACCGTTTGTATGTTGACAGCTCCGTGACTTGCACTTGTTCTTCATTTAAAGTGAGTGGGATCTAATTAATCCTTTTTTTTTTTTATCCCAGGGCTGCCTTTTCTGTGTCTTAGTGCCGAGTGGGAAGTGAATAATGATTGTGTTCTTGATGATGTAAAAAAAAAATAAAAAACAGCTTTGTCTCTCCGGCTAGTCACAGCATTGATTATATGTGACAGTTTCACTTTGGACCGCCATGAAGATGTGCTGTTGAGGGGAGTCCACACAGTCCCAAAGTTGTCAAAGAACTGACAGTTTGTGAAATCCTTTTCTCGGCTCTGAAGTCTCTGTTTTAAAAACAGGAAACTAGACGTCTGTGAGACTCTCAGCACTTCGTAAACAATATTTGACTTGTAAATAGTTAGATAATTCAGCAGGAGGGAACACTTGGCCTGTTCCTATAGCTTGTGGAGCTTAAGAAAGATCACTTCACTGCACTGGAAGGACTTTGGGTTGAGGTAGATAAAATGTTTTTAATTCTGAGTTGTGTGGAAAGTCTTTATGTTGAGTTAAATAGGCTGTTTTTTTTTTTTTTTTTGGGTGGAAAGACTTTGGATTGAGTTGCTAAAACAGTTTTTTATTTTGAGATGTGTGGAAGGACTTTGGGTTGGGTTGGATAAACCTTTTTTTTAAGATGTGTGGAAGGACTGTCGGTTTAGTTGGATTTTTTTATTTATTTGAGATGTGTTGAAGGACTTTGGGTTGAGTTGGATAAACTTTTTTTTTTTTAATTTTGAGATGTGTAGAAGGATTTTGATTTGAGTTGGATAAATGTTTTTTAGTTTTAAGATGTGTGGAAAGATTTTGGATTGAGTTGGATAATTTTTTTTTTTATTTTATCTTAATGTGAAAGCTAATTGAGTTCAGTTGGATGAGCTTTTTTTGTAATTTTGAGATGTGTGGAAAGATTTTAAATTGAGTTTGATAAACTTTTATTTTAAGATGTGTGGAAGGACAATGGAATGAGTTGGATAAACTTTTTTTGTTTTGAGATGTGTGGAAGGACTTAGATTTGAGTTGGATATATATATATTTTTTTTTTACATTTTGGGATATGTGGAAAAACTTTGAATTGATTATATACATTTTTTTCAATTTTGTGATTTTTGTGTTGAAGCACTTTGAGTTTAGTTGAACTTTTTTCATTTTGAGATGTGTGTAAAGATTTTGGATTGAGTTGGATAAACTTATTTTATTTTAAGATGTGTGGAAGGACAATGAGTTAAGTTGGATGAGCTTTTTTTTTTTTTTTTTGAGATGTGCGGAAAGATTTTAAATTGAGTTTGATAAACTTTTATTTTAAGATGTGTGGAAGGACAATGGGTTGAGTTGGATAAACTTTTTTTTATTTTGAGATGTGTGGAAGGACTTATATTTGAGTTGGATATTTTATTTTATTTTTTTTACATTTTGAGATATGTGGAAAGACTTTGAATTGATTGTATAATTTTTTTTGTTTTGTGATGTGTTGAAGCACTTTGAGTTTAGTTGGATGATTTTTTTTCATTTTGAGATGCGTGGAAAGATTTTGGATTGAGTTGGATAAACTTTTTTTTATTTTAAGATGTGTGGAAGAACAATGAGTTGAGTTGGATAAACTTTTTTTTTTTTAATTTTGAGATGTGTGAAAGAATTCTGATTTCAGTTGGATAAACGTTTTTTAGTTTTAAGATGTGGGGAAAGGTAGCCCTCATGGAGGGAGGAGCCTGCTAATGGAGCTGATCCCGACGGCCTGCTGAGTCTCTGAGCCACCGCCCAGAGAGATGTGAGGGAATGCTCTCTCACCTAGCCTCGATGCCTGCCTAGCTGGATCCCGCTACCCCCCCTCCCCGCTACCCAGAGGCCCCGACCCGGTCCTGGTTGCCGACCCTCCCTGAGGCTTGGAGGAGGGAGGACGAGCACCCTGGGTCCCTCCTGGAGACTGGAATCGGCTGTGTATTGGAGAGGTGGCCGCCGAGCGCAGGAGCTGCTGAGACGCTGGGAGAGCCGGCGTCCAGGATCAGGAGAGAAGGTCTGATTGGAGTGAACACCGCCGAGAGATCCAGCTTGGAGAGACCCAGCAACATTGGACATCGTAATCATCCCCACCATACCACTCTACAAGGAACGCCACAGATTAGCCGAAGGGGACTGGTGAGAGGGGAAACCCCCCAGAATTTTCATATGAACGATATCAAAACAGTCTTTCTTAAAAATACTATCATCATTTTGGAGTGTATAACTTAAGAGCTAATGTGACTGTGATGGAAAAGTGGTGTGGGACCTTGCTTGCTTGAGTGCGAGGGAAACCCCCAGAGAGGTTGTATGTTTATTTCTCAACATCAGATCTTCTTGAAAAGCACTGTCTTATTATCATCTATAAGTATGCAGCTTAATAGAACAGAGGGACTAATCTGAAAAAAGTGCGGGACTATGCTTACTTAAGCGAGAGGGGAAATCCCCTAGAACCCCCCTGCGTTGGATCATAAAACAAGCCTTCCTTGAAGCACTATTAAATTATCACCCAGGAGTATATAGCTTAAGAGTCAATGAGACTGTTGAGAAAAAACGTGCGGGACTCTGTTTACCAAAGTATGAGGGGTAACCCCTATAGAATTGCACTACATTTGATTTCATTCCTAGCCCTTTGTGAAAGTATCAGTATATTTTCATCTATGAGTTTATAGTTTGATGAGTCAGAGGGATGGTTCTGAAAATTGTGCGGGACGCTGCTTACTTATGGTAGAGGAGAAACCCCCCAGGATTTTATTTCACATGATCTCAATATCAGCCCTCCTTGAAAGTACTGCTGAATTATCTTTCATGAGTGTATAGCTTAAGAATTGTCGGGACTGTTTGGAAAAAAGGTGTGGGACTCTGCTTACTTATATAACTTAAGAGCTAATGTGACTGTGATGGAAAAGTGGTGTGGGACCCTGCTTGCTTGAGTGCGAGGGAAACCCCCCAGAGAGGTTGTACGTTTATTTCTCAACATCAGCTCTTCTTAAAAAGCACTGTCTTATTATCATCTATGAGTATGCAGCTTAATAGAACAGAAGGACTAATCTGAAGAAAGTGCGGGACTATGCTTACTTAAGCGAGAGGGGAAATCCCCTAGAACCCCCCTGCGTTGGATCCTAAAATCAGCCTTTCTTGAAGCACTGCTAAATTATCACCCAGGGGTATATAGCTTAAGAGTTAACGAGACTGTTGAGAAAAAATGTGCGGGAATCTGTTTACCAAAGTATGAGGGGAAACCCTTATAGAATTGCACTACACTTGATCTCATTCCCAGCCCTTCGTGAAAGCATCTGTATATTTTCATTTATGAGTTTACAGTTTAATGAGTCAGAGGGATGGTTCTGAAAATTGTGCGGGACACTGCTTACTTATGGTAGAGGGGAAACCCCCCAGGACTTTATTGCACAGGATTTCAATATCACCCCTCCTTGGAAGTACTGCTAGATTATCTTTCATGAGTGTATAGCTTAAGAATTGTCGGGACTGTTTGGAAAAAATGTGTGGGACTCTGCTTACTTAGGGAGGGGGGAAACCCCCCAGAATCCTCCTTTATTGGATATAATATACCGGCCCTCTCTGAAAGCAAAGACATATTGTCATCTATGAGTATAAGGTCTAAGAGAAGGTGGGTTTGTGGTGAAAAGGTTCGGGACTCTGCCTGTTTGAATGAGAGGGGAAACCCCCCAGAATCCTTATATGACCAATCTCAAATATCAGCTTTCTTAGAAAGTACTCCTACAGTATTTATTTACAAGTGTATGCTTAAGAGCTAGTTGAACGGTTCTGGAAAAAGTGCGGGACTCTACTCACTTGGGTGAGGGCGGAAACCCCCCAGATCTTACTTACGCGCATTGAGAAATGTGCGGGAATCTGAGTACTTAAGTGAGAGGGGAAACCACCAAAATTTTCATACGTTTGACTTCAACAACAGCTTCCCCTGGTAGCACAGCTATATTATCATGCGTGAGTGTATAGCTTAAGAACTAGTGAGACTGTCGTGCAAAAAGTGTGGGACCTCTCTTACTTGAATCACTGAATAAATGTATATGATATTTAGTTCATACTGAAAATAGAGACATAAGAGGAAGCTATACTGAGGGCTTATTCCCCAGAGCCAAATCCACAATGAGAGGTAAACCGGCAAAGGAAGTGGCAGGGAAGCCTCCAAAAACCACAGCAAGCCCAGGAACAATTAAAAAATACATGACATCTGAGGGAAAAGGTCAAAACACACAGCCAGAGGATCAACCGGTTGTTAGACCCAAACAAAATACAGAGGGAACCAAGAAAACTAAGAATCAAAAGCATATAGGAGTAAGTGGAGAAGAAAGCCTACAAGTGTCAAGAGAAAGCAGTATAACAATAGAGGATGGAGACATGAATAGAGAAGATGAATTCAATGAAAAAGATTATCCACCATCAAAATCAGAAATGCGGGAAATGTTTGCCAGCCTCGAAAGATCCATCAAAGCTGAGATGGCTACATTATACGTCGACTTTGGGCATATTCTGGGCAGAGTAGAAGAAACAGAAGAAAAGGTGACAGGGGAGGACTGGCAGCCTTGGGCCTGGGGGGCAAGTCCAGTCAAGTGGCCCATTGAACCACCGAGCTCACCATCTATGCCCACCTGGTTTATAACGGATATTGATGTTATAAAGCAAGACAAATATGATACAATGTGGTAACATAATTTAATGTTAATAGCAACAAAGGAGGTTTAACAAAAATAATGCATCAATGCAGCCTCACCAGTGCCCATCAGTCCAGCCTCATCAGTGCCCATTAATGCAGCCTCACCAGTGCCCATCAGTCCAGCCTCATCAGTGCCCATTAATGCAGCCTCACCAGTGCCCATCAGTCCAGCCTCATCAGTGCCCATTAATGCAGCCTCACCTGTGCCCATCAAGGCATCCTGATCATTGCCCATCAATGCAACCTGACCAGTGCCCATCAATGCAACCTGACCAGTGCCCATCAATGCAGCCTGATCAGTGCCCATCAATGCAACCTGACCAGTGCCCATCAATTCAGCCTCACCAGTGTCCATCAATGCAGCCTCTCTAGTGCCCATAAATGCAGCCTCACCAGTGCAGCCTTATCAGTTCCCATCAATGCAGCCTGATCAGTACCCATCAATGCAGCCTCACCAGTGCCCATCAATGCAACCTGATCAGTGTCCATCAGCTCAGCCTCATCAGTGAAAGAAGATTATTGGTGAACCCAACAAAAACTGCGCAAAATGAATGTGATGTATAAATAAATAAACACTACTCATATCTATAAATGTGTTTAGGGTGAAATTGCTTCCACTCTGCGAGCTGCAAAATCAACGTGAATAACGTGACAAATGAAAAAGTGAAAAAATGTGGCGCTCAACAGTTTGATAAAACACAAAGTAAATTATTCCAATGTGCAAATGTTCGTGCAAAAAAACTGTTTCTAGTGTCCAAAAAAAAAAAGGGTTAAGCAAACAGTCAATGATGGAAACACAGACTTGATAGGAGTGAATCTCAAAAAAGCCTCCACCTCCACACGATCACCCAGTGAAATGTATAGGTACCGCTTACCAGAACCACTGGACCCCTTAGTTATAGGGGTCAAACATGCTTATTGATCCATATCAGATCCGACCTTGCACATCCCCCTCTCACACAGGCGAGATAGGAGCCGCCGCTCCACGCCTGCGTTCCTTAGACCCTTAGATTGGGAACGTGAGACCGTAAACTTCCGGGTCTAAGGAACGCAGGCATGGAGCTGGTTCTCCTATCCACAGCAAACTGAAAATGATCCTTTGATGAGTAATACTGCACCATGAGAGCCTGTTTGTCATTTCTCTCCATCTATGACTTGGTTCTTTAATGCTCCATCGATTTGGCTAGACACTGTCGCCTGTGTGAGAGGGGGATGTGCAAGGTCGGATCTGATGTGGATTAATAAGCATGTTTGACCCCTATAACTAAGGGGTCCAGTGGTTCTGGTAAGTGGTACCTATACATTTCACTGGGTGATCGTGTGGAGGTGGAGGCTTTTTTGAGATTCACTCCTATCAAGTCTGTGTTTCCATCATTGGCTGTTTGCTTAACCCTTTTTTTTTTTGGACACTAGAAACTGTTTTTTTGCACGAACGTTTGCACATTGGAATAATTTATTTTGTGTTTTATCAAGTTGTTGAGAGCCACATTTTTACACTTTTTCAGCCTCATCAGTGTCCACCAGTGCAGCCTCATCAGTTTCCATCCATGCAGCCTCATCAGTCCCTATCAACGCAGCACCACCAGTGTCCATCAGTGCAGCCTCATCAGTGCAGCCTGATCCTTGCCCATCAATGCAGCCTCACCAGTGCATATAAGCTCAGCCTCATCAGTGCAGCTTGATCAGTGCCACCTATCAGTGTCCATCATTGCCACCTACTAGTGCTGCATATCAATCCAGCTTATTTATTGCTCCTGATCAGTGCTTACCATTGCCGCCACATTCTCTGCCCTGCTGACCCCGTCCTATGTACCACTGACCCCCATCCTCTGCCCTCATGTCCCAGGGTCTGATAAGGAAGCCGCAGCCATTCATTGTGAACAGCTGTGGCTTCCTCATCAGACCCTGAGACAAGAACAGTATACTGTGGCTGGGGTGGGATACATTTAGATGGGGGTGCCCGATTTAAATCTTGCCTAGGGTAGCACAAAAATAAAATACACCACTGGACACGGATGCAGTAGTGACTAGTGGCAGTCATTAACCCCTTTGTGCTGCATTAGTTGTACCAGTGCCAGTGTTTATTAACCATTTCATGCTGCACAATACAGGGGTTAATTAACACTGACACTGGTGCCACTGTCACTAATGCAGCACAAAGGGGTTAATTAACTGTCACTGGTCACTAATGCATTAGTGGCCATTGGCAGTACATTAACCCCCTCCATGCTGCATTTTACAAACAGCATTGTAAATTAACTCCTCGCCTCAATGAGTTAATCACTTGAGCCATTTCACACATCTACAACACTGACATAACATTGCCTTATGTAAGGTGTATTATCAGCCTGAGCAGCCTCTGAAAACTCACTATTCCACAGGGCTTCACTCAGTTCCTTGCAGAAGCACTCTCCTCCGTCCTTTCTTCCCGCCTCCTGGCCTCTGGATGACATCATACTCGGCCGGGACTAGAAAGCATCTGTCGGGTGGAGATCACTCTGCCTGACAGGGAAGTGACTGGACTCACCAGTCAAAAAGGCCACTCGCTCCGCACCGATTCCACCCCTGCAGACAGGCATGACACCCGCCGGCCACCGCTACATTATAGTATACTTGCAGAGTTGCAGCAGAGCAGTGATGCTCCGCAAGTATAACACAATGTAGCGGCGGCCGGCGGGTGTCATGCCTGTCTGCAGGGGTGGAATCGGTGCGGAGCGAGTGGCCTTTTTAGGAAGCATCAGAGCGGCCTGGAGGGCAATCGCCTCCCTGCCTCCCGGCCCAGTCCGCCTCTGAAAGGTGAAGTCCCAAGGAAAAGAACTAAAAAATCTAAAAGAACAAATGAGAAAAATGAAAATGGAGCAGAGAAATATGTTATACAAAATCGAAGACCAGGAGAATAGAAATCGAAGAAAAAATCTGAGAATAAGAGGATTACCAGAGAAAGGGCCAACAGAAAATTTAGAAGAAACCCTGGAGAAGTTATTTAACCCTCTGCTGGGAAAGGCGACCACAGATAAAATTGAGTTTGAGAGAATTCATAGGTTGCGTAAACCAACTAATCTACCAAAAGAGAAAACAAGAGATGTGATTGTAAGATTCCATAAATACGAGACAAGGGCCCAGATCTGGGGGAAAATGAGAAGTAGACCGGAATTAAAATATGACGGGGAGGACATTCAGATTTTCCCAGACCTGGCAAAAGAGACAATTAACAGAAAACACATTCTTAGACCAATGGTAGAAATATTAAAGAAAAAAGATATACAATACTTTTGGAACTTCCCAGCAGGCCTAGGAGTGAGAAGAGATGGGAGGACAGTACTCCTTAGATACCCAGAGGAAACCAAAGACTTTTGTGAAGCAGTAAAAATCCCACTTATGGATATTCCAGGCTGGACCGACCAGGAGTGCCCAGAGGAAGAAGTTGATGAAGGAGAATTGAATCAGGGGAAACAGAAGAAAAAGATGAAAACAAAAGGATGAAAAAGGACTGGGGGGACCGGGGGGATTGGGGGAGGGGGGAGGGCTGTCGGGAGAAGGGGAGGAGGAGCAAGTAAGAATAAAAAACGGGTGGCCCTATGGAGATCAGCGGGCCGTCACCATTAGACCCTATGGTAGGGAAGATGGGAGGGAACGGTGACCACTAGTAGAGCTCGACCTCGGCCACAAGTCGATTGGAAAGGGAGGAAGGAGAATCGACAACCCTGATGGAGGGACCGGGAATAGTTGGGGGAGGGGAGGGTAGGGGTGGGAAGAGGAAAGGGGAAGAAAGAGGGAAAAAGAAGTCAATAGATCAAAACGTCTCCTATAAGAAAATACAAGAATTAAGAGAACCCACAAGACAAGAAAAATCAGAGGGATTAATGCCATCTCTTAGGGATCCCTGGTGTTGGTTGAACAGTTTTTATGGCCACTTTAGAGTTGAAGAGATGATAGAGAAAGACAGTAATGAAGATTAAGAAACAATGGTTATAGTTAACATATTATCTTACAATGTCCGAGGTTTAAACTCTCCAGAAAAAAGGAAAAAATTTTTAAAAGAAATTAGTTATTTGAAAGCAGATTTGACATTCTTACAGGAGACTCATTTATCTCATGCATCTAATATCAGATTGTATTCTAAGAGCCATCCTACCTGGTATTACGCGGACTCACCCGGGAGGAAGTCCAAGGGAGTAGCCATTGGCATTTCTAGGGACCTTGGATTTGTTCTAGAGTCGAGAAAGGTAGACCCAGAGGGAAGATACCTCTTTTTAAGAGGAAAAATAGGAGATGAAGATTTGACCCTAGTAAATATATATAGCCCTAATGAGAGACAAGTAGACTTCCTAGGTAAAGTACTGGGAAAATTAATGGAGTTTAAAAAAGGAGGAGTCATACTGGCAGGGGACCTCAATCTCTGCCTTGACCCTAAAGTAGATACCACATCAAAAACCCTACGGATAAATAAAGTACAGGCAAAGAAAATAAAGGAAAAATTATTCACAAATCAACTGGCAGATATTTGGAGAATTCTCCATCCGAAAGATAGAGATTATACATGTTACTCAAGTGTACATGGAACATACTCAAGATTGGATTATATACTAATCGAACATAGGTGGATCGAAAGGGTAAGCGAGGCTGAGATTGGGGTCAAGACTTGGTCGAACCATACCCCCATTATGGTAAAAATAAAAATGGCGAAAGAGCGACCTAGGATGGATGCTTGGAAAATAAATGAGGAGATTTTTGGAGATGAAAAGTGGGAAAAAGAAATAGTGAAAGAGTTGGAATTCTATTTTCAAATAAACGATACAAAAGATGCACCAAAAGACATAGTATGGGAAGCTCATAAAGCTTATATGAGGGGCATATTTATCTCAAAGGGGACCCAAAGGAAAAAAGAAAGAATAAAAGATAAGATTAGGCTAATGACAGAAGTACATCAATTAGAGCAAAAACATAAAAATACACAAGATATATTAATAAATAATTTACTTGAGGTGAAGAGAGAAGAATTGAAAGATCTGCTAGAACAGGAAATAAAGCAGGAAATGAAAAGATGCATAAAAGAAAAATACATTGAAAGTAATAAGGTTGGGAAAAACCTAGCAAAAATCCTGAAAAAGAAGAAAGGAAAAAATTTTGTAGATAAAATTAAAAATAAAAATGGGGAAATAATTCAAACAACGACAGGAATAGCCAAAGAATTCCAAAACTACTATGCTAATCTTTATGCAGTAAAGAAAGGTGAGATACAGGGGAATGAAACAGAAAGGAGGGAGAAAATCAAAAAATACCTTGTAGACGCAGGACTGACAAAGATAGATGAGGAAAAGTTAACATTCTTAGAAAGACCAATCTCAGAACAAGAAATAGAGAGAGCCATTAAAGAAACGAGCCTAGGTAAAAGCCCAGGACCGGATGGGTTTACCATAGGTTATTATAAAAAATTTAAGGACATTTTAATCCCAAGATTTAAAGAATATATAAACGGAATAGGGACTAAGTACGAGATGAGTAGAGAGGCCCTGTCAGCATCAATCACAGTTATACGGAAAGAGGGAAAAGACCCGTTACTATGTTCTGGTTTTAGACCTATCTCCCTACTTAATGTTGATACTAAATTATTCACAAAAATTTTGGCCACTAGAATGAAGAACCTAATGGCGGAGTGGATACACAATGATCAAGTAGAATTCATCCCGGGGAGACAGGGACGGGACAATGGGATAAAAACTATACTGTTGATAGACCATATGGTAAAAAGCAGAGCTCCCAGTCTACTCCTGTCAATAGATGCGGAAAAAGCATTTGACAGGGTAGACTGGGAGTTCATGATAAACACCCTAGTGGAGTTGGGAATAAAACCTAGAATGTTGGCCTGGATCAAAACTTTGTATAATCAACCAACTGCAAAGGTAAAGGTCAATGGAACTTTGTCAGACTCGTTTAAAATGCTCAACGGAACAAGACAAGGATGTCCCTTGTCTCCGATGTTATTTGTCTTATCTTTGGAATCACTACTGGCAACTATTAGAAATAGTGTGGACATCGGGGGCATAAAGGTGGGACAAGTGGAGCATAAGGTATCTGCCTTTGCAGATGATATCCTGCTTTACATAAGTAATCCGAGGATCACTTTGCCCAACATAATTAAAATAATGAAACAATATGGAGAACTATCCAATTTAAAAATTAATCAAAAAAAAAATCAGAAATATTAAATATTAATATCCCTAAACAAGAAGAGGAGATGTTAAAAAAATAATTTCAGTTCAACTGGAGAAAAGATGAGATTAAATATTTAGGGATAAAATTAACCCCAACTCCAGAAAAACTCTACAAAACAAATTTTCTAGAACTTCTGAATGAAGTAAGATCAGAATTAAACAGATTATCCCCGAGAATCTTTTCCTGGATAGGGAGAATAAATACGATAAAAATGATAATCCTGCCCAAAATTATATATAAATTCCAGATGATTCCGATTTCATTACCTCAAGTATTTTTTAAAACACTTAAAAGATTAATATCCCGCTTTATTTGGAAATACAAAAATCCAAGGGTAAAGTACACTACACTATGTAAAGGTAAGGGACAAGGGGGACTAGCCCTACCCGACTTTAAAAATTATTATTTTGCAGCAATACTCACAAGGGTGATAGAATGGACAAAAAAAAATAATGATAGAAATTGGGTGGCAATAGAAAGCACGATGAGTGGTACACACCTAGCAAAAGTTATATGGATACCTGAGAGGTTTAGAAATCTGGACACTAACACGCATATAATCACAAGACATGCTATTAAGGTTTGGGATAATATACATAAAAAAGAAAATTGGAAACACAATTCACCACTGATCCCGTTACAGGGCACAAAATTTTTTGCACCAGGGGAAGAGAAGGAATTAGGTAAATGGATAGAAGAAGGAGAAGCACAATTAGGGGATATAGTAGAGAAGGGGAAAATTATAACCTTGGCGGAGCTGAAACAAAGGAAAGAAAACTGGAAGATAAATGAGTGGAGGTATATCCAACTAAAGCACTGTCACTACCGCAGCCATTGAGAGATATAAACGACCTCCGCCCTTTTGAGCAATTATGTCTTAAGGATAAGATAATAAATAATATTTCGAATGTGTATAAAATACTGTTAACAATAACAAAAGAGAGAGGAATATCATTAAAAGAAAAATGGGAAAGAGACCTCGGCCCGTGTAGTAACAACAAACAGTGGGATAAGAGCCTTCAATTAGTACATAAATCCGCGATAGACACCAACACGGAGGAGATGAACTATAAATTGATCACAAGGTGGTACAACACTCCTGATAAGATGGGAAGAATTCAGGTGGAGAGTTCAAGACTTTGCTGGAGGGGATGTCAGATGGTAGGGACTATAGCCCATATATGGTGGGAGTGCCCAAAAATTAAAGTATTCTGGAGTGAAGTTATAGAATTAATAAATAAAATTACTAAAATAGATATTCCCTTGGATCCTTGGAAATGCATGTTTCATGGAACGCATATGTCAGTGAAGCAATATAAAAAAATATTACTCCCTCACTTATTAAACTCAGCTAAGAGCTTGATTCCCTTTAATTGGCAAAAAGAAGAGGCCCCCTCCAGGAAAGATTGGCTGTTAAAAGTAGAGAAAATAAGAAAGTTGGAGCAACTGAGGACCTGGGAGGAGGAGGAACAGGGGAATGAAGAGGAGATTTGGGATGAGTGGCAAGAGTTTAAGGACACAAGGGAATACAGAGAAATAATAGGAGTCGAATGATAAGAAGAGACGGGGGGGGGGAGGGATAAGGAAGGGAGGGGGGAAAAAAAGGGATAAAAGGTAATATGTGTAAAATGTATATGAAAAAATTCTCCAGCGATTGGAGTGTTGTAAATAATTTTTTACCTGGAAAATTTAATAAAGAAATAAAAAAAAAAAAAAAAAAAAAAAAGATGTGGGGAAAGATTTTTGATTGAGTTGGATAAACTTTTTTTTATTTTATCTTAAGATGGGTGAAAGCACATTTTTTTATTTTAATTTTTTTTTTACATTTTGAGATATGTGGAAAGACTTTAAATTGCATTATATAAACTTTTTTTTTTTAAGATGAGTGGAAGGACAATACCGTGTTTCCCCGAAAATAAGACAGGGTCTTATATTAATTTTGGCTACAAAAATCATTCTAGGGCTTATTTTCAGGGGATGTCTTATTTATTTACAGTATGTACAATGATGATCTTAAAGTGATTGTAACCCTAAAATAAATAAATATTCTGATCCTTTAAAACATGATAGGCAGCACAGTTCTCGTGCTGTGTCATTTAGCCCTCTCTATGTTCTAAAAAACCTGTAATAAAAAAATAAAATGTTCTCTCCCCCCTCTGAAGTCTCAGAAGTCAGCAATTATGACATTCTGTAATCCCAAAAATAAACCTTGGATAAAGTCATTGTAAAATTATGTAATCGATTTTGTAAAAAGATTATATAATGTGCAGTGAGTCTCCTTTTTGTAATTTTATTGTGGAAAATACCTAATTTACAGCACTGCTGGGCACTCATGTGACCCTCCAGAGCTCTACTTTCCCTCTCCGAATACTGCAGAGGGAGGGGCTAAGATCAAGGATTTTACTAGGGCTTATTTTTGGGGTAGGGCTTATATTGCAGCCATCTCTGAAAATCATGCTAGGTCTTATTTTCGGGGTAGGGCTTATTTTCAGGGAAACAGGGTAGGTTGAATTGGATAAACTTTTTTTTTTTTTATTTTGAGATGTGTGGAAGGATTTTGATTTTAAATTGATAAATGCTTTTTTAGCTTTAAGATGTGTGGAAAGATTTTGGATTGAACTGGATAAACATTTTTTTAATTTTATCTTAAGATGCGTGAAAGCACTTTGGGTTAAGTTGGATGAGCTTTTTTTTAATTTTGAGATGTATGGAAAGATTTTAAATTTAGTTTGATAAACTTTTTTTGTTTTTTTTTTGAGATGTGTGAAAGGACTTTAGGTTGAGTTGGATAAACTTTTCGTTAATGTTGCCATGTGTAGAAGCACTTTGGGTTCAGTTTGATTAACATTTTTTTTTTTAATTTTGAGATGTGTGGAAGGGTTTTGAATTGAGTTAGATATCTCTTTTTTATTTTGAGATGTGTAGAAGGACAGTGGGTTGAGTTACATAAACTTTTTATTTATTTTGAGATGTGTAGAAGGACTTTGGGTTGGGTAGGATAAACTTTTTTTTTTAAATTTTGAGATGCTTGGAAAGATTTTGATTTGAGTTGGACAAACGTTTTTTAGTTTTAAGATTTGTGGAAAGATTTTGGATTGAGTTGGATAAACTTTTTTAAATTTTTATTTAAAAAATAACTCATCCAACTTAACTTTGGGTTAAGTTGGATGAGCTTTTTTTAAATTTTGAGATGTGTGGAAAGATTTTAAATACACAGTGCTTTAGCAAAATTAATGGCATTCGGTAGGGTTACTGTGTACATTAACACTATTTCTAATTAGTTGCTAATGCTGTCATATTTTTCACATTTTCCAAATATGGCTTTACTAAATGTGGTTATGATATTTCTTTAACCACTTGCCGACCACATACTGTAAATATACGGCAGCAGAGTGGCTCTCCCAGGCAAAATCATGTAGTACTTACGTAATTTGCCTGGAAGGAGCTAGGAAACGAGTGTCGTCTAATACCCTCGATCTCCCCCTGCTGAGAGAGAAGGACGGTTGGCTGATGTAAACACAGCCGACCATCCTTCTCCCTGCAATGATCACAGGGACCATGTGAACCTGCTATATAGGATCGCATGTCTCTGTGATCATGTCAAAAGCCCAACCCCCCCACAGTTAGAATCACTCCCCTAGGCTGACATTGACCTCCTTGATCACCAACAGGGTTAACCCCTTCCCTGCCAATGGCATTATTACAGTAACAATGCATTTTTTTTTAGCACTGATTACTGTAGTAATGTCACTGGTACCCCCAAAAGTGTAAAAAATGTCAGTTAGGGGACCACAATTTCGCAGTCCTGCAAAAAAAAAAAAAATCGCAGATCACCGCCATTACTAGTAAAAAAAAAAAAAAAACAATAAAAATGACATAAATCTTTCCCGTAGTTAGTAGACGCAATAACTTTTGTGCAAACCAATCAAAATACGCTTATTGCAATTTTTTTTACCAAAAAGATCTAGCAAAAAACAAATTGGCCCGAAATGTTAAAACATTTTGATTTTTAATTTTTTTTTTTTTGGGAATGTTATATTTTTTCAAAATTGTCGCTTTTTTTTTTTTTGTTTATAGCGCAAAAATAAAAAACACACAGGTGATCAAATACCAAAAAAAGAAAGCTCTAATTGTGGGGGAAAAAAAGGATGTCAATTTTATTTGGGTACAGCATCGCATGACCGCGCAATTCTCCATTAAAATAACGCAGTGCCGAATCGCGAAATATGGCCTGGTCATTAAGGGGGGAAATCTTCTGGTCCAGAACTGGTTAAAGCCCAACTCTGGGCAAAAAAAAAAAGTTTTTCAATGTAGTGGGGTCATTGTCACGTACCTTGGTTGGAGGCCGAGCTGACGAGAGGGCTTCCATTGGAGCTCTGTAATGTGGTTACAGAGGTACAAAGCTCAAAAAAGCATAGGTGCCGATAGCCGGGTAGCAGGTGACTTTTTAGAGACAGAGACGTACTCAGGGTGAGCTGGGGTCATACACGGTAAGGCAGAGGGAAGTGTAGTCAAGTAGCAGGCTGTGGGCAGTACCAGGGAAGCAGGCAGAGCGAGGTCCAGGAGCAAGCCGGGGTCAGTACCAAGGAAACAGGCAATTCGAGGTCCAGGAACAAGCCAGGGTCAGTAGCAGGGAAGCAGGCAGAGCGAGGTGCAGGAGCAAGCCAGGGTTAGTATGCAAGAATCCACAGAGCAAGGTCAGGAGCAATCTGGGTAAAAAAACGGGAAGTCTGTCAGCAAAAGCAATAGCACAGGAAACAGGTCACAGGAGAAGCTGAAGAACATCCAGCGATTACCACACATCAGGACCTCCTTTAAATAGGTAGCTTTGCGCCATTCCCAAAATTGGGCATGTGTAGGTGTGCGCTATTGCCCGTGGATATGCTGAAGCACACAGATGCCCAGATGTGTCAGTGCATGGTGGCTACTGGCCCAAGCTCATCTGCATGCTGGAAAATGTACATGAGCATTAGCTGCATGAGAATGAACATCAGCTGTATTCATTTTCTGACAGCTGAGCCCGCACTGTATGGGTTAACTGCTTGTTTTTGTCTAGGGCATTGGAGAACGAAGATATACTTACCTAAACCTCTGATCGTTCCCACACAAGACCAGTCCCTGTGGCTCCTGCCCCCCACGGTCTTGTGTGGTAGACTGTTCCTGACATCATCACACCCATAGACCTGTTCTGGATGTGAGGACATCAGGGACAGTCCACCGTTGGATCGTGGGGCAGCGCCGTTTGCCAGAGGATCAGGCTTATATACAGCTTTCTAGACAAAATGAACAGTTGACCCGTTCTGTCACGGAACCATGAACCAGACGTACAACAACAGATAAGTGAAAATAAGAAGGCTTTATTGAAAATCAAGCTGTAAAGCAAAAGTCCAAACGGATGGTGAAACCGAGGCAGAGTCCTTGCGAAGCCAGAGGTCAGGAACCAGGAGGGTAGTCAGACGAGGCCGGGATCAGGAACCAGCAGGGTAGTCAGACGAAGCCAGGATCAGGAACCAGCAGGGTAGTGAGACGAAGCCAGGATCAGGAACCAGCAGGGTAGTCAGACGAAGCCAGGATCAGGGACCAGAAGCAGCAGCAGTCTTAGAAGCATGTGAACACAAGAGGACCAAGCAAGGAACTGAAGCCACAGACCTCCTATATATATGAGCTAGGCATCCAGCTCCTCCCAGTGGGAAGGAGGAGCCGCAGGGTGGGAGGCTACAAGAAACCCAGAAACCAAGATGGCCGCCAGCACATGTCAAACGAAGGAGAACAGCAAGAAGGTAAGACCATGACAGTACCTCCCCCTCAAGGGCCCCTCCTCCGCGGAGTAAAGAACGGTTTCTGAGGGAAGCGTGCGTGGAAGGCTCGGAGCAAGGCAGGAGCATGGACATCTGCGGAGGGAACCCAGGAACGCTCCTCTGGACCATAACCACGCCAATGAACCAAAAACTGCACCCGACCGCGGACCAGGCGTGAGTCCAGGATATTGCTCACCTCATACTCCTCACGATTGCCCACTTGGAGCGGACGAGGCCGAGGAACCGAGGAAGTGAAACGATTACACACCAGTGGCTTCAACAGGGAGACATGAAACACATTGGAGATCCGCATGCCAGGAGGAAGCGCAAGGGCATAGGCTACCGGGTTTACCCTGCGAAGCACTCGGAAGGGACCAACAAAGCGAGGCGCCAGCTTGGGAGTGGGCACTCGAAGGTTGAGGTTGCGGGTGGACAACCATACACAGTCTCCGGCCTGGTAGGAAGGAGCAGGCGCTCGTCTGCGATCAGCCTGGAGTCTCTGGCGCTGCGCAGAGACCTCAAGGGACTTCTGGATCTGTACCCAAGAAGCACGTAGGACGGAAAGGTGATCCTCCACAGTCGGAATATCCTGGGGAGAGAATACCTCCGGTAACACGGCAGGTTGGAACCCATAATTGGCCATGAAGGGAGACGTCCCAGAGGAAGAGTTCACCGCCGTGTTCCTGGCAAACTCAGCCCAAGGCAGGAGGTCAACCCAATTGTCTTGGTGATCGGAGACATAGCAACGAAGGAATTGCTCCAAGGCCTGATTGGATCGTTCTGCGGCCCCATTGGACTGAGGGTGGTAGGCCGAGGAGAAGGAGAGATGAATCCCCAACTGGGAGCAAAAGGCGCGCCAGAACCTGGACACAAACTGACTCCCCCGATCCGACACAATCTCCTTGGGCAAACCGTGCAACCGGAAGACCTCCCTGGCTAAAATCGTGGCCAACTCCTGTGCAGAGGGTAACCTCTTGAGAGGAACACAGTGGCACATTTTGGAAAATCGATCCACAATCATGAGAATGACCGTATGGCCTCGGGATGCAGGGAGGTCCACAATGAAATCCATCCCCAGGTGTGACCATGGGCGCTCCCCGGTGGCTATGGGTTGCAGAAGGCCCAACGGAAGGTGCCGAGGGGACTTACTCTGGGCACAAACGGAGCATGCCGCTACATATGCGGCGATGTCGGAACGTAGGGAAGGCCACCAGAACAGACGTGAAACAGCCCAGGACAGCTGATTCTTTCCAGGATGCCCCGCGGTCTTGGAGTTATGGTAGGTTCGCAACAACCGAGTGCGCAACTCCTCAGGCACAAAACATCTGCCGTTGGGTCTCCCAGAGGGAGCACCAGATTGAACCGCCAAAATCTGCTCACCCAGGGGAGAGGTCAGGCTGGTGCGAATGGCGGCCAGGATCTGATTCGGAGGTATGACCGAAGTCGGAATCGACTCCTCCCTGGACAGGTCGGAGTACTGCCGTGATAAGGCATCCGCCCTGATGTTCTTGGAACCGGGTAGGTAGGAGACCACGTAATTAAAACGTGACAAGAACAGAGCCCATCTGGCCTGACGTGGTGTCAATCTCTTGGCCTCAGAAAGGTAGGTCAGATTCTTGTGGTCCGTCAGGATGAGGACCGGAACCACCGAACCCTCGAGCAAGTGCCTCCATTCTTTAAGGGCCTGCACGATGGCCAATAACTCCCTGTCACCAATCCGATAGTTGCACTCCGCGGAAGACAGTTTCCGGGAGTAAAACCCACAAGGAAGCAGAGGACCCTCTGGTGTTCTACGCTGAGACAGAAGGGCGCCTACTCCCGTCTCAGACGCGTCCACCTCGAGGACAAAGGGCAACCCAGGGTTGGGATGCGACAGAATCGGAGCCGACACAAAGGCGGACTTTAGAGCCTCAAAAGCTCGGATGGCCTCGAGCGGCCAGACCTGGGAATTACTGCCCTTCCTGGTCAGATCCGTGAGAGGCTTGGCTAGCATGGAAAAGTCCCTGATGAACTTCCGATAATAATTGGCGAAGCCCAAAAAGCGCTGCAGGGAGCGAAGACCACTGGGCTGGGGCCACTGTAAGACAGCCGAAACCTTCTCAGGATCCATGGAGAACCCCTCAGCGGAAATGATGTAACCTAAGAAGGTTACCTGGGATCGGTGAAATTCGCATTTCTCAAGCTTACCGAACAGCTTGCTCTCTCGTAACCGTTGCAACACTCGTCTGACATCCAGAATGTGGGTCTCCATGGATTCAGAATATACCAAGATGTCATCCAAATAGACCACCACACACTGCTGCAACAGGTCACGGAAAACATCGTTAATGAATTCCTGAAAGACTGCGGGCGCATTGCACAACCCAAAGGGCATAACCAAGGATTCATAATGACCGGTCCTGGTGTTAAACGCGGTCTTCCACTCATCGTCCGCCTTGATCCTTACGAGGTTATATGCCGCCCTCAGGTCGAGTTTGGTAAAGACCGTGGCCCCTTTAAGGCGATCGAACAGCTCGGAAATCAAGGGTATCGGGTAAGCGTTCTTGATCGTGATGCGATTGAGACCCCTGTAATCGATGCAAGGCCTCAACTCACCGCCCTTCTTTTTCACAAAGAAAAATCCAGCCCCTGCCGGGGACGAGGATTTGCGAATGTGTCCGCGTGAAAGCCCCTCCTTCACGTACTCCTCCATGGCCTCATTCTCCGCTACCGACAGTGGATAGACCTTGCCACGAGGAGGAACGGCACCAGGTTGTAACTCGATGGCACAATCGTATGGGCGGTGCGGAGGTAGGGCAACCGCGCGCACCTTATCGAATACAATCCGGTACTCCTCGTATTCAGGAGGCAACAGAGAGTCCGAGGAAGTACACAGCAACTTGACAGGCCCATGGATGCAACTAGCCCCACACTGCGGTGACCACGAGAGGATCTCGGCCGATCTCCAATCGAAAGTCGGATTATGCTTCTGGAGCCAGGGGTACCCCAAGACCACCGAGTAGTGTGGAGACGAAATAACCTGGAAGCAGACCGACTCTCTGTGAAAGGCACCAATGGCTATCCCCACTGGAAGGGTCTCATGAGTCACGTGTGGCGGCAGAAGGGGTCTGCCGTCTATCGCCTCAAGAGCCAGTGGAGAACCTCGGGCCTGCAGAGGAATGGAATTGGCGGCAGCGAACACACTATCAATGAACAAACCACCAGCACCAGAGTCCACCAACGCCTGGGTCGTCACTGAGCCCCCAACCCAGGAGAGGACAACAGTGATCAGTGGTTTGTCAACACGGGAATCCGGGGACGAGGAGACTCCACCCAAGATCTGCCCCCGACAGGATCTCAGGTGCGAGCGTTTCCCGGATGGTTCGGACATGCCAACCGAAAATGCCCACCGAGACCACAGTACATGCATCAACCCTCGCGTCTTCGGAGTACCCTCTCCCCCTCGGACAGGCGAGCAAAGCCCAGCTGCATGGGTTCACCCCCAGCCAAGTCATCCCCAGGAGGCGTGGGAGGAGAGGGAGGCACGGGTGGGACAGCAAAGGTAGGCGCCAATCTGTTAGGAGGCCTCCGCAGACTCTCCTTAAAGGAAGGTCTCTCCCTGAGTCTGGTGTCAATCAAAATCAAGAAAGAAATAAGAGACTCGAGCTCCACTGGTAGGTCCTTAGCTGCAACCTCATCCTCCAAGGCATCCGAGAGACCATGAGAGAAAGCAGCGACCAGAGCCTCATTATTCCAGCCCACCTCTGCTGCCAGGGTACGAAACTCAATGGCGTATTCAGCTACGGATCGTGAACCCTGTCTGATGGACATAAGGAGCTTCGCAGCAGAGGCAGCACGAGCCGGCACATCGAATACCCTCCGAAGAGAAGCAACAAAACCGGAAAACTCGGCAACCACCGGATTGTTGTTCTCCCATAAAGGGCTGGCCCAGGCTAAGGCCTTGTCCGAGAGCAGCGAAATTAAGAAGCCCACCTTTGATCTCTCAGTAGGAAAGGCATGTGGCAGCAACTCGAAATAAATGCCCACCTGGTTAAGGAAACCTCGGCACTGAGTTGGCTCTCCCCCAAAGCGCTGTGGAAGGGGGGCAGAACCGGTCATACCCCGAAACACCGCAGGCGCAACAACAGGTGTCGGGGTAGACTCTGGCGCAACAACCGGAGCGGCAGTAGGAGCGGGCCCAGGAGCGACAACCGACCCATCGGCAACGGGAGCGAAATGAGCCGTGCGTTCAAGCAGGGTTTGCAACGCCACGGCGAACCGACCCAACAGGTGATCCTGCTGATCAAGTCTGGCAACCAGCGTGGGTAGCGAGGATGGCCCTGTACCGTCAGAATTCATGGCTTGGTCCTAATGTCACGGAACCATGAACCAGACGTACAACAACAGATAAGTGAAAATAAGAAGGCTTTATTGAAAATCAAGCTGTAAAGCAAAAGTCCAAACGGATGGTGAAACCGAGGCAGAGTCCTTGCGAAGCCAGAGGTCAGGAACCAGGAGGGTAGTCAGACGAGGCCGGGATCAGGAACCAGCAGGGTAGTCAGACGAAGCCAGGATCAGGAACCAGCAGGGTAGTGAGACGAAGCCAGGATCAGGAACCAGCAGGGTAGTCAGACGAAGCCAGGATCAGGGACCAGAAGCAGCAGCAGTCTTAGAAGCATGTGAACACAAGAGGACCAAGCAAGGAACTGAAGCCACAGACCTCCTATATATATGAGCTAGGCATCCAGCTCCTCCCAGTGGGAAGGAGGAGCCGCAGGGTGGGAGGCTACAAGAAACCCAGAAACCAAGATGGCCGCCAGCACATGTCAAACGAAGGAGAACAGCAAGAAGGTAAGACCATGACACGTTCACACTGAATGGAAACATTTTTTTTTTTTTGTCCAGAGTTGGATTTTAAAATTCTCCTGTATTTAAAGCCCCAAAAGGAGAAGTTCTACTTTAACGCCTCACCCTCTGCTCCTGTTTGTGAAGTGGAGCGGGGGGGAGTGGGTACTGGATTTTGACAGGTACCCACTCCCACTTCTGGTCCGACTGCCTAGGGGCTCAGAAGCGGAAGTTCTCCTTCCATTCTCCCGCCCAAAGTCTTCTGGAACACATGACAGGTCCCAGAAGATGGCCAGGCCCTTCACAGTGCGCAGCATAGAACAGAATAGGAGGTGTGAAAGTTGTGGAACCACCATGTTCTAGTTACATGTTCTAGTTACATAATCCCATCCTTGGTGTTAGGAAGTCTGAATAGATGTTAATCATTTGATTTACATGGCTGAAGGTGTGAATAGTTGTTAAATTGCTTATGATTAGTTTAAGGCATCAGTGCTACCTTTGTGGATATAAATGCTGGTGTATCTTCCTGACATTCATCAGAACTGAAAAAGTGGCTTGGATAAGCTCTGAAATGTCTATGACTCGACTATGACTTTGACTTAACTATGACTAATGTCATGTCAGGTCCCCTGAAGAAGTCACGTGGGCGGACGTGACTACACGCGTAGGGACAGTGCCGGAAGTGACGTTTGTTTGCGGAATTAGGTCCGCGATTCCCTGCAATATATGTAAAGCGGAGAAACCACGTTTGTTTGTAAGTGTGTCTATTTACTTTAATAAAATATTGGTATCTATGGCAATACTGCACTATGTAAGTACTTTCCTTTGAGATATCTGGGACCCCGTTGTGAGGACGGTTACCCCGATCCAGGGACTGAGGCCGAGTACCATCTTGAGAGGATATAGAGAGAAAAGGAAGGAGAGGAGGATCTAATGATTACAACAATAAAGGCGCAATACTATATAATTGAAGGTGAGAGGCTAGCACACCCAGAGGGGTGATTAGGTGCAGAAAATCACCTTGCTTGTTTACACGGTGTATGGTGGAGGTCCAACACTTGGATTTAGAAGAATTTATACCTCATTTGATGAAGTTTGATTTGGACAATTTAGCACCTTAAAATAGCACTGGATATTGAGAGTCTATCACTCACCTATATATTTTGTAGCACAGAGCACTTTTTTTGAATATAGTTATTACCAATATTGATGATTGTTTATTTGTATTTATGTTTTATCACATGTGTACTTTTTAGGTTTATGCACAAGTATTATGAGACAAGGGAAGGGAAACGGGACTTTGAGTGAGGTTACAAGGATTATTTGTATCTCCATCCCTATTATAACATGAAAAATGGGGGGGAGGTTTGGGACTTTAAATGAGGCGTGTGGTCATGACCATAATTGGTACAGACAAATTGGAATGTATATGTTCATATGAGTAGATTTATTAGTATGTAAATATAATACAGCATAAAAACAACAAATGTCATGCATCAGAACATGTCAGGAGATATACACTGGTATGACAGAATGATATAAAAATGATTGTAAGAATAAGAAACATAGTATGACAAAATAAATACATGATCCACAGATTTGCATCATGAATGCTCGACGCGTTTCGTGTATGTAACACTTCCTCAGGAGCTGGTGCAATTAATTGACTGTGGAAAAAGAAATATAATGAGAGTAACAATGTGTGTAAGAGTATGTAAATGTCTCTATCGGGCACATGAATAAAATAAAGAATGGCTTACAATAAAAATAGATGTTGGAGCTATTAACTCTGGTAACTTGCCATGGGAGAACCCCTATATCATCCGCCCCAGGAGCTGAGGGAGCGATGCCAGGCACGCGGGGTGGTGAACCGTGTAAAGTAGGATGAAAGGATATGATGGCTGGGAGAAAGATCATCATCTCACTAATCCATTCCGTATGATTTCTATGAGTAAGTATAGTAGTATTAGTAATAGAGTATATAAAATATATAAAGGAATGGTGAGATGGTTCGAGAGTGGATAAGAAAGTATGGAAAAACTCCCAAAGCCAACGGAAATGAAAAAGAATGAAAAAAATGAGTAAAAAATGCCGCATAAATATAGGCATGCTGTAAAATAAGGGGGGTAAAGGTGAAGCTGTAATGGAAATATGACATGGTCGAAGTGACCATGGAGTGAATATGGACAGCCCAGTGATTGGTCAAGGAAAATGGAAAAGGAAGAATAGTAGGAATGAGAAATGGGGTGAAAGATCTATGCAGACTGGGAGAAAAGTCAACATCTCCCTAGTCCATTCCGTATGGTTTCTACGAGTAAATAGAAATAAATAGTATAGGTAGTATTGGAGTATATGGAAGAATGGTGAGATTGTTTAAGAATATGTAGAGAATGTGGAAAACCAAAAGAAGACCGAATGGAACAAGTTAGCAAGAGGTGCCCCATAGATGTGTACATATAGTATAGAGGGTGTAAGTAGAGAAAAAGGGGGGGGGGGAGGGAAGGCAGGAAGAGAAAAGGGGGAAACCAGAACCTGAGTATGTTTACCTGGTGTGAGCAAGTAACTTCCAAGGTCAATAAGACTGAAGAAGAAAGTAGCCAAGGTGAAAGGATGTAACGGCTCCATCCAAGCGCGCATAAGAAAAGCTCCCAGCGTCACGCTCACTATTCCAAGGGGGAAAGCCGCAGCAAATGCTGACGGCTTGCCGAGCCGGAGTTGGCGCCAAGCCAACCTCGTGCAGGAACGTGGATGGTACGTCAGCGTGTCGGCCAGAACACCAAGGAATTGGCGTCTAGTGTCGCACGGAAAGGGCGTGGCGCCGATGCGCCGTGGCCTGGCCCGCCCCCACCTCCGCGTCACAAGGGCGAAGGAGGAGGGGGAGGGCGGCCAGGGCGCATCGCAGCTCCCGGGGCGGAGGAAAGGAAGAGGATGTCCAACAAATAGCAAGCACCAGGAGAGAGTGGTCATGACAACAGTGTGTGTTACTCCCGACAAGACCACTGTTGAAGCATGACAATATTATATTGAATGTGGTTATATAACATCAAATGTTAGTATGATAGTATTGTCGACCCCCGAGTAAGTAGGGCCGGCTCCCTGAATGTATCAGGCAATGCATGGACATCAGGGTATGGTCAATGATGGTCGCACGCCTCCATCCCTATATAATGAGACAAGGGAAGGGAAACGGGACTTTGAGTGAGGTTACAAGGATTATTTGTATCTCCATCCCTATTATAACATGAAAAATGGGGGGGAGGTTTGGGACTTTAAATGAGGCGTGTGGTCATGACCATAATTGGTACAGACAAATTGGAATGTATATGTTCATATGAGTAGATTTATTAGTATGTAAATATAATACAGCATAAAAACAACAAATGTCATGCATCAGAACATGTCAGGAGATATACACTGGTATGACAGAATGATATAAAAATGATTGTAAGAACAAGAAACATAGTATGACAAAATAAATACATGATCCACAGATTTGCATCATGAATGCTCGACGCGTTTCGTGTATGTAACACTTCCTCAGGAGCTGGTGCAATTAATTGACTGTGGAAAAAGAAATATAATGAGAGTAACAATGTGTGTAAGAGTATGTAAATGTCTCTATCGGGCACATGAATAAAATAAAGAATGGCTTACAATAAAAATAGATGTTGGAGCTATTACCTCTGGTAACTTGCCATGGGAGAACCCCTATATCATCCGCCCCAGGAGCTGAGGGAGCGATGCCAGGCACGCGGGGTGGTGAACCGTGTAAAGTAGGATGAAAGGATATGATGGCTGGGAGAAAGATCATCATCTCACTAATCCATTCCGTATGATTTCTATGAGTAAGTATAGTAGTATTAGTAATAGAGTATATAAAATATATAAAGGAATGGTGAGATGGTTCGAGAGTGGATAAGAAAGTATGGAAAAACTCCCAAAGCCAACGGAAATGAAAAAGAATGAAAAAAATGAGTAAAAAATGCCGCATAAATATAGGCATGCTGTAAAATAAGGGGGGTAAAGGTGAAGCTGTAATGGAAATATGACATGGTCGAAGTGACCATGGAGTGAATATGGACAGCCCAGTGATTGGTCAAGGAAAATGGAAAAGGAAGAATAATAGGAATGAGAAATGGGGTGAAAGATCTATGCAGACTGGGAGAAAAGTCAACATCTCCCTAGTCCATTCCGTATGGTTTCTACGAGTAAATAGAAATAAATAGTATAGGTAGTATTGGAGTATATGGAAGAATGGTGAGATTGTTTAAGAATATGTAGAGAATGTGGAAAACCAAAAGAAGACCGAATGGAACAAGTTAGCAAGAGGTGCCCCATAGATGTGTACATATAGTATAGAGGGTGTAAGTAGAGAAAAAGGGGGGGGGGAGGGAAGGCAGGAAGAGAAAAGGGGGAAACCAGAACCTGAGTATGTTTACCTGGTGTGAGCAAGTAACTTCCAAGGTCAATAAGACTGAAGAAGAAAGTAGCCAAGGTGAAAGGATGTAACGGCTCCATCCAAGCGCGCATAAGAAAAGCTCCCAGCGTCACGCTCACTATTCCAAGGGGGAAAGCCGCAGCAAATGCTGACGGCTTGCCGAGCCGGAGTTGGCGCCAAGCCAACCTCGTGCAGGAACGTGGATGGTACGTCAGCGTGTCGGTCAGAACACCAAGGAATTGGCGTCTAGTGTCGCACGGAAAGGGCGTGGCGCCGATGCGCCGTGGCCTGGCCCGCCCCCACCTCCGCGTCACAAGGGCGAAGGAGGAGGGGGAGGGCGGCCAGGGCGCATCGCAGCTCCCGGGGCGGAGGAAAGGAAGAGGATGTCCAACAAATAGCAAGCACCAGGAGAGAGTGGTCATGACAACAGTGTGTGTTACTCCCGACAAGACCACTGTTGAAGCATGACAATATTATATTGAATGTGGTTATATAACATCAAATGTTAGTATGATAGTATTGTCGACCCCCGAGTAAGTAGGGCCGGCTCCCTGAATGTATCAGGCAATGCATGGACATCAGGGTATGGTCAATGATGGTCGCACGCCTCCATCCCTATATAATGAGACAAGGGAAGGGAAACGGGACTTTGAGTGAGGTTACAAGGATTATTTGTATCTCCATCCCTATTATAACATGAAAAATGGGGGGGGGGGTTTGGGACTTTAAATGAGGCGTGTGGTCATGACCATAATTGGTACAGACAAATTGGAATGTATATGTTCATATGAGTAGATTTATTAGTATGTAAATATAATACAGCATAAAAACAACAAATGTCATGCATCAGAACATGTCAGGAGATATACACTGGTATGACAGAATGATATAAAAATGATTGTAAGAACAAGAAACATAGTATGACAAAATAAATACATGATCCACAGATTTGCATCATGAATGCTCGACGCGTTTCGTGTATGTAACACTTCCTCAGGAGCTGGTGCAATTAATTGACTGTGGAAAAAGAAATATAATGAGAGTAACAATGTGTGTAAGAGTATGTAAATGTCTCTATCGGGCACATGAATAAAATAAAGAATGGCTTACAATAAAAATAGATGTTGGAGCTATTACCTCTGGTAACTTGCCATGGGAGAACCCCTATATCATCCGCCCCAGGAGCTGAGGGAGCGATGCCAGGCACGCGGGGTGGTGAACCGTGTAAAGTAGGATGAAAGGATATGATGGCTGGGAGAAAGATCATCATCTCACTAATCCATTCCGTATGATTTCTATGAGTAAGTATAGTAGTATTAGTAATAGAGTATATAAAATATATAAAGGAATGGTGAGATGGTTCGAGAGTGGATAAGAAAGTATGGAAAAACTCCCAAAGCCAACGGAAATGAAAAAGAATGAAAAAAATGAGTAAAAAATGCCGCATAAATATAGGCATGCTGTAAAATAAGGGGGGTAAAGGTGAAGCTGTAATGGAAATATGACATGGTCGAAGTGACCATGGAGTGAATATGGACAGCCCAGTGATAGGCTGTCCATATTCACTCCATGGTCACTTCGACCATGTCATATTTCCATTACAGCTTCACCTTTACCCCCCTTATTTTACAGCATGCCTATATTTATGCGGCATTTTTTACTCATTTTTTTCATTCTTTTTCATTTCCGTTGGCTTTGGGAGTTTTTCCATACTTTCTTATCCACTCTCGAACCATCTCACCATTCCTTTATATATTTTATATACTCTATTACTAATACTACTATACTTACTCATAGAAATCATACGGAATGGATTAGTGAGATGATGATCTTTCTCCCAGCCATCATATCCTTTCATCCTACTTTACACGGTTCACCACCCCGCGTGCCTGGCATCGCTCCCTCAGCTCCTGGGGCGGATGATATAGGGGTTCTCCCATGGCAAGTTACCAGAGGTAATAGCTCCAACATCTATTTTTATTGTAAGCCATTCTTTATTTTATTCATGTGCCCGATAGAGACATTTACATACTCTTACACACATTGTTACTCTCATTATATTTCTTTTTCCACAGTCAATTAATTGCACCAGCTCCTGAGGAAGTGTTACATACACGAAACGCGTCGAGCATTCATGATGCAAATCTGTGGATCATGTATTTATTTTGTCATACTATGTTTCTTGTTCTTACAATCATTTTTATATCATTCTGTCATACCAGTGTATATCTCCTGACATGTTCTGATGCATGACATTTGTTGTTTTTATGCTGTATTATATTTACATACTAATAAATCTACTCATATGAACATATACATTCCAATTTGTCTGTACCAATTATGGTCATGACCACACGCCTCATTTAAAGTCCCAAACCTCCCCCCCATTTTTCATGTTATAATAGGGATGGAGATACAAATAATCCTTGTAACCTCACTCAAAGTCCCGTTTCCCTTCCCTTGTCTCATTATATAGGGATGGAGGCGTGCGACCATCATTGACCATACCCTGATGTCCATGCATTGCCTGATACATTCAGGGAGCCGGCCCTACTTACTCGGGGGTCGACAATACTATCATACTAACATTTGATGTTATATAACCACATTCAATATAATATTGTCATGCTTCAACAGTGGTCTTGTCGGGAGTAACACACACTGTTGTCATGACCACTCTCTCCTGGTGCTTGCTATTTGTTGGACATCCTCTTCCTTTCCTCCGCCCCGGGAGCTGCGATGCGCCCTGGCCGCCCTCCCCCTCCTCCTTCGCCCTTGTGACGCGGAGGTGGGGGCGGGCCAGGCCACGGCGCATCGGCGCCACGCCCTTTCCGTGCGACACTAGACGCCAATTCCTTGGTGTTCTGGCCGACACGCTGACGTACCATCCACGTTCCTGCACGAGGTTGGCTTGGCGCCAACTCCGGCTCGGCAAGCCGTCAGCATTTGCTGCGGCTTTCCCCCTTGGAATAGTGAGCGTGACGCTGGGAGCTTTTCTTATGCGCGCTTGGATGGAGCCGTTACATCCTTTCACCTTGGCTACTTTCTTCTTCAGTCTTATTGACCTTGGAAGTTACTTGCTCACACCAGGTAAACATACTCAGGTTCTGGTTTCCCCCTTTTCTCTTCCTGCCTTCCCTCCCCCCCCCCCTTTTTCTCTACTTACACCCTCTATACTATATGTACACATCAATGGGGCACCTCTTGCTAACTTGTTCCATTCGGTCTTCTTTTGGTTTTCCACATTCTCTACATATTCTTAAACAATCTCACCATTCTTCCATATACTCCAATACTACCTATACTATTTATTTCTATTTACTCGTAGAAACCATACGGAATGGACTAGGGAGATGTTGACTTTTCTCCCAGTCTGCATAGATCTTTCACCCCATTTCTCATTCCTACTATTCTTCCTTTTCCATTTTCCTTGACCAATCACTGGGCTGTCCATATTCACTCCATGGTCACTTCGACCATGTCATATTTCCATTACAGCTTCACCTTTACCCCCCTTATTTTACAGCATGCCTATATTTATGCGGCATTTTTTACTCATTTTTTTCATTCTTTTTCATTTCCGTTGGCTTTGGGAGTTTTTCCATACTTTCTTATCCACTCTCGAACCATCTCACCATTCCTTTATATATTTTATATACTCTATTACCAATACTACTATACTTACTCATAGAAATCATACGGAATGGATTAGTGAGATGATGATCTTTCTCCCAGCCATCATATCCTTTCATCCTACTTTACACGGTTCACCACCCCGCGTGCCTGGCATCGCTCCCTCAGCTCCTGGGGCGGATGATATAGGGGATCTCCCATGGCAAGTTACCAGAGGTAATAGCTCCAACATCTATTTTTATTGTAAGCCATTCTTTATTTTATTCATGTGCCCGATAGAGACATTTACATACTCTTACACACATTGTTACTCTCATTATATTTCTTTTTCCACAGTCAATTAATTGCACCAGCTCCTGAGGAAGTGTTACATACACGAAACGCGTCGAGCATTCATGATGCAAATCTGTGGATCATGTATTTATTTTGTCATACTATGTTTCTTGTTCTTACAATCATTTTTATATCATTCTGTCATACCAGTGTATATCTCCTGACATGTTCTGATGCATGACATTTGTTGTTTTTATGCTGTATTATATTTACATACTAATAAATCTACTCATATGAACATATACATTCCAATTTGTCTGTACCAATTATGGTCATGACCACACGCCTCATTTAAAGTCCCAAACCTCCCCCCCATTTTTCATGTTATAATAGGGATGGAGATACAAATAATCCTTGTAACCTCACTCAAAGTCCCGTTTCCCTTCCCTTGTCTCATTATATAGGGATGGAGGCGTGCGACCATCATTGACCATACCCTGATGTCCATGCATTGCCTGATACATTCAGGGAGCCGGCCCTACTTACTCGGGGGTCGACAATACTATCATACTAACATTTGATGTTATATAACCACATTCAATATAATATTGTCATGCTTCAACAGTGGTCTTGTCGGGAGTAACACACACTGTTGTCATGACCACTCTCTCCTGGTGCTTGCTATTTGTTGGACATCCTCTTCCTTTCCTCCGCCCCGGGAGCTGCGATGCGCCCTGGCCGCACTCCCCCTCCTCCTTCGCCCTTGTGACGCGGAGGTGGGGGCGGGCCAGGCCACGGCGCATCGGCGCCACGCCCTTTCCGTGCGACACTAGACGCCAATTCCTTGGTGTTCTGGCCGACACGCTGACGTACCATCCACGTTCCTGCACGAGGTTGGCTTGGCGCCAACTCCGGCTCGGCAAGCCGTCAGCATTTGCTGCGGCTTTCCCCCTTGGAATAGTGAGCGTGACGCTGGGAGCTTTTCTTATGCGCGCTTGGATGGAGCCGTTACATCCTTTCACCTTGGCTACTTTCTTCTTCAGTCTTACTGACCTTGGAAGTTACTTGCTCACACCAGGTAAACATACTCAGGTTCTGGTTTCCCCCTTTTCTCTTCCTGCCTTCCCTCCCCCCCCCCCTTTTTCTCTACTTACACCCTCTATACTATATGTACACATCTATGGGGCACCTCTTGCTAACTTGTTCCATTCGGTCTTCTTTTGGTTTTCCACATTCTCTACATATTCTTAAACATAGTTACATAGTTACATAGTTACATAGTAGGTGAGGTTGAATAAAGACAATAGTCCATCCAGTTCAACCTGTGTAGGTGTGTGTGACTGTAATCATCTAACATAGCCCTCAATCTCCTGATCCTTGAGATGTAAGTCTAAGAGTCTTTTGAAAGTCACCATACTACCCGCAGAAACCACCTCTTGTGGTAGACAATTCCACAATCTTGTAGCCCTAACAGTAAAGAACCCCCCACGTTGCCTGAGGTTAAAACGCTTCTCCTCTAATCGCATTGTATGTCCTCGAGTCCTCATGCAATTCCTTCGAATGAACAGCTTTTCTTCTAAGCTGAGATCCCCATTAAGATATTTATAAATTGCTATCATGTCCCCTCTCAGACGTCTTTTCTCCAGGGAAAATAAATCGAGCGATTGCAGCCGCTCTTCATAGGTAAGGTCCTCCAACCCCCTAATCAGTTTAGTTGCCCTTCTCTGGACTTTCTCCAGCTCCAACACATCCCTCCTGAGGACTGGCGACCAGAACTGGACAGAATACTCCAGATGCGGTCGGACCAGAGTTTTATAAAGTGGAAGGATTATAGTCTTATCTCTGGAATACATCCCTTTCTTTATGCATGCCAATATTCTGTTGGCTTTGGAAGCTGCCGCTTGGCATTGCATGCTGTTGCCTAATCTATCATCAACTAAGACTCCCAGATCCTTCTCCATTTTTGATTCCCCCAAGGGTTCCCCTCCTAACGTGTATTGTGTTTTTATGTTTTTGGTCCCCAAGTGCAAAACCTTACACTTCTCCACATTAAACCTCATTTGCCATGTCGTTGCCCACTCCGTAATTTTGTCCAGGTCATTCTGTAGGATATCTGCTTCATGCTGTGCAGTTATTGCCCTGGCCAATTTTGTGTCATCTGCAAAAACTGATAACGAACTACTGATCCCGTCCTCAATGCTGTTTATGAATAAATTGAACAAGGTTGGTCCCAGGACTGAGCCCTGGGGCACCCCGCTTACTACCTCAGACCAGTCTGAGTATGCGCTGTTTATTACTACCCTTTGGACACGGCCTTTTAGCCAATTCCGTATCCAAGAGCAAACCCTGCTGTCGATACCTGCAGACCTTATTTTATAAATTAAGCGCTTGTGGGGAACTGTATCAAACGCCTTAGCGAAATCCAAGTACACCACATCCACTGGTCTCCCCCTATCTAGCTCACAGCTCACTTCCTCGTAGAATGCTAAGAGATTGGTTTGACAAGAACGCCCATTTGTAAACCCGTGCTGGTTACTACTGATGATGTTGTTGTCTTTAGCATACTCTACGATATAGTCCCTTATCATCCCCTCCAAAAGTTTACATATTATTGATGTCAGACTGACAGGCCTATAATTTCCCGGGATATGTCTCTGGCCCTTTTTGAATATCGGAATCACGTTAGCCTTCCTCCAATCCCCTGGTACATCTCCTGTCCTAATACTGTCAGCAAAGATCAGGAACAGTGGTCTAGATATAACCATACTGAGTTCCTTGAGCACTCTCGGATGTACGCCATCCGGGCCTGGTGATTTGTTTGTGTTAAGTTTATCCAGTCTTTCCCTGATTTCACCCTCTGTTAGCCATAGTGGCAAGTCCTGTGTATTACTACTAACCATACAGTCATGGTCAGTGTACCCTTCCTTTTCCTGCGTAAAGACTGACGAGAAAAAAGAATTCAGCACGGTTGCTTTTTCAGTGTCCTCTGTAACCATCCTCCCATCATCGCTAATTATGTGTGCAATATGCTCTGCCCTAGTTTTTTTGCTGTTGATATATTTAAAGAATTTCTTTGGGTTTTTTTTACTATCCTCCGCTATTTGTCTCTCAAAGTTGATTTTAGCCATCTTGATTTCGTGTTTACACTTCTTATTTTCCTCCTTGTATTGCTGGAAGGCCGATACGGTGCCCTCTGATTTATATTTCTTGAAGGCCAATTTTTTTCCCCTAATAAGTTTTTTAACGCTACGGTTTAGCCAGCCAGGTTTGGCTTTGTCTCTTCTAAATTTATTCCCCATAGGAATGCACTGCAAGATGCCTTTGCTTAATATTGTTCTAAAGCATTCCCATTTTTCCTCTGTGGTCAGTGATCCCAGGGTTTGGTCCCAGTTTACCCTTTCCATCAATGAGTACAATTTTGGAAAGTCTGCCCTTCTGAAGTTTAGGGTTCTTATGTTCCCCACTTGCCTTTTTATATTGTTATTTATACTAAATGTGATCATCCTGTGATCGCTAGAGCCCAGGTTGTCCTGGACTCCTACCTCCGAGATTATGTCTGGGTCATTAGTGATCAATAGATCCAGGATAGCATTCTCTCTAGTAGGGGAATCCACCAACTGCGACATGTAGTTATCCTGTAAGGTTTCCGTGAATAGCCGGGCCTTATGCGAGTGTGCAGTCCCCTCTTCCCAGTCAATGTCGGGATAATTGAAGTCCCCCAATATGATGACTGATCCTAGTTTTGCCGCTTTACCTATTAGTGCTAAAAATTCCAGCTCTACCTCCTCCCCTTGGTTAGGTGGCCTATAGCAAACCCCCACAACTACTTTTCCCTTATCTTCTTCCCTATCGAGTTCAACCCACACAGATTCTAAATCCATGCTCATCCCATCCGTAATGTCACTCCTTTCTAGCACCTTTATATTGTTCTTGACATAGAGACATACCCCTCCCCCTCTTTTACCAACCCTGTCCTTCCGGTACACCGAATACCCTTGGATATTGGCCAGCCAGTCATGTGAGGGGTCGAACCAAGTCTCCGTTATTCCCACAAGGTCTATGTCCTCCTCATGTACTAACATGTCCAACTCATCCATCTTATTAGCTAGGCTCCTGGCATTAGCATATACCCCTCTTAGTTTTACAATCTCACCATTCTTCCATATACTCCAATACTACCTATACTATTTATTTCTATTTACTCGTAGAAACCATACGGAATGGACTAGGGAGATGTTGACTTTTCTCCCAGTCTGCATAGATCTTTCACCCCATTTCTCATTCCTACTATTCTTCCTTTTCCATTTTCCTTGACCAATCACTGGGCTGTCCATATTCACTCCATGGTCACTTCGACCATGTCATATTTCCATTACAGCTTCACCTTTACCCCCCTTATTTTACAGCATGCCTATATTTATGCGGCATTTTTTACTCATTTTTTTCATTCTTTTTCATTTCCGTTGGCTTTGGGGGTTTTTCCATACTTTCTTATCCACTCTCGAACCATCTCACCATTCCTTTATATATTTTATATACTCTATTACTAATACTACTATACTTACTCATAGAAATCATACGGAATGGATTAGTGAGATGATGATCTTTCTCCCAGCCATCATATCCTTTCATCCTACTTTACACGGTTCACCACCCCGCGTGCCTGGCATCGCTCCCTCAGCTCCTGGGGCGGATGATATAGGGGTTCTCCCATGGCAAGTTACCAGAGGTAATAGCTCCAACATCTATTTTTATTGTAAGCCATTCTTTATTTTATTCATGTGCCCGATAGAGACATTTACATACTCTTACACACATTGTTACTCTCATTATATTTCTTTTTCCACAGTCAATTAATTGCACCAGCTCCTGAGGAAGTGTTACATACACGAAACGCGTCGAGCATTCATGATGCAAATCTGTGGATCATGTATTTATTTTGTCATACTATGTTTCTTGTTCTTACAATCATTTTTATATCATTCTGTCATACCAGTGTATATCTCCTGACATGTTCTGATGCATGACATTTGTTGTTTTTATGCTGTATTATATTTACATACTAATAAATCTACTCATATGAACATATACATTCCAATTTGTCTGTACCAATTATGGTCATGACCACACGCCTCATTTAAAGTCCCAAACCTCCCCCCCATTTTTCATGTTATAATAGGGATGGAGATACAAATAATCCTTGTAACCTCACTCAAAGTCCCGTTTCCCTTCCCTTGTCTCATTATATAGGGATGGAGGCGTGCGACCATCATTGACCATACCCTGATGTCCATGCATTGCCTGATACATTCAGGGAGCCGGCCCTACTTACTCGGGGGTCGACAATACTATCATACTAACATTTGATGTTATATAACCACATTCAATATAATATTGTCATGCTTCAACAGTGGTCTTGTCGGGAGTAACACACACTGTTGTCATGACCACTCTCTCCTGGTGCTTGCTATTTGTTGGACATCCTCTTCCTTTCCTCCGCCCCGGGAGCTGCGATGCGCCCTGGCCGCCCTCCCCCTCCTCCTTCGCCCTTGTGACGCGGAGGTGGGGGCGGGCCAGGCCACGGCGCATCGGCGCCACGCCCTTTCCGTGCGACACTAGACGCCAATTCCTTGGTGTTCTGGCCGACACGCTGACGTACCATCCACGTTCCTGCACGAGGTTGGCTTGGCGCCAACTCCGGCTCGGCAAGCCGTCAGCATTTGCTGCGGCTTTCCCCCTTGGAATAGTGAGCGTGACGCTGGGAGCTTTTCTTATGCGCGCTTGGATGGAGCCGTTACATCCTTTCACCTTGGCTACTTTCTTCTTCAGTCTTATTGACCTTGGAAGTTACTTGCTCACACCAGGTAAACATACTCAGGTTCTGGTTTCCCCCTTTTCTCTTCCTGCCTTCCCTCCCCCCCCCCCTTTTTCTCTACTTACACCCTCTATACTATATGTACACATCTATGGGGCACCTCTTGCTAACTTGTTCCATTCGGTCTTCTTTTGGTTTTCCACATTCTCTACATATTCTTAAACAATCTCACCATTCTTCCATATACTCCAATACTACCTATACTATTTATTTCTATTTACTCGTAGAAACCATACGGAATGGACTAGGGAGATGTTGACTTTTCTCCCAGTCTGCATAGATCTTTCACCCCATTTCTCATTCCTACTATTCTTCCTTTTCCATTTTCCTTGACCAATCACTGGGCTGTCCATATTCACTCCATGGTCACTTCGACCATGTCATATTTCCATTACAGCTTCACCTTTACCCCCCTTATTTTACTGCATGCCTATATTTATGCGGCATTTTTTACTCATTTTTTTCATTCTTTTTCATTTCCGTTGGCTTTGGGAGTTTTTCCATACTTTCTTATCCACTCTCGAACCATCTCACCATTCCTTTATATATTTTATATACTCTATTACTAATACTACTATACTTACTCATAGAAATCATACGGAATGGATTAGTGAGATGATGATCTTTCTCCCAGCCATCATATCCTTTCATCCTACTTTACACGGTTCACCACCCCGCGTGCCTGGCATCGCTCCCTCAGCTCCTGGGGCGGATGATATAGGGGTTCTCCCATGGCAAGTTACCAGAGGTAATAGCTCCAACATCTATTTTTATTGTAAGCCATTCTTTATTTTATTCATGTGCCCGATAGAGACATTTACATACTCTTACACACATTGTTACTCTCATTATATTTCTTTTTCCACAGTCAATTAATTGCACCAGCTCCTGAGGAAGTGTTACATACACGAAACGCGTCGAGCATTCATGATGCAAATCTGTGGATCATGTATTTATTTTGTCATACTATGTTTCTTGTTCTTACAATCATTTTTATATCATTCTGTCATACCAGTGTATATCTCCTGACATGTTCTGATGCATGACATTTGTTGTTTTTATGCTGTATTATATTTACATACTAATAAATCTACTCATATGAACATATACATTCCAATTTGTCTGTACCAATTATGGTCATGACCACACGCCTCATTTAAAGTCCCAAACCTCCCCCCCATTTTTCATGTTATAATAGGGATGGAGATACAAATAATCCTTGTAACCTCACTCAAAGTCCCGTTTCCCTTCCCTTGTCTCATTATATAGGGATGGAGGCGTGCGACCATCATTGACCATACCCTGATGTCCATGCATTGCCTGATACATTCAGGGAGCCGGCCCTACTTACTCGGGGGTCGACAATACTATCATACTAACATTTGATGTTATATAACCACATTCAATATAATATTGTCATGCTTCAACAGTGGTCTTGTCGGGAGTAACACACACTGTTGTCATGACCACTCTCTCCTGGTGCTTGCTATTTGTTGGACATCCTCTTCCTTTCCTCCGCCCCGGGAGCTGCGATGCGCCCTGGCCGCCCTCCCCCTCCTCCTTCGCCCTTGTGACGCGGAGGTGGGGGCGGGCTAGGCCACGGCGCATCGGCGCCACGCCCTTTCCGTGCGACACTAGACGCCAATTCCTTGGTGTTCTGGCCGACACGCTGACGTACCATCCACGTTCCTGCACGAGGTTGGCTTGGCGCCAACTCCGGCTCGGCAAGCCGTCAGCATTTGCTGCGGCTTTCCCCCTTGGAATAGTGAGCGTGACGCTGGGAGCTTTTCTTATGCGCGCTTGGATGGAGCCGTTACATCCTTTCACCTTGGCTACTTTCTTCTTCAGTCTTATTGACCTTGGAAGTTACTTGCTCACACCAGGTAAACATACTCAGGTTCTGGTTTCCCCCTTTTCTCTTCCTGCCTTCCCTCCCCCCCCCCTTTTTCTCTACTTACACCCTCTATACTATATGTACACATCTATGGGGCACCTCTTGCTAACTTGTTCCATTCGGTCTTCTTTTGGTTTTCCACATTCTCTACATATTCTTAAACAATCTCACCATTCTTCCATATACTCCAATACTACCTATACTATTTATTTCTATTTACTCGTAGAAACCATACGGAATGGACTAGGGAGATGTTGACTTTTCTCCCAGTCTGCATAGATCTTTCACCCCATTTCTCATTCCTACTATTCTTCCTTTTCCATTTTCCTTGACCAATCACTGGGCTGTCCATATTCACTCCATGGTCACTTCGACCATGTCATATTTCCATTACAGCTTCACCTTTACCCCCCTTATTTTACAGCATGCCTATATTTATGCGGCATTTTTTACTCATTTTTTTCATTCTTTTTCATTTCCGTTGGCTTTGGGAGTTTTTCCATACTTTTTTATCCACTCTCGAACCATCTCACCATTCCTTTATATATTTTATATACTCTATTACTAATACTACTATACTTACTCATAGAAATCATACGGAATGGATTAGTGAGATGATGATCTTTCTCCCAGCCATCATATCCTTTCATCCTACTTTACACGGTTCACCACCCCGCGTGCCTGGCATCGCTCCCTCAGCTCCTGGGGCGGATGATATAGGGGTTCTCCCATGGCAAGTTACCAGAGGTAATAGCTCCAACATCTATTTTTATTGTAAGCCATTCTTTATTTTATTCATGTGCCCGATAGAGACATTTACATACTCTTACACACATTGTTACTCTCATTATATTTCTTTTTCCACAGTCAATTAATTGCACCAGCTCCTGAGGAAGTGTTACATACACGAAACGCGTCGAGCATTCATGATGCAAATCTGTGGATCATGTATTTATTTTGTCATACTATGTTTCTTGTTCTTACAATCATTTTTATATCATTCTGTCATACCAGTGTATATCTCCTGACATGTTCTGATGCATGACATTTGTTGTTTTTATGCTGTATTATATTTACATACTAATAAATCTACTCATATGAACATATACATTCCAATTTGTCTGTACCAATTATGGTCATGACCACACGCCTCATTTAAAGTCCCAAACCTCCCCCCCATTTTTCATGCACAAGTATTAAGTTTTAGATATGTAAAGGGTTTTATTGAATACTGAAACACTGCACACTTTAATGATTTATTTACTGATACATTAATTAATTTATTACTGGATATAGAGTATTTTTAGCTAATTTATTATCATCCCCCTGAAGTGCGATACCCCTCCCCCATCTATTTATATCTGATACTGTATGGTCTACAGAACCGGTATCTGCAGCAATAAGGGGCACTATAGATATATATATATATATATATATATATATATATATAAATATATATACATATACATATATTTAAACCCTCTAGACAGGGCAAGACTCATAAGAATACCTCTATGACTAATGTATACCATAAACTGAAAAAATTTTAACCTTCACAGACTTGTATGCTTGTTCTTGCAAAACAACAATGTTGTTATATGCTGTACGCAATAAAGTAAAACATTGGTAATATCAATTGGCTCTCGACCTCTCCCAACCTGGAGGAACCCTAGGGTTTCACAGAAACCTGGTTGATAATGGTTGTTCTAGAGGGATCCCGCAGGTATGGCACATACATAGTTACATTGGTCCAAGCTAGACCGATGTAACTATGTAAAAATATTCATAACTGTAATTCCTCTTTAAAAAGAAAATATCAAGTGCATGTAAGAAGACCTCCAACATCCAGCAGAGATGTCAACACAAATTCCTTCATTTCTCTTTGCAAATGTGTCTTTTTTTTTCCCTCTTTCTCTTTTTTCTTTGCCGTGATTGACAGGATATTTTTGATTACTGCACCTGAAGAGTGATATACAGTGTTTATATGTGGAAAATGCATTTCCTTGGCTCTGACATACTTTATTGTCAAGTGAGCAAGCAATATGCATTTCCATTCCACCTAGCCATGGACCGATTCTCCCGGAGACATCGCTGTTATTCGCAGTTTTATCCCAGAGTACATTTTCATTTAGGAGATGTCAGGTCTTATCATAGAAGGCGAATTGAGCATGGCTGAATTACAAACGATATTTGCTCTGTGCTTCGTTCTGGCCTTCAATAGCTTGACTTTATATTAATATATATCAATTGCTTTTTGACATGTGAACTGACAGTTCGTCAACCAGCATTGTGTCTCGTTTGCTTCGGTAGGCCGTTCCTGCTGCCCATATTTCACCCTCTCTCTGGGCATTGACATCTTCCACTTTGGAGCTGCTGAAATATTGTCAGCAATATAAATATGTTATTGTCATAGATTTGATTTAATGTTTCTATATTACGCTGATGCAAAGCAGCGAGGTCTGTATGCAAGGCAGGATGAGATGTTGAGCAATTTATGAACGAGGCGACTCAAGGTGCTGAGCTGTAATGATCATGTTGGTACAAGAGGATGGTCCAGGGATCTGTGTGTTTCTTCAATATGAATGCAACCAACACAACAATAAATGATAAATTATAGAGACAGAGTAATAATTTATACATTAATACATTTTTAGTAGAAAGCTCAAGGATCCTCAAACTATGGCCCTCCGGTTGTTGCAGAACAACACATCCCATGAGGCATTGACACAGACATGACTAGGCATGATGGGAATTGCAGTTCCTGAACAACTGGAGGGCCATAGTTTGAAGACCCCTGCTGTATGGGGTTGATTTAATAAAGGCAAAAAGACTGTGCACCTTGCAAGTGCAGTTGCACTGTGCAAGAGCAATTGCCTCAGAGTTTAGTAAATGTGGTAGGTAAGGCTTCACTTTGAAGAAGAATACCCAATCACATGCAAGGAAAGTTTAAAACAAAAAAAAAGCATTTTTTGCTGTCACATGATTGGATTATGGAAGTCAGCTGGGCTTTTTCTCATTTATTAAGCTCTGGAGCAACTTCAGTCGATTTGCCTTTAGTAAATCAACTCCATAGTGTCCATGAAAAGTTAAACTCCAACAGGAAATTTCCACAAGAAAAATGTTCCTGTGCACCTTTCCATGATATAAGTAAATCTAGCATATAACTGAATGTAAGTATCTACCACGTGAAATATATCAGTACTCCTGTAAATCCATGGACGCATGGATGGGGGGGCGGCGCCCCTGTGCCCCCAATGGACGGCTGCCCCTGGACAATGGTAACCATATATTTTATGTCACACTGTATTTGTGCAGCGGTTTTTCAAATGCTATTTTTTGGGAAAAAATACACTTCAATGAATTAAAAAAAAAAAAACAGTAAAGTTAGGCCAATTTTTTTGTGTATTGTGAAAGATGATGTTACACCGAAAATCATGAGAGAATCATGATCTTTATTCTAAGCACAAAAATCATGATTCTCATTTTATTCAGAATCGTGCAGCTCTAGTAGATTTTCGATTATATACAGTGCATTGCGAAAGTATTCGGCCCCCTTGAACTTTTCGACCTTTTCAAACATAAAGATATAAAACTGTAATTTTTTGTGAAGAATCAACAACAAGTGGGACAAAATCATGAAGTGGAACGAAATTTATTGGATATTTCAAACTTTGCTAACAAATAAAAAACTGAAAAATTGGGCGTGCAAAATTATTCAGCCCCTTTACTTTCAGTGCAGCAAACTCTCTCCAGAAGTTCAGTGAGGATCTCTGAATGATCCAATGTTGACCTAAATGACTAATGATGGTAAATCCACCTGTGTGTAATCAAGTCTCCGTATAAATGCACCTGCACTGTGATAGTCTTAGAGGTCTGTTTAAAGCACAGAGAGCATCATGAAGAACAAGGAATACACCAGGCAGGTCCGAGATACTGTTGTGGAGAAGTTTAAAGCTGTATTTGGATACAAAAAGATTTCCCAAGCTTTAAACATCCCAAGGAGCACTGTGCAAGCGATAATATTGAAATGGAAGGAGTATCAGACCACTGCAAATCTACGAAGACCTGGCCGTCGCTCTAAACTTTCAGCTCATACAAGGAGAAGAATGATCAGAGATGCAGCCAAGAGGCCCATGATCACTCTGGATGAACTGCAGAGATCTACAGCTGAGGTGGGAGACTCTGTCCATAGGACAACAATCAGTAGTATACTGCACAAATATGGCCTTTATGGAAGAGTGGCAAGAAGAAAGCCATTTCTTAAAGATATCCATAAAACGTGTCATTTAAAGTTTGCCACAAGCCACCTGGGAGACACACCAAACATGTGGAAGAAGGTGCTCTGGTCAGATGAAACCAAAATCGATTTTTTTTGGCAACAATACAAAACTTTATGTTTTGCGTAAAAGCAACACAGCTCATCACCCTGAACACACCATCCCCACTGTCAAACATGGTGGTGGCAGCATCATGGTTTGGGCCTGCTTTTCTTCAGCAGGGACAGGGGAGATGGTTAAAATTGATGGGAGATGGATGGAGCCAAATACAGGACCATTCTGGAAGAAAACCTGATGGAGTCTGCAAAAGACCTGAGACTGGGACGGAGATTTGTCTTCCAACAAGACAATGATCCAAAACATAAAGCAAAATCTACAATGGAATGGTTCACAAATAAACATATCCAGGTGTTAGAATGGCCAAGTCAAAGTCCAGACCTGAATCCAAACGAGAATCTGTGGAAAGAACTGAAAACTGCTGTTCACAAACGCTCTCCATCCAACCTCACTGAGCTTGAGCTTGAGTTTTGCAAGGAGGAATGGGCAAAAATTTCAGTTTCTTGATGTGCAAAACTGATAGAGACAAACCCCAAGCGACTTACAGCCGTAATCGCAGCAATAGGTGGCGCTACAAAGTATTAACTTAAGTGGGGTGAATAATTTTGCACGCCCAATTTTTCAGTTTTTTATTTGTTAAAAAAGTTTGAAATATATAATAAATGTCGTTCCACTTCATGATTGTGTCCCACTTGTTGTTGATTCTTCACAAAAAAATACAGTTTATATCTTTATGTTTGAAGCCTGAAATGTGGCAAAAGGTCGAAAAGTTCAAGGGGGCCGAATACTTTTGCAATGCACTGTATATGGTTACCATTGTCTCTACTAATCTTGGAGAGAAAGCCAGTCTGACATATTGGAACCAATGGGTGTGAACTGAATGCTCCCGGTGGAAGTATTTATAACAGGCGGATCATACTCTGTAGTGGGGTCATTTCAGTCTGATAAGAGTGAATTTCTTTCAATGGTGATGGCTCACATGGTGACTACATTTATGGAATAGCACGACCTCTGCACAATATCAGTGGTGTTTTCCTCAAGACACATATTGGATTTGGACTATTTTATATACTTTATATATCTTTGCCAGATTTCATTTTG